>NC_081380.1:23215950-24465950 GCF_030684315.1 Stegostoma tigrinum
TCTCTGCCTCCCGAACCGGTTCTTCCTCTCACCCATCCCTTCCTCCCACCCCAAGCCGCACCCCCAGCTACCTACTAACCTCATCCCACCTCCTTGACCTGTCCGTCTTCCCTGGACTGACCTATCCCCTCCCTACCTCCCCACCTACACCCTCTCCACCTATCTTCTTTACTCTCCATCTTCGGTCCGCCTCCCCCTCTCTCCCTATTTATTCCAGTTCCCTCCCCCCATCCCCCTCTCTGATGAAGGGTCTAGGCCCGAAACGTCAGCTTTTGTGCTCCTGAGATGCTGCTTGGCCTGCTGTGTTCATCCAGCCTCACATTTTATTATCTTGGAATCTCCAGCATCTGCAGTTCCCATTATCTCTGATACTTTCTTACTGCTCACTCACTTTATATTTCTTGGAATCTACCAGCCTCTGGCTTCCATTGTTCTTCAATACACAGGTTCTTCAGTGCTGTCAGCCTCTGTGGCTTGTGCTGTTTTTGCATGTAGAGAGACAGACAGCTTGTCATAGTTCAGAGCACTGAACAATCAAAAGGAGTGGATATCTCGCTGCATTGCAGTATGCTATGTCAATATCACATCTGAAGCATTGGCAGCAACATGGGGGAAGAGTGTATGGCCAACAAGGGCTCAGCAATTTGCAAAGCCATAGATTCTGGAAGTAAATTGGAGTCATTAGCTGTAAAAGGGGTACATGGAAACTAAGTAAGGCTGAAACGTCATTGAAGAAACAAGGACAGCAAAACAAACTAAAACATAAAGGATGGGATTATTCTACATCTGAGACAGCACCTGCAAGTTCAGGAGGACACAAGTTGGAGACTTGCCAACTTTGATTGAAAGTCAACTGCATAACCACAAGACAAAATAACTACCAATGCATGCATAGTGGAGAGAGTAATGATTTTCATTTCAGGGATGGAGTAAAATATTTGCAATTTGAAATGCTTCTAGGGGAAATTTCATTGATCATACATTCAATAATGCCACCTGTCTGGTATCAAATCGCAATTCATTGGCAGTTTATTCTTTTTGGCTGCTCATCATGTCAGATAGGAATATCTGTGCAGAGGTTAGGTTAAAAGTCTAATCTGGGTTTCCCATTTATGAACCATGTCTCAGACCTGAAACTGTGGGATTATTTAGCTGGATTGTGAAACAGAAGGATGCTAATAGCATGGGTTTAATTCCCATACTGGCTGAGGTTACCATGAAAGACTCTCCTTCTCAACTGCTCCCCTCACCTGAGTTTGGCTGACCCCTGTGTTAAACCACAACCAGGTATCTCCCTCCAATGACAGAGCAACCATGTGGCTCTCTGGGTCTGTGGTGATTTTACTAAATGGAGACAATACTTTGGAGTTGTCACATCCACACATTGTCACTAAACTTTATGGTTACAATGACTTGTCTGTGCTGTTGAAGCATGCTTTTTTTTGGAGTGGATCCTCTGACAGTAGATTTATGGCAGAGTTTCATTTCCCCAAGGTAGTATTAACAGTTTGATTCTGCAGCAGACATCTGGGTAAGGTTACATACCTCAAAGCTCTGTATTAAGGCCTGATACTAGCCTCCTTGTGAAGTCTCCATGGCACATGTGTTAGGGCATAATATTAAGTTTCACCTGAGATTGAAATGAGGGCTCAGAGCAGTGTTACTGGAACACAGTTCTATTTTCAACCTTCCCCACAGATTTTTGACTTATGCATCTGATATGGGCATTACAGTTAGAGGATTCCAGGAGGCTTTGCTCACAGGCAAAGTCAGTACCGGAGGACAGCACCATTATAATGTTGTCAGCCAGCCCAGCAAAAACAGCAACATCCAATCCTGCTGCAAAGTCTCCAGCAGGAGAAGCAGCAGGTAAAAATTCCCCAGGGAGCTGGAAGAGAATGAAGAGATAGCAAGGTGTAGAGCTGGATGAACACCGCAGGCCAAGCAGCAAAATTTCTGAAGAAGGGTCTAGGCCCCAAACATCAGTTTTCCTGCTCCTCTGATGCTGCTTGGCCTGCTGTGTTCATCCAGCTCTACACCTTGTTATCTCAGATTCTCAAACATCTGCAGTTCCTACTATCTCTGGAAGAGAATTAACTTGCTTAATGTTTCATAGTTTTTTAAAAAACAAGATGTAGGTATGAGCTACATGCTAACATACAAACAAGGAAAAGGATATTCAGTCATAGGAACCTAGGAACAGAAGTAGGCCATTCAGCCCCTCCAATCTATTCTGCCATTTAATGAGATTATGACCAATATGTGTTCTACTCTATGTAGCTGTTTTGGCCTGTGTCCCTTAACACCTTTCCTTAGCCAAAATTTATCTATCTCAGACTGAACATTAACAACTGATTCAGCATCTATTTCCATTTGCGGAAGACAGTTTCAAACATTTATTCCCCTTTGTGTGTGAAAGTGCTTCCTAACATCTCTGCCAAATGAACCGGCCCTAATTCTCAGACTATGCCTCTTGGTTGGGAGACAATGGCCTTGTGGTATTACCACTGGACTGTCAATCCAGAGACCCAGATAACACTTTGGATTTGAATCCTGCCACAGCAGATGGTGGAACTTGAATTCGATAAACATTTAGAATGAAGAATCTAGTGTTAACCATGAATCCGTTGTTGATTGTTGGGGGAAAAACTCATCTGGTTCACTAATGTCCTTTAGGGAAGGAAACTGCCATCCTTACCTGTCTGTATTATATATGACTCCAGACCCACAGCAATGTAGCTGACTCTTGACTGCCCTCTGCACAATTAGGGATGAGCAATAAATGCTGACTAAAAGCAACACCTATGTAAGCCTATGCCGTACCCCTCCAAGACCAATATATCCTTCATAGGATGTGGTGCCCAAATCTGCTCACAGTATTCCAAAGGCCAGTGTTTTGAATAACTGCAACATAACTTCTGCATCCTTGTACTCCATTTCTCTAGATATAAAAGCCAGCATTCCATTGGCCTTCTTGATTATTTTGTGTACCTGTTCGTGACATTTTAAAGATCTGTGCACCTGAACCTTCAAGTCTCTTTGGACATCCACTATATTGAACTTCATTCCATCTAGAAAATACCCTGATCTATCCTTTTATAACCAAAATGGATAACTCTACACATTAGTTGCCTATTTTGAACTCCATATTCCACAGTTTAGCCCATTCACTTAGTTTATCAATCTCCCTTTGTAATTTTAGGCTGTCATCCACACTGCCTAGAATGCTGTCTAACGTTGCGTCATTGGCAAATTTGGACATTTGACTTTCTATGCCGTTATCAAAGTCATTAATAAATACTGGGATAATTGAGGCCCCAACGTAGATCATTGATCACTTCATGCCAATTCAAATAGCTACCCACTATCCCTACTTTCTGTTGTCTATGACTCAACCAATTTTCCAGCCATGTCAGAAATTGGCCCTCAATTCTGTGGGCTTCTGTCTTGGTTAATGGTCCCTTATGTAGGTCTCTGTCAAATGCTTTCTTGAAACTCATACAAATAACATTCATAGACAGTCCCCTATCTTAGTCACGTCTTCAAATAATTCAATGAAGTTTGTCAGGCATGATTTACCTGCCAAGAATCCATGCTGGCGCTCCCTGATTGTGAGGTGTTCTGATACCCCACGCTTGGTTATAGACACCAGCAATTTTCCCACCACAAATGTTAGGATAACTAGTATGCAATTTTCCTGTCTTTTTCTCTTTTGCCCTTCTTAAACAGCAGTGTGACCTGTACAATTTTCCAATCCAGAAGTATAACTCCTGTATCTCGGAACCTCTGAAAGATTATAGTTAGGGTGTCTACAATGTGCTCCCCTACTTCCTTTAACATCGTCAGATTTGTGACTTTTCAAATACATTAATTTCCTCATTTCTGATATTTTACATACATTAGTTTTATTCAGTCCTTCTTCCTGACCCACTATTAATTTCCTCAGGACTTGCGGCAAGTTATTGTCCTTTTCTACAGTAAGTACTCGGGCAAAGTAATTGTTCAACATGTCTGCTATTGCCCTATAGTCACTGACAATATCACCACTTTCAGTCTTTAGTAGGCCAAGATTACTGCTGATTATTCACTTTCACTTTCTGTAACTATAGAATTTCTTATTGCTTTCGATGTCCCTTGTAAGTTTCCTTTCATAGTGCCTTTTAGTCCTTCTTTGGTCGTTGTATCTTTCCTTTGCAGCAGGATGTGTTTTTTTTCACATTTACGTAAGCTCATTCTTTAGTTTTATGCTGACCCTTATCTCTTTAGTTGTTCATATCTGTTTTATTTTTCTGTGCAAAAGGGCTTTTCCCTCTCAGGGGTATAACTGGTTTTATATTGTGTTAAAAGTTTCTTTAAACACTGTTACTTGATCTGCCATTCAGTAAGATCATGGCTGATCTGGTTGTAACCCAATATCCACAGTCTCTCCTACCACAATTACCTTTCATTCCCTTGCTTAACAAGAATATATTGGCCTCTGCTTTAAAAATATTCAAGTACTCTGCTTCCATTGCCTTTTCAGGAAAAGAGTCCTAAAGACTCATGCTTCAGAGAAAAAAAGTTCACCTGATCTCGGTTTTAACTAGCAACCCCTGATTTTTAAACAGTGACTATTAGTTCTAGATTCTCCCATAACAGGAAACATCCTCTCCATCTCTATCCTGTCAAGGCCCGCTGCGATCTTAAAGACTAAAGGGTGCTGGAAGAATTCACGAGGTCTGGCAGCATATGTAAAGAGGAAAACAGAGTTAATGTTTTGAGTCCAGTGAACCTTCATCAGAACTGAACATAGCTGGGAAATAGTTGTATTAATGCTGAAGGCAGGTGGGGAGAATTAAGAAAATACATGAAGACAGGATCCATGGGGGGGAGAGAGAGAGAGAGAGAGAGAAGGAAAGAGAGAGTGTGAAGGAAAATAAAGAGTTTGCTGATCATTAACGAAGAAGGACATGAATGGCAGGTAGGGTGCTAATGAGCAGTGCAAATGGCTGTAAATGGCTGTCGGGAGCAACCCATACAACATAGGAACTGGGGAAAGGGTAACGAACATAGATCCAATTACAGCCTGAAAGCTGTACCTAGGTGGAAGATGAGTTGATGTTCCTCCAGCTTGTGTCAAACCTCACTGAAGCACTGCAGCAGACCTGAGACGCAAATGTTAGTATAGTACGTTAAAGCGGCAGGCAACTGGAAGCTCGGGGTCGCTTTCACAGACAGAGCACAGGTGTTCAGAAAATCAGTCACCCAGTCTGTGTCTCATCTCCTCAAATCTAGCAGCGAATGCAATTTGAGTGAAATGCAGGTAAATCGCTGCTTCACCTGGAAGGCATTTCTGGGGCCTTGTATGCTGATGAGGGAGGAAGCAAATGGGCATGTGTACACCTTCTAAAATTGCATTGGGAAGGTGCCATGGGGATGACAGGAGGAGTAGGGAGTGAAGGAGGAGTGGACCAGAGGTCCTTGTGGCATCTCGAGATCTTATATGTTTCAATCAGGTAATCTCTAGCTCTAAATTTCAGCCAGGCAAACCTTGCATGTCCAAACTTTCCTCGTGAATTAACCCACTTTTCCTGGGTGTTTGTCTGGTAAACCTGCTCCAAATTGTTTCCTGCATGTAAACTACATTCACGTCCATCCTTAAATAAAGTGGCCAAGACTGTACACACTACTGCAAATGTGGTCTCATTTCTCTGTATAAATGAAGCTTCCCTACTTTTAATTTAAATTCAATTTCATTTGTGATAAATGATAACATTATACAATATTGCGTAATTGCATGCTGTATCTGCATTATAGTCTTTTGTGATTCATGCACTTAGTAGTCCCCTGTCCACTATTTCCACTGCTCCTTCTGAGATATGGACTTTTTTTGCATCTTACAGCAGCACACTTTGACCCAAAGCACCAGTATACTGTACTGAATGTGACAATGCATAGTCGAGTTTGGATCATTGCCTTGTTAATGGAATGCAACCATGCAGTTGTTCTTGTTGCTGTTCACAATGTTCAGTTACACCAGCTGCTGAGGCTCTTGAAACCTGAAGTTATTCATATTTGAAAGGAAGAGGATAAAACAAACAGGAATGAATACAATGTGTGTGCTACAAAGTGAAATTCTGCAAGATTTTGATTTTTCAATGTATTAGTGAAAATGGTATACAGTTTTCATTCAATTATCATTCAGTCAGGTAGCAGTGTTGTAATCAAATAATAGATCTATCTTTGAACACGTT
This sequence comes from Stegostoma tigrinum, assembly GCF_030684315.1. Taxonomy (NCBI): domain Eukaryota; kingdom Metazoa; phylum Chordata; class Chondrichthyes; order Orectolobiformes; family Stegostomatidae; genus Stegostoma; species Stegostoma tigrinum. Next base: position 23,222,184 of record NC_081380.1, read on the forward strand.
TTGTCAATTGCAAGTTACAGGTTCAATCACTGAATTTGATGTCCATGCAATATATGTACAGAAAGAGTCTGCAGTTGTGGTGTCACCAAATTCAGTCAGTCTGTTTTTATTTCAGTTTTCCATGATCCACATTGTGTTACTTTTGAATCAATTTAACGTGTTTCCTGCCTGATGTTTAAAAAAATATAAAATTAAATTAAACCTACCCTGGATGATTTAATATTCTTGCTGTTAATGCACATCCACAAACTAGCCTCTCCTTTTGTTCTTGCTTACAACGTGAGAAGTTCCCAACCCTGTCAATTGTTGTTTGCTTTTGATTAAAGGCCATGGTTAACATGGCCTTATTAGACAAAAATCATACAATGTAAATGAGTTCTGATTTGTATATACAAGTTTCAGGTTCAAATGTCTCAAGTTTGATTTGCAAAGCAGGATCATTTTGAGTTCCATGGGTCAGTTAAGTAAATTGAGCTTGGTTTCGTTGGCAAAGAGGAGACTTCAAAACAACCTAATTAAAGTTTCCAAGATAAGAAACATGGAAGTGACAAAACAGATCAAGAAAATACATGAATGTATTGAAAGGATTGAAATAGCAAGTAGAAGTAGTTGGAATCAAATTAGGCAGACCTTATGGAATGCAAAACTTAATCGAGTTGTAGGATATTTGTAAAAAGAGAATCCTGGAAATATCTATTGATGCATTCCTAGACAGAGGAAACAGACAGAGAGACAGAATCAGAGGAGCAGGAAAGCCTGACATTTCGGGTTGGGACCCTTCTTCAGCATTTTTATTTTAGGGAAAAGACCCTTGCTATTTGCCTCATCTATGCCCCTTACGATTCTATAAACCTCTATAATGCCACCCCTCAACATTCTACACTCCAGTTTAAAAACAGTCCCAGCCTATCCAAGATAACAAAGTGTGGAGCTAGATGAACACAGCAGGCCAAGCAGCATCTCAGGAGCACAAAAGCTGACATTTTGGGCCTAGACCCTTCATCAGAGAGGGGAATGGGGAGAGAGTTCTGAAATAAAAAGGGAGAGGGGGGGGAGGCGGTCCGAAGATGGATAGAGGAGAAGATAGGTGGAGAGGAGAGTATAGGTGGGGAGGGGATAGGTCAGTCCGGGGAGGACGGACAGGTCAAGGAGGCGGGATGAGGTTAGTAAGTGAAAATGGAGGTGTAGCTTGAAGTGGTAGGAGGGCTTCCTCTACATTGGGGAAACCAAGCGGATGCTTGGGGACCGCTTTGCAGAACACCTCCGCTTGGTTCGCAACAAACAACTGCACCTCCCAGTCGCGAACCATTTTAACTCCCCCTCCTATTCATTAGACGACATGTCCATCATGGGCCTCCTGCAGTGCCACAATGATGCCACCCGAAGGTTGCAGGAACAGCAACTCATATTCCGCTTGGGAACCCTGCAGCCCAATGGTATCAACGTGGACTTCACAAGCTTCTAAATCTCCCCTTCCCCCCACTGCATCCCAAAACCAGCCCAGCTCGTCCCCGCCTCCCTAACCTGTTCTTTCTCTCACCTACCCCTCCTCCCACCTCAAGCCGCACCTCCATTTCCTACCTACTAACCTCATCCCACCTCCTTGACCTGTCAGTCCTCCCCAGACTGACCTATCCCCTCCCCACCTATACTCTCCTCTCCACCTATCTTCTTTACTCTCCATCTTCGGTCCACCTCCCCCTCTCTCCCTATTTATTTCAGAACCCTCTCCCCATCCCCCTCTCTGATGAAGGGTCTAGGCCCGAAACATCAGCTTTTGTGCTCCTGAGATGCTGCTTGGCCTGTGTTTATCCAGCCCCACGCTTTGTTATCTTGAATTCTCCAGCATCTGCTGTTCCCATTATCTCTGATCCCAGCCTATACAGCCTCTCCTTCTAAGTCAGACCTTCTATTCCCAGCAACATCCTGGTAAATCTTTGCTGAACCCTCTCAATTTATTAATATCCTTCCTAGAACAGTGCAACCAGAATTGCACACAGTACTCCAAAACATGCCTCACCAATATCCTGTACAATTTCAATATAACATCACAGCTCCCATATTCAAAGATCTGCCATGTTAACCACGCTATCTGTGATGCAAATTTCAAAGAATTATGTACGTGAACCCCTAAGTCTCTTTCTCTGTTCTAAATTACTACCCAAGGCCTACTGTTAATTGTGTAAGTTTGTTTGTTTTACCAAAATGCAATACCTTGCATTTATCCAAATTAAACTCCACCAGTGAGTCCTCAGCCCGTTCACCCAATTGATCAAGATCCCTTTGTAATCTTGGATAACCTTCTTCACTGTCCACCATACCACCAATTTTGGTGTCTTCCGCAAACTTACTAACCACATATTCTAATCCAAATCGTTTACACAAATAACAAACAAAAATGGACCAAGTACTGATCGTTATGGATCACTGTCAGTCATAGGCCACCTGTCCAAAAAACAACCCTCCACCACTCTGTCTCCTACCATCAAGCCAATTCTGTATCCAATTCGCAAGGTCACACTGAATCCCATGTGATCTAACTTTACTAATTAGTCTATCATGGAGAACCTTGTCAAAGGCTTTACAGAAGTCCACGTAAACAATGTCTACTACTCTGCCTTCATCAATCTTTTCAGCTACTTCCTCAAAAAACTGAATCAAGTTTGAGAGATATGATTTCCCTTGCACTCACCATGCTGACTATCTCTCATTGGTCCTTGCCTCCCCAAATGTATTTAAATCCTAACTTTCAGAATCATTTCCAACAACTTACCCACCATCGATATCAGGCTCACAGCTTTCTTGTCCCCAGGCTTCTCCTGACAGCCTTTCTTAAATAAAGGCACAACACCCATTTTCATGAATTCAGATATTACCAAGATTTTGCATATATAAGCAGAAAATGTTGAAATATTCAGATGACATACAGAAAGGTATCAAAGGAGGAGTTAGTTTGGTGAAGGTCATGAGATTTACACAAAACTATGCCTGAGGTACTTGTTCAGTAACAGACCTATAGACGCTAATGGATAGAATGAAATGGTGAAATGTCATGGAAAGAAGATTAATGTGAAAAAGATATAAGTTATGAAGGTTAGAAGAAATAATGGTGAGAAAGCAGAGTGCAACGTCTGGGATAGGTATCACTATTTCAGTATCTGGGAAGCACCTTGAAAGAGTACGATTACAGCAGTAAAGAAATCAGACTTAGAACAGCAATTAAAAAAGAAAAACAAACAAACATTCTGCAAATATAACTTGTTCAGCAGGAGAATGAGTAGATGCCTGAAGGAAAGAACTATAAAAAGTGATTTGGAGTGATTTGTTATATAGGGCTGAAGTGTAGCTTTCAAGAAAAAACAAGTTAAATGTGTTAAAGGAGAAGGATGAAGTGGATCAGTCGGAGAGAACATAACAACAATGAAAAAGTTGTGGGGATGGTGGAGGAAGGATCATTAGTGAGTATTACCAAGAAAGGTGACAAGGTTGATTGGTCTCGTTTTCAGGCATGAGATCTTGCTGAAGCAGATGATTGAAAAATGATTAGAGATGTAACCAAGAGGGTGAAAGAGCATGGATCCAGCAGGACAACATTAAATTGAAAATGGGAGGTTGTTACAAGCAACTGAAGAGGAAAGTTAAGACTATGAAGCATGGAATAAAGAACAGAGGACTCACTCTTTAGCATGTGAAACTTGCTCAGCCATTCACTATGTTCATGAATAATTTTGGGCTTCAGCTCCACTTTCCTGCCCACTGTTCACATCCTTTGATTCTGACAGGCCAAATATCTGCCTACCTCAACCTTAAATGCATTAAATGATACATCATCCACAATGCCCTGGGATAGAGAATTCCAAAAATTCACAATCATTCAGATGAGGCAATTCCTCCTCATCTCAGTCCAAAATGGTTAGTCCCTGATACTAAGACTGGGCCTGTGTTTTGGTGGTCCCAACTGTTGGAAATAATCTCCCATCATTCGCTCGATCAAGCCCCCTAAGGATCTTTTAATGATCTTTTAAAAAAAAACTTGAAATTAAAATTTTAGGCAAAGTTATGTGCCAGGAAGGAACTGATATATTTGGGCATTGGCTAAACCTGAAACACAACATATGCACTGTCTCCCCTCCACCCTCCTCCTCTAACCAGTGTGGAGATAAGGGTCTAGGCCCGAAACGTCAGCTTTTGTGCTCCTGGGATGCTGCTGGGCCTGCTGTGTTCATCCAGCCTCACATTTTATTATCTTGGATTCTCCAGCATCTGCAGTTCCCATTATCACTGGAGAGAAGGCAAGGCTTTTTAAAAAATTTTTCTTGAAATCTAGAGTAGAGGGAATGGAAGCTAGGGCAGTTGCACGCTCGACTTGCAGGATGTGGGAGGTAAGGACTACTGCTGGTGTCCCTTCTGACTTCACCTGCAAGAAGTGCACCCAACTCCAGCTCCTCACAAACCGCGTTAGGGAACTGGGGCTGAATGAACTCTGGATCATTCAGGAGACTGAGGGGGTGATAGAGAGGAGTTAAGGAGCTGGTCACATCCAAGATATAGGAAAAAGGTAGCTCGGTGACTGTCAGGAGGGCGAAAGGGAAAAGGCAGACAGCGCAGGGATCCCTTGTGGCTGTTCCCCTCAACAATAAGTATACAGTTTTGGATACTGTTGGGGTGGGGGGGGGGGCAGTGGAACCTACTGGGGAAGGCCATAGTGGACAGGTCTCTGCACAGAAGGGAAGGAGGGAGAATAGGAGAGCAATTGTAGTGGGGGGTTCAGTAGTAAGAGGCACAGGCAGGTGGTTCTGTGGGCGCGAACAAGATGAATGGATGGTATGTTGCCTCCTGGGTGCCAGGGTCTGTGATGTATTGGATCGGGTTTTCAAGGGGGAGGGTAAGCAACCAGCAGTCATGGTACACATCGGTACCAAAGAGAATGTGAATAACGAGTGCAGGGAGTTAGATTAGAAGCTGAAGCCCAGGACAAACAGGGTAGTTGTCTCTGGATTACTACCAGTGCCACATGTCAACGATGTAAGAAATAGGGAGAGACTGCAGCTAAACACATGGCTACAGGCCTGGTGTAGGAGGGAAGGTTTTCATTATGTGGATAATTGGAGCACATTCTAGGGAAGATGGGACCTGTACAGTAAGGACAGGTTACACCTGAACTGGAAGGGCACAAATATTCTGGGAGGGAGGTTTGCTCAAGCTATATGGGATGGTTTAAACGAGATTGGCAGGGGGTGGGGAGCCAGATTTGTAATTCAGAGGATGAGGTATTCAGCCTTCCAATAAACACAGTAGGGAGTGAGGTTGTTCATAAAGAAATGTGGTCGATGGAGCGCAATTGCGGACACAGATGGTTTGAGATGTGTATATTTCAATGCTACAAGTATCGGAAATAAGGCGGATGAACTTAGTTCCAAGCACTGACCCAGGCTCTATGATGTTGTGGTCATTACAGAAACTTGGGTAACTCAGGGACAGGAATGGTTATTGGAAGTTCTGGGATTTAGATGCTTTAAAAGAAATAGGGAGGGTGGAAAAAGGGGGTGGGAGTGGCATTGCTAGTCAGGGCCAGTATAGCAGCTACTGAAAGGCAGTTCGAGAATGATATGTCTACAGAGTCAGTTTGAGTTGAGGTGTGGAAAAAGGAGCAATTACTTTGTTGGGATTTTTTTTTTTAGAAAACAGACCCTCTAAGAGTTGCAGAGAAGTGGAGGAGTGGATTGGGAGGCAGATACTGGAAAAGTGCAGAAGTCACAGGTTTGAAGTCATGGGTGACTTCAACTTCCCAAATATCGATTGGAAACTTTTTAGTTGTAATAGTTTAGATGGAGCAGATTCTGTCCATTGTGGTCAGGAAGGATTCCTGACACAGTATGTAGATAGTCCAATACGAAGAGAGGCCACTTTGGATTTGGTGCTTGGCAATAAACCTGGCCAAGTGTTACACCTATTGGCAGGAGAGCATTTTGGCAGTAGCAATCATAATTCTATTACTTTTACAATAGCCAAAGGTAGATACAGCAGGGCAATGTTCATAATTGGGGGAAAGGTAATTACAATTCTGTTAGGCAAGAATTGGGTAATATAAAATGGGAACAGATGCTGTCAGGGAAGAGCATTATTGAAATGTGGGGATTGTTTAAAGAAGGTGTACTGCATGTGCTCGATATATTTGTCCCTAGCAGGCAGGGAAGATGCGATCGCGTGAGGGAGCCTTGGTTCTCGAGATGTCGAACGACTGGTTAAGAGGAAGAAGGATGGTTATGTAAAGTTTCGGAAACAAGGAACGGAAAAGGCTCTAGGGGGATACAAGTTATCCAGGAAGGAGCTGAAGAAAGGGCTTAGGAGACCTATAAAGGGGCATAAGGAAACCTTGGCAGATGGGATCAAGGAAAACTCCAAGGCTTTTTACACATACATGAGGAATAAGAGAATGACCAGAGAAAGGGTAGGGCCGATTGAGGGTTATAAAGAGAATTTGTGCATGGAGCCTAAAGAGATAGGAGAGGTACTTAATAAATACTTTCCTTCGGTATTCACAACTGACAGGGACCTAGCTATTCAGGAGGACAGTGTGAAACAGGCTGGTAGGCTAGAGGAGGTTGGTGTTAGTAATGAAGATGTACTAGGAATTTTGAGGAACTTGAAGATAGATAAGTCCCCTGGGCCTGATGGGATTTATCCAAGGATCCAAGCAAGGGAAGAGATCACACGGCCTTTGGTGATGATCTTTTTGTCCTCACAGTCCATGGGTATAGTGCTGGAAGATCGGAGAGGTAAACATCATGCCCTTGTTTAAAAAAGGGAATAGGGATAACCCCAGAAATTACAGACCAGTTAGTCTTATGTCAGTAGTGGGCAAATTACTGGAAAGGGCTGCAAGATAGGATTTATGATCACTTGGATAGGCACAGTTTGATTTGTGATAGTCAGCATGGATTTGTGAGCGGTAGATCATGCCTCACAAACCTTAAGGAATTCTTTGAAGAGGTGTCCAAACACATGGATGAAGGTGGAGCAGTGGATGTGGTATACATGGATTTAAGTAAGGCATTTGATAAGGTTCCCCATGGTAGGCTCATGCAGAAGGTAAGGAAGCATGGGATGGGGGAAATGTGGCAGATTGGATTCAGAATTGGCTGACTCTTAGAAGAAAAAGGGTGGTAGCGGATGGAAAATATTCAACATGGTGCTCAGTTACAAGTGGTGTACTACAAGGATCTGTTCTGGGTCCCTTCTATATGTGATTTTTGGAAATGATCTGGATGTAGGAGTGGATGGGTGGATTAGTAGGTTCGTGGACGATACGAAGGTGGGTTGAGTTGTGGATAGTGTGGAGGGCTGTTCTAGATTACAAAGGGACAATGATAGGATGCAGAACTGGGCCGAGAAGTGGCAGATGGAGTTTAACTCTGAAAAGAGTGTGAGGTGATTCATTTTGGAAGGACAAGCTTGGAAGCAGAATACAGGGTTAATGGAAAGATTCTTGGCAGTGTGGAGGAGCAGGGGGATCTTGGGGTTCATGTTCACAGATCTCTGAAAGCTGCCACCCAAGTGGATAGAGTTGTTAAGGCAGCGTATGGTGTGTTAGCTTTCATTAACAGAGGGATTGAGTTCAAGAGCTGTGAAGTTATGCTCCAGCTATACAAAACCCTGCTTCAGCCACATCTGAAGTGTTGTGTCCAGTTCTGGTTGCCTCATTACAGAAAAAATATGGAAGCGATAGGGAAAATGTGCAGAGGAAATTTACCAGGATGTTGCCTGGAATGGAGGGAAGGTTGAAAGAGCTAGGGCTTTTCTCTTTAGAAAGACGAAGGATGAGAGGTGTACAAAATGATCAGAGGTGTAGATAAAGTGGACAGGCAGAGACTTTTTCCTGGTATGGAGGTAGCCATTATGAAGGGGCATAGTTTTAAAGTGAGTGGAAGTAGAAATAGGGGAGACGTCAGAGGTAGGTTCTTTACTCAGAGTGTGATTGGGACATGGAAGGCATTGCCGGAGACGGTAGTAGAGTCAGCTTCATTAGGGGCATTTAAGTGGCTATTAGATAGGCATATGGATGATAGTATAAGGTAAGGATGGAGATTACATAGACCTTAGTTTCAGGGTAGAATTTTGGCACAACATCCATAAAGGGCCTGTACTGATTGCTGAATAATATAGAACAGTAATATTGACGAATACAAAGACTACCTACTGTTAGATAGATAAATACTGTTAGATGGATATTATGAATAAGGTTAACTCTTAAAATAATCACAGCATAGAAGAAATTTCATCATCTACCAACGGGCAGAATATAACTTTTCAGCATTGGAACCTTGACAGAGACCATTAATGATAAAAAGTGTTCTGGAAATTTGAGTCTCAATGATAATTAAAGTGTAAATAAAGGCTTCATAACACTGTTGGCAAAAAAAAACAGATTTTAGTTAAATTTTAGATGTAGGAGTAATAGTGCACTCATAGTAATAAAGACATATGTTTGTGGTACAAAAACAGCTTTAAGAAAAACGCATAATTTAAAATAAAGGAAGAAATTATATTTGGATAGTGCATTAACATGTCACACAAAATACCCCAGAGAACTGCAGCTAGATCAACAAATAATAAGTGAGTAATTAATTAAATGTTCTGATTGTGATATTAGTTGAGGTAAAACTGTTGGCCATAACAAGAACAACTTATCAAATGGTACATCAAACTTAGTTGGCAAATAGCCTTAGTTTTACATCTCAACAGAATGATATTTTCGCACTCTTTCTGTTTCAGCTTGACACCAAGATTAGGTTCAATCAGTATGATATCAATCTGATTTTGACAATATTATATACATCGAAATATTTAATTCAGTGTTTGTGGAAAAAAAAACATTGACTTGGTTCCTAATAACATTTAATAAATGGAAAACAATAAGGGAACGCAACATTTTCCAATTTTTATATGATTTACTTAAAGAGCTATTGTAATGAAATCTTTGGAAGGTTTGGTTGTACAAAAACTGGGTAGTCTGAATGGAATTTGCGGAAAGGCAAAAGCATTTGCAACAAAAGCCTATTTTAATAAATTACTACACTATTACTAATATGACAAACAGAGTATTATAATGTGCCATTGGATTGCTTTGCAAATATCCATTTATTAAACAATTAAGGTTTGATTTATATTTGATAATTGGTTGACTATTAGAATAAATGATTTTTACTCAACATATGCAAAAAAATTCTAGATGTCATTGATTCTGCTGTTGGAACATAAGTACCTTCTACTTGAGCGAAGTAATTTACCAACCAAGCAGATCACAAGAACATTTGCTATTCTTTAAGGCTTTAGACAGCATAACATGACATCACATCCTAATGTACAAAATGTAAATGTTTATTCTCTGGTAGTCATTTCATTTCTTTCTGATCGCAAAAATTATCTTTTAATATTATTAGGAACAAGAAAGCAGATAACATTCGAGTCATTTCAAAGTGATGAACATCAATACAGCACGTAGTTATGGAGCCATTATTGCACTATGGATATAACCAAGCTGTTAGGATATGTAGGAAACTAGAAAGTAAAATATTTAAAGGAAACAAAATACTGAGTACTGGGACTCTTCTTTAAGGTGAAAGATGAAATATCCACATTATTACAACTCAAATGATATAAGCCATATGGAAAGTGGCAAATGACTTCTTATCACAATGCTCATGAGTGGGTCACAACACTAGTGGCAAGGAACTACGTGGACAGTTTATTAAGATGTCTAAGGAATATTACCAAAACAAAATATCAATTATAGCAATCTAGACAATTAACAAGAATGTTCCATTCTTTTGCATGAGCATTTCTGGTTTTGGGTATCTTAAATTGTGTAAATCATTCCTACAATTTAAATGTCAACACTTAAAAGTAGTTTAACTTTTCATTCAAACACATATTTGAGATAGGTTTTGTACAAGGAAGGATGTCTGTGCAAAATCAGGAAAGACATTTTCAATAAATTTAACAGTAATTAAACTTAAACTTCCTACACCAGCCAGAAACAGACAGATACAAATGAGCCATTTGGATTTACAAAACTTCATGAAAGATAACTAAATCTAAAAAGGGAACAACTAGCAATTGAAACTGGGCTTGTAAATAGACAAATAACTCACCTGCAAAATGTAGTTCACTGACTGTAAAATTCAAGTACAATCGAGTGGAGCATGTATAGTATAAGCTCAGCCTATTACATCAGGCATTAAGTACCTAACCAACAACCCTAGGTGACTCAGAAAATGACCCAGGAAATTCTGAGTTTTTATTTTTGTGGACCAAAGGAAAGGAATATTCCTTTTCATTCAGTTATTCAATCTCCCCATCCATCTTCTTCCCAACTACAAGTTTCTTGACCAATGCCACAGGCAGAGCCATATCACTGTTGTTCTCTGCTTGACTGAACCTATCACACTAAACAATTTCTTAATTTCCTTCAATTACTCCCGGAATCTTTATGGGTCTTATATATGCCTGCCTTTTTTTGAGAGACACCTGAAACATTTTTTGTTCCAGTTGGGTCCTGTCTCACTTCTTCCCCACCACCTCTCCCACTCTATGCACCACTGCACAGTATGTTCGTGACTGTAATCGTGCCATTTTCTGCTCTTGCAGAACTAGAAAATTATTTCAACCTTACTTCAGATTTTTATCTTTACCTTGCCTTCACATTGACCATTCTTAGTTCTTTTCTTCCTCAAATTCTCTACTGGATGCCTGGGGTAGGCATTCCACCAGTACCACAAATACACTGACTCCTGCAGCTACCTTGTGTAACCATACTTCTGTGTTACTGATGTTGATATAATTGAGCTGGAAAGTTAGTTCTGACAGGGAGAGATGTTAAGCATCCAGTGAAGAGGGTATGGGGTGTGGGAAGCAGTGTAAGCGGAGACATTGTATACTATCCAAATGACTGAGCAAACCAAAGTGGTAAAGAACGATGTCTACAAGGGTGCAACTGGCTGCAGTAGTTCTTAGGACTTTGTTTTCAGACATGATTAACAATTCTTGTACAATGAAGTTGTTACACAAACAGAACAATGAGATTCTATCACTTACTTATTCCAGAATGTTTGACATGGGCAGTGGGTAGACAAACAAAAATCCTTGAGAAAAAAGAAATGGGGAATGTATTCTTAACATCCATTTCAGAAAAATATTCTACTTTTCATTAAAGAATGGAATAAAAAGTAATGCTGCTAAAATTTCCAATTCTCAGTTCTGATAAAAGTTCATTGATCATCCACAGACGATGACTGCCGAGATTTTTCACTTGTTTTTGCTCTTATAAATGAATTGTCACCTTTCTATCCCAAAAGGTCCATAATTAGCTCTTACTTTAGAGAGGTGTCTATGAGTCATTCTGCAGTAATTATTAAAGGATATATACAAATTGTTTAAACAGGAAGCAACCAAGATGATATAATCTATCCACTTACTGACTCCTTGAGTGAGTGACCAACTTTGGCAAAAAAACCCCACATATTTGAATAGAGACTGCAGAATTCCATAGTACAGGTATTTGGATGCTCTGGCTTATGAATAAAGTTGGCATGCAGACCCAGAAAATGAAATGTTGACATTTATTGTTAGGAGAATAAAATATAAAAGTAGGGAAGTTTTGCTACAGTTGCCCTGGGCATTTATAAGAACATATAGTTTATACAGTACTCCAAATAAGTTTGGTCTCCAATCTGAAGAGACAATATGATTTCATTTTTAGTACAGAGAAGGTTCTCTCCACTGATTTGTGGAATGGAGGAGTTGTCTCATGAGGAAAGGTTGGTCTGGTTTGATCAGAATCTACTGAGTTTTGATGTTTGAATAATGATCGTAACAAATTGTACAAGTTCCTTAAGTGATTAGAACTAGGGGATGAAGTTTAAAAGCAAAGGGTCACTCACTTAAGACAGAGATGAAACGTATTTCTCCAAAGCAGTTGTTAAGTCTCTTCCTCAGACAGCAGTGGAGGCAGGAATATTTATTGTAAGGCTGAATTAATTACATTCTCGATTTGATATGGAAGTTAAGGATATAGCAGCAGGTATACAGGAGAGTGGAGGCCAAACTAAGATCAGCTAGGATTTGATGAAATGGCCTATTCTTGCTCTTCATTCTCTTGGTTCACAAACAGAAATTCTGATGAAAATTACTATCCCTAATCAAAACTTGACTTTCAAAAAAAAACGTTATTTGAATTCTCAAACACCATTTAATATCATGGCAACGATGAACCATATACTTCAAAGATTTCAAATATTACACTTGGTTCCAAAATTCCAAACTATCTTCACATATTGACATTAAACTGAAGTTATTATACACTTTAAATATTGAAATAGGTGAAGTCTAATTGCTACAAACTGCAATTTATTCACTAAGAATTGCTTAATCATTTAAAAATCACATAAGACACATAATGTGTGCAACCTGGAGTCATACAGATTACAGTAATAATACTGTACAAGATGTTAAATTATGGCATGAAAACAGGCATTTCAACTTAGATGACATTTTTAAAAACAACACTGATTTTAGCTACAGAAAAACATTTAGCAGGAAGTGAAGTCAAACTTCAACTTGCACCAATTTACCAGTTGTTTAGATTTCAATTTTGAGATAACAAGGAGTTGCTCCACTTTTGAATTTCAAATAGATAGATAGTAAGCTAAAAGTTGTTAATAGCCATTTTCACATATTAATGTTTGGATAAGGTTGTAGTGTTAAATTGTGAACAGTGAACTAAAATTCAGCCCATTTAGAGGTTTTATCACGTTCATATCATCAACTACTTTCCTGCTCAAAACATGTGGTGCTCAAACCCCACTTGTGCCACAATGGAAATTGCAAATCAAATCAATCTCACCAAATCAAAGACCTGCTATTAAGTTTAAACAATTCAAACCATTGTTTAATTCGCTGGCACTTAAACTAGTATGTGTATATGGCAGAACAGCAAAGAACACTCCCTCATTATCACTTAATTTGGTGCTACGCGAGCCAAAATGAATTACAAGTATTTTCAATTTTACTTTTTCAGTGGTCCTGTTGTTCACTTCATTACTGGTTATTCTTCCCACCAATTTCCCCAAAAGTTTGTTTTAAGATGTGCATGCCTGATTTACTCACCCTGACTTTGAATCTTGGAGTAGTATTGAAGAGCTTACAGAGAAGCTGCAAAACAATAAAAACACCAAGGGCTATGCCGCCCAAGAAATCAAGAAAAGTTAGTTTTACAACTTACTCTACATCTCTCAAATTAACAAGTGGTGTAATGATCAGAATTACAAATGGTCACTGGAAAATAGGACAAAGGGGATTACCAAAGCTAAATATTCACTTAAAAATTGGTAACTTTTGTAAGGATTTTACATTTAATTTCATGTATGTTAGTTTAAGAATTTTATCACAACCCCAGGTTATAGTCCAAAGGGTTCATTTGAAATCACAAGTTTTCAGAGCATAGCCCCTTCATCAGGTGAAGTGAGGGCTCACTTCACCTGACAAAGGGGCAACGCTGTGAAAGCTTGTGATTTCAAATAAACCTGTTGGACTATAACCTGGTGTCGTGTGATTTCTGACCTTGTCCACCCCAATCCAACACCAGCACCTCCCATCATAGAAATTTAATCTTTTAGCTTTCTCCGTGCTTTTTTAATGCAAATTATGCACATTGAAAGTGAATTAAACTCTCAGCAGTGTCACTTAATTTGGGAGACTCAATGACGTAAAACTGGAACAATCCTTGTAATAACTTTATTCATAACTTTGAATCACTTTGGCTTTCCAAAGTGATTTACCAATGGACTGAATATTTCTTACATGCAGATTGATTGCAGAGTTCATCAGGTGAAGAAAATAATAAAAGGACTAGGAAAAAAATTGCACCAATAAAGACAGCTTCTCCAGTAAAAATAGTTTAATCCCAAGCTGTCTGTCCCAAAAGCAAATACGATCATTTTCCGTCCATTCAGGAAGTGGGATTTACACACTCCAAGAAGTTCACATGCAGAAATGAAACACAAACCCATAAATAAAGAGTACTATCTTTATCTACATGTGAACTAATCTCAAGAGCACAAAATAATAAAGTTTAAACAATCACAGAAGTCATCAAGCTTTGCATAAAGTGCAGTTATTCTATGTAGAGATCATTAAAAGAAACAATGATACAGTACCAGGACAACTTAATTTTTTGAAAACGTCAACTGCACTTCACTGATTACTGAATTATTAGCTATTACGTGAAATTTTATGTACTGTGATCAAGTTAAAATTTCTCAAGTTGTAACAAATAAGGAGTGTGTATGTATTTATCCTGAACTATGACGAAATTTGTGACCCACAAATGACAGTTGGTTTCATCGTAGTTCCAGTTTCCTGAAACATCAATGAGAATTTTTCCACTTGATGTGAATAATGGATTTGTTTCAAAAAAGGTATTTTGTTTACTCACTACCATATTGTGGCAAGGTTATTTACTGAGATTTCATACCACACTGCTCACTACCTTGTTTTTACAAATATACACAAAAACATCAAACATAAATGACAATGTATCATTTTCCAAAAGTTAAATTCTGTACAAACGGTTTATCCTGAAAATAAAAGAGGGCAATTGTCCTTTGGTAATTTCAGTATTTTCTCCTTGAAGCTGACTGAAAAAGATCAGTCAGAAGTTTCAATAGAATTTATAGATATTCTGTACATGAAAGCTACGTGGAGTACTGGAATATACATTTGCATCAGTAATGCTAAAGTTCAACTCTCAAGCACCTCAAAGTGGTCAATTTTTATAGCAGCTCTCCAGAATCAGTACACTAGTTGACAGCAGGTACATCACTACAAAGCTGACCTTATCCTCAACAGAATCAGAGCACACATTCTAGCAGGACCAATGGGCGTGAATCAGGAATGGAAATACTGTCCATGCCAGGATGCTGAAATGTGTCAAAAATTGTCAGTTGAAATCAGCTAACATAAGCCAGAACAAAAAAGTAGAAAAAAAAAGCTGCTTCTTGACAGCACCGTTTACAACAATAGGACCTCCCAAAGAATTGTAATGAAATATGAAGATTTATTCATGGAACCCTCCAGTTTGTTTAATGTAGGCTTACCTATAGGAGAAGCAATCTAATTTATTATATTGAAATTTGAAAAAAAATTTAACTGGAGTTATGGAGCTTTAATGTGAAGTTGTGCAAAACTGCCTATTATATTTCAATCGTTGAACATAAAACTCTACAATGCCAAAGTTTAAATAAGTAAGTACTGTTTCTATTGATATTTTGTTAGAATATGTTTTTATGTACGTAAATTGTTCTAGAGACTAAAAAAAAAATAAATGACTGTCAGATGATTTAAGTCAGCAACCAGTGTTAAATGGGAATATGCCAGTTGGAAAATGTAGCAACTAAAAATATTGATAGACAACCCAACCAAACTTTTGTACAGAAACAAGAGTTACTTTTATCAAGTTAATGTCAGACCTCTGCTTGAATTTTAACATCCATCGACCACATTCAGATTAAATTATTGCAAACGGACCACAAAATGAATAATGCCTCAAGCACTTTGTAATACTCACACAGCTGGCCCATACAAGGAAAACCTCCAACTAAATCATATTTATTGCTGACTTGGTTTCAAACCAAAAATAAGGAACAAAGGAGTTGGCAAATATAATAAAATGTGAAATGGCCTTTGTTTCTTTTTGCATAATATAACATGAGATGAAATGAAAAATGTAATGACTTATCCTTTTGCTTTAAAGGATGGAACCCTCTATACTATCTGCCAAATTACCAATGAGTTACACCATGAGCCTAATTACAATGAAACATTGCACTCAAGTTAAGATTATCAAAGAAATATCAACAATGGTTACTAATTTTTTCAAAAAAACTGAATCATGGAGTTAATCCCAGAATTGCACGCATTAGGCAAAATTTAAATTTACTCAGTAACTTTAAATAGAATCCCTGAATATGCACTGTCCTCAATGATGCATCAAGAAAAATAAGTGTTGCAGAGAATTTAGTGAATATAAAACACACCTTGAAATTTGTATGCCAGATTAAAGAAAGAAAACAAAAACAAAATACTCTAGATGTGAGGAATTTAAGACAATAAAAGGCAAACACTGAACACATTCAGCTAATCAGGCTAGATTTGACTGAAGATTCTGTGCATACTGCCTAATGTGCTGAAGGATTCCTTCATTTCTTGGCTTTTACTTCGCATTAAAAAAGGTACTAACCATAACATTACAATTTTGATCTGTTAAAAAAAAAGTCAGGGTTCAGACATTAACTTTAGAAGTAGCCTTTGTTATAAATCCCCAACAAATCTATATTTTACAAATGAACTGCAAATATTACTTCAAACATTTCACAAAATCATTAGTTTGCACATAGCTGTACTCATGTAATGTATGCTCCAGAGCCATGGTTAGCAGTGAACAGTTTGAATGTCAAATGAGTGTTAGCTCAAGTTAAACATTCATTTAAGATTCTTTCAACTAATGAATACTTGTGGCTGGATTGGTGGTGGAAGCTTGTCATTTTCTACATTGTCAGAATCAATTGCAGCCACTGGCTGGCCTCTAGGTTTGATTTCAAGTGGATATTTCTCAATAATATCTTCAACGTCTCTTGTCACACCTTCACTCCAGTCAATTAGATCTTTTTCAAGCTGCTTGGCATCTGACAAAAGTTTTTGCTGTCTCTCATTCAGTTGTGAAATAAGATTTAGGTTTTTGTACATCTGCTTCAGTCCTGGACACGTGTCAGGAGACCATTCCTCAGAGTCCTGCTTCTTAGGTGATGCTTGGCCAGACATATAGCGATCAAAATCTTCCTGAGTCAGGTTCAAAGATTGGGCATCCAATTTCTCAATGAAGGCAACAGCACAACACTACAAACAAATTAAATGCCATACATTTAAAAACCATTACAAATACAGTTTGAACACGACTTTCAAAAAACTGAAATAATATTAAAGATTTTTAACAGCACTATACAGTCACTGATTCATCAAATCTCAGGTGAGAACCTTTTAAATGATACTTTGGTAAGTAAAGCATGATTAATATAGTATCAAAATCCAGACATAAAGCTCAAACCTACAATTTATCAAGCTACCATCTCAAAGGTATTCTTAACCACAGGTATGTATACAAGCATTGAACAGGGTGATTTGTTTCTAAATTGTTTTAAAGATTAGCTTTGAAGATTTTTACCCATTCTGATCTTATATCCTTTTGATGTTTTAAAATTTCACTGGAAGGGACTGAGGACTAGATCATATATTTCCCCCCATTATTGGAGAAATTAGTGCAAACCATCACAGATCATTAATGCCAAAAATTAGGTGGGCATTGGGTCTGATCTCCCCTTTCCCAAAATCTCTTGAAAATTAACATATATTGGTCTGTAGTCAATATAAGCCCAACGGGTATCCAGTATTGCATTAGGATCCCAGGTCACTCAGAGTCATACAATCATATAACACAGAAACAGACCCTTCAAGCCAACTCGTCCACGCCAACCATAATCCCAAACTAAACTAGTGCCACCTGCCTGCGCTTGACCCATATGTCCCCAAACATTTCTCATTCGAGTATTTAGTCGAATGTTTCTTAAATGTTGTAACCATAGCCACATCAACCACTTCCTCTGGAAGTTCATTCCACACACGGTCCACTGTGTAAAAAGGCTGTCCCTCATTTCTTTTTATAAATCTTTCTCCTCTCATCTGAAAAATATGTCCCATAGTCTTGAAAACCTCCACTGCAGGGAAAGGACACCTGCCATTCACCTCATCTACATCGTCCATGATTTTATAAATATCTAAGGTCACCCCTCAATCTCCTACAAAGAGTCAAAATGTCCCCGTGTATCTAGCCTCTCCTTACAACTTAAACTCTCCATTCCTTGCAAATGTTTTCTAAATCCTATCCAGCTTAATGATATTCTTCTTATAACAGGGCAACAGGAACTGCCCACAGTACTCCAGAACAGGCCTCAATGTCCTGTCCTAGCTCAACATAATGCCCCAACTCCTATACTCAAATGTCTGAGCAATGAAGGCAATGTGCTAAACGCCCTCTTAACCATTTTGTCTGAATGTGACACAAGTTTCAAAGAATTGTGTACCTGAACCCCTAGGTCTCTGTTCTACAATAATATACAATTAAAATTTGTCCCTTGGGTAAGTCTTGTCCTTGTTTGTTTTACCAAAATGCAACAATAATTTCTTGAAAACAATTTACGTGCATCAGTTGTATCAACCAAGTACTGCAGATTTGTCTTTATCAAATGGTTAACATTGTTAAATAAAAACCGAAAGAACTGCAGATATTGTAAATCAGGAACAAAAACAAAATTGCTAGAATAGCTCGGCAGGTCTGGCAGCGTTGTTGTTCATTTTAAGAGGATTCCAAGCATAATTCTCGGTAGAACACTTACTAAATTTGTGAAATAATATCCATCTTCTCCAGTCATCAGTCTGCTTGGATTGCAGAATCGAGTAATATACTGGATGTTTGACTGTAAGCGAGGTGGATTAGCCTTCAAAACAATGTAGATAAGTGTGGGTAAGAAGTCATCAGCAGAAGCAGGCTCATTCTTTGTGATCTTTATAGCATTGAATATTTGCTTGCTGCATTGTGTGATGCAGGTCAATTTTTCACGTGGAACACGTCTTGAATCCATTTCAATAATAGCTATAAAGAAAGTCATGAAATTCATTACGTTATTAGTTTTACCATTATGAATTCACCTTTTCAGTTTCTTTTCGTTCCTTAAAAAAATGAAATTCAATACAGACTTTGAATGTATCATCAAAATTTGATTAGATGATATTGGATCAGCTGCGCTTTATACACAATGTCTGATAATTCCATTGACTACAAAGGATCAAACACTACCTTTTGCGTCAATGTCCATGATTAATTTCTATCCTGGTGGTTCCAATGTTTGTCGCAGCTCAGCTGGTAATGTTCATACCGAAGCCACAAGCTTCTAGATTCAAGCTCTGCTCTACGAACTGAGTGCAATACTCAATTCCAAACCACTAATGTACCGTGGAGAATGTTGTATAGTCATAGATGCCATTTTTAGTTGGGATGTTAAACTGAGGGCCCCTACGCCCCTCAGGTGAGCGAAAACATTTCATATTTGACACCAATTTGAAGAGCGACATAGTGTTCCCCAGTTTCCTAAATAATATTCTCACGTCAAACCAACATCACAGGAATTTGCTACTCCCAGTTTGGCTGTCACATTTCCTGCGTGGACTTGTTAGGCAGAAGGGCCTGTTTCCACACTGTAGGGAATCTAATATAATCTAATTACTACAATGACTACTACTTCAAAAGTACTTCATTGGCTGTAAAGAGTCTTAAGATTTCTAGTGGCTGTGAAATCAGCTATACAAATACGTGTCTTTCCTTCTTTAACAAAAACAATAAGCATAAACCTTTTCCTCTGCGACTGCAATATAAAGGTCTTCCTGTCTGTAATATTATAAACATCAAAACTTTAATAACTGTTCATGGATCAATCGACAAAAAATAAACTGTTACACATGGAAAGCAGCAGCAGTAATTCTGTCTGGAATAAACTATTAAAAGACAAGGATAAACTTATACAGGAATTGAAAGCAATTAGCCATGTCTGGGAAAACACGGAGTTGAAACTACCTAAACAAAACTGCTTTGATGCTTGCTTGATAATTAAATGCCTTATTGCCACAAACGACAAGGATTGCCCTGCAGAGTTTAATTAGGTAACTGCAAGAAAGTTGTCTTCAAAAAGACAGTTAAGGCCAAATATAACAAGAAACAATGAAGCTACTTTGTAGCAGATTTGCAGTAATTTTAGTTGAAAAAGAACTTTTTAAAAATCATCAAGAATAATACACATTGACATGAAGGAGAAAAATCTGCATAAAGGAATCGAACATCAGGACTTCCCCTTTCCCGGAACTTCGAAGAAGAATACTGCTGGAGGAGAAACCCTGGACACTTCCAGAGCTAGACAAATTGGGTAACAGCCAAATTGGGCTGTGAGGCTTCAGTTGCTTAATTGAGAGGTTTTTTTTGGTTGATACATGTGATAAAGTTTAAATCATAGTTTCAGCCCTTGATTGTCTAGTGAGATTTCTTAAGTGGCCAATTTAAAAGCTAGCTTATGATGATTTACCCACAACATGTCAAACAAGGAATGATATCAAAGTCTGCATGTTCTTTGAATCATCATATGAGTTGACTCCGCTCTATACTTATATGAATGGGTGTATTATTCTACCTCAATTTGTGGGTATTTCTGACAGCTGCAGGAGACTGATGATGATCTAATTTTATATACCAGCTCCATCAATCTGGCCCCAAAACAAAGTAGTAAGAGGCTCAATATTGAAGGTCTCAAGTATTCTTTTCAGCCAATTGGCAACAGGAGTTGCTGCCCGTGGTCCACTCTAAAGCCAAACCAGAATCAGTACAAATGTCAGGTTAAGTCTGGATGGCAGAACCACTCCTGACTAACTATGGACCACGTGAACACGCTAGTTGAAAAAAATCCCAGCAGATATATTAATAAAGTTGTAGAATGGAGTCATTTCAGTTAACCATTGGTTTGCAGGGTTCTGACTGCTGCATCCAGTTAATGGACTGTTATTTCTCAGGATGCATACCATGGGTCTAATAAGGTCTTTGTTTATATGCCTTTGATTCAGGCCTTGTTTCCTACTTTTAGGTTAAAAACATTTTTATTCTAATTTATTGGCTTATAATCACTAATTAATTCATTCATACATGACCATCTACATGTATTTCAATGCTTTGTCTCAGAGTTCACACATTTTGCTGATATCGCCAACTCTGCTCTGTTTCTGTCATGGTGTAATTGTGCACTGTTTGCTACCTTTCGTGTAATCGTTTACATAAATAAAAGTACAAGAAAAAATATTTTTTCCAGCTTTAAGAGACAAAGATCCAAGGCTTTCCTAAACATAGCATCTCTTCAAATCTTGACCTGATTTATGCAAAGCTAAAGTCATGCTTTGCTTTTTGATTTAATAAATGCGTAACATTTATCATTATTTCATAAACTTATGAAACAATCACTTAAATCTGCATCAGCACTGGTAAAGAGGTTCTTGGCTTCTCTACTAAAATATACATGAGACTGGCGACCAAAAATTTCCACAAAATAAAAGGAACTCAGAACATTACAGCACAGTACAGGCCCTTCGGCCCTGGATGTTGTGCCGACCTGTCGTACCGATCTCAAGCCCATCTAACCTACACTATTCCATGTACGTCCATATGCTCATCCAATGACGACTTAAATGTGCCCAAAGTTGGTGACTCTACTACCGTTGCAGGCAAAGCATTCCATTCCCTTACTACTCTCTGGAGTAAAGAAACCACCTCTGACATCTGTCCTATATCTTTCACCCCTCAATTTAAAGCTATGCCCCCTCGTGCTCGCCGTCACCATCCTAGGAAAAAGGCTTTTCCTATCCACCCTATCTAACCCTCTGATTATTTTATATGTCTCAATTAAGTCACCTCTCAACCTTCTTCTCTCTAATGAAAACAGCCTCAAGTCCCTCAGCCTTTCCTCGTAAGACCTTCCCTCCATACCAGGCAACATCCTAGTAAATCTCCTCTGCACCCTTTCCAAAGCTTCCACATCCTTCTTATAATGCGGTGACCAGAACTGTACGCAATTATCCAAGTGCGGCCACACCAGAGTTTTGTACAGCTGAGTAAAAGTGCAAAGCAACTGGAGACTGACAGTATCATCACAGTTCAAGAGAAAAACAGCAAAGCTATTGGTGCCTGAGGCAGTGTACTACACAAAACCTGTAGCATGAAAAGAAAAAATAATGTGTTTTATTACTGTCAAGTCCAGCTAGGGCCTAAGTACTAAAGGCATTTTATTGTAAAACAAGAATGGAGCAGCCTTATTGCGGTAGAGAGATAATTAATGTCCACTCACAGAATATTTTGTAGAGATCCTCACCAGAGCTTCTGGAACACTCTTTCCCAGGGACCAGTAACTGCAGAGTTATTGAATGTTTCCAAGACAATGGTCAATAGATTGTTGACTAACAAGGTGCCAAAGGATACAGAGGGTAGGCAGGAATGTTGAGATTCTGCCACAATCAGAACTACCATGATCGAACTGAATGGTGGATCAGGCTTGTGGAGCTTAGTGGCCTACTCCTGTTCTTAATTCATACTCTCGTATGAGATTCTTTTTGAACTGACTAGACTCGGTCTCAGACACCACATGACCAAGTCTCAGTATTATCCCAATTCAGAATAACGTCAAAGAATTCATTTATCAGCTGATAAACAAGTCTGCTGATGTAGATAAAATTTCCGCTGAAATCCTGAGACATGTTAGAGATACTTTCCCGGCATGATTGATCAACTTAAAATCCCTTGCCTGAAGGCAGTAACACTTCCAGAAGATCTAAGGGACATTGTAATCATGGCCAAGAGGAGTGAATCCAACTGGAGCACTCACAAGAGAGCCTCCCTGTTGTCTGGCACAGGAAACATCATTGCAAGGATTCTGTTCAACTGCCTTAACCAATACATACATAAACATACACAAACTTTGTGTATTAATAATTTTGAATCATGCAACTGCGATTTTACTTCTTTCTTATACTGTAAACTTAGAGTAGTGAAGCTGTTTGTGCTGGATTTGTCTCATTGTTATAGTATGGGCATTGAAGAAGTTGATATCCTGACTGAAGAAGTGCATGATGAGAACAGACAGGAAGATTGAGAAGATCCACAGATTCTTGCCAAAAGTCTGAAAACTAATTTCAAAAACTGCTGGAGCTGAGGAAACTGAGCCCTATTGTTACTGCGAATATATAGATAAGGGTTTTGGGGATAACACCCAGACAGCTGCCTGTGATTCTTCAAGTATAATCTTGAGAAGACCAGAGAAAATATATCTGAGGGTGGCTTGGAACAGGACAGTAATGAAGAACTGATTAAATGAGTCAACACCAGGTGTTACCTAATTTGGTACAGTCATAGTAAGCGGTATAAAAAAGGACACTGTAAACAACTAGTTGCTGCAAACAGCAGCTTGATCGGTTGTTTCAAAAATTGCTCCAGAATATCTGCTGAGAGATGTCAATCTGATTCAGACTGTTTCTCTTAGGATTTCTAAGCAACCAATGTCATTGTATGTCCCATTGTTTAGTATTCAAGTTGTTGTGTGCCATTGATATCTGGGCCAGAAACTTTAGATGTAAAAAGGTCTCTTCTCCCTTTAAAAACATGCTTTTTTCAATGGCTGAAGAGCTTCTCCTACCTGATCTTAGTCACAGAGAGGTACTATACAGATATGATCTTCACTAACCTCACAAAGCCTTTGACTTTGTCAATCCTGAGGGTTTGTGAACAGTCCTCAACACTGGCTGCCCTCAGCAAATTGTCACCATCCTGATGACAAAATTGGAATTCCTACTAAAGGGTCTGTAGTGCTTCCTATCTCAGTGAAGACCATTGTCAAAACAAGCAGTGCCATCATGTCAATTTTTATCTCCATCTTCTTGACTGCACTTTTCCTCCAACAAGTTTCTCACAACAGTGATGATGGTCTACAGAGTAGCAGAAAATAATTCAACCATCATTGCCTCCACTCCAAGATTATGATCATTGCAACGATGATCGTTCTGCTTCAGATCACAGCAGGTGCTGGTGAATGTGCTTACCTTGGCAGTCAGAACTCTTGTTGCCTCTTTCACCAAAAACTACAGAACACTTTCAACTCACTTCCTCAGCTACAACATCAATACCTATTGCACTGATCCATGATGATATCCTGGAAAGAACTAATGATTTTCAACATCTGGAGCCTGTGTTTACATTAATGTAGACATTAATGGCAAAATCCACCACTATTTCCAACGTCAGCTCAGTTTTTAGCCAACTTGGCCTCAAACACAGGACTAAAATTATGATATACCAGTAGCAGGGACCTGACACTCTTACAATCTTCAAAGATTTGGATCATCTACAGTTGAGATCAAGTCAACTGAGAAGTACCAACAATGTTGGCAGGATGCACAATTTAATATCAGCATCCTCTCCCAAAACAATATTTCTAGCATCGAGGCATTTATCAGTCAAAAGGTGCTTTGGTGATTAGGTCAGGTCAATTACTGCTTGACACCAGATTCCCAAAACAACTGCTTGACTCAGAATTTCAGGTCAACAAGAGACTTCCAGAAATGCTTTAGAGATGCTCTTAAAGCAACTTAGAAGACAGTCCAAGATCCCTACTGATTAATGGGAGTCTGCATCCTGTAAGAGGCCAAAATGGAGAAGGCGGCACCCCAAACTTAAGTTCACCTGGACCATCTCTGATACCTCTCTCTCCTTCCTGGACCTCTATGTGTCCACCTCTGGCATCCACCGATATCCATTTTAAACCTACTGACTCCCACAACTATCTAGAATACAATTCCTCTCACCCGCTTTCCTGCATAAAGGCCATCCCCTATGCCCAATTCCTTCGCCTCCGCTGCATCTGCTCCCGAGAGGAGGCATTCCACTCCCAGACATACCAGATGTCCTTGTCTTTCAAGGGCCGCAACTTCCTCCCCTCAGTGGTCGAGAACGCCCTCAACCGTGTCTCACGCATTTACCATAACTCATCCTTCACACCCCCTACCTGCAATAACAACCATAATAGAATCCCCCCATATCCTCACATACCACCCCACCAACCTCCGAATTCAATGCATTATCCTCTGATATGTCCTCTATCTGCAAGCTAACACCACTACCAAAGACATTTTTCCCTCCCCACCCTTATCTGCTTTCTGGACAGACCACTCTCAGTGACTCCCTTGTCCGCACCACATTCCCCTCCACTACCACTGACACTTTTCCCTAGAACCAAAGCAAGTGCTACCCCTGTCCCTACACCTCGCCCCTCACCTCCAGGCCCTAAGAAGACCTTCCACATCAAACAGATGTTCACCTGCACATCTGCTAATGTGGTATACTGTATCCGCTGTTACCGTTGTGGCGTCCTCTACATCGTGGAAAACATGCAGAGGCTTGGACCGCTTTACGGAACACCTACGCTCAGTTCGCAACAAACAACTACACTTCCCAGTCACGAACCATTTCAACTCCCCCTCCCACTCCTTGGACAACATGTCCATCCTGGGCCTCCTGCAGTGCCACAATGGCGCCACCTGAAAGCTGCAGGAACAGCATCTCACATTCCGCTTGGAAACCCTGCAGCCCAAGGGTATCATTGTGGACTTCAAATCTTCCCTCCCCCGACTGCATTCCCAAACCAGCCCAGCTAGTCCCCTCCTGCCTAACCATTCCTCTCACCTCAAGCCCCACCCCCACCTCCTACCCACCAACCTCATCCTGCCTCCCTGGACCAACCTATCCCCTCCCTAACTCCCCACCTACATTCACCTTCACTGGCTCCAACCCCGCCTCTTTGACCAGTCTATCTCCTCTCCACCTATCTTCTCCTTTATCCATCTTCTATCCACCTCCCCCCCTCTCCCTATTTATTTCAGAACCCCCTTCCCTCCCCCATTTCTGAAGAAGGGTCTAGACCCGAAACATCAGCTTTCCTACTCCTCTGATGCTGCTTGGCCTGTTGTGTTCATCCAGCTCTACAGCATGTTATTTCTGCCCTTCTGCTAAGATGACTTCCCAGTTTGTGAACTCTGGTAACCCCTAACCATCTATTTTGTGCACTATAAAATTCACCTTTGTAAACTTTCACCGATGAACTTCCCAGGTAGCTGAGCGAGCAACTTAATTTGCATGACTTCCTTTCTCATAAAGCTGTCTTCACTTCACTTCAGAAAATGACTGACTTTCATTATTTTTTAAAAAAGGTCACCATCACACACTGGTGACTAAAATTTATTTTTCCTCCACTTTCAAATCCAAGTTCTCAAATAATAAACACATATTACACATGTGAACTGGAAATCTTAGTCAAAGCTGATTTGCACTTGGATAGCACATGTCAAAAACAGGGTGCAGAGGATTGTTTAAACCAGAGAGATCAGAGGTGGCTCAACACCTGGGACATCTCAAAAGATGAATTCACCTAAACTCTGCTCAACAAAAAAAAAGTTCATAAAACACTCCCCAAGTTTGCATTTAATAAGTGGAAGGTTTCACAGCAGAGATTATAGAAGCTACATTGTACAAGAATAGCATCTACCCACCCTGTTGTTAGTATTCCTGTAAATGCATTCTCCCATCTTTACTCCAAGATATTTTCATGTTCCTTCAAATAAATATCCTATTCTCTTTCCAGTTTAGTATTAGTGTGTAATTGTCTGATATGGTTAGGCCATAGTCTGATCGCTCTCAATTCAAGAATCAGCTTCCCTTTCCCATTTGTTTCTTCCAATTAGAATCATTATTTTCCATTCCCATATTCCCCATCAATGGAAATAATCTCTTATTGTTTGCCCACACTAAGGTGTATTTTCACTTACACCTTTGCTGGCTATTCCCACAACACTTCTGAACTGCATCCCCTGACTCTCTGGAAATGCAGGTCCCAATACACACATCACCACAAGCACACTTTAGTCCACTTCCTGATCACCAGTCCCCTTTTCTATCAGAACTTTGCATCTCCCAAATGCTGATCTCCTGGTGAACCCCACTAACTATTCCCCATTCTGTAGTATGCACATTTTCGTAATCTTCATCACCCCTCTGAACTTTATTCACTATTATTCCCTTGATGTGCCATAATATTTCTCTTCCTGTCCATCGTTGTGTCCCACAAGTCCAGTTCCAGGGTTCCCTCAAATTTCAAGCCTCATAAGTTAACCAACAGTCAAAATGGATAATTGTGCTCTTGAATCTCAACTGTTAATCAAATTGCCTGAATTTCATATGATGGTGGCTCTCTGCATTGGTGACATACAGAACCTAAAACATTAACTATTTTTCGCTCTCTACAAGTGCTTCCACACTTGAGAATTTTCAGCATTTTCTATTTTTACTTCAGATTTCCAGCACCTGCAATATTTTGCTTCTTGGAAAATGTATAGCTTTGTTTTGTAATAGCGATCCTAAAACAATTTGTGAGATTTTAGTAAAATGGATTGTTTATCTTACTGGTTTAGGAACAAAATTGAACAAACCTGTAATTGCTTTCACAACCAACTCATAAACTTCAGGGATTTCTTCATTCACTGGAACACATAGCATTTCAAGAGTGACCCAGTGCAATGCCCTGTAGGTCATAAAATAAAAAGGGGATAAAACACTGTCAGTCAATCTAAAATTGCAGAACCTCATGTGTGAGGGCAGAAGTGGCTAAAATATCTTTCAAACTGTGAACTTACCAAAAACACTCAAGTCTTTGAATATTGCTGAAAAGAGACATGTTCCCAAAGCTTTTCCTCTTGCACTTGTCAGGACAAATGCAAAAGTACCAAATGTCAAATGACATTAATTTATATTAATATCAGTCAACTCTAATTGGTCAAGTTATTGCCTTGGAGAAAGCAAGGGAACTATCCAATGAAATTCAAAACAGGCAGAAGGCTTTAACACATTCTTTCTGTTTATACTCTTTCACTTGATGTCTAATGCACTTGAAACTTATGAATATCCAAAGTATCCTTACCTGATTCTTTTCTGAATTGCAAGGTCTTTTTTCTCATCATCAGTTGTCTCTGGGCAAAACACATTTTTGTATAGTCGTGTCATGATGTAGTTTTCAATCTGGTCCATCAATTTTTCTATCCGTTCAGAGGAACCTGGAATAGTAATTAAATGTATAAGACATGCTTGCAGGGTAAAGATAATTTTAGCAGCAGGTAACAAACCTGCACAACCCAAATGAAGGCTAGTGAGTATTGCAAACCTGAATTTCTATAATGTGAATATTTTGCATATGAACAGTAAATGACTTGTGATTTTGTTGCAACTGTAACTGAAGAAATCTAAAATGAACACTGACTTACAAAAACAATCACCTTATGATGGAAACAATGTTAAAGATACAGCCCTGTACAATTCCTTCTAATTGAAAATCCAGCACTGAAACAGTTAGCTACAAAAACTGACAAGAATTACTTTTTATTTCCAAATCCTCGCAGACAAGGTTGAGGAATATTACTTGTTCCGAAGGGTAGATAAAAAAAGCAAAGCCTTGGCAGTTTTCTTATCTCATTTTGATTATTCTTAGCGAATAACTACAATTTCTCTTAGCAAGAGGTGGATCAATTGACAGTGGATAAACATTTAGGGGAAGGTGATAATTGTGTAAAACAGATTAAAATAGTGGTTGAAAATGCCAATGGTCAACTTAGAGTAATAATCATCAAACTGAGATGAGCAGACTTCAATGGATCAAGACCTGGGCTGGACAGACCAGAACCAGAGGTTGATGGGAGAAACAGTAGCTGAACAATGGGTTATCTTTAGAGATAGTTCAGGCATAAAAGAGTTTTCCCTTTTGAGGAAATACAAAGATAATCAAACCTAGAACTCCCTGGAAGAAGGAGACAGAAGTTAAGTTAAAGAAGAAAAAGTGTGCACAGGACAGTTGTCAGGTAGTAGTGTCCATGGTGACGACATATGCACGAAGTGTATTCAGCTACAGCTCCTTATTTACCACATGGAGCACCTGGAGGTGTGGATGGACTCACTACAACGCATTCACGATGCTGAGAATGTTGTGGATAGCACATTTAGCAATCTGGTCAAACCACTATTAAGGGCTACATAGACAGTGAGGAGTTCGGTGATCACCAGGAAGATGAGTAAATGTGGGCAAACAGCACAGGAGTCCCTTGGAGTCATTTCCCACTCAAACAGGTACACTGTTTTGGAAACTGTTGGGAGATGACTTCTCAGGAGAAAGCAGCTGCCAGATCAGTGGCACCATGACTGGTACTGCTGTACGACAGGGAGGGTCGAAGTGTAGGTGAGCAGTAGTGATAGGGGACTGTCTAGTCAAGGACACAGATAGGTTTTCTATGGCCACATGTGGGACTCCAAGATAGTTTGCTGCTTCCCTGGTGCCAGGGTCAATTACGTCTCTGCATGATCACAGGATATTCTGAAGTGGGAGCATAAGCAACCAGAGATAGATGCACATTGTTAGCCATGACACAGGCAGAAAGAGAGAGGAGGATCTGCAAAGAGTTCAGGGAGTGGGGTAGGAATTTGCAAAGAAGGCCCTCAAGGGTTGTAATCTCAGATTTAAACTAGTGTGGCTGGTGGGGGGGTGTCCCACAACTCGGCAAGACTACGGTGGAATCTGAGACGAAGGCCAGTAAGACTAAAAGGAAGAACAGATGAGGGAAGTTACTGAACACAGGGGGACCGGTGGATTGAAGTGTAATCTGTTCTAATACAAGGAGTAAGACAAGTTAAGCAGATTAACTTAGAGCTTGCAGTAATACATATAACTATGATGTTGTCACTATCGTACAGATTGGTTAAGAGAGGGGCAAGATCAGCAGCTTAACATTCTGGGATTTAGGTATTTCTGGCCTGATAAAGAGAGATGTAAAAGAGGTGGGGGAGTTGTGTTACTAAGGGAGAACACCTTGGACATCTCATCCAGCAAGGTCATAGAGGTAGAGTTCAGGAATAGGAATGGTGCCATCACTTCAATAGGACTGTACTACAGATGTCCCAACAGTCAGGTGAGAGAAGAATGGAGAAGCGGATAGATTATGGAAAACATAATAACAAAACGGTTGTTGTGCTATGATTTTAACTTTCTCTATATTGACTGAGACCTGCTTTGTGCCAGGGGCTTGGATGCAGGGAAATTTATCCAAATAGGAATGGAGTCCTACTAGATCTGGTATTGGAGAATGAACCCAATCAAGTGACTGAAGTTTCAGTGGAGGAGCATTTCTGGAATAGTGACCATAATTCAGTAAGTTTTAAGTCACTTATGAATTAGGCTACACGTAGTCCTTGTGTGAAAATACTAAACTGGGAAAGGCTAGTTACCACAATATTAAGCTGTATGAGTGTAAATCCACATACGGCATGGTGGGAATCTTTTAAAGGCCAGTTGATCCGAGTTCAGGACCATCATCTACTCGTGAAAATGAAGGATAAGGATGGCAAGATTTGGGAATCTTGGATGACAAGAGAAATTAAGAACTTAGTCAAAACGAAAATGGGGGCATACATAAAGTTTAGGAAACTGAAGACAGACGGGGCCCTTGGAGAATACAAATCTCATGAGAGATATGTATTAATTTGGAAAGTAATAAATACTCCATAACTGTACTATTTTTGAGTGAATCCACAGATATGACTATGGATCACAAAACTAACAGGATAAAGTTAAAGGCTTTGTAAATGAATATACTTGGCATTCAAAACAAAACAGACAAGTGACAGCACAAATGAGTACAATCCAATAGCCATTAGAGAGACACAGCTGCAAGATGACAGTTTGGAGGCTGCATTTTGAAGGATTTTGGAAGGTCCGAAGTGTAGAAAAAGAGGAGTGGCTCTATTAATATGGTGTTAGCTAGTCCAATAGAAAAGAATGACTCAATTTCAGGAAACTAGGAGGTTTAGGTAAAATGGTGTGAAGCTGGATGAACACAGTGGGCCAAGCAGCATCAGAGGAGCAGGAAAGTTGACGTTTCGGGTCGAGACCCTTCTTCAGAAATGGGGGAGGAGGGCGGCACTGGGATTGTGAAATAAATAGGGAGGGGGGAGGTGGATAGAAGATGGATAAAGGAGAAGATAAGCTGAGAGGAGACAGGTGGGACAAAGAGGCAGGGTTAGAGCCAGTGAAGGTGAATGTAGATGGGGAATTAGGGAAGGGATAGGTCAGTCCAGGGAGGACAGACAGGTCAAGGAGGCGGGATGAGGTTGGTGGGTCGGAGATGGGGGTGGGGCTTGAGATGGGAGGAATGGTTAGGGAGGCAGGGACTAGCTGGGCTGGTTTGGGATGTGATCAGGAGAGGGGAGATTTTGAAGCTTGTAAAGACCAGTTTCACACCATGTTATCTCAGATTCTCCAGTATCGGCAGTTCCTACTATCTCTGTAAAAGTTTCAGGTAACAGATGTGACATTGGTAAAGACACAAAGTCATTTATGGCATTGGTATAAAAGCCCTATATTAGTAACCACATGGGAGGAGACAGTAAAAAAGGAAGAAATAGTAAAAGCTTATCAGAAAGGTACAGCATTAATCATGGGAAATTTGATCTATGCTTCACCTGCAAAAGTAGCATGGATGAGGAATTCACAGAACATGTTTCAGGATAGTTTCTTAGAACTATGCATCTTGGAGCAAACCAGAGAGCAAGTTATACTAGATATGGTATTGTTTAAATGAGTTTGATCAATCTATAACCACATAGAGAAGGTGCCCTAGGCAGCTCATGGTTTAAATTGTAATTAAGGCAATTATGAAAGTGAGAGCAGAGCTAACCAAAAAAAATGCAAGTCAAAGCTAAACAAAAGGTCAGTAGAATTGCAGAGCCAAACATTTAAAGGGGATATTTCAGAATATGCAGACGAGATACACTCCAACAAGAAGGAAAAGTTCCAAAGGGAGGGCCCAACATCCATCATCAACTAAAAACATTAAAGACAATATCAAACTTGAAGAAAAAGCATATAATTGCACAATGAAATGGTGGCATGTCAGAAGATTGAACAGATTACAAGCAACATAAAAGAGTAACTATAATTAAAAATAGAGTTTCTATAGATTCTTTCTTGAAAAAGTTACCAAAGTGGGCACTGGCCTGAGAAAAGCGAGTCTCAGGAATTAATAATAGAACATAAAGGACATGACAGATGAATTGAACAGATATTTTGCATTAGTCTTCACTATGTAGAATACAAGTAATATCTCAGAAATATCTTTAAATCAAAGAATGAAAATGAGGAACCTGATGGAAAACTTACAACCACAAGGAAAGTATGGAGCAAATTGTTCGAGATGGCAGCGCACTTAGAAAAGTTTGACAATAATCTAGTGTGCCTGCATGCTTTTATGAAAGGCAGTCATCTTTAATCACTTGATTACAGATTGAAGTAGTAACATGTGTTGTGAGTAAGGGGAACCAGTGGATGTACTGTGTTCAGATTTTCAAAAGACATTTGATAACATGTCACCACGATCATTGCAGAAAAAAAGTTCACGGTTTTTAAGGGTAGAATTTTTGTTTGGATAGAAGGTCAGGAGCAAACAGGAAACAGACTCGGTATAAATGGATCGTTTTCTGGTTGGTAAGGGATATGTTGAGGAGCCTCACCTTTTAAAAAATTTTATCAATGACTTGGATGAAGGGACTGAAGGCATGTTTGCCAAATGTGCGGATGACAGAAGCTAGGCAGAAAACTATCTTGTGAAGTAGACATAACCTACATAGAATCCCACTGTGGTGGGCAAAGATCTGCCAAGCTACATATAATGTTGGAAAATTTAAATCTCTCTATTTTGGCAGGAAGAACAAAAAAAAAGGGACCATTTTCTAAACGGTGAGAGACTGCAGAGCTCCGAGAGGCAGAAAGATCTGAGCAACCTTAGTCACAAACCATAAGTAATACTGCAAGTAATAAGGAAAGCTAACAGAATGTTATTGTTTATTGTGAGAGCAAGTGAATACCAAAAGCAGGGAACTTATGTTTAAAATTGTACTGTTTATAAAAAAAAACAGAACTACTGATGCTGGAAATCTGAAAAAAAAATCTGCTGCAGAAACTCATCAGGTCAGGCAGCATCTGTGGACAGAAAGCAGAGTTAACATTTCAGGTCTATTCTGAAGTCCTCACTGGACCCAAGATGTTAACTCTGTTTTCTCTCCACATATGCTGCCAGACCTGTTAAGTTTCTCCAGAAATTTTGTTTTTGCTTTTGGAATGTTGTGTACTGTATTGATCTCCTTATAAAAGGGAAGAGAAATGCACAGAATGTAGTTTAGAGGTTAACCAAACTACTATTTTAAGTGAATGAACCGTCTAATGAGGAGACATTGGGTTGGCTAAGGTTTTATCCACTGGGGTTTGCACAAATAAGAGGCGATTTAGTTGAAAGATATAAAAATCACAAGTAACCTTTACAGGGTGGAGGTAGAAAGGATGTTTCCACTTGCCAGATTCTAGAACTAGGGGTGACTGCAAAAAGGAGTCAACACCAACACAAACAGAGGAAAAAAAGAACTCAAAAGGTTGTGAATCTTTGGAACTCTTTTCCTGAAAATGTGGCAGAAGCAGACCATCTTTAAATATTTTTAAGGTAGAGGTAGCCAGGTTCTTGAACAGCAAATGGATACAGTTGTTGGCAATAGGTGGGAACATGGATCACCAACAGTCTGACTGAACAGTGGCAACCTGAACAGCTTATGTTCCTAATCATTTGTTTGAATGTTAAAAGCTTCCAATTTTGTACATGCATAATGGAAATACATGAGCAGTTGCCTCACCAGTGTGTAGATTGATGGATTTTTCATAGAAATATGGTTTTTTTTTGAGAAAAATAAACTTTTGCTGGCAACTTATGGCTATTTTCTTGTGCTAATTTAAACAACGTAGTGTCTAAGAAATCAGTACAATATTGTGCGGTGTGTCTTTAAGTTGAATGGAACGGTGTTGAATTAAGATATTGTTGAATTCTTCTAAACTTGCTTTTGTGCAAGTTT
The DNA here is from genome assembly GCF_030684315.1 of Stegostoma tigrinum. NCBI lineage: Eukaryota > Metazoa > Chordata > Chondrichthyes > Orectolobiformes > Stegostomatidae > Stegostoma > Stegostoma tigrinum. The sequence continues at coordinate 23,255,914 of NC_081380.1, forward strand.
AAATACCACGGTGACTGCCACAAGAGTGCTCAAAAATATTGATTTAAATTCAGAGTACATATAAAAGCATGTAATATCAAAATGTCAATTTTATATCCGTACCAGTATATTTTAAAAAAAACAAAGTTGCTCAGAGCAAGGTACCTTTAAAACTGGAGTGGGTCTGCAGTCGGTCAACCGTGTTTTGATAGAAGTCCTGGACACACTCAGATTGTTCCTCAATGCTCAATTCCTAAGGATGAAGAAGTTCAAATATAAACAACTTTAGTCAAATACCAGCAACGAATTTATTTCTGGTAAAATTGAAAAATAACCACAGATTTACAGTAACAAATGGAATAACTTGCAATGCTGTAGTGCCTTAATAGTTAAAAAGAAAGTAAAATTAGTGTCACAATAAGAGATATCAACATGTAAAAAGAATTTGCGAAGGAAAAAAAACAACTATTTTCTGAAAAGCATGTAATGAGTGTGTTACTGAAATTATGGGGTAAGAGAGTATAATAGAAAATAGGGAGTCAAGATGAATAGAAGGCGATAAGGCGTGGATGAAATTTTCTGTACTGAGATACAGGCAGGGGCACTCACTGGCATGAAAATCAATGTGAATTCCACTATTGAGAATTGGAAGTTTCACAACATTCTGCAAATTTTAAATGGTAGCATTACTACTGCAGTACTTATTATTTTAATATTGGAGACTCCTCTTAAGACATAGAGCTTTACATAACCATTATCTTGGACAAAATTAATTCTGGTCCATTTTTGATTCCCTTAGTACAGCATGAATTTCAAGACGGTGAAGGCAGTGTGGAAGAGATTTACTAAAACACAAGATGGTAGACTCCTCTTTGCATATAGAGAAAACAATTTTTTAAAAATTGCACTTTTCATGACAACAAAGATTTAACTGTAGAGGTGTTTGACAAGGCGAACTGGTCAGTAAAGTTATAACCAGACAAGATATTTAGCAAAACATAAAAAGGAAAATGTTGGGAAAAGTAAATATTTTGCATTGTGCACTCAAGATATGGAATACCCTACCTGACACAGCAATCAAAGCAGGATTTATAATTGCTTCATTTAGGACAAAAATAAAAGGATGCAGACAAAGCATAGGGTCTTTTTTTTAAAGATTGAATGGACAACTTTCAGAGAGTTCACAAAAGACATGATGAATCAAATCGCCTCCATCTGCGCTGGAAGATGCTATGTTAATTGTTGAGATGTTGTAAACTCAGATTTTAATTGGTACAGCTACCATCCTTCATTGTTTTGGCAAGATTTAAAATTTTCTTGCAGTAGTTTGTGAGAAGTTATAATGATTAAATTAACAAACAGCTTTTGGCATTGACCACTGCTCAGTGATTACACCCCACCTCCAAGACAGAAGATTGCGGGTGCAAGGCCAATTGCATAGACTTGAGCACACAATCCAAATTGTTAAGCCATGTAGCACTGAGGGCGTGCTGCAACCTTGTCTTTCAACTGAGATATTTAATCCAGTCTTCCTGCACTGGTGGATGTAAAAGATATACCTACTCAAAGAGAAGTACAAGAATTCTCTTATAGCCTATTATGGTTCCTCAAACACTTTCACTAACACTTATTATATGATCATATATCTCTGTATTAGTTGTTGGACTTGATTGTGCAGAATTTGATTGCTATGTTCCCTCATATTACATCAGTCACAACACTGCAAAAGTCCTTATATGGGTTCCTTTTCCTTTCAGTCTAATTCCTTTCTTCACATTTAGAACTCTGTTCATTTATTACAAATCACAAGAATAGAGTACTGGAACTTTTATACTGCTTAGTTACATTCATTGGGGGCAGTAATTCTACCGAGATCAAACAGGAATCTGTTATTTACTCAAAGCCAATGTTGTATAAACTTATAGTTAATATTGAACATACCCAAACACAACTGTCTGCAACCCTGGACTCCACAGTACAGGAAGAATGTTTAAGCTTTCAAGAGTGAAGAATGCAGTTTCTTTACGAAGTACTTTGGCATTACAAAATTCAAATAGAAATAAAATCTGCTTCCGTTCATCAGAACAAGAATAATATGAAATAAAGGTTTAAATATAAAAAAAAATGAACAGCATAGACAAAAGCAGATTGTTCCTGACTCCTCCACTGGGAACACTGGGCTACAGAAATGCATTTAAATATAAGATTTAGACCTGAAAGCAAGAAAAATTCACTCCAAAGTTAGAGGTTGAAGTCCAAAGTATGTTTGCATTCAACACCAAATTAGATACATGGACAAATGTAAAATGGTTGAATGGACATGGAAACAGAGTGGAGAAATGCAGTTTGAGCTATCTACTTATGTGAGGATGTTTGCCAGGGTGGAGGAGTCCAACAGTGTGTTTCGCGGTTATAACAGACCTTATGAACCTCATGAAAACTATTACAATGTCATTTATTACTATAATATTTCAGTAAGCTCAGAATTAGATTATAAAGAGTTTTCAGGTCAGTTGTTGGATATTAATTTTTTTATGTTCAACTACACAATACACAGCTGAAATGAAATGCTTTCAAATTTTACCTTTTTATGTTGCATTGACTCAATAAATCCTCTGCATTGTTTTAGTATATCTTGACCAGGTTTGCGAAAGATCTTAAGGAAATCAATAAAATCCTTAGATGCACGTTCTGTTTCTAGGCTGGTCTGCCTATTTATGGATGGACTTGAGGCTTTAACTTCCTGACTGTCTGCTACTTTTGACAAGAAAAAATAGATGAGAAACCCAGTGTTCAAATACCTTTCGTTTGTTTCATACTTAGTTTGTCTGAAAGCGGAGTGTAATCTTGTTACAGAATGCTATATTTTTAGTATAAAATATGCTACAGTACAATATCGTAATGTTGCTTCAGAAATCCAGTTTTAATCAATGGATTTTATTTAAAGTTTGCCTTTTGTCACTGGATACTATCTATACTTTTCCTAATTGCTATGAGAGACAAGCATGCAACAAGAGAAAAACTAAAACAATGTCATCATAAGTGATTAAGCAGTTTCACTCATCATGGAGTAAAAGCAACTTCTACTTCCGAAATTATTGTTGGGACATTAAATAATAACATCTCAGAAGTCACACCACCTCCTTTCTTGCTTTTATGTTGGCAAAGAAATCGCAACAATATCAAGAGCAAATACATCGTAAAGAACTCACACGGCAGAAGTCAATGTAGTTTCCAGTACCAAAGATTCCAAATTTTTTTTGGGAATTAGTCAATATTTGCCAAAACATTGAACCTCTCGTAGATTTAGCAGATTAATCTGTTATAATGTTATTCCTATCAGATACTTCAATTGAATTATAAACTGGTTTAAAATAAATGGGTTTCTTCCAACATAAAATAGCCGACATAGGAAGGCTATGTGCTCATCCACCAGCAAATGCAAATTCTACCCTCATTTTACAGCTGAAAAATATAATGGAACACCAATGAAATTATTTCAAATAATATATAGGCTGTAAAACATTTAAAGCACTACATAGGTACATTCATAAAATATTTCATACTGAATATGTAACATGTTTAATTGAATAATTGGAAATTATAGCAATAAACTGTATCAAGCAGCACATACGGGAAATAAATTCCCACTAAATGGCCTCTATTACTACAGAAAAATAACTACAAAAAAGGAAGTTATTACTAACAATGACAGTCAAAGAGCTCAGAACTGTTACTAATTTAAATTTCAGGTCAAAAGATAACCATGGCATTAGTCCCTGGGATGAAAATCAAAGTACAATGTTTTTCTTTTAAAAGCACAAAATTTTAAATTGTATCAGTATGAAAGCCTAATTTGAAATGTATCGTATGTATAGAACATATGAAGTAATTTTATTGAAGACAGTATGAAACGTGGGAATGATATAAAACTAAAGCATCACGTTAAACCCACAATGATGTAGCATTTTTCAACAGGCAGAATAATCTGAGCTGCAAGCAACTACATTTTACTTTTGCAGCAGCTGTGAATCAGTTTTTAAATTTAATAGATGTTTTAAAAAGATTACTCATGGTTCCTATCAAGGAAAAAAATGGATCAAAAAGAACAATCAAATTAAACATTATTTTCCTAATTTTAAAGTTAAACAATTAGGTACAAATTAGTACTTAATTCTGCATTGTTTTCAAGTTTAAGATGCAAAAAGGCAGTTATTTACTCTATTTACACATTAACCACTTCATTTTCTTTGTAATTAAACTTGTTCATAATTTTTTGCCACATCACATCAGCTATGCAGTTATAGTACGGTATTTGTAGTTACATACTTGTAAGCATTTTATGAAATTAGATGTCAATTGTGTTTTGTGGGAAATTATTGGCTGGATAATTTGATAATGTACATGTCTTGCCAGTACCTTTTTCTCTCATTGAAAATTACAGGCAAACATTCCATTCCTAAGAAACATGTTATCCTTTCACATTTGCACGATAAATTAAACTTATCCTCGAACTTTGCTGACTAATAAGTCATTAACTCACGTCAGACTATATATATCCTGAATCAATAACGATTACTTTTTAAAAATTTAATCGCAATACAAATAAAACTGTATTGCCGGTTTCATAACAATTTTGAGCCCTATGCTAAATTGATTGGCACCTACCTTGCAATTCACCAGCAAAATACTGCAGTGAAGTGAGGAGCAAGAGAGTACTAAATGACACAAGGCACAATGAAAACAGAAAAAGCAGCACACATCTCCCACATCATGTATATGAAAAACAAGCAAGAAATTCACACCAAGATGAAAGTAGCTTTGCAAAAATGCAGAATTTGCATTATACAATTTGCTCACCAGGTTAAAATGCTGCTTTTCAGCCTCCAAAATGAAATTTAATCTACTGTGTTTATCACTTACACATACTATAACCAAATTTCAGTTGGGTCTTATTAGTGCACTTGCACCACTGTCATCCTCCCACACTAGGTATCCTCTGACCTTCTCAAGGGACAATTTATACTGTGATCCATACTCATTAGGGACTGGATTTGTTCTGGCCAATTCATGTTACAAGAAACCTTTACAGCCAGCAATGACATTGGAGTGTGGGCTGGATTCAAATCTCTGAAGTAAAGATCAATCACTAGCCAGCTACACTAGACATTTACAGGAGCTCATAACATTAGATTTTACTGGAAAATTATCGGCAAAATGTACGTTACATATTTTGTTATATAAACATGACTGCAAGATTATGTTTAAAACCTTTCAAAAGAATAATTAACTAGCTTTCCATAAATCCGATTAATGCAAAGCAGCACAAACTATTCAACTCAAGTCATAACTTCAATAATTCTCAACATGTTCTACTTTACAGTGAGACAGCCCTTATTTCTAAATTTGTTCCCTTGTTCTAGTCTCTCCTTAAAAGGTGAAAACACCTGCTTAACATTCATCCTGTTAAATCTCCTTAGGATTTTGTGTTTCAATAACATTACCTCTCTTCTTCAAAATTCCAATAATTACATGGCTGACCTCTCCTCATGAGGTAACTCCTTCACCCAGGATAAAATTAGATAATTTGCTGTTATGAATAAATGCAGCAACATAACCCATCTTTAAAGAATATGTTGCCTATTAATACCCAAGAGCTTAGATATCCTGTATAGGAAATTTAATTTACATTTTTCTAAATTCAGCTTATGCTTCAATAAACTTGATTATACTACATTATAATGCAATAATTTTAGTCATCTTGGTATCGTTCACAAAAAAAATCATCTGACTAAGCTATCTATTCTACAAGCAACACGTTTAGGATTAAGGAAGAAAATAGATATGTATATTTTATGTAAAAATATACATTTTAAAACAGAGACACCAGGGATTCAATTTTTAGTAGCCATAGTTGTTTCAAATTGAAAAGCAAATATACAAAATAAGTCTCATTTGAAGCAAACATGGAATAACGATAAAATCAAATAAACGGTGGTGCAGTGGTAGTGTCCCTACTCCTGGACCAAGAGGCCTGGATTCAAATCCCACCTGCTTCAGAGGTACATAGTAACATCCCTAAACAAGTTGATTGGAAAAACAGGTTAAATAAAAAGAGTTAAGTAGGTTGCGACACAGTGGTAATATCCCTACTACTGGACCGGAAAGGCCCGTTTTCAAGAACCATCTGCTCCAAAGGAACGTAATAACATCTCTGAACAGGTTGATTCGAAATATAGGTAAACTCAAAGTAGTTTATTCTGACTTTTGGTTTTGCTTAGTATATGCCCATGCAAGTATAAAAGAGAAAACAAAATCAAGAATAATTTCAACTTATTCAATATTTTTTTTTTAAAAAAATCAATAAAAGACTTCATGCTTCAGATTAACTGTCCTGAAATAGTCTTATCGAAACTAGCAGTTTCATTTCCACCAGTTAGCAAAGATACAAATCAGTGGTCAGATCTGACACTATCGGAACATGACATATTTGTGCTCTAATAGTCTGCCATCAAGTGACAGGATTTCAAAACAGAACAAGCTTTTGATAAGATCAGGGCAGTATTTCACCAAATGGAGAAGGAACAGCTCATTATGCTCTTCCAGGATGGGTTGCAAAAAAAAAAACACAGCTGTCTGCAAAAGAACAGAAACTCTCGGGCTGTGGGTTGAGCAATCCAATAATGAAATCAATACTAGACTTGGTCCCAAGTAACTTTATGACACTTGGGAATGATGTAAATGTAAAAAAAAAAGGTATTTTAGTTTTTATATAATGGTTTGAGGAATAAAATTTTAAATTGCCCTTCTGAATGACTTTTTTTGTATATTAGAATTCAAATCAATGACATCTCATTTCTCCTCACAAGAAGGCAAAAACTAGTTATGAATTAAAAGTTTGATTTGAATAAAGTTACCAATTTAGTTGTTCCACAACTATGGGCAGTAAAAGTAACCCCAATTACCCAAGCAAAGGTAATTCACAATACCAGTCAGCGTAGACAGGCAGCTTTGTGGCTATGCTGCATTACCTTCAGTAGGAGATGCCAGCTCCCATGGTGGAGTAAAAATTTCCTTCAAATCCCTAAGAATGTTATCCGCATTGCATTCCCTCCCACCTAATCCATGCTTAAGAACTCTGTCTTGATTCACCGAATGCAAATGCAAAAAAGAAGATAAAGCAAGAGACAAATGGGAGAATAGCACGAATGGGAAAAACAAGTCATTAAAAAAAGCATGTAATTATTCAGTCCATGATCATACAGTGCAAGACAAAGAATGAAAATTAGATACCAACAGCTGTTCAATACCCTCATCCTGTGCCAAGTGACTGGATGACGCTGAGAAGTATGAAATTATGTAATAGACTTATTTTCCTCTTGCTTATGCTCTCATTTCTTATTCCATTAAATGTAATTTCCACTGGAGAGCTCTCATTAGTTGAGGAAAACAGCAGCATTACAATTTGGAGATCAAAATACATCTAGCCGCTATTCAAAAAAAATGGCCTCCTTAATTATATCGACTGGAAAATTACTCAGAGTTGCTGCCAAACCAATAGGGCTACTTTGCGAGAAAAATGTTGGACACCAATTTTGCATACAAATAGGCTTTTCATTGCCCAATCATGCAGCTGGGATAGGAACAATTGAGGAATTTTCCAGCCACAGGATTAAGTTTTTAAACAGACCACTTATTTTTTTTCAACTTGTATTTAGACATTAGAAAATAGGAAATCCATTGAAAAGGTATAATAAATACAAGTAAAGCATAATAAGCAAAATTGGGCCTAATTTCAGACTGTGTTGTGAATCTTGTCTTACAATGGAACGTATCTTACAATGTACAGATAACTGAGTGTGCTAAGTGAAAAGTTAAATCATTCATATAACTTTTAGCTTACAAACTAGGAAAGTTTGTTCCAGTTTTTTTTAAACAAAGTATATTGGCTTTAAATGCTAGACATCCTATGGCCTCAGTAACCGAGTCAGCTGATTTATGCCAAATGAGTAACAGTGCAGACATCAACTAAGATCTGAATGGAAGCTGTCAAAACTAATTTAACATAAATTCTTTTTAGTCAGCTGAAGAGATTTTAATCTTCAGTGCAAGAAACTGGATTTAAATGTAGAACTGAAAGAAATCACCGCACCATCCAGCTTCCCTGGAACAATCTTATTCATGGTCATTTGCCTACAACTGCCTGAAAGTGAAATACAACCAAGGCAGCCCTCAAGATGATGAGAAAGCCAACAGAAGCATTTGTTCTGTCACCACTGGGCATATGTAATGCAAAGTATGTAAATCCTAAATAGTAACATTCCTCATCCTGAGGAGACAACATTGGTGGCAGTAGTGAGGGGAGCAAGTTGAAACTTTTTTGGGGATTACATATAACAGACAGAAAATGTAATTCAATTGGAAACAGAATAAATGTGCCTCTGGGCAGAAAACAGGGAGGAACTTGAAGCACCAGATAAAGCTAGATTTTGTCCAGTTACATTACTAAATTCACATTGTTTAGCATGGAGCAGGGAGGCAAGTTGCACCAGTGGTGGAATCACTTTCTCTGAAGTAGTTTTCCACCACAGACTTTTTTTTAGCTGTGTACATCTCAATAGCTACTTTATATTGGTGCTGATCACAGACAGTAAAAGAAATTACATAGATGCTAGAAATCTGACGTACATGCAAAATACTCAGCACACTCCACAAATGAGAAATAAAGAAATACAGTACCAATTTTCAGAATGCTTGTTAAAATCAGCTACATTATATTATATTACATATTATAGAACTGGAAGGTAATCAAATAACAAATCTCAAAAACAAAATGAACATTGCAGTAAAACATTTACGGATGGATTATGTAAACGAGAACCATCTTTTCCAACAGTATTCACTCTAGAAAACGACAATGTTGTCGAGGAGAATACTGAGATACAGGCTACTAGACCAGGTGGGATTGAGGTTCACAAGGAAGAGGTACTAGAAATCCTACAGAGGGTGAAGATAGATAAGTGCCCTGGGCCGGATGGGATTTATCCTAGGATCCTCTGGGAAGCCAGGGAGGAGATTGCCGAGCCTTTGACATTGATCTTTAGCTCGTCATTGTCTACAGGAATAGTGCCAGACAACTGGAGGATAGCAAATGTGGTTCCCCTGTTCAGGAAGGGGAGTAGAGACAACCCTGGTAATTATAGACCAATGAGCCTTACCTCAGTTGTTGGTAAAGTGTTGGAAAAGGTTATAAGGGATAGGATTTATAAACATCTAGAAAAGAATAAATTGATAAGGGATAGTCAGCACGGTTTTGTGATGGGTGGGTCGTGCCTCACAAACCTTATTGAGTTCTTTGAGAAGGTGACCAAACAGGTAGATGTGAGTAAACCGGTTGATGTGGTGTATATGGATTTCAGCAAGGCATTCGATAAAGTTCCCCACATTAGGCTATTGTACAAAATGCGGAGGAATGGAATTGTGGGAGATATAGCAGTTTGGATCGGAAATTGGCTTGCTGAAAGACGACAGAGGGTGGTAGTTGATGGGAAATGTTCATCCTGGAGACCAGTTACTAGTGGTGTACCGCAAGGGTCGGTGTTGGGTCCACTGCTGTTGGTCATTTTTAGAAATGACCTTGATGAGGGCATAGAAGGATGGGTTAGTAAATTTGCAGACGACACTAAGGTCAGTGGAGTTGTGGATAGTGACGAAGGATGCTGTAGGTTGCAGAGAGACATAGATAAGCTGCAGAGCTGGGCTGAGAGGTGGCAAATGGAGTTTAACGCAGACAAGTGTGAGGTGATGCACTTTGGTAGGAGTAACCGGAAGACAAAGTACTGGGCTAATGGTAAGATTCTTGGTAGTGTAGATGAGCAGAGAGATCTCGGTGTCCATGTACACAGATCCTTGAAAGTTGCCACCCAGGTTGACAGGGCTGTTAAGAAGGCATACAGTGTTTTAGCTTTTATTAATAGAGGGATCAAGTTCCAGAACCAAGAGGTTATGGTGAAGCTGTACAAAACTCTGGTGCGGCCACACTTGGAGTATTGTGTACAGTTCTGGTCACCGCATTATAAGACAGCTGTGGAAGCTTTGGAAAGGGTGCAGAGGAGATTTACTAGGATGCTGCCTGGTATAGAGGGAAGGTCTTACGAGGAAAGGCTGAGGGACTTGAGGCTGTTTTCATTAGAGAGAAGAAGGGTGAGAGGTGACTTAATTGAAACATATAAAATAATCAGAGGGTTAGATAGGGTGGATAGGAAAAGCCTTTTTCCTAGGATGGTGATGGCGAGCACGAGGGGGCATAGCTTTAAATTGAGGGGTGAAAGATATAGGACAGATGTCAGAGATAGTTTCTTTACTCAGAGAGTAGTAAGGGAATGGAACGCTTTGCCTGCAACGGTTGTAGATTCGCCAACTTTAGGTACATTTAAGTCGTCATTGGATAAGCATATGGACGTACATGGAATGGTGTAGGTTAGATGGGCTTCAGATCGGTATGACAGGTTGGCACAACATCGGGGGCCGAAGGGCTTGTACTGTGCTGTAATGTTCTATATTTAAAATCATAATATCCAGAACAACAGGTATAACTTTGAAATGATACTGAAATGGTATAAATTGCTTAATTTTTCATTAATATCAAAAATAAGTTAGGGAGTAAACTTGTAGTTGTCCTATATATCATTGGTCAATTTCATTCTCAGAATTTCCATAATAGCTTCACTTCCTGATTCTTGCCAACGTGATGACTCCACACGTAATTATGCAAAGCACACCAACACTCGCAATCAGAAATATCTGGCAAACACAAGGCTAAATTGTTAAAGACAGTTGTTCTCAGAAAAGAAAGAAGAAATCAGATCAAGCATTTACAAGCTATTTACCTTTCTTTGGTGCAGCCCGGGATGATGGACTGAAGAACTTTTTGACAGTCTGGACTTTTCTTTTTGTTTCATTTGTTTTTTTCTCTTCAAATTTAGAAAAGGTGAGTGATGGAGCCCCTTGGCTGCTAGCATAAGCAGCTTCCTCTTCACGCTGTAAACTTTGTATTCAAAACAGTTTAGAATGGTTTCAGATTAGTATACAATGCAGAAGCAAATATTCAATGCATACTGCAGCGGTTCTATTATCTTATGTAGCAAATTAACCTGCTTGGATACATTTTACATGCTTTAAATGTTATTAAACCTGTTGCTGAATCGATGACATAATTAGTCAGCAAGTTCCCCTTCAATTAAATAGAAAGGACATTTCAATTACGGACATGAGGAAAGAAATAAGCAATGTCCAAGAATTCCTTAGGAAGGAAGCAAAACCAAAAAGAGACGCCAATTGAAAAAAATATACAGGAGAAAGCAAAATCAAAGAAAAGCTGCACAAATTCAATGGGAACATTAGTCTCGAAACTTAGCTACTTAATAACTTAAGCCAATAATGCAAAAGAAGAGTTGTCCCTGGTGCTCAAAATGCTCAAATTACATTTCGTACAAGGTGGAATGCATTATATCCACTCAATTTTGTTTTTTGTTAGCATTTGTTACCATTCCATAAGCCTCAGCATAATATGGGTTCCAGACCCATAACACTTGCTCTATGTGGCACAGAACCATATCACATTCGGCATTTTCCCCCCAATATCTCAGTACTCAAGGAATTGATTTTTAAAAAATACACATTATGGATGAACAAAAGTAATGAGCAAGACTGACAGGTGCCATAGTTGACAAAAAAGGATTTCTGCACATGGTCAGTCATGGAATGTGTAAAGGATTTGCTAGTAGGGTGCAAAACAAGCAAAGCAGTAGCACTACCGTTCTGCAAGCTCCCAGTCTTCCTGAATTTGTCGCTGTCTTGCTTTGCTGTACTCTTCTCTCCAACACTTGGAACAAAAACCTTGCCAAGCAGGATTTCCATAGTAACCACACCCTTTCTTACACAGTAGCTCTGACTGGTCTACATGAATTCCTCTACGTTCCGATTTCAAGCTCATAATTCTAATGGGAAACAAAACAAAGTTACAATAAAGACAAACTGAAGTCTGAAAGAAAGACCAACTCTGCACAAAACAGTTACGTAAAACTGACAGATGTCATTAAATAATTTACTAATTCTTCAAATAATACAATCAACAAAATTTTTCTTGTAGTTCTATTAAAAATGAAAAGCTTGCAAATTCAGGACACAGCTCTAAAAATGATTAAAATTTAGAGTAATGAATATGCTTGCTCTTACACCTGTAGTCACCATCTCAGGCAATGACACTTTGGGTAATTTGGAGGACAACGCAGAGGTGGGATCCGCACATCTGAGTCTTAAAAAGGGTATATGCCAGCTTGAAGGAGGACATTTTTGCATAGGATTTCTGCTGCATAACAGACCTACCATATATCCTTTGGCCAATGATAGAAAAACAAGAGAGTCCAACATCTCCTTGGCATAGGGCTTTGCACATCACTGGTAACATTGAGCGCCCAAGTTTACAAACAACCATAACTTCATCAGCACAGTTGAAGCCCAAGCACAAACTATGTCCGATGGCTGAAAGCTCCCTGGAAGCTTTCACTGCAGAAATCTTATGACTTCTCCACCCGTCTTCAGAGTGATACCGTCATGGTTAGAGTACAGTGTACAAAAGATCTGACACAAAAAAGGGCATCACAGCACAGCACTTCAGAAATTGATCTAATTATCAGATCACTTTTGTTAAAAAGTGGAGTTGAACCCCTCTGAGAACTAAAACTTAAACACCCAAACAGGAGCACCTCACCATATAATCTGTAAAGGGAGTATGAAAAGTGATGTAACCTGCCTTTCAGCAACTTCTAGTGGTTAAAAAAAAAACCCCTGACACTCACTTTACAATCAACAAGAAACCAATTTATTTATCTAAATCTAACAGTGAACAAATTAACTAAATTAATAAATGAAATAAATCCCTAACTACTAACTATATCCCGAATAAAACAAGATTCTATTGGTATGCTGTTCCAATAAATACAATCTCTACTTAAAATAATAGAATAAAAACAATAAATTTAGAGTCTCGAAATTAAAGCCAACCATTGTGCCCTCCGAATGTGCGGTGCCTTTTCCATTGATTCTTCTGTCAGGTATATTAACTAGAAGTATCATCAGTACCTTTGGTTTTCAGATGGCACTTTCTCTAAGGCTTAGAGAACTCTGTGACAGCCAGTGTTTCTCTCGAGAGTTGATGGCTATTAACTCTGGCAGGTGGCAGTTAGCTCTCCCATCTTTGACCAACTGTCCTCTTCTTTTATACCCTCGATGACGTATCAATTTATTGAACTAGGATTTGTCCTATGTTGTCAAAACCATCAGATTTAAATTTAATTAGTTTTTGGTATCTAAGTGCCTGGTTCAAATTGATTGGCTAAATTCAAAACTTCGTGTCTTGGTAACAAAACAAAACTGTTTCTTGGCCTACTAACTGTACTGCTTTTTGGTATAAATGATTCAATTCGGGTGCTCACAACGTATTTTCAAGCTGCTCAAGGACACTTTATTTAAATCTCTAAGCATAGAAAAGCAAAATCTTTTAAATGGATCATGCAGTGCTTTCTCCCTCAGCATTTTACAAACACCAAATTCTAACTTCTTGCCTCTCAATCCGCAAGCATTCTACCGAACTTTACAACATCTCCCTCCCTAAGATAAACAATGAACCATCATCACGAAAAAATGCCTTCATTTTTTTCTTTTAAAACCTTAACTCCATTATTACTACAATCGATAACTCATTAACCTAGAGTTACATACTTTATACTAATTCTATATATATATATACACACAACTTTGAACACGGCCGTTTCTATCTTATATAAACATTTTGCTTTTAAACCCACGATAAAGCATCACGATAATATTTTCACAACATGTATAATCTGTAAATTAAATGCTTGTAATAAAAGACTCCAATGAAATTGTCTGGCATCTTGTTCTTAAATCTTTCCAGAAATGTCAAATGATTGTAATGGGTATAAATAACCCTCTCGGATGTATTGTTTCCAACGTAATTATGAAAATATTGCAAGGCCGTTACCAAACTCAATAACTTTTTCAAATGGTGAAATGTTTCTTCCGGTGGATATTAAGTTTTTTTTTGAAATAACAGACTGGCCTTTCAATTCCACAAACATCCTCCTGTAACAACATAGCTCCAAAACCTACACTGCTTGCCTCAATGGCAACTTTAAAGGGCGTGGCTAAAACTGGTACAGTGGTTAATACTGCTTTTAAATACTTAAATGCCACCTGGCATTGTTCTGTCCATTGAAATTTCATGTTTTTTTTTCAGTAAATCCATCAACGGTACCAATACCTTACTGAGGTTTGGCACAAATTTCCTGTTGAATTTACTCAATCCTTAAAATCATAGCACTTTCTTCTTTGAGGATTATGTTGGACATTTCTCAATGGTCTTCATCTTCACGTTTCTTGGAGTCATCGTCCATGTCCAATATTGTGCCTTGGCAAATGCAGAATTTGCAAAGGCAAAGTTTACAACCAACTTTGCCTTTCATAGTCTCTCAAAGAGCTCTGCCAAATGCACTGGGTGATCTTTCCACAAATGGCTAAAGATCACCAAGTCATCTGTGTAGACGAAACAATTAGTCAATCCTGCAACAATTCTGTTCATGAGTCACCTTTTCTAAAGGAGGGCCTTGACCTCAAACATCAAACTTTCCTGCTCCTCTGATGTTGCTTGGCCTGCTGTGTTCATCCAGCTTCACAGCGTGTTATCTCTGTTCATACGCCTTTGTTTTTCATTCCAAAGGGCATTCCTTTTAATTGATATAGCCCACTTGGGGTTACAAAAGCAGAAACTTTTTAAACTCTCTCTGGCAAAGCTATTTGCCTGTAACCGCAAAGTAAGTCCAACTTCATGATGATATGGAAGTGCCAGTATTGGACGGGGGTGGACAAGGTCAGAAATCAAACGACACCAGGTTATAGTCCAACAGGTTTATTTGAAAACACAAGCTTTCGGAGCCTCTCTCCTCCTTCAAGTGTTCATGCGCAAGGCAGTATCAGACACAGAGTTTATAAATAAAAGATCAGAGTGTCACACCACTGATGAGGATCCCCAAGTTCCTTTTAAGTCACTGTCCTGAGAGAACTAAAGGTTTTTTTCAGTGTAAGGAAGAGGCCTGACCTATTATATGTCACCTCTTCTCTACAGTGATAAAACCTTTAGTTGTCTCAGGAGTGACTTAAACGGAATTTGGGGATTTACATATACATATTAATCAATTAAAACCTTCTAATTGATTGAAGATTTACAGCATTTTAGGTTTGTTTAGTACATCCTCATTAGTAGTGTGACCCTCTGATCTTTTACTTATAAACTCTGTGTCTGATACTACGTTGCTCACGAACACTTGGAGGAGAGAAGCTTTGAACGCTTATGTTTTCAAATAAACCTGTTGGCCTATAACCGGGTGCCGTATGATTCCCAACTTTGTGGTACAAATGGCGTCTCCTACTTTTTCCACACAGTCCTATAGCATTGGAATTGGGTATGAGTCAGATATGGTCACGGCATTGACTTTTTGATAATCTATGCAGAATTGTTGAGTTCCATCAGGTTTGGGAACCAACATGATCGGCGAATGCTAGTCACTTTGACTCAGTTCTATTATGTCTTCTTGCTTCTTGGCACAAAGATGGATGGTTGCTAGAGATCAACTAATTCAATCCAAGGACATTGTTGCAGTTTTTTCTCAAGGTCTCAATTTTCTAATTAACCTGTTCATAGATGTTATTATAAACTTCTGCAGCAGACAGAACTGAACAATGGCCTCCTAGCTCAGAGGTAGGGGCACTACCGCAGTATCACAAAGCCCTGAATTCCTCAGGATAGTGTCATAGGACTAACCATCTTTCAGCTTCTTATGATTTCCTCCCACCATTAGTCTCTCCTCAGATACTGACGCAGGCCATGTCTAAAAGCAACAAAACCTGGTCAACATTCAGGACGGCCAAATAACATTTTGGGCATTCAAGTGCCAATTATCATCTCCAGCAAAAAAAAATCTAACCATTCAATGGCATTACAATTGCTGATACCCCACTATCAACATCGTGTCGGTTACCATGATCAGAAACTGAACTTGACCATCCATATAAATAATGTGATTACAAAAACAATTCAGAGGCTATGAATTCTGAATTAATTCACCTCAACGATTCCCAAAATCCGTCTATCATCTACTAGGTAAAATCCAGGAGAGCGGTAGAATGCTATTCATTTGCCTGGATGGGCACAGATCCAACAACACAATAAATTCAACACCACCCATGACCTTAAGCATTCACTTCCTCCAACACTGAAGTACACTGGCGGCACTGCATATTATCCAAAATATGCAATCAACAGAATCATGGGTACACTACCATCTGAATGTTCTCTTCCAAGACACACATCATCCTCATGTGGAATTATACTGCTGTTCCTTCACTGTCACCATGTCAAAATCCTAGAACTCCCTTCCTAACAGCTCATGGGTGTATCTGCACCAAATGATAGCCACATTTCCAGGAAGCGGCATATCATCACCTGAAGGGAAATTAAATATGCACAATAAATGTTGGCCTCGCTAGTAGTGCACACATCCTGTCAATAAATAAATAAGTTAATATTTGTATGCAACATGGAATAATTTGAGTTACAAATTTAGTTTGAAAGATTCATTTTGTGGTAGTATTTGTTTTTGCATTAGGATTTACAATGCATTCATGGTCAGTGACAGAGGGAAAATTAGTACTGCAAGTGAATAGGATATTGGGTTGCATTTACTCACATCACAATTAACTGACCACTTCAGAGACAGCCCTGTCAGAAGGGCCTGTGTAGTTTGCCTCTGTTCTTGCAAATATGGTTGCTCCAAATTGGTTTGGCTTTACAAACTAACAAGGGCTATCTACCCCAAATAGTAGTGAGATTGAGCAGCATGCAACAGACCAGTAAGTTTCAACACCACCTCTACCAAATATTGCAGGGTTCTTCCAAACTACTCTGGGTAGCTGAAGTGTTGTTTCAGCACTCCAATACTTGCATGATTCACTACCTGTGTAACAAGATGTTGAGCGAATAAAAAGCTTGCATTTAACAGCAATATGTACATTAGGAAAGCAGGAAACCCAGCAAAGTTGCCTTGTCACTCTTCCTGCTTCTTTCTAGTTAAGACAGGATGAAATGTATCCATGATAATGATTATAATCTCACATTACTTACAAACATATTTAATATTCAATTATGAGTTTTCTGTTTGAAAAAAGAAAATGACTTACCAAAGGGTGACTGCAGATGTATGTTCAATGGCTGTCTGGCAAAACCCTGTGTGGATCACAAAGCCCCAAGAGGAACAACGAAATATTACATGTGAAAAAGGAGCCAAAGGAACTTCAAATAGCAAACCTTCAGAGCAGGAGATAGAATTCAAAACAAAATACACTGTGATTTCTTGTGGCTGCAGAGACAATGACAATCTGACTAACTCTCTCAGCGGAATAATGGTCTAAACTGCAGATTCTCCTGGACTTGTATGTGTTTACATGTGGGCAGATATGCCAGTATGGGCTAGGGTGCATAGAACTTCATAGCTTGAAGACAGCCATTAGTCATCTCTACACTGCAAAACAAAAAGAACCACAAAACTACCAACACTGGAATTACCAGTATCGTCCAACAGCTACACTTCCTACATTCACTATTGGGACCATCACTATATTTTCTCATTGTTGGTTTAGAACTGAGATTTAAAGTTCAGGATTGAACGTTGAACATAAGTTTGTTTTCTTTTAGTACAAGGAGAGAACAATACAAATGTTTATGGGGGAAACTAGGCAAGGAAGACAATACAGGCTAATTACTGCTCCAAGAACACTGTAGACAATTTGGCACCCCAGATGTTGCTATGCTCAGGGACTAACAGATGGTTGGATGTTGAATTGGTTGATCAAGTAAGAGAGGTGCTGGCCAGCTAGTCACAAAGAATGTTGATGAAAGAGAAGAGAGAAAATAAACCATCTGGGTTTTAAGCAGGAGAAGTTTTCTTTTGAAAGTTTTTGGATAGGCTTGCTTTTGTTTTGCTCTCTGGTTTCAGTTCAGTTATTAACTTGTTGAACGTTCTAAGAGGAGAAAAATTTGTTGAATAATTCTAGAAGTCTGCTAAGGCCATTTTCATTGACTGGTCACCTCAGAATTCAAGCAAGATATACATTCCTATGTGCCTGTAATACAATCCATCATCCAAGATTTCATGAAGGCCTGATATTCATCATTGAAACTGTTATCGAGCTGGCAAATTACAATTCTTTTATTTTCCTTTCCAATTTAGCCGTTAACTGTGTCTGTCAGTAAGAGAGTGAGGTTTAGGACCAAAGAAGATTGGGTTTAGATCATAGATATTATTTAGAATGCCTGTTGCTTATAAATGTTCTGTTAAAGTTACATTATTAAGAATAAATTGTTAATTTTCGTTTCAGTTCCAAAGCTGATGCCCAAGAATCATTATTCCATGAAGTCTGGTTGGGAACAATTGAGCAAGTTTGAGGATCAATAAATGTTTTAATTACACTTTGTTGCGAATCCTGTGATAGTGAATTGACTTCGTTTGGCTTTCTATCCCTGTGTCATAACAGCATGCTTCATAAAACTGGTTTGCATGTCTTTTTAACTGTGATTTGTTATGCAATTCATATTTCTAATCTGTGTGCGCGTCATGTTTATTATCTTGCCTTGTTTTTAATAGCTAATAAACTTTAACTTGGTAAATTGGCTCCCTTTTAAATAAACACATTCAGATTGGGAAAAAAAAATCCATACATGAGACGGATTTTTTAAAAGGAATCTTAAGACTCCAAACTAAAATGAAAACCAGTTCATCCCTCCTTACTTGGGAATATAACAATTTAATCTAATCGTAATGATTTGGGGACCGTCATTACAAATGTAGTCACTCCTCAACAAACAGTAAGAGTGAGAATGACCTCCCTCATACAGCACATGGCAAACTGAGGTGCAACAAATGTCTCCAGCTCAAATGCTCATTGCCACAGTCACCTTGACAGCTTCTGGGAATATAATCCTTGCATTGATCTGATGTTGCAGTTGTGACTGAAGCAGGTGACAGATTTCTCTTACCACTTTGAGATGAAACACTACAGGTCAATTGACTCAACTTGGACTCAACGGAAACAACTCTAACCTAATTCTTCTCAGGGAGGAAACTGCTGAAACTGGATGCAATATCGAGTACTAAACTGGTTTTTCATGGATTATCCTCTCAGCATTAGATTCAGAATACCCCCATCATTTCCAGATGCACGTGAGAACTGGTGGCCCTACTAGTAAATGTGGAGTCAGGAAAAGAGTCCTGTCAATAATAAAAGTGGACAACAGTCACACAAATTAGAAAAAAGCGATCTGCTGAAAGTCTAAAAGATCTAAACAAATTAGACCCTTCTTGACTAGACTGACTGAATGCAAGACAATACATTTGCTCAGATTACACAAACTAGCATTAAATTAGCATTGATTGTCTCATCGTGTGATTAAGTAATAGGAAGCATGAACACATCCTTTGTCATGTCGGTATCGCATTACGTGATTAAGTAGGAGGAAGTATGAACCCATCACTTATCATAAGGCACAAGGGACTGTTTGTGGGAGAAAACAGCTCTGATGAGCCAGCCACAATACACAAAACAAATCTGAAAACTGTAATACCAATTCAAAAGAAAAGATACTGAATAGACAGCCACTGTCTCAGGGGTAAATATTCCTACCTGCCACTACTTAAATCAAGATTTGATTAAAAATATGCACTTTTCCTCAGAATACTGATACATTGGAATAATTAACAGTAGTTCCTCAGCATTTGCCTAAATTAAAGCAGTAGAGGGCAGACAACTAATTCATGGTAACCACAAAAAAAAAGGGAGTTTCAAAATTGCCAGCTAAGGCCTGCAGCCAAAAACTGTAAACAAAAATTCAGTCACCTTGAAATATCTTGTAATAGATGTATAGATAGCAGATTGAAGTTGAACACTTCATTGCCCAATAATGCTACATGTTTGAATGTGCCTTTTGTTCAGCCTGAATACTGGCAATTTGCACGGCTCATGTTATAATGATCAATGTAAAATCCATTTCCAAACAAGTTACTGTGGCATACAAGACAGACAGACAGCTCCTGTACCAAAGAATCTCTATCAGTAATTTTTGGCCAACAACTTGGGATTCCATTACTTCCATTCTTAATTACACCTTTTCTGCAAAAAGAAAATATTCAAGGACTTTAGTTCCCAAGTCCTACAATCCAACAACTCACCCCCTTCCGTTTTAGGAACGTAACCCTCAAAGGGATGGGTGGAATCTGGGATTTTTGTCAACTGAGTAAACAATCATAAATTCATCAAGATATACTGCCCAGAAACAGACCTTTCAGTCCAACTCATTCATGCCAATCAAATATCCGATATAAATCTAGTCCCATTTGCCAGCATTTGGCCCATATCTCTCTAAACCCTTCCTAATCACATACCCATCTACTTGCCCTTGAAATGGTGTAATTGTACCAGCCTTCACCACTTCTTCTGGCAGCTCATTCCATACACGCACCACCCTCTGCATGAAAAAGTTGCCCCAGGTCCCTTTCATGTCTTTCCCCTCTCACCATAAACCTAAGACCTCTTGTTTTGGACTCCCCCAACCCAGAGAAAAAAACCTTGCCTATTTACCCTAGCTATGTCCCTCATGATTTTATAACGTCTGTAATGTCACCTCTTAGCCTTCAACACTCCAGGGAAAACAGGCCCAGTCTGTTCAGCCTCTGCCTATAGCTCAAATCGTCCAACCATGGCAACATCCTCTTAAATCTTTTCTGAACCTTTTCTAGATTCAGAAATCCTTTCTAAAAGGAGGAAAACCAGAATTGCAAACAATATTCCAAAAGTGGCCAAACCAATGTCTAGGGCAACATGACCTCCCAAATGTAGTACTCAATGTACTGACCAACAAAGGCAAGCATACCAAACACTTTTTTCACTGTCTTAGCTACCTGTGACTCCACTTCCAAGGAACTATGAACCTGCACTCCAATGTCTCTTTGTTCAACAACACTCTCTGGGAACTTACCATTAAGTGTATAAGTCCTGCCCTGATTTGACTTTCCAAAATGCAGCACCACATATATCTAAATCAAACTTCATCTGCCATTCCTTGGCCCATTGCCCCAACTGTTCAAGATTCTGTTGTAAACAAAGCTAATCATCATTGCTGTCCAATACACCTCCAATTTTTGTGACATCTGCAAACTTACTAACCATATCTCCTATGTTCACATCTGAATCATTTATATAAATAACAAGTCTCACCAAAACCATTACATTCTGTAATGATTAAGAAGTCAAACAGAATCTTAACCAGGAAACTAAAATAGTTAACTAAATACGAAGTTAGGTGCAGGAAGCAAAATGAAGGAAGGAAAGACAGATGTTAGAGAAATAAGAGGGAAATGTTTCTTTGAAACAAGTGAGTATTTAAATTATTTCTAATTAGATCTGCAAATACAATGAAAATTAGATGAAAATAAAAGCCAATTTTCAGTGTTACAGGAGTCTGTTGTGCAGTAATTAACAAACTGCTGTTTAAAAGTTGTTGCACTGCATTGGACTGGCAGCACTTGTCTTTGCAGGATTAGTGGTGTCAGATCTCACAAGCATTGAAACTCCATGACCTTCCATTTATTTCAATGTCAAATTTCTCAGTGGCATTCCCGTATAGTGACACGATCAGGGGAGACAATTTTAGATTGTAACTGATTACCAGTTTTTAACTGTACATATACAGGCACCAGAAATTGCTGTCCAAATTACTTTTGTCTTCAGTCTAAATCTGAGCTGTAACTTTTTCATTACCTTGATTAATCTAACCACAAGCCCTTGAGGTTCAATTGTATTACTATCACCAAATCCCCGGATTTAAACAGCTGGTGGAGTACCACCGATCAGAAAATAAACTGGACCAGTCATACAAATAAATGGCTACAAGAGTATGTTAAACATTAGGAATTCTGCGACAAGTAACCCACCTACTGACTCTCGCCCCAGAGACAAAGACTAGCTAGACAGGGTTCTACAACACTTTGCAGAGATACCTCAAAATACTCCACAAACTACTGAAGCAGGATGCAACTGATGAAGAAACAGAATGATTAATTCTGACATGTAGTTAAAAACTGCAGATGCTGGAGTAAGAGAAAACACAGTAGGCCAGGCAGAGGAGCAGGAAAGTTGATGTTTCGGATAGGGACCCTTCTTCAGCATTCTGAAATGCTGAAGAAAGGTCCCGTCCCGAAATGTCAACTTTCTTGCTCCTCTGATGCTGCCTGGCCTGCTGTGTTCGTCCAGCTCCACGCTGGTTAATTCTGCACATTATTTTCATCTCTAGCGGAAGTATAAAAAAGTGCCTTCCTTTCGAGTCTCCAGGGGATGTAAATTACTTCACAGTCTATTTTTTTTGAAGCGTTAGCAGCTGAAATTAAGGGAAATGCAGCAGCCACTTTGAGCACAAACAACTTGTTCTGGTGAGTTAATGTCCCAATTCGCATGGGTTTGAGGTCTCTAAAACGAGTGGGCCAAATTCTCTAGTGACATCTGATAAGGGCCCAGTACAGTAAAAACGCGTCGGCGGCCGGATTGATTTAGATAAATAGGGCATGCAATCCACCTGTTATTAAGCTTGGAGCTGGACACCAAGTTTTAGCAAGGGGCAGAGGGCGAAGTCTTGTCCAAATCGTGCTGTGGATCCCGATTCCAAGAAGATTAAAAACAGGCTTCAGTTCTGGTCAAAGACAATCTCGATCGAGATAACAAGTTGTGGAGCTGGATGAACACAGCAGGCCAAGCAGCATCTTACAATCTCGATCGAAACGCCTACTTCTTGATCTGCTGAGCATATAGTTTTTAATTTTGTTTTGCTTTCTAGTTTAATTGGCCCATCCGATACTGGAGTGCCCGTCTGTGTTTATTTACGTCCTCGAGTCTCTAGGAGTGTGACTTGAACGCATGACTTGCTGAGAGAAGGAACACTATCAACATGATCAACACAGGAATAAATTAATACATTTAAATACAGATGGCATTGACTCTTCTCAAACCTTTCTTCCCATCTCTCTCTCTCTCTGGGGCAGATCACCCGGTGTTTGTGTACTAATTCTCCACATCCACACCACGGCTCTGTGCCTAGCCTTTCCCTGCAGCCATCAATGGCTGGGAAGGAGGGAGGATGGATGGCCCGGCCCTGCCCTGCCGTGCAGCAGGGAGATGCCGGTTAGCCAGCGGCTGATTCCCAACTGCCGCTCCCCGGCTCAATCGACACGGCCGCATCCCGGGCTGTGAAGATCGGCGTAACAACGCAAAGCCATAATCAATCATTTCATTTCATTTCAGACTGTCAGAAAGCGGACCCAAACCCAGGGCCTCACCTGTATCACTGTCCGAGCCACACTCTCCGTCTCTTCCTACACCCCCAGCTCCCACCGGAATTTTCTTCGCTCACTTAACCAACCGCTAAGGCGCGCGATACCTCAGAGGGAGGCGTCATTGCGTCATCGCGCACAGAGCCGCGCAGCGACACGCAGCGGCGCTGACGTCACTGTCCTGGAAACACCTAGTGGAGCTGGAGGAACAGACCAGGCCAGGCAGCATCAGTTGATCAGGAAAGCTAACGTTTCGGATCTGAAGAAAATCTGAATGTTCCCGATCCGATACGTCAGCTTTCCCGCTCCACTGATGCTGTCTGGCCTGCTGTGTTCCTCCAGCCCCACACTCTTATCGCTGACTCCAGCATCGGCAGTTCTTACTATCTCTGTCCTGGTAAACTTTTTCCATCAAAGTTTAAAAAGAAAAGTTGCTGGGCCGAAGGGCCTGTTTCCACACTGTAGGGAATCTAATCAAAAGCTCAGCAGGTCTGGCAGCATCTGTGGAGAAAAACAATCAGAGTTAACGTTTCGGGTTCGGTGACCCTTCCTCGGACCTGGGAGGATGGCCCGACCCTGCCGTATTAAAGTTGCCGGACTGGAAGCTGAACTCTGATCGTCCGTGGGGCATTGCTGAAAGTCCTCATCTTTCTCGGTATTGGCATCCACAGCACTCCTTTGTACTAGACTGCTTCTATTGCGTGGCCAGCAGTTAAGTGAATATTGCATAACTCCGAGCTCCACTGCACCGGTTCACATCAAGACGGATTACCTGTCCATTCATCCAAACGAAAACATCTGCGGACACGCATCCTTTTGTTTTTATCCACCCGTCAAGGCTCCCAACGAATGGGGCTCATGATTAGGGAATTTGACCCTCTCATTTCAGAGAGCACCCTTCGATCCCACGACGTTTTGGCCCCTCTGATTTGGTAGGATATCTCAACCTGTTAACTGTATAGTTTCCGATCCATCGTTCTCTGTGTCGGATGTCTACCTGTGATGTTTGAGTACGCAAAGCTGTGGGGGATTGGTACACTGAACAAAACGACTTTTGACCGTTTTTCTGGTGCATATTCCTACGTTTCAGCGCATCAAATATGTTGGCCATACTTGATTTGAGTGATAATTGGTTATTGTCATATATATCTAGAAAGATAAAGTGAAAAGCGTTTTGTCACCACAATCCAGCACCACTTTGAGTTACAAAAAGAATTAAAAGAAATTACACAAGCAGAGTTTATCCCTTGTAAAGGGGGTTTTCAAATACAGCTCCAGGATTTCTGCAAGGTGTTCTGGGCCTCAAGGAGCCCTTGCTCCGAGACCAGCAATGATGATCCTACCAAGAGACTATGCTTCAGGCAAATAGCAGTGGGAGAGCCGGTCCAGGCACCTTCACCGACTCTACCAAGGTCATGTTCTGGGCCTACCACAGCGAGGAGTCCTCGCTCTGGTCACTGCCACAACCAATGCCCCGCCAAGTCCACGCTCCAGGTCTACCACAGCTGGGACTCCCCACTCCAGGCACTGTCACTGCCACAGCCGACTACTTGCCAAGACCATGTGCCACACCTACCGCAGCCATGATTCCTTGCCCCAGGCAACACAGCTGACACCCTGATCCAGCTTCCCCATGAAGTCAGAAGATGAAGAAAAAAAAAGAAAAAGACAAAAAAGGCAAACAAGAGAAGGATGCAGCCTGTCTGGAGCAGGCACGTTCAGGAGTCTGAATGCTATCTACTGTGTGACACCACCATCTTGAATTGTAACACTCTGACTGTTTAATTTTACTGCATTGCAAATGTAAAGGTAGAAAGCCTGTTTGGCTTGGCTGTCTGTTTCCTCCATAACAACTTCCTTTGGAAGAGTCCAGATATGAAAAATCTGCGCAATTCAGGGGTGACATCAAAAAATCATTTTTAATGTAAATACTAGTGGAAATCTGGGACTTTCTTTCCTCCCCCTGTCACCTGCCCCAATGAAATGCTGCTGAAGCTAGGTCAGTTGAAAGAATCAAAACAAATATTGATAGATTTCTGTTAATGTCTAATTCATGCCTATGCTTTAAACCTGAACCATTTGTTTTCAGCCCCATTCAGACAAAAAAAAGATAGAGAAACAAATACAGTTAAGGGATAAATAAAAAAAGTAATAAAACTAGTCAGATTACTTAAATGGTTTTCACAATGCATTTTTCACTGCATTGATGTTGACTGTTTGGTTGCTTTTTTGGGAACCTTCTCAGTTACTCAGGTAAGGTTAATAATATTTCTAACTCAAATTTCTACTGTCTGGGCTTCTGAAGCTTAGTGTGAGAGATCAGATCTCTTAGCTTTCAAATCTTCAGCTGTGTTGTCAGCAGCCAACCTCTTCTACTCCAAATAAGACAGTTAAAACACAACTCCAACTCTGTTTCCACCCTAATGGATTGAATGTCTTTTCCTAAGGCTTCAATTACCACTCAACATCTGTCATCTGCTTAAACACAGTGTCTCTCCCTGACTTGCTGAAACCAATTCCCAGGTACTGACTCCATGAATAGACAACTTCTGCTATCTGTTTAAACATGGTGCTCTTTCTGGGATTGCTGTGTCTGTTAGAGCCCTTTTGATCAAACGTTTTAATCTCTAGGCCTGATATCTCAAAAAAGCTTATTTGATCTGTTCTTTTCCCTTTATCATAAGCTATCCCAAAGTCCACGAGTTGTTCAACTCTCAATTCCTAGCTCACAGCTCCAAGTCAAAATTGATATAAAAATAAAAACAATGAAAAATATCAGTGAAGTTTCCAACAAAATATGTACTATCTACTTGATTAAATCCTGAAAACATCTTAAAACTTCGATTAGATGATTCCATAGAGTGTTCAATTTTATGCAACCTTTGCTTAGAATTTAGCTCCTTTAGTCCTGGTATTATTTGGGTGAAACTACAGTGCACCATTACAAAGGCCAATATATTTTTCTTGAAATGCAGTGCCTGGAATTGACTACTGCACACAAGAGCTTTGTACACCCATGCATAAAATTCATCCTTTGTATTCCAGCTCTCAAGTTAAACACCAACATATCATTGATTTGATTTTGTACTTGCACTAAGTTTTTAAAATTTCTTTACTTAACTCCAAATTCTCTCTGCTTATCCACAGTTTCTGGCCATTCAGAAAATGTTTTGATCTATCTTTCAAGGGTAAAAAGTATGTAGTTTGCCACATTGAACTCCTCTGCCACAGTTTTCTCTACAGATTATTGATATCCCAGACAAACTTTTCATTCCAATCTGTTTACTGTGCCACATAACTTAGATGCTGTGAGTAAACTTAGATATGCATTTCTCTCTATTTCTTAATCTCAGTTAATTATAGATACAGTAAAAAACTGAGGCCCAGAATAAATCATTGATAGACACCGGGTCTATTGTAATTATATATCTGTTATCCTTATTTTTGATCTCCTAACACCTAACCAATTCTTTATCCAAACTTTTTGTTGCCAGATGCTGAGATAACAAAGTGTAGAGCTGGATGAACGCAGCAGGCTAAGCACCATCAGAGGAGCAGGAATGGTGACGTTTCAGGCCTAGACCTTATCCAGCTCTACACTCTATTGCCAGGCTTTTGGTGAAAGTCTCTTTTGTGGAACTTTTTTGAATGCCTTCTGAAAATCCATACAACTAATCATAAGACCATAAGAAATAGGCATAGGAGTAGTCCATTTGGCCTCTTGAGCCTACTCCACCATACAATAGAATCATGGCTGATCTGACATTCCTCACAACAACTTTCCTGCCCTTTCCCTGTATCCTTGATTCCGCTACTGATCAACAATCAATCCATCTCAGACTTAAATACACACAAGGATTTTTCTCACACAGCTCTCTGTGGCAAATAGTTCCAAAGACTCTCAGCCCTCTGAGAGAAGGAATTTCTCTTCATCTCGGTCTTAAATTTGCGCCCCTTTATTCTGAGACATGCCTTCTGGTCCTGGACTCTCCCAAGAGAGGAAACGTCCTTTCAGCATTTATCCTGTTAAGCTCCTTAAGAATCTGAGCCATAGCATTCATAGAGACTCCCATATCTAGCATGTCAGTTTTCTATTCAAACAATTCAAATCAGTTTGTTCGATGTAATGAACTTGTCTAGCTTGTTCTGATCGATTCATAATTATACAAATCCTAAATCATAGAGACCCTAATAACAGAATCTAGTAATTCCCCATAATTAATACTAAATTAACAAAACCCTCAGCTCTTAGTTTACCTACCTTATCCTTCCATTTTGGCAGATTTTGAATTCAAGACAACAATTTCTGAATCAAGTGTTCCAGAAGATAATGTCTAAGAATTTGATACATTTCTCAAATATGGCTTTTTTTTAAACCCTTGTGACCTCACACCCACATGGTTTTCACAATTTAGTCCCTCCAATATCACACACCCATTTCTGACACTTTACCTATGTAAACCACAAACTAGCTGCATAACCAGTTCACCCAAATTCTCACAGTCAGGTCAGTCATGGTCTTAATAAATGGTGGAAAAGGCATAAGGGGAGGAATGACCTAATCTCATGGCTAATTCGTACATTTGTGTAAACAGTTTCCCTTTTACAGTTCTAAAAAAGGTAAATCTCAAATTTTGAGTCTAAGACAAATCTTAAAGTAGAAAAAGGCAACTTCAGGACTGATGTCTGGAAATTTATGTAAAAACATAAGAAATATTAGCAGGACGTAATTAATGACCAAAAGAAGAAATTACTTTTCATCTCCATTTTAAGTGGGAAACCCTTTATTTGAAATTGTGCTCTTAGTTCTAGAGTCCCTAACAAAGGAAATCATTCTCCTGGCATCCATCGTGTCAAGCCCTTTCAGGATCTTCCAGTAAGAACTCCACTTGTTCTTTGAAAATGCTTTGAGTATAGGATCAACGTTCTCAACCTTTCCTCGTTAGACAACCCCTTCTTCCCAGGAATAAACCTAGTGAATATTTTTAAATTGTCATCAAATGCAAGTACATCCATTCTTAAATAAGGAGACAAAAAGTGTGCAGTATTTTAGGGTATGGTTTCAATAATGGCCCATATAGTTACAGCAAGGCTTTCCTACTTTCATACTTGATCTCTTACAATGCATTGGCATTGTGGGTCCACCTACACTATATGGACTGCAGCGGTTCAAGAAGGCAGTTCATCACCATCTTCTTGATGGCCAATAGGGATGGGCAATAAATGCTAACCCAGCCAGTAGCATCCATCTTCCATAAATGAATGAATAAAAAAAGTGACTAACATACCATTTGCCTTCGTCATTACTTAGTGGTACTTGCTGACCCTTTCTGGTTTATGAATATGGTCTGTCTTTGAGTGGAGAATCTTTTTTATTTTCCCCACATTATGCTGCATCTGAAGGAGACCTTGTGCACAATGATAGAACCCTGTTTCTGAACAGAAGCTCTAAATTCAAGTATCCCTCCAGCACCTGTTGCCCAAGAAAGGTGAATTTGTAATGTGGCTGAACTAGTGGCAAATCAACCTGTAAATACTTTCAACAGGATGCTAAGAGAGGGAGAGATTCATGGTCAGCCAGGTGATACCAAGAAAATTGGAGCATCGCTATAAATAGATCTGGAAGTGCAACATGCATATAAAGGTGCATGTTGCCACTGCAACTTAGAGTCTTGCAAGGAGCTCAGTTGCTAAACTGGTATGGATTAGTGCTAACAGCATGGAGCTCAATCCCTACTTCCGCTTGGGTGGATTCAGGACATGTGTTCTTAGTGGAGGTTATTGCGACTGTAGGTTGGATCTGTTGGAGCAGTTGAAGAAGATACTCTCTACACACCTAATTAACCAATCTGTATCCCTTTGCAACCACTTTTGTCCTCCTTTCAACTTGCTCCTACCTTGCTTCATTGTTAGTGAATTGGCTCCTATATATTCAATCTCTTTATTCGTGTCATCAATATATAATTGATTCCCAGCACTGATCAGTGTGGCACTTGTTACAGTTTGCCAACCTGAAAATGACTGCATTTATCTTGATTCTGAGTTTTCTGTTTTTCAGTCCTCTATCCACATATCATCCCAACGCCAAGCATCTTGTATTAGTAATCTTTTATGTAGTACCTTCACTTGTCTTATCCAGAGAGAAATGAAATGCACTTCACAATAGAACGGTGAATGTCAAACCCGTGACAGTTAAAAAACATTTGAATGCTGATATAGATGGCCTATGCAGGGTGGTTGAACTGTGTGTGTCAAGTGGTCCTGCTGATTTGTGTTTTTACTGATAGCTTCTGAAAAAAAAATCCATTTTGGAATACATAAGACATCGCCCCTATTGTTTTCTAAAGAAATTGACGTATTTGGACTGCAGTCTCTTTTGTGTATTATGTACACAGAATAACTGAAAATTCTAAACTGTATCAGAGGAATCCTGGGATAATTTGTCAGGAATTTTTGGTAAACTGAGGTACAAACAGGAGATTCCATCTTAGTATTGTCAGATGTCCTGAATTAAGGCTGGATTACAGTGCCAACTCAAGTTTTAGCAAAGCATTACAACATATAAATTAATTAACTAGAGTCATATGCAGTAAAGAATGCTAATATCCTCATATGAGAAGAACATTTCCCTATTTTATTTATGGGCTTGGGAAAGAAAAGGGTGCAGCACATAAATTGAATCCTGTTCTTCAAACCAGTTAAAATCTGGTAGTGATGATATCTGATAATACTTACTTCCAGCTGAATAGCACCTTTGAAAGGGCTAATGTGACTGAGCTCATCATCTTGTTACTATCTCATAAAAGCCAAATTAGAAGGGTGCGGAAAATTCAAGATCATTGCCACCAAGGATACAAGGTTAAATCGATTGGCAAAGAGCTCTTGAAGCAGGTTTTTAAGCACAGATAAAATATTAACAAGAAAAGTATTGAATCAAACAGAAACAAAATTTTGAAGTGAATCAGCACTGTTATTTAATAGTTTGTCTCTGAATCTGAGAATAAAACAACATAACAATACAAATACATTTGTGTAAAATTAAGTAAAATGAAACTAGACGTGAAGACGACCGAAGAAAGCAGACAATATCTTGGATAGCAACTTACAGCTGATCCAAGGTGAAGCTAAACTTCCTTGAGGAAAGCAAAACCATTCAATTCCATAACAGTCAATCTCCTTAAAGGAAGATGTACCATTTCTGGTCACATCACAGATTCAAGTGTTCACAAATACTTGAAATATAACAGTAATGCATTATGTATAAACCATAAAGTTTGCCTTGACATGTCCTGTTGTAACCTTGAACAAAACTGTTACTGGTGCTAAACATTCTCAGGCAAAACAGAGATGTGATGAATCTCTTAACATCTAAATCATAACCAATTTAGTTTATCAATTGATAGGAAAGTATCAAATGATTACACATAATCTTCTTGTTACACTATCATTGATATTATTCAATAGTTAGTTAGCACACCTATGTCTTGACTTATCCTAATTGCTCTTCACTCAGCAATGTACTGTGGATCTATTAGGATTGAGTGGCTATCAATTAAATTCAGACTACATTGTCTGAAATGATCTAAAGGAAAACTAGTGGAGGTATGTTACATGCCATAATTTATATCTCTTGTAAGCTACATGTGCCTCACAGCAGCCTTGAAAACACCAGCAGGCTGCCTGTGAAGATACTGTACAAACAAATTTAAAGATGCCACATAATGAAATGAACAAGCTGTGCCCAACAAAATGAGGTAAGCAGAGACTTGATTGTGATTGGTAGATTACAATCCAGTTTTTAATTTGTATGCGTGAGAAATTGGTGAACAGATGGGTATATTATACTTTAACTAGAATCAATTGTCTGTTGGCATTTTAGGTACAAATTGGGTAGATTTTCAGAGTGACATTGTCACATGAAAATGGAAGTTGTGGGAAGTCTGATCCAGTTTCATAGGTGGGCCTCATTCAGATAATACTGTTGAGCTTCTTGTGCCAGAGGTACTTGTATGCTGATTGATAGCCCAAAAGGGGTGGAAGCTTGGCAATTCTCAGCTCAGCTGAAATTTTATGGTAAGTGAAATTGCGAAGAGGGGAAGTGGTCATTAGGCAGAACTCTAGAAAGCTGAAGATCGAGGCAAGTTTGGTGAAGGAAAACATGAACAGTCCCTACTTTGTGGCTTTTGGATTGGTTCTTTAAAACTGTTCCGTACATGCTCCATCCAGTGATTATTTCAAAATAACATCAAGATCTCACTGATGGCATTGAACTCCATTCCACATGGTGTCCGGATTTGATTGCTTCTGCTGGCTACTTGGGCCATGCATCTTAAGGACTCCCACAAAAACTGGTAATCAAAGGGAAGCAAAAGGACTAACTGCTGTATTGGATATTCAATCACATTAATATCTAGCAGTGTCGTCAAAAGTCAGCTTTAATTTTATGGCAGTTAACTGTCATGTATATTGCATTTAGATTGCATACAGTTTATATGTTTGGCTATATCCTAGTTTGAGCTCACTATCCAATACAAGTGTAAAATTGAATTTATGAAAAGAAATGCTGGATCTCTCATCGGAAATGGACTTTCTGCTTTAGATTCTGTGACAATCCATCAGAATTTATGCCAAATTAGTTGTGCTAAAAGATTACTCCTCTGTATTCTAGATTGCCTTTTGTGTTACAGCTCCATGCAACTAAGAATGAATTGCCATCTATCATTGGTATGGTACAGTACCTTTATGCACTTAATGAATGCATTATACAAGAAAATTTTGAGACATGAGCAATTTCTCAGTGGAAAGTCCTGGTTTCATATACAAAACTTCAAGAACCATGTCCATGGAGGTGAGAGATAGAACAGTACAAACCTGTCAATGCACAGTACTCACAAAACTGCACGACCAGTAACAGCTTGTGAGAGCAACAGCCACTCTCCCAAACATAAAGTTATGTACTGAGGAATAAAATCAATTTCAAAAAAGCTATTTGACATTACCTACATTGTAGGTCACACTTGCAAATGGAGGATGAAAATACAGCTTTTTATCAATATTTGAAGATTTTCTAAGTTTTTTTATGTTATAGTGCAGTTCCAAAAAATATCAAAGCATTTTAACAATGTATTAAATACCTATTAAGATACGTTTGCTACATTTAGCTCTTTTATAATAAATAAATAAAAATAAAATTATTACTAACTCTCTTTAAAAAATACAAGGGTTCTGGATATCTGTGAGGATTCGAGCAGACTCTTGCATCACATTGGCAGAGGTTTTGCAGAACCACCCTGGAAACGATGTTGAACACTGAATACTGTTTGAATACCAAATACCTCCAGTGATTCTGCTAATGTCAGAATTTCCCTGGAACTTCAGAGCCAGAAATTATACTGCATCAAATACTGTTATTCATTTATATGAGAACACAATACAAATTGAGACTGGTAATTTCACTTATTGGTTACAGAATTAAAGAAGAAATTGTATGTATATACACACATTTCTAGACACCCATATTATGCAGCTACTTAAGGAATAAAGGAAACTTTAAAGGTGAAAATTAACGCAATATTTGCAAAAAGAAAATTACTTATGTATTATAAAATCACAGAACCAAACAACTGAAGAGTATTTAGTGTAAATTCATCTTTTCTAAGAATAAGTATTTTTCAGCAAAATTGACGCTCAGAATTTAAGTATCTTTGTCGAGATTTTCATTTTATTATTATTTTTCTCCTTTTTGGGTTAAAACTGTGAGCTGAAGTTGAGAATCAAACTTTGAACTCTGAGCAGTTGCTTTTGGAAAAGAGAAAGCAAACAAATTGATATTCAATTGTGGGAACTGGCCTCAAAGTAATTGTGGGTAATAATTTTCCAGGACCATGACAGACTTTTCAACACCAGTGTGTTGGTCAAGGACAGTCGGATGATTAAATGTTGAATGGGTCAGCCAAGGGTCGAATGCTGCTGGCCAGCCAATCAGAGAGAATGTTGAAAACGAAAGAGAAACTATTGTTTGATAACAAGGTGTAGAGGATGAACAGGCAGGTCAAGCGGCATCAGAGCAGCAGGAAAGCTGACGTTTTCTGAAGAAGGGTCTAGGCCCGAAACATCAGCTTTCCTGCTCCTCTGATGCTGCTTGGCCTGTTATGTTCTCAGATTCTCCAGCATCTGCAGTTCCTAATATCTCTGAAACTATTGTTTGAACTTGTTTGCTGGGGGTTTTGGCCAGAAGGCTGTGTACATGGAAGCTGTTTTGAATCTTACTTTCTCAAGTTTTACACCCAGTCAAAGATTTATGGAAGGTTGTGAGGAAAGAACAATAAGCTGGGAGGTCTAGCTGAATCAAAATGTGTTTTATTCATTTGTTGAAATTTATGAATGGCATAGTGCAGGAAAGACTACAGTCTACCATTACAAAAATTAGAAACCAAAGGAAACTATATGCCTAAACTCAAAGTATTCTCAGCCTAAAAGTGTACAACTTATGTGGGACATAAGTAAAATTCTCCAGCAGTCTGCAGAAGGTGTTTGAATGAATCAGTGACTTAAGAATTCAAGCATGGTACAATCCTTGTGCCAGGAATACCTGAATGATAGTGCACTTCCAAATAATTTCAAAGCATTTTAACAATGCATTAAATACCTATTAAGATATGATAGCTACATTTAAGTCTTTTATAATAAATGAAAATTATTTATTTAAAAATTGTTAAAATGCTTTGAAATTATTTGGAAGCGCACCATTGTTCAAGGTTTTCTGAAAACCTATTACGCATCTTAAAACCATTGACTAGCAAATTACAACTGTTTATTTTTCTTTAATTCATTCCTTAACTGTACCTGTCCATCCAGTTGGTGTTTGAAGAAGGTTGAGTTTAGATTGTGGATAGTAAGTCGATCACCTTGTTGTTTATCTGCATTCTACTAAAGTTGTATCAATAACAATAAACCAATAAGATTTTAGTTGAATTATACATGTGTTGTTTGATATGTGCTATTTATAAGGTCTGATTGGGAACAATTGAATGATTTTCAGGGTCATTGATGTTTTAATTTTATTGTGTTGCAAATCAAGGGATAGGAAGGCTGATTTGGTTTGGCCTGTTGGCTTTGTGTGTCATAGCACTGCAACCAATGAATATAGCAATAAGCTGGGAGGACCTAGCTGAATCAAAATGTTTTTTATTCATTTGTTGAAATTTGAGAATGGCATAGTGCAGGAAAGACTACAGACTACCATTCCAAAAATTAGAAACCAAAGGAAACTATATGCCGAAACTCAAAGTATTCACATCCTAAAAGTGTACAACTTCCAGAACCTATTCAAATTCTGAGTAAGCATGAAAACCTCAGACATTTACTGTGCTTTTTCGTCACTTAACTTGATCAAGGTCAAAGATGAAAATATATTGACTGAAACTATCCCAGCATCTAATTTGTGATGATTTAATCATGGAGAGTTTTTGGTGCAAGAAATAAACAGGTAAACGTCTGCTATTACTTTTATTGTACACAACAATACACTAACTTCCTGGAGAAATACGAGCAAAAGATTTGACTTTTCTGATAGACATAAACAAAAATGC
The DNA here is from genome assembly GCF_030684315.1 of Stegostoma tigrinum. Classification (NCBI taxonomy): domain Eukaryota; kingdom Metazoa; phylum Chordata; class Chondrichthyes; order Orectolobiformes; family Stegostomatidae; genus Stegostoma; species Stegostoma tigrinum. Next base: position 23,290,994 of record NC_081380.1, read on the forward strand.
ACTAAATGGCCCTAAAGTGACTGTTAAATGCTGCTGCATCTTGGGTGTGAGTACAGTCTTATTTACAACAACAAATTCGATGTTGCATTAATCAATCAGACCTGCCAGCACAAGAAAGGTTACGCTAAAAGTTAAAATGCAACTAACTAATCTTACCTGGCTACAGCACACTGTGGGCTTTCAGGTGGTAAAAATATCTAAGTTTTCTTGGTATCAGTAATAATTTATTTTAATCAGACTGTTTGGACATGTTATGACATACTTCCAAGGCCACACACACATTCTGAGGCCAGACTTGAACCCAGACCCTCTGGCCCAGAGGTAGGGACAGTACCACTGCGCTCAAGGCTACTAATAAACTAAATTGCAAAACTATTCCCATCATAATGTGATTTCAAATAAATATGAAGCTAAAAATTATTTTAAAATGTTATTCACCACCAGGTAATCTTGAATTCATAAATTGGGCGTTTGCAGTAATAACAGTTTATAAGATGTTTATCACACACGCCTATACATTGGTGATCTACTGTAATTCCTCTGTCTGCTAAGTCTGTCACGATACAGTGAAGAAGGTCGTATACATCAGCAATGGCTTCCCATGGGCCAAATGACACATCAACTTCACAGTGATGTTCAAAGAGTTTTGTCTCATTCTCACTTCTATCAAAACGTAGTGAGTTGTACAGAGGATGTTCATATGGTGTGACTGGCATCTCCTCTTTATAAACACAAATCTTCAACTTTGCAAATCTTGCCTTTCGTTGAATTGCTCTTTGTTTTGCAATATCAATGATCCTTTCCAGATTCTCTGTTAATGAAAGGAAACAGAAGTGAAAAATACTAAAATTATACAACACAACTTTAGTTATCTGTTTTTTGAAAGAGTTAAGAAAGGTTTATCACCAAGTCTCAAAGACAGGTAGAGAAATAAATTACATTTCTCATTTTCTTTTGTCGAGAAATGGCAATCATTCCTTTCACTCCACTCATAATCTTTACATGTATGACTCACATGATGAGCAACATATCAACTGTTTGGGAGATGTAATCAGCTTGTTCTTCTGTTATTATGCAATTTTTTTCAGAAATATTTGTGTAATTTAAAATTCTGAATAATGTTTATTTTCCATGTTGGGAATGTTAAACTCAAACTTCTTTTCCCCTTTACTGCTCCCTGCCCCTCCTAACCACAAAGGAATCTTTAAACATTTCTAAGAGTTACCTAGTATGTTGCCTAGGCCTCTTCTGAGCACCTCCCTTTCTGCTGGTTCATGGACTGTAAGCAACTTGCACATTTCATATCATGGGACCATGATATATAATTATTTATAAGACTCCTTTTACTTTTAGCAGGCAGCCTCAATTTCCTACAATAAAGACCGTAAGGTACACTGGGATGTAATCTGAAATCCTTTTCAGGAAGGCAAGGGTAAAATCTGCATTTTGGAATAACCTACATTCTCAGTGCCTCCCTGTGATGGGGCCTTTCTCTCTGACAAAGATTCTCGTGGAATCCTTTCCCCAAGGTCTCTGGGGAACTCTCAGATTAGTAGGCTAATTTTCCAAAGCAAGAGCAGTTTTATCACCACCAGGGTTTATTTTGCAGCATTACTCATCAATTTTTTTGTTCTTAATCTTGCAATTTTACATATATGTATTCATAATTGAAGTAGAAATAAATAGTTTTTATATATTTCTACTAGGTCTGTTGTTGCACTAAGATTTTTGTATTAGAGAAAGAATGTCAATTTTAGTTCAAAACTCTAAAATGGACCATATTTAAGGGGAATGATTTGTAACAGAATTTACTGGATATTAGTCTTGTACGCAAAATACAATGAGTATTCCTCCTCCTTTTGGGTAATTTACAAAGCCAGCACGATGGACAGCACCAGAGGGCTGAATTTTCCCAACCCCTGAATGATGTGGGCAATGGCCAGTTGACTGGGGAAATATGATGAAGTTCAGAAGAACGCAATTTTGCCCAATTCATTGAGAAAGAAAATCCAATTCTATAACTAAGTTTTGAATAGTGAAATTATGGTCTCACTTGTGAGCAGCAAGAAGATTAACTGCATGCATATATTTGTCATTGCCTCACTTATCTGCAGTTTCCCACAAGCAGGAGAGAAATTGGATGCACATAATGCTCGACATTAATGTCAGAGCAGTACCTCGTCGCTTCCTTCTCTAGGCTTCTACCTTGGGTAGCATCTCAGGTTGTACTGTATGGCCAGTAACTGCCTAAACTTCCATCCACAGAGGTAGGCATCAGACATACCCTGTATCTACATGGCACATCTCCAATTCATACAGAATAAATTCTCTCATTCAATACTATATTTTGGACCATTCTAGCACCTTTAATTATAATGCAGCTGCCAGACTACTTTGTCTGCAAGGACAAGTACCCACCTCATGGATTGGACCAGGGTGCATCTCAGGGCTCTTAGCTCTCACTCACTTTGCGTCTACATAGATGCTCACTGCATTTCAGCCTTCCACAGTTCCACGGAATGCTGTGCAGGTGGGAGAAGGGCAGTGACACTATAATCTGTCCAGAGGTGGACATTATCATGCTGTTTACTGAATTCACAGTGCAATACATTCTTCCTCTGGGGCAAACAAAGGACAAAGGATAGTCCCTGGACATCAGGCTTCCATGCATCTCATGTCTGGGACTTTGTATTCATATCATCCAGAAAGACTGTGCCACTTAATCCTTGGAATCTCAGACAACTACACTATAGCATCGGAAAGAATGATAAGGATCTGTGAGAACTGCAGACTAAGGATGTTCTTCAGACAGAACAGCACCTACAACATTCTGCAGGATAGAAATATTGACCAAAGCAATGCGAGCAGGACTTCTTTGTGACTCTCATTCAGTGGAATTAATTGTGTGAAATCATCTTTCACTGACTGTAGATGTTTTCAAGATCCTGAGGTCAACATTCCTTGTATAATCCCTACTGCAAGTGCAGCTTATTGTTTTGATCTTCCTAAGCAGTTCAATCTGTTTAGTAAAAGTTAAGGTGACAAATGGGTGGAAGCCTTCACAACATCCAATGTTTCTTCATTCAGTCAGTCATTCTCATACTGGCGCTAAGGAGAGGATAGTAATTGCTCAGACAGGGTTGAACATCATGTGATGCTAAAGCTGACTTGCTTTTCTACTCTCATTCTTGTAATTGCAGCTAAAATGCTGGTTGTTTGCACCACTGGTGATGAAAATTGAAACTATATTTAAACATGTAAGAATTTATTTCAGACATAATGTCACCTGTGCCATTTATATATCTTCAAAGGTTTTCTTCTGTTTTCCTTCTCATTATGCCCAGGAGCAGTCCTGATATCCGCATCTCGGATGGAACAAGCCTGCTGCCCTCTAGTGAGGCCTGTTGGCTATGGAGTTGTGGCCAGCAGTCCAGGGGGATGCTGGTTAAATGGCCCAGATAACTGGTGTGCCCTCCACGGCCTTAACTCGCACAGGATTGAGCGCCTGGATGGAGGTGGTGGTTGAGAGTCATAGATGGAAGTGGTAGCCCCAGGTATCTCTAGAGTGTCCTGATAAATTTCTTGAGGGTGTGTATGTGGTTTCTCCTCTGGCTGGGTGCCTACTGGTCCCATCCTATTTCTCTGTAAGGAAGGGGCACCTGGAGAGAGTCAAAATCCTTCATGACCCTACTGCCCTGTTGTTAGTCCTAAGCACCAAAGGCTAAAGTGTTTGGAGTACACCTCTGTACTCATATCCAGCAGGCACTAAGACTACCGGGCCTGGCTCTCCATTGTAGCTGCCAACCCGTCCATGGAGGCAGCCAGATATTCAGCTGCCAGACGCAACCTGGTACAGATAACATTGGTGAATTCCACCAACTTTGAATTCAGTTTGCCCACTGCCTCATGCTCCTGTGTCAACTTGGGCATTTGGATGAAGTCATGAATGGCCAACACTATGGAGTCCTCTCCTGTCTCAGGCTGGGCAGGTGCCTGGTCTTCTGACAGTCCTCAAAGTGCCAGTAACCTCTGGCTTTTGTTCCTTGAACCAGCTGCAGAGTTGACAAGGTGGTGTGCTCACTAGAATGTGCTCCCAACTCTGCCCTTATAATGCACCCAATGAGTTGTCAGTCCATGATCTGATGAGGCAGGCTTGAAGTTGGATTCTGTGAGGGAATCTGTGGTTCTTCCTCAGAGGTCGAGGCTATGATGTCTGGAGGGGCTGCTGTCTTCAGGGAATAGACGGCACTGATGCCACAAGAGATGAGAGGTTTTGTTTCATATTCGTTCATAGGATGTGGGCATCACTGGCTGGGCCAGCATTTATTGCCCATCCCTAATTGCCCAGAGGGCAGTTAAGAGTCAACCACATTGCTGTAGGTCTGGAGTCACATATAGGTCAGACCAGGTAGGATGGCAGATTTTCTTCCAAAAGGACATGAGTGAACCAGATAGGTTTTTCCTGACAATCGGCAATAGTTTCATGGTCATCATTAGACCCTTAACTCTGCATTATTATTGAATTCAAATTCCACCATCTGCCATGGCAGGATTCGAACTCAGATCCCCAGAACATTATCTGAGCTATAATACCACCATGCCACTGCCTAGGAAAAGTTGTGAAATAGGGTTAGGGGTTTGGGCATGCTGAAATTATCGCATTGCTGACAATGTGGGAGAAGCACAGAAGTTGGAAAGAATGTTATTTCGTTGCCGGTATGGAAGTGTCAGCATTCCCACAGGAGTGGTTATGGTCCTCCCACCATTCACCTTGGCTTTATTGTGGGCAGTTTTCTCCTGAAATTAGAGAAATGAAGGGATTAAGTGAGATGAAAGTGGGTGGCTCAGTTGTTAATGCTGGTGTAAGTGGGGGATAGGTAGGGAGGTGTCCCGAGTGAATGAGTAGGCAGGACAGAGGGTTATGCAGGTTCAGCAAATGTGTCAGAATAAAGGGACAAGAGTGTGTGAGGGAAGACGCTGCTCTCAATATTGAAAGTGGCAGAGCATCAGCCTCAGTGGGAGGTGGGTGCAGTTAGCAGAGTTAACGGGAATGTGAGGTAGCAGTGAGAAGGGAGATTCACTTACCCTCATGGAGCACAAAACGTCATTCACCTCCTTTCTATTTGCTGGTGGTCAACGCAGACTGTGGACCATGTACTGACCCAAGTGGCGACTAGGCTGGCCAAATGTGGTACCATGGCCTCCTCTGACAGTCCTGAAGCGAGAGGATAGTCGTCCTCCTCACCACTCTGTCCACCAGGATGTTCAGTTCACTGTTGGCATAGGAGGGTGTCAACCTGCCTCTGTCACCCATCTCTGGGGCAATTCGTCACATACAGGAATGTGTAGGGCAGCTCCTGAATGACAACACTTAACCTGATGCACCCTGTAGTTTAAATTTGGCACCCCCAGCAGTCTGTGGGTGTAGCACATTAGTGTGAGCTGGGCAGTGTGGTGGAGTGCTGCACATGGTGAGCTGTGGAGAATTACATGTTTGAGTTCATGGCGAGAAACCATCCACGAAACTCCCCAGAGTTGACACTTAGCCAATTTTTGGTAAAGTTCAGACCACATTAAGTGAAGTGTGATGGCATTCAGATTGAGAACCAGGAAGAACAGAAGCTTGAGAATGGTGCCCGGTAAAGTGTCATTAGTGAGATGTGAACTCAGAGACAGCAATAGCAGTGAAGCTGTCCGAAATGATGAACAAGGTAGAAAACGTTGCAGTAGTGAGGTGGAATGGACATAGTAGGTGTTGGCAGGAGCACCAGTGAGATCATTACCCAGGTAAAGTGCTAAATTTTAAAATACCTCAATTACTCGAAAAATGATGTGAAAGTGCACAGCAAACAGTCACATGCCCTGCAAGGGATAAAATAAGCTTAGAAAACAGCAGATGACAGAGCATGCTCAGAAGGTACATTCAATCAGGGAATTTCAGAGACCACAATCAACAAAAGCCAATTAGTAAATGTGGTGAGAAGATTAAATGCTGGTCTAAAAGTAGCAGTGACACTGCATTATCTTTCTCAAAATAGCAGTTAGAGCAGAGATGTTAAGAAGGAAAGTAATTGACATTGAATTTCATTTTACAATAATCTTCTTAAATGCTTAAACTGACCTTGACAAATCCCATTTTATATAAACGAAGAATTCAATGAAATATATATATCTGCATAATTTTATATAAGTGACTGCATTGTACTCTGAATTAAACAATCTTTTTGATCTGAACAGTATAAATTAAAAAGGATTAAAGCTAAAATAGAGGAGCATTGTCCTGCAGCAATAAGCTAATACATTGTAGCATAAATAAGTAGATCCAACTTTCCATTCAGGATCCTCCAAATATTGAGAGCAGCCAAAGGAAGTAATAAATATAAATAGGGAAGACATCACCTCAAATACACATACATCAACTCATATCTTTCAGTTGACTTCAGAAACATTGTCTTCACATTTGTATATTTAAAAACAAAAGAAACAGCAGTTTGTCATTTATCCACTTGAGCCTATTCTAACTTCCATCAAGATCAACCCTTATCTGCGGCCTAGATCAATCTTTTAAAGAAAAATATCTGCAGAGACAGCATTACCTTTGTAATAAGGCAGCAAGTCTAAAAATGCTTTTCTGACTTTTTCACTAGCCAGAGGCTGTAATTCATCCAGACACTCAAGAAGCGGTCCAATAGAATAATATTGTGCTTCTTTGTAAACTGTTCTCACTCTCTCACGAGGTGGAAGGTCATCATTCCGTAAAAAATTTAGAATGTCTCTGAATACAGAAGAAAGGTAATGTATTAACCCAGGATATGTTAATATCTATACTAGTGTAAAGTCTTGGCAGACATTAATTAATTTACATGTTCTCACAAAACAAATATCACATTGGTGTTAAATATAGTTCAAAAAACAAAATGTCTATAAATAAAAAACTATTTCTAAATATAAATATTTCCATGGACTCCAGCATCTTTCATCTGTCTCATTCAAATGGCCGTTCCTTCAAAATACTATTACCATGTTTGTCATATGAACAGGAGTGGGCCATTCAACATCTCAAATCGCTTCTGCCATTCAATTAGTTTTTGCTGCTGTGCACATCAACGCCGAGAAAATTTCAACTGACCCAGAATCCACAGAATTTTCAAAGAGGCAGCTCCAGATTACATTTTTGTGGGGAAAATCTGCTTTCCAATTTTATTTCCTAGCTCTAATTTTCCGAGTCTATGCCTTTGTTTTGATTTCACCAACCAGGGAAATAGTTTCATTATAGTTTGGATTAATTGTTTTAAACATTTTAAATAGCTCTCATCTCAATGTCAATGAATACAAGCCAATTTTATGTAAAATGGCCTCAATTTATTCTGTATTTCTGTAAGCCTTTTTGTAATTCTGTGTTTTTTGGCTATAATCTTCCAAGATCAATACAGCAATCCTGAAATGCAGTGCACAAAATTAAATGCAATCCTCTAATGGGACCTGACCAAGACACTGCACAACAGAAGCATAATTCCTGCAGTCTCAGCATACTAACTGACTGCACTGGCATTGTAACATGACTGCTCTATCCTGACTAAGCATCCACTTGCAAGCATTTTCTAATAAGTCTCAGTGGATCTGTTGAGGAGAAAGAACTCTGTCAGATTTACTCCTCCCTCTTATCCTCAACTTACTGAAGTTAACTATAGTACCTTTGCTGGCACCCCATTTAGGATTAGCTGGTTCAGTAACCACCACAGGAAGTGATGGCACCTTCAGCTTTTGGGGGACTCAACAACACATCATTCAGTGCAATTACCAAGAGAACTGTCAAAGGAATTACCAACCGGTTATAGTAGGAACTGCAGATGCTGGAGAATCTGAGATAACAAGGTGTAGAGCTGGATGAACACAGCAGGCCAAGCAGAGGATTCAGAAATGGGGGAGGGGAAGGGGGTTGTCAAAAAAATAGGGAGGGAGGGGGAGGTGGATAGAAGATAGAGGAGAAGATAGGTGGAGAGGAGACAGACAGGTCAAAGATGCGGGGATGGAGCCAGTAAAGGTGAGTGTAGATGGGGAGTTAAGGAGGAGATAGGTCAGGTCAGGGAGGACGGGCAGGTCAAGGGGGCCGGATGAGGGTGGTCGGTAGGAGATGGGGGTGGAGCTTGAGTTGGGAGGAGGGGACTGGTGGGAGGAAGGACAGGTTAGGGAGGCAGGAACAAGCTGGGCTGGTTTTGGGATGCGGGAGGGGAAGGGGAGATTTTGAAGCTTGTGAAGTCCACATTGACACCATTGGGCTGCAGGGTTCCCAAGAGGAACATGAGTTGCGGTTCCCGCAACCTTCGGGTGGTATCGTTGTGGCACTGCAGGAGGCCCAGGATGGACATGTCGTCTGAGGAATGGGAGGGGGAGTTGAAATGGTTCACGACTGGGAGATGCAGTTGTTTGTGAACCGAGCGGAGGTGTTCTGCAAAGCGGTCCCCAAGCCTCCGCTTGGTTTCCCCAATGTAGAGGAAGCCACACCAGGTACAGTGGATACAGTATACGACATTGGCAGATGTGCAGGTGAACATCTGCTTGATGTAGAAAGGTTTTTTGGGGCCTGGGATGGGGGTGAGGTGCACGGGCAGGTGTAGCACTTGTCATTGCAGGGCAAAATGCCGGGCGTGGTGGAGTTGGAGGGGAGTGTGGAGCGGACAAGGGAGTCCCAGAGAGAGTGGTCCCTCTGGAAAGCACATAAGGGTGGGGAGGGAAAAATGTCTTTAGTGGTCGGGTTGGATTGCGGATGGCGGAAGTGTCAGAGGATGATGCGTTGGATCTGGAGGTTGGTGGGATGGTGTGTGAGGACGAGGGGGATTCTGTTTTGGTTGTTATTGTTGGGACGGGGTGTGAGGGATGAGTTGCGGGAAATGCGGGAGACATGGTTGAGGGTGTTCCCGACCACTGAGGGGGGAAGTTGCGGTCCTTGCAAAACGAGGACATCTGAGTTGTACGGGAGTGGAATGCCTCATCCTGGGAGCAATGCAGCGGAGGCGGAGGAATTGGGAATAGCGGATGCCTTTTTGCAGGAGGGTGGGTGGGAGGAGGTGTATTCCAGGTGGCTTTGGGAGTCGGTGGGCTTGAAATGGATATCGGTTTCCAGGTGGTTGCCAGAGATGGAAACAGAGGTCCAGGAAGGAGAGAGAGGTATCAGAGATGGTCCAGGTGAACTGAAGGTTGGGGTGGAAGGTGTTGGTGAAGTGGATGAACTGTTCGAGCTCCTCGTGGGAGCATGAGGCAGCGCCGATACAGTCATCAATGTACCGGAGGAAGAGGTGGGGTTCGGGGCCTGTGTAGGTGCGGAAGAGGGATTGTTCCACGTAACCTACAAAGAGGCAGGCATAGCTGGGGCCCATGCGGGTACCCATGGCCACCCGCTTTGTCTGTAGGAAGTGGGAGGAATCGAAAGAGAAGTTGTTGAGGGTGAGGACAAGTTTGGCTAGGCGGATGAGGGTGTCAGTGGAGGGGGACTGGTCGGGCCTGCGGGACAGGAAGAAGCGGAGGGCCTTTAAGCCATCTGCATGCGGAATGCAGGTGTATAGGGACTGGACGTCCATGGTAAAGGTGAGGTGTTGGGACCAGGGAATTGGAAGTTTTGGAGGAGGTGGAGGGCATGGGTGGTGTCACAAATATAGTTGGGGGGTTTCTGGGCCTAGGGGGACCAGGGGTCCAGGCCCAAAACGTCAGCCTTCCTGCTCCTCTGATGCTGCTTGGCCTGCTATGTTTGTCCAGCTCCATTACCTTGTTATTCCAACCAGTTATTATCCCCATGTTTAGTAATACTAACAAATCTTCTTAGACGCAGCTCAATTTACAGTACATTGCTAAAACGTTTTGTACAATGTTCATTTCAATTTATGGTTATTTGAATTTGTTGTTTTTAAATTGAATACATCTAACAGTATGACGGTAAGAAAGGGTTGTTCTTTAATTAGGTAGAAAGCAATCATGATATCAATACCTACCCAAAGTAGGTCCCGTCTCTGTCAATAAAGAAACGTCCCTCTGAATCTGTAGGAATACGATGTCGGCCACTGAACATTGCTGCTAGCATAGTGTCTTCATAACGCCTCAAAGTGGATAGTCTTGTCGTAAAATACATGCCTCCTACATTCAGTGGAACAACCTCTGGGAACTACAGAGGCAAAGATTAAGACTGTTGGAAAACACTTCAATTATCCCAACAGATTTTTTTCTGAGCTACCATATATTATTGTTGTTTATTGATTGGTATATCTATTTCTATAACGGGACAAGACCTGTTTATTAAACAGAAGAGAAAATCATATTTTCTTCTGTTGCGGAATAAACAATGCATTCAAACTATCAACTCATCTGCTGTACTTTGTAGTATAACTGGCTATGTACAGCACACTTTATCTGACATAACACCATCTGGCTTACAAAGACAATAGAGAAATAATGCAGTTTTCAACTAAGCTTAAATAATGTTGATCAACACACAAACAACACAGGGGTATCTCACAGGCTTCCAGACAGTAAAACAGTGGTGGAGGGGCAAACCTGCAGCAAACGACAAACACATACAGAATTATAGAGTGAGAAGACAGCGAAGGCTCAATTATCGATTTGGATAATTTTTTAATGAAGCTAAAGGAGAGTGACAAATTTCTGAAATGTGTTCAGGAGAACTTCCGTGATCAGTGTTTTCTCAATCCAACTGGGAAAAAGCCATTGCTGGATCTTGTGCTGGGGAATGAGGTGGAAAAGGAACTTCTTGTCAGAACAACGGTTCATATTTGAGGAAGAGATGCTTCAGGTACCAACTACATACATTTCAATAAGCAAAAACAAGCAGTCTGAACAAAACCAGGGCTCTTGGGATGCAGTGGAGTTACAAAACATGAATGAAACTAGAAAAGACAGGGTATAATTCATGTCAGGTAAATTTTCTGCAGTCTCTGGTGAGGACCGGCAAAGAGAGAATATGAAAACACAATAACATGTAATATTTAAAGGAATCCAAACTCCTTCTACCAGCATTCAAATAAGAGGTGGAATGGGCCCCACTGGAAATAAAGAGATTGATACACATATACAGGTGCATGGATTTGAATACTTAATAAGTACTATATATTGGTTTTTACTGAGGACATACTTGCTTATAAAATATTGACAGAGGCAGAGCGGGTAGAGGTAATGGATATGGTGAAAATAGTTAGGCAGGATGTACTGGAAAGGCTGGATATGTTTGAAGTAGATAAATCATCAGCCTTCATGAGCAGAAGGATACAATTCCAACAGATCAAGTTTATACAGGCAGTATTCCAAAATAAATACAAGAAGTCATAAAGGAATAGCAGACAGGAAGTGCACGCAGGAAAAAGTTTCTAAAAAGCATTTTAAAATAATTTCAACAAATCCTGTTTTGTTTATTCTCAGTTTAATTTCCCACCTTCTCACCATATCTCTAGTTTTTCAATGAATAAGGTCAAATATTGTTCTATACTTTACTAAGCTTTACGGAAAGCTTTATGCCCATTTTCAATTTTGAAATGATATCCTACTTCCTGAACAATTTATCTGGATCGATTTTATTGATCCCTATCACAGAGTTGTTGCAGTGCAAAAGGAAGCCCTTCAGCCCATCATGCCAGCATCAGCTTTACAAACGAACTCATTACTGGGTAATCTCCTGTTTTCTCCACATACCTTTGCATACTACATCCAATCCAAATAATCATCCAATACCCTCTTTACTGCCTTAATTGATCCTGCAGCCCCTGAATTTCCAGACAATGCATTCTTTTTCCTAACTACTCACTGAGTGAAAAAGTTTTTTTGTCACATTATCCTTGCTGCTTTTGTACATCACTTTAAATCTATGCCCTCTCCTCCTTTTCTCTTTTATGAGCAGCAAAAGCTTCTTGCTCTCGAGTTCTTCCAGTCCGCTCAAGATTTTGAAAATCTCTATCAAATCTCCTCTCAGACTCCTTTTCTCCAAGGACATTGCTTCTGCACTCTCTCAAATGCATTCATATCTTTTGTATAATGTGGCGCCCAGAACTGCATACAATATTCCAGCTGAGGTCTAGCAAAGTATCTTATAGAAGTTCAACATGGCTTCCTTGCTCTTGTACTCTATTCCACTATTAATAAAGCTGATGACATTATCATAATCTTACACAATCTTAAACACAATCTTCTAGTGAGAAAAACTCCAACCTCCTTAAAATCGGGTACAGTTATGCTTCAAATTTATGGATATATTAAATGTTGGAGGCCTAAACTCTCTTAACACACAGTATAACTGTGGCACCAATGGAAAAATGCAAATACACACTTGGATTCTGAAATCTGGCATTAACTCTTGTAACCAATGTTGCAACTTCTCAAGAGTACTAATACCTTCATAGATTGTGGCAACAAATGTCAGATATAAAAGTTCCAGAAGACCTTTTTTATATGGGAAACATAAAAATTAAAGCAATCAGATCTTCAAAACAATTCTGCTACTTGATTAGATTTGTGTCTTAACTTCAATTATCCACCTTGGTTTTTCTAATTGTTAACATCTTTGCCCCAAAACTTCATGAATCTCCTGTATTAAAATGTTTAATTGACCCATCTTCAGCAACTTTTTTGTGTTGAGAGAGTTTCAGATTCCTGCTAGTCTTTATGAAAAGTATTTCTTAACATCATCTTTGACAGGCTGAGGTCCAACATTTAAGGTTAGTCCCCTTTACTTTGGACTCTCCCACAAATGGTTTCTATCTTATACACTTTAACCAGATCATCTTAGAATCTTCTCAATCAAGAAAATATATGTCTATCCATGCAACCCCTCTTCATTATTTAATCCTTTTAACCCTCCTCTAATCCTGGTGAATTGGAGCTGCAAGGCTCCAAGACCAATATGTCCTTCCTGAAGTGGAATTAATTGCAAGAGACCAGATGAGGGTCTCACTCAAATTCTGTATAGCTATAACCTTACTTCCATCCCCTTATATTCTAACTCCTTTCAGACAAAGGGCCAGGTTCTATTTACCTTTTTTATTCTAGATTGCAATGGGTTTCAGAGATTTCTATATTTGGATCCCTAAATCTGTCTCACGTTCCACAGTTCCTAGCTTCTCACCATTTGGAAAATATTGTGATTCACCTTCTTGTGTACACAGAGCATTACTTCATATTGAATTCCACCTGCCACCATTGCACCCACTCATTTAATCCTCACTCACTTAATCCATAAATGTCCTTTTATAACTTTCTGATCCTATCTGTGCTAATTATTGTGTCACTTAATGTAGTGGTTTTGCAAATTTGGATATGTGGCTCTCTTTTCCTTCATCCAAGTCAACTATAAATATAGCGCAAAAGCTGAGTCCTAAGTACAGATCCCTACTGGACAAGTCTTGTTATATCCTGCTAATTTGAGTACATATCCATTATTCTTCATTCTATTTCCTACCTTGTAACCAATTCCCAATCCACTGAAAGAACTGGCTTCTAATCTGAAACACTTTCATTTTTGTGAACAATGATTTGTTGAACCTTTTCAAATTGCTTTCTGGAATTCCATATATTCAATAACTTTAGATATATTCTCTTACTTACATTGCTACAGCATTTATGTCTCAAAATAGTCAAACATACTTGCTGTAAACAACCTTTGCTCTTGTAAATCCATGCTGACTCTTTCCGATTAGTTCGTATTTGGACAACAGTTCAGTCATTCTGTCCTGAACACCAGGTTCCAGTAAATTTCCCACCACAGCTATTAGGCCAGTTAGACCACAAATTCCTATTTTGTCACTCCAATTCTTCTTGAATAATGGAGTGACACTGACCTAATCTAAGTTGTCAATCCCTGAATCAAGCAAGTTTTTGAAGGTCATAATGATGGCACCTACAATTTCCTCATATACTTCTTTTAATATCAATTATTTTCATCATCAAAGAATCATCATAGAAATGATGGTTGTGTTTGTTTGCTTAGAGTTTATACAATTTTTGGTGTAAGTTCTTGAAAAATGTAACAAAAGCACGTTTTTTGCTCAAAGTTCATGAAGTGTCACAACTTAGTATGGAGGAATCATGTAAATGTATTAAAACAATTTTTTTTTTAACATTAAGCTGACGATTTTCATTAACACAGCAGAATGAAAATCTAATCAGGGTCAGAGTCAGAGATCCAGAGCACAAAAAGTGGCCCTTTGGCCCATCTTATCTGCACCAGTCAAAAACAATTACTTGACTATTCTGATCCTATTTTCCAGCACTTAGTCCATAGTCTTGAATGCCTTGCCAGTGTACATCTATAGTCATAGTCATAGTCATACAGCACAGAAACAGACCCTTTGGTCTAACCAAAACACGCTGACCATAGTCCTAAACTAAACTGGTCCCACCTACCTACTCTTGGCCCATATCCCTCCAAACATTTTTTATTTGTGTACTTGTCTCAATGTCTTTTAGATGTTGTAACAGTACTTGCATTCACCACTTCCTCTGGGAGTTCATTCCACATACAAACCACTGTCTGTGTAAAATAAAATTGCTCGCTATCTTTTTTAAAGCTTTCCTCTCACCTTAAAAGTATGTCTCCTAATCTTGAAATCCTCCACAACAGGGAAAAGACACCTGCCATTCATGACTTTATAAACATATATAAGGTCTCCTCTCAACCTCTTACAATCCAGAGAATAGGTCCCAGCCTATCCAGTCTCTTCTTATAACTCAAACCTTCCATTCCCGGCAACATTCTGGTAAATCTCTTCTGAACCCTCTCCAACTTAATAACATCCTTCATCTTTACTAGGACAACCAGAGCTGGACATGGTTCTCCAGTAGAGGCCTTATCAACATCCTGTCAACCTCAACATTATATCCCAACTTCTGTACTCAAATGTCTGAGCAATGACAGCAAGCATGCTAAACACCTTCTTAACCACGCTATCCAAATGTGATGCAAACCTCATAGAATTACATATCTGAACCCCATGATGTCGTTGTTCTTCAACACTGCCCAAGGCCCTACTTTTAATTGTATGTGTTGCCTTTGTTTAACCAAAATGCAACATCTTGCATTTATCTAAATTAAACTTCACCTGCAACTCTTCAGCCCTTTGACCCAATTGACAAAGATCTCTTGGTAATCTTAGATAACCTTCGTCACTGTCTGCTATACCACCAATCTTGGTATCATCCACAAACTTACTAACTATGCTTTCTATACTCTCATCGATATCATTTATATAAATGACAAACAAAAGTGGGTCCAGCACCAATCTCTCTGGAACACCAGTGGCCACAGGCCTCCAATTAAGCCAATTTTGTATCCAATCGGCAAGTTTATCCTGAATCCCATGTGATCTAACTTTATTCATTAGACTACCATGTGGAACTTTGTCAAAGTTTGCCAAAGTGTAAATAAATAACATCTACCAATCTGTTCTCATCAATCTTCTTGGTTACTTCCTCAAAAAACTCAATCAACTTTGTGAGATGCAATTTCCCTCGCACAAAACTATGCTGACTATCCCTAATTATTCCTTGCCTCTCCAAAAGCATGTAAATCCTATCTTTCAGAATCACCTCTAACAACTTATCCACCACTGAAGTCAGACCCATAAGTCTATAGTTCCCAGGCTTCTCCCTTACCTTCCTGAGTTCTGTAGCTTCAATTTTTCTTGCCAGAATGAAAACTGATGTGAAATATTCATTTAATATCTCTCCCATTTCCTGAGGCCTCTTTGATTTTTAAGGTGCCCTATTCTCTCTCTAGTTGCTCTCTTGCTGTTAATGTACTTGTAGAATCTCTTTGGATTATCCTGAACCTTATTTGCCCCTTACCTAAAAAATACACCACAGACTCCAAGGGGAGAAGTTTCTTCTTGATTACCCTTTTACCCTTCATTATTTTATACATCTCAAAGATGTCCCATCTCTAGGAAAAGCAACCCCATTCTGTCCAATTACTATTCATAACAAACTCTTCAGTCCAAGCAATATCATGAGGAATCCCCTCTACACACTCTCCAGCACTATCATACCCCTCCTATGCAGTAATGTGGATTCCACAACAGCACAAAAGTTTCTATCTGTGGTCTAACGAATGTTTTATAGATCTCCAGAATAATATCCCTGCTGTTAAGCTCTGTGCCTTGGCTAATACAGGCATATATCTGCATGTTTTCTTAACCACTTGTCCTGCTATCTGCTTGCACACCAAGGGTCCCTCTGCTCCTTGCTGATTCTCAGGGTCTTACAGTTCATTGCGTGTTCCCTTGTTTTGCTCGTCCTGTCCAGACGTATCATCTTAAACTTATCCAGATTGAATTCCATTTGTTACTGATCTGTCTGTTTATATCCTCCTATAATGGAATGTTATCCTCATTATTTATCCATCAACAATTATGGATGATCTGAGAACTTGCTGATCAACCCTTCTTTATTTAATTTTTAAAAGTTCACTATTTGAACTTGTGTTCCCTGCTATTTCTCTGGAAACTTCAGACAGCTCTGCACCCCCTATCCTTCAAAAATACGATTCTAAATTTTCAATATAATTGCCACAACAAGTTGAAAAGTAACATAACAAGGTGTAAAGCTGGATGAACACAGCAGGCCAAGCAGCATCACAGGAGCAAGAAGGCTGACGTTTCGGGCCTATATTCATTAACATAGCTCGGGATAATTTGCTGGAAAACTTAAAATAAAAAGTTTAATATTTTTAACTGAAACATTCAGTCACCGCATGATACAATAGTTGCAGAAGGTCAACAAATCCAATTTCAGGTCAGACAGAGCCGATGTAAGCAATAGTGATCTAGATTGACAGAGGACTTATCCAATGGTCAGGTAGATCGCCCGTTTTTACCCAACAGAACAAAGATAACTGGGCCAGTAACAAGCGGACTTTCTGTTAACAGCATGGAGGTAGCTGCCGTTTGTGTGAAACGTCTTCTACAAATGGAGCCTGATCCATTCGGGACGAATGTGGAATATTAGAGAGGGATCCATTCACTGATAAACCTTCAGCACTGAAAGAATGCAGTTCAGGGCAGTCAGCGCAAGAATCACCGGGAACGGCAGCTTCTACAATGCAGCATCGTCCTCACCTCTTGCACTGTCAGGGTATTCTGTCGGTTGGCTGCTGACTTCCTAACGCCGTCTACTGAATCGGAGCCTGACATTGTACCATCCGACTGTTGGCTTCCTTTCTGTTCTGAAATAATCACCATCACTCTCGCCTTGTGCAACATACATATGTTAAAAAAAACTTGCTGCAAAAAGTAAGGAGGGGGAAGAATTACTTCCTAAAGGCTGCAGCTCATCTTGCGATGCTCCACCTCCTGTGTTCACATCGATGGTGTTGGCGGCTGCCAGCTGTATCCGTGGTTTCCTATCTGCACCATGGAGCTGCTTGCGGTGGAATCCTCATCATTGTGCATCTACAACGCGCAGTCGTAGCCTCGCCCTCTCACCAGGCTGCGTTTCATGTACCGCCCTGGGAAGAGGTTCAGAGCTGTTCTATATAATGCAGCGCTGCAATGTTGTCAATAAATACAGCTGATCCTTTGCCTGCCCCCAAACGTATTTTCATTCAAATTCTTCACGGTTGCCAATTTTTCTTTGCTGATGCTGGTGTAAAAAATACAGATCAGGAATTAAGGACCTACTTCTGTTCCTCCAGTTACTATACGTGGCCCGGATATTCTGATGGCCAGATAACTGTTGGGGCAGCGCAGACTGGAATCCTACACTCCATGGAATTTGCCCTGTAAGGGGAAGATACCAGTTGCCTGGAACCCTCAGGAAAAGTCCACAAAAGGTGGAAAAGTTGGAGGGTCCACTACAGTTAACCCTGTAAAAGTTAGAGGACTAAAAACCTAGTTGAACTCCTGGATAACTATTAAGCTAAAGCTCCCACTCACCACACAGGCACTACACCCAGCTGCACCTCTCCTGATCTGTCACACCCTCCAGATAGTTGACATTCCCAACCACACCCTCCCAAACACATGATTCCACACCTTCCTGACACTGCCCACTGCTGGCCTGAATCCCCACCAACCACGAGCGCCATCTCCACCCCATTACTGCCAAACACAGTTCATCCAACATCCCAACCCCAACCTGCCCTACTTTCAAAATATTCCTCAAGGTCACTTAATTTGTTCTTACTTCGTAATCTCTAACTTTTTCACAATCATATAACGGGGTCTGGAACATTTTATACTTTGAAGGCAATGTACAGTTTCATTATGACCACAGATATTTCCTTCTGTCTGGCTTGTATCCAAACCCAGACTGTTTGGTTAACATATGGTCTGTTTCTCAATTCTTGAGGCCCATCTTGTACTGAAACTAATTTTGTGAATGCAAGGCACTTAATAATCATGTATCGACTATCTTTGTGACTGCTCTTAGTAAATACCGTGTAAATGCATATAGTGAGAATAACAAATTTTAAGGTGGTAATAGACATGAAAAGTCAGGAATCAGTTTATGTGGGTTCTACAGACTAAGAACAAGGTTTATTTTGGCCACTTACAACATTTTTCCTTGATGTTTGAGACATATCCCTTACTCAATACAGCAACTCAAAGTGAACAATAAGGAAAACATACTGTAATAAAAAACTGAACAAATCATTCAGATTGGTTGTTATAATTTTTTCAGCTAATTTTATCTCAATAAGTTACAATGTTAAACTAGGTTAGCATTATAAATATTTAAAATTATGTACATCACAATAACATTGACAGTGTCAATGGAATTAATTTTAAATTACCGCATTCTTTGATTGCACATACACATTCTTATTCCTCCCACAGTGACAGAATTCCTCTCTCTCGGCTGGACTATCCAAATCTCTCCACCCCACCAAACACTACTTTCTTCATATAGCTTGAGTGAAATGTAGCATTTGTCTTTCTGGCCCTCCGCTGGCCCTTACAGATGAGGACTGTAAGAACAAAAATTTTAAAAAAACTTTTCACAGAGGACGCATTTAGGACATTGATTTTACAGATAATTGGTAAAACAGGGAAATAATGGAGAGAGATAATGGGAACTACAGATGCTGGAGAATCCAAGATAACAAAGTGTGGAGCTGGATGAACACAGCAGGCCAAGCAGCATCTTAGGAGCACAAAGGCTGACATTTCGGGCCTGGACCCTTCATCAGAAAAAGGGGATGGGGACAGGGTTTTGAAATAAACAGGGAGAGAGGGGGAGGGTTTCTGGAGATGGATAGAGGAGAAGTTAGGTGGAGAGGAGAGTATAGGTGGGGAGGTAGGGAGGGGATAGGCCAGTCCGGGGAGGATGGACAGGTCAAGGGGGTGGGATGAGGTTAGTAGGTAGGAAATAGAGGTGTGGCTTGAGGTGGGAGAGGTGAGAGGAAGAACAGGTCAGGGAGGCGGGGACGAGCTGGGCTGGTTTTGGGATGCAGTGGGGCGAGGGGAGATTTTGAAGCTTGTGAAATCCACATTGATACCATTGGGCTGCAGGGTTCCCAAGATGTGGAAAGTCAGTGCTACACCTGTCCCCACATCTCCTCCCTCACCCCCATCCCAGGCCCCAAGATGAGTTTCCACATCAAGCAGATGTTCACCTACACATCTACCAATGTGGTAAACTGCATCCGCTGTACCTGCTGTGGCTTCCTCTACATTGGGGAAACCAAGCGGAGGCTTGGGGACCGCTTTGCAGAACACCTACACTCAGTTCGCAACAGCTGCACCCTTCAGTCGCGAACCATTTGAACTCCCCCTCCCATTCCTTGGACGACATGTCCATCCTGGGTCTCCTGCAGTGCCACAATGATGCCACCTGTAGGTTACAGGAACAGGAACTCACATTCCGCTTGGGAACCCTGCAGCCCAATGGTAGCAATGTGGATTTCACCAGCTTCAAAATCTCCCCTCCCCCACTGCATCCCAAAACCAGCCCAGCTCGTCTCCGCCTCCCTGACCTGTTCTTCGTCTCACCTATCCCCTCCTCCCACCTCAAGCCGCATCTCCATTTCCTACCTGCTAACATCATCCTGCCCCCTTGACCTGTCCGTCCTCCCCGGACTGACCTATCCCCTCCCTACTCCCCACCTATACTCTCCTCTCCACCCATCTTCTCCTCTATCCATCTTCGGTCCGCCTCCCCCTCTCTCCCTATTTATTTCAGAATCCTCTCCCCATCCCCCTTTTCTCATGAAGGGTCCAGGCCCGAAAAGTCAGCCTTTGTGCTCCTAAGATGGTCCTTGGCCTGCTGTGTTCATCCAGATCACACTTTGTTATCTTAAATAATGGAGAAAAATGTTTTGTATTTCAACAATCAGTACTTCCAGATCAAAGAGAGCATCACAGCATTCTTGTCCCAAGATTCCAATGCAGCCTTTTAATGGATGGACCCCCAATATCCATAACCCCACCCCAGCTGTGGAGGACAGAATCAACTCTTTAATGGCTTGAAACAAGAGATGAAAACTAAATTTGGGCATTTCTATGCATTTCATTTACAGTGTGACTCTAAGTAGTGAGTACTGCAAGCAATTCAATCCTTGAAACTTTGGTACTTTACATCTGCTGATGAAAATTTTCACGGCAGAGGTTAGAATAGTCACAATTACGACTCCTCAGACTATTTCCTTTCCCTAACCTAGGGATTTGAAGTTAATTTGTAGTGATGCCAATGATTTTGATTACTGTACATAGATTCTACATATGCTACACATAGAATTTTAGGAATTATATAACATTTTAAACAAAGGGATAAAAGGAAATTAGACCCATATTCAATTAGTTTGAATCAAAAGAAAAACATTTTGTATGTTTGACTTTCATAAAAACCTTTATCTTGCTGAACAAACAAGATTTTAATATAGTTATAATGATCAGCAATTTAAGTGCTAACTCATGAAGCATGAGCCGCTGCATTTATTACGCCAGTGTGGAATGATCAGTTCCTGACTCAAGTTGCTCTTAAAACTTTTTATCAGATTTGTAGTAATTGTGTCTTGCTGTAGCAGATGATTTTGTAATTAAAAATAACCTGAGAATGCAGCTATGCAATTTTTTGACATGACCCTGATTCCACTGTTCTGCATAAAGCACATTACTTTCTACAAAAGCGCTGTAATATTTGAGGTAACTCATAACATGCATACATGATAATAGGAACTGCAGATGCTGGAGAATCCAAGATAATAAAATGAGGCTGGATGAACACAGCAGGCCCAGCAACATCTCAGGAGCACAAAAGCTGACGTTTCGGGCCTAGACCCTTCATCCTAGGACTGCTGGGCCTGCTGTGTTCATCCAGCCTCACATTTTATTATCGTAACATGCATATGCTTTGTTAGGCTATTGATTTACTTTTAAAACCCAACACACAACTTTGAGGTGCTACAATAGCTTTAATAAACTATTCTGTGACAGAAAGACCTAAGCTTAGAATATGTGAATATTGTTTTAAGGAGATGTATGGTACTGAGACTTTTTGTCTCACATGCATCAGGATAAATGCAAAAATGCCAAATTTCAGTCAGCAAATTGTACGTCATTGACCAAGGCAGTGCCATAGAGAAAGCAATGGGAATTATAGGTTCCCCAAGTTTCTAGGTACTTAAAAAAGCTACAAGGCTTGAAAATATTTGTTATTTGCAAAATACAATTAGATCCTTGCATATGACTCTATGTTTCTTAACTAGTGTAAATGTCTCTTCTAGCAAGTAACAAATTGGATCAGATCAAAACTATTTTGCAGGACAATGGTATCTTGATCAGATTTATTTGCATGTATCACAAACGGGCCAAATGCCACCATTTTCAGATTTGCAAAGTGTCCAGTTCTTATTGCCCTGGAAAGGCAAAGTATTCAAACATTTTGAACAGGTTAAGTAAGCAGATGTAATACAATGAAGTGGCTACATGAGTGGTAATTTCTACTATCAGAAGGCTGTTTTCAACCAAGGACATTTAGCCACAGGAAAATTGAGCAGTTATACATGAAACTTGGTGCCGGTGCAATGCTAGACATGCAGGTGCCATGTCCCAATGTTTGGTTGGTCAAATCAAACTGCAAGTTCCTCTAATTCTTTGTTGGCTGCTGGATTTTAGCATTTACCTCAAGGCTGGAAGATTGTCCATATCACCTTAAGTTCATACAGTACATAGCTCTGCATTTATTAAAGAAAGTGTCATTAACATTACAGCAGCTGCTTGGACACCCTTTTTCTTTTAATAATATGAGGGCATCACTGGCAAAGATAGCATTTTTGCTTCCCATCTCTAATTGGCCAAGAACTGAGAGACTTCAAAAATCATTTCAGTGGGCATTTTAAGAGGTAACAACTTTGCTGTGGGTCTAGAGTCACAGATAGGCCAGATGAGTTAAAAACATCAGATTTCCTTCATTACAGTTTCATGGCCACCACGACTCAGACCAACTCTCAATTTCAGAGTTTGTTGTCTGAATTCAAGTTCCACCACGTATCTAGACCAGGAACTTTTGCTTCTGGATTATTAGTCCACTATCACTCTCTCTGCAAACCACATCATATCTAAAATATTTGTAACAATTGCAGGAAAGATTCACGAGGTTGCTCATTTCCATCATCCATGCCAATGTTGCTTTAAACCCTCAGCCCATCTGAAAATGTTCTTGGTACTAATGAGGTTGCTAAATTATTGTTTTATGGCTTTTTTAGTTTAATTCTCTACCTTGGTTAATTCAGACAAGAATATTACAATTTTTTTACATCCGTGAGCCAAGGGTAACAGGGGGTATCATCTGCAGATTGCCCTGCAATGGCATATCTTTCATGCTGGAGATACAATTTAATTAGGAAAACAGTTGTAATTACAATTTTGAGGAAGACTGGTCATTTCCACATTCCCACTACCAAGGCTATTTTCAGGCCCAGAATAAGAACGTCCTTTTCCTACAAAATAAATATCATAATTGTATTCAATAATATTTTCTGCATGCACTGCTGCTGTAATATATGATCTCCTCTTGTAATTGCAAATGAGAAATAGATTCTTAAGTGAGTAGGAATTATATATACACCACTCATAGGAAAAGTCTCCCAGTCCAAGAACATGCTCCAAGATTTCTGGCCAAAAAATGCATTATTGTAAAGTACATAGAACATTGAACTGCACAGCACAGTACAGTACCGGCCCTTCGGCCCACAATGTTGTGCTGAACTTTTACCCTAAACCTAAGGTCTATCTAACCTCTCCCCCAACTTATACTATCATCCATAAGCCTATCTAATAGCCACTTAAATGCCCCTAATGAAGCCAACTTCACTACCCTCTCTAGCAATGCATTCCACGCCCCTACCACTGACATCTCTCCTATATCTACCTCCACTCACTTTAAAACTAAGACCCCTCATTATAGCTACCTCCACCCTAGGAAAAATTCTCTGGCTGTCCACTCTATCTATACTTGCCATCATTTTGTACACCTCTATCAAGTCTCCTCTCATCCTTCGTCATTCTAAAGAGAAAAGCTCTCGTTCTCTCAACCTTAACTCATATGGCCTTCCCTCCATCCCGGTGACATCCTGGTAAAATCTCCTCTGCACATTTTCCAATGCTTCCACATCTTTCCTGTAATGAGGCAGCCAGGACTGCACACAATATTCCAGATGTGGCCGAACCAGGGTTTTAAGCAGCATTAGAAACAAATGGAGAATACTGGAGAAACTCAGCTGATCTCACAGCAACTGAACTTGAGTTTTCTGAAGTAGTCACACCAGACTTGAAATGTTAACTCTATTCTCTCCACAGATGCTGCCAGACTTGGTAAGTTTATCCAACATTCTGTTATTTTCAGACTTGCAGTATCTGCAGCGTTTTGCTTTTATTCAAGCTATACTTGAAAATGAGTGATCATTTGCCTGAAAATTAGCTGCAATTTCTTGACATGGCTGTACCAAATCAATGTCAATGCTAGCATACACTGAGTGCTAATAATTTACAAGTAAGCAGTGTAAGCACACCAACTTGTCATTTTTCAGACTTCTTCCTCCAATACTCCTATATTTGAGACAGAAACAACTTAGTATCATGTTAAACTTCATTTTAATTGAAAATTTTAGTTGAAAATACAAAAAAAAACAAAATTTTATATGCAACTGTATAAATAAATCAAATACATACATGAACAGCATTGTGAAGTTGTTCATGCTCCAATAATAATTACATATTTTACATGGAAATGCATAGATAAAATCACTATAATTTTAAATCACAGTCCAGTTACATAGCATTTAGGAGAACAGGATTCAGGTTTATTCAAGCTCTCTCCAGGAGATTACTTCTAAATCCTCAGTCATATAAAGAAACAAACAAAAAAATTGTCTATAGTGATTTTTGTCATGAATAAAACTCAAAGGGAAAATGGATATAATTCACACTTCATTTGTTGATACATTTTTAAATGCTGTACAGCAATATTCTAACATTATTGCCATCAATAATGGTTACATAACAAACTCAGATATAGTATATTTGTATTTAAAAACTATAAGTTTCCAGAAGAAATAGTGGCTACAAGATGAAAATTTATGTGAAATAAAGAACTTATGACACTGGTCAAGAACACGATCCAAGAGAAAATTTGATCCTGAGACACTCTGAGAAACCTGCTTTTCTGACAATCAGAAAGCAAGATATCTGTCCATCTTCAAGTTAAGATCTCACCTGCAGTGAAACATAATACAATAGAATTATTTTTATGTAGTTCTTCTCCAAAAATGACAAACTATAATTTTCTCAAAAAAAATTTCTGTCCGCTGTTTTGTGAAGCATCTGCCATTTTGCAGCAAACTGAACTACATTCAGTTACTGCATGATAAAACTTGATTTTTTATTATGAACTAAAACAAAAATTCCAATTCAGGTGTGGAAGATTGTGCCACAAGAAAAGTTCCAAAACTGTAGAAATGGAATAAACAAAATGTGAAAACTGGAAATTTTTAACATGTGGATTAGCAACACAGGGAGGTTGTTTATTTTAGCATGACAAAAGAACCAAAACAATTGTAACAAGTTTGTTTATTCTTTCATTGGACATGGATTTTGCAGTCAAAAACCAACATTTACCTAATCACTCCAGAGATGTGGTGAACCATGTTCTTGATTCTTTATTATATTGAATAACTGTGTACATAAAGTACTTCCTCCTTCCTCATAATTTAAGTTGTCTGAAGTAGGTAGACAGCTTAGAGGCAAGTGAGCAAAAGTAAGTTCTCCTAAATACTACCAATGGAAAAAAATAATCAATCCAGGTTTGCTTGAACGACATTGCAAGGAAACGGTTTCTCTTGTACCAGAGATGGAAAGAAAATTTTTTTTTTAAAAAAGGGCAATAGGAAAAATCAAGAGGACATATAATTTAAACACTAAAAGGGAAGAGATCGGAGATATCTTTTTAAAAATACAAACAGAAATAAAGCATCGAAAGACAGCAGTGTTCATGAGGATTAAATTGTGATGAGTGATACATGTATGCAAATACAATGACCCAAAGTAAAGGGGAGGATAGTGATGATGTGGTTATATCGTTAGGCTAATAGTCCAGAGGTCCAGGGTAACAGTCTGGGAACATGGGTTCAAGACCTAACACAGCTACTAACTGAATTTAAATTTAATAAATTAAAAAATGAAAATTGAAAGCAAATCTCAGTAATGAGGACCATGAAAATTTCATGTCATCTTTATCTAAATGAAATTGTCTCAAAAATGATCCTGAATGAAAATTGATCTAAGGATGTAAATAAGAACCGATTAACCAAAAATGATTGCCACGAATAAATAAAACGGGTGAATTTAAAATTAAATCCAAAGAAAAGGAGCGTCGTAACTAGATACTTCTCAACCCTCAGTAACTATGTTATCTCCGAAAATGAGAAATAACAGAAACATTCAATAAGGGAAAAGGCATTTACAAACTACATAAATGATAAGACAGGATGTCAAAAAAAATTAAGGTAAGATTGAGCCACTGAGGTCTACAAACATATGAGAATGACAGGTAGGAAAAGTCAGTCTGAGCCATCAAGCCTTCCGCACTCCTGATGGCTAAAGCATTATGACCAGACAGCTTCCAATCTCTTATGGGTCTGTAATATCCTAAAAATAAACAAAAACCAGAGCAAATAAGGGAGGCGGGGAATATCTCTTTTTTAATTCATTCACGGGACGCGGGTGGCTATGGCTCAGCCAGCATTCATTGACCAGCTCTTAAGGTCAGAGGGCAGTTAAGAATCAACCACATAGCTGAGAGTCTAGAGTCACACGTAGGCTAGACCAGGTAAGGTCAGTAGTTTCCTTCTGTAAAGGACATTAGTGAAACAATTGAGGTGTTTTTGCCCCTGACAGTCTACAATCATTTCACGGTCATTATTAGGCTCTTAATTTCAGTTTCTTCTCTTGAATTGAAATTCCACCAAACCACCATGGGTTTCTGCATTAATAGCTTATCGATAATACCATTAGGCCATGCCCCCATTTTCTTTTAATTTAGTTCTGATCCCCTCAGGTAATCAAAGCCAGTCTAGGTCGTCACTAGCCACTCATACATTAACTGTATCTCTACCTACCTACTATGAGATGTTAAACTCATAATACATGATAATGAAATGGCAGGAATATTGAATGCATACTCTCCATTCTACCATTGCACGTCTCCAATTCTAATGAAGAGTGCAGGAGGGCACGCCAGGTGCAGCATGAGGCATACTTAAAAGTGATGTGTCAATCGGTAGGTAGGATATAGCCCAAAGACAGACAGAGGGAGAGCGCGAGAGAGGGCGCGAGAGAGGGCGCGAGAGAGGGCGATGGACAGACAAAGGAGTTGCTAACGGTCAGGCTGGGAGGGTGAATAGTTGTTAATGGGGACTGTTAGTGACTAACAACAGGAGGTGTGTAGTGGCAGTCTATGTGGTTAACAAAGCCTGGTGTGTGAGGTGGGGATGCTGGGACATGGGGGAGTTTAGGCCCAATATTGAGTCCAGAGGGCTGTAGGGTCCCCAAGCGGAAAATGAGGTGTTGTTCCTCCAGCTTACGCTAGGCTTCACTGGATATAGCAAGCCGGAGACAGAGGTATTGGCCAGGTTGCAAGGTGGTGCATTGAAGTGGCAGGCAACAGGTAGTTCAGGGTCTTTTCTGCGAGCAAAACGTAGATGTTCTGCGAGGCAGTCACCAAAGTCTGTGTTTCGTTCCCCCAATGTAGAGGAGACCACATTGTGAGCAGCGAATGCAGTGGACTAGATTCTTGGAAGTGCAGGGGAAGTGTTGCTTCACCTGGAAGGTATGTTTGAACCGTTGGAATCCTGCGGAAGTAGGATTTAAATGGGCAGGTGTTACACCTTCGCCGGTTACAGGGGAAGGTGCCGTAGGGCTGTGGGGAGGTGTTGGGGGTGAAGGAGGTATGGACCAGGGTCTCCCAGCGGGAACAGTCCCTGAGGAAGGCGGACCTCCCCTCCCTTGTCAAGGGAGGGGAGGTCCGCCTTCCTCAGGGACTGTTCCCGCTGGGAGACCCTGGTCCATACCTCCTTCACCCCCAACACCTCCCCACAGCCCTACGGCACCTTCCCCTGTAACCGGCGAAGGTGTAACACCTGCCCATTTAAATCCTACTTCCGCAGGATTCCAACGGTTCAAACATACCTTCCAGGTGAAGCAACACTTCCCCTGCACTTCCAAGAATCTAGTCCACTGCATTCGCTGCTCACAATGTGGTCTCCTCTACATTGGGGGAACGAAACACCGACTGCCTCGCAGAACATCTACGTTTTGCTCGCAGAAAAGACCCTGAACTACCTGTTGCCTGCCACTTCAATGCACCACCTTGTAACCTGGCCAATACCTCTGTCTCCGGCTTGCTATATCCAGTGAAGCCTAGCGTAAGCTGGAGGAACAACACCTCATGGGGACCCTACAGCCCTCTGGTCTCAATATTGAGTTCAATAATTTTTGGGCCTAAACTCCCCCATGTCCCAGCACCCCCACCTCACACACCAGGCTTTGTTAACCACATAGCCTGCCACTACACACCTCCTGTTGTTAGTCACTAACAGTCCCCATTAACAACTATTCACCCTCCCAGCCTGATCGTTAGCAACTCCTTTGTCTGTCCAACTGTCTCTCTCTCTCTCTCTCTCTTTGGGCTATATCCTATCGTTTATCCCTACCCCACCACCTCCCTACTTTTGACATATAAACTGACGTTTTCCCAGCCACCATCAGTTCTGAGGAAGGGTCACCAGACCAGAAAAGTTAACTCTGTTTTCTCCTCCACAGATGATCCAGACCTGCTGAGCTTTTCCAGCAACTTTGTTTTCGTCCTGATTTACAGCATCCGCCGTTCTTTTGGTTTTCACTCAGTTACTGAAGCAGTCTGAATCCATATGCAACAAGTCATCGACAACATGAAGGGGTGGGCAGATAAATGGCAAATAAAATTTGCATCACTCAAGCACCAGGCAGTGACCATCTCCATCAAGACAGAATGCAACAGAAAACAGAAGTTAAAATGACATTTAACCAAATTACGTTATGGAATTCCCCGTGATTAATGCCTTGGGGTTACCACTGACTAGAAGCTGAAGTTGACCAGACATAAATATTATGGCTACAAGACAAGAGGTTGAGCATTCTGCAGCAAGAATCTTCTCTCCTGACTCCTCAAACCCTGTCCACCATTCACAAGGCACAAGACATGAGGGTGGTGGAATACTCCCCACCAGCAATCCTCCTCAGGGTATTCTTCTGCACGGAGGCAGGGTCTTCTGAAACACTGATCGCAGTGTGTGGAATGTCAAAGTGGCTGTGCACACATGTGCAGCTTAGTAGGAATGTTGCTCTCCACTTGCCTGGATGGTTTCAAGTCTAACAATACTCAAGATGTCTTAACCAATTCAGCAGAAAGTAGTCTGCTTGACTGGCACCTCATTTTACACTTGACATTCACTCCCGCCACCATCACAGAGGCAGCAGTGTCTACCATTCCATAAGATGCAAAGCTATAACTCAGCAAGGATCTTTCGACAGCACCTTCCAAACCAAACTCAACCAACTAGAAGGACAAGAGCAACACCACATGCAAATTTCCCTCCAAGGCACACAGCATCTTAATTAGGAACCATATTACCATTAGGTCAAAATCCTAGAATTCTGTCCTCATAATACTTCAGTTATACTTACACCACATGAACTACAGCAATCCTAGAAGGTAATTCACCACCATCTTGTCAAGTACAGCTAGGGATGGAGGTGATGCCCACATCCCACAAATTTAAAAATTTATTGCTTCAATTTCCAAAGATAAAGCCACCAAGAGGAAAATGATAAAATAATATTCCACAGGTTGTAAACTCAAATCTCTTCAACCTCTGCCCTACTCAGATAAATGTTTAACCACATCTTCTATTTTATCTTCCCAATTCTGCCCTAAACTCCATACCTGCAAGAGAGGAGATTGTACTTTTGAGTAATTTGATACATTCCTTATCTCTAATCTTGTATTTCTGCCAGAACCCTTGTGTCCTTTCCTGTTGTATGATCTTTTCTGAGAGATTCAAAACCCCAGTATCAGCAATCTATGCTGTGCTTAGTCACTTTGAAACAACTCTGAACATTTTGTTCTCTGTACCAACATCAGCATTGTTTAACCTGTTGACAAAGGACCTATGCTGTATTGTGAAAAACACCGTATTGGCTAAGATTCCTCCTCCTCGTATTCTCCCTGAGCTATTCCTACCCGACTACTTGTCAGTTTGAACACGAGTTAAGATGCTGTCCACTAACTGATCAATTAAGTGACTGAAAGAAGAACAAGTGATACTGGTGTTCTTATGAGGTATGTGACTGAATAATCAATGAACTCTATCCAAAAAGAAAATTTTTGGTCGATTTCCCAACACGCTTAGATCCAAATTTATACTACTGATCACCAAATTATCTCAAATATTCTGTACAAAATCATCTCTCCCATTTCCAAGTCTTCAACGAAAGTTTTAAATCTATAATCAGTTTCTAACCTTTATGAAAATCTGTAAGTCTGGATTGGGCCAGCAGATTGATTACTGCAGTCCACTTTATCCCTTTAAACTAGTTGCCATATATTTCCATTCAAGTCTAGTTTCTAACTACCTACATCCACACATTTTAACATTGTCCACCTTGGATTTAGGTTCTTTAGACATCAATGTACATTTTCATTTAAGCAGATTTCCTGTAAAAAACTTAATTCCATTATTTTATCATTGGAAGCTTTCTATCAGCAATCATTTACATATTACATCATCTTCCTTCATTCAGCTTAATTTACCCTCGTTGCGAATGTCATCTCGAGTCCACTCACACCCTTTATATAACGAGCATCGATATAAGAACATGTGGTCTCTGTTGTGCATAACTTACGTAGGAAATGTCTTCACTCCGTTCTAATCAGGTTTCCTCTGTCACATTGATGGCTGTGT
The DNA here is from genome assembly GCF_030684315.1 of Stegostoma tigrinum. Taxonomy (NCBI): domain Eukaryota; kingdom Metazoa; phylum Chordata; class Chondrichthyes; order Orectolobiformes; family Stegostomatidae; genus Stegostoma; species Stegostoma tigrinum. The sequence goes on from NC_081380.1 coordinate 23,321,478, forward strand.
TCAAGCTACTATCTGCCCTCATTTTAATGTGAAACATTTCATTAGGGTTTTAAATTGCCATCCCTTACCTTTTTGTGGAATATCTTTGGGTTTTTCTTTCTTTTTCTGGACTTCCCTTTCTTAACCTAAGTGACAAAGATGAGAGCTCAAAATATTCTATCATATTGAAGTGTTTCAAGGCTGAACTGGAAAAATAAGGCTGAAATCCTGATTATAAAGGGTTTGTGGTGCTTCTTCAAATAGAAGTAGCAAAGTTTAGCGAAGACTCAAGAAAGAGATTGAAGGCTATCCATGTAATGACAGGTAAAGAGATCTAAAGTATCTTAGAGTCAGCACATTGGATTTAACTCCCCAGAAAATGTAAATTAGTGATGACGGAGGTGAGGGTGAGACAGATGCAAGCTGTCAGATTTTGGATAAACTAAATTAAATGGAAAGTAACAAGCCAGCTAGGAAAGCATTGGCCTACTTAACAAAATTAACTGAGGGTCTGTGATTTGGGCAAAAGTGGATACCTGTTATATGTGTAGAAACAAAGTGGCTTGATGATGGGTTGAATGCAGGGGCTTAAAAATCCAGACAAGGATTGACCAGGTACAGATTGAACCGTACAGGTCCATTTGAGTATACAGCCATGTTGTGAGATGTTGGCAAGTAAGTATAACTTATGGTATAAGTTAAGGACCATTGTTTTGTTGTGTTTGGTGACTAACTGCTCGCTCAACAAAAAGTGAGATGCATTTGAAATTTTATTTTTAAATGGCTTGGAGCCAAAGAGTTGACTGAAACGATGGAGGGATATCACTGGGTATCATCAATATAGACATGAAAGTTGACCCAAAGCTTTAAGATTATACTGTTGTTAACAGACAGAACCGTTAATAAGGAGGCGATAATTAAATACTTTGGAGATTGCAACATTAGCAAAATTGTGTTGCAGGAATGAAATCTGCAAAAAGTAGTCATCACAGGGATGGGGAAAATAGAAATAAAGACTTTGGTTTGTATGACGTCTTTCACACATTGGGAGGTCTGAAGTGTTTTTAGCTAATTAAGTAGATCATTGTTGTAACTTAGGAAAATAATGTACAGGAGCATCAGAAGAGTGGCCAATTGTGTGGAATGCTTGAATACACAAGACACTGGAGAAAGAGAATCTACTAAACCTAAGAAACTTTGAATCAGGTTGTTTTAGTGCTGAGAAAATATGGAAGCTGGGCTAGAGTGATGAGAATGGAGTTTTGGGAAGCAACAGTTCTGAGGACTTTGGACAGAGGAAAAGGAAGTTAGATGCTGTGTTGTCACATGGCAACACGGAGGGACCGTAGCAGAGACTGTTGTTAGGTCAGTAATCCAGAAATCTAAATAGATGATTCAGGGACAGTCTATCAAGTCCTTTCTCAGTAGCTGAGGGATCTTAAATTCAGTCAATTCAATAAATCTAGAATTAAAAAGCTATAAATCGCTTTTGTTGACCATGGAGCTATTGCATTGTTGTGAAAATCCATCAGGTTCACTCATCCTTTAAGGGAGGATATTTGTGGTCTTTAAAATTCTCTAGCTTATATGTGACTCCAGAATTTTTGAAATGGTGGTTGGCTGCACTGCTCTCTGAAATAATCCGCCATGCCACACAACTGCATTCAAGAAAGAAGCTCACTGCCTCTAACAAGAAGGCAATTAAGGACTACTTAATTGTGATGTAAAAATGAATTAATTTGCTAGAAGTCAAATATACAGGTAACATTGCATAAGCTCACCATTACCAAATGGTAATTTTAAATCCAAGATATTAATCCTCTTTATAATTTATGTGCATGACTACTTCGTTTCAGTCCTTTTCAGCCAGTACCTCCATTTCCTACTCTCTGGAGGTTGCAATTAGACTGCTGCACCTAGTGTGAGAAACAAGTTTCCAAAGCTAAATTTTAGAGGAATATTAAAATCTTTATTTAGTTCACTCCAGCCCTTACATCACCAGTCTGGTTTTGGATTGGAATGTCTGAAAATTTTAAAAATATACCCAATGTTCAGTGCCAATTTCCTTCTTCTACATCTTATGATATGTTGCTATTATGTTTTTCTTAACAGTTAAGAATATAAGTCAAGCTACAATGGCAACACTCTGTAGCCTGTTTTAGATCGGCAACTCTACTTCTTAGGGGAAACATGCTTTAACTAGTGCAGCTCTGTTAGTTTGTTACTTTCTCCAACTGCCTAGTTTGTTTTATGTTTATTGTGGTGTTAAACCTATACTGAAGTGGAGCTAACTTCCATATCAGTAAAAGCAGCTTTATGACCAAGACAACACGTATTAAAAATGTGGCACAAAAGCATTCTTAAAAATTTGATGTCAAGTTGGGGATATTCCAACATTTATTTATTTTGATAAACTCACTTTAATGCAAACCAGTGGCAGCAAAAATGTTGAAATTTCAATTTAAAGATAGGAGACTAACCTATAAGAGTCTCAATTTTTTCCTTATGGAGTTAACCAGTGTTTCTGCTCCAAAACCAGAAATTGGTTTCTGTTATCAACAGAGTACGATAAGATCAGCAAAAGCCCATCCTATAAGCCAGCATTCTGGTCTACTGACAGGCTCCTTAATTTACCCCAATCTTCTGTTCTTTAGACATTGCACTCTTCAGCTTTGAATTATGATCCTTCGTAGTCACAGCATCAATATAAAAGCAACATTTAAATTATGTGCTGGAATAGGTCATTTTACCTCTTGGGCCTGGTCCAATGATGGCTAATCCAACTGCAGCATAATTCCACTTTTTGTACACCATGACAGCTTTTGATTCCCTTGCTAGTCAATGAACTTATCTATCCCCTGCTGTCAAAATACTCAATGACCCTGCTTCTATACCTCCCTAGGGAAAAGTGGCACAGACTCATGACCCTCTGAGGGAAGAAAATTCTCCTCCTCCTCATCATCATTCATTACAGGCCCCTTCTTTTTAAAATAGTTCTGGTCTTTCACAAAAGAGGAAATATTCTTTCAGCACCCACATTGTCAAGTCTCCTAAAGATCTTATATTTCTGTTCGATACAAGTTCAAATTTCCAACCTTTCCTCATAAAATAAACCTTCATCCCAGGAATCAAATCAAGTGCACATTTTCTGAAATGATGCTAATGCAATTATGACCCTTTTTTAAAACAGGAGGCTAAAGCTTCACACAGCACTCTACATGTGATCTCACTAAGACCCTGTGTCATGAGTTTTTAAAAATATGGTCACAGCATATGAGCATTGCTGGCTAGGACAGCATTTATTTCCCATCCATAACTATTCCCAGAAGGTGACGTGCTGCCATCTTGAATGGCTAAAGTCCTTGGAGCATAGTTACACTCACAATGCAGTTACAAAGGGCTTTCCATGATTTTGGCCCAGAAACAGTGAAAGAATGGCAATATAACTGCAAGTTAAGAATGGTATGTGCTTGAGTTGATTTTGCAGGTGCTGATATTCTAATGTACCTTGCTCTTCTGGCTGTGAGAGGTTGCCTTCCTGGATATCATTCCCCATAAAAACAAATCTTTAGCATTCCTTGAATATTCAGCCTGGTTTCTATCTAAATATTTCTCCTGGTGCTTTAATATCTTAACAGTTACCACTTTAAATTCACATTTTATTACACGCATTTATCATTGTATCATTTCTTGAAACATTTCCTAGACTTACTCGAGTTACTGAAACTACTCACTTCATAATCCAATAATCACAGCTAAAGTTTAATACTGCACTCCCTTTGTTGTTCCAAAGGCCCAGATTTCAAAGACCCCTCAAGATTAACTCTATCAGCCTATTATTGTTATTTAGAGCTTTGAGATTCTGAGTATTTCTAATACCTCAACTCTTTTCAAAGGTAGCTAACTGCAATTCCAAATACAACCAATTTTACAAGATGCAAATGTTACTTCACCCGCAATGTTATAAAAACACATGATGAGATAAAAAGCTAATTACTGAATCTAGTATACATTGGTTCAGTATACAACACTACACATCTTCCATGGTGCATTTAATAGTACATAGAAAACTCCTAATCTGTGCAAGGCATTTCATGGAATTTCAAGATACAAGTTCTTATGAACAAAAGGTACAGAAATATAACAGGCCTCAATACAGGATACTGTAATACAGATAGCATGGGAGAGACCAAAGAGCAGTAATTTCACCATACACATAGCCAGTGCTGCCACATAGCATGGCATGAGATTCTTAGTACTGTGATTAAGGAACATTGCTTATTCAGGGAATAATTAGTCAGAAATTTACTTCCAACAACAGAACCAAGTCAAAATATAAAGAACGCACAAAAATGAGCGCAATGCAAATGAAGACTTTGATGCTCAAATATAATCTAGATTGTATTGAACATGCCCGAGTCAGTATTAAAATTGGTCAGTGAAATAACTCCACAGAGGCTGGTATCCCGTCACCCAGTCATCCTTTATTTACACGTGGAGAGTCCTCGACACGGATCTGGGTCCATCGGAGTCAGCTCTGAGTGAATAGAACCTCTGATACACTTGCTTATATCTGTCAACCACGGCTCCCGGATTGGACCAGATTAACAGCCCCAATTAGGCAACTCAGATTTTGAAATCCACTTGGCTGACCTCATTACAACCACTACATCCCTCCTCCCTAGAGACCTAAGCCGATTCTTTATTTTTGTAGCTCCTCCTGGGGCATTTTAGCACCAGGTTAGATTCCTCCAACTCTGCCTCTGATATAGGTGGTGTGTAAAGCACAGTGGCTCACCGCTTGTGCCTGGAGCATCTCGGAAGAAACTTATTCTCTTCAGGTGGCAAATGTGTCAAGGCTGCAACATTTGCTGTGACAATCTCTGATTCAGAGGTAACTACAACACTTGACAGACTGGGAGTACCCACCGGATCCGGAACTAGTGGAAAGATAGTCAATAAGTGGCTCATATCTTGCCCTCACACCATTTACAAGCTTATAGCTTTCATTGGATCCAGGTCTCGTTCAGGCCTGTCGCACGTACCCAAACTGTACACGTCATTGGACCTGGCCTTGCATTGACCGTGCCTCTTACCTATGTAGGGCCATTCCCACAGTTCCATACCAAACTTTATTCCCCGAATTAAACTGTTTCTCTTACTTGTTGACGTCATGTACCTGGCATTAGTGATCCTGATGATCAGATTTAACCAGGCACGAGTCTTCTCTCCATTAACAACTCTGCTGGAGCTATCCCTGCAGGTAAATGAGGAGTGGTCTTATCATCAAATAGGAACCGGGTCAGTTTGGTGTCTAGTGAAGCTGTCAGGCTGTTTCTTTAAGCTTTCAAAGTTTGGACTGTTCTTTCTGCTAAGCCATTAGATGGTGCATGGCATTGAGCTGTCCTTATATGTCACATACCATTCAACTTTAGGAAATACTCAAATTTGCTGCTGGTAAGCGATGGCATGCTGTGACCTAGACTTCCGGGAGTCTGTACTGCAAAAGATGCGTGCGGTTTTTCTATCGTCGTCTCCATTTTTGATTAACTCAATGCACACGCAGCTACTTTGGAGTAGGCATCCACAATGACTAAGAACATTGAGTCTATGAAAGGATCTGCACAGTCAATATGTAATCAAGTCCAGCGTTCACCCGGCCATGCCCACAAATGTGGGGGTACTGCTGGAGGCTATTTTTGACCTTGTTGGCAGTCTGGGCACAGCATCACTAACACAGCTATGTCTGCATCCAGTCATGGCCACCAGACATGACATCTTTGTTTTCGAAACCCCCTTGATGGCCCTGATGGATTTCAGCCAGTATCTGGGGGCAACCTTTACTTGGAACGATCACTCTTGCTCACCAAAATAATATATTGTCCTCCACTGTGATCTGATCCCTGGCTACCAAAAAGGTTTCAATTCTAGTTGTGACAGCCCTTTTGTTTCCCCTGTAACTGACATGGAGACAGTAAGGGCTGCAGATGCTAGAAGCTAGAGTCAATAAATGTGGAACTGGAAAAGCACCGCCGGTCAGACAGCATCTTAGGAGCAGGAAAGTCAATGTTTCAGGCCAAAACCTGACGAAGGTATGGGTGGAACTTCCGGACCTCAAATATGGCTGCCAAACCTTCCTTCCTTACACTCCACATTAGCCAAAGTTGTATGGGGAGGCATCGCATGTCAATGCCAGATCTCACTTGGAATCAGTGTGCCAACACCTTAGAGGATGACAGCTGTTTCTTCACTTCCCTGAAAGCGATAACTTTGCTACATGACCATTTCCAAAGCTGATCCTTCTTTAAGGGTTGACCCAAAGGTGCCAGGATGGAGGCCAGGTTATGTATGAACTTTCCGTAATAGTTTGCCAGCCAAGGATAGATCCAAGGCTGGTACTAACATGGGAGCCGGAGCACCTTTGATCAGCCTCACTATATCTTCCAATGGGTGTATCCCAGTCTTGTCAACTCTGTTGCCCAAGTAGATCACTTGGGTGCCTCGAACACACATATTTCCCTAAGGTGTACACCCACCTGGAAGAAATATCTAAGGATTATGTCCAAGTTCTTTAAGTGCTCCTTATTAGTCTTCCCAATAGTCATCTAGATAAATGGTGACCTGGCGTATATCTTGTAAAATCTTCGCCATCACCCGATGAAAAAGTGTACAGGCTTACAATACCCAAAATGGCAGTCTCATGTATTGGTACAAACCCTTATGGGCATTAACTGTAGCATTCTTCTCCGAATCCTCATCTAACTGCAACTGCAAGTACACTTAGCTCATTGATCTCACAAGGAATCAAGGGCTACAGGGAGAGTGCAGGGAAGTGGAGATGAAATGCCCATCAGCTATGATTAAATGGTGGAGTGGACTCAATGGGCTGAATGGCCTTACTTCCACTCCTATGTCTTATGGTCTTATGTCCAGCTTCATGAAGGACACCTCCCCTGCCAGCTTTGCACATAAATCCACTACGTGAAGGCTTGGGTATTTAGTCAGCTGCGAAAAGCAATTTACCATTCGATGAAAATCCCACAAAGGCAAACTGTCCCATCCGGCTTCACAATCGGTTAGACCAGTGCCACCCATTCCACAAACTGAACTGGTTTGATAATTCAAGACAGCAAAATGTGAGGCTGGATGAACACAGCAGGCCAAGCAGCATCTCAGGAGCACAAAAGCTGACGTTTCGGGCCTAGACCCTTCAGAGAGGGGGATGGGGTGAGGGTTCTGGAATAAATAGGGAGAGAGGGGGAGGCGGACCGAAGATGGAGAGAAAACAAGATAGGTGGAGAGGAGAGTATAGATGGGGAGGTAGGGAGGGGATAGGTCAGTCCAGGGAAGACGGACAGGTCAAGGAGGTGGGATTAGATTAGTAGGTAGGAGATGGAGGTGCAGCTTGGGGTGGGAAGAAGGGATGGGTGAGAGGAAGAACAGGTTAGGGAGGCAGAGACAGGTTGGACTGGTTTTGGGATGCAGTGGGTGGAGGGGAAGAGCTGGGCTGGTTGTGTGGTGCAGTGGGGGGAGGGGACGAACTGGGCTGGTTTTGGGATGCGGTGGGGGAAGGGGAGATTTTGAAGCTGGTGAAGTCCACATTGATACCATTGGGCTGCAGGGTTCCCAAGCGGAATATATGAGTTGCTGTTCCTGCAACCTTCGGGTGGCATCATTGTGGCACTGCAGGAGGCCCATGATGGACTTTGCTTTCCAGCCTTCTTATTTCTGCCTCTACTTTTATTAATAATGTAAATAGCAATGGATGGGCCTTGCAGAATCATGGAATTGCTTCCTGGTCAAGACGCAAGATAGCCATGGCACGTTTGATAGTCCCCATACCTTTCTGATCGAAAAACATGGAGAAAATCTGGGTGAATATTTCTCAACCAATTTCATTCCATCAAGACCATAAGACATAGCAGCAAAAATTAGGCCATTCAGCCTATCGAGTCTGCTCTGCCATTCAATCATGGCTGATAAGTTCCTCAACCCCATTCTCTTGTTTTCTCCCCATAACTCTCGATCCTCTTGATAATCAAGAACCTATCTATCTCAGTCTTAAATGTACTCAATGAGCTGGCCTCCACAGCCTTCTGTGGCAGTGAATTCCATAGGTTCACGAGTCTCTGCCTGAAGAAGTTTCTCCTTATCTTTGTTCTAAAAGTTTTTGCCTTTACTCTAAGGCTGTGCCATTGGGTCTTAGTCTCTCCTACCAAAGGAAGCATCTTCCTAACATCCCCTCTGTCCAGGCCGTTCAGTATTCCGTAAGTTTCAATTAGATTCCCCCTCATTCTTCTAAACTCCAATGAGTATAGTCCCACAGTCTTCAAATGTTCCTCATATGTTAAGCTTTCCATTCCTGGGACCGTTCTTGTGAACTTCCTCTGAGCCTGCTCCAGGGCCAATACAGCCTTCCTGAGATATGGGGCCCAAAACTGCACACAATAATCCACATGTGGCCTGACCAGACTCTTAGAAAGCCTCAGTAGTACATCCCTGATCTTATATTCAAGTCCTCTCAAAATAAATGCCGACATTGCATTTGTCTTCCTGACGACTGACTCAACCTGCAAATTTACACCGAGAGAATCCTGGATAAGAACTCCCAAGTCTCTTTGCACATCAGACTTCCTTAATTTTCTCTCCATTTAGAAAACAGTTCATGCTTTTATTCTTCTTACCAAAGTGCATGACTTCATACTTGCCCACGTTGTCCTCCATCTACCACTTGTACCACTGCTAACCTGTCCAAATCCTTCTGCAGCCTCCCTACCTCCTCAATACTACCTGTCTCTCCATCTATGTTTGCATCGCCTGCAAGCTTAGCCAGAATGTTGACAGTTCCTTCATCTAGATCATCAATGTATAAAATGAAAAGTTGTGGCCCCAACACTGACCCTTGCGGAACAGCACTTGTCACCAGCTACTATCTGTAGAAAGAGCCTTTCAGCCCCACTCTATGTTTTCTGCTAGACAACCAATCTTTTATCCATGCTAGCACCTTGTTTTTAACATCATGGGCCCTTATCTTATTCAGCAGCCTCCTGTGCAGCACCTTGTCAAAGGCCTTCTTGAAATCCAGGTAGATAACATCAATTGGTTCTCCTTGGTCTACCCTGCTCATTACTTACTCAAAGCTTAGGTTCAAGCTTTTTACTACGACCAGTGGTAACTGAACCAGTTGTTTCTTGTAAGTGACCGGAACCAAAGTTGTACCCTTAATCAGTAAAGGTTCTCTGGTATAGATTCTCACCCCTGCCAAAGTCTTGCGCAAAACTTAAGGGTTGAAGTCCATAGCAAATTTCTGTCTTCACTGAAATGGCCACCCCAACATCAGCCTCCATTACAACTGGGTGACCATTTAACCAGACATTTATTTTGACTGATTTGGATTTGGATGTTGCTAAGCAGTATAATTGTTCCAAACCAGATGTAGGTGGACTTTTCAGGGTGTGCACTCTCCTGGATACCAAACTATGAGAAAAAAACAACTGCAGATGCTGGAATCCAAGGTAGACAAACAAGAGGCTGGAAGAATGCAACAAGGCAGGCAGCATTTGGAGGAAAGGAGAAGTCAACGATTCGGGTATTAATAAAGAAAATTTAGCTGAGACTTGGGCTTTTCTGTGAGCTGACCTATAGTACCTCTGTTCAGGATATGTCCTGAGTGAGGCTATGCAATTACCTTCATTCAAGTGACATTCCAAGTTCAGTCAGACTAGCAAGGGTGTCCACCTCCATTAGAATACTCTGCAACTCATATGCTCCATTGCTGTATTTTCCAACGAAAAGGCTACTTGCAATGCCTGTCAGAACTCCACTTGGGCTTCAATGGGTAGGCGCTTTTGCATGGACACATCATTAATCCCATACATCAAACCATCTCTCAGTATCTCATTAATGGTTAAACCAAAGTGACATGCATCTGCCAGTTGTCTAAAACTAGTCAAAAATCCCAATATGGATTCCCCTGGTTCGCAAAATTGCCGAGTAAAACGGATAGCCTCTCAGGATTACAGGACTCTTAGGATCACAATATTTCTTAACTAAATCCAACAACTCCTGGAAGATTTTAGTGTCTGGTGTCTCAGGAAAAGTTGGGCCCCAAAAACTGAAAAAGCTGTGGGTTCACAGGCCGTCAGAATAATTACTTGTTTCTTTTCATCTGTCCAATGTTGTGTATCCGGAAAAAATAAGTCATTATTTTCATAAAGTGGGCACAGACATTATTAGCAGCATCGAACGAGTCAAGATTTCCAAATAATGGTATGATGCTAGAAATTCTAACCCAAATTCAAAGATGACTGTTTTGAGTGAATTACTTCAGGACCATGCTTTTCTTCCGTCACCACTGAAGTAACTTCACAGAGGCCAGTATCTCGCCACAAAGTCACCCTTCATTTACACATGGAGAATCCTTGACACTGATCCAGCTCCCTCAGAGGCAGTTCTCAAAATTTACAGAACTTCTAACACTCCTGGTTATACCAGTCGGCCAGAGCTCCCTGACTGGACCTGATTAACAGCAGTCAAAGAACTCATTCTATAAAGGTCCACCTGGCTAACGTCATTACAATCACCGAAGTCAGGATTGAAAAAACATATGCTAATGACATACTTGTTCACTTCTGTTCTCTAAAAACGGTACATACACAATACAAAAGAGGAAAATGGTAATTAGCAGCATAAATGAGAAAACCAATTATAAAGCTGGGTATCCTCAGTCCAATGGGGTGGTGGCAGGACCTCATATTTCTTTAATTTACAAATTCCAAAATTTTAATTTTAATTTTAATAAACAGAAATGTTAATATTTTAAAATTTAAATAATCACATATAACTTTCTGTTCCAACAGGTGCAATTAAGTTTAAAATGCAAAATGAATTGTTTGAAAACAGAAAAATGCATTTTCCAGTATATCATTATTTCATCGCAGCATAAATAGACTGTATGCACTTTAAATAACCAAAAGAAATTGAAGAAAGAGCATGTCAGGTCTGACTGACATTGATAAAATGTTTTATGACAGGCTCGGAGACATAAGTGGTGTATATAGGATAAGCCGACTTTGTACCAATAACAGGTCCCACTGGACTCAAAACATTAACTGTTTCTGTCTCCACAGAAGCTCCAAATCTGCTGAGTTTCTCAGGCATTTCTATTTCTATTTCACATGTGCAGCACCTGTGGTATTTTGCTTTCATTTTTTATGAATAGGATTGAGATAAAACTTTCAATGTTAGTGTGATAAGTGTTGTGGAAGATGGCTTATTAAATGATGATGAAATAATGTAAAGTAGAACAAATGAGAAAAAGGATACAGGAAGGATTTTGAAAAAAATCAAAGAGAAAAATGATAAAAGTGTAATACTACCAAACAGAAAGAACATTAAAGTTCATAAACTATACACTGAATAAAAATAATGAGCTAGAAGGAACACTGAAGGATTAAGATAGGTAAGACTTGCTTTAAGGAGAATGTCATTTTTTAAAAAAAATTCATGACATTGCTGTTGCTGGCTGGGCCAGCATTTATGGCCATCCGTAGTTAATCATGCCAAGTTGGTGTGGAGCTGCTTTTTTGAACCAGTACGCCTACAATGCTGTTAGGGAGAAGGTTCCACAATTTTATCTCTGTGACACTGAAAGAATGATGTCGCATGGCTCGGGGAGGAGATAATTTGTAGGTGGTGGTGTCCCTGTGTACTTATTTTTCTAGATGGTAGCAGTCATTTGTCTTAAGAGTGCTGTCTAAGAAGCTTTGGTAAGTTGTTGCAGTGTGTCTTGTAGACAGCAAACACTGCTATTCCATCAGTGGTGGAGGGAGTGAATGTGGATATTTGTGGATGGTCTGCTTTATCCTCGATGCTGTCAAGCTTCGAGTGTTGTCGGAGTTGCAACTATCCAGGCAAGTGGGGAGTACTCCACTGTTCACCTGACTTGCATCTTGTAGACGGTGGACTGGCTTTGGGGAGCCAGGAGATAACTCAATCTCAGCAGGATTCCTCATATATGATCGACTGTTGTAACCACGATATTCACGAGTAATCCAGTTCAGTTTCTGTTCAACTGTAAACCCCCAAAGGATATAGACTCTGGGAGATTTAGCTATAGTAATACTTAGGAGGGTGAAAGTGCAAGGGTCAGATTCTCTCTTATTAGAGATAGTCATTATCTGGCACTTGTGTTGTGTGAATGCTACTTGCCACTTATCAGTTCAAGCCTGAATATTGTCCAGGTCTTGCTGCACTTAGAAATGAATTATTTCAGTAATTAAGGAATTAGTTATTCAGTAGGAGGTTTGCTCGCCAGTGTTTGACCTTATGCCATGAGAATTCATCGGATTCAGGGTCAGTGTTGAGTATCACGATGACGAGATACAACTGTGAAACCACCCCTGCTAGGTCAGTCCTGTCCAGAGATGGTAATGATGTCCAGGATAGTGTACGTGAAGTATGATTCTGTGAATATACTGTGTCAGGCTGAGCTAAGCTAATCTGCGAGATAGTTCTCCTAATTGTGGGACCAGCCTCCAGGTGGTAGTAAGGACTTTGCGGGGATGACAGGACTGAGATTGTTATTGTTACTTACAGCATTGCCAGGTGCTCTGTCCAGTTTAATTCTTTTTGGAGGTTTTTAAATCATTGATACATCTGAAAGGCTTGGTAGGCCATTTCACAATGCAAGAAACCCAAAGAAATATGAATGCTGGAAATCAGAAACAAAAATAGAAATTGCTGGAAAAACTCAGCTGATCTGGCATCACATGTGGAGAGAAAGCAGAGTTAACGTTTTGGGTCCAGTGACACTTCGTCAGAATGGCAGAGTCACAGATAGGGCAGATTTCCTTCGCTAAAACCCACCGACTCCCACAGCTACCTAGAATACCCACCGACTCCCACAGCTACCTAGAATACACCTCCTCCCACCCACCCTCCTGCAAAAATTCCATCCCCTATTCCCAATTCCTCCGCCTCCGCCGCATCTGCTCCCACGATAAGACATTCCACTCCCGCACATCCCAGATGTCCAAGTTCTTTAAGGACCGCAACTTTCCCCCCACAGTGATCGAGAACGCCCTCGACCGCGTCTCCCGTATTTCCCACAACATGTCCCTCACACCCTGCCCCCGCCACAACCGCCCAAAGAGGATCCCCCTCGTTCTCACACACCACCCCACCAACCTCCGGATACAACGCATCATCCTCCGACACTTCCGCCATCTACAATCCGACCCCACCACCCAAGACATTTTTCCATCCCCACCCCTGTCTGCTTTCCGGAGAGACCACTCTCTCCGTGACTCCCTTGTTCACTCCACACTGCCCTCCAACCCCACCACACACGGCACCTTCCCCTGCAACCGCAGGAAATGCTACACTTGCCCCCACACCTCCCCCCTCACCCCTATCCCAGGCCCCAAGATGACATTCCACATTAAGCAGAGGTTCACCTGCACATCTGCCAATGTGGTATACTGCATCCACTGTACCCGGTGTGGCTTCCTCTACATTGGGGAAACCAAGCGGAGGCTTGGAGACCGCTTTGCAGAACACCTCCGCTCAGTTCGCAACAAACTACTGCACCTCCCAGTCGCAAACCATTTCCACTCCCCCTCCCATTCTTTAGATGACATGTCCATCATGGGCCTCCTGCAGTGCCACAATGATGCCACCCGAAGGTTGCAGGAACAGCAACTCATATTCCGCCTGGGAACCCTGCAGCCATATGGTATCAATGTGGACTTCACCAGCTTCAAAATCTCCCCTTCCCCAACTGCATCCCTAAACCAGCCCAGTTCGTCCCCTCCCCCCACTGCACCACACAACCAGCCCAGCAATTCCCCTCCACCCAGTGCATCCCAAAACCAGTCCAACCTGTCTCTGCCTCCCTAACCTGTTCTTCCTCTCACCCATCCCTTCCTCCCACCCCAAGCCGCACCCCCATCTACCTACTAACCTCATCCCACCTCCTTGACCTGCCCGTCTTCCCTGGACTGACCTATCCCCTCCCTACCTCCCCACCTATACTCTCTCCACCTATCTTCTTTTCTCTCCATCTTCGGTCCGCCTCCCCCTCTCTCCCTATTTATTCCAGAACCCTCACCCCATCCCCCTCTCTGATGAAGGGTCTAGGCCCGAAACGTCAGCTTTTGTGCTCCTGAGATGCTGCTTGGCCTGCTGTGTTCATCCAGCCTCACATTTTGTTATCAGTAAACTAAATGGGTTTTTACGACAATCAATGATTTCATATTCATCATTAGACTTTTGATTCCAGGCTTTAAAAAAAATCAAACACTGCCACCTGCCTGTTGGGATTCCAACCTGAGATAGAACACAGCACAGTATAGGCCTTTCGGCCCGTGATGTTGTGCCGAAAGTTTACCCTAATCCTAAAATCTATCTAAACTCCACTCAAATCTTATACTGTCATCCATAAGCCTATCGAATAGCTGCTTAAATGCCCCTAATGAGGCTGACTCCACTATTCTCTCTGGCACAGCATTCCACGTCTCGAACACTGATGGTACTACCTCTGATGTCTCCTCTCACTACCTCCACTCACTTTAAAATTATACCCCCTTGTAATAGATACCTTCACTCTAGGAAAAAGTCTCCGGCTGTACACCCTATCTATACCTCTGATCATTTTGTACACCTCTATCAAGTCACCTCTCAGCCTTCGTCTTTCGAAAGAGAAAAGCCCGAACTCCCTCAACCTTTCCTCGTAAGACCTTCCCTCTATTCCAGGCAACATCCTGGTAAATCTCCTCTGCACATTTTCCAACGCTTCCACATCATTCCTATAATGAAGCGACCAGAATTGGACACAACACTCCAGATGTGGCCAAACCAGGCTTTTGTATAGCTGGAGCAAAACTTCACGGCTCTTGAACTCAATCCCTCTATTAATGAAAGCTAACACACCATACGCTGCCTTAACAACTCTATCCACTTGGGTGGCAGCTTTCAGGGAACTGTGGACATGAACCCCAAGATCCCTCTGCTCCTCCACACTGCCAAAAATCTTTCCTTTAAACCTGTGTTCTGCTTTCAAGCTTGTCTTTCCAAAATGAATCCCCTCACACACTTTTCAGGGTTAAACTTCACCTGCCACTTCTCGGCCCAGCTCTGCATCCTATCAATGTCCCTTTGGAACCTAGAACACTCTGCACTGTCCACAACTTGACCCAACTTCGTATCGTCCACAAATTTACTAATCCACCCTTCTACTCCTACATCGAAATCACTTGCAAAAATCAGAAATAGAAGAGGACCTGGAACAGATCCTTGTGGTACACCACTAGTAACTGAGCACCATGTTAAATATTTTCCGTCCACTACTACCCTTTGTCTTCTAAGGGTCAGCCAATTCTGAATTCAATCTGCCGTATTTCCCCTTATCCCATGCCTCCTTACCTTCTGCATGAGCCTACCATGGGGAACCTCATCAAGCACCTTACTTAAATCCACATATATCACATCCATTGCTCCACCTTGATCCACGTATTTGGTCACCTCCTCAAAGGACTCAATAAAGGTTTGTGAGGCATGATCTACCCCTCACAAATCCATGCTGACTATCACAAATCAAACTGTGCCTATCCAAGTGATCATAAATCCTATCTCTCAGAGCCCTTTCCAATAATTTGCCCATCACTGACGTAAGACTAACTGGCCTGTAATTTCTGGGGTTCCCCTTATTTCGTTTTTTGAACAAGGGAATGACGTTTGCCTCTCTCCAACCTTCTGGCACTATGCCCATGGACAGTGAGGACGAAAAGATCATCACCAAAGGCCTTGCGATCTCTTCCCTTGCTTCCCATAGAATCCTTGGATAAATCCCATCAGGCTCGGGAACTTATCTATCTTCAAGTTCCTCAAAATTCCTCGTCCATCTTCCTTACTAACATCGACCTCCTCGAGCCCACCCCCCTGTTTCACACTGTCTTCCTCTACAACTAGGTCCTTCTAAGTTGTGAATATCTTTGAAAAGCATTCATTAAGGACCTCTCCAAGGTCTTTAAGCTCCGTGCACAAATTCCCTTTACCCTTTCTCTGGTAATTCTCTTATTCCTCACGTACGTGTCAAAAGCCTTGTAGTTTTCCTTGATCCTATCTGCCAAGGTTTTCTCATGCGCCCTTATAGCTCTCCTAAGCCCTTTCTTCAGCTCCTTCCTGGATAACCTGTATCCCTCCAGAGCTTCTCTGCTCCTTGTTTCCAAAGGAAGCCCAGAGCATTGGGACTCCAGATCACTCGTCCAGCAACAATGCACCATCACATCCCTTTAATAGCTAAGACATCCTGGTTACAAAATATTCAGGATGAATCAAATACAGAAAACAATGAAGAATGAAAGTAGCAGTCAGAGATTTGTTACTAGCAAAGAATTTAAAAATGCAAGAGATGGTGTTACAATTTTGTTGGGAACAGTTAATTTTTAAAGACAAGCAGCAATTAACCAACAGAACCAAGCCACATGATTTCACATTTAAGCAAAAAAACAGGCTTCATTGTATATCAAAAAGTATTAAGCAAGCTAACTATTGTTAACCTAACACTGTAGCTTATAAAGGCTTATGCCATAAACTCAACTCTTTTTTCTACTTCTCTCCAAGAGGTCCCTTATCCTATGACATTTTTAAGGTATTTTCATTTGTCCTGGGGCCAACTCATTGCTGTCTGGAGTTCACGGATTTCTCTTTAGTGTTCTAGCTATTCACCAACATACAAGATTTTGTGGGCATCCTTCCATTACCTTCTGACTATGTAACCCTCTTTTTTAAAAAAATCTCCCTAAGGACTTTGGATTCCATTGCTCCAGCATGCTTCCTGACACTACCACAGGTGACTTACATCATTGTAAAACACTTACTTTCTAATAACTGCTATAGTCGCAAACTGTAACCACAACGACTACATTAAGAACTTCAACTGCAATAAGGTTAACTTTATTTTATTGTGGATTGCTGATGTTTCTTCCTTCAGATAAACAAATCTGTCAACGGTGTTGAAGGGTCTAGGCCCGAAACGTCAGCTTTTGTGCTCCTGAGATGCTGCTTGGCCTGCTGTGTTCATCCAGCTACACACTGTTATCTTGGATTCTCCAGCATCTGCAGTTCTCATTACCTCTGTGAATGGTGTTTCCCCTTTCCAATTGTAATTTTGAATGTCAGCTCCCTCTCTTTGGCAGTATCTTGAAAAAAAGTATAGCATCTATTCTACTTCAGGTGCATTGGCAAGTGGTGTTTTGTTGAAACTGAATTTTCCTCTGCATAACATGAGATCTCAATTAATTGCAGTTATAGCAAATACGGTAACAAGAATCACCAGGATCAGTAAGGTCATAAGGAACCATATTTAGCTTATTATCAATGCAGTGTTTGGGAAAACAAGTGTTGTTCTGAGAAAAACATGACAACTCATCTTCGAATGAAGATTGGTAAGTAGAGAACATTGATTCTGGCATTATGAGTACCTGTTATGTGTCCAAGAATTCAAATAGATGATTAACATGGTCCATAGGTACTCGGGTCAGACAGCAGTTCTCATTGGGCAGTCCTCGTAAGTGGTAATTCTCAGGAGAACTGTTTTCTTCAGATGGAAGATACAGCAGGAGAGATACAGGGAGGAGTTCCTTAGTACTTTAAGTAGATAGTGGAATGTTGTCTTGACAAGTTTAATGTGATCAGTGCCAAATGCTAACATGTTGAGTTTCAAATCCCATCGCTACCAGGATTGTTTGTGGTGCACCTTGTGAAAGCTGGGCAATTTTTAGGGGCAGCACAGTGGCATAGTGATTAGCACTGCTGCCTCATAGCACCAGGGAACCAGGGTCAATTCCAGCCTCGGGTATCGGTCTGTGTGGAGTTTGCACATTCTCTCCGTGTCTGCATAGGTTTCCTCCAACAGTCCAAAGAATGTGCAGGTTAGGTGGATTGGCCACGCTAAATTTCGCACAGCGTTCACAGATACGTAGCTGAGGTGGGTTATAGGGAGATGGGTTGCACTGACGTTTGGTGTGGAGTTGTTGGGCCGAAGGGCCTGTTTCCACACTGTAGGGATTCTATGATTCTATTCTATGTCCTTTGGTATTATCTAACCATCTTCAACTGTCAAGGGTTACATAATCCCATGAACGAGCAAATCTTATCCAAATTGCTGCTTGTCAACAAATTTAATAAACCATCAGAAATTCCTTACAAAATAATAAAACGTGAGGCACATCCAGCCTCACATTTTATTATCTTGGGTTCTCCAGCATCTGCAGTTCCCATTATCAGAAATTCCTCACAAACAGTCAACTGCCTCTATCAGGTAACCATGGTCATGAACACCCGAAATCTAACAGACATGGGTGTGATTTTATCTCTAGTCTTCGAAGGACCCTATAAGCTACAGAAGATCCAACACTGACACAGTCTCTTAGCTCCATTTCCAACATTAACTAGTCTTGCCTCCTGGCTATGCACTAACTGTGTTTGAATTTATCTCTGGAATTCAAAGAATTGCACTAAGGGCCACCCAATGTGACTCACACAGCCAACTCCCAGATAAAAAGGCATATTAACTACTTCCAAAGTTTTCCTCAATTCTGGGAAATATTAACAAGTTATCTTTTTTACAGGAATGCCTACAGTTTCCAGTTCCTTAGCAAGTAAGAACACCTACAACTTTAGGATTCTCACTTTTATTACCCTAGCATTATCATGTAAACACAAAGATATCTTTTCATTTTTAAATATCCAAATTTTACATTTAAAATTTGATTTCTAATACCAATAATCCAGATCCCTAAAATATATTAACTATAACATTAAACATATGTAATATAGCTCAAAACTGAAATCAAACGAGGGAAATGTTTCTCTTGGGAAATGTGTTTTGGGTCACAGGAGTGTGGAAATGAGCCAAAGGAAGAGTAATAAAAATAATACAACAGGAATAATAGGACCACAATGCTATCTGGTTTTAATTATCCAAAGACAAGCAGGAGGAAAAGTAATCTTATTGCGAAGAACAGGACCTTTTATCATATGTACTTCCCAGATTGATGCACTTTGAATTCAGCTGAGGAAACAGAGCTGGAGGTGATGACAGGAAAAAGTAAACAGCAAAGCTACTTGATTGGAAAGAAAAACAATTACCAAATACATAAAAGATGGACAACTCTACATGTATTGATTGCAACTTGGAGATACATAATAAATCTAGGACCAATGCTATAAAAGAAAACAACATGAAACATAGAACATTTAAAACAACAAATTAGAGTAGAACAGCTGACAAGGGGTATTTAAAAAGATTGGAATTAAAAGGAAACAAAAAATTATAAATAAATAAATGTAAAGAAAATAAATGCAAATATCTAAGTGGCAAAAAGGATAAGATTAAAAATATTAAGGAATTGAGATGATGCTATCTGATAGATCTTTGAACTCTGATAACATTATTGTGGCCAGAACTTTTCTAATGATTTTTAAAATAAAATTCTTACACAAATAAAATTCTTGGACATAATGACAAACCTGGCGGCTAGCATATTCTGAGGTGAGAACAGAGCAGTTCATCTGGCCCAGAAATAGGGCACTATGACCGTACAAGGTCCACCACTTAAATAATTTTTGGGTTCAGTCTGATTAGGAACAATAATCAAATTATGAAGTTGATACATGGACCCAAACTTCGTATGCAACGAGAATGCTGTAGGTGAGCACAGAACCCGAGCTGAAAAACTTGGGAAACGAAAATGCTGAAGTCAACATGTGCTCTTGTCTCATCACCAGCAGTATTCTTTAGTGCCGTCTCTAAAAGGTTACAGGACCTCAAGCTTGCCACCTGCTTGTATTTTAAAGCAGTTGATTTCTCATTCGTTAGCTCCAACCTCCCATATTCCATGCGCCCGTTACCTGACACTTTGCACATGCAGCAGCGTCAGGTGCAATACCTTCATGTATTTCCTGCCTGTTCCGGGAAGTGCTCGTCACCACATTGACGCCGCTTCTTAGCGAACCGTGAGGAGATGGGAACATGTCGGAGAATGATTTTCCTGTCTCGCTCCATTCTGTCCCTCCATGGTCTCAACTCATTTGCGAATCCCAGATTTCTCCCGTGCGACGATTGGCAGCGTTGTCTTTAACTGCCTAGTCCCTAAAGTCTGGAATTCTATTCATAATCCTCGGCTTCATTTAAAATGTTCCTAAAAAGCCGTCTTCGACAAAAGGTGTAAATCATTTATCCTAATTGCACTTATGATCTCGTATCAAATTTTGTTGACAACCGCCAGGCCTTTGAAAATTGAGAAATATTTTCTACCTGTCTGTCATAATCCGGATGTTGACTATGCTATTAATTTTGTTTCAAATAAAATGAACTTTATTTTTGGCTCAGTGCTGCGCCGTCTGCATATTCTGTGTCGTTTTCATCCTCGGTACTGTGGATTTTCCAAATTCCTTATAGTCGTCCTGATCTTTTTTTTGAAAAATGCCTGCTCCTTAAGTATTGAATTTATTAAAGATTAAATTTGATTTAATACTATTCATCTATGGAAGCCCAACTTTTAGTCTAATTTTTCATTCAATTTTCTCACCGGGATTCAATTGATTTTTATTGTCCCTACCTTTTAGGTGTGTTCCATTACGTTCATTGATTCTATTTATTAACTTTTTCGTCTTTGTAATCTAGACAAGACAGGAATGAAGCGGTACAACTTTTGCAGCTGCAAATAAGTCCTTCAACCCACACTGTCCAGGGCAGTTATCAATTATCCAGCAGGAACCCTGATTTACCTGCCGTTATTTGTCAGTGCACTGAGTACACCAGTTGCAGCTGTACAGGACATTAGTTAGACCACATTTGGAATATTGCATTCAGTTGTGGTCTCCGTGCTGTTGTGAAACTTGAATAGGTTTGGAAAAAAATTAAAAATATTTTGCCAGGTTTGGAGGGTTAGAGCTATAGGGAGAGGCTGAATAGGCAATGACTATTTTCCCTGGAATGTCAAAGTGTGAGGGGTGACGTTGTACAGGTTAAAATCATGATGAGGGATATGGAATTGGTGAATAGTCAAGGTTTTTTCCAAGGATAGGTAAGTCCAAAACAAGAGGACATAGGTTTCAGGTGAGAAGGGAAAGATTTAAAAGGGACCTAAGGGGCAACTTTTTCCCCCCACACAGAAGATGGTAGACGCATGGAATGAACTGCCAGAGGAAGAGGAGGAGGCTGGTATAATTACGATATTTAAAAGGCATCTGGATGGATAAATGAATAGGAAGGGTTTAGAGGGATATGGGGCAAATGCTGACAAATGGGACTAGATTAATTTAGGATATCTGGTTAGCATGGACAAGTTAGGTGAAAAATTGGATCCTGAAATCCTCTTCAAACCTCCTGCTCCTTATCTTAAAACTGTTACTGACCACCCTACTAAGGCTCCAGCCCAGACAACATCCTGATGAATCTTCTCTGCACTCTCTGTATTGCAATCACATCCTTTGTATCTTTGTATCATTATAGCATAGTCAGTACTTTCAAAAAATTTGCCATTTCTTTGGTTGCTTACTTGTTCCTCTTCCTGAACATTCTTGACAGAGGTCTGTATGCAAATATCAGGAATCATGCATTTTACAATTCTATATACAAAATGCAATGAGGCTAACTGAAGCATGCAAACCGGTCACCTCTTTCTGATCAATTATTTTCCCAGATTCTGTCACATTTGCTGTTTGGCTAACTTTGCCACTGTGACTTTAAGCATAGACTCAGAAGCAGTAACAAATTTAAACAACCCAAAATATCACTGCAAATCCAGTTGACATGAAGCAACCTAATACTGTACCTGTGGCAGATCTTTCAGAATTGCAGGTAGTTGAAAGTCACCTTTGAGTACCTGGGAAAAGAAATGAGTTTATTTTAGCATATATTACATTTCCTCAAATAAGACCATCCTAGGCAGTACATTCTGAACTTTACTTCATTAACATTGTCACTTCTCTTCATGGGGAGGAGAGTGAAAATAAGAACATTGGGCCTGTGACAGAAACCCAAGGAAGAAATAAGACCAGAAAGATGAGTAAATACAGTGAAACTAAAAGCATGAAGTGCAAAAACAATTTAAAATTCAAAATTAAACATATTAGGAAAAGTCAAGGTAACCAAGTGTGAAGCTGGATGAACACAGCAGGCCAAGCAGTATCTCAGGAGCACAAAAGCTGACGTTTCAGGCCTCGACCCTTCATCAGAGAGCATGAGATGCTGTTTGTGCTCCTGAGATGTGGCTTGGCCTGCTGTGTTCATCCAGCTTCACACTTGGTTATCTTGGATTCTCCAGCATCTGCAGTTCCCATTATCGCTGATATTAGGAAAAGTATAACGTGTAGAGCTGAATGAGCACAGCAGGCCAAGCAGCATCAGAGGAGCAGGAAGGCTGACATTTCAGGCCTTGACCCTGCTTCAGAAAGAAGACCCTTCTTCTGAAGAAGGGTCGAGGCCCGAAACATCAGCGTTCCTGCTCCTCTGATGCTCCTTGGCCTGCTATGTTCATTCAGCTCTACACCTTATTATCTCAGATTCTCCAGCATCTGCAGTTCCTACTATCTCTTTAGGAAAAGTATATCCCTTTTATCTTTAACTCCACAAAAAATTTAAACTTAAATTTTAATACTGTTAATTCAATTTTAGATTTTAAAGCAGTGTAATGTGAGGTGTACAATAATAACAGGGTGTATTATTTAGCTAATACTTAAATAAGATTTAAAGTTGAATGTTTAAAATGCTTTCACTCATGAACTACAACGACTTGCAGAAAAGGAACAACCACAATAAATACCTAGCAACGAAAGGACAGGACTCAAGTCTGTTCCACCATTCTATAATTTCATGGCTGAGGTATATCACAAATGTATTCATCTAACTTTAATCTAATCCCTTGTGGCTCTACACTTTGAAAAATAATGCAAAGTATCATATCTGTGGTCATCAATACGAAATGTTAACAAATGTTATCAAACCTCTAACATTTTCTGTTTTTTTTTAATATTTCAGATTCCCAGTATCCACAATATTGTGCTCTTGCACTAAATATCTCCAGCATAGCTGCAGGACGGCACATTTTTGGGATATAATTTTCCCAAATACATGATTACAATTTTCTTTTTGGAAACAAAAAAAACAATGCTGTTGAGACAATTTTTTTCCTTGTAAGAGGTTCTCCTTCCCTAATCAACAATACATTTTACCATGTAAATTGTATGTTGGCTCATTAGTCCTGTGTAAAAAAAACTTTGCAAGTTCTGAACTTCTTTTCTACAACTACCTTGGTTTGATTTTAAAATTGCACAATGCAAATGGTTTGGCATTATATTTTGTATAGAATTAAATTTGAGCTTTAAGAGGGAATTACTTGAATGAAAGCACACATTTGCCAAGCATTTCAAAAAATTAACTTGCAATATGGTTTGTGCCACAATAATCACCAGCAAACGGGTGATCAGTATATATTAGAACACCACAGATCTATTTATATGCATATCAAACAAATAGTCTCCCTTTGAATTGTTCTCTTGTATAAACTGGTAAATATAAAAGTCTCTGATATCTCTTACTTTGATCACAAAAACGTAGCATTAACACAAAACTAAATAAACTTTTCAGTGAGATAGCTAAAATAATTGATTTTAATCATTTTGTTTCAGAGTAACTTTCAGTTTAGGTTTTGGGCCATCTACGCAGTGACAAAGTTAACCTCTCCTGCTCAATGATCTAGATTACAGTTATTGCAGGAAAATGTTACATCAGGGAATTAATTCTTGCATAATTTGCCATTCCAATAGATTATGAAAACATGAGCTGTATATCATACTGAGTCTAACTATTTCAGTTATCTCAGCTGTATACTACTGATAAGGTATGATTACCTGCATAATGTAGATGCATTCTAATCAACCTGTACAAATGTTACTACAACGTCTGGAGCATGCTGGACTTGAACATGGGTTTCCAGGCTCATTGGAAGGGACACGATCACCGAGCCACAAGAGCCCAACTTATGCTTCGTAATCGCTCACTAATGCAAGCAATAACTGGCACTACCAATTACCAATTGCAAACACAGCTAAAAAGAGCAAAATTGATATCAACAACAAAATACAAGTTACCACAATATAGGATCAACGTTTTCTAAACGAACTAGTGCCGGCTAACTGCTACTCCCTGGACATTTGTTTGCAGGCAAGTTTAAAAGCACTGAGCACTGACAAGTTATTAGAACTATGGAAGATTAATGTCAGCCATATATTCCTCAGCTGAACTTCAAACACACTATTGGATAGCAATCCTAATAGGAAACAAGGAAGTGTTCAGCCTCCTTAGACCAGCAGTCAATGGTCAACACTAACACCTGGAATCCCATTTGGAACTGAAGAATCAAATCTGAGGCTCTCTGTATAACTTAGTGATCCACTATCTTTAATGGTTAAGCCACTAGGCGTTCTCCAATCCAAGTTCCAGTCTAGTTGGAGTGTCTCCAACGAGTAATGCAGCCTTCATCTTATTCAAAAATTAAAGTTAAGACACTGGGCATTTTTTGTAAAGGAATGTGGAAATGCAATTTACTTATATTACTGATCTCCAGCATATTAATGTATTTTGAAAATGCTTCAATAATAATCTAGCCAAATTTGGTAAAGCAAAACCTGAAGGGTAGTCATTCTTCGGGGAAAAAAATCCATATTTTATCACTCAATTGATCCCTCCATTCTAAAAGCAGATGTTCTACTCCTGGTTTGCCAGCCAGTAAAGAAATAAATGATGCAAAAACAGAAATTTAATCACCAACTCATCATGAAAAAAATCAATGTTAGGAGATAGCTAATGCTAACAATGAACCTCTTCCAACTGCTTTGGATGTATCCCCAAAGTCCTTACAAAGCATAAAATTTCACAAATCAACGCACAAAAATGTTAAATCTATTGTCAAAATCGAAGTATATAAGTGCAGTTTTTGTAAAGAAATCAATAAATTATAATTGCGTTAATGGAGGGAAAAACATAAATCAATGCTTTCCAAAAATGTACATTTCAAGGAAGCAGCAGACACATCCAACAGGATGGCACAAATCTCATATATACAGTGGAACAATTGCCATAATTGGTGATTACAAGGCCTAAACACACCAGTATCACTTTTGAGGTGGTAAGCTGTACCTAAATCAATATACATCATAGAATCAGGCTATTCAGCCGGTACCTGCCAGTAGTTGTGCTTTACATGAACCTCCTCCTGCCCTACTTTCTATCACTATACCTTCAAAAGATTGTTGTGAAATATTAAAATAATATACTGGTATGAAAGGTTTGAGATAGACAGACATGTGTGAAAAACTAGAATACTTGTATTTAAAATTCCATCACTGGACGTAGGTGTCACTGCAAGGCCAGCACTTGCTGCTCATCCCTCTACCAAATTACCATAAAACATGGTGGTGAGTTGCCTTCTTGAATTATCGTAGGCAACGTGGCATGTGGAGGGAAGAATTATGGAGTTTGACTCAGCAACAGAGAAAGAACAAATATATTAACAAGTCAGGACAGTACATAGCTTGAAGAATGTAAAAATGGTAGCATTCCTATGCATCTTTAGCCATTGCTGCAACACAACTTCCAGGTGGTGCATACTGCTACCACAGTGTTGGTAGGGAGGGAATTAATGTTTAAGGTGTTGGATGGAGTGTCAATCAAATGGTCTACTTTGTCCTGAATGGTGTTGTGTTTCTCAAGTGTTATTGGTGCCCATCCAAGCAAGTGGAGAGTATTCTATTGCATTCCTGCCTTATGCCTTGTAGGTAAGTGAACAGGCTTTGGAGAGTCAGGAGGGAAGTTCCTCACTGCAGATTTCACAGCCAATGGCCTGCTCTTTTAGCTATGAGCACTTAGATATATTGGTTGGTCCAGCTAAGTTTTTGGTCAATTATAACTCCTGGATGTTGACACAGTGGGATTCAGTGATAGTAATTCCATTGAAAGTCAGACGGTTAGATTCTCTTGTTCTGGACAGTAATTACTTGACATTTTCGTGGTACAAATGATACTTGCCACTTATCAGTTTAAACTTAAACATTGTTCAGATTTTGTTACATGCAGGTAAACTGCTTTGTTCTCTAGTGGAATTGAGAACAGGTCGGAACACTAATTATAAGCGAACAACTCTTTTTCTTGATCCTATTTGGAGGGAAGGCCATTTGAATTCAATTTTCCAGAGAACAGGTCCAGGGCTACAGATTGCTAATCCAGTTACATAACCATTATGCTATCAGTTCCCTAGATAGGAAGCAGATTAGAAATTTTGAGCAAGCATTTGCTCAAATTTTGAGCACTCTTGACTCTGCTCTCACTCTTTCTCCTCCTCTCCCTACTCAGGTGTTGTTTAATCATGAACTGATGTAGGTTAACGAAACAGGTTGAAGGGTGAACAGGACTAGGTACCATTTAAGAAATGAACATAATTTTGGACAGACCATGGGAGGCTGGCTAGGGGCACAGTGAAGTAGGCAAGTCTAGAGGTAATAAAAACTTGGATTGACAACTGCACCACCAGTGAACCAAGGCAAGGTTGGGGTTGGTCACAGACAGTGAGCGAGAGGGGGAAGAGGGAGAGGGAGGGAGCGTGCGTGTGCGACAGAGAGTGAGAGTTTGTGTGTGCATGCGAGTGTGAGAAAGAGAAAAAAAACAAATATTAGAAGAATGAACAGCTCCTCGACACTGCTCTGGAGAGCTGAACATACTATGCACAGAAGTAAATTAAGGAATACTCTAATACGTAAGGAGGTTAATAGCCTTACTTAGGGATGAAGAAGAAATAACTTCAAAGACAGCATGTGTATATACCCACTCAACCCAAGATACTCCTGACCAGTATCTCTAGAGGTAGCAGTAATGGCCTAAAACACAAGAAAAAGCTAGGAGACAGCTAAGATCCAGAGCCAGGATCTGAAATTAAAACAGTATCCAAGAACAAAATTGAAGAAGGAAAGTTCCAAAGACAGGCAAAAATAAAATGCTGGAGAAAGAGCAGGAAATTCAATCTTGGAAGACTTCAAAGCTTAGCCACAGACCAGCCACACACTGTTGAGGAAAAGCTATCAAAACACCTTGACACTAAAGAGGGAAAAAAACTGAATGCTCACTCAGATCAGTCAGCTTTGACAGTATGAATGGTAGCCTTGATAAAGACCTAACCATTATGCCAATGATTTGATAGTCCAGAAGGCCTGAAACAACACTAGTTGAGCAAGCTCTAGAAGTCACAGTTCCACTGCTGTAGAAGAGCTTAAGGCTTAAAGCATAGGAGTCAACATTTTTATATGATAATCGGTCCACTTGCTGGCGATGTTCTTGAAAGGCAAAACATGGAACAAAGCACTCTCCAGCATTCTGCACTGATTAAACTATTTGACACAAAATTCAAGAAAGTCACCGATAGAATATATGAGATTCAAATCAGCAGTCTCAGCATAAGAGTATCAACAGAAGTCTTTTGAACAGCTTTATATCATTCATCAGGATGCTGCAAGTACTGTGCATTGAAGAATCAATTAGAGGCCACATAGTAGCTAATGAAAGGGATGAGAATTTCAGACATTCTTTAGTCCAAGGCAAAGTTAATACTGGTAACAAGCAATGCAGTTCACTACGCAAGCAAATATCAGCACCCAAAGTTGTCCTGTCAAAGATCTACACTGGAAATTCTTTCAACACAGTTCACGGATAGGCCCAACATTGGTATTATCACCCTCCCGAAAGTTTGCCAAACAGCAGCAAGAGAAAGAAAGAATCAACATAATCCACCATATTAGCTTACACAAAGTATAACTGCAAACAGAATCACAAAAACAAATATCCAGCTGGGAGCTGTATACTTTAAAACTGTGACCAGTTGAGAAACTAGAAAACATTGCAAGTTAACAACACTGACATTGCCTGAAAAACACAGAAAAGGTCCCGCAGAAGAAAGATTTCCACAGAAATGGAAATTGTAAAACAAGAAAACAATTCAAGTAGTTGAAGATCCAGAACAAAAGGTTCAAGGTAGGTCAGAATTAAAACAGATTCTGCACAATTAACTTGAAGGTATAAGACTAAGAGAGAGAGAATTTAAACTCAACACAGGAACAACTATCTCCATATCGGTTGAGAGTTTGTTACAGTTGAAGTCAGACCAGGGAACATAAAACTCCAAGGTCCAGGAAGTACAGATCATCAAGCATGCAGACAAATCACCATGAAGCTCTGTCACAAAATATCAGTGAAACACTGGATACATTAAAGGAATCAGAATATCTCATTGTTGATCAGAAATATATACATTCACCTAGCTGTGTCTGGATACAACACTTCAGAATGAAAATGGGACAGAATTTCAGCAAGAATTTCCAAAGCTATTTAAAGGCCCGGACAAATTGAAGCAGAAGTATTACATTACTCTGCAATAAGATGTTATACCCATCTGCTTGCACAGAAAATTCATTACCCTTTAATGGAAAAAGGTAAGATCTCAGGTGAACAGCATGATTGAAAGCAGGGTTATGTCACAAGGGACAGAATCGACATAAAGGTGCTCAGGGCTAATGACTGCTCCCAAGACAAACTGAGACTGTGTGGATCTCATTTGTTTATACAAAGGACCGAGGGGGGAAATGCATTCAGTTTCATTGATAATGAACAATTTGGTGAAATTGGCATCATTTTTCACAAAACAGGATGACAACAACAGGTTCTGACAGAAACCATTAAACTGAGAATCAACGATTTTGACTACATTTATCCAACTCTTTGGGTAGTATTGCTTCAACAGTCCATACCAACGTCTCAAATCTAGAAGAGAAACAGCAAACAATTTGTTTTACGAGATGGTATCCTAGTACGTGGCAAAGAGAAGGAACAGATCAGGTTAGTGATATGCTAACAACACTGCAGAATGCAGATCTTGCTTAAATAAGAAACACTAATTCCTTAGAATGATGATTACATTTCTAGAACTATAATATTTAAAAACAACACATCATAATGAATCCACGCAAGGAATATCCATTTATGATGTACGGTGCTTCTTACAAATGGTAATGCAGATTGGACAGTTTATCTCCACCTTAGCCGTACTGAACTTCGATTGGAATCAGAAACAGACTGCAGCTCTTGAAAAGATTAAAAGTTACCTCTATTAATGCTCTAGCAGATTACAATCCAGCCTTATTCACAATAGTAGTATGACATTCAACACCCACAGGATAAATAGCAATACATATTTGAATGAATACTGGAAGAACTTTAACGGAGACTAAACATGGGTATGCAACCAATGAAAAGGAAGATTTGTACTTACATAGGAATGTGCAAAGGAAGTGAAATTCTAGGTCAAGGTAGG
Source organism: Stegostoma tigrinum (assembly GCF_030684315.1). NCBI lineage: Eukaryota > Metazoa > Chordata > Chondrichthyes > Orectolobiformes > Stegostomatidae > Stegostoma > Stegostoma tigrinum. Next base: position 23,350,880 of record NC_081380.1, read on the forward strand.
TCACAAGTCTATGGGAACACTTTTGGGATTAAGAGAAGTCTTAAAAATGTCTCTACCATACAAAGATTCAGACTTTGACTACTATAATTGTATCTCATCAGCCTATGTTCTGGGCAAAGTGCAAGTAACAACAGGGACACTCGAGGGCAGCAGTGCATTGAATTCTTGTAGAGTAGAAAGTATTATTCTGCAGCTAAAACCAATAGCGAGGGGATAAATTCAGACAAATTTCTGCAGCTCAGAAATATAACAAGAAGAGAGTGAGAAGGGGAGGCAATGGGCTACTATAATTATCGCAGGACTGTTGAACCAGCTAACTTTGAGAGGACCCGGGTTCAAATCCCATCATAACATATGGTGAAATTTGAATTCAATAAAAATATCTGGAATTAAGAATGTAATAACAACTATGAATCCATTGCCAATTGCTGGAAAAATCTATCTGGTTCACTAATGTCTTTTACAGAAGGAAACTGCCATCCTTACCTGGTCTGGCTCCAGACCTAAAACAATGTGGTAGGCTCAACTACATTCTGGGCAATTAGGGGATGGGCCATAAATACTGCCTAACTAGTGACGCCCTCGTCATGTTAAATGAGTAAAAAAAAAACAGCCTGCATGGTTTAAATATCATCCAAAAGACCAAGAACTTAAAAGATACTACAAACAGAATGAACACTCTACAACAGTCTCAGACTTATTGGTTTACGACCATGAAATGGCTATACTGAAATTCCCCAGAAAGTCCATGGGGACACCTAGATACGATAAAATGGACAACAAAAGCACAACAATCAAGATGGATCGAAGTGGCAAGACTTCATTCAGAATCACAGATCACAGCACAAAAAGTGATCTTTGAAATGCACTGCTTCCTAAAATTAGTATCAAACATTTCATGGATGAGAATTTCAGACAACCACTTTGGAAACAGGCATCAACTGTGGGACAGGTTCTCCACTCCACCCTTAATCAAACTGAGAGGCGGAGACAGCAATCAGGACTGTGAAGGGTCCAGACTGGAAATACTGTTGCAGAGCAACGCTGAATAATACATAATCGCCAGTTGAATGGTCAATGAGGAGGTTATAAAAAAAATGGATGTACCAGTTTTAAAACTCAACTTCAGTCCAAACATACGTTTGCATTCAGGCTTGGGGGAAATGGAGAGAAAAGATGAAGAAAATGGTGATAACAGCGGTATTAGTAATAATGATGTAATGATTACAAACACTAAGTAAACAAAAATAAACTACTTGAATAACATAGACCAAGCACAGAGAAACTTAGAGGTGTTGTGGGAGAATGAGATTCATATAAAATCGGAATGATGTAACTGACTACGTGGCTTTGACAGTGAGAGAGAAAATACCAGTCTACAATGAAGAACTGTATTGGAGAACATACACTGTACAATTGCAAGTGAAGGAATGTTACAATAAATGAGATGGATGAGCCTTAGAGATAAGAGCAAGCAACCTCATGGACATTGTTCATGAAGACCCCTACAAACCAGGGAAAATCCAGACAATATCTCAATTGGGAGGTGTCAGCATTGGTTTGAAACACAAGGTAAAGCAGCACGGGAAGCTAAATTAAATAACAACATTGACACATCAATGTAGTTTGGCCTTCAAAACTCTGTTAATGCCATTAGTATAAAAATTTTACCTATACTGTCAGAAAATATGGCTTTTTAGTCAATTTTTGCAGGGTAACAAGGAGGGTAGTGTTCTGGTATGATGCCGAGGAACAAGATTATGTAGAAAAACAGAAAAAAAGTAGTTATATCAAGAGTTATTATTCTACAGTTACATTGCAAAATCAATGTTCAACTAACTTGAATCAGTTTGCAAACTAATACAAAACAAAATGCATTCTTTGTACCTTTCCAGCAAGAATCACTTAGCAGATCAACACAACCAACAGTCTGTGAAATATCGTGCAATAGTATGCAAATCAAGGTGCACTAATCATAATTGTAAACCACAAAACTACAATGAGCATTTTCTTACTGATCTGAACTGAGGGCCAGAGTTCAACATGTTTTGGACAATTTGAATACTGAATTCTGCAGCCCACCACCACCAACAACCATTCCTCCAGTGCACAAAGCACAAATCACTCCAAATAAAGTACAATAGCCAACAAGCCAAAGTAAAATTAAAGAATGACGAATGAAAAGATGACGAAGTCCAAAGGATAGAAGTGCAGAAGGGCAATTACTCCACCTTCAGCAGATTTTCTCTTGAAAATGATTTGTTCTACAATCATTAGTAGCTTGAGTTCACAAGTGCATTTTCAGATTAACATAGCATTCTATAGGAGCCCACAGGAAGACATTAATAGTACACGAGAAGTTGAAGCTCCAGTAGATTTGAAAAACACCACCTATCTATTCCTGGAAATCAAAGAAAGTATCCTTTATACTGTGACTAATTACAAACCCACAGCACAAGGCTACCTTCAATTTTGTAAACAAGCAGAAGGAAACATACTAGCTATCTACGCAGACAGGATACTCTTTGAACTACTCATTTCCAAGAGTATCTCTACAAACTTGTGTGTCCAAAATCAGATGGGCATTAAGATTTGCATAGGCTCTTTAGCCTTGAATGAGTTATATTCCTATGAGAAAGTATAGGAAAAAGAATTTCAGGTCAGACATAAAAATGGCAGGTAGAGATATGCTTTTGAAGTATGGGATCATTGCTAATTTACCTTTCTAAAATGAACTTTTAAATTTATATAAATATTTATATTTACATCTAGAGGGCATGTTGGGGGATGATGTGGCCAGGAGGAGGATTTATGGACATTTTTAATCAATTTTTAAAACCAGATTTATAAATGTAGCTTTATAGACACCTACTAATTACTTCATAAACTGCCTCATCATAGCAAGCATCCTCTAGGCAATGCCCAACAACTTGTGCTCCACTGAACGGAGCTGTCCATTAGACCAATTCATTATGATCTAGCTCTACTCAGTAAGGGAGACTGTGAGGAGTAGAAACATTAAAAGGTATTCAGAGACCAAACAACATTAAAGGATATTCTTTATAGTCGCATTTACATTAAATATTTGTCTTGGCCTCTGTTCCAACACTTTCTCTCCTCGACTGAAGGTGCAGACTCTTGTTTGGGGCATGCTGACAGCCAAGTGACAAGGACACTTATCTCTGCTAAGCAGTTTTTCCAAAATCGAAACTTAATTTTTCCATGAAGGGCACAACAGATCTCACAAATAAACCTTACTAGTTAGTGGAAAAACTGGGCTTTCATGGCAAGTCATTTACAATGTTTTCTGGGCTTTGGTACAATTGCTGGTGAAATGAAAACACAATATATACAAAGGTCCTCTAATAGCAAGAAAATGTATTATCTCTTCAATAGCATTGAGGCAATTAAATTGAATTACCAAATTCATACAAAAGGATTTTTCTGATCAGAAGCATGTAAAAATGGCAACTGAGCTACTTCCTAATGTAACAGAGGATAAATATTTCTTGTACCATTTTGGTGTACAATTTCTTTGGCAGGCATATTCTTAACTAATACAAGTTTTTTAAAAAGGTGCTTTCTTATAGCTGAAAAAGCATTAACTCCGGCAAAACATTCACTAAAACTGAATTATTTCACAATTCTAACAGATTTGTCTTGCCAAAAATCAAATGGTATTTATGAATAAGCAATTTAAGCAGTTTGATCAGGCAGGTGAAAATAGCTCTTTTAAAAAATGAAGCAGTTGAACATTTTTCTCTTACTTTATTTTCTGAGAAATTGCACAATACAAAGAAAAACATTACAGTATGATTTCATACAATTAATAATTATCATGGGTTATACTTACTGAAAATTTTAACTAAATCTTTTCCCAGATTCCCACATGTACATAGCACATAACGAATAGTTTACATATTTAAATACTAATACAATTCTTTAAAACATTTATCAGACAATCATAAAAATGAACAACCTGGATTTTCACTAAGGCAATAATATCCTTTGATTTAGCAGAAAGCTGTATCAAATACTGAATGGTCTTCAACTGGTTCTTATAAAATCTTTCCTCAAAATGTTTAATAGTGGAAAGGCAAACTTATAATGCATAATGATGCAGTACAGAACATTTTTTTGCTTTCTGATGCTCTGCCATCCTTGTTACAGTTTAACAAACACTTCAGGTGACAGTCACTATGGTAAAATATAAACAGGGAAATGCACATTACCCTGGTCAAAAAAGGATGTATGTCAACTTTGAAACTAAGCATCAAAGTTTGACAATGATTAATTATATGGAATTATTTTTGGGGGCAGTACAGGCACTAAGACAAACCAGTGATTAAGGTTGCCATATAAGTAGCAAATAATCTTCTAAATGATTGCACATACTCCAACATGTCTTTTACTCCAATGTTACAAAAGGACTCTAGTGCTTTCCTCCATATCCTATCAAGTCCATCTTTCACAATTAAATGGTTACAATTACAATAAAATTAAAGTATTATATTACACTGTATTGTGTTTAGAGAGCATCAAAACATATCATGGCATGGTTTACCCACCAGATTATTCAGAGGGAAAGTTCTATCACCTACCTGATAAATTGTTGAAAAATCTATATCTAACATTGAAACAAGATATCAGTGTAAACCACAAGTCATACAAGTGGTTTTACTTTACTGTCAACATTTCATCACCACTGGAGAAAATGTAAGAGTTCCTTAAAATATTACATGGAACATAACCATTTTGAACAGAATTCTAAATTCATACTTAAGAGATAGGTTAAAAGCAGTAAAATGTCAGCATTTGAATAACAAAAATCTTCAATTTCTTAGAGAATCAAACAGTAAATTTGTAAGCAAAGAACTGAGCTGTGTATAATAACCATTTAAAAATTTCAACATAATTTTTAAGCCATTTTAGAATGAGAGATGTGCAACCTTCATGAGAAGTTTCTCAAGTATAAATTGCAGATTTATCAATTTTAAAGCAAATTGAAAATAATTTTCCTACATTTTTCAGTGACTTAAAAGATAATTGCAATTAAGTGTTAATGCAGTTTAAAAATAAGAGTTGTTGCATTTTTGGATTTTAAAATATTTCATAGAATTTTTTTTAAGATATACTTGTGTTGGTAAGATTCTCATGTACATTTAAAATACTGTAGTACAAACCAGCATGTAAATAGAAATATTTTTTAAAAATTGAGACTGCATTCGAGAACAAGCATTACATCAACAGTGGGAAGAACATATTGTTGTACATGATTTTTTTTTCAATACTACAGTAAACTAATTGAAGTCATATTCTAGAAGACGAACAGGAAACAGGTCAACATTACTTGATATTTTAGAACTAGAGTATTACAATAATATTTTGTAATTGCCTGATAACCACTGGTTTAGAATTCACGAGAGAAAAGGAAGCACTAATTTGTACAGCTTGATTGTGACAATTTTCTGCACATATAAAGTACATTTACATATTTTATTCAGATTACCCAAAGCTTCCTTAGTTAGTTCAGTCTTAACAAGGTTTCTATTACAATTTAACAGAAATTGCTATAAAAAGGAACAAAAATTTTCCTTCTGTACAAAGTTCAGCTTTCTCTGAATGGGGCTATTAGAAAAAAAAATGCCTGCAATTCTTTGGTTTTCTATTCACACACAAAAACATTGCATCTACTCCCATAAGCCAACTCCTTTCATTTCGAAAAAGTAGCAAATTACTGCAAACACTAGTAGCTAGAGAAGCAAAAAAAAATGAAATGATGACTGAACTCATCGACCTAGTATGGGTTTGGAAATAATTGAAAAAAATAGGTTTTCCTCAACTATTTTCTGATACGGGCAACATAAACTAAGTTGTTTGGAAAGGATGTTCCAGACATTTAAACTCTTACACCTACCCTTTTAGTGTTTTCAATAACTGCTGGATCTGGTTTTCCATAATTGGGTGGATTTGCATATGGATCATATCCAAGCTTTGCTAACATAGGTGCAATCACTGGCATTTCACGAACTACCTCGTGCGGAATTTTTCCCACCCATTTTGACAAGGCTTCAACATTGACTGGTTTGATGACTTGATCAGTAGATCGCTCAACCCTGTAAAATTGAAAATATTCAACTTACCAAAACAGTTAGTCCATGTAAATTCTACTGTTCTTCCCCCGCCCTTGTTAAGTTATGCTCTAAGCTTTATGTAGTTTTTAAAACATTAAATTACTTCCGAACACAAACATCCCAAAATGTTGACATTTTATGTGCTAGCATACCTAAAATGGAGTTCTTCCAAGTCTTCACTATACTTTTATTGCACCAATATATTCCTTTTAACAGGACAACCAGGACTGTGCACAGTACCAAACTGCAGTATAACCAATACTTGTATTAAATTCATCACATCTTTAACTTCACATTAATTACCCTTTTATAGAAAACTTAGATCCCTACATTCTCAACAAACCAGAAACCTGCTTGAGCTCAGCAATCACCGGAAATCTGCTTGAGCTCAGCAATCACTGTAGCTGTCACATTAGCGTATTGCAAATATGAAGAATAAATATAACAGTATTGCACATTCCCTTTAAGAAGCTAACCAGGACTAAAGTTTCACAAATAGAACTGTAAAGTTACTCTCCCAAGATTATTTCACCAAAACTTTCAGAGACTTTCCATTTGTTAGCTTAACACACATGGGAATTTTTTTGGAGGATGTGGCTCTGGGGAGTTTCACCAGTCTATGTTACATCAAGTAATGCACCCTCACCTCTTGCTTCAAGATCAGAAAAGCATAATTAGCTTAGAAAAAAACACTTCATTATTGGGTTCATTTGGCCATGGAATATTTAAAAACAAATGTATTTACAAGTTTTTCTTTTTTAGAAGATCTGTGACTACTATTTCTACATGTTTTCTTATTTGGAGGCAGGTGCCAAACTCTAATTTTGAAACAATTTTTGTTAAGAAAACAATTTTGTACTATCCTATTACTTGGGAACAATATCTATGGAACCAACATCTATCAGAATTTATATTAAGTAACCAGTTCGATAATAGTTGTTTGCAACTTTTTTTAAAAACTGTATTAAGGGATTTTACTTACATGAAATGTAAACAAGCATACCTGCAAAACCACAATTTTTAATTATTTTAAAAAGTCAAATGAAAACACAAGCACACAATTACACATATTTTATACACAATGAATACAGAATGTGGTTAAAATGTAATGAATTAAGAGCATAAGATGGAGGAACAGAAGTAGGCTATTCAGCCCATCAAGTCAGCTTCACTCTTCCATGAGATCATGCTTTCTTACCTTTTCCCCATAACTCCTAATTGCTTTACTGTTTAAAAATTTATGTCAACCTTGAATATAGTTAATGACTTAGCCTTGACAGCCCTCTGAGGCAAAGAATTTCATAGATTTGCTTCTGTCACAGAATAAATTCCTCATGATTACATCTTCTGATAGACTCTCGCGAAAGGAAAATAAAACCTTTCCACATCTAGCCTATCGTATAGAATCACATATAGCATTGTTAGTGTAGGAGCTCATTTGGCCCATAGCGGCACACAGTTTCAATTACCAATTACTAATGCCAATCCCCTGCCTATTCCCCACACTCCTGCACATCATTTCTATCCAAATAATCATTGAATACCCTCAAACAAACATACATCCATCCAACACATTTCCAGACAGTGTTTTCTGTATGCTAATTACTTGCTCTGTGAAAATCACCCTTGCTTCATTTGCATATTACTTTAAATCTGTGCCTTCTGTTTTTCCCCCTTTACAACTGGGAATAGCGTTACCCTTTCTACACTGTCCAGCCACTTATGATCTTGAAACCTTTATCAAATCTCATTTCAGCCTTCTCTTTAAGGAGAACACTATCAACTTCTTCAATCTATCCTCATAAGCCAAAGTTTCTCATTCCTGAGATCATTCTTGTACATTGTTCTGGACTCCCTCCATTGCATTCATATCTTTCCAATAATGTGAAGCCCACACCTGTACAAACCTCCTGCTGAGGGCAAACAAGTTCTTTGTACAAGTTCAACATCACATCCATCCTCTCGTACTCACCGTCCCTATTAATAAAACTGAGAACCCTACACCTTATTGGCTATTCTCCATCCATTTTGCCTCGTTCAATGATCTGTGCACATATACACCCAGGTCCATTTGCTCCTGCACCTCCTTTAAAATTGTATCTCTTATTTTATAATGCCTTTCAATGCTCTTCATTGACTCTGTCACCTACCCGCCCTCTCCCACAACTTATCAATGTCCTTTGGAGTGCCACAGTGTCCTCCTCTCAGCTGACAGTTCTTCCATGTTTACTGTTCCCTGCAAACCAAGATCCACATGATTAATATATATCAGGAAAAGCAAGGATCCCAATACTGAACCCTGGAGAACTCCACTACAAACCTTCCTCTAGCCCAAAAACAGTCATAGACCATTACTTTCACTTTCTTATCACTTAATTTTACATTCACATTCCTATGGTCCCTTTTAGACTATGATCTATATCTTTTCTCAAATCATTGTTTGGCACTGTATCAATGCCTTCTGGAAATCCACGTATACCACATTAACAGTGTTACCATTATCAACCTTTTCTGTTACCTCTTCAAAAAACTTCAACTAATTAAAACATGATTTCCCCTTCAAAATCCGAGCTGACTCTTACTAATCAATCCACCCTTTTCCCTGTGATTATGAATTCGATCATGACTAACTGCTTCACAACCAAAAGTTAAACTAACTGGTCTACAATTGCTGGGATTATCCTTACAACCTTTCTTGAACAAGGCTTGTAATGTTTGCAATTCTCCAGTCATCTGGAACCTCTCCCTAAATCCAAGGAAGACTGAGATTAGAGCCAATTGCTTCCCACACTACCTTCAAAATCCCTGAATGCATTCCATCCAGTTCCAGCATCTAATCACGGTTAAGTGCCAACAATCTATTCAAGACATTTTCCTTATTAACTTTGAATGCTTCTAGTTAGAGTTTATTCCTCCGTGACTACGGTGTGGGCAGCATCCTCTTTTGTAAAGACGGATTCAAAGACTGTCAAGGGCTCCAAGAATCTCATACGTTTCAAAAAGGTCACCTCTCATTCTTCTAAATTCCGATGAGTACAGGAACAACCTATTCCATATCTGGAAACAGCCTAATAAACCTTCTCTGGATGGCCTCCAATACCAGAATGTCTTCCCATCAAAAACAGGCCCAAAACTGTTCACAGTATTCCATCTATGGTCTGGTCTTATATAGTTTTAGCAAAACATCCCTCCATTTACACTCCAGTCTCTTTGAAATAAAGGCCAACACTTCATTACTCGCTGAACCTAGACACTAAGTTTTTGTGATTCACAGACAAAGATTCCCAAATCACTGCTCCAGAGCTTTCTGCAATGCTTTTCCATTTAACAAATACTTGGCTTCTCTATTCTACCTTCTCCTACATTATATTCCATCTGCCAAGTTTTTGCCCACTCGTTTAACCTGTTCCAGATCGCTTTACATGCCTCATCTTCTTCACCACTTCCCTTAAGATTACACCTAACCAATTTTTCCATATGTTATATACTTCCTGCCCATATAGCTAGTTGCCAGGGTCAAGATTTTTTGAGTCAAGTTTGGGTCAGAATAATCCAATTTTGCAGTTGCAGGTCTCTGATAGGTGGTACCGTTATTCCTCCCTGGTCCATTAGTCTACTTTCTGTCCCACCTCAAACCGTTACCTTTTTCCTGCTCAGATTACTGATGTTAAGTGCGCTCTAAAGTCCCCTTACTTCATTTGTTTGCAACCTTGACATTAGTTTATCTTAACACAATTCTTATGAAAAAAGTGAGAAGAATTACAATAGTAAGGAATGCTTTTTCTGAAGGAATCCACTTCTTTAATACTAAAGTGGCTGAAGTGATACTAATACGAAGTCAAAAGCAAGATAAAGAACAGCAGCAGTGTTGGGCATGGAGCCACGTACTTGTGGCACTCGAAGCTTCACTATTTGCAAGTTGTGGCCATATCTAACCCCGCTGCATCAATATCAAAAGTTGCCTTAAAAACTCTACCTCCAATCCTTCAAAATTGAAGTTTTAGTTGCAATCACTGGCATGGATTCTACTACTACTCGCAAATGTCTTAACAGCTCCCTTCTCGTAAATTCCAGGCTTTTTAGCTCCTTCCCATTTGCCTTCTACAAAAGATATTCCAGATGCACAGTATTTCAACAAGATCCCCAGTTTGGCAGCAGTGCCCACTTCAATAGCTTATTCATTTGCTATACTGGATTGGTGTCTGAAATGCATCTTAACATGCTGACATTAAGACACAAAAGATGGCTTCAGATCAGAATTTAATTAAATAATTTTCAATTTGATTACACAGTGTAATTTTCTCCACACACCCAGAATTATTTTCCCTTTTTAGCGATGATCCATGCTTGGATGCTATTTCATTAATAACATGTAGTAGGTTATGCTAGCATTTTAATGCAAGGCCCAGACAGCAAACATTAAGTCAGCCATTTATTTAGCCAAGGTCAATCCCCACAGATTGTTCAAAAATACACATTTCCCAAGATGGATTGAATTATGAATGCAATTTTGTTTGAAATATCTGGTCCTTGCTTGGGCCACATTTCTCTAGTATCCAGAGTCCTGGTTATGTGTGGGGAGTGTCAAATCACCTGTTTTATCAAAATATGAGAATAATAGTTTCAGGCAATAGTGTAATGTTGTGCTATTTAGATTTGCTTCAACTTATCCCAATTTCAGTGAGGCTCTCAGTCAGTGAGTTTTTTGAAGCAGCAGCTGAGAGTCCAAAATCAATCATGGATTGCTTAACAGCTCAAGGTCTCTGGGCAGATCGGTGGCACAAGAAGACAGCGTATTGAAAGAAAACTTGTTGTCTGCTGCATTAAGCATCTAATGCAAGTTCTTCTGTACTGTTTAACATGCGAGTATGGAAATATCCAAATTACCACTCCAAAAAGCAGAATTAAAGACATAAGAATCCTACGTGCTATAGTTTAGGTAGGATACAATTCTGGTAAAAAGGTTAACCTGATCTTTCTTTCTTGGTAGATATAGGCTGACATGTTTTGTGTTTGTTTTAATGTATAATATTTAGTTTTCCCTTTACTACTACTTTAGTTTTTAAATTTAGGTGTTCATATCAATTCCCTTTTTAATTAAACTTCAAATTACACTGGGGCAGCACAGTGGTTAGCAGTGCTGCCTCATAGTACCAGAGACTGGGTTCGATTCCAGCCTCAGGCAAATTTGTGGACTTTGCACATTCTTCCTATGTCTGCATGGGTTTCCTCTCAAGTTCCAAAGATGTCCAGGGTGGGTGTATTGGCTTTGCTAAATTGCCCATAGTGTCCAATGATGTGCAAGCTAGACGGATTAGCTATAGGAAAATGCAGGGTTACAGCGATAGGGTAGAAGGGTGGGTCTGGTTGACATGCTGTTCTGAAGCACTGTATAAACTTGATGGGCTGAATGGCCTGATTCCATACTGTAGGAATTCTATGATTTTATATCTAAACACACAGATGTAACAACGATTCTTTCATCTAAGATAGACCATGCATACAATTCATTCATTTTTGGCACAAGACACCATCATTTGGTCAGAATGATGTTTTTATTCATATTATGCTAGTGTAGAATTTTTGCAGCACACTTGTTGTGCACGCTAACTGTACAACAGCATAACTGAAATTATACTATAGCCTTTGAAACTAGAGTCTCGCACTATCTGACAGCTGGAAAGGAACACCTCTAAAAAAAGTGATCAGATTCGGATGCCTATTGAATGCTATTTATGTTTGTATGCCAAAATGTTTCTGCAACAATAGTTTTCCTTTGGACAGCTGATACTTCAAGCAGCTCACAAAAGAGAGTGGCTACTGGTAGGAAGTTCAGTGAGGCAAGTGAATAATGACTTTGACGTGACCAGATTAAAGTAAGTCTGCAAATTTTATCAGCTGACTCATTTACCCTATCTAGAAAGCAACAGATCAAAGGCTTATCAAATGTAAGCCCAAAATTTACTGCAGTGAAGAAGCACTGTTTTATCAGATGGTCACGTTTTGCATGTGATGCTAAGCCCATGAGTGTTTACCCATTCAGGTGGATACTAGTGGTCTTGGCATTTTGACCAAATGTCTTACTCCATACATAAAAAAAAGTTAATTGCTACTACTTTGTTAGTAGAACATGGTTATATGGAAATTAGCTTTGGTATTGCAGAACTTATTGATGTACTTTTGATTGGAAGGATTATGATTAATGCAAGTGCACTTTTGCAGAAGAGTAAAGGACAATGAGGTATCCCCAAATACTAATGTATTTATCAGGATGTAAAATAAAGTGAGAGACAATGTCACTCAATCTTTGATATCATATCTGTTAGTTGAGAAGATGGATCAGTTATTTATGGCAAGTCACTCTAAATATATTCTGATCTGTGGTACTACTTTTAGATAATCACTTTTATTAACCTTAGTGCTGCTTCCACTTTTGAGATATTATAGTGCGTTACCTTTGCTATCTACCTAGGGTGGTCAGCTGTGGAGTGTCGACTTGTCTCAGGATTAAAGTGAAGTCTGCTTTTAGAAATCTAGAGTTAGAAGACTTCCACTTACATAGTACCTTTCAACACATCAAAAAATCCCAAACAGCTTTCAAACAATGTAGTACTTTGAAATGTAGTCTATGAATAACATAGGTAATATGGCAGAGATTGTGCTGAAATGGTGCTCAAATAAATTTTCAAAATCCCATATAAGATCCATTTCATAACTTTTGTTGTTTTGGGATAACAAATTTCTGCAAAATGTCACAGGTTTCATGGATTACTTGGCCTGCCATTAACCACAGCTGGTATTATAAAATTACTTTCGCTGTTTGGTCATGATTCATACAAATAAATGAATTAGGAAGAGTAGGCCATTTGATCTTCTAAAACTGCTCCACAGCACTGAGAATCTGCCTGTGGTCACAACTCAACATTTTGGCTTACATGTGATAACCTCTCACTCCCTGCCACAGGAATCCATCTCCTCAGCTTTAAAAATATTCAATCGATCCTGCCTTCACCCCTCAATTCTTAAACTGAGAAAAAATATCCTGACCAGGATCTTTATATTCATCTAAAATGCTGCATGGATAGAATTTAATCAGGACTTCCAAATTACTTTCTCCAGTCGGTTATCCCTTGAAAAACGATTAAATAATACTGTAATATCAGATGTTCACAATGCTACCCACAAGTTACTGTGAAGAACATTTGGCACAAAATTGCTGTTGCATTTCGCCAGATGAATGAGAGTGACATTGGGTCAGAAGAATTCTCATCAGGATATTGGAAAAAACTCTCAGATGTGATGCAAATAGGTATTCGCATTTTGGAATTCCATATGTTGACACAGCAAGCTCTGGGTACGGTTTATATAAAAATATTACTTTAGTTAAAATTTTATTTCTTAGGGGCATTAAATGCTATTAACAGGAGAAGAAGTTAAGTTAGACAAAGCTGGGGAAATCATATTCAAATTGGAGATCCTAATTTTTTCATTAGCACTGCTACCGCACAGTGCCTGGGACCCAGATTGATTCCACCCTCAGGACTGAGTGGAGTTTGCACATTCTCCCAGTGTCTGCATGGTTCCCTTTGGGTGCTCCGGTTTCCTCCCACAGTCCAAATTGGCCTCGTTAAATTACCTGTAGTGTTCAGTGATTTGTAGATTAGGTGGGTCATCGGGGGATGCTCTGAGGCTCAGTTTGGACTTGTTGGGCTGAGGGGCCTGTTTCCACACTGCAGGGATTCTATGAGTTCTAGGACGATTAGGTGATTATGCAAATTGGTTCTGTTCCTGAGCATCACAAGGTTTGGATTATCATATTTGTTTGAGAAACAGTAGAACAATCTTTAAGGGCTGTGATACAGGAAGGTGGTTGATACGAAATTGGAAGTCCTTTGGGTCAACATGTGAACAAGCTGCAAAATGTTCAAATAAATCTTTGAGTTAGTTCATCAAAGCAGGGCCTCTGGGCACAATAGTTCAGAAAGAAATTGATAAATGTAGAATTCTCGGACAGGCGAATGATGAGGTAGCCTGGCAAGGTGCTTTAAATTGAAGTGGTGCTGAAGTAAAGTAGTATAAATGTATCGTCAGTCACATTGCATGAAACAAAATCTGGTCTTTTACAATAGCATAAAATTCTCTTAGCAACTGTATACTGGTTTCATACACCATTATAACAATATTGCCCAAATGAAATATATTGGAGCTGACAAGTCTCTAGATCTTGACGAACTTCATCCCAGGGAATTAGAAGTGGTAGCTAATGAGGTGCCAGAACCATTAATGTTAGCTATGCTAAATTCGCTATATTTTGGAAAGCTTCCATCAAACTAGGAAGTTGCAAACATAGACTACTCAAGAAGGGACAGAGGTAGAAAACAAGAAACTACTGTAGGTCAGTTAGCTTGATGTCTGTTGTGAAGGTGTTAGAATTGATCATTATGGAAGCTTTAGCTGTGCATGTAGAAAAAAATTATGGCAATCAGAAAAAGTCAGCAAGATTTCATGAAAGAGAAATCATATTAACCAACTGGAGTCCTCTGAAGAGGAACATGCTCTCTGGATAAGGGGTGGGCCTGCAGATGTACTCGACTTAAATTTCTAGAAGCCAAATGCAAAGATGCCACAAAATTGGTTTTATGCAAAGTAGAAGCATACGGTGTAGCAGATAAAAGATCAGCATGGATGGAAAATTCGCTAGCATAAATGGGTCTTTGATTGGCAAATATGATAAGTGTGGTCCTACAAGGGTAATGTTGTACACTCACCTTTTTGCAATTTATATCAATAATTTAGAAAGGGGAAGAGAAGGCAGGCTGGCTAAATTTGGAAGTGACAACAATAGGTAGGAAAGTATGCTGTGAAGAGGGCATAAGCAGGTTGCAGACAGATAGAAACAAGCTGTATGAGTGGACAAACCTAGCAGATGGGAGTATAATGTGCAAAAATATAGAATTCTTCACTTTGGCAAGCATTTAAAAAAGCAGAGTACTATCTAAACAGAATGACTGTAGAAATCCAAGGTGCAGAGGGATCGAGGTATTGTAATGCATGAGTCAGAAAAAGTATGGGTACAGCAAGTGATTAAGCATTTCATTGGCTGCCTATCCTTTATTACATGAGAAACTGAGCATAAAAATATGGACCTTATTGAACTGTGGAGGGGCCTAATTCATATTTCATAAAATCCCTAGTGTGGAAACAGGCCCTTCGGCTCAACGAGGCCACATCGACCCACACAGCATCCCGCCAAGACCCATCCCCTTATAACCCACCTAATCTACACATCCCTGAACACTACAGGTAATTTACCATGGCCAATCCACCTAGCCTGCACATCTTTGGACTGTGGGAGGAAACCGGAGCACCCAAAGGGAACACACGCAGACACTGAGAGAATGTGCAAACTCCACACAGTCAGTCACCTGAGGGTGGAATCAAACCAGGGTCTCTGGCACTGTGAGGCAGTAGTCCTAACCACTGAGCCACCATGCCGCCCTGTATTTATAAGTACTTGGGAGTTCAAATTTGGAACCTGAAATATACCACTATAAAAAGGTTAGCAGGACGCTTTAAGTGTAAGTAACTACATTCTCTCTAATTTCTCCAGTCAAAAATGCATCAGCATGCACGGACCATTGGAGCCGCTGTGCAGCCAAGAGGAAACACTGATTACTGGGGCACAGAATTTAAACATTATATATCTAATTTAAAAACAAGACTTAGAATAGCAAGACAGTACTGAGCTTGGATTATTCAGCACTTTACATTTCATTGTCTGCTTAAGTCCATGCTTTCTTTGGCACTGGATAAAAAAAATACTTCCCATCCAAAACTATTTAGGCAAATTAAAAATCTGAACAAGTGCAGAAGCATAAAATACCAGAACCACGTGGAACAGCTTTCAGAGTCTTAAAAACACCTTCAGATTTTTTTTCTTTATTCTTAGATGCAATGCAGGTGTCACCAGCAAAACGCCTGCAATTTTAGTACATCCTTAATTACCCTTGAATTCCATGTTTGCTCAGTCACATCAGAGCACAGTCAGGAGTTAACCACATTACTGGGAGTCTAGAGTTAGATGTAAATCATCCTGGCCAAGAACAGCAGATTTCCTTCCATCAGACAGTGAACCAAACAGGTTTTTTTTTAAATGGCAGTGAAGAATGGCTTTAAAGGTCACTATTATAAAGCCTACCTTTAAATTCCAGAATTATTAATTAAATTCCACCACCTGTCACGGTGGGATTTGAGTCAATGTTGTGACAGCATTAGGCTGAGCCTCTGGATTATTACAGCAGTGATATTATCATTTTACCAACACCTGAGATTGAAAAATTGAAATATTAAGGCAAGGCGTATAATAGGGATTTTGAATCTTCTTTTATGTTCTTTCTACCAGTACCCCAGCAACCACAAGCAGCATCGGCCTATCAAATAACTTTTACGTGACAAAATAAAACATTGTGTTTCACAGTTGCAAAAAGGTTTTACAATTCTCAACTGATTTTTCAAATTGTACAAATAAAACGTTAACTAATACTTACTTAGAAAGAGAAACACCTCCTGCTTTCCCTATCATTTCTTCATGATGCAATACTGCAGTGTTCCAAGGAACATCTAAGAACTTCAGAACATTCTTCATCCAAGTTTCAGGATGCAAAACAAGTTGTTCATAGTGTACTGGTAAACATTTATTAAACCCAGTTTCCAAACATTGGTTATACATGGTCTCGATGGCACGGTTCCACTTGGTCAGACAGTCTCTGTAACTACTGAGATCAAATCCTGCAATGGTAACTTTCCGAGTAATCATGGAATGTACTGAAGCACGTCCGTCCCGTATCATTAGAATGAATTTGGCATTGGGAAAAATTTTGCTCAAGTAAGTCAATGATTTGAGAGCAAATGGATCTTTATTGCATAAGTACGTAGCAGGTTCCCCATGTTTAACAATAATTTCTAATAAAAAGGCTTGCATGGCCGAGTCCAGCACCTCATCAGTAACACCAGCTTCATCCAAGCGCTGCTTCTCTCTGCCAGATCTGCTCCACATTTGTTTCATTGCAAGGATTCTAGGAATAACTCGGGTTTCCTCCCCACAGCGAATTTCAGGATGGGCATCAAGCATTGCTCTCATGAGTGTGGTGCCACTTCTTGGTACTCCTCCAATAAAAATTAATGGCATGTCTTTGTTGTAAACAAGTCTACTTGAACTATTTTTGAATCCAGATTTTGAAATGTAACTTAGTGACCTGCCACTATCTAGAACATTAGGATGCTGCTGAGTGTGCTCTTCTACTCTATGGTGGCATTCAATTGCATAACGACCAAGATAAAATACAGTTAGTGAGCTGATCACTAAACATGCTAATAATAAGTTCTGTTTCAATTTGCCTATCATTTTGAAATATCACTATGATAGCTATTGATCCAGATAGATATCAAAATAGTCTTTTACAAATCTGCCTTTAAATCAATTCCATGGCACCAGAACAGGAAAACACATCTGAAAAAGAAAACAAAACACCAATAAAAATCTGCATGAGATTTCACATCAAAACAGACAATAATACAAAAATACTTCAGAAGTAAAAAGACTTTTTGTAATACTTTCAGTCCTACATCAAGCAGCAGAAAACTTAAGTGGAAAAACAAGCTACATGACATCAAACTACTTTCCAATGGAAAAACAAGAAGTATTAGCTAACAATGAAATAGAAATTTTAGCTTGTTTAAAACAATACTTATGCATACTACTAGACAAACATAAATCCAAAGATTCCAAAATAAAAAGGCTAAAATCAAAAACATGACAAAATATCTTCGGAATTAGTGACAAATTTGCTCACAAACGTTCATAAACCAATCATGTTTATGTCCTTACAATTTTAGGTAATCAAAAGGGTTACTCCATTGATCGCCAATTTTAATCACAGAATTCTGACACTACAAAATGTAAGCTGTTTGGCCCATCATGTCTGCACTGGTTTTCTGAATGAGCATAATGAGTTTGTGTCAATTCTCTTAGCTTTTTCCGATAACCCTGAATATTAGTCAACTAACTTCTTTGCTTGTATGTTCCATGACTATTAATAAAGTCTGTATGCTTTAACAACTACTGGCTTTACATGTCCTACCACTTAATTACTTACTCACATAAGTCACGCCTCTCTGCTCCTGCACATGCTTCATTTTATTGCATATCTATGTTCTTTCTACAAAGGTGTATCATCTCACATTGAACTTCATCTACCACATATCTGCCCAACCCATGAGCTTAGTAATGTCCTTTTGCAGCTTTACACCACCTTCCTCCTAAATTAGAATACTTCCAAGTTTAGACATACCTGGAAAAGGTGCATTCATATTAACACTAAATTAGGCGTAGGCTATTTGGCCCATCTAGCCTACTAAACCTATCCACAAGAGTGTGACTGCTCCGATTGTGGCCTCAACTATCCATTTTTACTTCCTCAAATAACCTTAGAGTCCCTTGTTAGAGAACAATCCATTTACTTCCATTTCAAAAATATTCAATCACTGCCTCCACTGCTCTCTGGGGAAGAGTATTTCAAAGATGGACAAACTTCTGCAAGAGAGAGAGAGAAAAAAAATCAGTCTTAAATGGGAGACATTTTTTTTAAAACTACGTCACTGAAGTCTAGTTTCGCCATTTGAGAAAGACATCCTTTCAGCATCCACCTGTCAAGTCCTCGCAGGATCTTGTAGTCTCAAGAGGATCACATCATTATTTCAACCTCCAATAGCTGGAGGTCCAGCTTGCCCAATCTTTCCTCATGCCTCAATAATTCCATTCCAGATCTCAGCTGAGTGAACTTCTGTTTTTAATTCATTTGTGGGATGTAGCATCACTGGCTGGCCAGCATTTATTGCCTGTCCCTCGTTGCCCTTGAGAAGGTGGTGGTGAGCTGCCTTCCTCAACTGCTGTAGATTGACCCACAATGCCATTAGGAAGAGAATTCCAGGATTTTGACCCAGTGACAGTGAAGGAACATGTGAGGGTAGTGAGTGGTTTGGAGGTGGTAGCGTTTCCATGTATCTGTTTGCCCTTGTCCTTCCAGATGGAAATTATGGGTTTGGAAGGTGCTTTCTGAGGATCTTAAGTGAATTTCTGCAGTGCTCCTTACAGTACACACTGCTGCTACTGAGCGGCAGAGGAGGGATGGATACTGGTGGATGTACTGCCAATCAAACGGACTGCTTTGGTGTCAAGCCTCAAGTGCTGCTAGAGTTGCATCCATCCAGGCATGTGGAGAGTATTCCATTAAAACTTCTGATTTGTGCCTTGTAGATGGTGGACAGGCTTTAGGGAGTCAGGTGGTGAGTGACTTGCTGCAATATTCCTAGCCTCTAACGTGCTCTTGTAGCCACTGTGCTTACATGGTGAGTTTCTGGTCAATGGTAACGCCTTAGGATGTTGACTGTGGGAATTCAGCAAGTTTACACCAATGAATATGAACAGGCTCTTTTTGGTGATGGTCATAGCCTGGCATCTGTGTGGCACAAGTGTTACTTGCCACTTGTTACCCTAAGCCTGGATATTGTTGCATTTGAACATGGATTCCTTCAACATCTGAGGAGGACTGCAAGGGCTTTTTACATATAGGATGTAGCTGGGAAAAATTTCCCATTGGTCAGGTAGCCAGTGTCATAACAGTACTGAAAGCGCTTGGTAGGAGAGCGGCAAGTTCTGCAGGACAAGTCTTCAGTACTATTACCAGACCACTGTCATAGGATATAGCCTTTGCAGTATCCAGTATCTCCAACCATTTCTTGATATCACATGGAGTGAATAAAAATGGCTGAAGACTGGTTTGTGATGCTGGAACCACTGGAGGGAGGTGGAGATGAATAATCCATTTGGCACTTCTAGCTGAAGACATCTGTGAATGCTTCAGACTCATCTTTGTACTGATGTGCTGTGCTCTTCCATAATTGAGGATGGGACACTTGCGGGTTTTCCTCCTCCAGTGAGTTGTTTAATTGTCCACCACCATTTATGATTAGACTTGGCAGAATTACAGAGCTTAGATCTGATCCATTGGTTGTGGGATCGCTTAGCTCCATTCATCACTTGCTCCTTGGTATTCTAGTCCTGTTTGGTGGCTTCACCAGATTGACGCCTCATCTTCAGGTATGCCTGGTACAGCTCCTGCATGCCCTCCTGCATACTCTATTGAACCAGGGTCGATCTCCTGGTTTGACAGTAATGATCAAGTAGGGAAATATGCCAGGCCATGAGGTTACAGAGTGTGTTGGAGTACAATTCTGCTGCTGATGGTACACAGTGCCTCATGGATGCCCAGTCTTGATTTGCTAGATCTGTGTGAAGTCTGTCCCATTTAGCACAGTGATAGCACTAAGCAACATGATGGAGGTTATTCTCAATGTGAAGGCAGGACTTCTTCCCCAGAAGGACTTCTTCCCCAGAAGAACTGTGCAGTGCTCACTGTTGCTGATACTGTCATGAGCAGATGCATCTGCAGCCAACAGATTGGAAGGATGAGGTCAAATATGTTTCTCCTTCTTGTTGGTTCCCTCACCACCTGCTGCAGACCCAGTCTAGCAGCTTTGCACTTTAGGACCCAACCATCTCAATCACTAGAACTGCAGCAAGCTACTCTTGGTAGTGGACACTGGATTTCCCCCACCCAGACTACATTTTGTGCCCTTGCCATCCTCACTGCTTCTGCCAAGTGTTGTTCAACATGGAGGAGAACTGATTCATTAACCGAAGGGCTGTTTCCTTGCCAATTCTTAACCTGAAGCCACGAGACTTCATGGCATACAGATTCACTACTGAGGACTCCCAGGGCAATGGTCCTGACAGAATACCACTTGCTACCACCTTTGCTGGGTCTGTCCTTCTTGTGGGTCAAGATAAATCCAAAGATGTGTGTCCAAAAGAGCGTTATCTGGGACAGTGTCTGTAAGGTATGATTCCTTTAGTATGATTATGTCAGACCGTTACTTGACTAGTTAATAAGACAGTTCAAGCAATTTGGCACGAGCCTCTAGATGTTAGTCAGGAAGACTTCGTAGTATCAACAAGCCTGTTTCTGCCATTTGTCTTTTCCAGTGCCAAATTTGACGCCAGGTGATGCGTCAGCTTTCATTTCTGAGATTTGATAGTGACTGACGCAACTGAATATTTTGCTGGGTTGTTTCAGATGCCAAATGAGAGTCAACCACAATGCTGTGTCTGAAGTTCCCGTACACCAGACCAAGTGAGGATTGTAGATTTCTTTCCCTGCAGCACATTATTGAATCTTTTCTTAACTGTTTTTAATGCACTTTTTTTTTCTTAAAAAAGACCAAAACTGTACACAATATTCCAGATGTGGTCTCATCAGGGGAGGCAATGGTCTAGTGGTATTATCGCTGGATTGTTAATCTGGAGACCAGATAATGTTCTGGGGACCGGGGTTCAAATGCCACCATGGCAGATGGTGGAATTTGATTTCAATAAATATCTGGAATTAAGAGTATAATGATGACCCATTGCCAATTGTTGGAAAAACCCATCTGGTTCACTAATGTCCTTTAGGGAAGGAAAATGCCATCCTTACCAGGTCTTAGGGCTTACATGTGACTCCAGACCCACAGCAATGTGGTTGACTCTGAACTGCCCTCTGGGCAATTAGGGATGGGCAATAAATGCTGCCTAGCCAGAGATGCCCTCACCCCATGAACGAATAAAGAAAAAAACACAAATGTACAACTTTAGCTAACACACCTCTACTATTTTGTACCAATCCCCTTGTAATAAACGGTAACATTCCATCTGCCTTTCTGACAATTTGCAAATGCAGCAAGTAAAGGCTGTGAGATTAGATTCTCTACAGTGTGGAAACAAGCCCTTCGGCCCAATAAGCCCACAACACCCTTTGGAGCATCCCACCCAAACCCATCCCACTGTAACCCACATACCCCTGAACACTACAGGCAATTTAGCATGGCCAATGCACCTAGCCTGCACATCTTTTGACTGAGATTTATGTACAAGAACACCCCAGATCCCCCTGTACCTCAGGCTCTTTCATCTGATTTCATTTAAATAATACACTATTTTTGTACTTTTCCTGTCAAAAGTGGTCAAGCTCATTCACATCTGTCAAATTTTTGCAATTAACCCAATTCATCTACACACTTTTGCAGACTCCTTATTTCCTTGTCAACATAATTTTCCTAATTATCTTTGTGTCATCGGCAAATTTAGCAAGTTCAGTCACTTTGTTCAAGACATCAATATAAATTGTACAATGCTGAAGCTCCAGAACTGATTCTGTGGCAACTCCACTACTTTTGCTTGCTTGCCAACCTGAAGATGACGCATTTATGCCTACTATTCATATTTACTAAAATAGTACTTATATTATTCAGAATGGGTGCTTTCAATGCAGAAAATGAAAGCAGCCATTAACAATGGCTGTAATCCTTCTGCATATGCACAGTTGCACCTGTGATATGACATTACACCATTCATCAGAAAGGAAAAGGACTCCTGTAAAGAACTTTTTATTAGAAGGACATTTTCAGGAACTTTCTCAAAACATTTAAAATTACCTGTATTATTGCTCTACACATATTTAAGTTTTAAATTCTCAACATTTTTCTCCTCATTTAATTCTTAGAATAAAGAGAGTGAAGTTGGTTAGATGCTGCAAATGCCAGCATTAAGCTGTGGAAGCGATATGGAGACATAATATAAATATTACATTTATATTAATTGCTCATAATAAAAGCTGGTCATTCATCTCATCCTTGAAACCCGTGGTCATAACAGTGCGCTAGTGAAGTTTCTAGAGTCATAAGAGTTCTTCAGCACAGAAACAGATCCTTCTGTCCAACTTGTCTGCGCCAACCATGTGTCCTGGGTAATCTAGGACTTTTTCCAGAATTTGGACGACATGCGCATCTAAATCCCTCCTATTTTTGTACCCATTCAGATACCTTATAAATATTATAACTATACCTTCTCCACCACTTCCTCTGGCAGCTTGTTCTACTGTGTTAAAAAGTTGCCCCTTCAGGTCCCTTATAAATCTTTCTCCTCTTAAATTAAACCAAGGTCTAGTTGTGGACTCTGCTCTAGTTTTGATCCCTACACTGGCATAAATATCTTGGTTATTCAACCTATCATGCCCCTCATGATTTTATAAACCTCTATGTAGGAAGAGGTCATATAATCACAATTAATTAAATATCAATGAGTGACCAGAACAACCACACTTAGGCAGTTAATCTCATTGTAAAAATCCCCAAAGAAATTAAACGTTATTGAAATAAGATGAAATTAGATTCTGAAAATGAAGTGCAATGGTTTTGGTACTCAACAAGTATTTTGGCCCTGAAAAACTATTTTTTTTAAATTTGTGAAATGTCAACTTTACATATAATGATAATAGACGTTCAATACATTTTTAAAATACATTATTTCTATCTCAATTTGTGTCATGCTCCAAATTTTATCATGCACTTTGTAAAATTATTTAAAAGTTGAAGGATACTCAGTTCATTGATATATTCGGAGAACAATTAAGGTCAATGTGACAAGTTGTTTACCTTCTTTGAATGACATCTCCATTGTTGGATGTCTTAGAATCCCTTATGTTCATTCTAGATGTAAACCTACGTCAGGAAAGGCAAAATCCATGCAAGTGTTCACAAAATCTAAGTACTCAAAGAGAGTAACAATTTAAAAAGTTTCCTGCATGCAGATTTTGACATCATTAGTCATTCATGAGTTTTCTATTACCTGTCTACTGCACTCTTTGTTCAGGTCTAACAGTCATCGAACCCAAGGATAAGGGTAGTGCTATTGTTGTCTGGCAAACTGACCTCTATCCTGCTGAAGTTGCATGTCAATTTGCAAACAGTTCCTCTTACCTATCCTCACTGATCTTCAAGCCAAAGATTCCAGAACAGTCACTGGCCTCATCATCTCCACAAGTTCCCACCTCAAATTCACAACCTCGTACAGTTCACTCCTATCTCCTTCCTGAGGTCCATTCACAGGCTGACCTGGTAGATGTTTTGCTTCAGCCCCACCGAACTGACTTCTTCCTACCTCCAGTCTTTTCTCCATTTGTCTTTTCTCTTAAAATAACGAAGGGGGTGCATCAGAAATGTTTACAATTTCTTTGTCCACCTGTTCACCACAAATTCCCAAACCATCTATACCTCCATCTTCCACCAGGAGGGTCTGAAAGCTCTCAGCTTCTCTCTTTAACAGTGGCCCAACTAGTTCCTATCCACCAATACACCATTCAAACTCAAAATATAATGTCTTTCAATACAATTCATGTCAACTAAAGAGTTGCTAGAAGTATCCACACAAATCTTACTTGACAAAAAGGCAGGATAGCTGTCAAACATGGCTCATTTCAGTTCTAGAGATAGTAGGAACTGTAAATGCTGGAGAATCTGAGATAACAAGGTGCCGAGCTGGATGAACACAGCAGGCCAAGCAGCAGAGGTGCAGGAAAGCTGGTGTTTTGGGGAAAGGTCTAGGCTCAAAACGTCAGTTTTCCTGCACCTCTGCTGCTGCTTGGCCTGCGGTGTTCATCCAGCTCTACACCTTGTTATCTCAGATTCTCCATCATCTGCGGTTCCTACTATCTCTGCTCCAGGATCAAGTTTTTTTCTTTCTTATCCTATCATTCCTTTCTATCTTGGAGATCTAACTATTCTATCCATAGAGATTCTACCTAATCTGAGTTTTTCCAGCATTCTGTTTTCATTTCAGACTTCCAACATCTGATTTTCAGTTTACATTCTAGGTTAGACCTACGTAGAAGGCTTGACCATTGATTATGATACCAAAAAATGTACTGCACAGCATCACCTTCAAGGGGTCAGGACAAAAACAAACTGAAGAATGTGTGCACCAGCAGTGGATTGGGATAAAATTACTCTAGTTTTTCTTCCTATTTGCCTTTAAACCTAACTGCTAGTACATGTAAGAAAGGAATTCCTGATCCATGAATTGCCTCAAACATATTACAGAACCAGATTTTCGGAAGAAAATACCATAAAATTCAGAGAATTAATTTTCCATGTTATTACTAATTATTACAACTTGGGCACTGACTTAATTGAGCTGTACCATGTATCTGATTTATAAAAAAAAAGTTGCAACATCAGAATTTATAAACGTGCATTCAACTCTTACATTTATTTCTATTATACTGTTGAGTAATTATTTGTACTAAGTACAACTTTAACGCGGATATTTTGAAAATAATCTGTTTGGTAGCTACATTCAAACATCTTAGTAAGAGAACGAAAATTCTTGAAAGTGGTAGAAATTATTGGGCAAACCTAACTTCAATTGTAACGATAAACACGTTCAAATATTCACAAATAAAGCAAACATCTAGAGAAGTGAACACAGATGATTAACAGAATTCTGCAAAACAAAAACACACACACAGGACTCGTTAGCCAAATGAAAATAGATATACAAAGTAGATGAAAAGTCCAGTCAATCGTCAAAGATCTGTTGAACCAGAGCTCACAAAAATGCTTTCAGTATACTGCTGATGATTCCAACAAACTGGGTTGAATTTCATACATGAAAATTATCTTACCTTACTTAATAGTTTGATTAGTATCACCAGTTCTGGCCGTCATTATGGCAACCAATACAAGTTTAGCTCTGTCTTTTCTTCTGCATGGAATGTTGAACACTGTGCAAGTTACATTCAGTATTCCTTCCTGGCTGACCATTTTTTCAACTGTGTTGGCCCCTGACTGAGGATTTCATCCACAGATTTCTAAGTCCTACATAACTATCATGCTCCACCTCAATGTTCCTTCAAAGACTTCTCTATGCTTGATGATGGGCTGGGGGCAAATTACAGTCAATCACAATCAGACAACTCCCACGACTCTATGATCACGCTCCTTAGGAAGGGCTAGTAATTGGAAAATTTGAACAGCTCTGTCCTGGTACTCAGCAGTGAATACCAAAAACAATTACATCATTGTTCCTGAGCTTTGTGTCATCACGACCTCACGCAAACACTCATACCACATTCAGAATGTAACAATCAAGCACCCTTATGTTAGTCTTTTGCTTCTGAACAATTTACTCATCACCATAGCAACATCAAAACCCCACAATCCAACTAATTGCTGCCAGACTAAGAATGCCCCTTTTACCAGTTTCTCATGAAAGGTTAAAGATGGCAGAATATTAACAGTCTATTAGTATTATTGAATACAAATATGAAGCTGTACTTCAGATTCCTTAAATTCACGAAAGGAAAAAAACTTAATGTCAATGCATCCTGTATATGTGCAATCAAAGCAAAGCAGAAAATACAATCATGACACAATTACATTTTACAGGAACCTTTATTTAGGCTGTTCGCATTATAAAATGAAGATGATCGAGTACACTGCAATACCAACTAAAGGTATCAGCAATTGTTTGGGAGGAACCATTGCTGTGTGATCTAAGGGTACCAGTCAAAAGACCAATAACGTATAGCGTGTACAGTAATTCAGAATACCTCATTATTAAGGAGTTTCAATTTTTAAAAACTTAATTCACGGGATGAGGGCGTCATAGAATAGGCCAGCATTTGTTACCACCCCTAATTGCCGATGGGGTAGTTAAGAGTCAAGCACATTGCTGTGGGTCCGGAGACACATACAGGCCAGATTAAGCAAGGATGGCCATTTCCTTCCTTAAAAGGACATCAGTAAACTAGATTGGTCTTTCGTGTCAATCAATAATGGTTTAATGGTCATCATTAGATTCTTAAATTTTTAATTGGAATTAAATAATTTAGATTTTTATTGAATTCAAATTCCACCATGTGCCATGATAGATTAGAACTCAGGTTCCCAGAATGTTACGTGGGTCTCTAGATTAACAATCCAATGATAATAGCACTAGACTATCACCTCCTCACAGTCATCTTAAACATGCGACAAAATAAGCTCAGATGCTAAAAATTCAAAAACATGTAAAAAGTTCTTTTACTGATATCTTTCTTCATTTTATTTAAATTGAGAAAGACTGCAAAAACCTATAGAACAGAAAGATTTCTTTTCTCAGACTTGTACATCTGTGGATTTGTTTACTACACAGAATATTTGTATATTCAAGGCTGAGATCAACAGATTTTTACGCCGCAAAGTCAAGAGAAGTGAGGATGATCAGATCAGCCAATTATCTCAATAAATGGTGGAGTAGACTTGATGAACTGAATCGCCCACTTCTGTTCTCATGTCTTCATGCTTAATTTCCACAGGCCAGCTGTCATTAAATAGGCTAAGTCAAATCAACTCAAATGGAATTTTATGAAAAGCCTTTCGAAATTATTTAAAAAGAAGTGGATGTGCACTAAAAATGCATGTTTCAGCCATTATATTAGAAAGGCAGTTTTATGGCTTAAAAATACATCTTACCTTTTGGACCAGCCTTACATGTGGGACCATATTAGAGACCTTACTGAAGTCCTTGTAAATCTCATCAACTGCGCTACCCTTATTTTGTCACTTTTCAAAAAATTCAGTTAGTCAAACAGGATTTCCCGCCAATAAATTGATGCTGACTATCCCTGACCAATGCCTGCCTTTCCAAATATAGCTTAATCCTGACCTTCAGAATTTTTTTTCAATAATTTCACCAACACTGATGTCAAACTAACTGGCCTGTAATTACCTGGCCTATCCCTACCATCCTTCTTGAACAAAGTGAACACATTAGCTTTCCTTCAGTCACTTGGCAATTCACCTGTGATCAGCAAGGTATTAAATAGTTCCAACAGGGCCCCAGCAATCTGTTCCCTTGTATCCCATAATAGCCTGGGAGGCATCTCATTGAGGTCTAGGGATTTGTGAACCTGTATGCCTGCTTAAACATCTAATACTAAGTCTTTATTAATGGTTCTAGAACCTTACCACCCCAAAATTAAATTCTAGGCTATAATGTCTTGCTCCTCTGTGAATACGTATGGGAACGCATTCACTTAAGACTTCACCTGCTTCCACTGCCTCTAAGCACAGAGTGCCCTTTAGCCTCTAATAGGTCCCACCCTTTCCATGATAATCCTCTTAAAATACTTACAAAAAGCCTTGGGATCTTTCTTAATCCCATCTAACAAAGATATTTTGTGGCCCATCTTTATCCTCCTAATTTCCTTGAAGCAACTTTCAACACTCTCCACACTTTAAGGACCTGCCCTGCATTTAATATACTGTACCCAACATTGGTTTCCTTTTTATTTCTTTACAAAACTCTTGATTATCCCTTAGGGAATTCCGAAATTTCACTGAAAGACCATGTCAAAGGGCTATGGAGGCTCACACTAAGTATGCTCCAAGGAGACATCAATATGTTTCTACACCTTAAAACTGACAAAGGATACACACACTGCTGGAAAATGGTGTTGAGCCAGATTAATACGGATCCAGCTGAATTGTGAGGCCGGCTTGAAGGGTCAAAAGACCCAGTCCTCCTCCTAATTACTGTGCTCCAACGAAGGCAATGTAGCCTACATGATTCTTGCCCCATGCACTACTTTAAGCATTGACTTGCCTCACCACTGATGCACAGTGGCAGCAGTCCATACTATTTACAATTTACCTTGCAGCAACTCATCTTTTTCAACAGTCCTTCAAGTATTGGGTTCCATGGTTGCTGAACAGTCAATTCCTGGAGAAACAAACTCTGCAAAAGATGATCAGAGATAATGTGAACTGCAGATGCTGGAGAATCCAAGATAAAGTGTGAAGCTGGATGAACACAGCAGGCCAAGCAGCATCTCAAGAGCACAAAAGCTGATGTTTCGGGCCTAGACCCTTCATCAGAGAGGGGGATCTCCCCATCCCCCTCTCTGATGAAGGGTCTAGGCCCAAAACGTCAGCTTTTGTGCTCCTAAAATGCTGCTTGGCCTGCTGTGTTCATCCAGCTTCACACTTTGTTATCTCTGCAACAGGTGAGGCAGGTGGTGAGGATTCTGTTTTAGCTGCTTGCACTTGGCTTCTACGGACTCCACTTGGTGATGTTCAAAGTAGCTGGTACCTTCACGGACGCTTCTTCCCCAGTTTTTGCATTCTAGGACAAGCAATTCCCATCTGTTGGTGATGTCTCAATTGCTTCAGCTTTCAGGGTGCCCTGACAACACTTCATGGGCCCTCCTAGTGATTGTTTACCATTATAGAACTTGGAGTAGAGCTCTTATTTAGGGAGTTGCATGAAGCATGCAGACAATCTGGCCCATCCATCACAGTTGGATGTTTATAACCAGTGCCTTGACACTGGAGAAATAAGCCTGGAAGAAGATGTTTCCATAGCCAATTTTCTGCTCATCCTATAGGTTTGCTCAACTCTGATGAAAGTTTACAGAGATGGAGTGGAGTGTTGCAATAATGAAGAAGAAGAATGTTGGTGTGATGACGTGGCCTTGCCTGTTCCCAGTTTCTACTCTTACTGGATCTGGTGAATCCATTGGTGAGAATCAGTTTGCATGCAATCTGCATCCAATTTTAATCTTTGTACCTGTACCTTAACCAGTAACATTGTCTTTTTTAAAAGTCTATAACTTTAAGCAAATGTCATACAATAAACTAGCCTTGGTCTTGTTCAACTAATAAAGATTTGCAGTTAATTATTTTATAACAGGAACACTAAAAGAACTGAAAACAGACTTAAGGGGTTATATTAACTCACAGTTCATACAGCACACTCTGGACATGCCTGGTAGTCATGACTCATGAAAAAGCATTTCACAAATTAGTGTTCTATTCAGTGAATGATTGCTCAAAATATGGGTCATTCAAAAAATTTCTGAATTAAGATTATCCGAATGAAATTAAAATTATGTACAACTAGCCCCCTTTCAGTAGAGGCAAGGTTTAATTCAAAAATTTTAGAGCAGATACTATGCAACTTTCAAGCAAAAATTTCTGTTGATACTTACATTTCCCTTCATACAAAACTAACAATTCAAATATCATTGAGGGAGTAAAATCATTTCCCTGCCCCTCAAAGGGCAAGAGAAACTCAATCTTCTCATTGCTAGGCTTCTGAAGATTCTTTTTACATTTTTACTCACTTTAAGTTACATGATACAGTCATGTAGTGATATTACTTGCATGTTTGTTGAATGGTTGTAGGGGTTTTTAGTTAGAGAAGTAAGCTAGCAGAAATATCAAATAAAAACAAACATTGCTCGAGAAATTCAGCAAGTTTGGCAGCATCTGCGGAGAGAAACAATCAACACTTTGAATCCAGTATGACACTTCAGATCTGCATTGTTTTGCTTTTATTAGTGCAGATTTCAGATTTAAAAACTATTTTTATACTGTTTATTCCTCATGGATAATTAAAGTTGTGCAAACTGCAAACTTTAAAAATTCACCAATTGGATGTTGGTATCACTGGTTGGACCATTTATTGCCCATCCCTAGTTGGACAAGAAAGTGGTGGTGACTGCCTTCTGGAATTACTATAGTCCATGTGCTGTAGGTAGACTTAATGTTGTTAGAGATGGAATTCCATGAGTTTGACTCAGCAACACTAAAGTAATAACGAGAAATTTCCAAGTCAGGATGGAGAGTGGCTTGGAGGGGAAGTTGGTAGGTGGCAATGTTCACATATATCTGCTGACCTTGTCCTAGCTGGTAGTGCTTATGAGTTTGGAAGGAGTTGTCTAAAGACCTTACCAGAATTTTTGCTGCACATCCTGTATATGGTACACACAACTACTACTGGGCATCAGTGATGGAGAAGTGGATTTTTATTGATGTGGTGTCAGTTAAGCTGGCTGATTTGTCCCAAATGGCATCAAGCTTCCTGAATCTTGCTGGAGCTGCACTCACCCAGTTATGTGGACAGCACTTCATCATACTCCTCCCTGGTGTCTTATTGATGATGGACACCATCGACAAGATTAAAAACATGTTTACTGAGGTCTGAACCAATAATGGAACATGACTTTGTTGGGTTAAGAACATCATTGGCAGGGAAGTTTCAGTAAAGGGGTAAAGTGTCACAAGCCATGAATTAAGGCTGCCAGCAATCTTAAAATCTCTATTAATTACCTAATTCCCAAATTGCAAAAACACATCAAGATCAGACGCTAAGATAATAAAGTGCGAAGCTGGATGAACACAGCAGGCCAAGCTGCATCTCACGAGCACAAAAGCTGACGTTTCGGGACTAGACCCTTCATCAGAGAGGGGGATGGGGTGAGGGTTCTGGAATAAATAGGGAGAGAGGGGGAGGCGGACCACAGATGGAGAGAAAAGAAGATAGGTAGAGAGAGTATAGGTGGGGAGGTAGGGAGGGGATAGGTCAGTCCAGGGAAGACGGACAGGTCAAGGAGGTGGGATGAGGTTAGTAGGTAGGAAATGGAGGTGCGGCTTGGGGTGGGAGGAAGGGATGGGTGAGAGGAAGAACAGGTTAGGGAGGCAGAGACAGGCTGGGCTGGTTTTGGGATGCAGTGGGGGGAGGGGAGGTTTTGAAGCTGGTGAAGTCCACATTGATACCATTGGGCTGCAGGGTTCCCAAGCGGAATATGAGCTGCTGTTCCTGCAACCTTCGGGTGGCATCATTGTGGCACTGCAGGAGGCCCATGATGAACATGCCATCTAGAGAATGGGAGGGGGGGGGGGAGTTGAAATGGTTCACGACTGGGAGGTGCAGTTGTTTACTGCGAACCGAGTGGAGGCGTTCTGCAAAGAGGAAATGTTAAGCAGAGGTTCACCTGCACATCTGCCAATGTGGTATACTGTATCCATTGTACCCGGTGTGGCTTCCTCTACATTGGGGAAACCAAGCGGAGGCTTGGGGACTGCTTTGCAGAACACCTCTGCTCGGTTCGCAATAAACAACTGCACCTCCCAGTCGCGAACCATTTCAACTCCCCCTCCCATTCTTTAGATGACATGTCCATCATGGGCCTCCTGCAGTGCCACAATGATGCCACCTGAAGGTTGCAGGAACATCAACTCATATTCCGCTTGGGAACCCTGCAGCCCAATGGTATCAATGTGGACTTCACAAGCTTCAAAACCTCCCCTTCCCCCACCGCATCCCAAAACCAGCCCAGTTTGTCCCCTCCCCCCACTGCATCCCAAAACCAGCCCAGCCTGTCTCTGCCTCCCTAACCTGTTCTTCCTCTCACCCATCCCTTCCTCCCACCCCAAGCCGCACCTCCATTTCCTACCTACTAACCTCATCCCACCTCCTTGACCTGTCCGTCTTCCCTGGACTGACCTACCCCTCCCTACCTCCCCATCTATACTCTCCTCTCCGCTTATATTCTTTTCTCTCCATCTGTGGTCCGCCTCCCCCTCTCTCCCTATTTATTCCAGAACCCTCACCCCATCCCCCTCTCTGATGAAGGGTCTAGGCCCGAAACATCAGCTTTTGTGCTCCTGAGATGCAGCTTGGCCTGCTGTGTTCATCCAGCTTCACACTTTATTATCTTGGATTCTCCAGCATCTGCAGTTCCCATTATCTCAAGATCAGACGCTTCTCTGTTTCTAAATATACAGCAACATGCAGATTAGTGGATTGGCTGGATTGCCTATAGTTTCTGCGCATGTGTAGATTAGGTGGGTTAGCCATGGGTTAACCATGCAGGGTGACAGACATAGGGTAGGGGATGGGTCTGGTTGGAATGCTCTTTGGAGGATCAGAATGGACTTGATGAGCTGAATACTCTGCTCCCACACTATATTGGTTGTATGATTCTGAGATAAGTCATAACTGAAAGGAAGCTTAAGTCAAACACTGAGAGCTTAACACTGTAGAGAACCTAGGGGAAGCGTAGAAAAAAGTCAGGATAGCAAAGAGTACGAAAAGATGTTGATGGTGTCAAAAGAGGTGGAGGGTAGAAAGGTTTCGGAAGGATATGGGCTAAGAGCAGGCACCTGGGACTACTTTAGTTTGGGATTTGTTCGGCATGGACTGGCTGGACTGGAGGGTCTGTTTCTGTGCTGTATGACTCTATGACTGTGACAATGAAACAGAGAGATAGAGACAGTCGATTAACAACAGACCAAATAAATTTTTTGCTTGGCTCATCATTTCTCTTTGCAATTACCATTAACTTCCCATCCATATAACCACATGATTGCAGAGAAATTAAGACTCGGCAGACTTTCTTTCCTCCAGCTACTGCTCTTGAAGACATTTTTGTCACAGGCGACTCACATGCTTGTTCTTGACCTGGTGACAAGTCACCTATCTCCACCCTCTATTTTCCTGATTCTTTGCAGCCTCTTGTAGGATAAATGAGTCAGACTAGTTGTCAAGGATAACTACTTTCTGGTCTAGTATCACAGCTTCAATCCCTCCTGCTCTGGCTTTCCTACAAAGTAGATTTTCTCTTTCGCAGAACCTTGTATGGGAGGGAGAGAATAGCTAACTGGGACACAGAATGGAACTGAAACAGCTCCTCAAATTTTGTCTCTCACTCACTGATCCAATAAAGTTCTATATTATTTTCCTGCTCTGAGATGCCAGTATGTTTACTCAGGCCCTTTTGAAATACAAACTGGTCATACTATAAGCAGGAGATATATGGAAGTGACCTCGCTTGCATTTTTTCACCCTTAATATGGTAGTTCAAAAAGATACCTCATTACCATCTTCAAGGGCAAATTAAGGGCTACAATAACTGCTTGCTTTGATAGAGATGTCCAGAACCCACGAACAAACTCAATTTGTTTCAGTCTCAAAAACAAGTTATTCACCATGTCACAATTATTAAATCTACCAAAGTGGCAGAAACCACACAAGCGCAGTGCAGATGCCAAATACAAAAGCTGCCAGCAAGATTTTTAAATATCCAACAAGTACGTATCAAGCTCATATAAACTAACAAACCTTCCTAAACTCCAAACCATCTGAAAGTATATCAGACTATTTTCACTCCTAAGAAACTAACATTTATTCCCCAAGCATCCTCAATGCATCTGATACATACCAGAATATTCATTCTGACTTATAAAATGAACTATAGCAAGTGATTTTGTGCAAAAATGCAGACTTGCACACCTCAAAGCCAAACTGGACTTTCCATTTAGAAAACGTTGTTACCATTGCAGCTGCAGTCCCACGACTCCATGGGTCAAATCTAAAATAAAAATGTTTTTTCCAGTTACTAAGAAGATCAATTAAATAATTTACTGATATCTAGTTTTGCGCAATAAGACTGATCAACTAGATTTCTTTAAGAAATTCAATTACTAGTTAAGTGATTAACATTCATAGTCAGAAACATAAAATTAAAAGCAGAACCAAAAAGGTAAACTGACACAGGATCGACAAGATTTAAGACAAACACGTCGTTCAAAGATTAGTGTCGGAGAAACAAGTTCAAATTCATGGGACACTGGCATCAGCACTGGGGAAAGAGAAAATTGTTCCAATAGGAATCATGGAGCTCCAATAAGAGTCTTGGCAAATCATATAACTAGGGCTAAACAATGGGTTTTTTTGGGGTAGGGGGCAAAGTAGAAGTTATTAAAGTTTCCAAAATAAGCAACTGGAGAGAGTATGGAGTGTGTCAGGAATCTAACTTCAGGCACAGTACATTAGGGCATAAATATGACAGGGAAGGGGACATTGAACTTAAACGCACACAGCATACAAAACATGGTAAATAAGCTTGTAGCACAAATTGAAATTAGCAGGTATGATGTTGGAGGTAACATAAAAGTGGATGCAAGTGGATCCAGGCTGGGAAATCAGCATCCAAGTATACACATCCTATTGAAATGGTACACAAGTGGACAGAGGGAGCATGGTTGCCTGTTATATCAGAAATGAAGCGAAATCAAGAGCAAGATGTGATATGGAGTTGAAAGCAGACAATCTGTGAGAGCAGAGTTGAGGAACCACAAAGGAAAAAGGTCCTGATGGGAGTTATGCACAGGTATCCTATCAGGTGTCAGGATGTGGGGACAAAAATATTTCAGAAGATAGAAAAGGCATGTTAAGAAAGACACTATTATGATAACTGTGAGGGACTTCAATATCCAGGTTGACTCTGAAAATTTAGGTTGGGCAGCAGACGTCCAGAAAAGGAATTTATGGGACGTCTATCAGATTTTTTTTTAAAAACAGTAGCTTGTGGTAGAACTCATGAAGGAACAGACAGTTCTGGATCTGATGACATGTAATGAGGGAGACTTGATTAGGGAGCTTCAGATGACCTAGGTGACAGTGACCATAATACAGAGTCATATAGCACAGAAAGAGTGCGCTAGGTCCAAACCATTATCCCAAACTAAAACTAGACCCAACTGCCTGTGCTTGGCCCATATCCCTCCAAATATGTCTTATTCATGTGCTTATCCAAACAATCACATTCACCCTACAGTATGAGGAGGAAAATCTGGAATCAGATTTAACTGTATTGAGTACTACAAAGACATGAGGGAAGGGCTGGCCAGCATTGACTGGAAAGGGGGACTAGCAGAGATTTATCCCAAAGAAAAAGAAAAATACTAAGGGGGAAAAGCAGGACAACGACAGCTGACAAGGGAAGTCAGGAGCAGCAAAAAAAAAACAAGATGATGAAGATTAGTGACAAGCCTTTAGAAGTCAATATAGGACAACTGAAAACGCAATGGGAGGTGTTGGGAATGAAATGGGATGAACCTAGTTAACAATATAACAGAAGGCTGCAAGATTGTTTTTAAGATATACAAATGGTAAGAGAGAGGGGCAAGTGTGCACACTGGACCACTAGAAAATGAGGTGAGAGTAGTAGTAGTAGTGGGAAAGAAAGAAGGTGTGGAAGAATTGAGTAGGTACTTTACATCAGTCTTGACAGTGGAAGATACCAGCAACGTACCAGAACCTGAACAGAGTCAGGGGACAGAATTGAGTATAGTGGTCATCATGAAGGAGAAAGTGCTGGAGAAGGTGAAAGGTCAGAACATGGATAAAATCACCCACAGATGGATGACACCCCAGAATTCTGAAGCAGATAGCTGAGGAGATTGTGGAGAAATTGGTGGTGATTTTTCAGTTATCCCTGGTGTTAAGGAGGAGCCCAGAGGACTGGAAGGTGACTAACATAATACTGCAGCTTATGAAGGGAAGGAAACAGAAGACGGGAAACTATAGACCAGTCTTAGCGCATTTGTAGGTAAGGTTTGAGTCCATTATTAATGATTGGAACCAGAGACTTCAGGACAAAAAAGAAAAACATGGCTTGCCCTCTGTAAAGGTTCGTTTTAAAAATTAAAAACTCATCCAGATAGCTAAAAGGATAAGTTGCAGACTGTTCTTAAGACTGTAATTTTGATGTTATAACACAGGGTGAAGTCACAGCCTACTTAGGAGGCAATATTGAGAGGTTCCCTCCATCATTCTGCCAGGTGAACGATCAAGTTTCAACCAAAGCTTGAGAGGTTCATTTTCAGAAAGCGGAGAGATCAGTCAGAATCTTCCTCATCAGCTTCTTGCTCCCCAACTAATTTCTGACAACTAAGCATTATTTAAACAGCTCTATACAAGTGTCTATAGCAAAACAACCAGTTATCAGCATTCATGGGGTTTCTAGCAAACTTTGTACAAAAAAAACTCTACTTCCACAATAACCTTTAATTAACCTCTAATTAATAAACCGTATATTCGTATATAGTTATATTCATATATCCGCTCTTCCACAATCTTTCAAAATCTAACCTTCCAAGAAATAAAGATGCAGCATCTTCTGAACAAAATACATTTACATATTCAAATTAGATATCCTGATAATTTAATATCTTAGTACTCCACTAAAAAGTTGTTAGTGCATTAAAATATCCTAAACTACAAGTGCCCATTGACTGTTAATGAATATGGCATTTTTAAAAATTAAGACAATTCCATCTACACGCAAATGACAGATACATAAACTGCACTTTCACATTAAAATGAATGCTAGAGAAAAAGCAAACCACAAAAATAAACAGTGCAGCTGAGTTTCACTAGCATAAAGTGCTCCCATCGAAATCAGGTGGTTTCAGGGTTTAAAAAAAACAAACCGACAGCAATGGCAGATATCAGAACGTGTGGTATTATCCCTCTAAACTTGCGGAACTGACAATTAAGTCAATAAAAGGGCGAATCCCTCAAAAGGTGGGACCTCCAGTTGGTGCCGAAATGGTGAATCTGCAAGAAAATGGTGAAAACCGACTTCGATAACCCTGGGTTGATGAACCAGACTGGAACGCCTAGCTAGATAGTTCTCCAGACAAACGCATATTGGAGAGCA
This sequence comes from Stegostoma tigrinum, assembly GCF_030684315.1. Taxonomy (NCBI): domain Eukaryota; kingdom Metazoa; phylum Chordata; class Chondrichthyes; order Orectolobiformes; family Stegostomatidae; genus Stegostoma; species Stegostoma tigrinum. The sequence goes on from NC_081380.1 coordinate 23,388,279, forward strand.
AGGAGACAGATACGAACAGGGTTCAAGAGTGATGCCCTCTACAGCCGAATTGCGTAGTGAAGTTAGTTACGGCTCGTACATAGAAGACACCTCAAAAGCCGCATCACGGCGCGGAACGAAAACACAGGCACATACAAAACGTGTACACAGAAGAGAACGTGCGAGTGAGTTTGTGTTTCGGTTCTGAAGAGGTGAAGGCAGCAGAAGAGGAAAACGGGTGAGGAGGGAAGAAAAAACACAGAAACGGCCAGGTAAGCCGTTCGCAGCTCCAGCTCAGGGACCCCTGCCCAAAGTGCATACAAACTAGACCAACAGAGTGACCATGACATGAAGCCGCTCCAGCCCAGGCGGTCGGGGGTAACAGACGGAGCTCGGTTAGCTGGTCTTACTGTAGTGGGCGGCGGCTCCCGATCATCTCAGCACCGGAGGTTATGTTTTTTGGGGGCGGGTGGGAATAAAAGAAGGAAGCGGCACACTCCGCCGTCTCGAGCTGTCTGTCGCCCGTTGTCATCGCTCAGAAAAATAAAAGGACCAACGGTCGATTGACAATTCAGCAATCGTTATTCGGTTAGCCGTCGGCCAACAGTTCGATTCTATGTTCACCCACCGGGAACAGCCGATGAATCGATTCCGATTTATCGTCCCCTGCCTCCCCCTGAGTGAGCGGCGACGCTGCTGCTGGCCGCCATTTTCCACCGGTTCGCTGGCCCCCAACAACCGCCCGTCCTCTACTGACTGACAGCCAGGCACGAACAACCGCGGCCTCCTATTGGCCCAATGCCAAGGCCAGACATCATCCGGCTGCTGATTGGGCGAGATGTACATAGGGGCGGGACCAATGTCATTTCCCACGCCCCCCAACCCGACCGGAGTTTAACGCTTCGAAAACTGATGAAACTTCGATAGAAAGTCATCTAGACTCGAGAGGCTAGGTTGTTCTCTCTCCAGGGATTCGTGCCTGACCCGCTGTGATTTCCAGCACTTTTTGTTTTTAGTACAGATTCCCAACATCAGCAGTTATTTGTTCCTACATTAATTCTTCGAAACCTGCCTCCCGAAAGACTTGTCTTTGTGGTCATCTCCCCACCTCTCGTCCAGGAGGCTCAGGTTCCAAGATCCATCTGCTCTAGAGGTGTGCAACGGCGTTGATTTAGAAAATACCCCATCATAATTTTTTCCACGACCCACCATCCACGTATATCTGCGCAAATTACTTTTTGAAGTTTAATTTAGTAAATGTGGCAGCCATCAACCACAGACATTAATGTCGCATCAGTGATAATGAGAACTGCAGATGCTGGAGAATCCGAGATAACAAAGTGTGGCGCTGAATGAACACAGCAGGCCAAGCAGCATCTTGCTTGACCTGCTGTGTTCATCCAGCTCCACACTTTGTTATCACAGACATTAATGTGTTTATGGTAGGTAATCCCTGCTATAATGTCAGTTGTGCATTTGGGTCATTTACACGCGGAAGAAAGGCTTTTGAATTCATTTAATGCCTTTCATGATCTCATAAAATCATTGCCTGAAAGGGTGGTAGAGGCAGGATGCATCAAAACTTTTAAGGAACACTTAGATGATTACTGCTAACGCCAAAGCATAAAAAGATTATGTGCCAAATGTTTGAAAATGAGATTAAACTTTGATGACTGCCACAGACATCATGGGCCAAACGACCTCTTTCTGTGCTGTAAAAAGCTACGATTCTTGATGTCCCAAAGTGCTTGTCAGCCAGTAAAACACTTTAGTCACTGTTGAAATGAAAGAAGAGACCGTGTGCTATTTTATTATCAGTTGTGGCTCAGTCAGCTACTTTCTTACCTAAGTCGAAAAGATTGTGATTGAAAACCCACTCCTAAGCCTTGAGCAAAAATATGTAGGTTACCCCTGGGGAACTGCTACATCATTAGAGATGCTGTATTTTGGAGATGTTAAATCCAAATCCCAAACTGACTTTCATAAGAGATTCCGCAGGACTATTTCAAAGAAAAGCATACGAATTATTTCTGGACAGTATTTATCCATCAGTAATTATCACAAAACTGACATACATGGCCATTTTCATATTGCTGTTTGTAGACACTTACTGCACATACTAGATAAATAATAAAGTCTGAAATACGCTTGTGAAAGGCACTATTTGTACAGTACAAATCTAATATTTTAGTTAAGCAATTCTTATGGAATTGGAAGTAGTAAACTTGTCAGACGTGATTATTCTCATTTCAAATGCTTTGAAGTTAATTTAATAAGACCTAATAAAAATGATAGGTTTTCACTTCTTTAAAGGACAGAAATTATAATGTACAAATGATACTTCACGGGAACATTGTTTACTGAAAGGAACATGAAAGATGTGCCTCAAGATTCATGTTGTAAAACATCTGCAATAAAGGTATTCAATGAGACAAAGAAGTACTCTGATTACTGCAATACTATACTGGTGAAGTCATATGCCAACTCACTGCAAATTAAATAAATCTTTTGACGTGGATATTTACACAGGGTTGCTTTTTTTGTTCTCTGATCAAATACTTTGCTCAAAGTAGTTGCAAGTATATTTTAATTCTACAAAAGTAATTGAAATCTCTTTTCTACAGTTAGTTGCTAACTACTTTGAAATTCACTTATGGACTTAATATGGCAAATATTACTAACTTCTAAGTCTGCCAAACACAGTACAGAATAATTCCAAAATGACCATGCCAGCAACAATAACAATCATTTTACATTACTGTACTTTACCATTAAAGGAGAAAGGTATTTGACATTCTGAAAATCTGTAAAAGCGTAAGAATATTCCCTGTATGCTTCTTAGTTTCCCATCAAAATGTATATGCTTTAACAGTTTAGCAACATCTGAATAATGTTCCCTGTTTTTTGCACTCATCTTGTAACTTATCCAAATGAATTTTCTTCATATATGACCCTTGGCAGTTAGCGTCGGTGGATTTTATTGACAATAGAGAACATCATCACTACTGCCACAAAAGGTTTCCCTGTGCCAATTCTTTTCATTGGCCTGGCATGGATTTGGCTATTTTTCAGGGTCAGCATTTAGAGAATAATTCCTACTTGAATAATAGGACCCAGCACCATGGGTGGTTGAAAAATTACTGCTAAACACCTCAGGCGCTTGCAGCAGTGGATTTAAGCCAATTGTTTTCGTGGCAGCTGAAAGAAGAGCTTTTTAAATTTAGGACTTAAATTTGGAGCAGTATAATTGATCACTGTCTGTTTCTCACAGCAACATGACATGCTAACAATATGGTAATAATGAAGTGTGGTACGTCAATATGTCATTTTAACATGGAGATGCATGTTGAAGTAGGAAATCCCAGATGGGATACTGAGCATTGAGAAACTTCCAGTATATTTCCCTGGTTGTAATCACTCCAAATCCAGAGGCTAGTTTTGAAAAATGGGCAAAGTCTTTCAGAAAATTGTCCTTTATGTTTCTTTATCATAAATATATAAATTACAAAAGGCTGTGAATTGTCTTTGAGCATTTACTCATCAATTTAATGCATTTTAGTTCACTAACTCATTTGAAGTTTTCTTTGTTCAAATAACATATTGAAGTTTTAAAATTTGGTCATCTATTATTTTTGATTCACATACGTGAGTGTTGCTGGCTAGGTCATAATTTATTGCCGTGGCTTGCAGGGCCATTTTCAAGTGGTGGTCATGCTCTTCTAGGTAGTAGAGGTGGCAAGTTTGGAAAGTGCTTTCGACTGAGTTTGTGGAATATTACTGTGCATCTTTTACTGTAGATGATACGTTGCTACAACTGTATGTCAGTAATGAAGGGAGTCACTGTTGAAGAGGGTGAATGAGATGCCAATCAAGTGAGCTGCTTTGTCCTGGTTAGTGTTGAACTTCTTGAATGTTGCTCCTGCTACACTTGTTCAGACAATTGGAGAGTATTACAATATAGTCCTGACTTGTAGATGGTGGACAGACTTTAGAGAGTCAGGTGTGAGTTACTTGCCACAGAATTCCTAGCTTCTGACCTGTTCTTATCACCATCATATTTATATGGCTGCTCTAGTTAACTTTATGATCTAAGATAACATCCAGGATATCCATGGGATAGCACGGTGGCACACGGTTAGCACTGCTGCCTCACAGCACCAGAGACCCAGGTTCAATTCCGGCCTCGGGTGTCTGTCTGTGTGGAGTTTGCACATTCTCCCAGTGTCTGCATGGGTTTCCTCCAGGTGCTCTGGTTTCCTCCCACAGTCCAAAGATGTGCAGGGTAGGTGGATTGGCCAGCCTAAATTGCCCGTAGTGTTTAGGATGTGGAGCTTAGGTGGGTTATAGGGGGAATGGGTCTGAGTGGGATGCACTGAGGTTTGGTGTGGACTTGTTGGGCCGAAGGGCCTGTTTCCACACTGTAGGGATTCTAATATTGTTACTGGGAGATTTAGTGATGGTAATGCCTTAAATGTCAAGAGGGCATAATTAGATTCTCACTTGTTGGAGATAGTAATTTCCTGGCACTTACCTGGAATGAATGTTATTTTCCACTTGTTAACCCAAGCCTGGATCTTGTCCAAGTCTTGCTCAATATTAACATTGATAGTTTCAGTACATGAAGAGACCCAAATGGTGCTGAATATTGTGCAATCATCAACAAACAATCCACCTCTGACCTTGTGGATGGAATGACATTAATGAAGCAACTGAATATTTTTGTCCAAAGATACTCCCCTGTACTGATGTTCTAGGACTGAGATGATTGATTTCCAACAGCCAGGACTATCTTCCTTTTTGTTAGGTCTGACTTCAAACCTGCCATCTTTCCAACAGAAAGTTAAACAATTAAAGTCCAAATCCAGCTCATTCATCCTGGAAGTGTGTTGAAATAAATTATCTTTGGCTCCTCAGGCTCTACAATGTGTCAAATAACATCAAGTAATGTGGTTATCCGATCATGCTGTCTTGGACATTCTTTCTGGTCAACATGCTGATCATCAATCTCATAAGATTGTTAAAAATAAAACAAGGAACTGTGGACTCAGCAGATTGTCCTTGTGCTCCCTTATTGTCTGCACTAAGTTGCTCATTGAAATGAGCAATTGGCATAAAATGTCAGAGCAGCTGTGACCTGATAGCCACTGGGATTGGATTTCCACCTTGTTCCTTTGAACCCATGTATTCCAACAAGATAGGAAGAAAATGACACTGAGGCCTATAGTAGGAGGAGTCTTATCATAGCCCTCCACCTCCTTGATGGAACTTCACCTGCCTTGGAGTAGCACCAATGTAACAAAGACTCCGCAATGAACCCTCTGCCGCTGCACCGTGATCTCCATGTAAGAAATGTAAACAAAAACGTCCATGGGGAATTTCAGAAAAGTAATGCATTTCATTGAAGAAACTCCTGAGCGTTCTGAACCAACGCACTGAAGCATCATTTAAAGCCTTGACACAGTGTGGAATAGAGGATTCCCAAAGTGGTAATTTTCATAACTCCAAAATGATCACCCATGTATGTCATTTTACCCAAATGTACATTGTACATTCTAACTTAGCATGCTACATTTTGGGGAGTAGACATTTAGTATTTTGTTTTGACTTGATATTTTGGTTTTATATTTTCTCTAACTTTCTGCTTTAACCTTTCTTTCTAATTTCTCTGTCGTCACCCTTGTACACATAATGCATAAAGAGAAGAGTGTGACATCTCTTTTCTTGCTCTTTTCGTCACAAATGTATTCATCCATGCTATCTGATTAATATTTCATTGGATTCAGTAAACCTGGTCAACTGGAGCTAGGATAACAATTACCTCATGGTGTATCAAGTAATTTGGGAGTATAGCGAACCTTGCTTAAATCTTTGACTCGTCACACATAGATTCCCTACAGTGTGGAAACAGGCCGTTCGGCCCAACAAGTCCACACCGCCCCTTGAAGTATCCCATCCAGACCCATCCCCCTATAACTCACACACCCCTGAACAGTACGGGCAATTTAGTATGGCCAATTCACCTAGCCTGCACATCTTTGGACTGTGGGAGGAAACCGGAGCACCTGAAGGAAACTCCTGCAGACAGTTCCCTGAGGCTGGAATTGAACCTGGGTCCCTGGTGCTGTGAGACTGCAGTGCTAACCACAGAGCCACTGTGCCGCCCCATTGCCGCTTCCTACACAATTTTTCTTTTGACTCCTCTCACTTCCTACAAACCAAAGGTGTGGCTATGGGCACCTGCAAAGGTCCAAGCTATGCCTGTCTCTTCACAGCTCCCCCCAACAACAATAAGGATAGAGTCCTCTGGTCCTCACATATCACCCCACCAACCTCCAAATCCAACTCATCATCCTCCACCATTTTTGCCACCTGCAATCAGACCCCAACAACAAAAGATTTTTCCTTTCCCACTCCTGTCTACGTTATGTAGGAACTGCTCACTCTGCAACTCCCCCATCAGCTCCACACTTCCCACTAACCAAATCACAACCAGCATCTTTCCCCACAACTGCAGTAAGTTCTACACCTGCCCCTACACCTCCGTCCAAGGCCCTAAACAATCATTCCAAATCCGGCAAGGCTGCACCTGTATGTCTTCTAGCCTGGTCTATTAATCCACTGCTCCCAAAGTGGCCTCCTCTACAGGGGAGAGACCAAGCACAGACTTCGTGACTGATTCACAGAGCATCTGAGTTCTGTATGCTCTATTCAACACCAAATTATTGTTGGCAGTCATTTCAACTCCCTTGGCACCATGTCCATCCTGGGACCCCTCCACTGTCAAAATGAAGCCACACGTAAATTGGAGGGACAACGCCTTATACTCCACATTGGGGGCTACTAATCAGTGACCTCAACATAAGTTCACCAGCTTCAAGATCTCCCCACCTCCAGCCCTCCCTCTCATTCCCATCTCCTTTACCTGATACACCTGTCCATCTTCCTTCTCACCGATCCGCTCCACCCTTCCCACTAACCAATCTCTACAACTCCCTACCTGCATCCACCTATCACCAAAATGTCAACTTGCCCGTTCCTCCAATGCTGTCTGACCTGCTGTGCTTCTCCAGCTCCACATTTTATCAACCCATAATTTAAGCATGTTCATCACACATTTTCAATGAATGCAGAAAACACAATGTTTGGAAAGAGTAAGGAGTTACAAAAATGCTGGCTTTTAAGACCTTTACGCTCTATTTTAACTCAATGTTTTGTTTTGGTGCAGAAGACTGGCAAGGATAAATAAAAGTATCTCTACATTATGAAGTCCAAAATATAGTCTATTGTCTTATCAGAGAGAGCTGATTGGCAGTGGTTTAACCAGGGGTTCACCACAGGTGAGAGGAGAGGTTGGAAAGGAGAGTCCTTTCTGGTAGGCTTAGCCGGCATGGCAGTTGAACTCATACTGTTGGCATCACTCTCCAATGCAGACCAGCCAATTAAGCTAAATGACTCCTACAATAACCATAGATCTGCTGCGGAGTTCTCCTCTGGCTATAACAGCATACTAGTAAGAGGTAGTTGAATGTATTAACATTATATATTCTAATACCTTTGGAAGCAGAAATGCAAGAAATTTGTAGGATTAAGGATGGCTCTCTGCTGTGTGATTCCGTGGATTACATTTAAATATGTACTATACAGACTGTAATCATCATTACATAAATATTATGATGCCTTAATATCAGAATTTCTTGCATCTATCATGCCTACATTTTCCTACCCACAATGCTTCAGATTTAAGTTTGTGACTGATGCTTAATGACATGCATCATATTGTAGCAATCATACTACCATCAGAAACTACTTGTTGTTTGTCAAATGTAGTACTATTGTTGAAAATAATGTGAACTATAGGTGTGCATTAGTCAACTCTTGATGTCCTTCAAAATGTTAACACCATATGCTTTGTCTCTCTTTAAAGAATAACAGGATTGAGACAACGTAGACTGATGGAATTAAGCCAAGAGATGCTGAGTGAGAGATATCTTCTGGCCTGTTGGTAGGCCAATAAGAAAATGTTTTTTCTTAACTATTGCCTCTTCCCCACCAAACTTACTTACTAATTTGAAACATCCTGTGCAGCAGAAAGACAATATTCAATTAACTATTACCGCTTGTGTGTGTCTGTTACATACATGCACCATTGCAACACAGGTTCCTTTCTCTACATTTAGGGATCACCCAACATGAATAGTAAACTGGATTATCTCCCAAGAATGCTTCATATAAAGCTTTCGCTCAAATATACACCTTTTAGAGAGATTGAACCAAGTAATGAGGAAGAACTGATAAAGGACACAATGCATAAGTTAGAGCAACAAGAAGTGGAAGAACAGTAGGAAGAAGAGCCCTCTAAATTGTTCCTCTGTTCTTGTAGAACTTCAGGCCGTATTTTTCATGTCAAAGCCATGTAGAATGTCAAATACATTTCAGAAATACTATTTTACCAGAAATGCAAATATGTTTGAGAAACCTGCAAATCACCGCAGCAACTGGCATAAGTTCTTCCATTAGGGACTTTCCAAGGATAGAGGTCATTTTGTTAAAATCCTGGAATTCCCTCCCTAACTGCAGTGTGCACCTATAACACATGATCTACAGCAGTTCAAGAAGGCAGCTAACCACCACCTTCTCAAGGCCAACTAAGGACGGGCAATAAATGCTATCCCAGCAGCAACACCCAGGTTCCACGAGAGAATAAAAAAAAGGACAGGATGGAGTATCCCTTGAAAAAGTAGCTAACAGGGACTCCAAAACAAAAATCTCTTACCTTTGGTGTTAGATTGAGGGATCGCCTCAAGGGAACCTTGACACTGCTACGTAGCATGAGGTTAGGTCCCACACAAATCCATGACCTTTGGGAAGGGACATTCAGGAAAGTGAATTTTGGAAGATTAAGACCAGTGTGGTCTTCAGTTACACTACCCACTGCAATATATATTTTTCCTTTATTCATTCAGGGGACGATGGTGTCTCTGGCTAGGCAGCATTTACTGCCCATCCCTAATTGCCCAGAGGACAGCAGTTAAGAGATAACCAATTTCCTGTGGGTCTGGAGTCACATGTAAGCCGGACCAGGTAAGGATGGCACTTTCCTTCCCTAAAGGACATTAGTGAACCAGATGGGTTTTTTCCCTAACATTCGGCAATGGATTCATGGTTATCACTAGGTTCTTAATTCCAGATATTTATTGAATTCAAATTCCACAAACTGCCATGGCAGGATTTGAACCTGGGTTCCCAGAACATTATCTGGGTCTTTGGATTAACAGTCCAGCGATAATACCACTAGATCATCGCCTCCCCTGTACATTTCTTATATCCTGTGCTCATTCTCGTGTTATATAAATATATTTTGTCATTCTTTTCTACTGCTTTTTGTCATTTATATAAATGATTTGGATGTGAACATAGGAGGTAGGGTTAATAAGTTTGCAGATGACACTAAAATTAGAGGTGCAATGGACAGTGAAGACGGTTGTCTCAGAGTACAATGGGATCTTGATCAGATGGGCTAATGGGCTGAGGAGTGGTGGATACAGTTTAATTTAGATAAATGTGAAGTGCAGCAGTTGGGAAAGGCAAATGAGGACAGGACTTATACACTTAATTGTAAGGCCCTGGGGAGTGTTGCTCAACAAAGAGATGTTGGAATACAGGCTCATAGTTCCTTGTAAGTGGAGTCACAGGTAGATGGGATAGTGAAGAAGGCATTTGGTGTGCTTGCCTTTATTGGTCAGTGCATTGAATGTAGGAATTGGGAGGTCATGTTGTGGCTGTATAGGACATTGGTTCTGCCACCTTTGGAATATTGCATGCAATTCTGGTCCCCCTCCTATAAGACGGATGTTGTTGAATTTGAAAGGGTTCAGAAAAGATTTACAAGGACGTTGCCAGAGTTGGAGGGTTTGACTATGGGCTGGGGCTTTTTTACCTGGAGCTGAGAGTTGACCTTATAGAGGTTTATAAAATCATGAGGGGCTTGGATAGGTAAATATTCAAGGTCTTTTCCTGAGGTTGGTGGAGTCCAAAACAAGAGGGCATAGGTTTAAGGTGAGAGGGGAAAGATATAAAAGGGACCTAAGGGGCTACATTTTTGTGTAGAGTGTGGTGCGTGCATGGAATGAGTTGCCAGAGGACGTGGTGGAGGCTGGTTCAATTACAACAGCTGAAAGTCATCTGGATGGGTATTTGAATAGGATGGGTTTAGAGAGAAATGGGCCAAATACTGGCAAATGGGACTAGATTTATATAGGATATCTGGTTGGCATGGATGAGTTGAACTGAAGGGTCTGTTTCCATGCTATATATCTCTATGACCCTATAAGGCTACCCTCCATTGTAAACTCTACAACACTGTTAAGAGGGTGCTTTGAGTTGTAGATTAATCTAGCTTGTTTTCCATTTCTCCCCACCATCTGAAAACAAGGCCTGGTGTATGGAGGATTAGGATAATGATATGGGAGACTTCAATATTGATTCCAGAAAGCTGTAGAGTTTCCAAGCAGAAAATAAGATGCTGTTCTTCCAGCTAGCACTGAGCTTCACTGGGGCACTGCAGCGAGCCTGCAACAGAGATGTTGGCCAGGGACCAAGGGCGGTGTGTTGAAGTGGCAAGCAAGTGGAAGCTTAGGGTCATTTTTGCAGACAGAATGCCATCTGTGAAGCCATCACCCAATCAACGCTTTGTTACACCAGTGTAGAGGATACCACATTGTGAGCAGTGAATGCAGTAGACTAGATTAAGTGAAGCACACGTAAAGCACTGCTTTCCCTGGGAGGTGTGTTTGGGCCCTTGGATGTTGAGGATAGAGGAAATAAGGAGATTAAAGTAAAGAGTAAGGAAGTAAGCCTGAACTTTATCCACTCCTTTCTCTGTCCAACTGTTCTTCCCTCTCTTTGGGGTCTATTTCCACTTTTTGTTTACTCCTTATACCTTCCCTCTACCCTACATTCTGCATAAAAGCCAACTTTTTCCTAGCTGTCCCAGTTCTGAGGAAGGCTCACTGGACCCAAAATGTCAACTATGATTTCCCTCCACAGATGCTGCCAACCCTGTTGAGCTTTTCCAGCAATTTTTGGTTTTTGTTCCTGATTTCCATCATTCACAGTTCTTTCAGTTTTTATTATGTTTATGGAATGTTACTATATTGGAACAGTTAATTCTTAGTAGTTAGTATATATTATTTTGTTAGCCATTTCAATAAAGTTACAATTAAGCCAATTCTTTCCTTTTAGTTTTACTTTGTATTTTAACTGTTGTATGAAGATGAAATATGTTTTGCTTAAAGTTGACTAGTTTGACCAATTGATTTGCTTCAGAATGTAATGCCTTTCTTTCTCCTTTAAATAAGAAAAGAAAAATAGGGTCTATGCTATCTTCTACATTTGGCTTGAGGGCTTTTGGTCTGGTTGATAACAAATCCCCCTTATTTTTTAGTATTAGGGCTTTACTAGTTTGCAGATTAGTATTAAATTTGCTAGATTTTATTATTGTTTCTTTTTGTTGGAATTAGTAAAGAAAAGAATGTTTATATTAGGATTTCTTTTCAGCTAGACTTAAGCTACAGCTGGCACGAGTTTCAAAACCTACGTACCAGCCAACAAATACAGAAACAATGGAAGATTGCATTGAGGCTAAGAACAGAGATGAAGACTTACACAACAATTAATGCTTACTCAAAATCGATCTATGATTTAGTAGTATGAGTTGGTTTGGGGGGGGGATGACAGTAGGAAAATATGATTAGATTAATTTTGCTAAAGTTCTTTTTTGAGTTATATTCATGAGGGCTTGATCTTCTATCAGTGTAGAGGACTGAATTAAGGATGAGATAAAAGGGAGAGAAAGGTACATGAAGTGAAACCACAATGTTCATGCAAGATACAAAGGAAATATAATTCTCAATTGTGCATTTTTTACAATAGCTTAAATACTGTAAAGTAGTCATGTTCATGTCTAAATAAAAGTCATGATTGTTACCAATAAGATTCAAAGCCAGACAGCATACAGTGATTAATAAATTTCAAATTATGCGGTATTATTTAAAGCATTAATTAACAAATTATTAAATTATTATGATAGATTTCTTTAACTTAATTAATACATTTAATTTTGTACAAGTGGAATAATTTGTAGAACAGTGGAATTTACAGCAAACTGAAAATGGTTAAGGTCAAAGAAAATTACGAGAAATACATATAAAACAATCTGTCCTATATTAAAGGACCAGAATTCAAACCATCTAGGACAAAGCAGCCCACTTGATTTGCATCCTATCCACTATTTTCAACAGTTACTCCCTTCAGTACAGCAATATATTTTCCTTATCAGCCTGTTCTATTTCATTCCTCAAGAGTAGGTGGGACTTGAACCCAGCTCTCAAAGCTCAAAAAGCAGGGATACTACTAAGAGCCTCAGTTGGAACAAAGTATACAAGAATAGCATTCACCTGTGTGACTGCAGTTGAACACTAATCACAGGTCTCATATACCTAGGTCAATCAGCATAAGTGGAAAACCATAATTCGGATTCTAAAATGTGCTATTAGTCAAATTGGCAGATTGGGAAGTTGAATCTTCAAGATGTTAAGCAATAACTTACCAAGTCTTCTTCAACAGTACTTTCCAAACACACAATGTCTACCACTTAGAAGCACAAATGCAGTACATGAGACTGGATCAGCATTACCTGTAAGTTCTCCTCCAAGCCATACACCATCATGACTTTGAACCATATCACCTTTCACTCATTGTCACTGAGTCAAAGTACTGGGACTCCTATCTTAACAGCATTGTGGGTGTATATATACACCACCACCTCTCACACCCATGCCTCACCATCCCACCTCACCACCACCACAACTATGGACTGCAGTGGTTCAACTTGACATCTCACCATCACATTCTCAAGACCATAAATATTGTCCTAGCCAGCATACCCACATCCCATGGTTAATGAAAAAGCTAAATAACTAAGCTTTTAATGACATTGTGGACACCGTGGAGTTGTGAAAGGCATATTAACAGTCTTTTCTAAATCCTTGATCAGTGGTGACAAATACTTTTTACAAATTATGATTCCACTAACAGAGGCTGCTCACTGATATTTTGTCCAAGTTGCTCACCAGCTTGTACAAATACTGCTTGCCAGAGGGAGAGCCATTTTCCCGCAAGGATATTCTAGTAAAACTCTTTCTTATCTTCATCTAATGTTTAGACAGGTAAAATCAGTGATGGCTACTAGTGAAATGCTCTTTTTTTTGTCATTTTCCTCATTACCACTGAATGCCAAGATCTATCAGCTGCTACAGCCAACATTAAAGATCAAGTCTCAGAAAGTACTGTCAGCTTTGGTTTACTACTGTACCATTTACCACTTGAGGCATCATCTGGGCTTTAACTGTAAAGTTCAGTATTTAAAACAAAATGCATTCTGATCAAAGGAATTAAGCGTTCTGCCAGTGTCCATATATGCTTTGGATTGTTTTGTCAGCTACCAGGACAAATAATGTGTAACCAAGGACCAAAAATCCCAAGAACTCTTAACTCCATCTTTACAAAGCCAAGTCTAAGCAAAGAAAAAATGTTAACATTTAGATTAATGTGAGGATTCTCAGTGACACCTGTGGTAAAATGATGGATATGATTGGGTTTCTTTTTATTCATGAGACGTGGGCCTTGCTGGAAAGTCAGGCCCATGCCAAATTGCTGAAGGGCAAATAGGAATCAACTATATGGCTGTGGGTGTGAAGTCATTTGTAGGACAGATCAAGGGAGGACAACAGATTTTCTTCCGTAAAGGACATTAGGGAAGAGAGAGGTTTTTACAACAATTGACAATGCTTACATGATCATCATTCGACTAGCTTTGCTTTCCAGATTTTTGTTCAATCCAATTCTACTATTTGCTATGATGGGATTCAAACTCATTTCCTCAGAACATTCGCCTGGGTTTTGGGATTGCTAATCCAGTGATACCAGCACTACAACATGGCATCCCCTCTGAATAAAGCGGAAACTCTGAACTCTCTGATGGGGTGGAATATAATGCAGTTTTGGACAATGAGACAATCCAGGCAGGCAGTAATTGGAATCTGGCACAAACTTCTGAAGAAGACCTGTCTTTACCTATTAACAATTATTATAATAATTAACAATAATTGATATGTTTAAGAGTCAATGTAACCTGTTCTGAGATGTAATAACCTGATTTATTTTGTGTAAAATAAAGGCCTGTTCTGTGAGACTTATTTGTGGTTGATCATTCACCTCAGACTACTAAAAAGCTCTTAGACTAGAATAAGTAGGGTTAGTGACAGCACTATACCCCAACCATAAATGTTTGGTATCTAGCTTTCCCATCATTCTTATTACAACAATCAGTTTTCACTGCTTATTTCAACCATGCTGCTCCTTAGCAGTTATTTGTACATAAACTCTGAAAGCATTAAAAGATTATTTTTTGCAGTTGTAATAACTTGTCAGAATCCAGTGGCTCAGGACAAGAAAATGACATTGAATATGACCTCCAATTCTGATGCTGTTTGAGTTTCCATCACAGCCTTTACTGTAAATTCAGCTATTAAATTGAGCTTTAAAACCCTCAAGTGATTTATTTGAGCAACAGATAGCAAACTCAGTCAGATTTTCAGCTCTGTGGACAAAACAATGAGGAAACATATCCTGATGAATATGCACATCCAGAAGGCAAAGAGCTGAACTTTCCATACATATGGCTAATATAAACGAACTTACCAAGCATTGGAGAATTATCAAAACTTTTGGGAAAGCAGACAATATAGAAAACAGAAAGAGCAAATAACACTCTGGCAAATTTGCCTGAAAGCACTTGGGTAATTTCTTTCTTTATATCTGTGATTACATAAGCTTGTGGTCCTTAGGGAGTTGTCTGGGTTGGAAACAGACTGTGCTTATTGTGCTCTTTTTCACATTCTGGCTCAGGCTACGTTTATGTATATGAGAGCACTGCGTGTAAGTAAAGATAAAAACATTGACATTGCATAGAAGCACTTGGTTGTTTTCTAAGCTTGTCCGCAGACAAATTCTAAATAGGTTGAAAAGTTGGGCATGCGCTATTTCATACCCAGAACAGATTCTATGTTGAACTCTTCTTTTCAACTCGAAGCCTTGAAGTTTGTTGGAATTGTTTGAGAGGGAGAAGGCATAATTCCTCTTTTGTTCTTTATTTGATTTCTGCTGTCTACATTGCAATATCAGTAGCAGCCTACTTTGCCGAAATTAATGGCTTTAAAACTGGGTGTGACTATAAATTTTTGAATGGGAAGGCCAACCGAAATCTTCAGTGAACTTAATTAATTGTTTGCTTATTGATATCAAGGTGAACTAAAATTCCATGTCCAGAACATAATTTGGCTATATTCCATTAGAATGTCACACTAGCTCATAACCAGTATTTGCAAGGAAGATTCAAGATGTAGGGTTAAAGGTAAACTGTACAAATGCTAACAATGGTAGGTATTGTTTATTCTAAAATGCATAATGTTGCTTGCAGATGAAAAACAGAATTCTGCACTCTGATTTTGCAGTATATCCCCTCACCCTTCATCTTGGTAAAAAAAAATCTGTAAAACTACAGAAACAAAGGGTGGAGAGAGGGAGCAGCTGATTTGCCTTTCAGACAGTTGGCATGGTCATGAAAGGCCTATTGGCCTAGATCCATCTTGGAATCATTCTACGTTCTACATGTAAACTGGCATTCACATAGCAAGGGCAATGGGCAACGGCAAACCTGACAAACAATGGAGCCTACAGTCTCTCTCTTTAACCAATCAGGCGGAAGAATTAAGAAAGAAACAGGCAGGGAGAGTGAATTAGAGCCAAATCAGGTACACAAAGTGAAATAAAGGAGGGGTAAGTGCATTTAGATTAGGTGGGAAAAAGCTAATAAGGCAGATAAAATTAAAAATACAAAATTTTAAATATCTCAAAATATCTATCACTCACAGGAATGTAACTGCTTTCTCACCTGGAGATGTCAAGTGGAATTGTAAGTCTTTGAATCTTGACATTAAAAGAGTACTCATGTTGGAAGTACTAACCCTAATTTTCAGATGAACTTAATTTTTATTTATTCTGCAGAAATTTTGTGAGATATATAATTCCATGAGACTACGCGGAAAATTATGCAAATTGCTTAGCAATCTGTGGCAATTCAATGGACAAGATATTTCTTTGCCAATTTAGTAAATGACTTACAGATTAATATAAACAGCTTGTTAAAATTCTCCTTAGCAAATTCAGGCCCAATACTACTTTGACAGTTAATGTTGGACTGTACAAATGATAAAAATGCTAGGTACTGTTTACAGCATGGAAACAGACCCTTTGGTCCAACTGATCCATGCTAACCAGGTTTCCCAAACTAAACTAGTCCCATTTGCCTGTGCTTGGCCGTATGCCTCTAAATCTTTCCAATTCAGGTTCCTGTCCAAATTTTATATGTTGTAACTGTACCTGCATCTACCACTTCCTCTGGCAGCTCGTTGCATATACAACCACCCTCTGTATGAAAAAGTTGCCCCATAGGTACCCTTTAAATCTTTCCCTTCTAAACTATAACCTATGCCCTTTAGTTTTGAATTCCCACACCCGAAGGAAAAAATCTTAGCTATTCACCTTATCTATGCCCCTCATGATTTTATAAACCTATATAAGGTCACAACTCAATCTCCTACACTCCAGGGAAACAAGTCCCAGCCTATTCAGCCTCTCCCTATAACTCAAACCCTTCAGTCTTGTTAACATGTTTGTACATCTCTTCTGCACCCGTTCCAATTTAATAAATCCTTACTGTAGGAGGGTGGCCAGAATCATACACCGTACGTCAAAAGTAGCCTCGTCAATCAATCATAGCTCATAGCATCCCTACGGTGTGGAAACAGGCCCTTTGGCCAAACAATTCCACACCAAACCTCAGAGCATTCCACCCAGGCCCATCCCTCTATTAGCCACCGAATCTACACATCCCTGAACACTATGGGCAATTTTAGCATATGTACATCTTTGGACTATGGGAGAAAACCAGAGCACCTGGGGGAAATCCACACAGACACAGGGAGAATGTGCAAACTCCACACAGACAATTGCCTGAGAGTAGAATCAAACCCTGGTCCCTGGTGCTGTGAGGCAGCAGTGCAAACCACTGAGCCACCAAGTCAGCATGTCCTGTGTAACCTCAATATGACGGCCTAAATTCTATACTCAATGATGTGTCCAATGAAGGGGAGCATGCCAGAAGCCTTCTTTACTATCCTGACTACCTGTGACATCACTTTCAAGGAAGAAAGTACTTGAACCCCTAGGTTTCTTTGTTCAACAACATTCCCCAGGGCTGTGGCTGTATATGTCCTGCCCTGGTTTGTTTGACCAAAATGTATAACTCATATTTATTTGAATTAAATTCCGTCTGCCTCTCTTCGGCCCACTGGCCCAGCTGATCAAGATCCTGCTGTATTCTTAGATAACCGTCTTCACTGTTCACTAGACCACCAATTTTGATTACATCTGCAAATTTACAAAGCGTGCCTTCTATGTTCTCATCCAAATTATTTATACAAATGACAAGCAACAATGGACCCAGTAGCAATCTATGCAGTACATCACTGATCACAGGCCCCCAGTCTGAGGAACAACCTCTCCCACCATCACACTCTATCTCCTACCATCAAGCCAATTTTGCATCTAATTGCAAGCTGTCCCTGAATCTCGTGTGATCTAACTTTACCAATCAGTCTACCATGTGGAACCATGTCAATGCCTTTACTAAAGTCCAAGTAAACGACATCTACCACTCTGCCCTCATCTATCTCCCTGGTCACATGCTCAAAAACTTAATCAAGTTGGTGAGACAACAATTTCCAGGCACAAAGCCATGCTGACTATCCCTAATCAGTCCTTGTCTCTTTAAATTCATGTAGATCCTGTCTCTCAGAATCCCCACCGACAACTTGCCCAACACTGAGGTTAGCCTCATTGGTCTGTAGTTCTGTGGCTTTTCTTTGCAACCTTTCTTAAATAAAAGCACAACATTAGCCACCCTCCAGTTTCCCAATACCTCCCCATGGCTGTGGATGATACAAATATCTCTGCTAGGGGCCCTGAAATTTCTTCCTGAGCTTCCCACAATATCTTAGGATATACTTGATCAGGTCCCAGGAATTTATCTACTTTTATGCATTTTCAATCCTCTTTTCTTGTCATATGGACTGTTTTCAAGACGTCAATATTTATTTACCCAAGTTCTCTAGCTTCCTTGTCTTTCTCCATAGTCAATGGTGATGCAAAATACTTGTTTAATATATCACCCATCTCTTGTGGTTCCACACACAGGCATCTCATGTCTATTTTACTTTAATTCTATACGGAAGTCTTGGTGTGAGCGTTTTACTAAACAACTTCAGTAATCCCTATGGACGTCTCTCATCCTGAGACTGTAAAAAGCTTCTGCCTGTATCCTCCATCTCTCTGTGATGTGTGACTATATGTCACTGAGAGACATGCTTTTATGTGTGTGGACATTAAACTACTGGTGATATTTATTGAAATCATTCTTTCCTTATTAACTTCCCTTGTCTTCTATTTAATAAATTTACTTACCTGTTTAAAAATAGACAATATTTACATATTTCAATCCAGCAGGCAACATGTGATACAGTACAGCTGGTTTCAGAGGATTTGAACAAAACTGATGTTTTGATAAAGTTGACGCTTTGAATAGAACTCTTATCTATCTAAAATTCTTCATTGCATTTCATGTATTTACATGGAATATTATTCCCCCAGAAGTATTTGCGCTATGATCGTACTGGTAACCAAATCTTGGTTCATGTACTGTCAGAATTTCATGTTCACTGCGTTAGAACGCTCACTACATTATTTATTTAAATCATTTTTGATTTAGAGCTGTACGTTGACCTTCAGCCTGTGATCAGCAGTTGTTTGAAAAAGGGAAGAACAAACAACCTTATATTTGTTTATGAAGCCTGGCTTAGGAGGTTGATTGTTGCTAAAGCAGAAAAACTGAGAAGAGTAGGTAATTTAGCCCCTCAGCCCTGCTCCATTATTTGATACAGTCACAGCTGATCTCACCTCAGCCTCAAATCCATTTTCCTACTGCTCTCCACAGCCATTCAACCCATTACAAAATAAAAATCTTCCTATCTCCTTAAATTGACTCTTCATGTACACTGCACATTTAGGGTAGTGAATTTCATAGATTTGTGATTCTTTGAGAGAAATAATTCTTCCTCATCTCTGTTTTAAAACTGCTATCCCTTATCTTGAAACCGTGACCTCTTATACTCATTATTCAAAGAACACTTTAGACATTTCAGTCTCAAGCGCAAGTATTGACAGATGCCTAGATGTTATCAAGGGGCCATCACAGGGATGCCAGTGCCAATCAGTTGAACAAAAAGCATGTTGAAAACAAAAACCAAAGAGAAATCAAATGTTGAATTGGCTTTGAGCTGTGTTTTTTCTTGGTGAGAAAGGTTGTGGCTATGAAAGCTGCAGTATAGAGGTTTGCTCCCTGGTTATCCTCCCAATAGAAACTTATCAAAAGTGCAGAGAATAGAATCTCAGTCACAAGAATTAAACGAATATTCCTTGGGGCCTGCTGTAAGCTATTTGGATTGTCAGAAATAAAACAAGATGTAATCCCAGGTGTCTGTGATAAGTTGCATCACAGAAACTGCTTAAGTGAAGTTACAACTCTTCTAGATAACAAAGTGTAGAGCTGGACGAACACAGCAGGCCAAGCAGCATCTTAGGAGCACAAAAGGTGATGTTTCAGGCCTAGACACTTCATCAGTAATGGGGGAGGGGGAGAGGGTTCTGAAATAAATAGAGAGAGAGGGGGAGGTGGATCAAAGATGGATGGCGGAGAAGATAGGTGGAGAGGAGACAGGCAAGTTAAAGAGGCGGGGAGGGAGCCAGTTGAGGTGAGTGTAGGTGGGGAGGTCGGGAGGGGATAGATCAGTCCGGGGAGGACGGACAGGTCAAGGGGGCGGGATGAGGTTAGTAGATAGGAAATGGAGATGGGGCTTGAGGTGGGAGGAGAGGTTAGGTGAGAGGAAGAACAGGTTAGGGAGGCACGGACGAGGTGGGCTGGTTTTGGGATGCAGTAGGTGAGAGGGGGAAATTTTAAAGCTTGCGAAATCCACATTGATACCATTGGGCTGCAGGGTACCCAAGTGGAATATGAGATGCTGTTCCTGCATCCTTCGGGTAGCATTGTTGTGGCACTGCAGGAGGCCCAGGATGGACATGTCGTCCAAGGAATGGGAGGGGGAGTTGAAGTGATTCGCGACTGGGAGGTGCAGTTGTTTATTGCAAACTGAGCGGAGGTGTTCTGCAAAGCGGCCCCCAAGCCATCGCTTGGTTTTCCCAATGTAGAGGAGGCCACAATGGGTACAGCAGATGCAGTATACCACATTGGCTGATGTGCAGGTGAACATCTGCTTGATGTGGGAAGTCTTCTTGGGGCTTGGGATGGGGGTGAGGGAGGTGGTGTGGGGGCAAGTGTAGCACTTCTTGTGGTTGCAGGGCAAGTGCCAGGAGTGTTGGGGCTGGAGGGGAGTGTGGAATGGACAAAGCAGTCCCGGAGAGAGCGGTCCCTCTGGAAAACAGACAAGGGTGGGGAGGGAAAAATGTCTTTGGTGGTGGGGTCGGATTGCAGATGGTGGAAGTGTCAGAGGATAATGCGTTGGATCCGGAGGTTGGTGGTGTGGTGCATGAAGACGAGGGGGAATCTCTTTTGTTTGTTATTGCGGGGACTGTGTGTGAGGGATGAGTTGCATGAAATGCGGGAGACATGGTCGAGGGCGTTCTTCACCACTGCGGGAGGGAAGTTGCGGTCCTTGAAAAACGAGGACATCTGAGATGTATGGGAGCGGAATGCCTCATCCTGGGAGCAGATGCGGTGGAGGCAAAGGAATTGGGAATAGGGGATGGCATTTTCGGAGGAAGGTGGGTGGGAGGAGGTATATTCTAGGTAGCTGTTGGAGTCGGTGGGCTTGAAATGGATGTCGCTTCGTATGTGGTTGCTGAGATGGAGACAGAGAGGTCCAGGAAGGTGATGGAGGTGATAGAGATAGTCCAGGTGAACTTGAGGTTGGGGTGGAAGGTGTTGGTGAAGTGGATGAACTGTTCGAGCTACTCTTGGGAGCAAGAGGCGGTGCCGAAGCAGTCATCAATGTAACAGAGGAAGAGGTGGGGTTTAGGGCCAGTGTAGGTATGGAAGAGGGATTGTTCCACGTAACCTACAAAGAGGCAGGCATAGCTTGGGCCCATGCTGGTAACCATGGCCACCCCCATTGTTTGTAGAAAGTGGGAGAAATCAAAAGAGAAGTTGAAGATGAGGACGAGTTCGGCTAGGCAGATGAGCGTGTCAGTGGAGGGAGACTGGTCGGGCCTGTGGGACAGGGAAAAGCGGAGGGCCTTGAGGCCATCTGCATGGGGAATGCAGGTGTATAGGGACTGGACGTCCATTTTGAAAATGAGGTATTGGGGTCTGGGGAATTGGAAGTTCTGGAGGAGGTGGAGGGTGCGGAGGTGTCACGGATGTAGGTGGCGAGTTCCTGGACTAAGGGGAGAAAATGGATTCCAGATAGTTGAAGATGAGTTTTGTGGGGCAGGACAAGGCAGAGACAATGAGTCGACCAGGGCAGGTAGATTTGTGGATTTTGGGAAGGAGATAGAAGTGGGTGGTGCAGGGTTGGGGCACAATGAGGTTGGAGGCTGTGGGTGGGAGATCATCTGAGGTGATGAGGTTGCGGATGATTTGGGAGATGATGGTTTGGTGCTCGGGGTGGGGTCATGATCCAGGGGGTGGTAAGAGGAGATGTCGGAGAGTTGGTGTCTGGCCTCAGCAATGTAGAGGTCAGTGCGTCATACTACAACTGCGCCTCCCCAGTCCGCAGGATTGGAACGGAGGACATGGAGGGCTGCACGTTCTGTAGGGGAGAGGTTGGAGGGGGTGAGAGGGGTGGAGAAGTTGAGGTGATTGATACCTCGATGGCAGTCACAACTCGTCTATTTTTCTTTCGCTTTATGCCTTAACAATGTCAGAATGGGGGCTAGAATCAAAAAAGATTGTATTTAAATCATAGACATTATTAGATTACCTTGTTGTTTAACTTTACTCTAAGGCTACTGTATTAATAATATAGTTAATTTTTGTTTAAACTGTAAACTTGGTATCTGGTATCTGTTATTCAGAAAGTCTGATTAGGAACCATTGGGGCAGTCTGAGTTATTAAATGCTTTAATTTTACTGTGCTGTGAATTCAGGGATAGGAGGGGTGATTTGATTTGGCTGTCTGTCTGTGTATCACAACAACTAGGTTCTGCTGCAAGGTGAGCGATGTGTTACAGCACGGTGTTGCCATATGTTCTGTGGTTATGATGAACAATCTGTTCTTAGTGTCCTTGGTTCTGACAGTTTTTAAATCAAGGAATCTATTGACTTGGAAAGAATATATCCTGACAGTCACTGTTTATTTGGCAGATAAACAAAAACTGAATTTCCTGTATCTTAATCATGTCCATGGAGTTAACTATAAATATCTCGACTCTGTTTTGAAGAATTGGAGGCACGCAGCCTCCTCCAGCTGTACATCACTACGGTTCCATCATCCTCCATTCTTTGTTTAAAGTCCAACAACTCTGTTTAGCAAAGGAGGAGGGAATACTCTGCTGTAGTTCCCACAGCAATAATGAAAGCATTTCTATGCCACACGACACAATTATAAATATAAATAAGAATTTCTTCATTTGTATTTGAAAAAAGGTACCAATACATTGTGTTAGATTTCCCCATCAGTGTAGAAACAACAGAATTTGATGTTGGCCGCAAAGAAGCTTCCTATGAAGATTTCGTGATTTCAGCATATGGACTACCCCTTTCCTAATGACAGATTAAATCTGGCACCAAATCAAGGAAATCTCCATGTGTCCAACAGCAGTGATTTTAGCAAGCAGTCATCATAGTCAAACTTTCTCAAAGATAGCAAGCCTGGAAGTTAGTAACACTGATTCTCTTTTTATTAAACGTTCAGGCAGTGAACTAAATAATGAAAGATCTAAATTAAAATTAAAAATGTGGAATTTTATAATTGAGAAGTTTGATTTTTCACAAATATACAATTAGCTTTCTAGAATCAATGAGGGTGTTTTGTAGTAATTATGAATTTAATACCCTACTACACCTCGTTATAACTATTTATTAAGGTGCAACCTATTGGACAACTTTATAGCAAGATTCAGTGTACAAGTGGAAATTTCTGTGGATGAACTGACTACTTAGAGATTGCAGTCTAGAGGGACCGCAACAATGCATCTTCGGGAGAAGCACAGTATCACTGAAAGCAACTTCTGGATTTCCACATTTTTCTATGCATTATGAATGTCTTAAGTTGCTACTTCTGTTGAGTAACGATGACCAAAGAGCTCGGCTTACATTGTCCCTCCAAAATCCAGGCCATGGCTCAGAAATTTAGATCAGCAGATGACCCTCATTACTGAACATAACCTAAAGTGTCCACTTATGTTATCCAATGGTGGGGGCAGGAATCTCCTTTTGAAGCCTTGGCTCTGTAATGTTCTCTAACACGTACAGATCACACTATAATAATGTGAAGTAATTTTAGAGAATTTAATCAACTGCAATACTAGGCACATGAAAGTAAATATGGTTTTACATAAATTTGAATTGAAAAGTATTAAGGTATATTGTAGCAGCATTTTAAATTGAGATGGATGCGCATAATTATTTTAAAGAAAGACATATGAAGTACATCAGTGAAAAGATCAAATCAATTTTCAAAATCCCTGCCTCAGCCATTTTGAAAGTTGAAATGCCTCCAAGTACTAATTTTGTCATTGGGCTAAATTTTAAAGAAAATTTGCAAGCTGACTCAAGACATTTTCCATTGGAAAACACCAATCTATAGCATTGACCAAAAATTCTTCATTAGTGGTGGATTTGCCTACAATTCATGCTACATCAGGATGTCTGAACTCTACTGTGCACATATATGCACTCTGAAATTGTGGATTATAAAGTGTCATAACAGCACATATTAACAGACCATCAACAGCGCAGTAAAGTCTGGGCTCATCTGTTTTCAAAGTTCTATTGATAAGAAAATAAATATTCAAAGGCAGATTATATTGAGAATCTATGATACTTGATTATCTTTAACTGCGTGATCCTTTCACATAAACTTTCTTTCTGTATTCTCAATAAGGAGCTCACTTGAATAGCTAAATATTCTATATAATATTCCAAATGGAAGTTTTCCAAGTATAGTTAAAAACAGTGTAATCTTAATTTTCACATTATTTTGCCACAAAGAGAGAGTGAAAGTTACCATCATAATTTCAGATTAGCCTCTTAATTCTACTGAGGCATAAGTATGATGCTGCCCATGGAATGACATAGTGTGAACAATCTTGATTACATGGTAGACTGATGCATCTGCCATCCAGATTAATGTAGAATCAAAAAAAGCAGAATTCCGATTAGTTTTGCTTCTATACATTATTTCTGATTTGCTCCGGTTTATTTTGCAGACTACTTTACATCAATAATGTTCTGCAGACATTAAAAACAAGAACAGCGTACAGGCCAGTCTTCTGTTTTTCTCTCTCCACCACGACAGATTTTGAATGGTTGCCTTGTCATGAATGGAGTTTAATGTAAATGTGAATGGTTAGTTCAGGTAACTTTTCTACTCCTTTCACATAAAGCAAAATTGGAGACACACAGGGGATTCTTTTCCTCCTGTCTGGCCCTGCACAAAATTTGCAGCTGTTAGCTGTTTCTTTCATTCAACATGGATGAATGTTGAAAGCAGCGATAATCATATAAGTACATTTTCAAGTGATTTTGTGCAATCAGTGCAGTAAGCACCAGATGCTATTGAACTCATCTTTCTTAAGAAACACAGATATTGATAGAATATAATTAAATGTCATCATTATTAATTTGCTGAAGTTGTTCACCCAAGAATGAAAATTTGTTTCATAATTTATAGAGAATTTATATTCCAACGTTGCCGTTACTCAGAAAATAGGAGCAGGAGTAGGCCATTCAGTCTTTTGACCCTGTTCCTGCTTTCACCTCATACCCTTCGATCCCTTTATCCAAAGAACAATACCTAACTTTTTCTTAAAAGCATTCTATGGTTTGGCCTCAACAGATTTCTGTGGCAGAGAATTCCAATGGCTCACCACTCTCCGGGGAAGAAAAGTCTCAGCTCAGTCCTAAATGCTCTACACTGTACCATAAAATTGTGACCAGTGGTTCTGGACTCCTGGTCATCAGGACTATCCTTCCTATATTTATGCTGCCTAATCCTGTTAGATTTCTAAAGGTTTCTATCAGATGTCCCCCACTTATTCTTTTAAACTCAAGAGCACAGTCCTGACCAATCACTCTTCATTCATCCGTCCAGTCATCCAAGGAATGAGTCTGGTAAACCTTTGCTTTTCCACTGTAGCCAGAGCATCCTTCCACAAAGAAAGAGATCAAAACTGCACAGAATACTTCAGATGTGGTCTCACCAAGTCCCTGAACAAGTGGAGCAAGTCATCCCTACTCCTGAACTCAAATCCACTTGCTATGAAGGCCAGCACTATTTGTCTTCTTCACTGCCTGTTTCATCTACATGCTTACTTTCAGTATCTGGTGTACAAGGACACCCAGGTTTTATTGCATCCCCCCACCCGCCTATCAATCTCTCACCACAATAATAAATTCAGATAA
Source organism: Stegostoma tigrinum (assembly GCF_030684315.1). Taxonomy (NCBI): domain Eukaryota; kingdom Metazoa; phylum Chordata; class Chondrichthyes; order Orectolobiformes; family Stegostomatidae; genus Stegostoma; species Stegostoma tigrinum. The sequence continues at coordinate 23,414,074 of NC_081380.1, forward strand.
TAATCTGACCTCCCGTTTTTGCTACCTAAGTTGATAACCTCACATTTATGCACATTATGCTTCATCTGTCATGCATTTTCCCACGCATTCAACTTGTCCAAATCACACCTCAGCATCTTCCTCACAGATCATGCTCGCACCCAGCTTTGAGCTGTCTTGCAATCTTGGCAATACTACATTTAGTTCGCTCATCTAAATCATTGATATATGATGTGAATAGGTACTTTGAACTAATTCCTCCTTGATCTTTAAAAAAAGATTGGTGTAAGAATGCACATTTATTTTTGTAGCTTTACAAAATGCTTTCAAACTTCACTTTTTGGCAGAATATTTTCAGGGGACTTATACCAGATGTGTTGTTTCAGTTTATTTAACGGTGCAGTTTCCAGTATAGCATCTTTAATATGTTTATAAAATGTACAATTAAGCATTTCTTTCTCAACTCTGCACATATGTCCCTTTGTAACCTAGTCTAGAAAAATGTCTTTCATAGACTAACCTTAAGTGTGTAAGGAACACATTTAGTCAGTTTTAAACCAAATTCATAGCTATGGAGGTTTAAGTATTGTGGTTTTTGCACTATTTGTAAAGTAAAAACATTAGTTTTGGGTTAAGATAAACACTCATCAGTCATAGCTTATGTCTCATAAGTATAGTATGGATAGTATGAACATAACTGAAAACATCTGTACAGTATCTGAAATTACTATTACAGTATGCTTGAATCCAAGTACAGTCAATGGGGTTTAAATACCAAAGCCAAGGTAGATCAATCATCAAAACATTTCCTGAACGGGAATAGTGTGTATTGACTGGATTCTGTTAAGTTTCTGTCTATTGGTTTCCCTTCTCTTCAGCGTCCATATCCACATCTTCCTGCTGCTGAGTTGCAGCTTGCTCATCAGGGTCGCCTGGCAGAATGCTATTGATTGTGGATAGAAGCTTCTCTATCTGTTCTTCTGTTAATCTTTCTTCACTCTCTTCTACCATCTGAAACATCAGAACAGATAACTTGACATTTGCTTATGAAAATTATTAAATTTTATTAAATTAAATTTCAATTTATTGTCAAGAATTTCTACAAGCAATATCTGGCAACAGGAAGTCCCAAAAGACATTAATTTAAAAGTTCAATATCTAAAAAATTTAAACAATGTTGAAACAGTTTATTTTCAGTAACTAAAGTATTTCTGAAATGTTAGCAAAACCCATTATAATATTTCATAATTATTTTGAGCTATCACAGACTCCTAGATACGGTCAAGTAGAAAAAAAAAGTGCTTGATTCCAAGATCCACTTGTACAATAAAGGAGTCATAATGATTAATGTGATTTTCTGAAATTCCTCTTCAACAATTTTCATTAAAACATTGACTCATTCAGGAAAGTATATGGTAATGCAATCATTAAAACAGTAGATAGGGAACATCAGACATATGTGATAAATTTCTGTGTCTTTCCTGTCACTGAATTTGTTTATGGAATTAGTGCAGACCAAGTGTAAAAATATAATGGAGGTGGAAATAGGATAAACACTTTCTCACTTTTCCTTTTACTTGCCTATTTGGCAGCTAAGCAGAAGAGCAGTAGGATTTGTGCTAGGACCTTCTACAGACCAGACAGTCCGTAGGGAGTTGGGGCAGAAGGAGAGTCTAAGGCTCAAATAAGAAAAACAAACTCAGTCTTTGTACAATATTTCCACATTTAAAGAGCAGCAGTAAAATATCCTGACATCAGCTGCCAGGAAAATCCAGCTTTTCTTTAAAATTAAAGTTTTGTTTAAAGATTCTGAGCGCTCAAATCAGCATACTGATGTGCGATGGAAAAGGTAAAAAAAAATGTGGAGAGTGAAAAGGGGCATGAAAGAATCACTGTGGGTAAAATAAAGGAAAATCCAAACTTATTTTACGAGTACTTCAAGGATAAAAGGACAATTAAGGAAAGAATAGGGCTTATTGAGGACCGCAGTGTTAATTTGTGCACGGAGCCACAGGATGTAGGTAGGGTTTAAATGAAGACTTGGTGTCAGTGTTCTCAGAAAGACGGGCAGTGTGATTATAGAAATCTGGCAAATGGACTTTGATATGCTTAACGAAATTAGTACAGACAGAGAAGAGGTTCTGAGTGGTCTGCAAACACTCAAAAATCTCCACAGTCAGATGATGCATATCCCAGGCAGTTGAGGCAAGGGAGGAAATAGCAGGGGCATTGAGAATAATTTTCAATTCCTCCCCGGTCACGGGAAAGGTGACAGAGAACTGGAGGGCAGCTAATGTGGTACCAATATTCAAGAGATAAGAACTACAGGTCAGTCCGACTAACTTCTGTGGTGGGGAAATTACTGGAAGCAATTCTGAGGGTCAGAATTAATCTGAATTTGGAGGTGGAGGGATTAATTAAGAACAGTCAGCATGGTTTTGTTAAGAGATGTCAATTCCGTCTGACTTGATTGAATTCTGTGAACCGGTAACTAAGAACACAGATAAGGGCAATGCATTCAATGTAACCGACTTGGGTTTCAGCAAAGCTTTGATAAGGTCCTGCACAGGAGACCGATAGCCCATGAGATTCAAGAAAACTTAGCTAACCGGATACAGGATTGACCAAGTAGCAGGAATCAGAGGGTGATGTGAGGTGAGGGGTGTTTGTGTGACTGGAAATTCTGTCCGGTAGGGCTCCTGAGGGATCAGTGCCGGGGCCATTGCTGATTGTGGTATATATAAATGACATAGTCTTGAATGTTGGAGGATTGATCATCAATTTTCAGGATGTGACAAAACCTGGTGGAGAGGTAAATGGTGAGAAGGATAGCTTTAGATTACCAAGGATGTGGATGGGCTGATCAGTGACAAACAGAATTCTATCCAATGAAGTGATGCAATTGGGCAGGACAAACAAGGCAAGGGAATGTGGGATGCACCGAGAATCAGAGTGATCTTGGCATGCTTAAGGCATGGTGTACGGTTACTTAAGGCAACAAAAAAGGTAGAAAAAAGTGGTTAAGAAGGCATATGGATACTTGCATTCATTAGCCGAGGCAGAGATTTTAAGAGTTAGGATGTTAAGCTGGAATTGAATACAAAATTGGTTAGGCCACAGCTGGAGTACTGTGTGCAGTTCTGGAATCACATTATAGGAGGGATGTGATTGCACTGGAGAAGGTGCAGAGGAGATTTACCAGGATGTTGTCTAAGTTGGAAAATTTTTATTTATGAAGAGAGATTGGACATACTGGGATAACAAGGTGGAGATCATTTCTGAAGAAGGGTCCAGACCTGAAACGTCAGCTTTCCTGCTCCTCTGATGCTCCTTGGCCTGCTGTGTTCATCCAGCTCCACACTTTGTTATTGCAGATTCTCAAGCATCGGCAGTTCCTACTATCTTGGACGTACTGGGGTTGTTTTCCTGGTAGCAGAGGTTACTGCGAGTTTACATGATTGAGATATGTGAAATTATGAGGGTTATAGACAGCAGAAAACCTTTCCACTTGGTGGAGGGGGCATGATCAAGGGGCTAGATTTCAGGTAAGAGCATGGAGGTTCAGAGGGGGTGAGCGGAAAATTGATTTCACCTGAAAGGTGGTGGGAATTTGGAGCTCACTGCTGGTAAGGGTAGAGGCAGAAACCCTCATAACATTTACCAAGTATGTGCACTTGCGATGCCAAGACATCCAAGGCTTTGGGCCAAGTGCTTAAAAATGGGATTAGAACAGTCAGCTAATTATTGACCTGAGTGGATGTGATAGCTGATGGGACTTTTTCTGCACTGTAGATCTCTATGATTTTAATCAAACACCAACAAATGATTTGATGTTAACTGCATTGACAGCACTTTTAAAAAAGTCAAAATGAAATTATTTTCCACAGAGATAGTATTCGCAAGAAATGTAGAAACAGATAGAATTTTTACAATACAAAGATAAACAAAAGCTACAGGAGCTGTGTGCATTGTACCACATTTTAAAATTTACCCATATCAGACACACATGCACATAAATATTCACAAGCTTTACACCGAAACCAGAATACTAAAATTTGTCCTCATGTTTTCTTCAAAATTAGTTTAAAAAATAACATAATAAATATAGCTGGAAGCTTATGAGAAACACTAGAGGCAACTAAATGCTGCTCATGATCTGTGGAAACTGCACTTTGTACATGCGCAGCTTTGACACCAGAGATGAATCATAAGAAATGCAAAGGTATCACATTGAAGCCCAGATGTTTGTGAGAATATCAGATCTTCAAGTACAAATATCAATGAGACTATTAAGAAGCACTTAGGCAATTTATGACGTGTTATGATGAAGCTATTTCTTTTAACATTTATTTAGTTTAAAACTTCGCAAAACAAGCTCCAAGAAATGATTGATAAATTACCTTCCAAAAAAAAACTGTTGAATGATTTGACTGGCACACAAATTTTTTCTTTATAAATATTTTTATGTTTATGGCTTCTTCAGACTAGTTGTTCAAGAATTACTGTTTTCATAAAACCTAATTGCTAACTATCTTCTTAACTGAATTTATACATATCCTTCCTTTACAATCTGATTTAATGCTGTTTTACTCAGACAAAATTGTCATGACAGGGTCTGTCTGGAGGGCTTAAATCAAAAACAGAGATTAATGCAGCAAGTCCCTATTTTTCACCACACCAAATGTAGACTGGGGTTCATGCTTGGATTGAAGAGACAGTAATTGTGAGGGTCTTAAATACAGCCGGAAGATTTATCTATGTCTAGAGGGAGGAATCTTCCGTGTAGCACACTCTCTGCAAGTCAGTTCAGGTAATGAAGTTAGCTAGCTGGAAAAAGGATACGGAGTTAAGAATTACTTCTGGCTGGCTCCTGCTCAACAAAATGCCCACTCAAATAACAGAGTAATGCATAATTGCAGGGGGAGATTTCTGATCTAAAACATTAAATGGGAATTTTTTTCTGTAGTTACCTATTGAAATTAACTAAACATTAATACAGTAGATAATTTATGTAACACACAAATGAAATGCAACAAAAAAGTCTTAAAACTTGAAATATTATCATATGATCTTCAGCCATTCCCTGGAAGTTTGAATTTTTTTTAAGAAGTTATCAGTCTCTTTGGATGGACTGGGGAATGATTCAGGATGAAGAACCAAGACTGCCAAATTAAACTGATGTTACAAAACAAGAAGTTACGAGCATACGCTGAGTACAAATGATTGCACAAAAAGCTGAGAGAATTGACTATCACAAAGTGAATGAGTAGATCCGAAAGAAAAAGCTGAGATCAAAGTGGAATGTATTTAAAGTCAAAGCAGGTGCTGAGAAAGGAGATATGGCTGTAAAAGTAGATCTCGGCAAGCAGACAAAAGCAAAAGAACAGAATAACACTGATGATGAATAGAATAAAATAGATGGAAGGCAAATGTTATGTTAAAAATAATAAAATGAAAGAAAAAACAGCAAATTCTGAAAATACTAGACACTATAAATCCAGTTTCTATAAAAAGTAAAGATGAGGTAAAGTTTTAGATATAAATTCTCTCACTAGAGTGAAAACTGAAAACATGCACGGCTCTTAGAAAGGTTGAATAAATGTCGGGTGAACAGAAGAAACACAAAATACTGCACTCTGTGAGAAAGTAAATGAAAGTGCAGGCAATGAAATCTAAGCTGTCTTCAATTCAATGAGCCAGACAAAAGTCAAGAAAACCCTCTTGCTTTAGCTTTAAGAATGTTTATTCTCTGACTTAGAGAAAAGTTGATCATTGTTATTACTTTTGCATACCTTTGATTTCTTATCCAGTCCTGTTGAATTATTACCAAATTGAGTTCAAAACTGAAAGTCCTGATTTCACAAATGAGTGAAGGAATTAAAAGACTCACCTCCTCAGAGGAATAAGCAACTGCATCATCTTTATAAAACTCAGGCTGACCAGTCCGCATTTACAGTTTATATTGTTTTAATATAGAACATGCAGAAACTACTGATTAAAGTGGGTCATTTAGCTGACAATTTCAAAACTTTCCATCAATAGTCAGGTACTCCATTTGTTATCATTTTCAATATACTGAACTGAAAAATACAACCTTTGAATCTATACGCTTTCTCAAGTTTCAAATTAGAAAACAGGCCCAAGAAGTCATTGAACTGGTTCATGCTCACTGACTTTGCTATTGACAAACAACGGTATCTGACATAAAATTGTAGGAGAGCTTCCAATTTAATTTTCTGAAAACAGTGACACAAGATTCTAGAAGTGGCTTGAACCCATATTGCAGAAATCAGTAATAATGGCTCAAGGTTGTGCTTCTTTTTTGAAAATGTAAAGGAACTGATACAACAGCAATTAATTTGACTGTAGATTTATCACACCTTCTTTCCTTAAAGCAGTGTCTTATTCTGGAGGAACGTCTCACATGTACTCTTTATTCTCTAATGCAACCAAACCTTGATACTGTTTTTCTTAAAAAAAATCCTTTCAAAAGCTGTTTATGGCTTTGTTTTGGAGCAGGAACTGACTTAGATGAATACCATTATCATCTTTAGTGATCTGTTTTCCTTATGGACTTCTGGGGGCCATCGTGTCTTATGACTATGACAATGAGTGACACAAGAATATACCGATCCACTGTGTGAATTTCACTTTCTTTTCTCATAGTCAAAGAAGTATTTTTTCTGAAATTGGGAATGATTTTGCATTTTTCCCTATCTTTTGATGGAATTAAGTAAATTAAATTTACCAACTGTATCTCCACTGCAGTTAATGGTCTGTGATTCAACAGCTGAAGCTTTTCTGCCCTGAAAGATAGATGACAGGAAATGAGCACTGTGAAAGAATAACATTAAAGATATTCAATAGTTCAAGCTGTTCAACAACGTGACATTTGATTACAATGTCAAATAATTGAATTAGTAGGATTTTTGAAAACACATCTCCCTATGGTCTTGTACTCAAATAATGGGTTATTAAATAGGATAATATTTACATATAAACTGGTGTCTCTGCCTTTTAATAATATGAAGTAGAAGTCTTTGCATAATGAGTTTGGCTGAGAGTGACTCATCCACTAGAGTGTTGAAACAGTTGGGCCACAAGGGAAAAGTCCTGGTTAGCTCTCTGACTTGTTCTGTCATTAGTGCAATGTTTATTCATGCAAGATAAAGAGGTTTTAGGTGCTTATAGTTTCTGTTACTGATGCATTAACTGGTCTGGATGATTGTTATTTTATTAACTATTATACAAATAATTTTTGTGAATTAATGACTTTAAGAAAAAAACCTTTTCAATACATCCTACAATCACCATCGAGATTATTGGTTCTCTAATGTGTCCACTGGCTGAATGGAATGGAACTGCCATTGCTTGGCTTGAAAACTATGAAGGGCAAGAGGGGTGAGTAGTGTGCACAAACAGGCATAGATGGGACATGAGGATTCAAAGAAGGCTGAGAGATGTTAGGAGGACTGACGGTTAGAGGACATTACTGTTTTATTAAAAACTAAGATCAAAATCCAAAGCCCTAAGTTTAGCCTTTCAGTTAATTTTAGTCCCAGCAGCTCCACGGCAGCCTCCAAAAAGCACTGAACCCAATTCCTCCCAATAGATGAAAATACAGTTCATTATAATTTCTACAGAAATGCAACATAAGAACAGGGGTAGTCCATTCAGCCTCTCGAGCCTACCTTGGTATTCTAAATCATGGCTGATCATCTACATTCACACATATTTCTGCAGTATCTCCATATTCCTTGTCATCATTATTAACTGGAAATCCATCAATCTCAGTCTTGAACCTAATGCTTGAACTTGCACATCACTCTAGAGTAAAGAATTCTAAAGATTTTCCACCCTCAGAGAAGAAATCCCTGCAGATGCTGGAGAATGTGAGAAAACAAGGCGGAGAGCTGGATGAACACAAGCAGGCCAAGCAGCATCAGAGGAGCAGGAAGGCTGATGTTTTGGGTCTAGGCCTTTCTTCAGAAATGCGAGAAGGGAAGGGGCTTCTGAAAAAAATAGGGAGAGAGGGGGAGGTGGATAGACGATGGATAGAGGAGAAGATAGGTGGAGAGGAGACAGATCAATCAAAGAGGCAGGGATGGAGCCAGTAAAGGTGAGTGTAGGTGTGGAGGTAGGGAGGAGATAGGTCAGTCCAGGGAGGATGGACAGGGGCAGATGAAGTTAGTAGGTAGGAAATGGGGGTGGTGCTTGAGGTGGGAGGAGGGAATAGGTGGGAGGAAGGACAGGTTGGGGGGGGTTGAGCTGGGCTGGTTTTGGGATGTGGTAGGGGGAGGGGAGATTATGAAGCTTGTGAAATCCACATTGATACCATTGGGCTGCAGGGTTCCCAAGTGGAATATGAGTTGCTGTTCCTGTGACCTTCCGGTAGCATAGTTGTGGCACTGCAGGAGGCCCAGGATGAACATGTCGTCTGCGGAATGGGAGGCAGATTTGAAATGGTACTCCACAAGCTTCAAAATCTCCACTCCCCCAACTGCATCCCAAAACCAGCTCAGCTCGTCCCCGCCTCCCTAACCTGTCCTTCCTCCCACCTATCTCCTCCTCCCATATCAAGCCCCACCCCCATCTCCTACCTACTAACCTCATTCCGCCCCCTTGACCTGTCCAACCTCCCTGGACTGACCTATCTCCTCCCTACCTCCCCACCTACACTCACTTGACTGGCTCCATCCCTGCCTCTTTGGCCGGTCTGACTCCTCTTCACCTATCTTCTCCTCTATCCATCTTCAATCCGCCTCCCCCCTCTCCCTATTTATTTCAGAACCCCCTTCCCCTCCCGCATTTCTGAAGAAAGGTCTAGGCCCAAAACATCAGCCTTCCTGCTCCTCTGATGCTGCTTGGCCTGCTGTGTTCATCCAGCTCTACACCTTGTTACCTCATCTCAGGCCTAAATGATTTGACTTTTATTCTGAGATTGTGTCCTTGGGTCTAGACCCCACTGCCAGAGTAACATTCTTTCTGCACCTACTTTATCTATTCCTTTAAGAGTTCACTAATGTTTGATGAGATTGGATTTCATTCTTTCTAAATTTGGTGAAGACAGGCATTTAAAGAAATACTCTGCACTTTTCTTCCTCTTATCAAATTTGATAACCTCATATACCCAAATTATATTGCATCCGTCTTGCTCTTCTCACTCACTCAGTCTAAATTATTTTAAAGTCTCTTTACAACTTACATTCTCACCAAATCTTGTATTAACCGCAAACTTGGAAATATTACAATTGGCCTGACATCCTTATCATTGACACAGAGTGTGACAGGGCAGGGCCCAATACTGATCAGTCATGATCCTTGCATTATTTCATTGATTACAGCCTGTCAGATGAGATTACTACTCCCTGCTTTCTATCTGGTAATCAATCTAATTAGAGCTTTGTACATTACCATGATACCATGTGCTTTAATTTTGTTAATTAACCTCCTGTACAGAACTTTATCAAAAAATTTCTGATAATCTGAATACACCACGAGTGAGTTTATCCCTATTGACTCTGCCAGTATTACCTGCTAAAGCTCAATTAGGTTTCTCAAACATTATTTCCTCTTCGTACATCAAGTTGACTCTGTTGAATTGGACCATGTTCAGCTGCTGTAATTTCATCAGAAAGTCATCACTACCCACTAAATTATGTTAAAAAATTTTAAGGTGATGTGTTCAAGTTATTGTTCAACACATTTTGTTTCAACATAAATTCCAAACGTGTGGAAGATACTAAACTTGAAAGGATTACAAATCCCGAGGAGGATTGTATAAAACTTCAAATGGGCATAGACGGTTGGTGGAATAGATTGATAAATGGCAAATGAAACTTAATGCAAAGAAGAGCTAAGTGATTTTTTTAAAAGGAAAAAAAAGAGACACAATTACTGTTTAAAACAAAGGGTACAATTCTAAAGGGTATGCAGGAAGAGAGGGACCTGAGTATACATGTGTGTAAATCATTAAAAGTGGCAGGTCAGATTGAGACGCACACAACATTTTAGGTTTTTTTAAAATTCATTCATGAAATGTGGGTGGCTCTAGCTAGTTCACAATTATCGCCCATCATTAACTGCCCTGGAGAATGAAGTGATGACCTGACTTCATGAGCTGCTGCAGATAATGGGGTGTAAGGGCATTGAAACTGCTATTAGCAAGGTAGTTCTGGGATACTGAGCCAACAACAGTGAAAGGAAGATTGATGTAGTTCCACTGTGGTTGTTTGAATGTGAGAGTTAGAGTGGAATGGCAGGTGGTGGTCTACCCATGTATCTACCACCCTTGTCCTTCTAGCTGGCAGGTTTGGAAGGCCCTGTTGAAGGCCTTGGTAAGCTGCTGAGTGCTTCTTGTTGAGTATCTCTGGGAGATCCCAAACTGTTCATCAGTAAGCAGGTTTTTCGTTTTCACGTGTCATTTGATAGCACTGCTGATGACCCCCTCCACTGCTATCCTCAAGATAGATTAGATTGGTAGGACAATAAATGGCTGGGTTTGATTTGTCCTGCTGTTTCTGTTCATGTACTTCCTTTGGTTCATCCTTTCTGTAATTTTCATTGTCATTTTTACTTCAAGTTATTTGTACAATATTAAAAAAAAGAGTCCTGGTAAGTTCATTTACCTCCATTTCTAAGACAAATTACACTGTTGTCTACAGCAACAAGTTCCTCAGATTGACTTATTACCAATTGATTGTCCCAGTCATGGTCTGCCATTGATCCAGCAACCCCCCACATGTAACCCTGCATTTATCATGCATAATCTACCTAACCTGCACATCCCTGGGCACAATGGGGAATTTAGCATGGCCAATCCACCTAACCAGCACAGCATGAGGCTGTGGGAGGAAACTGGAGCACCTGGGCAGAAACCCAAGCAATCAAGGACAGTATGTGCAAACTCCACACAGACAGACAGTCATCACTGGCTCCAACAGCTTCTGCCAAACACAAAGGCTGACTTCTTCCAAGAGTAAGACTCCTAGTCCTCACAGTAATTCTGTCTATCCCTCTTTCTGTCTTTGTTATTTGTTTGCTATCACCTTCAGTCTTCAGGTCTCCTTTTTGAAGCTGTCCCGTGTGTCTGACCAGTCAGTTCATGAGGCATCAGTGCCTTTACTACTGATGTTCTTTCTTGGTCAAATGTGATCAGGTCACATTGACCAACATTTCTTGTTATCCAAGAAAGTTACAACTGATCCCTTTACAACGGATGCAAATTCTTAAAGACTCCTTTAAAACATTCTTAATACACGTTAAACAAGTTTCTAGTCATAAACTGCTACACCAAGAATTTTTAAATACCAAGCAATCATCAAATCTCAGCAAAAAGGAACTGAACTCTAATTAGCATCTGGCTTATGCTTATTTACAGCAATTACACATTGCAGTCATAAGAGAGGCTGTTAGTTTTAACAACTTAAAGTTAGCAGAAAAGTACATTAGACATGGTATAATACTTTTCAACTGGTCTGTTATTTAGTAAGTAACCCCTGTAAAATTAACAGTTTTAGATTTGAACATTATAAATAACCATTTACTTCTACTCTATTACTTTGCAGAGAAGAGTTTAATTTGTAATGTAGGATGCAAATTTCAACCCAGTGAGTCAGATCAGCTCCAAGTACAGCAAATTCTTTTGGTGTTCTGTAATTCCAAACTCTATCCCTCAAAACTGTGCATTTCCTTTACAGAGTTGCTACATCTCGTCAGTTGTATGTTTTTGCTGAACTTTCAAGAATACTTCTGCGTGTTCTCCTTTCCTAAGTTTATTTCTAGAGTCTAGATCAACATTTTGTTTACATTAGTCTAGTCACAAGATTTCTAGTTTTGCACATTCACACACAGATTTTCTTTGTTGCAATATTTATTACATATTAGTGTGATGGAAATTGAATGACCATATACGCTTCAACAGTGTGAGACTTCGCTTTAAATAAATGCATTGACTTAAAGGGAAGTCATCATTGAGAGAAATTTAAAAAAAAATGATAGGACCTTTACAAACTCAAAATGACTTTTCAGCTTATGCAAAGACCACAAACAAACAAAGTGTAGAACTGTAAAGTTCTGACAAGGCACCCTCTTTCAACTGTCCACTGTTTCAAACACCTATCAATGTATCTTTAAAAGTTTCCGTGTTACCTGACTCCTGGGCCACCTGCTCCATCTCATCACCCTCAAGTAGTTATAAATTATAACATTTTCTGACTTCCAAAATTGCAACGCGCATAATCCATGCTTCAGTGTGGCACAACTTGACGATACCACCTTGAGGCCAAATTACTGATACAACCAAAATGTGCAATCACTCAGTGAGACATGGCTCCACAGGTCAAAATAATTTTTCATTTTTCAGGGGTCCTCTTAATATTTTATTGACATCTTATTCTCAATAACCAATTAGGTGAGACTGCAACACAAGAACAAAACCTTTTCTACTTATGTTTACATATGGAGTAATATCAGAGAGGGTCTGATGAAGGGTCTAGGCCCGAAACGTCAGCTTTTGTGCTCCTGAGATGCTGCTTGGCCTGCTGTGTTTATTCAGTGAGTAATCGGGCCACATTAGCAAGGAAATCCAAAGTTTGAAGTCCGATCTGTGCTGAGTCAACTGATCTCAGATGTGACTTCAGGGAGTGTTAAAACCAATCTTCAAGTGTCTGTTTTGGGGGAATGGGAAAATTAATCAGGGTTCCTGCGTATGACCCTCTCCAGCAAGAGTAACCAATTGTCTGCATGACAGGATATCAAACAGAGATAGAATTGGATTTGCAGTTGAAAAAGGTTTTCTGTAAAATAAGTTTTGCAAACAGACACTACAGGCAAGCACTAAATGTTTGACTAGGATTGTGTAAGGGCTGATTTTATCTCAGCGTGGTTGGATGGGTTTTAAATGAGTTAATATTGTGCCCATGCAGAATATGAAACATCTTAGGGTAAATTTTAAAAATCCTTTGGGAGTTAGTAGATTTGTGGCTTTTACATGTCAAAATAGTTAAGCAGCAAACACTAAAACAAAAAGGATATAAAAATCAGTCTGCAGTGTTACAAAGATAAAGTGTAGAAACATGAAAGCTCTGTGGAAGTGAGCGACTTAAAAATATATAAAAATAACCCAGGTGTTGGGAGAACTAAATCCAGAGAACTATTCCCAGTTGAAACATAAAGAAAACCATTGGTCTAAACTGACAAATTCAGGGCTGTTGTCAACAATCATGTGGAATTTCTACATAGGAAAACATACACCTTATACGCAGTATGTTCAAGTACCTTCAAGAGACACACCCATGATATCATCACCGTATCTTAGCATTTGGCTTGAAGGCATAAAGATCTCATAATCCGTCTTACCTCTGATCACTTGACTCATACCACTCTACTAGAAGCATGCAACTCTGTTTGCAATGAATATCTTAATATCAGCCAAGAAGCATATGTCATTGTGTCACAGAGCTGTACAACATGGAAACAGACCCATCAACCTAACCCGTCCATACCGACCAGATGTCGTAAATTAATCTAGTCTCATTTACTAGCATTTGGCCCATTTCCCTCTAAACCCTTCTGTTTAAATGTTGTAATGTACCAGGCCCCACCACTTCCTCTGGCAGCTCATACCATGCATGCACCACCATCTGCATGAAACAGTTGCCCTTTAGGTCCAGTTTAAATCTTTTCCCTCTCACTGTTAACCTATGCCCTCTAGTTGAAAAGACCTTGACTATTTACCCGAGCATGCCCGTCATGATTTTATAAAAATCTTATAAGGTCACCACTCAGCCTCTGACACTCCAGGGAAAACAGCCCCAGCCTAGTAAGCTTCTTCCTGCAGCTCAAACCGTCCAACCCTAGTAACATCCTTCTGAATCTTTTCTGGACCCTTTCAAGTTTGCCAACATTCTTCCTTTAGTAGGGACACCAGAACTGAACTCTATTCCAAAAACGGCCTAACCATTGTTCTGTACAGCCGCAACATGACCTCCCAGCTCCTATACTCAGTGCACTGACCAATAAAGGTGAGCATACCGATTGCCTTCTTCACTATTCTGTCTACTTGTGATTCCACTTTTGAGGAACTATGAACCTGCACTCCAAGGTCTCTTTGTTCAGCAACACTCCCCAGGATCTTACCATTAAATGTATAAGACCTGGCCTGATTTGCCTTTCCAAAATACAGCACTTCACATTTACCTAAATTAAACTCTGTTTGCCACTCCTTGGCCCTTTGGCCCATTGGCCCATTTGATCAAGATCCTCTTGTACACAGAAGTAACTTTCCTCGCTGTCCACCACACCTCCAGTTCTGCAAACTTACTAATCATACCTCCTGTGTTCACATACAAATCATTTATATAAATGATGAAAAACAGTGGACCCAGCACCTATTCTTGTGGCACACTCACTGGTCACATGCCTCCAGTCGGAAAAGCAACTGTCTACTAATGCTTGCTTGTTGTTAATGCATAATGCTTGTTAGCTGTAATAAATGTTTGTTGGATTCTTCAATGCCATGATATCCACACGCAGATTCTTATGTTACATGACACAGAAAAAAATCAGCAAAGACATCCTGTGAGGCAAACTCACACCAAAACATAGAAGAAAAACAACAAAGAAATTGTTGAAAAACTTGCAATACTGTTTTACCTACAGAAATGAGCCAAGATAGAATAAATAACTTTCCTCCTCTATTTTTTGTGTTGGCATCAACACCACTCCACCAATGCTTACATTTGTATAGTGCCTTTTAACAACATAGGATCTTTTAAAGTTCAGTAACTGATGATAAGTTTTCAACCATGTCACCATTCTGATGCTTGATATTGGGTATAACTAATTAATTTATATTTTATGTGATATTGAAATCAACTACTCCATTCCAACTGCATGTTACAATTACTGGAAAGAATCCAATCTGATCAGAGGTCACAACAGCATGATGAATTTTGCCTTGACTGAAACATTTATATTTGTCAACATCACTTATACTTGTCTACACAGATTTGATTGCAAGTAATTTGTCTCAACAGTCAACTTTATTTTACAATGTTGATTTATTTTTGTTCACTAAATAGCGAGATCTTTGTTCTTAACATCAAGAACAAACTGTTGGGTACCATTTATAGTTCAAGCAATTTGAAATCAGATAAGCGTGTTTCTAAGATTACCCTGGCAAGTGCAATATAAAGTATGAAAATTGTAACTGTGCTTGGATGGTTCATATTTTATTTTCATGTAACAAGGTACTTTTGCTTTGGCCAACAATCCTAATTCAAACAGACTGTTTTGGATATTGCGTTCGCATAGCTTAATGAAGGTTTGTCATTTCTCAGATAAAAATTTCAGTATTACATTTAATTCAACTTAAAATGACAGGATAATCTTTAAACTTAAGCCTGTGGCAGTGTACCACTCTGCCAACCTGTGAGCTCTGAAAGATTACCTTAAGTCTGCTCTAGGTGGCTAGCAAAAGAAGTTGGATGACAGGGAAATTTTTTTCAGGCCTTGTTGTATTGTTTTGGAAGATGTTTTTAGAAAGTATTGCAGGAAAGAAAATTGGATTTCAAGATTCTCCTCATCCTGGAAAATGCGCCAAGCCACCCTCCCCCATTGGTGAGCAGTCTGAAAACAGCAAAGTACTATTTCTACTCTACAAACACAACCTCTCTCCTTCAATCCATGGACCAGGGTGCAATAGTAGCTTTTAAAGCTTATTATTTAAGGTGCACATGTCAGAGGCTAATTGCAGCCACTCAGGGGGTTAAGGACAGTGCTCTTTAGTTTTGGAAGAGCTTTAACATCAAGAATGCAATTGACATTATATGGAGGCCTGGATAATGTCAGTTAGGACTGCTTACAAGCAGTTTGGTGGGAGCTTCTCCCAGATATTTATCCAAGATTTTCAAGGCTTTGATCTGTCAGAGGAGCTCCCAAGAATCAAAGAACACTGTGTTGATTTTGCAAAATAAGTTGGATTTGAAGAGCTGCTCAAGTCCCACTGTGAAGACATCTCTACAGCTGATCTACAACTCATCGCTGAGGGGCAAGTGGAAGCTGGAGATGAAGATGAAATAATAGTAGTCCAGGATGCAGCACCACGAGTCCACTTCTGTTTGTCTTCTATCCTGAGTGAAACTGAGAAGCAGTTGCAGCTCCTAGAGGACAATGATTCCAATGCAGAATGCAGCAGGGTAGCAGTTCGTGGAACTAGATCTTATTTGGCACCCTACGAATGGCTTCTTCACGAAAGAAGGAAAAGGGCAAAGCAGCAAAAACTGGATGTCTTTTTTAAGCCAACCCCAAGAAACAGTCAGAAGACAATGAACTACGGGCATCCACGACTGGATTAATTATTTTCCCCCTAATTCTGCAGCCAGAACTGTACCTGAAGATAGTGATGATGATGACGATGATTCTCAGTCCCTGCATTAATAACAGAGCAACCTCAAAAACTCCTTCCCCATCAAGTCATCTTGACATTTTTTTCAAGGTAACATGTTAAATTTACTTTTATTTTATTATTAAATATGAATTAAATATTTATTCAGTCTGTGTTATCCTTTGTGTTAGGTTTTTGTGTGATTTTTGAGCAATTTTGGAGTATTTTTATTTGGTGGTCTGCCCCAAGTCTGCTTTTCCCATAGGCCCCATTCTTTCTATAGCATGATGTTGAGCAGGAACACAACTATCGCGTTATAGCAGAATGAACCGGTATATCAAAATTAATTTTGATTTGCTATAAATGAGACAAGAGTTATTTTGTCTTGATACAGGGAGAATAAAACATAATACTATTTAAAGATAGCCATTTATTTTGCAGGAGGTGACTAGGCTTTATGTTGTTGCTTGACCAGAAACTCATTATGGTTAAATTTGACTGGCTAGTTTTCATGTTAAAAAATTAATGTCAAAAACCTGCAAATTCATACCTGACATTAAGAAAAGGGCTTTGTTGTAGTCAGTTGTCATAAATAGGCAACAATACAGAGAGATGAGACTGCTATTCATACTTAAGAAAAATTTCTCATGCTTGAGTTCAATTCCATCTATTGTCCTCTCTCTGTCATCTCTATTAGTCGTATAACCCTCCAGGAACAGTTTGTTCCTCCAATTCTGATTTCTTATATATCCTTGATCTCCTTCACTCTACTATTGACAGCCATGCCTTCAGCTGTCAAAGCCCAACACACTTGAATTCAATTTCAAAACCTCTCTAAGTGAATGCATTCCTAAAACATCCCACTTTTGCTAAAATTTAGTCACTACCCTAAATGTCTCCTTCTTTTGGCTCAAAGTCAATATTGTTGTCTAATTATTTCTGATTATACTCATGTGAAGTAGCTTAGGATATTGTACTACATTTAAACATAAACATATTCTGTTCAACAAGTCATTCTTCTGACCCTAACCTTATGCTTTTTGATTGCTCCTGGCATTAATAGCCTTGCTTCCAGCTGCCTTGGCCCTAAGCTCCAGAATTTCCTGCCGAAACACTCCCCCTCTCTCTTCTGCTTTAAGGTGTTCTTAAAACCTACCTATTGGTCATATGTCCTGATTTCACTTTCTGTGGCTCAGCAAATGTCAATAATCTTTTTGTCAGTATCACTCATGTTGAACAATTTGAATCATTTTACTACTTAAATGGACAATATAAATTTAAACTATTGTGGCAGAGTCAAAGACGCTAAAATAAGCACAAGTTATTACCTATTTGATTAATAATCTAAACATCTAATATTGAAAAGCTATGATAACTAACTATGCCTGCTTAAACTTCAACGTTCGAACAAGAATATAAACAAACTAAGACACGGAACTCATTTATTTCCTATTACATACACCTTTACAATTAGCGATGCCCTTGTGGGGTTCTGTAGTATTTTGGCAACATAGTGGTTCACTAGTTTCAGTCTTGCTTCTGAAACAGTTGTTTCATGATTATGCAAATGTTGTGCTGTGACATTGCTACTTTGTGTTTTGCTCCTGCGTAACATTGCTTGTAAATAAATCCAACTTCTAGTTAGACTGCCATGGCTGACAGTGTGCTATATTTAATCTGCTAGACAGGACAAAGAACCAGTGTGTTATTTGATGCATATGTTGATCTTGCAGCATATATAAAGCTGTTAATTTTGATTTGGTAGAGATGCATTTGTTTTCTTTTTTAAGAGTTTTTATTGTACCTACCCAACTCCTTCTCCTGAGATTTGTTAAAAATAAGGCCCAAAGGGTTATTGATCTCTGGTTCTGTTCAATGTTCTCTGTTAACTAGCCACTTCAGACAAATATGAAGTGACTTGGAACGGTTACAATTTCAGATAGTAAAGCATCTGGTCTCCTGTATATCATTTACCAAGCTGCCTGCAAAATCATAAACATGAACTCACTTGTTCTACTTTTTTTGCTTATCCAAACCATAAAGTGTGTTTTTAAAGGGAGGACTTTCTTCTGAACTAACACAGGTAGCAGTCAAACTCCTAAAGCTTTAAAGTGCTACGTCCTTGTTGGTGTACAGGAAATGCATATTGTATCAAACAGCTGTACAGTCATTCTTTACTCAGCACAAAGTTGTACCTGTACATTATGTAAAACAACATTAAGCAAATAAGATTTTCTTATCAAAATGAATGTAACAGCTATAATTAGATTCTGTAGGGCTTTTCACATCAGAAAAAAGGCATTAGGTCATTGGTGCAGACTATCTGTCCAATGTCAGGTCCAGGAAGTGTCAGTGGGATGTTAGATCAGGTGTGGTGAGTTTGGAAGTGGTGTCAATGGTGAATCAGGTTTCAGCTTAACAGTTCTTCAGGATACACAGCCAGATTTCACTCCTCTAACTTCTAATTATTGCACTAAACAGTGTTGGAAATTTCTAAAATCTCCCACTCTTGCAGAAGGTTCCCAAGTAATTTATCCCAAAGAATTTTACATTTCTTGGGAAATTCCAACAGAGACAACTGCATCAGGATCCCCTGTGTTTAAGGAGTTATTTGCAGCTTGGATAAAGAAGTGAAGCTAACTGATGTATATGAAACAAAATTAGTTTTTGGGGATATCGATCCCAGATAAACTGGCATCATTTGTAATGATAATAAAATGTGAGGCTGGATGAACACAGCAGGCCAAGCAGCATCTCAGGAGCACAAAAGCTGACGTTTCGGGCCTAGACCCTTCATCAGAGCCCTGATAGCTCTGATGAAGGGTCTAGGCCCGAAACGTCAGCTTTTGTGCTCCTGAGATGCTGCTTGGCCTGCTGTGTTCATCCAGCCTCACATTTTATTATCTTGGAATCTCCAGCATCTGCAGTTCCCATTATCTCTGATACTATCATTTGTAATGAGTTCAGGAGATCGGCATGGCAATAAATCTGATGGGTCAGGTTGTAGTTTAATGCAGAATGCATAAGAGGAGAGGAAAAGAGAGAAGCAAGGAGACCTCCAGAAATTAGCCGCATCCATCTGTTTCTCTCCCTTTTCTCTATTAAGGTGTCATTTTCTGTTGGAACAGCAGAATAAAACTATATCTGGAAACACAAAGAAATAACTGAAAGACAACTTGAAAAGGCCTCAGGTTTAACCAAGCAATCTGCGAACTACAGACGGTAAAAATAACATCAAAGTATCATTGAAGAAAGATAAAGAGATTGTGTAACCAACCATCTAGTTTTGGTAATTTTGGACAAGTGACACAGAATTGTGTTCCTCTCACTTTTTTTCCTCTCCATTCACAATATTTGTGCTTTTTTCTTTGTCTGACTGTGTGCACATTCTTTTAAAATTCATTGCTAGCTAGACAGCATTTATTGCCCATCCCTAATTGCCCAGATGGCAGGACAGAGTCAACCACATTGTTGTGGGTCTGGAGAAGCATGTAGGCCAGATCAGATAAGGATGGTAGTTTGAGATTGATCCTAATCCTTGTCTGTATGTTAGCATATAGTCTGCACCTACATTTTGATTCTAAAAAAGCTGTGAAACATTAAGCAAGTTAATTCTCTTCCAGAGATAGTAGGAACTGCAGATGCTGGAGAATCCGAGATAACAAGGTGTAGAGCTGGATGAACAAAGCAGGCCAAGCAGCATCAGAGGAGCAAGAAAGCTGATGTTTCGGGCCTAGGCTCTTGTTCAGAAAGGATGGTTGTTTCCTTCACTAAAGTGCATTATTGAACCAGATGGGTTTTTTTCCGACAATGGACAATGGGTTCAAGGTCATCATTAGATTCTTAATTCCAGATTATTTTTTATTGAATCAAATTCCACCATCTACCATTGCATGTTTAAAGCTAGGTCTCCAGAATGTTATTTGGGTTTCTGGATTAACAGTCTAGCAATAATACCATTCGGCCATTGCTTCCCCATGATCTCAATGTCAGAGATTTGTAAAGGGTAAAGTCTAAGCTACATAAACTGAAAGTCCTGTTCTTTCACTGTTCTTACTAAAATTAAGAATGTTACAATAAAATTACTATTTATGTTTACTGAAGAAATTGGTATAGTTTGCTTTTATCCTAGGTAGCAGTAAATCAGGCCAAGTGGGATTTGTGGTAGTTTCACTGAATGTTCACATTTGTCGTAATTCTGGGCATAGTGGGTCTTGATTGCCAGTGCATGACCTCAAAGGGTTTTGACAGTTAAAAGTATTGTACATTTCCAAACTCCCATATTTGCAAATAAATACACTAACTCTTTCAATTTATAGCTTGCCAACCTTCCTGCTTTGATTCCCTCTTTGACCCACTTGTTTGCCACTTCCTTCCTGACCCTCCTACCTGATGTTTCTGTCCTTAATGCTCCAACTCACATTACTATTATTGAGAATGTATTCTTACAATAGGTGGCGTAACTGGTTATCATCTAAGATGCAGGATTAACCTATATCCTCTTTTATTGCAAACACACACACACATTACAAGATGACATAGCTCTGCTCAGTATAATGGATGGGGCAAAATACATAAGTAAGAACAACACCATTGTAGAACAAGGGTTTGAGTGTAGAAGACAGAATGAATTGACTTTTCATAATTACTTTCATTTTCTTAATGATGAAATCTGGTTGTTGTTCGTAAAGCAATGAATGACACTCAGTCACGCCCAGGTCTTTGGATTAAGTCAACTGCACAGCTTTCAGAGTTTATTGCTGGAACTTTCTCTGATTTCCAAAAATAACTTTACTGAGATATCTCTTCAGTTGGTTCTCTTTAAGGGCTACAACAGAATTTAGTTTAGTTAGAGATAAATGAATAAATTGTCACTTGTTACTTATAAAGTGAAGGTCAGTGATTTTCTTTCATTTAACCACTCTTTTTATTAACAGATTATAAAGGTGAGGTTCTTTGAGTGTTTCAGGTTTAATTATTAGAAGGGAAACTCTACTCCTGCCATAACAGGCTTGTGTTTCGATTTAATTGGCAGAGGTGTTCAAACTCCTCTCAGTAACATATTCTATTAGCTTTCCTAATTACTTGTATCATCTGCATTCACGTACATTCTGATGCATCTCTGAGCTCTGTAATCTCTCATAATTCAGATAATTTTTAAACAGATTATTTTTACCAAATTAACAATTTCACATTATCCCATATTGGTAGGCGAATCACTTCACCCATTCAACACATTACCTATCTCACTCGCATTAAAAACTCTTCCATAGTAGTGACAAAGTGTTTGGCTGTGCTGTTGGACATTTAGATCTCAGAAAATGCACACTGACTACTGCATAAGGGGCAACGTTTCCACAAAGATCTTCTGCACTGTTGAATATCGTGGATTCCTATAACGGTTCATAATAGGAGGCCCCTCACCAAGAATCTCCAGTACAGAGGACATCTAAAAGAGAATGGGTAATTTGTTAATCCAATTAGGGTCTGATTGGGATATCAGGCCAATAATATTTAACATAAAGTGGTGCCCCTCAGAGATGGACCCAATAATTCTTAAAAAGGAACAATATTATTCCAATCATCTTCAATCTATTTTAAAATCAGTAGATACATTAATATTCAAAGGAAGAGGAAAACAAAACACTGAAATGTTAGCTGGAAGTGAAAGACAAAACAACGTGCAAGCAATCAATTATAATCAGCTGTGATCTCCAACTCTGTTCCAACAAAGCTCTACAGAAAGTTGAAGAACAGCACCTTGTTCTTTTGCTTTGGCACTTTATGAGCTACAAGGCTCAGAGTTCAACAATTTTGGATTAGAATCTCTACCTTATTTTTTTGGATAGCGACTTTTAACAATGATTCTGTTGTTCCCATTTACACCTCCCCAGGACTCCTATTTTTGTTTCTTGTTACAACGTTATACTTTTGTGCCTCTCAGCATTCTCCCTTTGTCATTTCATCAGTCTTGCCATCTACCCTAATGCAGACTGACTTTTTTCCCCCCAAATCCCTTCCCTTCCATTCCTGCCTTTCCACTGCTTGAAATTGGTTAGATATTTGATTTTCTCCAGTTCTGGTGAAAAGTCATTTATCTGAAAAATTAACTGTCTCTCTCCTTAAGTATACTAATTTTTCACAGCAGCTTCTGATCTTGCTTTAGAGTCAGAGTGTCTGCAGGATTTTGTTTACCAGCGATGAAGAATTGTGGTACAGACAATGTGGTGATCATTACTTCTGGTTTGAAAGTACAACTGGTTTTAAGTAAAACATCACTGCTAGCCAAGTAAGTTTTCCAAGATAATGTCATTTAAAACCATTGATGTTCAGATTTAGATGCAAATGCTCTAATTGATCTTGTATTTTTTACATAACATTTCTCTCTTTCTCTCTCTCTCCCCCCTCCTTTCTGGAAGCTTTAACTTCTTGCTGAGGAAGTGTCATTCAGGAGTCAACCATCCATGATCTGTCATCTCTGGATTAAATTCCAAGAAGAAAATCTGATTCTGAGCCCCAAGTTACTCCTATCACGATAGCCATTTTCCAATTGTCGTTCAACCTAATTTTATCTTCCTTAATCAAGTGATATTAAAGCCCACTTTTAATGTCTTCACCACTGGTATCAGCTAACTAAATAATCAAACTGGGGACTTACACTCCACTAGTTGCCACTTGCCTGGTTGAAAATATGTGCATTGAACAACTCAGTACTATTGTGATGAATCAAGAAGAGGTGCTAAAAAGGCTGGCGTCTATAGATGTGAGGCTGGAAAAGCATAGCAAGTCAGAGAGCATCCAAGATGCAGGTAAGTCAATATTTCAGGCCGAAACCCTTTGTCAGGATTGCTAAAAAGGCTGGCAGCATTCCAGATAGAGAAGTTGCCAGCCTCAAATGGGATGCATCCTAGATTGCTGAGAGGTGTAAAGGAGCAAATTGTGCTGTCGTTGTTCGAATCTCCGAACACAGAATTAGTCCCAGGAGACTGGAGGTTTGCAAATGTGACACTGTTGTTTCAGAAAGGTGCAATGGATAACGAAGCAAACTACAGAACTATCGGCTTGATGTCAATGTGGGAAAACCGATGGAGTCCATAATATGGGAATAACATAAACATACACAGAGAAAAATAAGTTGATGCTAGTCAATATGGTATTATCAAGGACAGGTCATGTCCAACAAATTGAATCCAGTTCTTTGGCGAGATGATACAGTTATTAGGGGAGGGGAGTGCTGTGGATGCAATATATTAGGACTTTCAGAAAGCATTTGACATGGTGCCACACAGCAGGTTAGTTAGAAAATTGGAAATGTTTGGGTTTGCAGGTCCTTTACAGCATAGACTAGAAGTTGGCTAAAAGAAAGGAAACAGAGGGTAGGTAAAGATGGGCATTTCTCAGATTGGAGAGAAGTTGACAGTGGTGCTCTGCAGGGATCAGTGTTGAGACCCCTGCTTTTTCTGATTTGCATGAACAATTTGGTGATAGGTGTTGAGGGCAAAATCTCCATATTTGCAGATGATACTCAGCGAGGGAGAATAGTGAATTGTGAGGATGATACTGAGTGACTTCAGAAGGGCATTAACAAGTTGGCCAAATGGGCAGACACCTGCAAGGCAAATTTCAACACCAACAAATGTAAGGTAAAGCATTTTGGAAGAAGAAACACAAAGATGAAATAAAGGCTCAGTGGTACACTTGAGGGTGAGTACAGGAGCAGAGGGACATTGGGATTCATGTGCATATTTCTATGAAGGTGGCCATGCAAATCGAAAAGTTGTTAGGAAGGGTTATAGGTTTATACATATAGGCAGAGAGTACAACAGGACGGAAGTGATGCTACACCTTTACAAATGACTGGTCAGGCCATATTTAATGCGGTGTTCAGTTCTTGGCACCTTGTTGTGGAAAGAATATTAAAGCCCTGGAGAGAATGCAAAGGAGATTTACTAGAATGATACCGAGAATGAGGAATTTTATAGACAAGGTAAGATTTGAGAAATTGGGCATATTCTCTTTGGAGCAGAGAAGGTTAAGAGGTGACCTTATTGAGGTGTTCAAAATTATCAACAATTTTGACAGGATAAAGCATATTCCGTTTACATAAGTTAGTATGTCATTAACTAGAGGTCACAATTTCAAGATTGTGATTCTTTACTCGGTTGTTTGAATTTGGAATGCGCTGCCTGGGTGAGTGGTGGAGGCAGATTTCACAGTCATAGAGATAAACAGGACCTTTGGTCTAACTTGTCCATGCCGACGAGATGTCCTATATAAATCTCATCCCATTTGTCAACATTTGGCCCATATCCCTCTAAACCCTTCCTATTCATATATACATCCAGATGCCTTTCAACTGTTGTAATTGTACCAGCTTCCACCACTTCCTCTGGCAGTTCAGTCCATACATGCATTACCCACTGCGTGAAAACGTTGCCCCTTAGGACCCTTTTAAATCTTTCCCCTCTCACCTTAAACCTATGCCCTCTCATTTTGGACTGACCCATCCTGAGGAAAAGGCCTTGACAATTCACCTGAAACATGCTCCTCATGATCTTATAAACCTCTACAAGATCAACCCTCAGCTGCCAACACTCCAGGGTAAATAGCCCAGCCTATTCAGCCTCTCCGTATAGTTCAAACCGTTCCACACTGGCAACTTCCTTGTAAGTCTTTTCTGAACCCTTTCAAGTTTCACAACATCATTCCTATAGCAGGGAGACCAGAACTGAACACAATATTCCAAAGGTGGCTTAAATAATGTCCTATACAGCTCCAACATAATCTCCCCACTCTTATACTCAATGCATTGAACAATAAAAAGACAAGCATACCAAAATCCTTCTTCACTATCTTATCTACCTGCGATTCCACTTTCAAGGAACTATGAACCTGCACACCATGGTCTCTTTGTTCAGCAACACTCGCCAGGACTTTACCGTTAAGTGTACAAGTCCTGTCCCTATTTACTTTTCCAAAATGCAGCACCTCACATTTATCTAAATTAAATGCCATCTACCACTCTTTGGCCCATCTGATCAAGGTCCCATTGTACTCTGAGGTAACCTTCTTCACTGTTCACAACACCTTCAATTTTAGTGTCAACTGCAAACTTACTAACCATACCTCCTATATTCACATCCAAATAATTTATATAAATGACAAAAAGCAGTGGACCTGGTACTGATCTTTGTGGCACAGGTCTCCAAAAGCAACCCCGCTCCACCATCTTCTGTCTTCTACCTTTGAGCCAGTTTTGTATCCAAATGGCTACTTCTCCCAGTATTCAATGTGATGTAACCTTGTTAACCAGTCTACAAGAGGAACGTTGTTGAACACCTTACTGAAGTCCATGTAGATCACATCTAACGCTCTGCCCCTCATCATTCCTCTTTGACACTTCTTCAAAAAACTCAATCAAATTAGAGACACAATTTCCCACAAAATCATGTTGTTCATCCCTAATCAGTACTTGTTTTTCCAAATATTTCTGAAGTATTACGGATACATGTTTGACAGTTGAAGAAATTAGAGGGCTATGGAGATGGGATGGAGAATGAGATTAGCTGGGTAGCTCTTTCAGGAGCTGGTACAGACGTGATTGGTCAAATTGTCTGTACTGTAAATTCAATCGTTTTATAAAGCTTAAATAGACAAAAGCACTAGTTTAAACAGTCGCAGGATCAAAAGGGCTGGGTATTCCGTGCAGTTTCTTTGTTTAAACAAGAGATAACATGGTGTAGAGCTGGATGAACACAGCAGGCCAAGCAGCATCAGAGGAGCAGGAAGGTTTGACGTTTCAGGTCGAGACCCTTCTTCAGAAATGGGGGAGGGGAAGGGGATTCTGAAATAAATAGGGAGACAGGGGGAGGCGGACAGAAGGTGGATAATGGAGAAGATAGGGTGAGAGGACACAGACAGGACAAAGAGGCAAGGTTAGAGCCAGTGAAGGTGAATGTAGGTGGGGGGGTTAGGAAGGGGATAGGTCAGTCCAGGGAGGGTAGACTGGTCAAGGAGGCGGGATGAGGTTAGTGGGTAGGAGACAGGGGTGGGGCTTGAGGTGGGAGGAATGGTTAGAGAGGTGGGGACCAGCTGGGCTGGTTTTGGGATGTGGTTGGGGGAGGGGAGATTTTGAAGCTTGTGAAGTCCACATTGATACCCTTGGGCTGCAGGGCTCCCAAGCGAAATATGAGATGCTGGTTCTGCATCTTTCGGGTGGCGTCACTGTGGCAATGCAGGAGGCCCAGGATGGACGTGTCGTCCGAGGAGTGGGGGGTTGAAATGGTTCGCAACTGGGAGGTGTAGTTGTTTGTTGCCAACTGAGCGCAAAGTGGTCCCCAAGCCTCCGTTTGGTTTCCCCGATGTAGAGAAAGCCACACCGGGAACAGCGGATACAGTATATCACACTAACAGATGTGCAGGTGAACATCTGTTTGATGTGAAAAGTCTTCTTAGTGCCTGGGATGGGGATGGGGGGGGGGGGGGGGGGGAGGTGTGGGGACAGGTGTAGCACTTGCTGCGGTTGCAGGGAAAAGTGCCGGGGCTGGAGCGGAGTGTGGAGCGGACAAGGGAGAAACGGAGAGAGTGGTCCCTCCGGAAAGTACATAAGGGTGGGGAGGGAAAAATGTCTTTGGTAGTGGGGTCAGATTGTAGATGGCGGAAATGCCAGAGGATGATACGTTGGATTTGGAGGTTGGTGGGATGGTACTTGAGGATGGAGGGGATTCTGTTTTGGTTGGGGAGACACGGTTGAGGGCAGTTTTGATCACCTGTGGATGGGAAGTTGTGATCCTTGAAAAACAATTTGCTCCCACTTCCTACAGACTGTTTTGGCGCCGCCGTGTGTTCCCATGAGGAGCTCGAACAGTTCATCCACTTCACTAGCACCCTCCACCCCAACCTTAAGTTTACCTGGACCATCTCTGACACCTCTCTTTCCTTCCTGGATGTCTCTGCCTCCATATCTGGCATCCACCTGGAAACTGAAATCCATTTTAAGCCGACTGACTCCTACAACTACCTAGAATATTCCTCCTCCCACCCACCTTCCTGTAAAAAGGCCATCCCCTATTCCCAATTCCTTCGCCTCCACCGCATCTGCTCCCGAGATGAGGTATTCCACTCCCGAACATCCCAGATGTCCTCTTTGTTCAATGACCACAACTTCCCCTCCACAGTGATCGAAAATGCACTTGACCGTGTCTCCTGCGTTTCCTGCAACTTATCCCTCACACCCCCTATCCGCAATAACCAAAACATCCTACACCTCCCCCCTCACCCCCATCCCAGGCCCTAAGGAGCATTTTCACATCAAACAGATGTTCATCTGCACATCTGTTAATGTGATATACTGCATCCGCTGTTCCCGTTGTGGCCTCCACTACATAAGGGAAACCAAACGGAGGCTTGGGGATCGCTTTGCGAAACACCTATGTTCGGTTTGCAATAAACAACTGTACCTCACAGTTGCGAACCATTTCAATCCCACCCCCAGCTCCTCGGACAACATGTCCATCCTAGACCTCCTGCATTGCCACAATGACGCCACCCGAAAGGTGCAGGACCAGCATCTCATATTTCACTTGGAAACCCTGCAGCCCAAGGGAATCAATGTGGACTTCACAAGCTTCAAAATCTCCCCTCCCCCGACTACATCCCAAAATCAGCCCAGCTGGTCCCCGCCTCCCTAACCATTCCTCCCACCTCAAGCCCCACCCCATCTTCTACCCACTAACCTCATCCCACCTCCTTGACCTGTCCATCCTCCCTGGACTGACCTATCCCCTCCCTAACTCCCCACTTGTATTCAACTTCACTAGCTCTAATCCCGCCTCTTTGACCTGTCTGTCTCCTCACACCCTATCTTCTCCTTTATCCATCTTCTATCCGCCTCCCCCTGTCTCCCTATTTATTTCAGAAACCCCTTCCTCTTCCCCCATTTCTGAAGGAGGGTCTCGACCTGAAACGTCAAACTTCCCTGCTCCTCTGATGCTGCTTGGCCTGCTGTGTTCATCCAGCTTCAGACCGTGTTATCTCAGATTCTCCAGCATCAGCAGTTCCTACTAACTCTTTTTTTAAAAACAATATTGCTACTTAAATGTCAAATAATTGATCTCTAAACCCAATCTAGCCTGTATCTCTTGGTGCACTGATTCTTAATAATTTTTCATCTGTCATTTTTCAACCTGTATTGCAGTTTCTGAAAAATGTTATTAGCATTGGTGCTTTGGGAGAAGGCATTAATTCAATGTCCTGTAAATATCCTGTAATGAGCAATGTTAACAAGAATTTTTGTATGACTATATAACATCTAATATATAAAAGATCCGACGGTACAATTAATTATGAAATGTTGAAACATTTACAGCAATTAAACCATGTTTATATTATATACAAAATAAATGCTCTGTTGCATGCAAATGCCTTTGAGGGAACACAAAGCTAAGGTGAAGTTACACAAGTAAGCATAGGCTGGCTTTTAAAAAGGTCTCTAAAATATTTTTAAAAATGGACCGGAAGTACTAAAAATCAACTGCAAATAATTAAATGCAGACAAAAAGCATACTGAAACTGAAGCCCAGCAAACACATGTTTAATATGCTCACACAAACACTGGCTTCAGAAGAAACATTGTTCCAGACACTGACATGAATGTTCAGATAATTGAAAGTAGTAACTTCAATAAATTGTTAAATATTTTACATGCCAATTCGTGTTATGCTCAGCTGGATGAGGAACAAGAATATCAGAGGCTACAAAAAAAAGACAACATAATTCAAGGAAATTATAGACTCTGAGTAGAGGTTGCATTTCTTTGAGAAGTCGTGGGATCCATTTCTCAATGATTCAGTGGTGGTTACACTCTTTATTTCAGCTAATTAATAAATCATAACACTGGGGAGCCAACTTTGCAATTCTGGCAAATCTGTGATTGTATACAGCCGTGGTATGGGTTGTGCTGAACTTTGAGATTATTGGCTATGCCTTTTCATTTGAACATGGCTCTTAGAAAAGTGGAAAAAAGATGTTCAAGGAGTCAAGCTTAAAACATGGCTGGTTGCCA
Source organism: Stegostoma tigrinum (assembly GCF_030684315.1). Lineage (NCBI taxonomy): Eukaryota > Metazoa > Chordata > Chondrichthyes > Orectolobiformes > Stegostomatidae > Stegostoma > Stegostoma tigrinum. The sequence continues at coordinate 23,443,503 of NC_081380.1, forward strand.
ATTGAAAAACTAGGTCAACTAAGCTACATTTACGAAGGCAAATCCTCATGCTTAAACAGCAAACAGCTTTTTCACCAGAAAACAACATTCAAACTGAAATATAATGATGTAAGTAGCTATATGGGCATAACCAATTCTTTCTCTGAAAATCCTTTTGACCTCTGCTGCATCAAGTACACTCCAGGAGTGTGGTTCAGCTGGACTCAAACAACAGAGAACACTATTGGGGAGGCATGAGGTTTCAACATAGTCTTGGTTTAAGAATTGGCAGGCTAGAGGAACAAACAAGGAAATCTGAGTAACGGATGTCTCAGTAAAGATAGAGAACAAAGGGGGTCATATTGCAATAACGTGTAGCAGGAGCAAGTTTATAGAGTAAATACTTTACCCATTACTTGAACAGAATTGGAAAACCAAAGGATGAGGTCATGTAGGCCTGATAACAGTAACAGAGATGCAGCAGGAAGAGACAGGAAAGTTATAAGAAGAAAATTCCTGATAATAGTTTTCAATCGAACACTCTGGAGTTAAAGGAGGATTAGGTGACTGGCATATTTTTGTCTGGATCAGGGAAAAGTTTTGTTTTATTTATGGTAAATTTGGATTGTAGTCTGAGATATGGAATTATAGCAGAACACTTCGGTGTCATTAAATGCATGCCCTATGCAGTAAAAATTCCTGGTAAGCCCCATACTTAGGTGGTGTCATTAGCTAGAAGAGCTTGACTCCTAGTTTTGAGCTTAATTAGCACCGTTCAAAGGGCAGTGGAGGCAGACACCCTTATTGCCTTTAAAAGCTATGACCTAAAAGTTGGAAAAATTGTTCAGGCTGGAAAGCTCCTTGTCAGCTTGTGTGGACATGATGGGCCAAATGTCCTCCTTCTTTGCCATAGATTTCCACAAATCACATGCCTGTAAACTTACAGTTAAATCTTCTTGGAAAAAAAGACTGCTAATCCCAAATGCAAGAGATCCAGGTGCAAATCCAGAAGATTATTCAGCATAAATGCCAGGTCAAGAGATTCTCCTTTGCAGACCTTCTGCGTTTTAATTCACAGGCAGCATTGCAGGGGAAATTATCACCCCTGATTTTTGGAATTTTTGGGGCAAAACTATAATAATCCCATTCTACAAATCTTGCATATAGAGCAATGCACCATATAAGAGTTATAGAGTAATACAACATGGAAATAGGCCCTTCAGCCCAAACTGATCCATGCTGACCATGGTGCCCATTCAGCTAGCTCTAATTGCCTGCATTTGGTCACCATTTCTCTAAACCCTTCCCATCCATTTACTATATAAATGTTGCTACTGTGCCTGCCTCAACCACTTTCTCTGGCAGCCCATTCCTTACACACACTACTCTCTGTGTGAAGAACTCACCCTCAGGACCTTCTTAAACCTTTGCCCTCTCAACTTAAAACTATGCCCTCCAGTTTTTAATTCATCATTCCTGGGAAAAAAGACTATACGCATTCATCCTACCAATACCCCTCATGATTTTATACACCTCAGTAAGGTCACCCCTCATTCTCCTACATTCCAAGGAATAAAGTCCTATCCTGGCCATCTTTCCCTATAACTCAGGCCTACAAATCCTGGCAACATCCTCATAAATCCTCTTTACAAACTTTCCAGTTTAACTATGTCTTTGCATAACAGGGTGACAAAAATGTACCGAGTGCTCCAACTGCGGCCTCACCAATGACTTATACAACTGTAACGTAACATCCAAACTGCTGTACTCAATGCCTTGACTGATGAAGGCCAGCATGCTAAATACCTTCTTCATCACCCTATCCACCTGTGACACCACTTTCAACAAACTATGTTCTTGTACTAGAGATAATGGGAACTGCAGATGCTGGAGAATTCCAAGATAATAAAACGTGAGGCTGGATGAACACAGCAGGCCAAGCAGCATCTCAGGAGCACAAAAGCTGACGTTTCGGGCCGAGACCCTTCATCAGAGAGGGGGATGGGGAGAGGGAACTGGAATAAATAGGGAGAGAGGGGGAGGCGGACCGAAGATGGAGAGTAAAGAAGATAGGTGGAGAGAGTATAGGTGGGGAGGTAGGGAGGGGATAGGTCAGTCCAGGGAAGACGGACAGGTCAAGGAGGTGGGGTGAGGTTAGTAGGTAGATGGGGGAGCGGCTTGGGGTGGGAGGAAGGGATGGGTGAGAGGAAGAACCGGTTAGGGAGGCAGAGACAGGTTGCACTGGTTTTGGGATGCAGTGGGTGGGGGGGGGGGGGGAAGAGCTGGGCTGGTTGTGTGGTGCAGTGGGGGGAGGGGACGAACTGGGCTGGTTTAGGGATGCAGTAGGGGAAGGGGAGATTTTGAAACTGGTGAAGTCCACATTGATACCATTAGGCTGCAGGGTTCCCAAGCGGAATATGAGTTGCTGTTCCTGCAACCTTCGGGTGGCATCATTGTGGCACTGCAGGAGGCCCATGATGGACATGTCATCTAGAGAATGGGAGGGGGAGTGGAAATGGTTTGCGACTGGGAGGTGCAGTTGTTTGTTGCGAACTGAGCGGAGGTGTTCTGCAAAGCGGTCCCCAAGCCTCCGCTTGGTTTCCCCAATGTAGAGGAGGCCGCACCGGGTACAGTGGATGCAGTATACCACATTGGCAGATGTGCAGGTGAACCTCTGCTTAATGTGGAATGTCATCTTGGGGCCTGGGATAGGGGTGAGGGAGGAGGTGTGGGGACAAGTGTAGCATTTCCTGCGGTTGCAGGGGAAGGTGCCGGGTGTGGTGGGGTTGGAGGGCAGTGTGGAGCGAACAAGGGAGTCACGGAGAGAGTGGTCTCTCTGGAAAGCAGATAGGGGTGGGGATGGAAAAATGTCTTGGGTGGTGGGGTCGGATTGTAAATGGCGGAAGTGTCGGAGGATGATGCGTTGTATCCGGAGGTTGGTAGGGTGGTGTGTGAGAACGAGGGGGATCCTCTTAGGGCGGTTGTGGCAGGGGTGGGGTGTGAGGGATGTGTTGCGGGAAATACGGGAGACGCGGTCAAGGGCGTTCTCGATCACTGTAGGGGGAAAGTTGCGGTCCTTAAAGAACTTGGACATCTGGGATGTGCGGGAGTGGAATGTCTCATCGTGGGAGCAGATGCGGCGGAGGCAGAGGAATTGGGAATAGGGAATGGAATTTTTGCAGGAGGTGTATTCTAGGTAGCTGTGGGAGTCGGTGGGCTTGAAATGGACATCAGTTACAAGCTGGTTGCCTGAGATGGAGACTGAGAGGTCCAGGAAGGTGAGGGATGTGCTGGAGATGGCCCAGGTGAACTGAAGGTTGGGGTGGAAGGTGTTGGTGAAGTGGATGAACTGTTCGAGCTCCTCTGGGGAGCAAGAGGCGGCGCCGATACAGTCATCAATGTACCGGAGGAAGAGGTGGGGCTTCGTCGGAGGCTCACTGATGATGTTACCTAGAATGGTGACGAAACGTCTGAAAACTAACCTTCCAGCTCAGCGAGCAAACTCACATCCAGAACCTCAACCTGAGCTACGAATCTTCTCAAAACTCATGAAGCAAAAAGCTCTGTGAGGGCCTCTACAATTTCTTCCCTAACCTCCCACAATGTCCGAAGATGGACTTGATCAGGCCCAGGGGATTTATCCATATTAATAAGCCTAAGGGGTGCAAATGCCTCCCCTCTGGTGATATGTATGCAGTCCAAAATATCCCCACTTGTTTCTCTTATTTCCTGAGTATCCATGATTCTCTCCTCAAGAAATACTGAGGAGAAACACTCACTAAAAATCTCCCAATGTCCTACTTATCAGTAAGCTTATGTTTGCCAACTCTTCAGCTAATGTGAAGATGAAACTCAAAAAATTATTCTTCTCAAACCAACTATTCTAATGAGCAGCCTGGCTGAGCTCCCCTCTTCCACTCTCCATAAATTTAAGTTCACTCAAAACTCTGCATCCCAAATCACACTATGTCTTATTCTTTGCTTAATGACCCCTTAATCAATTTTAACATTTTGTTCTTGCTTTCAAATCTCTCCTGGGTTTTATCACTTCTCGTCTCTGTAATCACTTCCATACATAAACCTTAAGAAATTCACCCTCTTCCAATCTTGGTTGCTTACTCATTCCCACTTTTAACAGCACCACCTGTCAACAAGGTTTTCAACTGGCAAGCCTCAAAACTCTACAGTTCCCTCCTTAAAGCTTCTCTGTGTTTTTCTTTAAAGATTCCTCAAAACTTAACACCTTCTCATTATTAGTGTAAAGTTTTGTTTGATAACACTCCTAGGAAGCATATGTGATGTTTTGCTTATTAAGCGTGGTCCTTCGATGCAAATGGTTTGTTGTTGCATTTAACTTCAGACTGTTTCTTCAAACTTGAAAATTAAAATTCAGATTATTTCAGGGAAACTTGAATGACCTTTGATATCACTCAGCGATCACCTTCCTGTCTTTTGCATCCTCAAAATATTCTTGTAATTTGCTTCTTCTTAAGCTGTCTCAAAAACAATGCCTGATGTATTTATGTTTTTGAAAGTTTCATCTTGTGCGATGCACTCTAACGAGCTTCTGCCCTCCTTGGGCCTCTGCAATGGACCCAAAACTGAAATGCTGGTGCAGAATGACAACTCACAGCAGGTTTCCTCTCTGCATCTGGCACTAGTTCTGCTCAGTAAAACCACAGTACTGATTTCAGTGAGAATGAGGAAAGTGTTTTGGAAGAAGCACTCGGCTATAGGTGGGAAGGAGCAAATGGACAAGGCCAGAGAGAAAACTGTAAAGCTTGACATTAACCCACTTCATGGGCTTGATCTTCTAACGAGTCTATCACGAGACATAGAGAAAGATTTCAATGAGCAAAGGTTTTGAGGGACAACTTTTGTGTAAACCATTCAAGAATACTGGGCAGGAGGTTACTTCAGATCACTGTATGCTGGTGAGATTTGTTTTTTTTTCACAAGCACAGAAAGTTATGAAGAAAGTAATGTCTTCAAAGGCAACTTAAGGTTAGTCCAAAGCAATGAGGGAGCAGGGACAAATATGATTCTTTCACTATATGAGCAATGCTGCAATGAAAACTTTGAGCACTCTGTTACGTAACATTGTCACTGCTGCTTTGGACTAATTTTGACTGTGATGTATATATGACATCTGCATCTCATGAACGAAAAAGTAATATGTTAAAACCAAAAACAAAAAGAGTCTGCATCTTGCTAGATCAGCATTAATTGTTTGTGTAGTGCCTACTGATAAGAGTAGAGGAAGAAACAGAAAAACATTAGCACTTATATTACACCCTTCATAGCCACAAGAGTGCATCCGAACCGTCATAGAGTCATAAGCTTTACAAATTGGAAACAGACCCTTCGGTCCAACTTGTCCATGCAGATCAGATATCCTAAATTAATCTAGTCCCATCTAGTAGCATTTGGCTCATTTCCTCTATACCCTTCGTACTCATATACCATCCAGATGCCTTTTAAATGTTGTAATTTTTACAAATTCCAGTGACCAAAGATACTTGATACTAGACAGCAAAGCCAGCAGCTGTGCAGATTACTGCTGGGTCAAGCTGCAGTGTAGGTTTCTTTCTCAGTTTGAATCACTGCTCATATGATCATTGTCTTTGTCTCTCTTCCTTCTTTCTAAAGTGACGTTGTTTTGATTTTGTTTTCCTCCCAAAGTTCCAAAACAATCTAACAGCTTAAAGAATAGTAATTACTGCTCCTAGAATTCAAGGAAATCAGTGCCTACACTGAAAATACCTCAAAAAGGGAGCAACTCTTACAGCCATAATTTTTTTCCCATCGTCCAACTGTGTCAAGACTGGTATAATGATAGGTGGATGATAGATGTGGCTAAGAGGAAGCTGTTGTCCATATCAGTACTTTGCACTGGTCTCCTGATTCCTGCGTTAGTGAATCAGCTGCTCCTCAGACCTCACTGCGCTTGCTGTGCAGCAGATGGTGACCAAACCTGATCCATCTTTTTACCCTATATTTAAAGTAGATAGCTACTGATTTGGAAATTTACAGATGGATGCTGTGTATCAAAATTTTTATCATACGCATGGGCTATGAGCAAAGAGAAAGGAACTACACAGAAAAGAGCATGAAAATATTTATATGTAAATACAGAAAATGTTGCAAATACTCAGCAGGCCTGGGAACAACTATGCAGTAAGAATTAGAGATAATAATGATGGACGTTGACCAATAAAACCCTGAGAAATATTAGGCAAAGAAATAAATGACTATTATAGGCAACACAATATTAAATCCAGATTGTCACCGCTTTAGTTGTTGCCTTGCACAATATTGCAAAATGAGTCACTAAGGATCTCATCTGCATACGATTATGAGACTCAGACATGTCTAGGCTTAAGCCTCAAAATATGCACCAAAATCCCAAGCAGAAAATTAGGGGCAATGTGCACATTTTGAGATATGTGTCAGATTCTGTTTGCTCACATGCAAAATGTGAGGCCCTGTAGGCAAAAGCAGCTTCACAACATAAGAACAATGTGACATAAGGTCTTTAACTAAATAGATAACTTAAGCGTTGTTTTTGGTTTAGATTTCTGTTTAATTTAGTTGGGATTGAATTGCATAGAAGTGCCCTGCAAACAAATTACAGACATATTATTTTCCAGACTTTAGAGTGGAGTTAGTTCCAGCATTGATTTAAGATACGTGCAGTGTTTTGTTTTGAAGAAAATGTGAATAAGACAACATTTTATAACTGATCCTAACAAGTTAAGTAGGATACAAGATTAATACGAAAATAAGTATGTTCTCTCTGAGAAGTTATGAGAAAACATTTCCAGCTTGTTCAAATACTGCTGACAATATGTCTTTAGAATTAGCCACTGTGAACAATCCAGTTGGAACTTCTTTTGTTATATTTTCTTTTGTATCACTATTTTCATTTGGTTCCATTACACACTTGTAATTAAATTTTCTTTTTTCTCATCTGAATAGTTCAATTTTAAACCAGTCAACTGATTTTCTTTTTCATTCACAAACTGAGGAGTCAGACTATTAAAGAGAGACAGAACTGTGAAGCAGTCAGGTCCTAGCAGGAACCAAGGGAAAGGATGGGAATAGCTGGAAAATATGACTGATGACTAAAAATCTAAAGTATACTGGATGATGTCATCTTGAAAACATTTCCAAAATTAAACACCAACAGTATTATGTAAATTACGCAAAAACGGATGTAATCAAATACTGATTTTCAGGAATTGATATTTAATAATACTGTGGTTAGGGAACTTTACTTACTGCATACATCTTTTCAGGTCTCCCAGTTGCTATGTACCTGTTCCCTTCAGATATTTATTTTAAATTCTGTTTGCTATTCGCAGCTGGTTTGTTGCAGTCAATTTTGAGTCAGCTCAGTTGGTTTACAATAATGAGTGACACCAACAGTGTGGATACAATTTCCATGCTGGCTGAGTTCATCAAGACAGCCCCAGCTTCTCAATCTCACCAGTGGGCACCGTCTGCTTAAGTTTACCACATGTTGACTATCTCGAATGAAAGAACAGCGGATGGTTGTCTAGGATAATACTTTGATTTACTTCCAGTGATTGATTAAAATCCATTTTTATGCAGTTAAATTGTAGCAATTGGTACCAAGATAAAAGCCTCCCACAACAATGACAGGGTCCAACTTGTCCTCGATTTCCATCTCACTAGTCTCCACATCCAAAGGATAAAGCTGTCGTTTTAGCCACATCAAGCGGGGTGGCACTGCCAGACACATTCTCCACTCCTCATCAATGTCCGCGGGGTCTGTTCCATCCAGGCATTCCTCGTCTTCTCCTCCACTCCCAACACCATCCCGTGCAATAGCGGAAGTTAGAACACTTGCCAGATTACTCCTCTCTCTGGACTCTAAATATTAACTGTCTTTCTCTTCTTCAATGCTGCCAGATCTTGAGAGTTCCTCTGGCGTTTTGTTTTTGGTTCCAATATTTTGACAGCATACTGGCTCTTTGGGAACTATACACATGTAGTTTCAAAGCTCAGCCAGCTGGTTTAGTAGGACTTCAATGTTAAGCTTATCATCAGTTGAAATGTTCATGCAATTTGTTTGTTCTTTTACTGGTAAGTCTTGTGCCACAGGTGCTGCCGAAATTTGTAAAAGTTCTGCAGACCTGCCTATTTCACTGGGCATTGAATTGACCTCTCTTTATAGTATCACCTAAATCCATGGCAGATCCATCAGAATAATTAGTCTGAATTTACCATTAAATAATTAAGATCCCATTCTAACAATGTACAGTGCTTACTAATTGATGATATTTCCAAACACTGCAAAGATCAAGAACGTGGAGGCAGAAACAAACTTACCCTAAACCTCTTCTAGTCAATACAAATTTCAGAACTGGCACTTGCTCTTTTAATCTCTAAACTTATGAAACATCTGCAGAAGGGAACATTTCACTTCCTCCAGATGCATTATTTTTATTCTGTCCACACAGAACACTATACGGATCAAGAAAACATTATTTTGTTTTGCACACAGGCTGTGGTTTCCTTCAACTCAACATTTTAGCTTAGTTTAATTTTAATAACTTTTTGGGTCAAGCTGTATGATGAGATTTAAATTGGGATCAGTTCCAATTAAAAAATTCAGCAGTTTTACAAGAAGATCACTTTGTCTGTGGAATTGCTGAAGGTAAGTCAGGAAGTCATGATAAATTAAGGATGGGCAATAAATGCTGGCCCAGCTAGTGATACCCTCATCCCATGAATAAATTTTTAAAAATTACTCTTTCCAAATTATAACATACAAATTCTTGTCAAAAAATGACCAGTATAAAATTAGCAATTAGTAATGAAGCTACTGCAATTAAATTTTGGGGAAAGGGTATTACAAACGGGAAAAAACCTTGGGCAATAACAAGCAAATATTTTTTCTTAATAGGTAAACATATTAATACAAAGAATAGTCCAAGCATACTTATGACCTGCCTCTGTGAACTACAACATCTGTGGTGACCTTGGTAATATTCTTTATTGTAAATTATTGTTTTATTTTAAATTGTTGTAAAATAAGCCAGAGCTGTATTTACAATAAAAGTTTAAACCTAAATACAGCTAGTAAAACCTGAATATCCTTCAGTCACTGGCATGGCCAAAGAGGAAGTTCACAGCTTCTAATTTATGGTAAATGAGAGAAAATAAATGTCTGTCTCTCCATGAGTGAACAATGTGCACAATTTTTCAGACTGCTTCACTGTGACTTAAAATTTTGGAAAATCGCATTATCATTTTATAGTGCAAATCACCCAAAGTCAGAGTAGCTGCGGTAATGCACACCAATGTAACTGAAATTACAGCATGCCAGCAGTTATAAGTAAGTGCAAAGTACAAGCACGAGAGGAAGGAAAATGAAGGTGCTTGTTAGAGCACATGGAGTGGATGCCTTCACTCAATTTCTCCTGTGTAACCATCCCAGTTGTTGTGACTGCCCCCAAGGGCTAGAGTATCTCAGTTTGGGAACTTCTGTCTTAAGAGAAGTCTTGTGGCATGGCTCATTTTAACCACGGAGATATGTTATTTCACAATAAAGGTATTGTGCCAGGTGTGCACAATGTATGCCTGCAGGAAATCAATCTCCATTATTCCAGGTGTTGTCAGAAAAATTAAAGATTTCACCAAAGTTCACAAAATTCCTCAATTTGACTGTCTTGATATACCCAATTTAACACATAGTACAGACTAGATTTCTGTACTTAACAAGAACTAATATATATTATAAATGGCTAGATTCTAGCTACAAGTAGACATCTATGCACTATCAACATGTAACATTACCTGTTAAAACTCCAAAATTTCTCCAACTATGAATACACACACATACATACAGGAGAAAAAAGGTGCTATGCATGGAAGGGGAAACCTGGGAAGGCAGTTCATTGGCTCCTGTCTGCATGGTTAATTGAGGTGATCCATTTGCTCGTCAGGACTGTATTTTTGATTGTAGACTGAAAGGGGAAAATGATTATTTTAAAAACCAAGCATTTTGGAAGGGATTACTGCACCTTTTAAAAAGTAAACCACCAACAAATATTATAACTGGTGTTTACACTGTTGGGGTTTGTTCCATCAGTGGGGAAGACATGTTGCAAAAACCAGCAGAGAGTGCATACAAAGTGAGATTTAGCTGGCAAGGAGCTGATTGGTCTATAGAGTAGTGATCAACTGTTATTGTCAAAAGGCTTCTGCCTGTCAACAACTGCGTGATTGGTTTCTAAGCAGCTGAACTGCTTGTGGGCATGAACATTTAAGGACAGAAGCTTTTGCACCACTGAGAAGGTGGCTAGTGTCTCTCTTTCATTAAAAAAGTTATTTTCCCTCTTCAGTTACTGCAAGCTGTTGCTTTTAACCAGTAATTAAGCATCTTTGCAATTTGTGAACCAGATGCTCTGTGCCTCCCGGAAGAAAGTGAAAAGTTACCAGAGGAGAGATTGATGAACAATTTAAAAATATATATATTATGACAGGACGAGAGCATCACTGGCTGAGCCAACTTTTATTGCGTATCCCCAATTGCTTAGAGAGTATTTAAGAGTCAACCAAATTCCCGTTGGTCCAGATCACATGTAATCCAGAAGGAAATCTGCCATCTTTATCTAAAAGACATTACTCAACTAGGTGTTTGTTTTTTGACAACTGACAACAGTTTCATGGGAAATTAAGTCAATGATGACACATCTGTTTCTGCTATGCCTGTCAATCATCTGCAAGGTACAAGTCAGGAATATAAAGAAATAGTCTTCAATTTAGCTGGATGGGTGCTCCAACAGCACAAGCAACTTGTCTCCACTGGGAAAAGCAACCCACTTACTTGGCATTGCATTGATCACCTTTCACATCCACTCACCTCCAACAATATACAGAGGAAGCAGTGTCTATCATTTACAACATGCACTGTCGTAACTAACCAATGCTCCTCTGAGAGTACCTTCTGAACCTGCAACCTCTACCACTGAGAGCAAAGGCCTTGGTGAAGTCAACAAACTTGGTGTGGAGATATATTTTCTGTTCTCCCCTTTTATCTGGACCTGTGCAACTGCAAACACTACGTCAGTGTTCCTCATCGCTTTCTGAAACCACACTACCTGGCAGCTGATTCTGGTTGATTTGTTGCACCAAGATGTTTTAGCAAACTTTGCCAGCATTAGAGAGGAATGATATTCATCCAAATCTTGCCAGGTTGGCCAGTTCCTTTCCACATGCACGGGTGAACAATGGAAGCATCCTAGTATTCTTGGAGAATGGTTACTTGTTAGCACATAGACTGAGTGTGTTCAAGAAGCTTTTTAACAAGGCATTGACCTCTGTTTACACAAACCTCAGCTGAGTTAACATCAGATGTTGCAGCTTTGCCATTAGACATATGTTTAATTGCATTTGTCATTTTGCACAATATGTGGGTGAGAGTATGGGGCTAGCAAGAGAGCAGTCGGAGACCTGAGGCAGTTTGTTAATTGCTTTATTGATTGATTAGGGCCATCTGAGGGTATGGTTAAATGTTTTGTTCAAATGCATTGGTGATGACTCAGTAGTTTAGGTCCATTTAAAGATTTTAGAGCATTGTCATACCTCTTCCAGTCATCATGGTCTACATACAAGTGAGCTTCATCTGCTTTTTTCATTTAGCTAAGTATCTTTCATCTCAGTTTACAATGGACGGTTCTATGAATATTTTGGTAGGCAGTGTGTTTGGATCATGATAACTTGTCACTGACGTAAATTCTGGAGAGGCAATGTTTTCCTCCAGTAGATTTTGGAGAACAGTTGTTTTCAGTGAACTTATCTTTATTTTATGACAGGTAGCACTGAAGGCTGTCCAGCAATCCTTATTGCAGCAAGTGTCTATTTTCAACACACAGAGGTAACTCTTAAATTTCTTGGATACAGATTCCTTCAGGTGAATTTAATTCTTTAAATATTGTAATGCATCTGGATTTTTATCCCCTGGCAGCATGTAGGAGCATACATACCTTGCAAATGGATTTTGTTGCACATACATGTACATGTACTTGTCCTTCTGCTGAAAAGTGACTTTGCTGATTCTATGCCAAAGCATAGATTGCAAGTGTATCAAAGATATCTTATTTAGATCAGAGTAACAGAAAATGGTCAGTGATTAAAACTTCATGCTCAGCACATTTGTTCAGTAAGAGGAGACCACTGCTGTTAGAACTGCCTATTTTTCCTGATGACCCTTTGCCATACCTGGTTATCTGTCTCAACTCTTGTACTGATGCCAAATGAGCTTGTCTGACATTGGCACAGCTGTATTCAAGAATTGAGATCACTATCGAATTTTCCCTCATCTTCAGCACGATTGATCATGGTAGTGGTGGTACACAGAGAATTAGTTGCTGTTGCTATGCAAGGAAAAGTTAAGTATCATCAAGCAATCATCAACAACTTTAGGAAGGCAAGCCAATTTACTGGTAAAATGGTTTATGACAACAAGTTTGTGCCTGATTCATGCCATTTTTCTTTTCTGTGGCCACACCTAAAGATTGACAAGGCACGGGGATTGAATAAATACATCCAAAGATACTGGGAAAGTGAGAATGAAAATTTCACAACATTGATAATAATGTTTTGTCTCTCTTAGACTCGGGGGTTATGCCAGAGTACTGGGGGATTACAAATGCTGTGCCTTTGATCAAAAATGTTGTTCACAGCAGTTTAACATTAGTTAATTGGGAACCTCTGGAAAAAGTTTGTACTCAGGCAGACAGTCAGCATGGGTTTTTCACAGAACATCATGTTTAACTAACTTACTGGAATTTTTTCATGAGGTAACAAGGACAATTGATGAGGGGCAATGTTGTTGATATAGTGTACATGGACTCCTGGAGGATATCTACTATCTAATTGATATCTCAACAGTTGGGTGAATAAAATTAGAGGGCTTGGAATGAAAATGGAAGCAATGAGGATACAAAACTTTCTGCATAAGGAACAGTAGTGCTCTAGATGTTCCTACTATCTCAGTAATGCTTACAAGATTTTTTTTGGGCTGGGCAAACAATTTGTAGTGGAGTTTCCCAGGGTTGGTATTAGAATTCTTGCTTTTCCTGATAAATATTAATGATCTAGACCTGGGGGTACAGGACACAAGTACAAAACTTGTGGATGACAAAATGTGGAAGCATTGTAAACAATGAAGATCATAGTTAGAACTGAAAAACTACAAAGATAAGGCACTCAAAAGGTAAAACTGCAAAAGGAGTTTGAGGGATTTGGATGTATATGTGCATGAATCATTAAAGGTGGCAGATAGATTGAGAAAACATTTAATAAAGTGTACAGTATCCTAGGCTTTATTTACGGGGACATACAGTAGAAGTGCAAAGGTGGTTATGTTGAACTTGTGTAAGACTAGTTTTACCTCAGCAGGAGTACTACATCCAATTCTGGGTATCACGCTTTAGGAAAGGTGCGCAAGTATTGTAGAGAGCATGGGAGAATTTATGAGAAGTCCCCGTGATGAGGGATTTCAGTTATGTTGATAGATTGGAGAAGCTGAAATTGTTCTACTTGGCGAAGAGAAATCTCATAGGTGATCCAAATGAAACATTCATGATCACGATCATGACTTGTTAAATTTGAGAGGGTGTCGAAAAGATTTAAAAGGATGTTGTCAGGATTGGAGGGCCTGAACTATCGGGAGAGGCAAGGGCTTTTTTTACTGGAATGGTGGAAACTGAAGGGTAATCTTGTACAGGTTTTTAAAATCATGGGGAGCATGGATAGGGTGAATAAAGGTCTTTTTCCCAGGACGGGGAAGTCCAAAAGTAGAAGATATTGATTTAAGGTGCGAGGGGAAAGATTTAAAATTCCTTTATTCTTTTATTCATTCATGGGATGAGGCAGTCACTGGTTTAGCAGCATTTATTGCCCATCCCTCATTGCCCAAAGGGCAGTTGAGAGTCAACCATATTGCTGTGGGTCTGGAGTCACATGTAGGCCAGACCAGGTAAGGATGGCAGTTTCCTTCTCTAATGGACATTTGTAAACCAGATGAGTTTTTCCAACAATCGAAAATGGATTCACGGTAATCATTAGATTCTTAATTCCAGATATTTATTGAATTCAAATTCCACCATCTGCCATGGCAGGATTTGAATCCGGGTCCCCAGAATATTATCAGGGTATCTGGATTGACAGTCTAGCGATAATACCATTAAGTCATCACCTCCCCCCGATAATCCAATGGGTAACGTTTTCACACAGGTGAAATGTACATGGAATGAGCTGCCAAAGAAAGGTTAGGGGCAGGGACAATTTCAACATTTAAAAGACACCTGAATGAGTATGTGCATAGTAAGGAATTAGAGGGATAGGAGTCAAATGCTGGCAAAAGGGGCTAAGTCAGATTTGAATGTCTGGCCGGCACAGGTGAGTTGGACTGAAGGGTCCATTTTGGTGCTGCATGACTCATTGAATATACAGAATAAATAAGGAAAAATTGTTCCCACTCATGAAAGGATCGAAAACAAGATGGCATGGATTTAAATCAGTAAAAGCAACAATGATTGAAGGAAAATACAGAGTGGTTAGTCCTGAGACTGTGTTGGAGGCAGGTTCAATTGAGGTGTTCAAAAGGGCATTGGTTGGTTATTCTAAAAGGGAATTAATGTAGTTTTATGGAGAAAAGGCAGAAGAATGGCACTGAGTCAGACACTCAGTTGAAGAGCAAGTGCAGACACGTAGATCAAATGTGTTCCTGCATTGCAACTATTTTCCAGTTCTATGAAGAATATATAACCTGCATTCATTTTCCTTGAGCTGACTCTTTTTTGTTAATAAATCCCACTGGGGACAGTGACCTAAGCGTCATACCTAACCAGCTCTCTGCTGTCAAGAGGAGTCCTACATTCTTGTCAGTCAGCTGTGGGGTTGTCCTTGAGGAAGGACTGAAGGGTCTGATTCTGTGCTGTATGATTCTATGACTCAATGTTCCATGCACCATATCATCATTACTTTATCTTTTGGAAATTAAATACCACAGGTGATGGGATGCCTGCCATCTTCGCTTTGGCTACAAAAGTGAAGCATATCATTTTTAGGAATATTTTCTAGCCCCCTATTTAAAGATCTTTCATGGGATCTGTGCATCACTGGCAAGGTCAGCATTTATTGCTCATTTTAATTGCTCAGAGGGCAGTTAAGAGTCAACCACATTGGGTGTGGAGTCGCATGAAGGACAGGCCAGGTAAGAAAAAGAACAATACAGCACAGGAACAACCCCTTTGCCGCCCCCTAACCAAGGCCGCGCCAACACATTTTGCCCTTCCAGACTAAAACTGTCTTCACTTACAGGATCAATATTCGTCTACTCTCTTCCTATTCATGCATCTGTTCAGGTGCTTCCTGAATGTTGCTATTGTGTCTGCTTCTACCACCTTCTACGGCAGCATGTTCCAGGCACTCACCACCCTGTGAGAAAAACTTGCCCCGCACATCTCTTTTAAATGTCCCCCTCCAACCTGCAGCTTGAACTTGTGTCACCTAGTAACTGACCCCTCCACCCTGGGAAAAAGACTCAGTTTCCATTCCATCCATGTCATTCACAATCTTATAAACTTCTATCAGGTCGCCCCTCAACCTCCTGTTCCAATGAAAACAAACCCAGTCTATACAACCTTTCTACATAAGCTAAAATCCCCTATATCAAGCAAGATTCCAGTAAGCCTTTTCTCTACCCTCGTCAAAGCATCCATATCCTTCTGGTTGTGTGGTAACCAGAACTGTATGCAATATTCTAACTGTGGCCTAACTAAAGTTCTATAAAGCATCAGCATAACTTGCCTATCGTTATACTCAAGGCACCTACCAATATAGGCCTTTTTTACTACCTTATCTATCAGCACTGCCACCTTCAGTGATCTGTGGACCTTCACACCCAGATCCTTCTGCATATACTCCTAAGGGTTCTGCCATTCACTGCATAATTTCCACTTGTATTTTACCTTCCAAAATGTATCACCTCACATATGTCTGGATTAAACTCCCTCTGCCATTTTTCTGCCCATGCCTTGAACTGATCTATATCCTGCTGTATCCTCTAACAATCCTCCACACTATCCATAAGTCCACCAATCTTTATGTCATCTGCAAACTTACTAAATCAGACCAGCCACATTTTCCTCCAAATCATTTCTGTAGAGGATGTTTCCCCTCAGGGGATAGCCTAGGGACAAAGGGCATTTATTTAAGACTGAGATGAGAAGGAACTTCTTCTCTCAGAGAGTTGTGACTGTTTGGAACTTCTCTCCACAGAGAGCTGTGGGGGCAGAGCCCTTGTGGAACAGGCTGAGATAGACAGATTCCTGGTTAGTAGGGGAATCAAGGGGTATCGGGATAGGGCTAGAAAGTTGATGGAAGGAATGTCAGATCAGTGATATTCCTATTGAATGGCAGAACAGGTTCAAAGGGGCAAATGGTCCACTCCTGTTCCTATTTCTTATGGTCTATGGTCTTATTTACAGCCCAGAGGCGAATGATCAGGCGACGGTGTTCTCATGCTTTTTATCTTTATTCATTCAAAGGATGAAGGCTTTGCTGGCTAGGCTGGCAATTATTGCCCATGACTAATTGCCCAGAAGGCAGTTAAGAGTCAACCAGATTGCTGTGGGTCTGAAGTCACAGGTAGGCGAGACCCGGTAAAGATGGCAGTTTCCTTCCATAAGGACATTGATTGATTGTCACGTACCGAAATACGGTGAAAATCATTGTTTAAAAAGCAGTACAGGCAGATCACAGCAAGCAAAGGATGTACAGATCAAAAGACTTAGAGGCATACAGGTTCCATTGCAGATTACATTATTTAAGGCTAGAGTCCATTCAACAGTCTGGTAACAGATGGAATGAAGCTGTTCCTGAACCTGTTCATGCATGTGTTCAGACTTCTGTATCTTCTGCCTGATGGAGAGGTTGTAGGACATCATTAATAGGGTATGATG
This sequence comes from Stegostoma tigrinum, assembly GCF_030684315.1. Taxonomy (NCBI): domain Eukaryota; kingdom Metazoa; phylum Chordata; class Chondrichthyes; order Orectolobiformes; family Stegostomatidae; genus Stegostoma; species Stegostoma tigrinum. The sequence continues at coordinate 23,460,485 of NC_081380.1, forward strand.
GGTCTTTGATGTTGGCTGCCTTTCTGTGGCACCAAGCCATGGATGGAAGGCTGGCTTTCATGTTGGTCTGGGCTGTGCACACCACTTCTGTAGTTTCTTACGTTCCTGGGCAGAGCAGTTGCCATACCAGGCCGATATGCACCCAGACAATATGCTTTCAATGGTGCATCTGTGGAAGTTGCTGAGGGACTTTATGTACACACCAAATTTCCTGAGCCACTTAATGAAGAAGAGGTGTTGTGCCTTCTTGACTGTCTTATTCATGTGGGAAATTCAGGACAGGTCATCGATTATCGTCAGTCCAAGGAACGTGATGCTTTTCACTCTTTCAACCGCAGTTCTGTTGACCTAGATGGGAGTGTGTTTTTGTCCTTTCTTTCTGAAGTCGATGATCAGTTCTTTAGTTTTATCAACGTTGAGACACACTGTTTTCATTGCACCACGTCACCAAACCCTCTATCTCTCTTCTATATTTTGACTTGTTGATGTTAGATATCCATCCAACTATGATGGTGTCATCAGTGAATTTGTAGATAGCATTTGTGAGGAATTTGGCAACACAGTCGTAGGTGTTCAGGGGCTGAGGACGCATCCTTGGGGGGCTTCAGTATTGAATGTTACTGTGGAGGAAGTGCAGTTACCTATCCTTACTGATTGTGGCCTATCAATCAGAAAGCCGAGGATCCAAATGTAGAGGGTGGAGCCAAGACCAAGCTCATGCAGTTTTGTGAACCAGGTAGGTTTTTCCAAAAATTGACAATGGATTGTGGACATCATTAGATTCTCAATTCTAGTTTTTTTAAAAAAAAATTGTAATTCTACCATCTGCCCTGGCAGGATTCAAACCTGGGTCCTGGATTAACAGTCCAGCAAAAATACCATTAAGGCATCCGATCCCCCTTCCTCTCGTGGATCTGCTACTGTTGTCTTTTCAGATACCAGCTTTGTAAGGTGATGTCATACTTGAGAATTGTAAGGTGAGGTCCTGAAAAAAGCTACTCAGTTGATTGGGGAAACCAAGTTCCATCTCTGATGCATTCCAGTGAAAAGTGACTCTGTGGCTCAAGAGGCTTATATGCAGATTTACCACAGTAGCTCTCAGTGAATCCACATCTGCTATACCACTCAGCCATTTCCATAGGACTTCTGACAGATGGCTGATAGATGAACATGACTTGCATGTGAATTGATTATAGGGAGGGAAATAGGCACATCATCAGGTTCACTCTTCTGATCCAACCTATTTTGGAACAAGTCTGCTGAAAACAGATCTGAATGCATTGTGGGACCTGGACATTCTTTGTGTCTTGTTGAGCTCTACACATTCCACAACATAGGAGACCTGATAGTTATCCTTATTCGATTTAGCTTGCTCATCAAAACAGTTTAGTGGGGTGTGGCTACTGTCACATGCTAACAACTACTTTGAGTCACAGATGACAGCTACATGGAGGTGAAGACAAATACAAGATAAGTCACTCCAAAGAGTGCATGAACCTGTCTTGGAGGTGCTACCTTCCATTATATTGGCACCATCTATAAAACAGTTTCAAAGTGAATATTACCAGTGGAAAACCTTCTTGATCACTTCAATACTTGATCACTAAGCCAGCCAACTATCTTTTTAGATCACAGAAGATGGTTCTAAAAGCATGTTAGCCAGATTACTTGCAAGTCTTGTCACTTACATCATATTGAATTCTACTAAGTTATCCAGTAGCAATCACATCTGTAAAGTACAACTTTGGCTGGCTGAAAAGAAACTTTAATCTCACAGATTGGCAATAAGCCAACGCAATGTCTCAAAAAACAGTATTAATTTACTGCACTGTATTTGTCAAAGTAAAGGTGCATCACACTTCACGTTCCCAGCCACCATTCTCCAATTCAATTTTGTGCCCAAGACCATTCTCCATTAAACGTTGAGCTGCTAATCATGGATAGTGTTTTGAAAGACAATGAAAAGTGACACTCTGCCACAGTTGGAATAATTTTAGTTACGCTGTTTACATAGTGTACTACAGCCAACAAATGGAAAGCACTGTTTGTCAGCAGTGTTCTCAGGTCTAATGAAGATTGTAATCAGGCCCTCAATCTTTTTGTCTTTTATGACAATGAGATCCTATCTTAGTAACTCAGAAAAAAATATATACAAGATACTATCTGCCCAATATTTCCCTTTTACTTTTTTCATTATATGTCAATTTGGAATATCAGAACAAGACTGGCAAAGTTGTAGATTTATCTACAATTACAGGATAGTAAGATGAAGTACAACTGAAATTGAGTAAATTGAACTTTAAACTTTTTATGACGTACTGCATCCAATTTGGAACCTCTCAATTCTATTTGGTTCCAATTCTTGCTGTGTATCTTGGCAATTTAGAAAGTGTCAGCTTAAAAATTAAATGCATGTGTTCAGGAACATGCAAACCTCATGCACATAGATTTTACAGTGTCCTACAGACAAACAGCCATTCATAAACTAAGTGCAACATTAGGATTTTTTTTGTTCTCCTTTTGGACAATCATACACTGTATCAAACTGCCCTTCTCACTGCCAAAGTACACTTATTCTCAACTTTCCCTAAAGAATGCCTAACAAGTTGATGTGATGCCTTCAGTGCCCAGGTGAATTTTCATTTCATCATTTTCATTTTTGCGCAAACTACAAGGTACACTGCAGCAACTCACCATGGCGCTCTCTCTCCCTGCACCTTCTAAACATTAAACAGCTACCATCAAGAAGGATGCAAGCCTGCAAAGTCTATTCCAAATCTCGGTTCTTATCGAATTGGATTTATATCTCTGTTCCTTACCTGTGACTAAGTCAAAATCCTAAAACTTCATCCCTAACAGCACTGTGGTGCATCATACCTCTAAGGCCACAGTATGTTCATCATCATCTACGCAAAGGCCATTGGGGATGGCCAATAAATGGTGGCTTTGCCAGTAATGCTTACATCCCCAGAATATAAAGAATGCAAACTTCTCATTTCTTATTTTTGTTTAAGTTTCTTAGCCAAATTCAATGACCAAAAAAATCCTTAGATGGACTGCCAGAAACCTTCAAAACAGGGTGAACAATGAACGACAACAAGAATTCTTTGTCACTGGTTAAATAAAAGTAGAGTGTTGAATGAACACAAATCAGTCAGTATTGGATCATACAGACTTAGAAACTTCCCTATAAAAATATTTGTTTATTTTGACATAATTTACTTAGATAATCTGATGGAAAACAACCAAGGCATGAAGTGGATAGCTATACTTACTTGGTCAGTCTTTGCGGAAGCATGGCTCTAAGAAACTTGGTTACAATTTCTGGGGTCTGATGTTTGCATGGTGTTTTGGACAAATATTTTAAAGTCTGTGAATGAAATGTAGTAAACAAAATAAATACTCTGTCCTCAATAGTGCAGAAGATTCCAACAAAATTGTTCATAATTTTGAACACCTCAGTAAGGTCACCTCTTAATCTTTTCTGCCCCAAGGAGACCAAGCTCAATTTCTCCTTGTACCCAAATCACTCATGTCTGTTACCATTCTAATAAATCTCCTTTGCACTTTCTCCAGGACTTTAACATCCTTCCTAACAAAAGTGCCCTAAACATAACAGACTCAAAATGTAGTTTGACCAGATCAAAATCCTGGAATCTTCTCCCTGAGGGCATTGTAGATTAATCTAAAACATGTGGACTGCAGCAGTTTCAGAAGATACCTCATCACTACCTTTTCAAGTACAACACAGGATGGGCAATAAACTGTTTCAACTTGCCTGGCCACCTTCATAGAATTATGTACATGAACCATGAGGTCTCTCTGATCCTGTACTCCCCTCAAAGTCTTACCATTCAACTGTACTGTCTCTATATTTCTTTTCCTAAAATGCATGACCTCACAGTTGGCTGCATTGACATTCATCTGCCATGTGTCTGTCCATTTGGTCAACTTGTCAATGTAATTCTGATGTCACTCAACATCATCCTCACAATTCGCTACTCTCCCTACTTTAGTGCTACCTGCAAATTTAGAGATTTTGCCTTCAATACCCATCTCCACATTGTTTATATAAATCAGAAAAATCAAGGGTCTCAACACTGATCCCTGGGGAACACTTTCAACTCATCTGTTGGAGAAATGCCCATCTGTACCTACCATCTGTTTCCTACCTTTTACACAATTTCTTATCCATGCTGCCAAGGGCCCATCAATCCCAAACATTTCTAATTTGCTAACGAGCCTACAATGTGGCAACACATCTAATGCTTTCTGAAAATCCAAATATATAACATTCACAAAGCTAGCCTCATCCACTACCTGTGTCAGCTAGTCGATGAGCTCAAATAAATTTGATAGACATGACTGGGCCTTGGCAAAGTCATGTTGACTGTCTAGTATCAACTTACTTTTCTCTAAGTACATATTATCTTACTCTGCATTGTGGTTTCCAGTTTTCCTACTATTGATGTCACGGTGACAGATCTGTAATTTCCTGGATATTCCTTTGCTCCTTTCTTAAACGACAGTCACATGTGCAATCCTCCAGTCCTGATCTTGTGTTCAGGAAGGCCTGGAAAATTTCTGTCAGCGACTCTGCAATTTGCTGCCTTACCTCTCAGCAATCTAGGATGCATCCCGTCCAGGCCTGGCGATATCTTCACTGGAGTGCTGCCACCCTTTTGAGCAATTTTTCTTTATCTACTGATACAGTTGCCAACACCCACATTTTTCAATCAGGCCATTAGCAAATTAGAAGATGGTGACAAAGGCAGATGCAAAGTACTCACTTTGTATCTCTACTATTCCCTTACTTCATTCAGTGAGCAGCTTACCCTGCTCATTCCTTCTGGACCCCACTCTATCCTTCAATAATCTTTACTTTTAATATCTTTGAAAAACATTTTACTATTTATTTTAGAGCAGCTGGGCATCCTTTCCTTTTAGACTTCCTTATTCCAGCCTTAGTCTCTCCCCTGTATTTGTGAAACTCTTCCAGATTTCTATTACTATTATTATGCTGGTTTGTGTCTTATGCCTCCTTTCTCTTCCTTATTTTCTCATCAATATCTTTAGCTATCCAGGGCCCTCTAGCTTTAGATACCCTGTATTTATTTCTCATAGATTTGTACCTAGCTTACATCCTATTCAGAAATAGTAAGAACTGCCAATGCTGGAGTCAGAGATTTCTGAAGAAGGGTTCTGACCTGAAATGTCAACTTTCCTGCTCCTCTGATGCTGCCTGGACCGCTGTGTTCCTCCAGCTCCACACACTATTACATTCTATTCATCTCTTTTTCATCCAACAAAATGCATTTCCAACCAACTTGCCCCAATTCAACCTTAGACCCCTAAAATCTGCACTTTTTCAGTCTAGGATCTCAATCTTTGTTTTTTTTTTAATCCTTTTCAAACATAAAGTTTAACCATATTACATTTTGATTGCTATTTACCAAATACTCCCCCAATCTGACTTTGTCTACTTGGCCTGTCTTATTTCCTGGGACTAGATCCAGCATAGCTACCTCTCTGGTCAGACTAGAAATACACTGTTACAGAAAGTTTTCCTGCACACGTGACAGGAATTTCTTCCCTTCCATGCCCCACACTCTACTTATTATCCACTCTACTCTTGGGTAATTGAAATCACCAGCTTTCACAACACTACTTGTCCTGCAGGTTTCCATAATCTGTCTACGACTTCTACCTCACTATTTGGAGGTCTTTAATAAATTTCCAACAACGTCACCGCTCCCTTCTCATCTCTAACCATGTGGATTTGAAATCAGGTACTGTATCCTGTTCAAGGACTATGATACTTTGATCAAGACTGCTTTTTACCCACCTTTTTTCTACTCGAAAGCTTATAATCCAATAAAGTAAGTTTTAATCACGTTCTGGCTTAAGCCAGGTTTCTGTCAATGTAGTTATGTCACACCCCGCTCGAGCAATTTCTGCTTCCAGGTCCCCAGTTTCATTCATTATTCTTCAGTGCACTTACATACACATATTTAGCCCTTAATTCTTTCTTGCCCACTGGAAGACAGCTATTTCTCTGTTCACAGTCAACACTCAAGCCATCCCTCACTTCTCTTTTCCCAATTCCTCAGCCTCTTCTTTTTTTCTCTTCCAAAACTACGCCCATTAGTCAACACACTCCCCTGCCTTTTCTCTGGCATCAAAACATAGAAGGTGGAATGCACTAAAAGTTGGGATATCAAACTGCAGCAACATATTAAAAGGAGGCTGCAGAAGGATTTAAGAATGAGGACTGCTAATCGTACATGAATTATATTGTTAAGATACACAGGTGAATGGCTTTAAGCATTCCAGGCTACTGTTCTGGCTGTTCAAATCCCAGTAGCCACTGACATTTAATTTTTGTCCCTTTAAGGGACTTCCACCTGTTTAATTTTTGCTCAATTTGGTTTCACTGTTTCAAGTAATATATTAAAACAAAATAAAGAGGGATAATAGGTTGGTTGGTAGGGAGTAGATATATGAAATGCCACTTTCTGTGAATAAACCTCTTTGTGAGAAAGGTGCCAGTTTATAGCTCCAAGCTTCATCAACTGGCTTGGGATTCAAGGAACAAGGACAAGGATTCTGACTAGACAAACTGATGGACAAAGAAACTGTGGAGCAGAACTTACCACAATACAGTTATTACATTATAGTTAAATACCTAAATTCTGGATGAGCTTAAAATTACTTGCATAGAATGTAGTTAGGTAGGGCTGGTTAAAATTGCATTAAGGAGCTGGGCCTTCAATTAGCAGGAATGGAAGTGGATGAGATGGTATTCTTTAGCTAAGTCACACAAAGACTAGTATTGCTTTCCCCTTTTTAACCAAAAAGAAAGCGCTTCTGTGCTGCATTAATCATAAATAATATGACTAAGGCCTGGCTGGAACACATTCCAGAGAAGTGGTGGTTGGGGAGCAGCACTGATCTTGCAGCTGCTTGTGGGATTGCACTTAAAGATTTATTATAGTTTTATTAGCTAATACAGTTATTACATCTAAAAACATTTGGATAAGTGCATGAATAGGAAAGGTTTGGAGGGATATGGGCCAGGAGCAGGCAGGTTGGACAAGTTTAGTTTGGGATTATGTTCAGCACGGGCTGGTTGGACTGAAGGGTCTGTTTCTGTGGTGCTGTACAAATCTATGATTATGGCTTAAACAAAACCACCATGACAATTCCATGTGTTTTAATTTTGCTCACCTACCTTGCGAGTGAGAGTTAGGGCGAGTTGAGGTTGTGGGGTGGTTAGGCTTTATCAAAAGAAGTTTGAACGTCCAAATGTACTAAATCCACAACAATTTTAAAAAAAATCAATTTTGTTACCAACATCCTCACAAAAACTCCAATAAGTTTATTCAATATAATTTTCCATTTGAAAATTCATGCTGACTATGCCCAGATATTTTTTGTCTATGTGTCTGTTTATCACGTCCTTTATGATAGGGAATATGCTATTATCGACTACTCATGCTGAAGGGTCTGTAGTTCAATTTTTCCTTTGCTCTTTTCTTAAATAATGCAGTCATATTTCCAAGTTTCCAGTCTGCAGGAATCATCACATAATCCATGGACAATATCAAAGCAGAACTAGGCCAATTGATCAGTCAAGTATGCTCTGCCAATCGATCATGGCTGATATGTCTGGAGACCCCATTCTCTTGCCTTCTCTCCATAACCCACAATTTCCTCACTAATAAAGAACCTATAATCTCTGTCTTAAAGACACCCAATCACTTGGCTTCCAACAGCAGCATTCCACAGAAACACTACCTCCGCTGGAAAAATTTTCCTCACCTCGGTAATTTGGAATTTTGGAAGTTATCCATGCGTGTTCTATCTCTATAGAAAACTTGTTCCAACACTCTGGGTTCGTAGACAATCAAATTTTAGCTCCATTAATTTCTATGGTACAACCTTCTGACACATTCTCATTTCCTTTACTTTCTTTGTCAGCTATGGTTGATGTTTGAGTTTGTGCACCTTGAAGGATTCAACATGTTAAACTGAAGAACTAAAAATGTATAAATCACTATATATTAACATTCTGAGATGTACTTAAGGTTTGGTCACATCAGAAATCGTTGGAGAAAAAGAAATCACGTTAGTGAGGTCACTCAAATGTTTATGAAATAAATACTTAGTACGCACCCCAAAATGCACAAATGAGATTTTACAGTTAGTGATATGTTATGCTTTATTTGAGAAGAAGTGCAGTAACAAAAATAAAAACTGAAAAGATAAACTGAAGTTGCAGTCAGCAGGACAATGGCACTGAATTGTGATAAGTAGCAAGTAAATAAATTATACTAAACAGCAGATTAATCAACACTTATGGAGATGGTATCGAAACAGTGGTTTAAATTCATGCCATTTAACTGTTGCTTCGTGTAATTCTGATCTTTAACTGTCTTCAGATTCAAATTCTGATTTACATGATCATGCCTTCATAAACAGACTTGCAAAGCAGACATTCACATTACTTCAGCCCAGAATAAATAAATGAATGAATAAAGCAATCTACTGCCTTGCTTTACTTTATGGAAACAATCTCCATGACTGCTGAGTAGATGCAGAAAGTATTAGCTGTAAGGTTTCCTCGGCAACAAGCTGTTCAATCTTGTGTAATAATGCTGCTGAGAAACTCATATTTTTGTTTCATTTCCAACAGAACTCGATATGCTTCTCACAACCAACACCCACAAAAGATTAAAAATCAAAGGAACTGCGGATGCTTGTAAAGCAGGAACAAAAACAAATTTGCTGGAAAAGCTTGTATCAGAGAGTAGGAACTACACATGCTTGAGAATCCAAGATAACGAGGTGCAGAACTGGATGAACACAGCAGGCCAAGCAGCATCATAGGAGCAGGAAGGCTGACGTTTCAGGCCTAGACCCTTCATCAGAAATGGGGAAGGGGAAGGGGGTTCTGAAATAAATAGGGAGAGGGGGTAGGCGGATAGAAGATGGATAGAGGAGAAGATAGGTGGAGCGGAGACAGACAAGTCAAAGAGGGGGGGATGGAGCCAGTAAAGGTGAGCGTGGGTGGGGAGGTAGGGAGGAGATAGGTCAGTCCAGGGAGGAAAGACAGGTCAAGGGGGCAGGATGAGGTTAGTAGGTAGGAAATGGGGGTGCGGCTTGAGGTGGGAGGAGGGTATAGGTGAGAGGAAGAACAGGTTAGGGAGGCGGGGATGAGCTGGGCAGGTTTTGGGATGCGGTAGGGGGAGGGGAGATTTTGAAGCTTGTGAAGTCCACATTGATTCCATTGGGCTGCAGGGTTCCCAAACGGAATATGAGTTGCTGTTCCTGAAACCTTCGGGTGGCAGGTGGGGTAGGATGGACATGTTGTCTGAAGAATGCGAGGGGGAGTTGAAATGGTTCGCGACTGGGAGATGCAGTTGCTTACTGCGAACTGAGCAGAGGTGTTCTGCAAAGAGGTCCCCAAGCCTCTGCTTGTTTTCCCCGATATAGAGGAGGCCACAATGGGTACAGCGGATGCAGTATACCACATTGGCAGATGTGCAGGTGAACATCTGCTTGACGTGGAAAGTCTTCTTGGGGCCTGGGATGGGGGCTGTGGGAGGAGGTGTGGGAGCAGGTGTAGCACTTGCTGTAGTTGCAGGGAAAAGTGCCGGGTGTGGTGCGGCTGGAGGGGAGTGTGGAGTGGACAAGGGAGTCACAGAGAGAGTGGTCCCTCCAGAAAGCAGGCTTGGATGGGGAGGGAAAAATGTCTTTGGTGGTGGGGTTGGATTGCAGATGGCAGAAGTGTCAGAGGATGATGCGTTGGATCCGGAGGTTGGTGGGGTGGTACGTGAGGATGAGGGGGGATTCTTTTTTGGTTGTTATTGCAGGGATGGGGTGTGAGGGATGAGTTGTGGGAAATGCAGGAGACACGGTCGAGGGTGTTCTCGACCACTGTGGGGGGGATGTTGCGGTCCTCGAAAAACGAGGACAACTGAGATGTACGGGAGTGGATCTCCTCCCTACCTCCCCACCTACACTCACCTGGCTCCACCCCGCCTCTTTGACCTGTCTGTCTCCTCTCCACCTATCTTCTCCTCTATCCATCTTCTATCCGCCTACCCCCTCTCCCTATTTATTTCAGAACCCCTTCCCCTCCCCCATTTCTGATGAAGGGTCTAGACCCGAAACGTCAGCTGGAAAAGCTTAGCAGGTTTGGCAGCATCTGTGAAGGAGAAAACAGAGTTAACCTTCCTCAGTGACCCTTCCTTAGAACTCAAAAGCACAGAAGATTTCTATTTGGAAAAATAACAGGCAAAGGATAAGGATGAAGCTCCAAAAAGATACTAAAAAGAAATTAAGGTTGTAAGACCCTCATACAGTTTGTAAAAAGTTATGACTTTACATGAAAGCCCTACCAAATATTCAGAAACATAGCTTGAATCAATTTGGTTTCAAGAAACTTGTCTGAGTGGTAATATAGATGCTAAGGCATATCCTAAAACTTTATGTGTTAGACCATTAGACAAATAACGATGTAATTGAAATTGCAAGAATAAAAACTCAAAACTGACATCCAGAAAAAAATGCCAATATTTCAGTCATTTGATCAGAGTTGAGAAGCTAGAGAGATCTTTTTGAAAGCGCAAGCAGAAAGAGGGGTCAAGCTAAGCGTAGGTGGATGACAGATGTCAGAGTGTTTGCAGATGAACTACAAATGAGTATGAGAATCATAGAATCCTTCCAGCATGGTAGCAGGCCATTTGAACCATCATCCGAACATCCGAAAAACATCCCACCCAGAGCCACAATCTACTCTATCCTTGTTACCCTCCATATTCTATGGCTATTCTACCTAGCTACAATTCCCCGAACACTGTGGTAATTTGGCATGGCGAATCCACCTAACCTGCACGTCTTTGGACTGTGGAAGGAAACTGGAGCACCTGGAGGAAACCCATGCAGATATGGGGAGTGTGTGCAAACGTCACACAGTCACCTGAAGATGGAATTGAACCTGGGTCTCTGGTGCTGTGAGGCAACAGTGCGAACCACTGAACCGCCTCAAGGGTGGTACAAGTCAGATCAGTACTGCATCATGATAGCAGCACAGTTGTAAGGTGTTTTGGGCCCCTTTGATTGTACTGCTTTTAGATCACCACAGTCACCTTGTGCACTGAAATTATTTTGTTTTCAAAGGCCTATTTCATCCTTCATACAAGAATGATTTGAATTCAAAGGGATCGTTCTTTTCCTCCCCGCCATGATTCCTCTAGTTTTTATAGATGGACCGACCCTCTTAAGCAATCTAATTAGGCAGCTGTAGCTGACAAGCTCCTAGACACTTGGCTGATGGCTATACATCTGCCAAACCACTCTACCCCAAACACCTGGACTAGTCATGACCCACTCCCTGGACTGCAGAGGCAGTGACTCCATGACCAAGAATATCTCAACCAGATGACTGACAGCCAGTTCCCTAGACTTCCTGCACTCAAGAAGCTAACATCCTGGGGGCGTTTTATCAAAAGCCTTCTGAAAATCCAAATAATACATCCACTTGCTCCCCTTTAATCGATTCTGCTAGTAATTTCCTGAAAGCAATCAACAGGTTCCTCAAACCTGTATGCTACCTTCCCAACTGTAGCAACGGAACCTATAGAATTCGGGAAGATGATCAAAGTATCTGTATCTCCACAGCTACTCTTTCAAGATGCTGGGATGTACAATATCAGGTCCAGGGGACTTACCTGCTCTCAGACCCATCAATTTTCCAGGACAGCTTTCTCCCTAATATAAATTTCCCATTCTTCCCAGTGCCTTGAATCTCTAATTCAAGAGAATTTCTTCTATCTTCTTCAGGGAAGACAAATACAAAGTAATAATTTAGCTTCTCTGCATTTCTCTGTTCTCTTTTATAAAATGCTCCTACCTCTGCTTGCAATGAGCTGGCATTTGTCTTAGCTAAATATTTTCTTTTTGCATAGTCACAGAAAAAACACAGTTTGTATTTTTCTTTAGTTATTTCACATTCATATCTTCGTCTTCCTTTATCAGTTTCTTGATCCTCCTTTTCTGTGTTCTAAAATCCACCCAATGCTTTGGTATACTAATATTTCTAAAAACCAAAGAGACAATAAAGACTATACAGACTTCTTTAAGACTATCCATTGCCTAGGTATCATCATATCTTTTTAATATATTTCCTAATCCACCTCAACCAATTTGTTCCCCATACCTTCTTAATTTCCTTTGTTCAAAATAAGCACCCTGGCTTTAAACTGAACTACCACACTTTAAAACATAACATAGAATCCTATCATACAGTCATTCATCACTGAAGGTTATTTTACATGAAGATTACTAATTAGCCTTTTGCCGTTATGTAGTACCAGACCTTAAAAGAGTCTGTTCTCTTGTAAGTTTTCAGCATTCTTTTGTAGAAAACCATTCACAATACATTCCAGAAACTCATTCTCAACAGCATTAGTGCTGATAAAATTTATTCAGTCTACATGTAGTTCAAAGTTAGGCATGATTACTGTATTACTAATAGTACATGCCTTTCCAATCGCCAGATCTAAAATCAGGCCTGACACCACCCCTACTGTTTGGTAGGAGCTGTTCACGGTCCAAAGTTTGCTACCCATTGCTGCTTCTTAGCTCTAAGGAAAGAGTAGTCACATTTTGTTCTTCTAATCTGACTTCCTCCCTTATGAACAAACTGATACTGTATGTTATTTTATTCTCTTCTGTTCATCTATCCTTTGTTCCTATTCCACTTTGACTCACATACACTTTTTATTCTGACTTAGCTCTGGACAGCAGAACTTTTTCTGAACTCCATTACAGTAAACATCCCTTGACTCTGACTTAAGTACAATCTTCCAACCAACTTTACTTGTGCTAAAGACTGTATTTAATTTTGACATCATGTGTACAACATCTTCTACACAGAAATGATAGATATTGATGGCTTATGATATAATCATGGAGATAAAGCAACAACATACATTTCTTTCAAAATTTTCCAGTACTTTTGGTTTGTTTTCTTTACAGTAAAGTATGTAGAACTATTTCTACTGTTTCTAAAGAACCCAAATCATGACTCATATGGGAACAATGAGCTAATTACTACAAGGTAGCTTGTTATCAAAAGTTCATCTTTCACCATGAAAATTGCACAAGAACGGAATTGTTTTTCTGTACATGACAAGAGGGTGGGTGAAAACAGTGCAAATCTTGGCAACACACAAATATTGTACTCTACCCACCTCATACATTATTGTGTTGAGATTTTGCTGACCAGCACTATGCTTCTTATTTCCACTTTCTTTCCGTTGCTCTTTAAGATCAGTCAGAAGCTTAAAGACCTAAAATGGATAACAAAAGGATGAAAGGTTACCAATAGGGCTTTCAGTTAAGATTTCAATGTAATACATAGAAATGGTCCAGCAATCCCATTATTCCACCAGATGAGCTACATCCACACGGCATACAAACTACCAACAGATTCACAATCCTAAAGCTACAATGCTTCGCCCTGCACTCCTACCATGTTAACCATGTACTCTTGCAGATACTATAAATACAGTTTGACTGAGAAGCAAAATATATTAGCTTATAGGCTCTTAACAATAAAGAGAAGCAAGGAAAATAAAATGATAAACTTTATATACATATTTTGATGAATAAATTCCCATACTTCTATTTACCACACTTGGGACAAATGTTCTGCAGAGAAAAACAATAGATTGCAGCAAAATTTACATCAAAAATGACACTTAAATTTCTGTCAGGATGTGGGCATAGGTGGATTAGCCAACATTTATTGCCAATCCCTAATTGACCTTGAGAAGAGTGCGGTATTCTGCTCCTTTGAACTGTTGTAGTCCCCCACTGTGGGGACACCCATCGTGTTGTTAAGATCGGAGTTCCAGTATTTTTACCCAACAACAGTGAAGTAACAACAATATAATTCCAAGTTAGGAAGGTGTATGATTTGAGGGGAATTTGCAAGTGGCTGTACTGCCATGATCCTTCTTGGCACTAGATGTTGCAGCTTTGGAAGGACTGAGGGAATTTTTTTGGAACAGGAATCATATTGGACTGAAAATGTTAATCCTGTTTCTCTCCCTAGAGATACTACCAGACCTAAAATTTTGCTGCACTGCTTTTAGTTCACAGCTTCTTTATCAATCATCAAAACACGCACTAAGTTGGAAACTTTACCTCATAATTACTCAGCATTGCAGCATTTGCATCTTTTCTGAAAGAGAAAATGAAAGGATCAAGTTTTGATTTTTAAAAAAATTACAGCAAGAAAAGTAATGGAGTACAGAAGATATTGCTTTTGAAAACTTCAAACTGTGTTCACTGAGAATGAGTTACAGCACTCAGGTACTGATAACTTTCTTAATTAGCAAGATGTCACTTTGACAGAATTTCTGACCACAAGGTAAAATTCCCATGGCCTGGATTTTGCTGTCAGTGATAAAGTGTGACCTTTGCATCATGGATTGCACTGTTCCTAACAGTTGTTCTAGTGCCAACTCATTAGATCTCCAGCAGTCCAGCAACAGTGATGCTATATAGTAGAGAAAGTGCTCAATAACACTGGAGTAACTCACAGACAGTAACAAAGTAAAATGCTGATTAAAACAGATTATTCTTTACTTTATATATTCCCCCCCACCACACCGTGCGCAACGAGCACATTAAAGTTTGGACAAATACATTAGAAGCTGAAATATAAAACCAATTTTAGAAGAAATTTAAATGCTGAAAGATCAGAATGTAGAATGTTAACATAAAATGAATACCAGTTTTGAAAATCTAGAGATTTTCTCAGCAGTACTATATGATACAGAATGCAAATCCCAGTTACATTTATTAGCATGGCAGAGTTTCTTTAAGGTGTTTTAATGGAAATATCAGTGTAAAAGGAAGTGCTTATAAAATCTATGATTACTAATTACATTCTGTGGCGGATTCAACAGTGCATCCAGTGGAGGCACATGGAATCACTGACAATTTTGAACTTGTATGCATCACTGAATGTCTGTAAACCAGAGGTTAAAGATTGGTTAGACAGAGTCCAGGCATATGGATTTCAAATCAGAGTTTTTCATTTCAAATTGCACCTCACAAAGCTCCCACTCCATTTAATACTTGTTCCCCAAATAATGATTGATTTAAAATCAATCTGTTCAGACATGTTATGCCACATTGTCTGAGGCAGGTGGGACTTGAACTCAGGCCTCCCGGCCTAGGTGACAGGGCATTACCACTGTGCCACAAGAGCCCTTTCTATTTCCTATATATACAGCAAGTCAAGTTTTTAATCTAATTATCCCCAAATTAACATACAGTCATCATCTGTTCCCTAGTCCCATTTGGTTTCAGGAATATCTACCAGACTCTACTAGATGACAACATGGACTCCTGAAACTAATACCAGTTTCAGAGGACGAATGAACTTAAATTCAGTCAGGTTTGCATCATCCTTGTCATAAAATCCAGATTAATATCTTGATTTTACTTTACAGTCCGATACAAAATTCTACTTTATGCGCAATACCTTTATTATTAGGTCAAGTGCTCATGTCTTTCAAAGTTATGTTGTTATTATAGCACATTGTGGGAGTGTTTCTGGCAGTTTGAGTTTCGGATTCCTTATTGTGAGCTAATTTATGCCTTGTCTGATAAGGGAAGGTGAATGAAGTAGTCTAGTCAATAATGCTGTGTTGTACAGGTATATTTTAGGTGCTGTTGGGAATAAAATCAATGTTGGCTACAAATAAAGACATGAAAATAGTGTAAAAGTTAAGGAAAGTTATACAGAATTCAAATGAAATTAAGGCAGGGTTTGGTGATGCTGCAACTGTTCATGCAGTTCCAAAGGCTGTCCATGTTATCGCCAGTCAGGTCCCAGACAGCTATCTGCATTAAAGATGGTACAGACCAATTCCTCAGTGTTTAATAGATGCTGTAAATGCAAGAAAGTGGGTGAGGAGCCAAAAATCAGGGAAAGCTCAGGCAAGAGGCAGCAAGAATTTGGGCAGGAGCAGTGAGTGGCTGGTGAACACAAAAAGCAAGGAGTTTGAGAGAGAGAACTAATTGGGGGATTAGTGAGGACTCAGGAAATAAATGACAAATGGGAATAGAGAGCAGGACAGAGTGTGAGAGCATATGCTTGACCCAATGGCAGACAGGGCAGCAGGAGTGCAAATGAGCACCACCCCTAGCAACGATATCAGCTATGAGAGAACCTGCACGTGTCAGTGGATTCAGTGGGTGCTGAGTACACATGCACAACTATTCTTGTTCAGGAGCAACAGTGTAAAATTAACTTCATTTGAAAATTAGATGAAGTTGCATGTTGAAAATTAATACGTAATTGTAGAGATTTATGAATAAAGAGATAAAACAAAATCGAAATTGTGGACCATATTAAAATGTATTTGTTTTATATACTTATTCATGATGTGCAGATTAATATTATTGTATGGATTAATTTGGTACAGGCGTGTTAGAATAAACATATTACATTAAAAATATTTCTCAAATTATATACACATGCAAGCAAGCGCCACCTTGTGTTCTAAGACAAGGTGAGTGAGTGCATGTTGATACATGGGGCTGAACTTTACCACATTAGGATCCCAACAGCGGCTACCTGCTAATTTACTGTCCCCACTGACTCTACCTCCATTCCCAATGAAGAATAATACAATTCTGGCTAACGGATTGGATTGGTTTTTGAAAGCAGACGTGCTATTTGGAGAATGTGATTTGATTTGACTTGTAAAAGGTGCAGATTGTATGTTTGAGATGCATGAGCTGAAAGGTCTGCTTATGGCAAAGTGGCAGTGCCCCTACCCTGGACCAGGAGGCCAGGGTCAAAGTCCCATCCTCTCCAGAGGTGTTTAATATTACTTCCGAACAAATTGAGAGGAAAAATAGGTTAAATTAAAAGAAACACTAGCTGTTCCCCACCTCTTCCTCACCTTTTTGTTTTTGTATTGCTCTTAATGAGCTTTGTTTATAAATTATTTGATTGGAAAGATGGGCAATTTGCTGATGTTGGTTAATAGACCAAAACTATCATGGATGATTTTATGATAGAAAGAAAACCACTCAGTTGTGTATAAGAGCACTTGTGAATATGAAAAAAAGAGAGAAGAAAACACTCGTTGGAGTGCTGTTGTGGTGCAACGGTAGCATCTTTATCTCTAAGCCAGCCGGAGTGGGTTCAAGTCCTACCTGCTCCAGATGTGTCATAACATGCCAGTAAACGTTGATTTAAAAAACATGTGGAAACCACTAGCTCAGAAAATAAGTGGAAATATGGGTAAGTTTTTGACAGTGAATGATAATGAAGGAATTTCAGCTGAATGGCATGGAAGAAGTAAGTGAAAATTTGCAGAATTTGGTGGTTTGAGAAAGGAGGAGATATAGTTGGTTTTGAAAACAGAATTTTTGAAAAGAGATGGTTTGGAGGAGATATAGTTGATTTTGAAAAGAGAAGCAAAAGTAAAAGTAAAATATATATTAAAAGGGGAAATATCTCCTTTATGTTTGGGAGAAGGGTCAGGTATTGAAAAACTAACAAGCATGGAAGAGGAGTTAAACTACGGTGGGTATAGTGAATGTGGAAAGAGGAAATAACTTAAAATTTATTCATGACTTGTGGGTACTGCTGGTTGGGCTAATATCTGTTGCGCATTCCCAGTTGTCATCCGGAAGGGGCCAGTGAGCTGCCTTCTCGAACTACTGCAGTTTATTTGTTGCAGGGTACATCCACAATGCTGTTAGGGTGGAAGTTCACAGAATTTCAATTGTCACTGTGCAGAAGGAGCCCATTTAACCCATTGTGTCTGCACCAGTTCAATTCCTGAGTGGATTTTTCCCCATATCCCCCCCACTGTTTCTATCCAAATAATTATCCAATTGTGTCCTCTTGAATGCCTCAATTGAACCTGCCTTCACTACACTTCCTGCCAGTGCATTTCATACAGTGACTATTCACTGTTTGAAAACATTTTTCCCTCACATCACCTGTGCTCATTTTACACATCACTTTAAAGCCACGTCCTCTCATTCTTTTTTCTTCTACGAGCAGGAACAAATTCATCCTATTTACTCTGTACAGCCCTCTTAGGACTTTTAAAACCTCTAACAAATCTCTCAGCTCTTTGAGAAGTGTATCAACTGCTTCAATCTATACTCTTAACTGAAGTAGTTCCATGGTTTTCTCCCAAGAAATGATCATATATTTCCAACTCAGAATGACGAGTGGTTTAATTGGCAAGTTGCATGCAGTGGTGTTCCCACGTATCTGCCGCCTTTATCCTTCTGGATAGTAGTGATCATGGGTTTGGAAGGTGCTGTCTAAGGAACATTGGTAAATTTCTACAGTGCATCTTGTAGATGGTACATACTGCTGCTATTGAGCATTGGTGGCAGAGAGGTGAATGTTTCTGCATGTGCTGCCAATTATGTAGGCTGTTTTGTCCTCAATAGTGTTGAGCTTCTTGGGTGTTGTTGGAGCTGCACTTATCCAAGCAAGTGGGATATATTCCAGTTAACTACTGACTTGTACCTTGTAGGTGGTGGACACACTTTGGGGGAATCAGAAAAGGAGCTACCCACCGCAAGATTCTTAGCATCTGACTAGCTCTTGCAGCTACAGTATTATATGGCTAGTTAAGTTTGGTTTCTGATCAATGTTCGCCCCCAGGAAGTTCATAGTGGGGGATCCAGTAATGGTAATACCACTTAATAAATGGGGATGGATAGATTCTCTCATTGGTGATGGTCATTTCCTGCCACTTAAGTAAAAGGCAATGGAAAGAGAAAATACAAAAGTGGCAAACGATAGCAATACAGAGCAGGAAGTGGGAGGCGTTGTAGAGGAGATAATGATGGGTAGAATGAAACAAATACTTCCCCTCCATTCCGGAAAGGAATAAAAAAAATGCTATTTTTTTCCCATATGAGAAAACCCAGTCCTGTAGAAAATCCCCGAACTTAAACATTGCATTGGAAATTCCCAGGTGGGTTTTACCCTGTACTGTAAAAGTCTGGGCTGCAACTGTGAGTAAAAACAAGCTTTAAGTTCCTCTAGCGCTCTTAAAACTTACCAAATCATGTAAAGCCCTTTAAATTCTGCAGCAGTTTGACTGTTTGAAAAGTATTAGAACATTTTAAATAGCATTGACAACTTGAATGGTTTTTAAAGTGCTTAAAAGCAGGAACTTAAGGCCAGTTCAAACTCTCAGCAGGATCGGCAACACAAAAAAAGCACCCCACAGTGCATTCAACCTGAGTGATCGGAAGATTCAAGGACAAGTACAGGTACAGTGTCAAATCTGCCTATAAAAGAAACCAGCGATATCTGAAAATGCAATTTTTTAAGCTGCCATACAGGAATTCGAATTATTGTTAGATGAGTGAAATAACTTATTGGTTTATTGGGTGCGGAACTACTTTGGTACGGAAGTAGGCGGTGTACCCAGCTTTCCTTGTTCTCCAAATTGTCTGAGCCACCCCGACCTGACCTGACCCGACCCACCCAAGATGAACGACGTGACTCAAAAGACTCGCAGGGTCCCAAAGCCACCAATGGACTTAGTCCCAAGGTTGCTGGTTTTGAGATATTGTTACTATACAGTACATAGCATTTAAGAGCAACAGTCAGTTTAAAAAGAACACCTGCATTAATTTGTGATTAAAAAAACACAGTAAAGCACAGTAAGAGCTTCAGTACTTCAGTTATTTCTGAATAAAAATGTAAACAGAGAATTCATGTACATGCTTCAATCCAACCACGCGCAATTCATATGGTGCCTTTAACTACAGAAAACATCTGCCATGCACTACTGTTGCAAAGACAGACCAAATAAAGCTAAATAACATTAATTCAAAAATCTATCAGGAGGGGACGACTAGAAATACAACCAAAAGAGCAAGTTTTAAGGAGAATAGGAGTAAATTACTGCAGATGCTGGAATCTGAATTGAAAAGAAAATAAGATGTTGGAGATCACAGCAGGTCAGGTAGCATCCATGGACAGATAGCAAGCTGACATTCTGAGTCTGGATGACTCTTCATTGGAGCTGAAGTGAAAATGTGGAGGGGCAGCATTTATGCAATAGTTCGGGGGTTGGGGCGGAAGCTGGGGGCGGGGGGTGAGCGGAAGAGGACGTTAATAGTTCAAATTAAGTGATCGGAGTGTGAGAAGGGCAGAACAATGGCATGTCTAATTGCCAAACTGGAAAGAACAGACAGTCCCACTGGGAAGAGGGGAGGGGGGAGGATGTGACAGAGAATGTAGTAAGTAAAGCTAAAAGAATGAGAAGAAATGGGTTCACAATTTGAAGGTGTTGAACTCAATATGGAGCCCAGAAGGTTGTAAACTGCTTATTTGAAGATGAAATGTTGCTCCTTTAGTTTGCTCTGTGATTCATTGAAGCATTGCAGCATGCTGAGGACAGACAAATGGGAATGTGAGCAAGATGTTGTGTTAAAATGACTAGGTACAGGAAGGTTGGGGTCATGCGTCCACATGGACCGGAGGTGTTCTGCAAAGTGGCCACACAGTCTGTGTTTGGTTTCTCCAATGTACAATAGGCCACACTGGGTGCAGCAAATACAAGTTTTGAGGAGGTACAGGTGAAATGCTTCTTCACCTGGGAAGAGTATTTAGGGCCTTGGACGGTGAGCAGGGATGAAGTGAAGGGGCAAGTGTTGCACCTTCTGAAAGGGGGGTGGTGTTGGTGATCGAGAAATGGACTAGGGTGTCCTAGAGGTATGATACATGTGAAATTCAGATTAGGGAGGGAGGGGAAGATATGTTTGGAGGTGGCATTCTGCGAGAGTTGTCTGATTTGGCAGAGAATTATCCTTTAAATGTGGAGATTTGTGGGATGGAGAGTGAGAACAAGGGGGACCTGACCGCATTGTTAAGAGTGGTGGAAGGGGCAAAGGCAGGAACATGGGTGATAGATTGGATGCAGTTGAGGGCCCTGTCAACCACAATGGGTGGGAAACCAGTTATGGAAGAAGGAAGCCATGTCAGCAGTCCTTTTTTGGAAGGTGCATTGTCCTAACAGATTAGACGTAGGCAAAGGAATTGACAGAATGGTACAGAATCCTTGCAAAATGTGGGGCAGGAAGAGCTATAGTGAAACTATAGTTAGTGGCTCTGGAAGGAGGGAGTGGGTCAGAGAAGTGGAGTTTGTGATGTCATTAATACGTTTATGGCCCACTTCAGGCATGTATTCATGCACATCAAGTAACATGTCTGAGCTGTTGAGGGAGTTAGGTGTAGGCTCCAGTCTCTTTGGAGGTCTGGGTTCAAATCCCACTATTGACAAAAAGGTTCCTTATGGTGTAGGGGGAGTGTCCCTACTTCTGAACCAAAAGACCCAGTTCTCTAGAGGTGGGTTATAACATGTCTGAACAAGTCAATTTAAAGAAAAACTGAAAGGCTTCATAACACACTGAATTGTCAAGATTTATTTGTGCTGGAAGTTCTTGACTATTGGACAGTGTGCCTCCTAATAAAAGCATCTGGGTAATCAACCTTGGTTGGTCAGACAATGAAAAGCAGGGATATTAAATCACTTATGTTTGTAGCATCTATAATCTACACCTCAAACCAGAGCAAATAATTGTTGATCCCAAGGCACTGCTCAAGAAGAGGAATGCAGAAGGAAAAGGATACAACTCAATACAGTAACTCTAAGGTGACAAGAACAGAGGAAAACTGTGCAGGACAGGAATTTCCACTGATCTGCCAGCAATTTGAAGAAAAGCAGCAAGTTTAGACAAAGCAAAGTCAATTGCTTAAATTATGGGTACAGCATTTGAATTTTCTAACAGCAGTGTTATTAGTTGCAATGGAGTTCACATTTTGTTTCATCATTGACAACTAGTTCTTTAGCTGCCAAGGCCCTCTTTCCTTAAAACTCAAGTCAGTTGTTACGCTTCTTTCTTCCTTTCAGGGTAAAAGGCAAAAACTACCACCTTGATCAAACCTTTGGACATCTTCTCTAATATCTGAGAGAGCATGCTGCCCTCTACAGGACGTTTGGGACTTGAAGCAACAACATGTCATAGAGTAAGAGTAGTACAGCATCAAAACAGACCCTTCAGGCCAAACTGATCCATGCTGACCACAGAGGCCACTCAGCTAGTTCTAATTGCCTGCATTTGGTCCATATTCCTCTAAACCCTTCCCATCCATATACTAGAAAATGTTGCTATTGCACCTGCCTCAACCACGTTCTCTGGCAGCCCATTCTATATACACATAAGTGTTTCCGTGAAGAAGTTACTCTCAGGTCCTTCGTAAACCTGTGCCCTCTAGTTTTCAATTCCCCATTCCTGGGAAAAAGACTATATGTATTCATCCTACCTACGACCCTCAAATTTTATACACTTCAATAAGGTCACCCTTCATTGTCCTGCGTTCCAAGGAATAACGTCCAATCCTGGCTAAACTCTCTCTATAATTCAGACCTACTTGTCCTGGCAACAGCCTTGTGACCAAACTGTACCCAATACTCCAAGTGCGGCCTCACCAACTATTTGCACAACTGTAACATAACATTCCAACTTTTATACTCAATGCCTTGACTGATGAAGGCCAGCATGCTAAATACCTTCTTCAGTATCCTGCCCACCTATGATGCCACTTTCAACGAACTATGTACTTGTACTCCTAGGTCCTCTGTTCCACAATACGCCTTAAGTCTCATTAGATTTTAGAATCCTCACTGACACATGCAGAAATTGAAGCAAAACATATAAGGCACAAATGATTCAATGTAAAGTTACGTATAGAAAGCAAAAAAGGGGAGCAACACATGAAAGGGACAGGGAAAATGTCACTATGTGGCTTCTGTGAAGTGTCTAGAAGCATTTTATTATGTTAAACAGGCTAATCTAAACGCATGATGCTTTATTTATGGTCGCTTCTTTGCCTTGACTATGTTTACTCTTTCTGAATATCAACCTAATGATACTCAAAGAGAACAGTTTTCTTTTTGAAAAAAACTGCCATAAATTGTAATCCCCCATTTCAAGTGTTACGGACCAGAACAGACCCTCTCAAAATATTTTAAGAAGGTAGCTTAGACCCTAACACTTTCCTATTTTAAAGGTAGATGTGAAATGGGTGTTTCAGATGTGATGCAACTGGTCAACCCATGCGACATTAAGCAAAACACAATTTACTTAAGCACTACTATCAAAATGCAAAAGAAAGAGGAATTTAGAATAACCTAACTATTGGAAAATTTAACTGAATAACAGATACAGTACGTATTACTAATAAGCTGTTCCAATATAGTAACATCACATAAAAACTCCCCTTAACAAAAAGGTAAATTCAGACATAGATTCTTGTATGCAGTTTCCCAATCCAGGAGGGAACAACATCAAGAGGGATTTCAAAGAGGGAAGTCACAGTTAGGAATCATTTACTGAAGTCTGCAACTCCTCTGGGGCATAAACAGCGTCCAACTGCTACACCAATAGAAAAAACTAGAAAGCCTGATCTGGAAGAACTGGCCTTTCCCCTTCCATTGCACCAACTGCTTTAAAAAAAACCTAAAGGCCTCTTAACCTATTGTCTTAGGCCAGGTCGCATAGCCACTTCGGTACTTCTGCTTATACACTTTCTCATCAAAAAACCTTGGACAAAATAATCTTTTTAAGGTGATGTCATTGTCACACAAGGGGCAGCACGGTGGCTCAGTGGTTAGCACTGCAGCCTCACAGCACCAGGGGCCTGGGTTCGATTCCAATCTCGGGTAACTGTCTGTGTGGAGTTTGCACATTCTCCCCGTGTTTGCGTGGGTTTCCTCCGGGTGCTCCAGTTTCCTCCCGCAGTCCAAAGATGTGCAGGCTAGGTGGTTTGGCCATGCTAAATTGACCATAGTGTTCAGGGGTATGTGGGGTTACAGGGAGATGGGTCTGGTTGGGATGCTCCAAGGGGCGGTGTATACTTGTTGGGCCAAAGGGCCTGTTTCCACACTGTAGTAAATCTAATCATCTAATCTAATCACACAAGACAACATATCCTTAGTAATCTATCAAGGAGACAAATTTCTGTCACACATGGTGGCAATCAGTATGAAGTTGTTCACTTAGGAAAACTAAAAAGTTATTTCTGGGACCACCATTCTTTTGAAACCAACACGAAGCAAATCTGTGATTTCTGTGGCTGACTGGGGCATCTTGATGATGCAACAATTGTAATATTGTAAGTGGTCTGGTCACCTGTGAGGCAATTCTTATTGTGACAAGTGCTGATTTCTCTGCCTCAAAATAAAATATAATTAGTATAGTTAGAGGTGTTATTACAAATTTCAAAATGTTATAAGGGATTGAACTTGTAGATCAAATTCGATGTCACTGGTCATAAAAGAGGAGTAAAAGGCTTAATTTTCCTGGCACAATACAAGAAAATAGGCCACAGTATTAAGTAAATGAAATTTGCTCATTTGATTAAAGAAAACCCATTGGTCTGAATTTTCTGATCAGTAATGGATGAAAAGGGGCATAATCATAATTAATTTCTGCCCACACACATTCTTTGGTCTTTAAAAATGCCATTTATGGTATCTGGAAAACTAAGAAAACATGCTGCCCTCTAAAATATTTGGGATGTGTAAGCAAGAAAAGCAAAAACATGTTTCTTTTATCAGGTTTTAAAATCCTTACTGACACGTGCAGAAACTAAAATAAAATGTATAAGTTGGAAGTGATTTCAATGCAAAGTTTATCTATCGAAAGAAAAATGAAAAGGGACAGAAAAAAAATCTAATTTTTAAAAAATCTCCAATAATAATTAAAATTTAAAGGAGTTAAATTTTACATTTATGAAACTAAATTTTCAGTTGTAAGTAACCCTTATCCATTCACTAAAAATTCACTGATACTTGAATCCACAAGTCTCAACCTTCTTCTGGCACATTTGATGAGTGACTGATGAAGTATGGTGCAGTGAAGCTTGAATAGGAACAGCATAATTTGGAAAGCAACTTGTTCATTTTCACATTTACCAGCATCTGTGTGAATATCAATCATAGAATCCCCACAGTGTGGAAACAGCCCCTTTGGCCCAACAAGTCCACACCAACTTACACCGATCCATTCCCTATAATCCACCTAATCTATACATTCCTGAACACTACGGCCAATTTAGCATGGCCAATCTTTCGGCTGTAGGAGGAAACCAAAGCATCTGGAGGAAACCCACACAGACACGGGGAGAACGTGCAAACTCCATACAGGCAGTTACCAGAGGGTGGAATCGAACCCGGGTCCCGAGCACTGAGAGGCATCAGTGCGAACCACTGAGCAACTGTGTGCAAGGCCAATGTGTGCAGCCTCTGTCTGATTTGTCCTTTATAAAAGCAAATGCTGATTGGGTTTCAAATTTCAGTGATTCATCAATGTCTGCTCCGTGATCTAATTTCTACAAAATTAAGTATCCATTGTAAATGGTAATCTCTCCTCAAGTGCTGTCTTCCTCCATTACAGAGCAACTGTCATCAAGAAATGCTGAAAAAAAATTCTCCAGATCACACAGACTGCAGGTTTCCTTAGCCATAGGGGAAAGAACAACCATTTGGGATTCTCACAAGAACAGCATTTTATTGCCAATAAATTAATTTAAATTGTGGATGTTGCCTGGGTTATTAGTTCAGGCTTCTGGATTACTATGCCAACGGGATATTCATTCCTGAAAACAACAAATGCTGGAGATCACAGTGGGTCAGGCAGCATCCATGGAGAGACAGCAAGCTAACATTTCAAGTCTAGGTGATTCTTCATCAGAGTTCCTTCATATTGTACAATTACATATCCTCTTGGCTTTGACTTTACATTGGCTCCCAAAGCCTCAAGTTTAAAAATCTTCTCATATTCAGATCCCTACATGGCCTTACCTCTCAATGTCAGAATCAATTCTGATAATATGATACCTCCCTGAAATGGCTACTTGTGTAGTCACTCCCAATTCTCTTGGTAAAACATCAGTAACCATGTATTTCAATTGTCCAGTCATCATGTTCTGGAATTCCCTCCCTAAACTATGCCTCTTTCTCTTTCTTTTTCTTTCAATTTGACCCACTAACAATCCTTTTAAAATCTCCTTCAGTTTAACATTCATTTTTGTTTTATTACACCACCTAAATTTGTTAGAGCTTATTTTGATATTAAAGCACTATAAAGAATTGCAAGCTCCTATTACTCTTCCGTCAACATTCAATACAAGGGGTGGCATTAACTAGTGGAAGCCAAACTACGATAAAAGATTTCAATTCTCTGCTCTTTAATTTTAGCATCTTGTATTTAAAAAGGGGATTGTTTTGTTGTACGGTATAAATAATAAAAGTTAATTTATTCACAAATGTTCACTTTAGTGCTTGTACTAAATGCTATAGTATAGAGTCATAGAGTTGTAGAGCACAGGAACAGACCCTTCAATCCAAATTGTCCATACAAACCAGATATCCCAAATAAAACTGGCACCATTTGCCAGCATTTGGTCCATGTTCCGCTAAGCCCTTCCTATTTATATACCCATCCAGATGTCTTTTAAATGTTGTAATTGTACCAGCCTCCACCACTTCCTCCGGCAGTTCATTCCATAAATGCAGCATCTTCTACATTAAAAAGTTGTCCCTTAAGTCCCTTTTAAATCTGTCCCCTCTCACCTTAAACCTATGCCCTCTACTTTTAGACCCCACTACCCCGAGGAAAAGACTAATCACCCTATCAGTGCTCATGATTTATTAAACTTCTATAAAAGGTGACCCCTCAGCCTTGACACTTCAGGGAGAATCGCCCAGACTGTTCATCCACAACAGATTTGAAATGTTTCGGTGGAAATTGATGTTCAAACAGAGGATTTTCTACAAGACATTTTAAAATTTTATACTGGATAAGTCAATAATCAGGACAGTGTATAACTGTCAGCTGGTTATTGATGCACTTGTCAAAAATATATTGTGTATAAAAGGGTAGAAAACCCGATTGTCACAATTGAAATTGGTGCAGTTTACAGTTACTCAGTAATCAATTCCCAATACAATTATATATGAACTTACTTTATAAACATGAGAAGTCTAATTTATCAATAGAATCATAAATGGGATCAAACATTGGAGTTTTTAAAAAAATATCGCGTTGCAAACCATCAGTCCCCCGATGTTCTTCACTTTTAGCTCCACAAGACAGCTGTAAGATTGTCTCTTCCCTCAAAAAAAATGAATTTTTCATGTGCACTTATCCCCGATATAATTTAAGAACAGGAGGCGGCACGATGGCTATGATCCGCACCGCTGCCTCACAGCACTAGGAATCCAAGTTCAATTCCAGCTCTGGGAAACTGTCTATGTGGAGTTCACATGATTTCCACGTGTCTGCGAAGATTTCGTCCCCACAGTCCAAAGTTGTGCAGGTTAGATGGCTTGGCCGTGCTGAAATACAGGGTTAAAGGGATAAGGTAGGAGGATGCTCTCGGGAGAACAAAGTGTGCAGCTGAAGAAGGGTCTAGACCCGAAACGTCAGCTTTTATGCTCCTCAGATGTTGCTTGGCCTGTGTTCATCCAGCTCCACACTTCGTTATCTCGGATTCTTCAGAATCTGCAGTTCCCATCATCTCAGATGCTCTCGGGAGAGTCGGTGCGGACTCTGTGGGCCGAATGACTTGTTTCCACGCGGTAGTGATTCTATTCTAAGCTTTCGTTCTGCTATCTGAGAAACCCCTTAAATGCATCCACACACAGTACATAACTTGCATTTCTACATTATTCCTCACGTGGACAGACACAAATCAAGAAAAACGGCCATGGACAAAGCGGTGGAGAAAACGGAAGTAGCTGACAGATACAAAAATCATGCTTTCTTTTAAAAAAGGGAGCTAAGAAAAACATGTGGGAAGTGAGTGACTATCACTAATACTGCGATTACTACAGAACATTGATGTGAGAACGTTGGGAGACATAAGCAGGTCATGATGAGGATATTCAAATTAACGGAGTTTTACTCCCATATAATATGGTCAATCAGATCAACGTATCGTCGACAGATACCCGCCACCACCCAGCTCCCCGTTCCCCAAGCCCTTGCCTCCCTCCCACAATTATGCGAGACAAAGTAAATTATTTATACGGAGAACATTGCAATTGAAAGTCTCATCACACTCCCTGTTCCAAACTCTCACATTGACAGCTGCTCTAAAGTCTCTATTTTCAACACCTCCTGCTGCACCATCTCTCCTCTGCGGCCCCTGCTCTTTCTGCTCTAACGTGTTGCGATACTGACATTGCTTGTCCCTTCAACCACACGCATGGTCTGCCACACGTTGAACATACTGGACCAAAATAAAAGACACAGGTACTGAGTCCAACCAGACTTATCCTATGTTTCGTTCTTAATTGCCGCACAATTCATAACCTCACAAACCATCACTGCTTGGCCAAACTTCCCGAGCTGCATAAATGAATTATTCATTCAGCAGACATAAGAGACTCACACCAAAACAAAAATCGGGCTATTTGCACAAAATACACAGGACAACCAAAAAGAACGAGTTTTGTCTGTTGTGAAAGAAAAGTGTTGAAAAAGACTGAAGGCGGGTTTTCTAAAATCAGCGAAAAATCCAAAAGACAGACTGAAAAGCTATGAAGAGAGCCGTAGTTTCTGTTTTTCTCCCCGTGCCGGACACCCGACTCCGTTTAAACGCTGCTAGTGACTTTGATGAGGCAACGTTGATCTAAAAACTGGAGCAAACATTTGAAGAGAACTTACACCTCCATCCTGCTTCCGCTCTCGGGCCCTGACAGCCGCTCTGCCACCGCAGTTTGGTTCCGACCTCTCACCGGAGGAAGAAACTGGCCGCACAGGCCCACGTGATTTCCGGTCATGAATCCCAGCCGCGGCCTTGAGCGGGAGCTGGTTCTGGGCCGGGGAACTGCTTCAACTGAGGTATTCGAACCAGATGGATAGAAATAATGTGTAAGAATATGGTTCATGGCTGGGTGTCTCTTCAGTGTACTCCATGACGTTATAGAGAGGTGGGCGCCGCAGGGTATACACTTCTTCATTTCTTCCAGCAACTCCAGTTTGATTTAGTCCCTTCCCCATCCACCTCCCCCCCGTTTAGATGGTTTGCATCGCCAGTAATGGCCTTTGCTTGTAAGCATCTAATATCTAAAACGGGTGTTTTACTTTACTGGTGGTGGTTGTTGGTAAGTTTTTTAAAAAAAAGCAGTCATGGTGATTTTAGTAGTGGGAAGGTCACTTAGTTGTGTGAGATAGCACTTCTGGGTATAAACAAGGTGCAGGGTAAAAAAGAAAGTTATGGTAATTTGGTGGTGTTTGTTTGTGTGTGTGTGTGATGGCACCTCTGGACCTGTAAAGATATGTGTCCCTGTTGCTGGACTATTGGTCCCAGGTTCAAGTTTCCCTGCTCCACAGATGTGTAATAATGTATCTGAACAGGTTGTTTAGAAAAATATTGTGTAAAAGTATAATTGAGAGACTTGTAGTGCAGTAGTAATGCCTCTGCCTATGGACCTAAAGACCTGTATTCAAATCTTACCTGCTGCAGACAGGTGCTGCCTCAGTACCAGGGCTATCATAACACATCTAGGTAGGTTGGTTAAAGTCTCTATCAAAAGTAATTTAACGAGAAAATAACATTTTACAGGATGTGATGTGGGCTCGAGTGAGGAGGCCTAGGTTGAAGTCTCCCCTGCCGCAGAAGTGTACAGTCACGTCTCTTAACTGGCAGATTAGAAAATCTGTGCAAATATATGGGTGCTCTGTCATGCCGTGCTAGCGTTCCTGCATCTGGGCAGAAACCTTGGGTTCAAGCCCCACTTCAGATGTGATTTTTAAAAAGTTTTGTTCAATGTTATAGGAGTGTGTGGGGAAGTAGGAGATTAGCACAAAAGGTGGAATGGTTAGTGAGGTGGAGTGGCTATAGAGTATGCAGCCTCATAGTGTTATTGGGGGGGGAGCGACCAAACAAGGGTTAGTGCGCTTCGGGGGCAGCTATGATCAGCCTTCTGAAGGAAGGAAAAGCCATCTTTGGATATTGAGCTGAGCAGCTTAGATTTGGAGATAAACAACAATAATGAGCAGCTATTTTTGCACTAATTATGAGCCTTTAGTCCTAAGGCATATCGAGCGGTTGTGCACAAGGCAGGGAGGGAGCCAAGGTGATGTCCCGATTTGGTATACCAACACAACTGGGCTTCCTGAATCCTATAGTCCACTTTGGTTGAAGAATCACTTAATCAGGCAGAGAGCCTCATTTCTCCAGCAGCAATCCATTAAATAGATATCTGCTAACAACTATTATGAAACCAGTTGAGGCACAGAAATGCTTCAGCAGCCTCCTGTCGCCATACCAGGGCCACCATAGAGCAGGCACTGTAGTCCTCAAGATTTGGTTCTGGTAGACAGATTAGGGGATGTTTTCCAGTACAGTCACTCAAGGATTCTTGAATTGGAGTGGTATGTTGCACCCTTAAAAGAATAACCCTCCTATCAGATGGGATCTTGATGAAGGAGAATTGGAGGA
Organism: Stegostoma tigrinum; assembly: GCF_030684315.1. Taxonomy (NCBI): domain Eukaryota; kingdom Metazoa; phylum Chordata; class Chondrichthyes; order Orectolobiformes; family Stegostomatidae; genus Stegostoma; species Stegostoma tigrinum. Next base: position 23,491,083 of record NC_081380.1, read on the forward strand.
GAGGTACTGCCTTCGGTGTTAAGAAGGACCAGGGTAATCTAACCCTTGTGAGGTGCTCCACGGGTCTGGCTGAGCCGTCAACACAGCAAGCAGGATGGAAAGGGAGCTAGGCCCATCTGTTCAGCCAATTTTCTGTTAGATCCCTTCAAACTGGAGGTCCAATGACCTAAACTCACTTTTTCCAAAGTGAATGAGCAAATTTAGGAAGTGCACAAGGCATAATGTTTCCTCTGTTTCCCCACTGCCTGCATGACAGTTCTCAAACTGTTCTATTTCAAATGTGTCCACCCCCCCTTTCGTTATTTGTGAATCTTAAAGCCATCAATAGTTAGAATTGTGGATGTGACATTAATTATTTCATTACATTGAATCCTTTTCCGTAATCACAACCACAGTAAGGATCAACAAGGTGTGCCAGTACTGCTGACGTAGCACACTTTTCTCTTGACTAAACTAACTGAGTGCACTTCTTATGGTAGAAGTTGAGATTAATGCAACTGGGATGCCCATGGCAGTTTCTCATACACGAACACCTCAACAGACTTCTCTCTGATGAAGGGTCTAGGCCCGAAACGTCAGCATTTGTGCTCCTGAGATGCTGCTTAGCCTGCTGTGTTCACCCAGCTCCACACTTTGTTATCTTGGATTCTCCAGCATCTACAGTTCCCATTATCTCTGATACAATTTTAACCTCACTGCGAGGCCTCTTCCAGGGATGCCTAACCTGAAGAAGTTACCCTCCTCCCTCCGGACCAACCTCAGGGAATCTCTCTCCCACTGCAACTCTCTTGCAATCTCTTCATCCTTGAAACTGCTCGACCATGTCGTGAAGCAAACCAGGTACCACAGCCACATCACCTTCCTCAGCACCTGCCTACGGAACTGGATCATCCCCAATGGACCACAGTCTACATTCAAGCCTTCCCAATTTTGCCCCAACCGTGACCACCTCTACACCCAGAGCATTCAGACCCTTCAGAAGCGTTTCTCCCTGCGAGTCCTGCGTCGGCACCTCCAGGCATTGCAATCCAGCCTGCCCCAGCTCAGAGCCTCCCTCTCCCAGACCAGCAAAGGACCTCTCCTGTTTTTTATCCTCCACAGGATCCACAGACTGAACACCAGTTCTACTCAGCTTTACTGGACTCCAAAAATCGTAAGTACTACAAACTCATTGGCTCCTGGCACCTTGAAAAGGATTCCTGCACCTCCCAAATCCCGAGCCAGTCCCTGCCCCTCCCCCACCAAGCACCCGCCACCATTGACCATGAGGACATGGCCGGAGACCCCACCGATGACGACACATCTGCCACCGCTGGGCACACCACTTCTGGGACCGCAGATGCGACTGCTGCGGCAGTCACCACCTCCACTTCCAGTTGTAACACCACACACCACCCTCACCGCTGCTGCCGCCGCCCACCCTGTTCCTCCCACTGCCGACGGAACCCAGCCCATGGCTGATGCCGACGGAACCCCGCCCACAGCTGACGATCTCATCGCTCCGCCCACAACCTCAACAGCCGGGAACCCCAGAGTAGACAGCCACACAGAGCCCTGCTGAGTCTTCACCATCCCTGTAGACCTCCCACTGACTAGGATGAACGGTCATTCCTAAGCAAGGGGCTCACCTTTGTCCCCCCACAACCACACATCAACAAATACCAGTCACGTTTGGACATAGAGCAGTTTTTCCGCCGTCTTCACCTCCACGCTTACTTCTTCAACCGGGAGCCTAACCCTCCCTCCACTGACCCCTTCACCCGCCTCCAACACAAGTTGTCCTCCTGGACACCACCCCCAGGCCTCCTACCCTCCCTCGACCTCTTCATCTCCAACTGCCTCCGAGACATTAACCGCCTCAACCTCTCCACCCCTCTCACCCACTCCAACCTCTCCCCCGCAGAACGGGCAGCCCTCCGCTCCCACCCCAACCTCACCATCAAACCCACAGACAAGGGTGGCACAGTGGTAGTACGGCGCACTGACCTCTACATCGCCGAGGCCAAACGCCAACTCTCCGACACCACCTCTTACCGCCCCCTCGATCATGACCCCACCCCCGAGCACCAAACCATCATCTCCAACACCATTCATGACATCATCACCTCAGGGGACCTCCCACCCACAGCCTCCAACCTTATTATTCCCCAACCCCGCACGGCCCGTTTCTGTCTTCTTCCCAAAATCCACAAACCTGCCTGCCCTGGTCGACCCATTGTCTCAGCCTGTTCCTGTCCCACTGAACTCATCGCCACCTATCTGGACTCCATTTTCTCCCCTTTGGTCCCGGAACTCCCTGCCTACATCCGTGACACCACCCACGCTCTCCACCTCTTCCAGAACTTCCAATTCCCTGGCCCACAACACCTCATTTTCACCATAGATGTCCAGTCCCTATACACCTGTATTCCGCATGCAGATGGCCTCAAGGCCCTCCGCTTCTTCCTGTCCCGCAGGCCCGACCAGTCCCCATCCACCGACACCCTCATCCGCCTAGCCGAACTCGTCCTCACCGTCAACAACTTCTCTTTCGATTCCTCCCACTTCCTACAGACAAAGGGGGTGGCCATGGGCCCCCGCTATGCCTGCCTCTTTGTAGGTTACGTGGAACAGTCCCTCTTCCGCACCTACGCAGGCCCCAAACCCCACCTCTTCCTCCGTTACATTGATAACTGTATCGGCGCCGCCTCTTGCTTCCCCAGAGGAGCTCGAACAGTTCACCCACTTCACCAACACCTTCCACCCCAACCTCAAGTTCACCTGGGCCATCTCCAACACATCCCTCACCTTCCTGGACCTCTCAGACTCCATCTCAGGCAACCAGCTTGTAACTGATGTCCATTTCAAGCCCACCGACTCCCACAGCTAACTAGAATACACCTCCTCCCACCCGCCCTTCTGCAAAAATTCCATCCCCTATTCCCAATTCCTCCGCTGCATCTGCTCCCAGGATGAGGCATTCCACTCCCGCACATCCCAGATGTCCAAGTTCTTCAAGGACCGCAACTTGCCCCCCGCAGTGGTCGAGAATGCCCTTGACCGCGTCTCCCGCATTTTCCGCAACACATCCCTCACAGCCGGCCCCCGCCACAACTGCCCAAAGAGGATCCCCCTCGTTCTCCCACAGCACCCCACCAACCTCCGGATACAACGCATCATCCTCCGACACTTCCGCCATCTACATTCCGACCCCACCACCACCCAAGACATTTTTCCATCCGCACCCTTTTCTGCCTTCCAGAGAGACCACTCTCTCCGTGACTCCCTTGTTCGCTCCACACTCCCCTTCAACCCCCCCCACACCCGGCACCTTGCCCTGCAACCGCCGGAAGTGCTACACTTGCCCCCACACCTCCTCCCTCACCCCCATCCCAGGCCCCAAGATGACTTTCCATATTAAGCAGAGGTTCACCTGCACATCCGCCAATGTGGTATACTGTATCCGTTGTACCCGGTGTGGCTCCCTCTACACTGGGGAAACCAAGCGGAGGCTTGGGGACCGCTTTGCAGACCACCTCCGCTCGGTTCGCAATAAACAACTGCACCTCCCAGTCGCGAACCATTTTAACTCCCCCTCCCATTCTTCAGATGACATGTCCGTCATGGGCCTCCCGCAGTGCCACAAGGATTCCACCTGAAGGTTGCAGGAACAGCAACTCATATTCTGCTTGGGAACCCTGCAGCCCAATGGTATCAATGTGGACTTCACCAGCTTCAAAATCTCCCCTTCCCCCACCGCATCCCACAACCAGCCCAGCTTGACCCCTCCCCCCACTGCATCCCAAAACCAGCCCAGCCTGTCTCTGCCTCCCTAACCTGTTCTTCCTCTCACCCATCCCTTCCTCCCATCTCAAGCTGCACCTCTATTTCCTACCTACTAACCTCATCCCACCTCCTTGACCTGTCCGTCTTCCCTGGACTGACCTAACCCCTCCCTACCTCCCCACCTATACTCTCCTCTGCACCGATCATCTTTTCTCTCCATCTGTGGTCCGCCTCCCCCTGTCTCCCTATTTATTCCAGAACCCTCTCCCATCCCCCTCTCTGTTGAAGGGTCTAGGCCCGAAAAGTCAGCTTTTGTGCTCCTGAGATGCTGCTGGGCCTGCTGTGTTCATCCAGCTCCACACTTTGTTATCTTGGATTCTCCAGCATCTCCCATTATCTCTCACAGCAGACTTCCTCACATCTTGATGGAAGGCACCGATGGCTACACATCCTTTCTGTGTTGATGTTGAGTTGGTCAGAGGGTCTGGCAGGGTTAGATTTTGACCGTATTCTTGATTACATCAACCTCATCGTTACGTGTCTCAGCCCCTTCATATGTTGCTTGAAAGTCAGAGGGAACATGGCACCCATGCCTTGTATCTTTGCAACATGCCAGCACTTCACAGAGCAATTCAAATCAGTTCCATTCCTCAACTCTGCCTCTGTGGCCATGCAAATTTATTTCCCTCCAGAGTGTTTATCCAGTTTCCTTTTGAAATGATTAATTGACTGTTCTACTAACTTCATTGGCAAAAGTTCCAGGTTATTATCATTTTGAGAAGTAGAATGGTTCCTTCTTATGTCTGTCTTTGAATTTCTTGCCTCAAATGTTGTTCCTTGTGTCATCAGAAAATGGAAACAGCCTTTAATTGTTTGTCTTATTCAAACCTATAGTAAGACATCTGTGCCAAATTTCTTCTCCAAGGAGGACAACCCCACCAACTCCAATCTGACATTGAAGCTAAAATATCTCGTCCATAGAACCACTGAGGCAAATCTCTTCTGACATCTCCCAGGGGTACTTACATCTTTAATTAAGCTGAAGATCTCATAGACATTGCTAATCACTCACAATATATCCTTTCATCTTCAAAGATCTGTATAAATGGACCCTTAGACCCATTTGCACTTTGGAACTGTGTATCGAACATATAATTGGCTCTCCCTGTCATTATGCCAAAGTATCTGATTTTCTTTGTATTCAATTCGATCTGTCACTTGTCTGCCATTTTGTGAGCCTATGTCCGGTTGTCGTTACAAAAATAGAAATTGCTGGAAAAGCTCAGCAGGTCTGGCGGCATCTTTGGAACGAAATTAGAGGTAACGTTTCAAGTTGAGTGACCCTTCCTCAGAGCTGTTGTAGGTAGTCATTTTCATCCTCATTCTTTGCCACACTTCTAATGTTTATATCATTATCTTGAAATATTATTCAACATTATAGATTTTAAAACTTTGAATATTATAAAGAATCTGTGGTCTTAACACTGAACCTTGGCAAACATCACTTTCTACCACTCTCCAGTCTGAAAAAGAACTGTTTACCATCATCTGTTTTCTGTCTCTAGGGGAGCAGCTTTATCCTAGCTTACAGTGACCCTACTATTCTGAGTCCCAGTTATATTGATCAGATTATTATATGGTATGTTTGACAAACACTTACTTACAGGGCTCATCCGCTGCGTCTACTTTTCTTTTGGTTTCTTTTCTTTTTCTCTCTCTCATTTGTTTTTATGTACCACTTGAAGAGCTCAGTCATGGTGGCAGCATTGGAAGCAAATTTGGGCTCCCATGGATTCTGCATCATTAAGGTGGTCCGAGCACTGACTCGAGGCTGCTGCAGTGGAGGCAAGTTTGGGTTCCCGGCAGCATCTGTGTCCGTGTCCAGGGCAGATTCGTGGAGGTGAGTTTGTGCCCAGTGCGAGACCCAGCTTCATTGCCAAGGTGGACTTGAAGTAGATTTGTGGCAGTGGTGGAGTCAAGTTTGGGGCACTGTGGAACCTGCAAGCATCAGTGGCATCTGCATTAGCAAGGTCCATTGAGGATTCATCGTGGTCAGGGCATTAGTGGAGGCGAACTGGCACTGAAGGGTGGTGACTTTCATTTCAGCAGTGGTGCAGTGTGGGCGACTTGTGCATGATTATCATGCCCATGATGGAGCACTTAACAAGAAGAACTGTAAAGTTGAACACTTTGTTTCTTTGTTTCTTCATCTTTCTGCCTTTCCATTCAATGTTCTTGTTTATTTTTCTGTGTTTTAAGATGGTGCTGTAAAGTGGCAACACTATACAACACATTTCACTGTATTTTGTAACAAAATACATGTGACAATAAATAAATTAAAATCAAATATATGTAAAATAGTTTATGACCTTACTTCAAAGAGGAGGGGAGCTCACCCTGGGGATCTAAAAGGCAAAAGAATAATGACATTTATTAGTGGGAGTTTTCTGTCTCCAAATTGCTGTAATACCTTCAATTCAACAGTGTTCTACACCAAGAAATTCTCACTGGCTGTAAAGTGCTTTAATATGTCTGATAGTCTTGAAACATGCTAGCTAATGCTTGTGATGCAGTGGTAGTATCTTTGCACCGGGAGTCTCAGGGTCAAGTTCCACCTGTTCAGACTTGGATGCAGTAAGGGCTACAGATGCTGGAAGCTAGAATCAAGAAATGTAGAGCTAGAAACACACAGACAGCGCCCATTGAACAGGAAAGTCAACGTTTTGGGTCCCTCCATCAGGTCTGGGAAGGAGGAGGAGGAGTGCCCAGAAATAAATAGAGGGAGGGGTGAACGTAGGTGAGATGGAGATAGGTGGATGCAGGTAGGGGTTTATTGTGGTTGGTCAGTGGGAAGGGCAGAGCGGATTGGTGAGTCAGAAGATGAATAGGTTGGGGGCAGAGAGATTTTGAAGCTGGCAAAATTGATACTTGGGCCATTGGGCTATAAGCTGCCATGGCAAAATATGAGGTGTTCTTCCTTCCGTTTACATTTGGCCTCACTCTGACAGTGGAGCAGGCCAAGGATGGACATGTCATTAGGGGATTGAGAGTGGGAGTTAAAGTGGATTATCTCTAGATTAACTGAAAAATCAGGGAAAAAATAACAATAAGAAAAGGAGACTAAAGGTAAGGAGAGTATCATTTTAGATTAATGGTTTAGAAAAGTTAGTAAGAAAGACTAAGTTTGAATTCACATCATCACAGATGAGGGCAGCCGAGTGGAAAGTGTGATCTGATATATGTAGGAAGTCATGGATCTTATCTGAGTCTTAGATGACCACGTACATGAAGTGCTCCCTACTACAGAACTGTGCACTTTGGCTTTCGGAGCTCGAGGCAGCTGGTGACACTATGGTATGTCAGCAAGGCTGAGACTTGGCACGTTGAGACATTTGTGGCACCACAGATCAAGGGTCTGGATGAATGAAGGGAATCTGTGAATACCAGGCAGTCAAAGAAAAACAGGTAAGCAGTGCAGGAGTCCCACTCATAAATTGGTTTTCCATTTTGGAAACTGATGAGGGTTTGGTTTCTCAAGGGAGTGAACTTGGAGCCAGGTTTCTGGCACCGTAAGACTTAATGGCAGAAATTTGGCCATTCGGCCCACTGCGTCTGCTGTGCGATTCAATCATGGCTGATAAGTTTTTCAACTCCATTCTCCCACTTTCTCCCCATAACTGTTGATCCCCTTGACAATCAAAAGCCTTGCTATCTCTGTCTTAAGTATACTCAATGACCTGGCCTCCACAATCTTCTGTGGCAATTAATTCCATAGATTCACCACTTTCTTGCGGAAGAGGTTTCTCCCTTTCTCCATTCTAAAGAGTCTACCTTTTACTCTAGGCTGTGCCCTTGGCCCTGGTCTCTCCTGCCATTGGAAACATCTTCCCAATGTTCACTCAGTAATCTGTAAGTTTTGATTAGATCCCCCTTCACCCAACTAAACTCCATTGAGTATAGACCCAGATTCTTCAAATATTCCTCATATGTTAAGCTTTTCATTCCTGCGATCGTTCTTGGGAACCTCCTGTGGATCTAGGGCCACTACATCCATCCTGGGTACGGGGCCCAAAATTGCTCACAATACTCTAAAATGTGATCTGACCAGAGCTTTATAAAGCCTGAGAAGTACATTCCTGAGTTTATATTCTCGTTCTCTCAAAATAAATACCAACGTTGTATTTGTCTTCCTAACTACCAACTCAACTCGCGAGTTTACCTTAAGAGAATTCTGGACAAGGATTCTGAATCCCTTTGCACTTCAGATTTCTGATTTTTCTCACCATTCAGAAAATAGTTGATGTCTCTATTCTTTCTAATAAAGTGCATGACCTCACACTTGCCCACATTGTATTCTATCTGCCATTTCTTTGCCCACTCTCCTGTCTAAATCCCTCTGCAGGCTCCCCTCCTCCTCAATACTACCTGGCCGTCCACCTGTCTTTGTATCATCTAGCCAGAATGCCCTCAGGTCCATCATTTAGCTCATTTACATATAAAGTGAAAAATTGTGGTCCCAACATGGACCCTTGTGAAACTCCGCTAGTCACTGGTGCCACCCTGAGAAGGACCCTTTTATCCCCACTCTCTGCTTTCTGCCACACAGCCAATCTTCTACCCCAGACCCCCTATCTCATTGAGCAACCTCCTGTTAAAGGCCTTTTGGAAATCCAGATAAATAAGATCCATTGGCTCTCCTTGGTCTAACCTGCTCGTTAACTCCTCAAAGAATTCTAACAGATTTGTCAGGCATGACCTCTTCTTGATGAAGCCATGCTGACGTTGCCGCATTTTACCATGCACTTCCGAATATTCAGAAATTTCATCCTTTACAATGGACTCCAAAATCTTGCCAATGACAGAGTCAGGCTAATCAGCCTGTACTTTCCCATCTTTTGCCTTACTCCCTTCTTAAACATGGGTTGGGGGGGTATATTAGTGATTTTCCAGTCTTCTGGGACACTTCCCGATTCCAATGATTCCTGAAAGATCACCACTAATGCCTCCATTATCTCTTCAGAACTCTGTCGTGTAGTCCATTTAGTCCAGGTGATCTCTCCACTTTCAGACCTTTCAGTTTTTCTCACATCTTCTCCTTGGTGATGGCCGCCATACTCACCTCTGCCCTGACACTCTCGAATTTTTGGGATATTACTCATGTCTTCCACTGTGAAGACTGATGCAACGTACTTATTCAGTTCCTTGCCATTTATTCCCCACTGCTACTTCTCCAGCATGATTTTACAGCCCAATGTCCAATTTTGCCCCTCTCTTGCCCTTTGTATATCTAAAGAAATTCATGTCTTCTTCTTTTATATTACTGGCTAGCTTACCCTCATTGTTAATCTTCTCCCTTCTTGTTTCTCTTCTCGTTGTTCTCTGTCCTCTGTTGGTCTTCATAGGCTTCCCACTGCTCTTCTCTGCATTATATACTTTCTCTTTTGCTTTTATGTCATCACAGACTTCCCTTGTCAGCCACAGTTGCCTCATCCTCCCTTTAGTGTGCTTCTTTCTCCTCAGGATGAATTTTTGTGTGTCTCCAGAATTATTCCCAGAACTGCCGTTGCTGTTCCACTGTCTTTCCTGCTAGGCTCCTCTCCCAGTCAGTTCTGGTTAGTTCCTCCCTCATGCTTTTGTAGTTGCCTTTATTCAATTGTGATACTGTTACATATGATTCCACCTTCTCCCTCAAATTACAGATTATCATATTATAGTCACTGTCTCCTAAGGGTTCCTTCACTTTAAACTCCCTTTTCAAGTCAGACTCATTGGACAGCACTAAATTCAGAATATGGTAGGAACTGCCGATGCTGGAGAATCTGAGATAACACGGTGTAAAGCTGGATGAACACAGCAGGCCAAGCAGCGTCAGAGGAGCAGGAAGGCTGACATTTCGGTTTGAGACCCTTATTCAGAAATGGGGGAGGGGAAGGCGATTCTGAAATAAATAGGGAGAGGGAGAGGGGGAGGTGGATAGAAGATGGATAAAGGAGAAGATAAGTGGAGAGAAGATAGACAGGTCAAAGGGGTGAGTTTGGAGCCAGTGAAGGTGAGTGTAGGTAGGGAGTTAGGGAGGGGATAGGACAGCCCAGGGAGGTCAGACAGGTCAAGGTGGTGGAATGAGGTTGGTGGGTAGGAGATGGGGTTGGGGCTTGAGGTGGTAGGAATGGTTAGGGAGGTGGGGTCTAGCTGGGATAATAAAATGTGAGGCTGGATGAACACAGCAGGCCAAGCAGCATCTCAGGAGCACAAAAGCTGACGTTTCGGGCCTAGACCCTTCATCAGAGAGGGGGATGGGGGGAGGGAACTGGAATAAATAGGGAGAGAGGGGGAGGCGGACCGAAGATGGAGAGTAAAGAAGATAGGTGGAGAGGGTGTAGGTGGGGAGGTAGGGAGGGGATAGGTCAGTCCAGGGAAGACGGACAGGTCAAGGAGGTGGGATGAGGTTAGTAGGTAGCTGGGGGTGCGGCTTGGGGTGGGAGGAAGGGATGGGTGAGAGGAAGAACCGGTTAGGGAGGCAGAGACAGGTTGGACTGGTTTTGGGATGCAGTGGGTGGGGGGGAAGAGCTGGGCTGGTTGTGTGGTGCAGTGGGGGGAGGGGATGAACTGGGCTGGTTTAGGGATGCAGTGGGGGAAGGGGAGATTTTGAAACTGGTGAAGTCCACATTGATACCATATGGCTGCAGGGTTCCCAGGCGGAATATGAGTTGCTGTTCCTGCAACCTTCGGGTGGCATCATTGTGGCAGTGCAGGAGGCCCATGATGGACATGTCATCAAGAGAATGGGAGGGGGAGTGGAAATGGTTTGCGACTGGGAGGTGCAGTTGTTTGTTGCGAACTGAGCGGAGGTGTTCTGCAAAGCGGTCCCCAAGCCTCCGCTTGGTTTCCCCAATGTAGAGGAAGCCGCACCGGGTACAGTGGATGCAGTAGCTGGGCTTGTTTTGGGTTACAGTTGGGGGAGGATGAAGTCCACATTGATACCCTTGGGCTGCAGGGTATCAATGCGCAGGGTTCCCAAGCGAAATATGAGATGCTGTTCCTGCAGTGGGTGGTGTCATTGTGGCAATGCAGGATGTCCAGGATGGACATGTTGGCCAAGGAGTGGGAGGGGGAGTTTATATGGTTCACGACGGGGAGCTGCAGTTGTTTGTTGTGAACCTAGTGTAGGTGTTCTGCAAAGTGGTCCCCAAGCCTCTGCTTGGTTTCCCCGATGTAGAGGAGGCCACAAGGGGAACAGTGGATACAGTATACCACACTGGCAGATGTGCAGGTGAACATCTGTTTGATGTGGAAGTTCTTTTTGGGGCCTGGGATGGGGGTGAGGCGGGGAGGTGTAGGGACAGGTGTAGCACTTGCTTTGGTTGCAGGGAAATGTGCTGGGGGTGGTGGGTCTGGAAGGGAGTGTGGAGCAGACAAGGGACTTGTGGAGTGGGTGGTCCCTCTGGAAAGCAGATAAGGGTGGGGAGGGAAAAATGTCTTTGGTAGTGGGGTCAGATTGCAGATGGCAGAAGTGTCGGAGGATGATGTGTTGGATTCGGAGGTCGGTGAGGTGGTATGTGAGGATGAGGTGGATTCTGTTTTGGTTGTTACTGCAGGTAGGGGGTGTGAGGGTTGAGTTGCGGGAAATGCGGGAGACACAGTCAAGGGCGTTTTCAATCACTGGAGGGGAAGTTGTGGTCCTTGAAAAAGAGGACATCTGGGATGTCTGGCAGTGGAATGCCTCATCTCGGGAGCAGATGCAGTGGAGGCGAAGGAATTGGGAATAGGGGATGGCCTTTTTGTAGGAAGGTGGGTGGGAGAAGGTGAATTCTAGGTAGTTATGGGAATTAGTAGGTTTGAAACGGATATCTGTTTCCGGGTCGGTGCTGGACATGGAGACGGGGGGTCCGGGAAGAAGAGATAGGTATCAGAGATGGTCGAGGTGAATTTAAGGTTGGGGTGGAACGTGTTAGTGAAGTGGGAGCACGAGGCGGCACCGATAGTCATGAATGTAACGGAGGAAGAGGTGGGGGATAGGGCCAGTGTAGCTTTGGAAGAGGGATTGTTCTGCGTATCCTGCAAAGAGGCAAGCATACCTTGGGCCCATGCGGGTACCAGTAGCCACCCCCTTTGTCTATAGGAAGTGGGAGCAATTGAAAGAGAAGTTGTTGAGGGTGAGGGAAAAGTTCGGCTAGGTGGATGAGGGTGTCAGTAGAGGGAGACTGGTGGGGACTGGTCAGGCCTGCGGTACAGGAAGAAGCGAAGGGCCTTTAGGCCTTCTGAATGGGGAGTGCAGTTATATAGGGACTGGACATCCGTGGTAAAGATGAGGTGTTGGGGACTGGGCAATTGGAAGTGAGAGCGTGGGTGGTGTCACAGACGTAGGTAGGGAGTTCCTGGGCCAAAGGGGAGAAAATGGAGTCCAGTTAGGTGGAGATAAGTTTGATGGGGCAGGGGCAGGAGCAGGCGGAGACAATGGGTCGACCAGGGCAGTCAGGTTTGTGGATTTTGGGAAGGAGATAGAAGCAGGCGGTGTGGGGGTGGGGAGTGATGAGTTTAGAGGCTGTCAGTGGGAGGTCACCTGAGGTTGTGGATGGTTTGGTGCTCAGGGGTGGGATCATGATCAAGGGGCCAATAGGAGGTGGTGGCAGAGAGCAGGCGTCTGGCCTTGGTGATGTTGAGGTCAGTGTGCCATACGACAACTGCACCTCCCTCGTCTTTGGGTTTTATGGTGATGTTAGGATTGGAGCGGAGGATTGCACTTTCTGTGGGGGAGTGGTTGGAGTGGGTGAGGCGGGTGGAGAGTTTGCGTGATCGATGTCTCAATGGCAATTAGAGATGAAGAGGTCGAGGGAGGGTAGGAGGCCTCAGGGTGGTGTCCAGGAGGAGGAGTCAGTAGAGGGAGGGTTAGGCTTGGTTAAAGAAGTGTGTGCAGAGGCGGCGGAAAAATTGCTCAGTGTTCAAACGTGAGTGGTATTGTTGGCACTGATTAAGAAAGATACAATTTACATGCATTTGGAAAGGCAAGGACTGATGAAGAATAGCAGCATGGTTTAATGTGAGTGAAATTGTGTCTCACAAACTTGATTGAGTTTTTTAATGAAGTAACCAAAAAGATTTTGGGCAGTGAAAGATGTTGTTTACTTGGACTTCAGTAAAGCCTTTGACAAGGTTCCACTTGGTAGATTATTTACTAAAGTTAGATCACATGGGACAGAGGTGGTGGCAGAGGATTGTTGTTTTGGACTGGAAGCCTGGCAGCAGTGTTCCACAGGATTAGTGCTGGGTCCACTTTTGTTTGTCATTTATATAAACGATTTGGCTGAGAATATAGGAGGTATGGTTAGTGTTTGCAGATGATGCCAAAATTGGTGGTATAGTAGACAATGAAGAAGGTTTTCTAAGATTACAGAGATCTTATCAATTGGGTTAAGGAGCTGAGGAGTGGCAGCTGGAGTTTAATTTGGATAAATGAGATATTGTATTTTGCTAATACAAACACCAAGGACTTAAACAATTAAAGGTAGGGCCCTGGGTGAAATTTCTGAAGGTGAGAATCAAACTCCATTCAGAAAAGCAAGGTTTGGTGAGGGACAGTTGCATGGTTTAATCAGATGGAGATTGTGCCTAACAAATCTGGTGGAACTTTGAGGTGACTAATTGTGTAGATGAGTGTAATGCAGTAAAAATTTTTACGGATTTCAGCAAGGCCTTTGACAACATTCCACTTCAGACACTGCGAAAGAAAGTGAAAACAAATAAGATCTAGGGTAACTTGGCAAGTTGAATCCAAATTGGCTTATGGCAGTTGAAGGCTGTTTGTGTTAGTGTTACTGGAGGCTGGTATCCTGTGGCATACCACAAGGATCAGTTCTTGATTCCTAATTGTCATTATATAATGATGTAGATGAGAATGGGGGGGAGCTGGGGTAAAATAAGCAAGTTTGCAGATGACACGGGTGGTTGACAGTAAGAAAGGAGGTCTTGGGATATAGACCTATTGGTCATCTGGGCATGTTTGTGACAAAGTTTAGGCCTGAAAAATGTGAGGTGATGTAGTTTAGTTGTAGTAACGAGAGTACTAAATCAGTGGCAGGACATTAGAAGCTCAGGAACACTGGTGTCTTGGGATGCTTGTCCACAATCCCTAAAGGCGGCAGGGCATGTTAATAGGGTAATACTAGTTGAGACATACAAGAGCAGGGCGGTTATATAGTTGTACAGAACTTCAGTTAGGCCACACCTGGAATACTGTGCAGTTCTGGTCACCATGGGAGGGGGTGCAGAGGAAATCCACCAGGATATTGCTTTGAGGAGAGGCTGGATTAGCTCAGGTTGTTTGCTTTGGAATAGAGAAGGTTAATCGTAAAATCTGTGGAAGCAGGCCATTTGGCCCATCAAGTTTACACCAGTCCTCCAAAGAGCATCCCACCCAGACCCATGGCCGATTCACTTAACCTGCACATCTTTAGACTGTGGGAGGAAACCTGCAAAGGCAGGGGGAGAATGTGCAAACTCCACACAGACAATCAGCCAAAGACGGAATTGAGCCTGGGCCTTCAACACTGAGCCAGCAGTGCTAACCACTAAGCCAGCATGCTGTCCTAATATAGATTCCCAAATAGCCATGTAATTAATGGCAAGTATATTAGCTAATATTAACATAGCATGCATGCAGTACCTTAGAATATCACATTTAATACTTCTGGTAACTGTTTATTATTCAGTATTCAATTCTTTTACTAAAATAAATGCCTTTTTAATGCATGTTTACACTTCCTGTGACATTATCCCAATTCGTACATTTTGACCAATTTCCTTAAGGTTACAAGTTCCTGTTTTATCAAAATAAATCTATTTACACATTTATTCAAGTCAGTTACTCCAGCCATTGTATTTATTGTTTTAATAGTTACAGATGAACAGGTTCACTCCATATACAATTACCAATAGTTTTTACAGATCGTATTACAATACATCACTGCTATTTGTATTTACAAAGCACTTATGTACATAAAAATCTTCCAATTAATTCAGTGCAATGTCTTTTTTTTACAATTTACAAAATAAGATGTAATGTAATTACTCATAAATTAATAAATTCTGCAGTTAATGATTTAATTTAATAAAAAAAATATTTTTCAATCATTATATCTATAACAGACTTGTAAGAACACACAGTACAGCAGTAGATTGCACTACCGGCCCTTATTTCAGGGCTGTGGCTGAAAGGATGGTTTTAAAATATTAATATCTCACACAATCACTCAGGCTTTTTGTTTTAAACTCTTGAAGAGCATAAAAAGAGGAACAGTTATAGAGACAATGTAAAATTGTTGCTTTTGTTCTAATCATAATGTGCACCTGTGTTTGTCAGAATATTCAAAATGCACAACATTGTTAAGTGCATGATCGCTGCTTCAGTGTTATGTAGAGAAAATATGGCTAGATTGATTTAGAATACCAAGCAATGAGGCACTGAATTTAGCCATCACCTTTAGAATTACTGTGTCAAAACTGTGTTACACAGACTGTAACAGCGCAAAGGAACCAGCAGTTCCATATTACATTGTATTTGCCAACGTTCCTGTTTAATGGAGCTGAATTAGTAGTCTTTACATGAATACACACATACACACACACACACATATATATATTTAAGACCGTCTGAAGTAGCTGTAGGATTTTACAGGATATCAATAAAAGTCACATTGGGCGGGAATTACAATGACCTTCAAAAGGTAAAACACTGTTCAATAATAGTACCTAACTCAGGCTATCAAATGTTTGTTCCAGTTTTGAATATAACAAAATAGATCACAAATTATCTGTTTCTGCTAACTAGGTTGTTTTTATGATGGTAAAGAAAAACAGCACTGTTTTAAAACGCATCTAGGTTATGGACACTTTGAAGTAATGACATCATTTTAAAAATCCAAACCAATATTTAAGTGAAAAAATTCTGTGCTTAAACTATTTGTAATATAAGAGCAGTGCTGAAAATACAGGTGAAGTTTAAATGCAACACTAGCAAAACCTTCAAAATAGGTTTCTTTAGTTTTAGCCTAATGAAGAACAAACCTGAAGATAGTTTGCTCCAAAAAAAAATATAATTATTAAAATAACAATAAGTTTAGCTTAACCTAATAAGTTATTTCTAGGTTTAAGTAACATGTAAAACAATAAAACTGATGTGAGGAACATACAAGAAACACAACCTCATTTTGCATTACCTTTTTAATTGCTTGAATTGATTCAGTTCAATTCACCTTTGTCTCGGTGAAGAGATTTAAATAATCATGGGCCATATTTTGTAATTTCTCAGGATTTTACCTTGAACAAAAAGTGTGATTCCAAAACATTTACACAGGTTTTAAAATATTATTTTTTCTACAACAGTATAATGTTAAAAATACAAGCTAAAGCGGTGGTTAAAAAGGTAACAAATGCAACCTGTGTTTCATGAACAATTCACTCCAAATTCACTAGGGGAAAATACAGTCTACTCAGTTAAAATGCTGTAAATGATGTTTTAGGAAGTTTAAATTTCTGGCATGCTACCATTCTGGTCTCATCAACACAATGCATGAAACTCAGTTTAAGAAAAGGAGGTAGCAGATCATGTTGGCTACTGACATGTTGCAATTAACTACTGGAAAAATCAGTATTACCATCTGTATTCAAATTCTACATTTTGTTTTCTTATGCTTCATAATCACAAAAGATATTTGCAGAAGCAGTACATTTTGAGAAGAAATCCTGTCCAACCCTGCAAATCTCACTTGGAGTGTTTCATTGCTCAGTCATTCTGAAATCTCATGGCATTTTGCAAATGGAAAAAAACATTCATTGCAGAATACAGTACTTTCTGTAATCAGATTCAAAATCTTCATCCATACTGCTAGTGTCTGCCATCTTCTTGCCTTCTGTCTTTGGCAGGAACTGTGCATAGTTCACACCTTGTTGTTCATAGAAAAGTATGTAGGCTGAATCAGTGTCAATTTCATCAGGGCGTACCTCCTGGAATGGAGAAAGAAAAAATTAGGATCATAGTAAATTGTTACTGGATTTACAAGAGAAGGGTTATGGGGAATAAACCAGGATATCATTCTCAGATAAGAAATAAAAAGTCATAAAACAAAAATGTTATCTAATAAATGTGCAGTATTTATTCATTTAAGATTGTGGTCACTGGAACTGGAGTAAGGAGGAAATTAGAACATTCTGTGCAGACCTTTCTCACCACTTCCACCATATATGTTTTGTCCTGGAATGACTAGTTCAATCTCTATTTGAATATAATAAAAGCCTTTCTAGTCATTGTTGTACCCATAACTTATGGTTAAGCATTGATAAAATTGGATCTATCCTCTTTTGCTCATCCAACACTACTTTCATTCCTCTGAAGTCTGTTCACTATCTTGGTTGCCATCGTTTGCTTAATTTGATATTAAAAGCTTTTCCCTCTTTGAAGCAAAGCGAACATGACTGCCCAGATCTGGTTACCAAGGGCATATATAGAAACACTGGTCCACTTTTGCCCAGCCCTCCAGAATCTAGTAGTTAATGGATTTTGTACTTTAAGGCTCTACTTTTCTAATATTTCAACGGCCTGTGCTTTTTTTCATCTTTCCAGTACCCTCCAAACTCAATTTCTTAAATTTAACTCAAACACCCCAGAAACATAACCATCCACCTCTGTCAGAATTACACAAGATTACAGGTAAGAGAGAGAAAAGTAATGTTTCTATCCAACAGCCTTATCACATCTATGCACTATAACAAGGACATCTGCTTATCTCACCTTGCTAGATTTCCAGATCTCCCTACTGAGTGAGGAAAAAAAAAACCGTGATTCCCTCTAATATTTCTGCCTATTACTTTAAACCTGTGTGCCTTGGTTTTTGACTGCTCTGCCATGGCAAGTAGGGCCTTACTATCCACACTATATAGAACCCTCAATTTTTATTAATTTCAATTCATTCTTTACTTAAATTCTTTTCCAATGAAAGCAATAACCCCTCCAATTGTTTCCACAGTTAAAATTCTCATTCCAGATATCCCTTTCAAAACCCTTATAAACTTTACCTTCGACAGCGTTTTTTTAAAACCCCTTGACTACATACTTTTTAGATTACTTTTTCTATGTGAGAAGTACCATAAAAAATGGAAGTTGAGTTAGCCAAGTATGGCATATTTTGGACACAGGCCACAGAATATACACTGCGATACCAAAACGACTATGTTCAATTTACACAATTTCAACATTTTCACAATGACAAGAATAAAAATAGTTCCATTAACGTACCTTACAGGAACTATCATTGTAACAGTACCACTTTTCATTGGGGTTTTTGGCATATGTTACGTAGTGGCCTCCTCCCAAAATTCCTGAATGGCACTAGATGAATAAAACAGATTTTTTTTGATAATGGATAACATTTTACTGCTTTTGATATATTACATTATTTTTGAAAAACAATTATTCACAGGATGAGGGCATCACTAGCTAGGCTTGCATTTATTGCCCATCTCTAATTGCTCAGAAGAAAGTGAACAGTCAATCATGTTGCTGTGCGTCTGCAGTCATATGTCAGCCAAACCAGGTAAAGACGGCAGATTATGCTACTATTTGCCATGGCAGGATTTGAACACAGGTCCCCAAAATAGTACTTGGGTCTCTGAATTAACAGTCCAGCAATAATCCCACCAGGCCATTGCCTCCCTTCTCTTCATCCTATGTAAATGATTTGCCACTAAAATAGTTAGCAATATATTAAATGACAGCTAAAGACAGCAGTAAAAAGGTTCAAGCAGACTTTCAAACAAAAAAGTTGCATTTTTATAACCTTTTTAGTTCTCGATCAAATATGCCCATTGGAAAATTAAATTTGTATCTCAGATCTAAAGAAACACTGTAGAAGACAGAAGATTAATAAAGATGGAAGTTAGAATGTCATTCAAAATTTATGGGAGACACCACCTGAGATAAAACTGATCTAGGAGTTTGAAGATAGAATAGTGAAGGGGAAATCCAATGGCTATCTTGTTACATTTCTAAAAGGGTTAAGTACACCAAAAATAAATTTTTAGTGTCATCGGTGATTGATGAGAACTTATTCACACATCAACTACAGCACAATAAACAAAAACGTTTTCCAATTAGTTGTTTGGTAGGGTGTAATATTTAGAGTCTTGCTGAAAACACATTTTGCTGAAGCTTTTCATCTTACACTCTTCAGGACAATTATCACAACCACTTAAATAGGGAAGGAACCATTTATTCAAATTGTAAATACAATGCTGTAGTATGTCTTTCTGCAGGTTAACGGTTACCTAGATCAGACAAACTCACAGACATGAGGGCATCACTTTTGGTCCTAAAATGTGCCATTTACCTCAGACTACTTTGGAAGGGTAAGGTATTTCAAAAGTTTCAGCAACAGGTGAAGCTAATTGTTTCACACAACGACTGTACAGTAGCAACATGAGTGGTATTCACCACTGACAGGATGCTGCCTTCAAGCCAAAAAGACATTGTGTCTGCACACAAACAATATGGTACATGAATTTAAGTACCAGTGTGATGCTAGGTACCAAGTCATCACCATAGTCTTACCAGACCATTCTCTCAGTGAGATAACTGATGGTGATTTAGCCTGAGGGCCACCAACCTCAGGCAAAGAGAGTGTCCTTCATGGTAACCTCACTGTGGTTGGCATCACACTGCTTCACAAACTAATCTTCCAACCAACAGAACTAAACCAAGCACCAGTGCTAGGTATGTAGTCTGTACACCCCAAATACTGATCTCTTCTGCTGTTCATATCAACCTACTAACCATGTCCAACCAGCCCATGCTTGCAAAACTCAGTGTCCAATATTAGATGTGATACTGTGATAGGATTACTCAGCAAAGGCTGTTCAGAGTGAAGAACTATGTTGACTATCTGTTGAGAATTATCACTCAGGCATTCTGGTACTCTTGGACATGCTAGAAGCTACAGATATACACAGGGCTTGTTTTTGCAGACAGAAAGAACACTTACACAACGCAACTGTTTTGACTCAAGAAAATAGGGCAATGTCCTGACTGGAGTCAACCTGCCTGGTTTAAAATGTAAACAAAACTCAGCACTTACTCATCAAACATCATTACTTGATGCATTCCCACAGGAACACTTCTACCAGGAGGCACTGTCCTCTCAGAATAAATGTTGCTTTCCCTCATTGTAGTACTTATCTAAATTGTTTTGATGAAAAAGCATTAACAATGTGTCTTTATCCCTCTGTAAAACTCAGAAGTTTTTTAAATAACATGACCATCTAATGGAATATGCTCACTACAGTGGTAGACCAGGCTCAGACTTGGATTTTAGTTATAATGTGCATTGACAATCTGGAGCAGAACATCAGTTATGCAATTTTAACTTTGCTAATGACACAAGACAATGCACTGGATTTTGAACCTCAAAATAAAGGAAATTAAGTATAACTGGATTTTGGATAATGTGTGAATGTGCAGTCAAGACCAACAAACATCTTTCAACATAAACATGCAGTTACATACACAAAGCACAAGTGAGTATAGGTCAGTAGTGACAGGTAAGCGATTTGGAGGTGATTACTGATTACTCCTCAAAGTTCAAGTACAGTGTGAGGAAGATGCAAGTCAAAGGAAGATGACTGTCTAACTGCAACTGTTCAGTACAACACTAGAAACATGGTAGGGTTATTTAAATTTTAATGAGCTTTCAGTTAGAACATGGCAAACCATTTTAACCCCACATCACAAAGATGACATTCTGGCTCCTCAGGCAATACACAATGAGCAACAGCCTAACAGCAAATAATTTGTATTTATGTGGTGCTTTTAACACAAAAGCTTTCTCACCCTTCACTGCAGCTTTATCAAAAATATTTAACACTGAGCCAGGGAGTTTTGGAGCAGAAGGACATAAAAGCTATGTTCTAGGAGTGTCTTAAACAGAAAAGGGCAATGGAAAGGTAGAGAGATTTCAGGAGGAATTTCCACAAATGAGGGCATGAGCAGCGGAATGCATGGTCACTAATGGTGTATCAATTAAAATCAGGTATTGAATGTATTCAGTCACGTTTTCAGTTGAGTTTGCTAGAAAGCAAATTTGTTTCAGCGTTTTAAAATAGAAGCTATAGATAATATACAAGTTTATTGATTAATGCACAGTAATAGTCTGCGTAAAGTTATGGATAGATTATTCAAATTGAGAAATCGGAACATATAGTTGGACCTTTGGAAATTTACTTTCTTAGAAGCACTTAATCTGTGGAACAAGATTTCAGAGGTGATAATTAAATTGAATCCTTGCAGTTCTTGTTAACAATTCTGGACAGGGTTTTTGGAAAAAAGTGATTACATTAGAAAGACAACTTATTCTCAACAGAGATAACAGTGTGGAGCTGGAGGAATACAGCAGGTCAGACAGCATCAGAGGAGAGAAAAGCTGATGTTTCAGGTTGGGACCTTTCTTCAGTAGAAGGGTCCTGATCCCAAATGTCAGCTTTTCTGCTCCTCCGATGCTGCCTGGCCTGCTGTGTTTCTCCAGCTCCACACTGTTATCTCTGGCTCCAGCATTGACAGTTCTTAGTAACTCTGAACTTATTCCCAACAGTTTGCACCCAGTGAGGCTTATTTAATACTTAACTAATTACTTTTGATGTGTCTGAGAGACATTAGTGATGGATGAATTCTGAATTCAGAGTTTTAGTTTAAGAGTTCTTCAAGATTATATGCAAACAGTCAGAATAAATACATTGCTGAGTCCACCAAAATACAAAGTTAGCACAGATAATAAAATGTGAGGCTGGATGAACACAGCAGGCCAAGCAGCATCTCAGGAGCACAAAAGCTGACGTTTCGGGCCTAGACCCTTCATCAGAGAGGGGGATGGGGGGAGGGAACTGGAATAAATAGGGAGAGAGGGGGAGGCGGACCGAAGATGGAGAGCAAAGAAGATAGGTGGAGAGGGTGTAGGTGGGGAGGTAGGGAGGGGATAGGTCAGTCCAGGGAAGACGGACAGGTCAAGGAGGTGGGATGAGGTTAGTAGGTAGCTGGGGGTGCGGCTGGGGGTGGGAGGAAGGGATGGGTGAGAGGAAGAACCGGTTAGGGAGGCAGAGACAGGTTGGACTGGTTTTGGGATGCAGTGGGTGGGGGGGAAGAGCTGGGCTGGTTGTGTGGTGCAGTGGGGGGAGGGGATGAACTGGGCTGGTTTAGGGATGCAGTGGGGGAAGGGGAGATTTTGAAACTGGTGAAGTCCACATTGATACCATATGGCTGCAGGGTTCCCAGGCGGAATATGAGTTGCTGTTCCTGCAACCTTCGGGTGGCATCATTGTGGCAGTGCAGGAGGCCCATGATGGACATGTCATCAAGAGAATGGGAGGGGGAGTGGAAATGGTTTGCGACTGGGAGGTGCAGTTGTTTGTTGCGAACTGAGCGGAGGTGTTCTGCAAAGCGGTCCCCAAGCCTCCGCTTGGTTTCCCCAATGTAGAGAAAGCCGCACCGGGTACAGTGGATGCAGTATACCACATTGGCAGATGTGCAGGTGAACCTCTGCTTAATGTGGAATGTCATCTTGGGGCCTGGGATGGGGGTGAGGGAGGAGGTGTGGGGACAAGTGTAGCATTTCCTGCGGTTGCAGGGGAAGGTGCCGGGTGTGGTGGGGTTGGAGGGCAGTGTGGAGCGAACAAGGGAGTCACGGAGAGAGTGGTCTCTCCGGAAAGCAGACAGGGGTGGGGATGGAAAAATGTCTTGGGTGGTGGGGTCGGATTGTAAATGGCGGAAGTGTCGGAGGATAATGCGTTGTATCCGGAGGTTGGTAGGGTGGTGTGTGAGAACGAGGGGGATCCTCTTGGGGCGGTTGTGGCGGGGGCGGGGTGTGAGGGATGTGTCGCGGGAAATGCGGGAGACGCGGTCAAGGGCGTTCTCAATCACCGTGGGGGGGAAGTTGCGGTCCTTAAAGAACTTGGACATCTGGGATGTGCGGGAGTGGAATGTCTTATCGTGGGAGCAGATGCGGCGGAGGCGGAGGAATTGGGAATAGGGGATGGACTCCATTTTCTCCCCTTTGGTCCAGGAACTCCCCACCTATGTCCGTGACACCACCCACGCCCTCCACCTCCTCCAGGACTTCCAATTCCCTGGCCCCCAACACCTCATATTCACCATGGACGTCCAGTCCCTGTACACCTGCATTCCGCATGGAGATGGCCTCAAGGCCCTCCGCTTCTTCCTGTCCCGCAGGCCCGACCAGGCCCCCTCCACCGACACTCTCATCCGCCTAGCGGAACTCGTCCTCACACTCAACAACTTCTCTTTTGACTCCTCCCACTTCCTACAGACTAAGGGGGTGGCCATGGGCACCCGCATGGGCCCCAGCTATGCCTGCCTCTTTGTAGGTTACGTGGAACAGTCCATCTTCCGCACCTACACAGGCCCCAAACCCCACCTCTTCCTCCGGTACATTGATGACTGTATCGGCGCCGCCTCTTGCTCCCCAGAGGAGCTCGAACAGTTCATCCACTTCACCAACACCTTCCACCCCAACCTTCAGTTCACCTGGGCCATCTCCAGCACATCCCTCACCTTCCTGGACCTCTCAGTCTCCATCTCAGGCAACCAGCTTGTAACTGATGTCCATTTCAAGCCCACCGACTCCCACAGCTACCTAGAATACACCTCCTCCCACCCACCCTCCTGCAAAAACTCCATCCCCTATTCCCAATTCCTCCGCCTCCGCCGCATCTGCTCCCACGATAAGACATTCCACTCCCGCACATCCCAGATGTCCAAGTTCTTTAAGGACCGCAACTTCCCCCCCACGGTGATTGAGAACGCCCTTGACCGCGTCTCCCGCATTTCCCGCGACACATCCCTCACACCCCGCCCCCGCCACAACCGCCCCAAGAGGATCCCCCTCGTTCTCACACACCACCCTACCAACCTCCGGATACAACGCATTATCCTCCGACACTTCCGCCATTTACAATCCGACCCCACCACCCAAGACATTTTTCCATCCCCACCCCTGTCTGCTTTCCGGAGAGACCACTCTCTCCGTGACTCCCTTGTTCGCTCCACACTGCCCTCCAACCCCACCACACCCGGCACCTTCCCCTGCAACCGCAGGAAATGCTACACTTGTCCCCACACCTCCTCCCTCACCCCCATCCCAGGCCCCAAGATGACATTCCACATTAAGCAGAGGTTCACCTGCACATCTGCCAATGTGGTATACTGCATCCACTGTACCCGGTGCGGCTTTCTCTACATTGGGGAAACCAAGCGGAGGCTTGGGGACCGCTTTGCAGAACACCTCCGCTCAGTTCGCAACAAACAACTGCACCTCCCAGTCGCAAACCATTTCCACTCCCCCTCCCATTCTCTTGATGACATGTCCATCATGGGCCTCCTGCACTGCCACAATGATGCCACCCGAAGGTTGCAGGAACAGCAACTCATATTCCGCCTGGGAACCCTGCAGCCATATGGTATCAATGTGGACTTCACCAGTTTCAAAATCTCCCCTTCCCCCACTGCATCCCTAAACCAGCCCAGTTCATCCCCTCCCCCCACTGCACCACACAACCAGCCCAGCTCTTCCCCCCCACCCACTGCATCCCAAAACCAGTCCAACCTGTCTCTGCCTCCCTAACCGGTTCTTCCTCTCACCCATCCCTTCCTCCCACCCCCAGCCGCACCCCCAGCTACCTACTAACCTCATCCCACCTCCTTGACCTGTCCGTCTTCCCTGGACTGACCTATCCCCTCCCTACCTCCCCACCTACACCCTCTCCACCTATCTTCTTTGCTCTCCATCTTCGGTCCGCCTCCCCCTCTCTCCCTATTTATTCCAGTTCCCTCCCCCCATCCCCCTCTCTGATGAAGGGTCTAGGCCCGAAACGTCAGCTTTTGTGCTCCTGAGATGCTGCTTGGCCTGCTGTGTTCATCCAGCCTCACATTTTATTATCTTGGAATCTCCAGCATCTACAGTTCCCATTATCTCTGATACAAAGTTAGCACATATGGGTTTAATGGCTAATCCTGATTTATGGAAATCCCTGAATTGTCAGTCTTCAATTTGCTGTAATTTAAACGGGCTTTTGATATAATGAAATTGTGAGGTAAATGCAGTGATGCTTGAGCATGGGAGGGCATGAGTGGAATTCCTCCTGGTTCAATATGCACTAAATGGGAGTGGGGTGAGGCCAGAAAAGGCAAAGTGAATAAACATCCTGCTTGTGCAGTTGTGTGTGCTTCCCTATGTTGAATTAAAAAGCAACAAACATGTTCCGTGAGCAACCCGTCTGATTGGAGTAAAGGCATATATCTAGGTTCATTTGCAAAATGAATTAAATTTAGGCCTGAATACTTTGTGTGTTTGTAAGAAAAATGAGTATTTTTGCTTATAATTATCTTGGTATTGATTAATTTCTTCAAGATGGTTCATTGAGGATCGAGTAGTTTTGTTTTTATTCACAGAAAATAGCCTAGCAGATTTGTCATCTCAGACTTGGGATAAACTCATTCAGTTCAAATACAAGCATCTTGTGGTTTCATTTGAACCTTTTCAAAAAAACCAAGGGCTTTCAAGACAGAGTGAATCGTTAGTTTTTTGACGAATTTCTTGGTGACCCTGGTCCAATTTGGAAAGTCAATCTTAACAAGTAGGATGAGGCAGAGGGAATAGAGAACTTCATGAATAGTCATCAACAAGCTACCATGTAAAGATTAAAATGCCAGAAACTGGTTTCTAATCCTATTTTATAACAGGCATTCACGCTATTTAAATGATTAAGAATGCAATCTAATCAAACAAGGGTCATTATCGAATACAATTTCTAATCAGTACTGATGATGACAGTGCTTTATAGTTCGCAGATGTTTGGAAGGAATAATGCAAATTGGTCAGTAAGGCCATTAACCAGCCTGTAGATTCACAAGTGGAATTTAACTGGTGTGATAATCATCGTTAACTTGCACTTGAAAGCCTGAGAAAACTGACTGGCAGTCAGCATTGAACAGTTCCAGTGAAGACAAAAAGAAAATGTGAAAGTAGTCAGTAACACGTTTGTTTTCAAGGAGGTCATCTCATTGAATTACTTAAGAGTTGACAACAGAAAAAAGACGAAGCTACATTTTTCAAATTCTGAAATTTTGAGCTCATTTCACGAACAAACTGTTTTCCAAGCCCATTTGTAAGTCAATGATTTTGGATGAATTCCTATAGATTAATTTACTGTTAATATTGCAATATAGTTAATAGAAGTACAAAGGGATCTGGGAGTCTTGTTCCAGGATTCTCTAAAAGTTAAC
Source organism: Stegostoma tigrinum (assembly GCF_030684315.1). Taxonomy (NCBI): domain Eukaryota; kingdom Metazoa; phylum Chordata; class Chondrichthyes; order Orectolobiformes; family Stegostomatidae; genus Stegostoma; species Stegostoma tigrinum. The sequence continues at coordinate 23,517,181 of NC_081380.1, forward strand.
TTGCAGTTAGAGTCCGTGATTAGGAAAGCGAACGTAATGTTGTCGTTTATCTTGAGAGGGTTGGAATATAAGAGCAGTGATGTGCTTCTGAGACATTATAAAGCTCTAGTTAGGCCCCATTTAGAATACTGTGTCCAATTTTGGGCCCCACACCTCAGGAAAGACATACTGGCCCTGGAGCGTGTCCAGCGGAGATTCACACGGACGAGCGGCTAAGGATCCTGGAATTGCATTCATTAGCGTTTAGAAGGTTGAGGGGAGATCGAATAGAAACTTACAAGATAATGTGTGGCTTAGAAAGGGTGGACGCTGGGAAGTTGTTTCCGTTGGGGGGGGGGGGGGGGGCGGAGACTAGGACCCGTGGGCACAGCCTTAGAATTAGAGGGGGTAAATTTAAAATGGAAATGAGGAGACATTTCTTCAGCCAGAGAGTGGTGGGCTTGTGGAATTCATTGCCACAGAGTGCAGTGGAGGCCAGGACGTTAGATGCCTTCAAGGCAGAGATCGACAAATTCTTGATGTCATGAGGAATTTCGGGCAATGGGGAGCATGCAGGGAAGTGGAGTTGAAATGCCCATCAGCCATGATTTAAATGGCAAAGTGGACTCAATGGGCCGAATGGCCTTACTTCCACTCCTATGTCTTATGGTCTTAAAATTAAAGCTTGCAGAATTTGTCGGAAAGGTTTAAACAGATTTTTCATATTGCAATGTTCATGAGCAACTAGAGTTTACTTTGCAACAATTGTAAAAATACTGTACTTACAGAAATTGCATATAAGTTATATAGAGGCTTCAAGAGGAGTGGAACTCTTTGGTCATCTGCAGTTACATTTTCATTCGTGTGACTTTCACACTCTCCATTACTATTGCAATTTCTAAATCCATTCGGTGGCTTATTGTGACACACTCCATTGACTACAATCAACTCATTGTCCTCAGCTGTTACAACCTCATGCAATATTCCCTCATTGTCGCCTCTACAGCAGTTTGCCTTATCAGTGACATCTACCATTTGGTCAAAATGAGCATTTCTGACATTCTTCATCTCCAAAATGTGATCTATATCACAATTATTCTCCTTGCTGCTGTCCAGATTTTCTTTACTGTTTGATAGCTTATTCTTGCCAAGTTGCGGTAAGCGGAGTCGACCTCTGTTTTTTCCTTGTTTGGGGCTGTTGGTAGGGCTGCTACTTTTGCTTGATGAATTCTGATTTTTTCTTCCTGAAGTTGGAGACTCTGTAATTAAAGATAAATACTGAAAAATAATTTTTTTTCTCCACAATTTTGGCTTGGTTGATCAAAAAAGTATCTTATAATGGAATTGCATACTTAAACATTATGACTAGATTAATTGACAAAATTTAATTCAGGTTGCCATGAAAATAGCAGGGACTCAGTTGTTCTTTTAAAAAAATATTGGTGATTAAATGATCTCCAGATATTTTACGCTGCATTAGCAATGTCCAAAAATAATTCAAATTGAATTTTAAATGCTAGAGATTTGGAATTATGACACAAAAGCAACAAATTAAGTACCTTTTAAATTCAAAATACTCAAGTTTACACCAGCTTGTGGTTCAGAGCCACCAGTCCCTATTCCCTGAGAGCTTCTCAAATCTGATTTCTTCAACTCCATTTGTGTGATCTGCTGTTCAATCTGTGTTAAATACCGTGGCACCAGAAATGCACTGGGGTCAAAACCTTCACGAGGAAATTTAACAATCTTCTGTGATTTAATCCAACGGCCGTTAACAAATTGAAATCTTTTCAGGTGAATTATCTTAAAACAAGCAAACAGAAATACAGTTATTACCAGGTAAATGTATAAAACACAAATGACCTGTTTTTGACATGAAAGCACCAGATGAGATCTGTCCTGGTCATCTCTAAAATTCTTTATTACAATTTAGTTTTCCACGTATTACAAAATTTCAGTGATAAATATATTGAGTCATGTATATACATTCCAGCTTTCAGAACATCAGTAGCTGCTGGAATGCAACATCTCAACAATATAAATAATGTTTAAATGCTGAATAACCTGAAGTTAAATTATTAGGCCTCAGATCATTTATATACTGGACAGAAACTGGTATTTCAATTGTCATAAATGTAAAATTGTTATGAGAGATAATCTCTACAATTTAGGGTGAAATTGAGGAGTGAATGGGGTCATGTGATCTGATCTAAACTCTGCCCAATAAATATGGGTGTCTTGGTTGTTAAAGATTGAAGGATCCAGATTGTTTTAAGATGTCTACATCAGTTGCCAATGATGAGGGCACCTGTGATGACTATGGGTATACTCTCAGGGAGTTGTTAGGGATGTCATAATAAACTTGCCCCTTTAATTTCAATATACAAAGGAGTTAGAGGAAAGATAATTAGCATTTTACATGAATACAAGGTCCACATTATGCACATAGCTTGAGAAATGAGTTTTGGAGGAAATAACCCATAGGTAGCTACTGTATTTCTGCATTACAGGTTTTCCTTGTACAGTTGTGGGAGGTTTTAGGCAAGGTTGAAGAGTGAATATAGTTTTGTTAGAAGGAGGAATCGCCAGTGTAACCTTCACCAAGTCAGTAATTGCAGGGATTACAAGCTACCCAGATGGAAAAGGAAAAAAAGCACGTCATCAGAGCTAAAAAGGGACAGATAGGATATAACTGCGGTGCTTTATTTTTGGTAGTTTTAAAAATTGTGGGGAAGAGCTTTTTTATAGTTTTATGGCATCAGCTGCCTAAAGCAATTAGGTTTGTTTAGGACTATCAAAATCTTGAACTCTTGCAAGATCAATCAAGTTGGTCAATGCAAGTTAAGTACCTTTTTAAAAGTTATTGGTGTCTAGGAGGTGAGACAATTTTCCAGTTATCAATTAAAATCAAGTAACTTTTATGCTCAGTACCAGAATTGGTGGAAGCCTCCAGAGATCAAGCTTCTTTGTTGCCAGGCGATGGGTCTTACATTTTGAACAATAATAGAGCTCATCTTCCCCCAACTCTTCTTCACTAGTGAATGCCCGGAGACAGCTGTCCAAATTAATGGGCTCTGCTTGAGCTCGTCGACTCTCCTCAACACTTCCATGCTCTTCACAGATCTGTAGGACAGTTAAAATGTGTGGTGATCAGTCATAGTCTTTGCAATAATTTTGCATTGTAGAGTACACTGCAGTACTGTCCATTTGATTATTCTGGCAGCATTGTTTCTATGTCTACAATAACATTGGGTGAACTTGTTATTTGGAATACTAGAAAGGCTTTAAATTCAAGAAAATAGCAGCAACAAGAAACCGAGTGATAAAATTATTCAATGAATTTAGTGAAATATTTACCCTCTCCTGTGATGTTTGATAACGAAGATGTAAAGCAGTTGGATCCCAGTCAATGGCTATGTAAGCATTTCCAACAGCAGCTCGTTCATCAGAACAGTCGATTTTACATCCTCTGCAAAATCTATTTCAGAACAAAAAGTGCTGTTCAGGTTGCAATGTTACTTCAATTAGCAGAAACACTAGGTATCTCTAAGTATTTTTCTGAACATCTTGTACTTTATCACTGAAGAGATTGGAACTTGGGGCAGAACTTGAAGGTTAATGTTTGTAAGCAATTTATGACTTTCATCAACAATTTTCTATGGTAAATTCTATGAAAAGTGTAAAGAAATACAATTGACTTCAGAATACATCCAATTTGTCTGACAGTTAGCAAGGGATCTTGCCTCTGGATTGGCAACGTATGTACTATGTAGATGTCAGCCAAGATGTGGAGGTGCCGGTGTTGGATGGGTGGACAGGGTCAGAAATCACATGACAACAGGTTATAGTTCAACAGGTTTATTTGAAAATACAAGCTTTCGAAGCCTCAGTCCTTCAGGTGTTAGCAAGAGAGGTACTATCAGACAGAGAATTTATAAGTAAAAGATCAAAGGGTCACACCACTGATGTATTAAAACAAAGCTAAGATGCTGTTAAATCTTCAATTCGTTAGAAGGTTGTAATTGATTATATATGTAAATCTCCAAAGTCGTTACAGGTCACGGTCCAGAGAGAATTGAAAGTGTCAGCGGTGTAGGGAAGCAGTGACATTGTAGGACGGACAGACACACACACACACACACACACACACACACACACAGTCTGTGTCCTCTTCCCCCCGCAACCTCTCTCACCCCCTATCACATAACCCTCCCCTATACACGCACATGTGAATCTATCAGTGAATTTGTATTTGCAGATACATTATCTACAAATTGTGTGCTTTTGAACAAAACAATGTGGCATTTTATAAATTCCTGCTTTTAGAAATAAAACCAGTCTGGCTCCAAACCAGAACACAAGTAGATTCTAGACAAGGCCTCACACCTAAAATGCATTGACTGTCCTAAACTGTCGTTTCTTCTTTACAGTGATAAAACTTTTAGTTCTCTCAGGAAGAAATTTGGAAAATTACTTACATGTTGTGTTTTCAAATAAACCTTTTGGACTATAATCTGGTGTCGTGTGATGTCGGCCAAGGTGGGATATAAAACAAAATTGTCTTGTTTGTGGAAGTACAAAATTAATTGAAGGCACACAATAATATTTACATAAAACCCAAGGTTATAATCAACTCTCAGTTTTACACGTTCTTCATTACAATTAAAAATAGCGATCAGAGTAAAAAGGGCTTTTTTTGTTACCTGTACCATGAACACCATGAACAAGTGTTTCCATCTTTATGAACAACTCGAAGAGTGAATGGATACTGATAGCCCATACTATCATCACTAGAATACAAACACAAAATATTAGCCTAGCCAACAATGCATGATGCAGCAAACTGGAAGATTAGTTTTCACGTTACATCACAAAATATAAAATTACAAATTTTTGACTCAGCTTTAAGAGTGCTATAACCAATCAAGGCTCATACCCTGGTAACTTTGACAGTGAAAATGAGACATTTGTCATTCTGCATGGCAAGTTTTTTATTCACTCTTGGGTCACGAACATTGCTAGTTGGACCAATATTCATTGCCCATCTGTAGTTGCCCTTTTGAAGGTGGCCTCTTGAATTGCTGCAGCCATGTGAACAAAGAATAAAGAGTAGGGCATTTGATCCTTCAGGCATGTTCCAACATTCAATCAATTGTGGGTGATCTGATCTTAATCTCAACTTTGCATTATTGCATATCCTCAAACTTTCATCCCCCTGCTAATTAAGAATCTACCAATCTCTAAAGTAAAAATAGTTAATGATTCTGCATCCACTGGAATTCCATTCAGCAAAAGGCAAAGAGACTCACCTTAGAAAAACATGCTTCCTCATTTCAGTTTTCAGAGGGTGCCCTGTTATTTTTAAACAATGATTCCTAGTTCTATCCCAAGGAGGTAACATGCTTTCAATAACCAGCAGTTTAGTCCCCTCAGCATTATATATGTTTCAATTAAGTCATCTCTAACTCTTCTGAACTCCACAGCGTACATGGTTAGCCTGTTTAACTTTAGGCAATTGCTAATTCCATGTATTAGTAAAGTAAACCCTCTCTGAACAGTTTCGAATATATTAACATCTTTCCAGAAGTATGACGACCAGTACTATACAATTCTCCAGATGTAGTCTCATCAATGGCCTGCACAACTGAAGCACAGTCCATCTACAATTGATTCAGGTCACCTCGCAATAAATTAATACATTTGATTCGGTCTTCCGATTATTTGCTGTACTTGCATATTACTCTTATGCGATTCATCCACTCGGACACCCAGACCTCTGCAACTTGTCATTATTTAAATAATATGTTCCTTCTTTATTCTTTCTGCAAAGATGGACAATATTACACTTTTCCACATTGTACTCCATTTGTCAAATGTTTGCTCATTCACCCATCTATAACCCTCCATGTGATGCAAGTAGACCCACAATGCCATCAGGGAGGCATTTGCATTACTGCATATCCTCAAACTTTCATGTGAACAAAGAATAAAGAGTAGGGCATTTGATCCTTCAGGCATGTTCCACCATTCAATCAATTGTGGGTGATCTGATCTTAATCTCAACTTTGCATTACTGCATACCCTCAAACTTTCATCCCCCTGCTGACCCAGTACTCTGAGGAACAGCAATATTTTTCAGTCAGGACGGTGAGTAGCTTGGAGGGAAGCTTGCAGATAGTGCTGTTACCCTTGTCCTTGCAGATAGCAATGGTTAGAGATAATGGGAACTGCAGATGCTGGAGAATCCAAGGTAACAGTGTGAAGCTGGATGAACACAGCAGGCAAAGCAGCATCTCAGGAGCACAAAAACTGATGTTTTGGGCCTAGACCCTTCATCAGAGAGGGGGATGGGGAGAGGGTTCTGGAATAAATAGGGAGAGAGGGGAGGTGGACCGAAGATGGAGAGAAAAGAAGATAGGTGGAGAGGGGGAGTATAGGTGGGGAAATAGGGAGGGGATAGGTCAGTCCAGGGAAGACGGACGGGTCAAGGAGGCAGGATGAGGTTAGTAGGTAGGAAATGGAGGTGCGGCTCGAGTGAGGGAGGAAGGGATAGGTGAGAGGAAGAACAGGTTAGGGAAACAGGGACAGGCTGGGCTGGTTTTGGGATGCAATGGGGTAAGGGGAGATTTTGAAGCTAGTGAAGTCCACATTGATACCATATCGCTGCAGGGTTCCTGCAACCTTTGGGTGGCATCGTTGTGGCACTGCGGGAGGCCCATGATGGACATGTCGTCTGAGGAATGAGAGGGGGGAGTTAAAATTGTTCGCAACTGGGAGGTGCAGTTGTTTACCGCAAACCGAGCAGAGGTGTTCTGCAAAGTGGTCCCCAAGCCTCCGCTTGGTTTCCCCAATGTAGAGGGGGCCACACCGGGTACAGTGGATACAGTATACCACATTGGCAGATGTGCAGGTGAACATCTGCTTAATATGGAAAGTCATCTTGGGGCCTGGGAAGGGGGTGAGGAAGGAGGTGAGGGGCAAGTGTAGCACTTCCTGCGGTTGCAGGGGAAGGTGCCGGGTGTGGTGTGGAGGGGAGTGCGGAGCGGACAAGGGAGTCACGGAGAGAGTGGTCTCTCCGGAAGGCAGACAAGGGTGGGGATGGAAAAATGTCTTGGGTGGTGGGGTCGGATTGTAGATGGCAGAAGTGTCGGAGGATGATGCGTTGTATCCGGAGGTTGGTGGGATGGTATGAGAGAATGAGGGGATCCTCTTGGGGCGGTTGTGGCAGGGATGTGTTACGGGAAATATAGCAATGGTTGTTGGTTTGGAAGGAATTGTCTAAGGATCTTTGGTAAATTTCTGCAGTGCATCTTGTAGATAGTAGCTGCCACTACATTTTAGTGGCAGAGGGAGTGAATGTTTATGAACGTGGTGCCAATTAAGCAGGCTGCTCTGCCCGGAATGTTGGCAAGCTCAAGTATTGCTGGAGATGCAGTCATCCAGGAAAGGGTGGAGTATTCCTTCACCCTCCTGACATGTGCCTTGTAGATGGTGGACAGGTTTTTGGGAGTCAGGTGATAAGTCATTGCAGTACTTCTAGCCTCTGCTATGTTCTTGTAGTTACTGCATTTATATGGCTAGTCTAGTTGAGTTTCTGGTTACTGGTAACACAAAAGGCTTTGAGAACAATGGATTCAGTGATGGTAAGACCATTGAAAGTCAAGTAGCAATGGCTGGTTTATCTCTTATTGGAGATAGCTATTGCCTGCATTGTGTGTGGTGTGAATGCCAATTACCACATTTCAGCCTCGGCCTGGATATTATCCAAGTCTTGTTGCATTTGAACATGGATTGCTGAAGCAATCAGAGGAGTTGAATGATGGTAAACATTGTGTAATCACCAGTGAACACCCCACTTCCGACCTTATGATGGAGAGAAGGCCATTGATAAAACAGCTGAAGATGGTTGGGCTGAGGATATTAGCTTGAGGTGATCCTGCAGAGTTTTGTGCAGCTGAGATGACTTACCTTCAACAATCATGATCAAGTTCCTATGTGCCATGTGTGGCACCAACCAGCAAATAGCTTGCCCCTATAGCCATTTATTCCAGTTTTGTTAGGGCTCCTTGATGCTAAAGTCCATTGAATGATAGAATTCTTCTCTGATTCTGATATAATCAGCTCAGCGAGCAAACTCACATCCAGAACCTCAACCTGAGCTACAAATCTTCTCAAAACTCACTATAATCAGAACAGCATACTGAGTACTAACATGGGTTTGCCACCTCACTGCCCAAGTTATAAGGCGTTGCAAGGCCTTAGACAGTTTCCACAAAACTATCGTGGGTACCAGCTGCCCTATATCCAGTGGGCCTTCTAAGCTCCGTGGTGGCACACAACTTTAGGTTCATGAGTGGGTTGAACTCCAAGTTGGCTCCTTTAGGATATTAAATGTGTAACTTCTCTAACAAAAACAATTAAGGGCTGAGATACAACAAAACATTTATAAGTAAACAGGCTGTGCCATCTTCCATCTCCTCCACATTTCGTTGGTAAGGTATGCTACAACATAATGTATCCTTCTACTGACAATCAAATAACAGTGTTACAAAATGGGAAGGATGACTGATGCAGACGGCAGCACAGAACACAGAGCTACTAAGAAATTGTTGTGAAAAAGAAATCATATTTCCACTGACCAGTCTTGAGCATGGTTGCTTGCTTCCTGAGGTGGCAGAGGGCTGGCAAGTCGTGAAACCTGTATCCATACAGAGTCATAGAGGTCCTTCTTGCGCGTATGTACAGTGCAGGGTACAATAAGTGGCATACCAAATAAGCTGGGGCGATTTTTCTGTGAGGACAGAAAATACAGTTCCGTCCGCATCTGTAGAAAAGAAGAATATTTGAAGTAAAATTCATAAAACTTACATAAGTGATCAAAAGGATTCCAAAGTATAACTAGTAATTTTTTTTTAAAACAAAAAGAATAGAAACATAGAAGGAGGCAGCCGTTTGGCCCTTCAAACCCGGTCTACCATTCTTCACAATCAGGGTTGATCGTCCAACTCAATAGCCAAATCCTGCTTTCTCCCCATACTGTGACCCTGGTTCTGGACACACCTACCAACAGGAACATCCTCACTGCATCTACCCTGAACATCAATACTTTATCAAAAGTGTGTAATTAACATAAATGATGCTGGGGTGTTGTACCCTGATATTCAGGCTAACTTGAAAAAGAATTGGTTTTACTTTAGTGGCCCATTTGATAGCTGTCTCACCCTTAATCATTCACATTCTCCACCAGCGCACACGCTATCCAGAAGATGCAGTGCAGAAACTCACTAGAACTTCTTTGTCAGCACCATCCAAACCCATGACATCTACCATGTAGAAGAAGAATGGCAGACGCATGGAAATGCCACTACCTGCAAGTTCGTCTGTAAGTCACACATCATCCTAACTATATTAGCTTTCCTGCACTGTTGCTGGATCAAATTCTCTTCCTAATAGCACAACAGATGTATCTATGACACAGGGAGTGCAGTAGTTCCAAAACGTTGCCCATCATCACCTTCTTGGGAGAATTAAGGATGGCCAATAAATGTTGGCCTAGTTAATGACACTCGTGACCAGACACTTCTGACAAGAAAGACTGCAGGTCATGGACTGCAAGTGATTTTTCTAATGGAAGTAAAGGTGTCACACTTCTTGAGTGTTTGTGAAGTTGCACTCATCAGGGCAAATGGAGAGTTTCCAATCATATGCTTAATTTGTTCCTTCAAATAGTGGGCAGACTTCAAGAATTCAGAAGTTGGTTTACTCATCTTAGAATTCCCAGCCTCTAACTTGCACTGTTCGCAACTATATTTATATTGCTGCTCTAGTTCAGTTTCTAGTCAATGGTAACCCCAAAATGTTCACACAGCCAGAGTCAGAGCACGGAAACAGATTCTTTGGTCCAACTTGTCCATGCCAACCAGACATCCCAATCTGATCCAGTTCCATTTGGCCCATATCTATCTAAATCCTTCCTATTCACGTACTCATCAAGATGGCTTTTAAAATGCTGTAATTGTGCTGCCTCACCACTTAATCTGACAGCTTGTTCGTAAAAATGTACCATCCTCGTGTCAAAATGTTACTCCTCAGGTCCCTTTTAAATCTTTCCCCTCTCACCTTAAACCTATCCCCTCTAGTCTTGGACTCCCCTACCTTGGGAGAAAGACCTATTCACCCTATTCATACCCCTCATGATTTTCTAAACCTCTGTAAGGTTAGCCCTCAGCCTCCAACATTCCAAGTGGGGGAACCTTAGTCTATTCAGCCTCTCCCTAGAGATCAAAAACCACCTCCCTACCTCTACCCTACTACAGCCGGCATCATCCTTGTACATTTTTTCTGCACATGCTCACGTTTAACAATATCCTTACTATAGAAGGGCAATTAGAATTGTACACAGGAAAGCGGCCTCACCACTGTCCGATACAGCTTCAAAATTACAGCCTGACTCCTACACTCTGTATTGTGACCAATGAAACGTGTCAAATACCTACCCTAGCCTGTCTACTTGTGATTCCACTTTCACTTTGTTCAGCAACACTCCCCAGGGCCTACGATTATCTGTATAATTTCTGCCCTGGTTTGCCTTCTCCAGTTTTCTTTCATTTGCACACAGGGCAAATGTGTCTCGTTGACTTTGTTCTGAGAAATGTGGAGATTTTCCCTCTTTCACATCATTAACATACATTTGATATCTCAATATCTCCTTCACCATTAAGCAACCTCTGCATTTGACCCTCAACATCTGTCCTCCTTGCTCTTACCCCCCAACTGTCTATATCAATAAAAACCATCATTTTCCAGCCCCTGTCTGTTCTGGAGAATAGTCATATCAGATTCTAAACATTAATTGTTTCAGTCTCCATACAAATTTCCTGATCTGCTGACTTCTTCCAGCACACTTGGTTTGGATGACAGTACCCATGTTGCCTTTAGAGTCCCACGCCTGCATAGTGACAGCCGGCAGCTTGGTGTCAGGCAGAGGCTCAGCCCATAGGACCTGATGGAGTTATGGTTCTGACATGCACTGGGTGGTGGTTGGCAGTCAACAGCCAGGAGTTTGGATATGAGCATGTGGGAGCCCCTGAGCAGCTGAAAGCACAGTTGCACCCCTGTAGATAGTCGGGGTTTCTACAATGGTAATACCATTGAATATCAAAGAGAGATGGTTAAATTCTGTCCTGTGGATGGCCATTGCCTGACATTTGTGGGGCAAAAACGTTACCGGACAGGTATCAACTCAAGCCTGGACATCATCCAGGAATTGCTGCACATTAACACTGACCATTTCAATCTCTGAGGAGTAGTAAATGGTGTTCATTAGCGCAATCATCAGTGTATATCTTCACTTTTGACCTTATGATGGAGAGAAGGACATTGATGAAGCAACTGAAGTTGGTTGAGCTGAAGACACTAACCTGAGTTTAGTTTTCAATTTCATTTTAAACAGCAGCTCGGCTTTGAAGCATTATCTTACCATTTTTCTGTGAACTGCAATAATATATCCTATGAAAGGGCTTTCAGTAACTGCTGGCAAATGTCCATTAGGCAGTCCATTAGAGAGATTCTTCTCAATCTCTGCTGGCACAACAGTACTAGGAATTCCATTGGGAATGAGATTAGGTTTCATTGGATTAGCATTTGAAGACTGGTTATGCTTTCCATTAGTTAATGGCATCTGGGAGGAATCTATCAAAAGATAGATGGTTCATTAAGTTGTGACAGTAATACGTTTAAAATAACTGGATTCAAACATTTTCTTCTTTCTACAAAAGAGAAATCAAAATGTCAAATAAGTCAAAAATTATTTCATTCTCTGAAGGATTAACTGGCTATATATTATGGTTACAGCTGATAGGAAGTGAATGTTTAATGAATCTGTATGACATTCCTTACTGCTATTTTTAGAGATATTAGCCAATTTACTAAACCAATTGCAGGCTCCATTAGAAGAACACAGACATAAAAACTTAATGTTATCACATAAAAACTTAGGTGTAACCAACAGTAATTTCTAGCCTACAAATGGACCCCATAACAAGTTTCCTAAATCAAAGCCAAATGAAAGAGTGAAAAAAGAAATCACATAACAAACAGACCACAAAGACTCTTGCACATAGTGCAAGCAGTGGTTCCTCTGAATCTTTCAAGCAGCATAAAACTTGGCAATAGCTCCTTGATTACATCAAGTTGCGCGAGATAACGCCAGCTTTTGTAATTTTCAAAGATCAAGAAATACTGAAATCTGTCAGACCACTTCAGTCGAAAGTTCACAGACCTGAAACATTATCCCGGTTTGTCTTTCTCCACGGATAATGCTTGAATAGCTGAGGAATTTTGACAATTTCTAGCTTTTTGACTATGTGAATATTATTGGTATGTCACAATATATAAGAGCTTGCTCGAGTCTCGACTTGAATTTTTACTACGTTACATTTTAACACCGACAGTTAATCCATATTACATAATCTCTGTAGACTCTTATCACCTGTTTGTATCGGAGATGTGGCAGAGGTTGGCGATCCTGGAACAGGGATCTCAAAAGCACACAGAAAACCATTAGTTGACAGTCGCACTTTCTGGTTATCTTGAGGAAAATTCTGTTCAAAATGACAAAAATTCACAATTTTTAAAATCATTTGCTTGGTCACTGATTGATTCACATTACTATTAATTCTACAGTTTTCCATTTAAAACTCAAATGGCTTTTGCAAGATTGCCTCATCAACAAATTTATATTATCTGCTTTAGTAATCACTCCTGTATGCGCTTTCTTTTTTACAAATCTAACCTTTTGTTTTCTTGCACATTCCCTAAATTTTACTTGTATTAGCTAACTCAAGTTATTAACGCAGAAGGGATTCATCTATAATGAAGAAACAAAGCATTTTATAAACAAATACAAAATTCTGCTGCACCATGTTGTATGTATTTCTACAAAATATGTACTCACTTTTATATTAGAACCATGAACCTCTCCCAGTAAGATCTGTTCTGACTTCAGTCCACACAATTCACTTAATTGTTTTTTCAAACCTGTGTATTTCTCATCCATATTTAATCGTAAACCATAACGAATTGGTGTGGAACCATCTAATTTGATAACTGAAAAATAGAACAAATTTCATATCTATAGGAGTACAACTTTTCATTGGTACCATTCTCAGTTGTTAAATTGAGAGATGAGGTTAGTTCCCATATGGAAGCTGATCCTTTTGAGGAAGAAATCATGACAATAAAGAAAAAGAATAGGACAGAAAAAATTTGGGGGGGGGGGGGGAATCAACAGATGTGTGACAGAAACATTAATAATGACAATTAATGGAAAAAATTAATATTCAAGAAGTGTTTTTCAAGATTGTATGTTTGTCAAGATATTGTGGAATGAAATACAAGTTTCAACACAAACCACATTTCGGATCAAATATAAAAACAGAAATCCACAAATCAAAATATAGTAGCATGTGTTGGACAGTTCCGTATTGTGGATCCCATGTTCAACAGAAATTGTCCAAACCTAATTCGGTCTGTATTTCTATATCCACAAGAGAGTGAAATGTTAAGTCCATCAATGTTGGACAAGGCTCTCCAATGTAAAGGACAGGTGAATTCATCCACTGTGCTTTTCAAACAACTTTAGCAGCATGACATTTAAGAGAAGGTACGTGGTATAGTAATTTATGAAACTAAAATACTGTAAAAACTCAACAGGTCATGTGTACTTGTGGAGAGAAGTAAACTTGCATGTTTCAGATCATTGTCCCTTCATCAGAACGGAGGAAGATTTAAGAGGTTTTAAGGAAGTGAGACAAGGAAAAGAGCAAAAGAGTAATTCTGTATTCGGGTGATGGGCAGGATAGATTAAACAAGGAAAAAGGTTTCAATTTGGAAAACACCAGAGAAAATTGTAATGGGTAAAGGGAGGGAAGCAAAATATGCATCAGAATGCAGTGTGAATGGTTGCTTTGCAGCTACTTAATTTTTAAAATTTCCGTACGGGATATGGGAGTCATTGGCAAAGGTAGCAGTTATTGTTGATTCCTAGTTATCCTTACACTGATTGGCTCTCAAGACCACTTACAGTGTGGGCCGTTAGGAGTGAAACACTAATGGGCATTAAAGAATGGCAGACTTTCTTGTCTAAAAGGACATTAGGGAACCAGATTGGTTTTAGGACAATCAATGGTTTCATGGTTGCCATGAGACTAGCTTTTAATTCTGGATTTCACTGGTTCAGTCTTATTTCCATCGTTTGTGTCGTGATGGTTTGAGTTTGGCTTCACTGGACAACTGTAGCAGGCAGAGAGTGTTGTTCAGGCTACAGAATTGAAATGAAACAAAGTTCAGGGCCATTTTCACAGACTGAAGGAAGAGGCCCACACTCAGTCCACTTTTGGTCTCCCCAGTATGAAGGAGATTATCTGATGAGCAACAAATGTAATATGAAGTGAAAGATATACAAGTTCACTCAGAAATATTTGGGGTATTGATGGTGAGAAGGGAGAAGTAAAAGAAAGCTTTACATATTTGCACTTGCATGGAAAGATGGCACAGGAAACGGAGGGGCTATTGTAAAAGTGACTGAGAAATGGATCAGGGTATCATGGAGGCAACATGCTGGAGTTGACCCATTGAACAGTGCTGGTAGGGTGGAAGTTGCCAACAAGGAGAACTCCATGATTTTAGGAGGGATGGGAAGGAGTGAAAGCAGAAGGGCATGAAATAGATTGACGGGATACTCCACCGTATCTAATCACACTGGTAGGGAATGCTTGGTTTAAGAAAAAGGATAAATATCAGAAGAACTACTAATTGGAAAATGTTGCACAAAAAGGGAAATACATTCACTTCTGAGGGCTAAGGGAAGACATAAGTCAGAAATTCACAATTTGTTTTGTGACTAGCTTTTCATTTAGAATTTGAGAACTTTTCAAGTCAAACTATTTTCTGTCTTGCTTATGCTTGACACTAAGGGTGTACTCTTTATAGCCTTGTAAATACCAACATATGGATTATTCCAAAAAAGCTATACTCAAACCAAACAGATTAAATTAATTCATTGACAAATATTTTTCTTTATGAAGATGAAATTTCTCCATAATTTTTTAACATAGCCATTAAGTTCAACAAACCTGTGATTTCTAAGTGCATATAGCTATCCATTGGCAGAGGCAAAGACAAGAAGTTAAATGGATCAAATCGAACACTAATGTGACCACACGTTTTACATTTGACTTGTGATTTTAGCTGTCCGTGGAACAGGTCGACCACAATTGATTTATTTCTCCTTAAGTGATTTTCCCAAGCCTAAAAGAGGACAGAAATAAGAGGTGAACAGAAATGCATGGCTTTAACAATGAAGTAGGAAGTACCTACCTTGACTTTTAAAACATTCAAAACTGTGAACTATACAACCAAAGATGATGGGAACTGCAGATGCTGGAGATTCCAAGATAATAAAATGTGAGGCTGGACGAACACAGCAGGCCAAGCAGCATCTCAGGAGCACAAAAGCTGACGTTTCGGGCCTAGACCCTTCATCTGATGAAGGGTCTAGGCCCAAAACGTCAGCTTTTGTGCTCCTGAGATGCTGCTTGGCCTGCTGTGTTCGTCCAGCCTCACATTTTATTAACTATACAACCAAGATTATTTTAAAATTTTTTATCCACTGAAGCAAATTCATTACTATTGCATTTTTTAATCTTAAATTAATGAATATAGGATAATATTGACTAACTGCTCCCTCAATTAAAAAAATCTACTTTGAAAATTTCTGTCTGTAGTTAGTTGAATGTAAGTAACTAAAATTCTGGCTGAGTATGCAGGTTAGGAAGCCTACTGCAGTTGCCAGTGCACAATATTTCAGTCAATTTAATATGTAGTATGGTCCCACAGCAGGGTTCCACTAATCCTCAAGGCAACTGACTGTGGTTCAACCCAAGAGACATCATGCATCAAATTACTAAAATATTCCTAAGGATACTAATACGCGCCCAGACAAAGAACAAAGAACATTCCAGCACAGTACAGGCCCTTCAGCCCTCGATGTTGTGCCGACCTGTCATACCGATCTCAAGCCCATCTAACCTACACTATTCCATGTACGTCCATACGCTTATCCAATGACAACTTAAATGTACCTAAAGTTGGCGAATCTACTACCGTTGCAGGCAAAGTGTTCCATTCCCTTACTACTCTGAGTAAAGAAACTACCTCTGACATCTGTCCTATATCTTTCACCTCTCAATTTAAAGCTATGCCCCCTCGTGCTCGCTGTTACCATCCTGGGAAAAAGGTTCTCCTTATCCACCTTATCTAACCCTCTGATTATTTTATATGTTTCAATTAAGTCACCTCTCAACCTTCTTCTCTCTAACGAAAACAGCCTCAAGTCCCTCAACCTTTCCTTGTAAGACCTTCCCTCCATACCAGGCAACATCCTACTAAACCTCCTCTGTACCCTTTCCAAAGCTTCCACATCCTTCTTATAATGCGGTGACCAGAACTGTACGCAATACTCCAAGTGCAGCCGCACCAGACGCAAAATAATTTCTGGCAGAATGCTCTTAATGGGAAAATGTGTCAGCAATAATACTTTCAAAGATCAGAGAAAAATATTTCTTCTGTCAATATTGTGACGAATTGACAAAGTGATTTGAAGAAAGAGAAAAGGCTTTTTGCTTATATTCAAGGAGGATATAAACTATGATTTTTGTTTAAAGCTACCAATTTAAAGGCAATGTATTGCAAAATTTCTACAGATACTTAAGCTCAATACATAAAATTACTGAACAGGAATCTTCAGTATAGTTTACATTTGTAGAAAAAAAACAATATCATGCAAGAAATTATCGTATAACTAGTCATTTAACATGCAAGATTAAGAGGTTTCAAACAAAGAACTACTGACCTCTGCTGCGACCTCAAAATCTGGACGACCATTGCTATCTTTCAGTTCTACATACGGCTTTTCATGAACTCTGTTAAGGTCTTCGTGAAGACCATCCAATAAGAATGCGAGGAGTTCTTGGGAGTCCTGTTGCTGAAAGCCATTAAATCTAGGGGCATACTTTGCTATTGTCCACTAAAAATAAAACAAAAAAAATAAAATCTGTAGTTTGTCACAGAACAAACATAAAAATTGGTGTTTCTTAGTAACAGTTTATCAAAGAAATATTTTTTCGTCACTGTTCTCACTTAGGTATTCCCTTCTGAAATGTGTCCTCTCTGTTCATGCTTTCCATTTTAAATATTTATTTTACAGGTTTTTGAGAAGAATATCTACTAAGCAAAGTCAATAATTTATTTTACCACTGCCACACTTAGCAAAAAGTTCATTTACCAGACTTCATTTCTTCATACAGAAACTTTAACAGTAAGTTACCACAGCATGAAATAAAAATGAAAAATGGTTTATTGCTAATTCTCTCATTTATTCCATAGTAACTGCTAGCGTTAGTTAACTAACATTTTTCTAAATAAAAATTCAAAACAAACTGTCATCACAATGGATCTTACTTACTGAAATATTTTACCAAAACACACTTCCTTACCCTGAGTTTAAGCGGTGCTATATTCTTCTGAGTTCCACTCCATAATTCTTGGATAAGATCCCCATAGCACTTGGCCATATGACCTTTCATGCCTAATGGGTTAGCCCTGCATTAAATCACAAGACAGTCAAACTGACCTTTCAACAATATACTCAGTTTAATATTTCATTGCATAGTATCTCGAAAATCAGGAGTCACTGATTATTCAACAGAAGATTACTTATATCTTCTGTTGTTGATTATTTGATTAACATTTGAAACATTTAACAATGTGGCTAAACAGCCTAAAAGAAAAATCAAATGCAAGAGTAGACTGCATTTGCTCCCTCAGTCTGCTAAATCATTCAATGAAATCATGATTAAATGCTGGATCAACTGCACTTTCCAAAATCCTGGATTCCATTTGGACCTAAAAGCTTACTGACAAATGGGTACTCAAATTTAGCTCAGGAGATACTTGACACAAAATACTTTTTCCTTTAAACTTTGACACTATTTATAAAAATGAATTAAAGGAGTGTTGAGAGTTCACTGATTCAGTTCTGTTTTAACAGATCAAGAAACACAGAATCAATTTGTTAAGTTCCTTATCCTTACTAGCCAGGTTTTGCTGGACATCTGTCAGGGTATCATATACCAGTTTGGACCTACAAAACATTTCATCCTTGGACAAAAAAGGAACAATGGCTAGCATTCATAAAAACAGAATAGCAACAGTACTGGCAAAGGCAAGATAAGCAATCCAAATGGATTTCTCTTTTCTAATCAAAGTAGCTTGGAAATGCAATACAAAAAAGACAATTGGATGCAATTTTTTGACTAATCTGAATATTCACAAGTCCATGTCAGCAGCATTTAATCTTTTAACAACCCATTTATTCTCTACTTAAATTTCTAAAGCCATCCAAGCATGTAAATAGCATTAGTGTCCAGTTCAGTATATTCCTTGTCAATTTTTAGACATTTTCTTCAGAATCAGATGTTCAAACAAACAAACATTCATTGCTTGGAAAAATTTAAGACAAATATATTCAACGCAATTATCTTGTCCCATTTACGTGACCTTAATTTCAGGCAAGTATGCTGCACAGGGATAGTGTCTGGTGTGTTTTTAAGTGACAAAGTGTCATGTATTTTAATTGGTTGCCTGGTCTACTTGGACATCATAAATTTCATTTATGCTTCTAAATGCTCATTATTGGGCAGTGTCAACGACAGCTTGAAGAATTATCTTTCTTTAAATTACAATAGACAAAGTTAACTATAGTCATTTTTATAGTTTAAGCTAATGGCTAAAACATCTCACCATGCCATTTAGATGGAAAATTATACAGACATAATGCCAATGTTGATGCCTTTGCTCAGGCAACGTAATATATACACTTTCCTGTAAAGGCATAAATCCAGAGAAGTCTAAAATCAAATGTCCAAGGTGGTCAACTAATCAATTATAACAGCTAATGATCAACCTTTTGCACAACTGAGTGCAATGACTGAGAAAAACAAATTGTAAACTAAGAAAAATACACTCGTTAGGTGGCAAAGAGAAAAGAAAATCACTTTGTAAACTATCGTTCATTAGCTGACATGCTGCCCAGGAAGGGAACAGTACGTGATATTCCTGGGAAATTTAGGACATTACCTGGAGGCCTGCTGAATATTTGAATGCATTCTCCACCTACTGCAGATTTCTAATAACTTACAAGACCACTGAAGACTTCGTTTCCCTTAATAGTGCCCTCAAGACGTTCCTTTCCTAAGCTGCATTAAGGCACTTTTAACCAAGAGAGGCAGTACAACTTCGAAGTACAACAGATTCTAATTATTTAATAAGGGTCAGACAAATGTGAATTTTTGAAGGGATCTTGGTATTTCTATTTGAAGTATGTAACTGATTCTACAAGATGGGATGTACTATCATTCCAGTACCATTTACACAGCAGAAAAGGCTAACCTAGTACTCATTACAGTGAAAACAGATTTGTCAAGTTCCAAATCAAATAACTTTTTTTGCCACTTTTCAGTGGGAGGTGGCAGATGGGTCAAAAATAAATTGGCAGACTAGTAGTTATCTTTTTCTTGAGAGGTAGCAGCTCCAGCAGTATATGCTCCATTTGGATATATATTTGTTACAACTTAGAAATAGATTTAATTCTACCCACCTAATGCAGCAATAGCTGGTGACAACATTTTAAGAAAATTCTTAAAGTATCTCTGTGAACTGGGTTATCATTTGACTTAATTGTGTATGACTGAGTGACTACTCAGAACAGGTATGTGCATGCGGGGGCAATTGACAACTCCGTAGACACAGGCAGAGGTTTGGGGGCAAAGCATGAGGATGACCAGTTCCTAGAGAGGTGTTTATACGAGCTAGTGAGAAAATTTCATACATTGTCATTGAGTGAAAATTTCGGGGATACAATTTTTCAAACAAGCTGGCAAACTGTCTTTGTTCTACAGCATGAGGAGTATAGTGGAATTAAGAACTTTAAGAATGTAAATAAAAATCTGACAAGAAATCTCATTATGTGCAAAGAAAGTGCATTAACAAATTAGATAATTATAGCTTTAAGCAATTACTCCCATGAAATCAAAGTTAAGCCGAAATAATTTCTGAATGTAATGCTTTACTCTAATTTGCAGCACTTTGTATAACGTTAGATAAATTGCAAGGTCCCAGAGGAGTTATATTGGGCTGCTCTCTCATTTGAGAGAGATGATTAGTGGTCATTTAACCTGAGGGTCATCACACTTCAGGTGAGCGGGAAAGGTTGAGAAGGAGAGTCTTTCAGAGTAACCTGAGCTGATGTGGGAGTTGAACTGTTAATGTACATTAACTACAGGAGTTTAGACTCCCTATGCAGAATGAAGCAATTCAATACAAAATGTACATGACCACATTGTCAAATCATGACAATTAAGTTAACATTATCATACTGTTTTATGAAAAAAATTAAATGTCTTTTGTATTTCAACAGGTGATACACGAGTAGACTACACACATTATCAATTTGTACTATCCTAAAATGAAAGTTTAGAAGTCTAATTTTCTTTTTGAAAGAGCTTACTCTTCTTTTCAAAAATTGTGTGTTGGGAAGACATAATAGTTCCAATGCTACACAATAATCACACCATGCATCAATACGCAACAGCACCATTAATTTAGTATTTGCCTTCATAAGCCAGTTACAAATACTGATGACCATACATAAAATGCAAAATAATATGTGAAGAATATGAAGCAGTGGTGCTTCTTCGGGCTGAGATAAGCAGCCAAGGATTGGTATTGGGACCCGCACTATGTTCTCCAATTTCTGTTTATGCTTGCACTTGGAAATTCAAAGCAAAAAGGTCATGGTTTAATGAAAGCCAATTAGCTCAAAAAAAATTGAAATTGACTAATACTGCATTTAAAAATAAAAATGTTTTTACTACTTCTCAACACAAATACAAGTACACTAGTAATTCACCTGTAAGCCTTTCCAAAATGGTGTACAAAGAAAATATTCATTCTATACTTTGTACAACAAATGTCAAAACTGCAGGAAATTTGAGTTCATGACTGTGGAATAGCTGCAGCCCAATTAATACATATTCATTTTCATAGCTTTCATTGGTCTGCAGAGAATCAAACAAATGGCAAGTGTAGTTCAAACTATCTTATCTGACTTCCAACAAATCCAAAAAATGACACCTTACAAGATGACCAAAATTACATTTCAGCCTTTTTTCAGTAGTCTTTATTCAGGGTGTCTTTTAGAGTAGACACACTTTCTGGTCAACTTGGATGAGTGGTAGAGAATGGGGAGAGAAATCATTACAAATATTCATGAACAATTCTAAACTGAAAAAAAACTTGAAAACACCAGTTGAAATGTGTACTGTAAACAGAAGATAATTTGCAGAATTCTGTTATGCCTCTCCCCATTTTGCTTATTTCTATTAAAACATTTCCTACTCTTTCAGTTTCCTGCTCTCATGAAGCCAGTAATGATAACCCATCTTTTTAAGAGATAGAGATGAACCAGCTGGATTTCCTATCATTTTCCTTTCTTATTTCAAAAGCTCAGCATGTGTAGGTTTCCCTGTTTTCATTTGAAATACTTGTTCTAATATAATCACTGCACACCAGCACAGTATAAGAATGAATATTAAAGCCTTATGTGTTATCATGTACATGTGAAATAATTGAAGAAAAGAATCTTGAAATAAGAGCTGGGAGCATACAAAGAAACTGTCGAACTGTTACAAAAACCTCTGATTCACTCATGTCCTTCATAGAAAGGATCTCACCATTCTCACCTAAATTACCAATGACTTTCAGTCACAGGTCAACATGGTGGAACAGTTTTCTAAAGTGATCATGTACGACACTCAGAAATAGCAAGAATTGCAGGTGCTGGAGTCAGAGGTTACAGTGTGGAGCTGGAGGAATACAGCAGGCCAAGCAGCAGAGGAGCAGGAAAGTTGAAGTTTTGGGTCAGGACCCTTCTTCAGAAATGGGGAGGGGGAAGAGGTAAGGGAGCTCAGAAATAGAGACAGAGAGGGAGGGGAGGGGTGGGCTGGGGATGCCAAGTGGGATGGTGATAGGAGAGTGCAGGTAGGGAGTGGTGGGGATTGGTCGGTGAGATGGGAAGGTAAGGACACCCCACAGCCCAAGAGATATTTCCCTTTCCACCCCAACCTGCCTTTCAAAGGGGCCACTCTCTCCACGACTGCCTTGTCTGCTCCACACTCCCCACTAATCCGACCACTCAACACCTTTCCCTGCAACCGCAGGAAGTGCTACACCTGTCCCTCCACCTACCCTCTCACTTCCATTCAAGGCACAAAACAAGCCTTCCATATTAAACAGGGGTTCACCTGCATATCCGTCAACTTAAGTGCATATGCTGCTCCTGATGTGGCCTCCTCTACATTTGTGAGACCAAGCGGAGACCATTTTGTACAGCATCTGTGCTCTGTGCATAACAAACACCACCTTCCAGTCACAAACCATTTTAACTCTCCCTCCCACTCCCTGGGCGTCATGTCCGTCCTGGGCCTCCTCCAGTGTCATAACAACACCACCCGCAAACTGGAAGATCATACCTTCTCTTCCATCTCAGGAGTCTACAGCCCAATGACCTAAACGTAGATTTCAACAGTTTTAAAATCTCCCCATCCCCAGCCTCATCCCATGTCGAACCCTCCCTCTCGTCCCCACCTCCTTGACCTGACACAACATGTTCATCTTCTCTCCCACTTATCCGACCTACTCACCTCACTGACCTATCACCATCCCTTCTGTGTTCTCCAGATCCCCCTCCTTTTGATTTCTGAGTTCCCTTTCCTCTCCCCATTTCTGAAGAAGGGTCCTGACCCAAAACATCAACATTCCTGCTCTTCTGATGCTGCCTGGCCTGCTGTGTTCCTCCAGCTCGACACAGTGTTATACAAGACACACAATGTGAACAACGAAGCATGGGCAGTAAATGCTAGCCTTGCCAGCAGTGCCCACACCTCAACCATTAAACATATCCTGTGATGGTTGTCAACTACTTCTGTTTGGATAAAAATTTGACAAATTCTTCCTATGTGACAGGACAGTTCCAATTTTCAATGAAACCCACTCTGGATAAACACATCTAGTATAAGTGTAATTCTTTTCACAACTGTAGAATATTTTGTTTGAACAGCATAAGGTACATCAAATTGCATGAAGTAAGGAAACAGGTGGCTTTTTGTATGAATTGGAATTGAATTTCCAAAGATTATGAGACTGGATCAATGGTGCATTTCAAGTTCCACAGATAGATTGAACGAAAATCCTTACCTGTTGAGTTCATAAAGATGTCTCCCTGAGATGAAGTATCGAGTGAGTGGCTGTGTGTTACTGACACACTGGATACTAGAATTCATAAAACATGTGTTTCCCAGATTACTTAACCCTGTTGCACCTTTTTCAGTTGGAACTAGAACAAAAGAAGTGTTACAGCTAATTATGTGATTCAGAACAATAAAACAAATAAATAAACATAAGCAAATAGTCAAATATTGAGAACAAAAACAAACACGAAAATATAACTGCCAAGTGGACCTGCGCAAATAAATGATCAATAACAAGATGAAATGGTATCCACAACTGAGGAAGATCTAAAATTAAGTAAAACATACTGACGACCTGCAGTTTATGCAAGGCCAACTGAGATGTCATTGATTTCTTTTTAAAAAAAAGAACTACCCTGCAAGATAATAAAATGTGAGGCTGGATGAACACAGCAGGCCAAGCAGCATCTCAGGAGCACAAAAGCTGAAGTTTCGGGCCTAGACCCTTCATCAGAGAGGGGGATGGGGGGAGGGAACTGGAATAAATAGGGAGAGAGGGGGAGGCGGACCGAAGATGGAGAGTAAAGAAGATAGGTGGAGAGGGTGTAGGTGGGGAGGTAGGGAGGGGATAGGTCAGTCCAGGGAAGACGGACAGGTCAAGGAGGTGGGATGAGGTTAGCAGGTAGTGGGGGGTGCGGCTAGGGGTGGGAGGAAGGGATGGGTGAGAGGAAGAACTGGTTAGGGAGGCAGAGACAGGTTGGACTGGTTTTGGGATGCAGTGGGTGGGGGGGAAGAGCTGGGCTGGTTGTGTGGTGCAGTGGGGGGAGGGGACGAACTGGGCTGGTTGAGGGATGCAGTAGGGGAAGGGGAGATTTTGAAACTGGTGAAGTCCACATTGATACCATATGGCTGCAGGGTTCCCAGGCGGAATATGAGTTGCTGTTCCTGCAACCTTCGGGTGGCATCATTGTGGCAGTGCAGGAGGCCCATGATGGACATGTCATCAAGAGAATGGGAGGGGGAGTGGAAATGGTTTGCGACTGGGAGGTGCAGTTGTTTTTTGCGAACTGAGCGGAGGTGTTCTGCAAAGCGGTCCCCAAGCCTCCGCTTGGTTTCCCCAATGTAGAGGAAGCCGCACCGGGTACAGTGGATGCAGTATACCACATTGGCAGATGTGCAGGTGAACCTCTGCTTGATGTGGAATGTCATCTTGGGGCCTGGGATGGGGGTGAGGGAGGAGGTGTGGGGACAAGTGTAGCATTTCCTGCGGTTGCAGGGGAAGGTGCCGGGTGTGGTGGGGTTGGAGGGCAGTGTGGAGCGAACAAGGGAGTCACGGAGAGAGTGGTCTCTCCGGAAAGCAGACAGGGGAGGGGATGGAAAAATGTCTTGGGTGGTGGGGTCGGATTGTAAATGGCGGAAGTGTCGGAGGATAATGCGTTGTATCCGGAGGTTGGTAGGGTGGTGTGTGAGAACGAGGGGGATCCTCTTGGGGCGGTTGTGGCGGGGGCGGGGTGTGAGGGATGTGTCGCGGGAAATGCGGGAGACGCGGTCAAGGGCGTTCTCGATCACCGTGGGGGGAAAGTTGCGGTCCTTAAAGAACTTGGACATCTGGGATGTGCGGGAGTGGAATGTCTTGTCGTGGGAGCAGATGCGGCGGAGGCGGAGGAATTGGGAATAGGGGATGGAATTTTTGCAGGAGGGTGGGTGGGAGGAGGTGTATTCTAGGTAGCTGTGGGAGTCGGTGGGCTTGAAATGGACATCAGTTACAAGCTGGTTGCCTGAGATGGAGACTGAGAGGTCCAGGAAGGTGAGGGAAGGTGAGGTGCTCCCACGACAAGACATTCCACTCCCGCACATCCCAGATGTCCAAGTTCTTTAAGGACCGCAACTTTCCCCCCACGGTGATCGAGAACGCCCTTGACCGCGTCTCCCGCATTTCCCGCGACACATCCCTCACACCCCGCCCCCGCCACAACCGCCCCAAGAGGATCCCCCTCGTTCTCACACACCACCCTACCAACCTCCGGATACAACGCATTATCCTCCGACACTTCCGCCATTTACAATCCGACCCCACCACCCAAGACATTTTTCCATCCCCTCCCCTGTCTGCTTTCCGGAGAGACCACTCTCTCCGTGACTCCCTTGTTCGCTCCACACTGCCCTCCAACCCCACCACACCCGGCACCTTCCCCTGCAACCGCAGGAAATGCTACACTTGTCCCCACACCTCCTCCCTCACCCCCATCCCAGGCCCCAAGATGACATTCCACATCAAGCAGAGGTTCACCTGCACATCTGCCAATGTGGTATACTGCATCCACTGTACCCGGTGCGGATTCCTCTACATTGGGGAAACCAAGCGGAGGCTTGGGGACCGCTTTGCAGAACACCTCCGCTCAGTTCGCAACAAACAACTGCACCTCCCAGTCGCAAACCATTTCCACTCCCCCTCCCATTCTCTTGATGACATGTCCATCATGGGCCTCCTGCACTGCCACAATGATGCCACCCGAAGGTTGCAGGAACAGCAACTCATATTCCGCCTGGGAACCCTGCAGCCATATGGTATCAATGTGGACTTCACCAGTTTCAAAATCTCCCCTTCCCCTACTGCATCCCTCAACCAGCCCAGTTCGTCCCCTCCCCCCACTGCACCACACAACCAGCCCAGCTCTTCCCTCCCACCCACTGCATCCCAAAACCAGTCCAACCTGTCTCTGCCTCCCTAACCGGTTCTTCCTCTCACCCATCCCTTCCTCCCACCCCTAGCCGCACCCCCCACTACCTACTAACCTCATCCCACCTCCTTGACCTGTCCGTCTTCCCTGGACTGACCTATCCCCTCCCTACCTCCCCACCTACACTCTCTCCACCTATCTTCTTTACTCTCCATCTTCGGTCCGCCTCCCCCTCTCTCCCTATTTATTCCAGTTCCCTCCCCCCATCCCCCTCTCTGATGAAGGGTCTAGGCCCAAAACGTCAGCTTTTGTGCTCCTGAGATGCTGCTTGGCCTGCTGTGTTCATCCAGCCTCACATTTTATTATCTTGGAATCTCCAGCATCTGCAACTACCCTGCAAGAATGTTTTGATCCCATTACAAAACACCATTAAACCCAATAAAACTACTTAGATTATTTCCACCGACAAAGCTATCAGGAATCACATTCTTAATTCTTTTGTGAAGTTTCAGAAGATTAAAAATGTGGCATTGCAAGTTGTAGGTCTGCTCTGTATTAATACTTTTCATGTGAACAAAAGAAATCGGATAGATTTTTTGCTCAATATAAGCTTTGTGAGCACATTTCCCCAAGATATATATAATCTTAAGAATCACAGTATTCCCAACAACTCCAGCCTTGTTGCAAGCGAAATGTTTGTTTGAATATGTATTACACACTAAGCACTGCAGTCGTACATATTTAATATTCCAACTAAAACAGCTCATTTTCGCATCTATATGAACCAAGCCTCACTGAGCTATATCTTTCTATGTATTAGAACAGAAATTAGTAATACAAATAACAATTGTGGGGTCAATAGCAAAAACAACAAATTTATCATACATACTTATGGCCATATTGAAATGATTTGCATTTATCTGAATGAGATTACATAATTAGTCACTCAGAAGTAAAGATCTTGAATATTGCTTTTGAAGCTTTTCAGCTTGTCCTCATTAGGACAGATAGAAGTTTACTCTGGCTGAGGACCCGCCATGGAGAATTCACCTGGGAATTGTTGTCCCCATGTTTCTCTAACTCAATAAAAGGCAACACGTCTATGCATTTTCCTTCCAGACATGGAACACTGGTTTCTGCTTATGAACATACATAGCTTCTAGCAAGTGTAAGTGAGCTTTAGTAAAATAACTCATTTGAAGTTGCTAGAAGCTATATACATTTCCCTACAAGGAAAAGGAATGCCAGACATTGTTTAACTCAAAAATAGGGACAATGTTGTCGAAGACAGAGCCTCAACCAATCAATATCCTTTTCTCATGAAGTACAAATTGTCACTCCCTTTGACATCCTTACATTGTCCTGATAATTGGACGATGAAAATCTTCAGTGGCTTTTTTTTCCAATGTTAGTAATGCAATTGCAATGAGAAATAATTATTCCCAAGTGAAAAGGGAAGAGCCAATATTTATAATGAAGTATTGACTGACATTAGAAAACATTTTAAATTTATGCTCCTTTTTATATTTTTCACTTTTAATATTTCAAGTCAAAAGTTCTTAATTTTAACTTAAAGAAAGCCATCAGTTAACGATAATTAATTGGAAATAAACAACAAATTTGCTTGCTTCAGTTTTAGTAATTGCGAAACTGAATTGCTCAGTGACCCCACAACATGAAATGAATCAGACCACCTCAGAGCTGAAGTTCTATATTTATACCTACCCTTGTGTCTGTCCATTTTGCTACTGTTTGCAATGAATGACATCTCCTCCGGCCAACTCATATCTTTGTTGCGAACTATTATAAGAAATGCAGGATATCAGGCTGGTAGTACTGTAACAATGCTCATATTTAAGTAACTGGAAAGTCTGTTTTGACATAAAATTTAGAACTTATGCTTTGCAATTCTTTTTAAAATCTTGTTTTTGTTCCATGCACATAACACAGCTAACCAGATGGGTCAATTTTTATTTGCTGGTTACTGTCGGTGTTTAGCTGGCTGTTAGGAAAAGGGGCAATAAGATTTTTTTTTTAAAAAACCTCAGTAAAAAGCTGATCCACTAATTCTTTAATTCCTTTATATGGGGAAGATTCAGAAATAACTTGATATCTCTCCTTAATAATATAGCTGAGATCAAAAATGCTCCTGGATGAACAGGCCTGGACTGACCTCTAACAGTCTGTGATTCAGAACACAAATTTAAACAGGTAGCACCATCATGCTACTGGCAGACTTTTTCAGGCCCTCAAGCCATTTGTACTATCCTGCCGAAGGGTTGTACTGTTGTATAGTACACAAGCTGTGTTAATTCATTGTTACTTAGAAGTAAGATTGCATACATTTGTGTCTAATGTTCATTTTAAATGAATTATGCAAAATTCCTAACATTAAAAACTTCACAATTATCTAAAGGTTCTATATTGTTACAGTATATTTGATACAACTTCATGAAAATAAAATCATTAGTAGTTTTAATTATATTTCACTTACTACCCAAATTATACAGATGCGACCATGTATTGAGCTAGTTAGAAAATAAAATGTACGCTTGACCATATGAAGAATCTGCAAATTCTGCTGACAAATATCTCCTTTTCAATGCTGCTCGAAAATTTTGGCATTCCCAACATGATCAAGGAAACACACAAGCATAAGACTGCTGCAATTCAAAAGGAATCTAAAGCACCATGACCACCTTATGGAAACTAGAAATGGGCAGATGACACAGTGCCTGAATTACTAGAACTGAACAGATTAAAAAGTTCATAACCAGGTAGTCACTGAAAATAAAAAAGGAAATTACATGTATTTTGTAAATTATTAACCATTTAGTGAGAAAAGTTGTGTGTTGCTTTTGTGGAATTGAAAATTTGATTGGCAGGAATAGTTCCAAGTTACGAGGAATTGGATGATTAGCTAATTCAATACATTGCACCTCCAAATGTAGAAGGAAGAAGGACAGATCAGAGAATGGACTATAAAATGGGTGTACTTGTACTTGGGGAGGCCATGATATGTCTTCAAATAAATTCATGGGTTAAAGCTTGGAATAAATTCTCAGGCTTCCAGTCATAACTGTCTGCCTTGGCAATGTGCAGAAGTCAGCATCAAATTATATTCAAATATTTAATTTTTGTTGCAGGGAGGAGCAGATCACTTTGGATAGGTTTTCAAGGTTTGCTATCACAATGGGGTTTTCCAGTTCGTGTGTCTGTACATTTGTCTCTACTGCAGACTAATTGACTGATATTGATTGCCACGATATGTCAATTTCAGTATTGCCAATGTCAAGCAACTACCAGAATAGTACAGCAACTAGGAGGGTCTTCATAATTTGTACTTCTTCCAGAAGTTCCAATGTTCCTAATTAATGATTTCTAGACATGTGAATTTTACAGTGAACTGCAAAGTTATTCTTAAAACTTCAACAGCACACCAAGTATAATAATCACAAAACATGTGATTATGTTTTTGACTAATTGCTTGAAAATGCATGCCCAGACAAAAAAACTCAGGCTAATGAGTCTGTGAACTGCATAATTGGGATTTCAGAAAGGCTTACGTAATCTGCACAGCAGCAACATCTATAATTTGGATGATGCTTTTAAAAAGCAAATCTAGCTAGTAATTACAAAGATAACCTGTTCTATAAGCAATGGTTGTATATCAGAAAGCAGCAGACTGTAGACTTATCCAAATCAGGTGATTTGAATGTAAACAATTAGATCTAGTTTTTAGGATTAGTTATATTGCATTTCAGAAATGAATAGTACACCATTCACGTATTATTTAATACTGCATTGAAAAAGATAACAAAGAAAACGCGAAGAATCACACCGCCAAGTTTACTAGATAAAAGAAATAAAAACCAATAAAAACAACTTGCTGTGGGGAGTAATGGGAAATAACAGTATACCATCACAATGGAAAGCTGATCTATACTTCACTCCGAAGGGATAGATGGCAGAATTTATGGCTGAAACATCTTGTTAATGAGTGTAGCCTAAGTGTAATGATTTTACGGACAATCATTCTGCCAAGACTACATGGGAACTTGAAATGCACCTGTCTAGAATACAGTGAACTGTTTTATTTCCCTAAAAAGGGAAATATATACTGGAATCAGAAACATTCTAGAGAAGGTTCATTAGGTGATCCCACGCTTGGAGAGATTTTCTTAGGAACAGTGGTTGAATAGATTGGGCAGTTATTCATTGGAGTTTAGAGGAATGATTCTCAGGAGGCATGACAGGGTAGATGTAGATATTATTTCCTTCTCAACAAGTTTAGTTAAATTTCACAAGCATTTTATGCACATTCACTAAACAAAGTCAAGACTCTCAAAGATCAAATGATTAGAGATGAGATATAAATGGCCCAATTAAATCAACGGAGGAATGAGATTTGTCTCAACATTGGTAGTCCCGCACAAAATACTAGATATTCATTAAATATTAAGAGCAATGTTATTAAGCAGAAATGGTAAGCTGGAGAATGCAGTTTCTAAGGCCAAAGACATGTTTTAAAATTATTTTACCCTGTATTGTGTCAAGGAGATTTGAAATGAATCACTGCCATATTGAGAATTGAAGTGTTCATTTACACCTGGGATCATCAAATATATCAGTTAATTTTAATGATCTTTGTGCTTTTCTCAAAAATATTGTCTCTTTACCTTCAATTACCAAGTGCTGCTCATCTAGAATTTTCAAATCTTCTAATGTGTGGTCCTCATCGTCCAGTAGTGCCAGGTAGTTCTTAAAAAAATGTGTACGTCATATTAAATGATCATCTCAACAGAATACAATCAATCAACCAAATACTGAAAGTTCTGTTTTACCTCACTGTTGTATAGCCACAGTCGCATGTCTTCCTCTTTTATTCGAAGCCGCTGAGATAAGTATTCATGTATATCTTTTATTGTTTGCATACGGCTGAAGCAGCCAGTGTAAGCTAACACCCGTTTCATTGGAGAAGATGGTGAAGGTACATTTCCTAAATTCATAATAAATACATTAAGATGAAAGCATACTAGTCACAATACACAATAATTAAACATGTTATGCTACTCGGATTGGGGTTGGGCAGCCAATTCCTGATAAGCATTGAAAATGGCACTCTGCAACCATACAATGTCTTGCTAACAAATTAAGTTAGACAAGGTCAGTCCACCTTCATAATCATTGATATCATGAGTTTCAACCACTAACCAGACTTCAATAAATAAAATTAATTTTAAGTACAGTCAACAACTGTCCGTGTCAAAGAATTGCAACAATGAGGCTAGCCAATAAATTTTGTTTCCATTTCAGTATGTGACTCAGTTAACACGGTAATACAAAACAGGCTCCATAAATTTCAGATTCAGACTGCTTTGTAAGTCAATTTAATTGCTAATAAAAAATGAATAATAATAAAACAAAATTGTATTTATAAAATATTTTCTACATGGCAAGGAAATTGATGATAAAACCAATTTAAGCATAGCATCTTATTATTGTACTTTTAAATCAAATTATACTTGAAGGCAGTTCAACACATCTACAAAGTTTAAAACTTTATCTTTGATAACAGGAACTTCAGGTCATTGTTCAATCTGCAGTTGCCATCTGGTGTTCTTATATGATCTGAAATCTACTCAACCAATGGGATAATACATGAAAAGGATAATACCCTTAACGTGTCTCATAATACAATAAAATTAAGCAGGTTACATTGAAAATACAATTTACAGAAAGAACCAAATCTCAGTCATGATATGAGGTTACTAATAGGGAAAACTCTTCCTGAGGGGATGTTAGTAAGGAACTGCAAAATGTCTGAAACATTACAAAAAGTCAGTTAAAAGGTAGAATTCTCACAGATTTGGTAATGATGATCTGGGTAGTAGAGGGGGGGAAATTTAAAATTAAAGTGAATAAAAAATTACAACTCATGGCAAAGAGTAGATCAACTTCTCAAGTTTAAGATGATTTGTAAATTTATCCACTGAAAACAGCCCAGTAAGGCTAAGAATCTAATTTGTGAACAATTTCTAATTGTTTGAATAACACAATTCTCTAGAGAATTTTTCAGCACGTATACAACAAAAATATGACAATAAGGGATAGAATTAGTGAAACTTAGACTTTAAGTAAAATAAATCAGTTAAATCACAAATTTAGAGGTACAGATGCAAGATTACAGCAAGAAAATAGATTGGATTAAATTTAATCCAGAGTTCAAATTCATAAAAATCATCATGGAGTAAGTCTTTGAAGTTCATGAGGTCTTAACAAATTTCTCAGGCTCAGAAACTCACAAAGGACCACATCCACTCAATAGTACCCCAAGTATTGTAAGTGCAGGTAGTCTTGTTATGTCTCAGCTTTCTGAATCGTAAACTTAATTTTGAATACTTTCATTTCTGGTTCAATTATCCACTCAGCAGTTAATAATGGAATTGGATTACTCCTACGCAATGGTGGTGGTCAGCGAACATTCTGTTTTTGAATGATCTTGGCACGGTCACAGTTTACAGATAATTGATTTCACGTGTAAAATTTGTGCGGGCATGGTCTTCAGTTTGTAGACCAAAATCATCTGCATTTTGAGAAACCCCCAATTCAAAACTATAATCTTGGTTTGAAAATACAATGCAGATGGAATTAGCAGTCAGCAAAGCAGAGAAGTAATTGCTCCCTTTTCTTGCTGCAGTCTTGCATTACCTCCAGATGCATGTTGAGGAAATGTTCTTAGGCTCATCATACCCATATTCATCCAAATGTTTGACTGCTGTGTACGCGTGGCTGGTTGTTGACGCAAGAAAAGTAGGTAACGAGGAAACAATTCCAGTTCTGCTTCATTACTCGCTGTGTTTTTAATGACCTAATTAAGATGTTAAAAAAGAAATATTAGTAGTTACTGTTCTGACCACATTGTTACAGCAATTTTTTTGAAGTGACAGAGAATCTGTCAATATTTTTATACCTGCCACATAAATACCAAGATTTTGGATGCAATGTGCCTGAGACAGTGAATTGGAACAACTGTTTGCTTCACAAAAAGCCAGAACTGCAATATTAAATATTTCAGATTTTGCAAACAGCATTAAGCAAAGCAAAGTAAAATACAATTCAGGAGCACCATTAATATTGCTGTGTTGCTAAAAACTGGAAATTTCTGTCAGCAATTTTATACTCTGACAAGGGTCAATTATGAAATCATACAGCAGGTGATTACCCATCAAATAACAACATTTCTAACATTAAACTAATCAGTATTCAATTCATGCTGTTACATTTTCTAAAACTTTAGTTATTTGAATGAATTATTATAGAAAGCACAATAATGCGTGCAACATCCCAATTTTATCAACTTCAGTAACCAAATAGACACTATTTACTCTCTATTGTTTTTCCTCAGGGAAGACATAGTATAGGCTATCGTGAAGAAAGGGGATTATTATTTCTTGACTAAATCATTAAAGAGTGTGAGGATTTTGTGGTTTCAGTACAATACTACACCGTTTGCTTTATGTGCACTCCAGGGTAGCTTACACATCTTTGAAAATGTTTTGCCACAATTCTGTGGTCTTTACAGTTTATTGGTGCATGACACTTCTACATACACCATGCATGGAAAATACAGCCTAGTAACATAGTAGTAATGATATTTTACTAATAAGATGAACAGCATACAGTTCGGAGAAAGAGTCACGGGACCCGAAACATTAACTCTGTTTTCTCTTTCACAGATGCTTGCCAGACCTGCTGAGCTTTTCCAGCAACTTTGTTTTTGTTACTAAAAACCCATATGTGTTTAAACCTCAGTTGTAAAATGTGATTTAAACCTAGTAAATTACCATAATAATCTGCTAACTTGTGAAAACATACTAATTTGTTCATGTCCTTCCAGTCAATGTCCTGCATGAGAATTAACCTCCTAAGATTCATTAATTCTTTTCTTTACTTATTCACAGATGTAGGTGCTGCTGTCTGCTGGCTAGCATTTATTGCCTTGGAGCAGGTTGTTGTTTGCTGCTTTCTTAATTGTTGCATTCTGGCATGGGTACATCTGCAGGGCTATAATGCACGGATTTACAGGATTTTGAGTCAATGACGGAATAGTGAAATAAAGACAAAAATAGAGAGCTGGTGAAACAAGGCAATTCTGACAACGGGTCATTGAACTTGAAACATTAATGAATTTCTCTCTACATACATTATCAGGCTTGTTGTGTTTCTCCACAGTTTTTCTTTCAGATTCCCAGTATCCGCAGTTCTTTGCGCTTTAATAAGGAACAGTGATACTGAATTCTGATTAGATATATTTAGAGAACTTTTACTTTGAAAATTCCTACCCAGGAGCCTCCTGTTTTCAAACAGGCCAGGAATCCTTGTAGCCAGTAGGGGAACAGGATCAACATATGAGCCACACTGAGCTTTGCAGCAAAAGTTGTTCCATATTCATTTTTAATCCTACAATTCTCCAAGCTCTCTATTCAGCTTAAATGAGTTGGATCACACTGAAGTCTATGACTTTAAAGACCTTTATTGAATGTTTATCAGAGAGGATTTGCCATCAGACTTTTAATTTCTGAAGCAATTACTTCAGAATCAGCTGCATCTGGATTTACACACGTCCAACACGCAATTCCAGTCTGAAAAAATTGGTGATTTGATCATTGAAATATCTGGGCCACTATTCATAGTGGCAGTATGGCTTGGAGATGAACTTACAGGTGGTGGCATCCCATGTATTTGTTTCCCTTGTCCTTTGAGATGGTAAAGACCACAGGTTTGGAATGTACTAAGGAGATTTGGTGAGTTATTACAGTGTAGCACAGACTGCTCCCACTGCGCATGACTATGCAGGAAATGAGTGAAGGTGTTCAATGACTGGCATGTCAATCAAATGAGTTGCTGTGTCCTGGATGGTGTCAGGCTTCAAGTTTTATTGGAGTTGCATTCATCCAGGCAAATGGAGAGTATTCCATCACACATCTGATTTCTGCCTCGTGGACGGACTGGGGACGTAGGAAGAGAATTACCATAGAACTTTCACAGCCTGAGCTGCTTTTGCAGCCTGATTATTTGACTGGTCCAATTCAG
Organism: Stegostoma tigrinum; assembly: GCF_030684315.1. Lineage (NCBI taxonomy): Eukaryota > Metazoa > Chordata > Chondrichthyes > Orectolobiformes > Stegostomatidae > Stegostoma > Stegostoma tigrinum. The sequence continues at coordinate 23,552,303 of NC_081380.1, forward strand.
ATTCTGGTTAGTGATAATCCCATGAAGGAGAAATCATATCCAACAAGTTTGCTCGAATTCTTTGAAGAGATAACAAGCAGGATATATAAAAAGGGAAGCTGTGGATTACTATGTTTGGATTTTCAGAAGGCATTCAATAGATGCCACACAAGGGCCTACTTAAGACCCTTTACTGTTGGAAGTAGTGTTATAGCATGAATAGAAGATTAGCTAAGAGTCAGGATAAGGGTGCATTTTCAGGAAGGCAACCTGTAACTTAAGGAGGACAGTCAAGTTGAACACTTTTTCTTTATTTCTTCATTCTGTACCTTTATACTTTATGTCTTTGTTTACTTTTTGTGTGTTTTAAGATGTTGAAGAGAGTGGTGACACTATGCAGCGCTTTGCACTGTATTTTGTTACATGTGACAATAAATAAATCAAATCAAAAAACTAGTGCTTGCTGGGATCAGTGCAGCATCCACAATTATTTACAATATATATTTATGGCTTGGATGAGATAAGTACATATACTATAGCCAGGTTTGTGAATGATAAAAATAGGTGGAGGGGTAAGTGTCGAGGATAACAAAGAGTCACGAAAAGAAGACGAGAAGTTAAGCGAGTGGACAAAAACTTGGCAGATTGAATATAAGGTGGGGAGATTTGAAGTTTTGCACTTTGGCAAAAAGTTAGAGGAGCTGAATATTATTTAAATGGAGAAAAACTGCAGAAAGCTTGTGGAAGTTAAGTCCAGTCTTCACAATAAGGATACCCTTCATCATGTTGTGTGGTATGACAAACACATTAAATGGGACAGATTTCAGACAGATGTAGGAACTGGTCATCGATGAGACAGTGTTAGCCATCAACAGCAGCAGAATTGTAGTCAAACACAATCTGTAATCTATTGTTTGTCTGTCCAACTGTCTCTCTCTCTCTTTGGCTCAATCCTATCGTTTACTCCCTAACCCACCCACCTAACTATTTTCTACGTATAAAGTGATGTTTTCCCAGCCACCAGCAGTTCCGAGGAAGGGTTACTGGACCCCAAATGTTAACTGTTTTCTCCTCCACAGATGCTGCCAGACCTGCTCAGCTTTTCCAGCAACTTTGTTTTAGTTCCTGAAATTTACAGCATCCGCAGTTCTTTTGGTTCTTACAATCTGTAACGTCACAGACTAGCATACTGCTCTCAAAGGCCTAGCCCATTTCAAGTTCTAGTCTACAAAAGCCCTGGGATATTCACTGGGGATTCAGTAATGATAATACTATTGAATATTAAGGCTTGAGTGTTAGATTTCCTCTTGTTTAAGATGCTCAATGCCAGACACTTGTGCAGTGTAAATGGTACTTGCCAGTTGTCAGCTCAACGTTGGACACTGTCCAGGTCTTGCTGCATTTAGACTTGGGCTGTTTTAGAATCTAAGGAGTTGTGAAAGGTGTTGAACATTATGACATTACCAGCAAGCATCCCTAGTTCTGATCTCATGATGGAGGAAAGGTCATTGATGAAGAAGCTGAAAATGGGCCTAGTATACTAACCGAAGGTGCTCCTACAGAGATGTCCAACAGTTGAGATGACTGACTTCTGACAACAATCATCTTTTGGGTATGTTATGATTCCAAACAGTTTAGCACTCTCCTCAATTTCTATTGACTCCAATTTTGCTAGGGCTCCTTAATACCACACTGCCAAATGTGGCCTTGAATTAAAAGGCTGTTACTTTTTCCCTCACCTCTGTAATTCAGCTCTTTTGTCCATGTTTAAACTAGAATTATAATGAGATCAGGAGCTGAGCAGCCCTGGCTAAAATTATACTAAGCATTCATAAGCAGATTATTGCCAAGAAAGTGCTGCTTGAGAGTACTATGGATGACACCTTCCAACATTTACAGATGATTGAGAGTAGACACAGAACATAGAACATTACAGCGCAGTACAGGCCCCTTGGCCCTTGATGTTGCACCGACCTGTGAAACCAATCTGAAGCCCATCTAACCTACGCTATTCCATTATCATCCATGTGTTTATCCAATGACCATTTAAATGCCCTTAAAGTTGGCGAGTCTACTACTGTTGCAGGCAGGGCATTACACGCCCTTACTACTCTCTGATCTATGAACAAATAGGGAGAAATGACAAAACTCTCATAACGGACAATAACTGATCAGACTGGACTCATTTTGCTTTTTGTGCTTGGACATATCTGAACAAATTTTCCATATTGTTGGGTAGGTGCCAGTGCTGTAGCTTTAATAAAACAGCATCGCTAGGACCGCATCTATTTTCGGGAACCTCCATGGTTGTTGTTACAGAGGACTTGCAGCATCTACAGGGCTGCTCTTGCACTTGTCACTTCGTTTGCCTTAGACACTGCCAGGTCGCCTGTCTGGTTTCGTTCCTTTGAGACTGATGCAAAAATTTAATAAATTAAAAATAAATGCAAGGATGAAGATAACTTACAGGCCGTGGTAGAGCCAGGTTTGCTCCATACCAATGATACAGTGCCCTCCAGACGGGTTCTGGGACAATCTCATAGTCCTTGCCACAAATTAATGCAGGATTCTGTTTCAGGCGTCCACCCTCTAATGTTAATGTAGGAACCTTTACGAAAAAAAACAATTCTCTTTAGGGAAATGTACAAATGCATGACAACTGTTGACATTTTTCTCGATAGCAATGATAGAATATGTTTAAAGAAAGGATCTGTGACTTGTCACAGATGCTGTTGCACAGGTTATGTTGAGCTAGCAGCTTGGTGACAATATCAAATCTGTTGATGGCACCAAATTAAAATTGTATGACAGACTGAAAGATTACAAAAACCTTCAAGAAAATACTACTCTATCAATAAGGATAAGGGATAACCAGATGCTTGAACACAAAACAAAAGCTCACATACTTTGTGAATTAGCTAAATCTGGTGAAAGCAGTACCCCAGTGTTCTCTGCTGGATCCTTTTTTGTGTTATGTTGATACAAGCAATGAGTGTAGGCACAATAGAAAAAGGCACTGATGTTTTCTGAGCTGTATGTAGTGTTGGTGATGGATAAATATGGGTGTAAAAAGTTCAGCTCAGGGATACATGTGCATGTTTGCAAACTGGTTAGTTCATTCTTTTATTGACCAGGGAGAAGAATGTTGTAAATGGCTAAGCAACCTAACTTGTGGCGCAGGCAGAAGACAACAGCTTTTGGTCTTCCCAATAATTGGTTGGTGAAAGGTTTTGCTCAACCAATACTAGCTGTTGGCCAAGCTGAGAGACTCATCATAGGCAACAGCGGGGAGGCAACGGAGGTAGTAGTTAGATAAATTGGGTGTCTTCAACATAATGTGGAATCAGTTGCTTGTTTAGGATGACATCAATAAAGGAGAGCATGAAGATGAGAAATGAGAGGTGGTGAATGATAGAATCTTAGGGATTTCTTAAGGTAGCTGTGCAGGTCCAGGATTGGAAGCCAGGGGTGATTTCCTGGCTATAACTGAATGGGTGGGAATGGAACTAAGAATGGGCAGGCCCATCTAAGTGGATAACTCATGTAATCAACAGTGTCAATGCTAAGGTGAACAGCGTGATAAAAATTCTCATGAAACTCAGTTGAAGTCTGGAATAAGACTAGTTTAAATTGCTGAGCTCAAAAATGCTGGATGACATTAGATTTTATATCCATCTTTTTCAAAAATATAAATTGCAGTTACAAGACCACAGTTTCAAATTTGCTGCTTTTCCAATTTGTCCAAGGGAGATAATTTTGGCTATTTTGTTTTCAATGAATGTTTTACCTTTTGTAACAAAAATAAAACTATGTACATAAATGTTGACGTGATGCATGTGTGAAATGGTCATAGATGGTTTCAGAATGAATATTTGGAGTACATATCAAAGTTAGTCTGTCTGTTTAAAATAGAACATGGGCTCTGCTTCAACAACTAAATCTTCAGGTAGATCTCACCTAGTATCCTGTTAGCTTCTTCTGTCATTATCCACTGGAGTTACAGCTTTTAAGGTGCCAGACATCACCAGACTCTGTGCTCCCCAGAGCAATGAAACATATCTTATTTTGAAATGATAATATACTGCTAGAAATTTACTAATAATTAATTCTAACTGTCATCCTTCTCCTCATTCCACAAGGTAACCAAATCTCCCTTGCAACTTTCTCCGGTAAATGCAAACATTTAAATTGGTTGGAAGGCTTGAGTCAAGCAAAATGCCAAATCAAAATCATGTTTGTTATCCCCTTCTATAAGAATTTTTATGTACATTATGCCTTCACTTAAGTAAGTGTCATATGGATCAAACATGTTAAGTTTTGCTTGCTAATGTTCACAATTGAGCATATGAGTTGTCAAAAATAGGAGAACTCAGAACATCTTGCTAAATTCCACTGTATTTGAAAATCAATTTCCAAGAATCATGAATCTGTTCATTCTGAATATTTAGTCTGACAATTAACTTATTTAGCAGAAGTTAACACAACAAAGTTAATGTTTAGAAAACTTAAAAGCATAGCACAGTAAATACCTTTACGGACCCTTGCATTACAAGTGACTGGTTATCAATAGCTCCTGGTTTCTGTGGACCAAGTTGTGCCAAAATGTTCCCATTGGCACCAAGGAAACATTGAGCATTATTGTCCAAACTGTTGTTCTGTCTAGCAAAACACACATCAGTACCAGCTGGACTAGACTGATATATACCTGAAATAAAAAAAGGAAACATCATTCTCTTCATACTTTAACTTGCATTCAAATAAAACAATCTTTTACTCTGTACATTTTCGTCCACCACAATTCTTAAACATACTATGAACATAGCTTCTTGAAATTCGAAAGTGGACACATTAACTCCTTGATGAGCGGTAATGTCACGATGTTGCCAATAGGAGGCCTGCATTTATAAAAGGTTGATCAATAGGTCAGCACTTTTCTCCCCCCCACCCCAATAAAGGTCGCTTTAAATGTTCTTGCACTTAATTTTTTCAGTGTTGTGAATGTACAAATGTTCACTTTGAAATGTTCTAATGGGAGTGGATTTAATGATAAATCATTAAGTCATATTATAAAAGCTAAGACAACATTGCAAAAAAGCTTCAGGTATATGCTTTCACCCAAGCAAGGCACTATGGTCAGCAAACATACATTTTGCACTCGAGTGGAAACAGAGGACAAATCATATTTCATCTGGATTATGCTGCACTCAGGATGTGTAACGAGGCTAACAAATGTGATTGATTCACATATTGCTACATCCACAAATGACTACATTGTTTGTTTCAGTGCTGGGGTCAATACATGCATTTTTTTTCTTGGAAGTTCTGCTATAGTGGTAGACTGAGCTGAGAACAGATAAATAAGAATACCAGCAATTATAACAAACTGAAACATTAAATATTAACACATTTAACACAAAGGTTTCAATCACTTTTTCCAAGAGCTACGGTTAATTTACATATGCTGCATCTGAAATTATTTTGCAACAATCTCTCTTCCTTTTTTATTGCCAAATAGAGTGCCCATTTTATTACTGTCAAATAGTGGTCCTTAAATCTTCATGCTACAGCCAGACCAGTGTAAATTACCAGAACTCTGAATTCAAGCTAACTGGTCAGCACCAACAGATTTTCAGTATTATGGAAATACATAGATTCCTATGAAGTATATTACTATTTTAAAAACAATCATGGATTTGTTTACAACAGGAATCCGTCTGGAACAGTTTAGAAGTGCCGAGAACAATAAGTAAATATATTATGTGGATTAGACACTAATATAATTGCTCTTTTGACAGTTTTTCAGCATAGTCAATTAATTGAATAAAAACTTTGCATCCCAAAATTAATTGGATGCTCTTTTTAAAAATTCAATTCCAGTATGTGCAGTAAGATGAAATGGTCAGGCTTCAAAAGAACCATATTGCACAAACTGAAAAACAAAAACATTTTTACCAGTGCCAGTGCTCTCAGATGCTTCAGATGCAATTGATATGTTATCAAAACATTTTTCATCTGCAGAACTGAAGGAATTCTGCACTCCAGGTTTATCTTCACCTTGATCTGCAGCATGCAGTGGGGTCTGATTTTTCACTAAATTCATTATTGAAGAGGGCTCTATTATGACTGGCTTTGCTTCCTGCAATAAGAGCAAAAAAAAAGCCACATGAGAACTGAAAAGTAACATGTGTGGCCACAGCCACATCCATCAAAGATGGAGAATGCACATTGAAACAAGCCAAAGATCCTTACCAATAATTTATTTGAGATTAAAATAAATACTGTTCTTTGCAGATATCTTGAATTCAAAACTCCAAAACAGGATTTTTGACTCTTTCACAAGTTCGTGTAATATTGACCAACAAGGGTGAACTTTGGTTCTGCAGTTTGAATTTTGTTTTTTGTTGGCTACTTTGACATTGTTCAGGACAACCCAAGGTCCTAACCTATCCTTCATAAATATCACTCCAAAAAGGGATTTTAAACAGCTTTCAAAGTCTAACATTTCGATTGGGACAACACCAAAATCCTGGTACAAGCTAGGCAGAGACAGGCACAAGAACTCCTAGAAGCCTGGCACTCCACGAAGCATGCTATTAATAAACATATTGAACTCGACCCATATACATTCCACAACGAAGGAAAACTGGAAGTGAGGCAATACATCTCAATGAACCTCAGTTTAAAAACCAGGCAGGAGAACACAGACACTTCTTCGAAGGCTGAACTGAGGATGTTACCCAGCATGGTAATGAGACATCTGCGAAACAAGAAAAGAGCTCAACAAGCCAACCAACCTCAATTGAAATACCATTTCAACAATTACATTAACATTAAATATATTCACGTTGAAGATTTTGGTAACATGGGCTCAGATGTTTAAGTTTGCATATTGTTGTTCGAGCTTAGACTTCTGTAAATAAACTGTGTTATCATATTGTCTCTATAATTTCTCATTCCCTTGGTTATGTGACAACAACAGTACAGAGAATAGTTAATGTGTACAACTTACTGGTTGAATTTTAATTTCTGAACTCAAATTAATAAAGTATAATAATTGAAAAATAGCATTGTTTGAAACATATTAAGGTTTTCTTTACTCCAACTTATAGGAATCTCTTAAAATAGTTTAATACTATGACAGTTTGACCAAGATATCAACAGTTGAGTTATCTTATGCAAGTTGCAGCGAATATACAAAAAAAATTTAGGGTAAAACAGATAACATACAATCAGCAGAGAAAAGCTGCTTTATTGTGCAAATGTTTGACTGACAGCTTATAAGCATTTAACATAATTAAACAAAATGTGGCCTGTGGTGATGATTCATGTTTTAGGAAACATGAATCCCAAAAACATTTGCTTCAGTGAAAACTTGTATCCCCTCTGTATTCCCAAACTAAATTATTAATTTGCTTCAAGTTATTTATATTTATCTAACTGGCATAACGTTAGATTTATAATTTAAGATGGAAAAAGAATCCCATCTATTTACTTGCATACTATTTAGTCAGGCATCTACGCCACATTTTCTATTCTATGCAATATGGTGCACAACAGCTTTCCATATATTTTAAATATTAAAATAAATGAGTTCTTTTATCCATCTGTCTGCCTGTTCATGATCAAACCATAAATAAGTATAACATGAAATCATGAAAGTATGAAACTGGAGTAGTCTCATTTGACTGGGATTTGCTTATCACAAGCAAATTAGTTATGCAACCAAAGGGGTAAAACTGCAAAATTTAAAAATAAGTAGTAGTCAAATGAATTTACCTTCATAGCAGGAAAAACAAGGACAAATCTACAAAACTTGCATTGATAATGTAATGCATCTAACATGAGGTATTCTAGCAAGGGTGGGAACATTATGCAATAGAAATATAATATTCAACACAAATTCCTTTGACAATTAACTGTGTAAGTGTTTTGCTGACTGGTACATTTGTAAATGCCCAGCTACCTAGGTATCATACAGAGTAGTCTGGGGTATGAGATCAGTTGTGATGCTTATCTACAAATCTTACTTTTAAAGAATAAAGCCACTGCTCATGTGTGGCTGTTGGAAGCAGATAAACAGAATTCCTTACATTAACGGAAGCTAAATAAACTGTTTTTAACCTTTAGTGTCCAAATAAAATGACCAGCTCGCTTGCTTTGTTCCAAAAATAATTTTGTACCTAACAAAGCACTACATGCAATGTTCTCTAGTCTGACTTTTAAAGAGGATAAACAGTGCTGTAATTACTCACATATTTAACATATTCCTTCCACTGTTGCCACCACTGTACTGAAATCAGAAACCAGTTATGTCCAGGTTGCAGGCCATGTCTACTTTCTCTTTCCAACCATCCACTAGATACAAGGTACAAATTAATAACAGCACAATTAAAAGCAGGGGTTCCCAAAACTTATTAGCACAAAGTTACTTAACCTGCTATTTAGGACCTCCACTAAGATATTATACAAGGTGTATCAGATATTAGCAAATAATATCACACACCATAACATAAGACAATGAATATTAACTGACACACTAACTTTAACAACAAAATGCTATAATAAGCAAATATGGATTCAGCCCGAAGGCACACAAATAATGGTAGTTCTTGTGGCACAGGATTTATCCACAAATGTCCTAATTAATGATCAGAACAGTGTGCAATTAAATGGTAGCCATGATGGGGAGACAGTGGTGTTGGACTGGGGTGGACAAAGTCAGAAGTCATCTGACAAAGGAGCAGTGCACTGAAAGCTTGTCGTCATTTCAAATAAACCTGTCGGACTATAATCTGGCATCAAGTGACTTCTGACTTTTCGAATTAGATGCAAGGAGATTTAGATGCATTAGGAGACTAGGCCATATGATGACAGACAACATTTAGCTGAGATAAACATAGCATCATGCATGTTTATCAGTCCCACAGAGAGTACTCCTATTATGTGCAAGCATCAACTGTTACAAAGGATGACACAGTGGTCATTGTGCTTCATATGAATTTTTGTTTCAAAAAGAATGAATTTCACTAAACGCAGAATTCCAATTAAATGAGGTTTACTTAATTTGCTAAATAACTCAAACACAATTTCAAGCATAGCATTCCATTCATAAAATACAAGACTAGAACAGCAAAATAAATGTAGCTTTATAGCCATTCGTAACTAGAAAAGTTACGCACCTGATAATTTGCCCTTCTTCTTCTGGCGTAGCTGGTCTTAGACCAAGAACTATGTGGCAAATCTGCAGGAAGAAAGATGACAATTACCACTAACACACACCCTCCTTTTCAGAAAGAGCTACTTTGTCTGCTCCTTTGAACAGTCAGGTTAAACACTCACTCATTTAAGCTAAGCTTTTGCAATTTAGACAAGCCCACAAGCCAATTTCAACAGCTTTATAACCACTGAATTGCTGCCATGTAACATGCGACTTTATAATTTAAGTTTTTAATGTAAATACTTGTGCTGTTTTAGTTCAGTGTTTGCACAAATATATGAAAAAGTTCTCACATACAAACTTCTTGCTTCCACGTTCTTGAGCAATGTATACCCAAACTGAACTATTATCTGAACCAATCATACAAATATATTCTACAACACCATATTGATGATTTTGGCAAAGCAGGCAGTTTAAAACAGTGATTCTGAACCTCATTAAATACAATCTCAGTTGTCCTTCAATGACTTGAAGCTCGTCTTGCACATTTATGTCCAAATCTGTTAAAAAAATGCTAAAGCATGATGTATGTGTATGTTTAGATCTAACATAATCTCTGTATTGCAGGCCTTGTCAGGGCGAAGTTTCAGCAGTGTGTCTCTGGTGGTGCAAATTTCACATCCCAAAATCCAGGAGATTTTTCTTTAAAAACAAAATCACTAGTCACACATCTTAAGCAAATTTTAAAAGGAACAGTAAGCAGTGACTCAATTTGGTAAAATGTCATCACTGGTTACTCTGAAAACCTAGTATTTAGTCAGCAAATATGATAAAATCTGCTGGCTAGCCAGGGATATGGTTTTAACGATGAGCACTAAAGTAGAAATTATCTTATACACAATGCAGGTCATTGACTTTATTAACTTATTGACTTAATATACATCCATCACTTGGGGAAAAATAAGCCTTTTTTTCTATTAAAGTTTGAAATTCAAGAACGAATATCTTTTGCATTTTTAAAATTTGTAGATCAGATGTGAGCACTGCAGTTTAACCCAGCATTGTTATCCCCATCGAGAAAGTGGTGGTGATCTATCTTGAACCGCTGCAGGCTACAGGATGTCGGTACAATCACAGTAATGGTAGTAATGGAGTTCCAAAATTTTGATCCAGTGACAGTGAAGAAACAATGGTAGAGTTCCAAGGTCATATGGTGTATGGTTTGGAAAGGAACCTGGAGGTCGTGGCGGTGCTCCAACACATCTGTTGCCCTTGTCCTTCAATGTGGCAGAAGTCATGGGTTTGGAAGGTGCTGTCGAAGAAGCCTGTGACAACTACTGAACTGCTTATTCTAGCTGGTACACATTGCTGCCACTGTCTGCTAGTGGTGAAGGGAATGAATTTTGAAGGTAGCGAATGAGGTACAAGTCAAGTAGGCTGTTCTGTTCTCAACAGTGTCAACATTGTTGGACCTGCATCCACGCAGGCAAACAGAGTTTTCCATCCCATCCAGACTTGTGCCAAATAAATGGTGAATAGACTTTTGAGAAGTCAGACGATCATAAAATCCCTACAGTGTGTAAGCAGGTCATTCAGCCCATCAAGTCCACATCAAACATCTGAAGAGCACTCCACCCAGACCAACACCCCTACCCTATCCCTGCAACCATACATTTCCCGTGGCTAATTCACCTAACAGCACACCCCTGGACATTATGGGTAATTCTGTATAGCCAATCCATCTAACACGCACATCTACGGACTGTGATTGGAAACTCGAACACGCAGGGGAAACCCACACAGACATGGCAGCCAACGTGTAAGCTCCATGCAGACAGTCACCTGAGGTTGGCATGTAAGGCAGCAGTGCTAATCATGGAGCCACTGTGCCACCCATAGTGCAATAATGATACCTGCTGCAAAATTTCCAGCCTATGATCTTTACACTGCTGTTCCAGTTCAGTTTCTGGTCAATGGCAACCCCAGTATTTTGATATTGGGGGATTCAACAATAGTAATAGCACTGAATGTCAGAGGATGACAGCTTGACCCGTCTTATTGGGCAAGGCTGTTGCCTGGTACTTGTGTAGTCTGAATATCACTTGCCACATCAGTTTGAGTCTGAATGTTCTCTGGGTTGTGCTGCATATGGACACAGGCTACTTCGGTTTCAGGAGGAGCGGTTAATGATGCACACTGCAGTATCGTACGCAAACATCCTCACTTCTGACCATACGCTGGAGGAAAGGTCCCTGATGAAAGAGTTATAAATGACTGGACCTAGGTCACTCCCTGAGGAACTCCTGCAGAGATGTTCTAGAGTGGGGATGATAGACTTCAACAACCACAATCATCTCCAATCTTCCTGCTGATTGCCAGGGACTCTTAATGCCATACTCAGTCAAACATGGTTGTTTTGATGTCTAGGGCAGTCTCATTGTTTCTCTGGGCTTTAGCTCTTTTGCTCAGGTTTGAACCAAAGATGTAATGAGCTTAGGAGTTGAGCAGTGCTGGCAGAACTCAAACAGTATCAGCAGACAGGTTATTGCTGTGCAACTGCTGCTTGACAGCATTGTTGATGACCCCTTCCCTCACTTTGATGTTTGGTGTAAGATATGGTTCAGCTTTTTGTGTGCAGGATCTACTTGGACAATTTTCCACATTCTATGTTAGATACCATTGTTGTTGCAAATTCTGGAGCACATGTATCCAATTCTATTACAGGAATATGAGCAGGTCTCATAATCTTTGCAGTAACCAGTGCTTCCAGCAATTTCTCTATCATATTGAGGGAATCAAATTGACTATATATTAGCATTTGTCACGTTCAAAGGAGGTCAGTCCATTTGATGATTCTGGCTTAAGATGTTTGAAAATGCTTCAGTTTACCTTCTGTACACATGTGCAGGGCTCCCCAAACATTGAGGATGGAAACCTTCTCCTCCAGTGAGCTGTTTAATTGTGCATCACCATTAACCACTAGATGCTGGCAGGAATGCAGAGCTTGGATCTGATCAGTTAAAGGAATCACAGAACCACGTCTATCATTTGCTACTTGTTTGGCACACAAGTATTCTGTATTGTAGTTTTACCAGCTTGACATGCCATGTTTAGGTATGCCTGGGTGCTGTTCCTGGCATGCCCTCCTGCACTCTTTACTGAGTCTATGTCATTCCACTAATGATGGTAACTGTTTGTGTCTGTCCAGGATATTTCACGTTGTGGTTAAAACCAATTCTGCTGCTGTTGATGGCCCAAGGTGCCTCTCAGGTTCTTAGTTTTGAGTTGCTAGCTCTGTTCAAAACTTAGCCTGTTAAATGTCTTCTATCAAGAAGGGACTTCATGATGGTCATTCCTACCTATACTGTGATGGACAGGTGAACTTGTTGAAAGATGATCATGGTCGAGTATATTTTTACCTTCTTAATGCTTCTACCACAATCTGTCACATCTGAATTGAGCAGCTATGTCCTTTATCACTGAACCTGCTTTGTAGGTGGAGGTACTGCCAAGTCACTTGAGGTTAGATACTCTGCTCTGGTTGGGGAATTTCATTCTCCCTTCCTGGAGGTACTGTCTTGGAGCTTGGAGTGGTGAGAGGAACATTACACACACTCCAGTGTGGTCTGTCCTCCAGTGCCTCATCTACAGCAGCGTTCACACATATTCCTACTCTTCAATACTAAAGGGCAGCCCCATCCTCACCCTAGCACTGACATTTTCCATACAGAACCTGTGGATAGCAAATACAACAGAAACTCTGAAGTCCCTACTTCTGCATGGTGATGCCAGGCTAAATGTCTGACTTCAAAATATCAGGCTGACCATGTTGCTATGCCGCAGTAAGCAATAAAGTTGGGAACTCAGTGGTCTGAAGGGAGCCGAGAACAGAACAGTGTGGAAGCACAGAGTTTAAAAACTATCATAACTGAACCTAACCACCTAATTACTTCAGTGCCACAGTGGCCTATACACCAAGTACCTAAAACGAAAAGGGTAAATGGAATAAATAACTCAAAAGAACCTAAAAAGAAAAGTAAAACAACCAGATTATGATAATAGTAAACACATAGTACACTAACCTGAAATAAGAGATTAAGAAACTCACTGGCCAGAGCACTTTTTACACTCCATATCTGATAATCTTCTAGTGTTAAATGTCCCATCTGTCATTGAGTAAGAAAAACAAAAGCTCAGTCACCACAGAACACAAATTTGGATAACAAATATACAGCTGTGCAGCCAACATATACGTGCTTAGCTTCTAAAGAGTAAATCAGAACAAGTAATTTGTGCCATCAGGTTTGCATGAATGTGTTTCTTCATCTTATAATTATTTTAAACAAAACCAGTTGTAAACAGACATCCTTTAAATAATTTGACTTCTAATTCCATAATTATCCTAAATTTATACTTCTCAGCAGCATATCACCGAGAAATAAAACAATGGCTTGCAATCACCCTGTCATAATCCTTCTCAATCTTCAAAACCTCTCATATGTATTTTCAACGTTTTTAGCTAACAAACAGTTTAACTTCATAACTATAACAATCATGCCTGAAAGAATCACAGGAAAATAAAATACGTTCAGGCAAATACACTTTTCAAGATAGAGAAAAAGACTGTTATTGCTAGGGAAGAGAGGTGAATTGAATTGTTTGTGGACAGAAAGCCAAAAAAATTGAGTCGTCTTTTCTCTCAGTTTCACCTCAATTTTGAAGTGACCCACAACAACTCGTTAGAAAGTTGGTCGAAGACAGGGTTTTGAAGAAGTTCATCAAACTTGATAATGATGCAGCAGGTTGATGTTTGTAGGTGAAAAATGATCTGGTTTGCAAGCAAAGACATGAACCAGCCATCCAGTCAGATGAGCGCAGTACAATAGTGCAACACGCTGGCACTGAAAACACAACAATGTTACACTGACAATGTGGAGCATGTTTCATCACATTTAGAGTTCTTAATCTCAATCTGATTTCAAGAAACACTGCCAGGTACTTTCTTTCAACAGCATTTGAGGACACACTCACAAATAAATTTTTTGCTAATCCAAGAGCGACATGGGGCAACACAGCAGCTCAGTGGTTAGCACTGCTGCCTCAAAGCACCAGGAATACGGGTTCAATTCCAGCCTCAGGCGAAGTCTGTGTGTAGTTTGCACATTCTCCCAGGGACTGCGTGGGTTTCCTTGGGGTGCTCCGGTTTCCTCCCACAGTCCAAAGATGTGCAGGCTGGGTGGATCGGCCTTGCTAAATTGCCCGTAGTGTTCGGGGTGTGTAGATTAGGTAGGTTATTAGGCAGATGGGTCCGAGTGGGATGCTTTGATGGTCAGTGTCCACTTGTTGGGCCGAGGGGCCTGTTTCCACACCATAGGGATTTTACAGTTTCTATGGTTGTAACTATGGTTATGAATGAATGAAATGCCTCTGGGAATTTTTCACATAGTATGTACATGTGGTAGGGAGAGACAGAAAATTCAAACTGGGCAAAATACATTAAAAGCAGGTAACATGTACTTCAAAATTTGAGATTTCAACATGTTACTAAGGCAGGGTGATAATAAATTGTGGTATTACAATCATGCTGATTAGCAAAAGTTGAAGTGTACTAAACTAAACAGTTTTAACTGGGACTTCAGTTGAAATACTTAGGAAAAACTTAAGTGAAATCATATTTCATTTTTCTGATTTTAAGTATTTGGAAAGCTAGGCATTTGATCCAGCTGGTACCATGTCACGTATTCTTAAAACTAACTTCACTAGAATGACTGAGAGACAAAATCACAACACACAGCAGCTGAGCCCATCAAATTTCCAATAAGCCAATGTATGATTTCTTGCTTTTGCTTTAACCATAAAGTTTACATATTTCCTTTGATCAAGTAATTGAAGAATCAAAGTGTCATCACATACAAGGTACTCAAATTTGTTCAGTATCCATTTCCCAGATTATAAAGGTTTAATACCTCAGTTTAAACAGCTAAATCTGAACTTCCATTTCATAATTCAGACAGCTATAGTTAACATTTTCTGAAGAAGGGTCCAGACCCGAAACGTCAGCTTTTCTGCTCAACCTGTGTTCATCCAGCTCTACACCTCGTTATCTATAGTTAACTATTGGTAGTTTTAAATTCCAAACCCAATTAGCAAGTCCAAAATACATATCAATACAAATGCACAACATACAAAGACTTACTTTAGTGGTGTCATGCTTCTTCAAAATATGATTTACAATATCAGCTATCCCCATCTGCAGTTCCTGAGGAAAAGATCAAACAATATCAAGTTAGCTGAACTAGATGTCTTCAAGTGGACACAATTTTAAGATGGGCACCAAGGATGCTCTGGTTATTCAGCACATTCCCTATGTGGAAGTGCTGATGGAAAAGCATAGATAACAATTGAAAATGAAGAAAAGCTTTGCATATTTTTACATTTAATTCTTTTGTTGTTTTCATTGGAAATGCTCTTTTCCCCCCCTTGACAATTTTCTGCCAGAATTCATACTGTGCCATGTAGGGGAGTTAAAAGGTAGGTTGCTCAAAAGCAATGTCAGTTTTTATACACAGTCAAATCTGACTCAACAAAGTCAATGTTTCTAAATGGGCACACTGCTTAACTGACATCTACAGCTTCCATGTATGAAGTGAAGTGGGAGTTAGGGGACAAATTGGTGGTGGTGATGGTGGTGGTGAGAATAACACGGAGCTCTTTTGGGGTGATTCTTCAATGCATCCATACCCCATGCAGATTATCTCTGGGAAAGCTCCAAAGTATACTGGCTGCCCATTCCATGGCACCCTACCAGTTTTGCTACAAAAAAATATAGATTCAGGACAGCCATCTAAAGCAAGCTGACAGACTTTAGTCTCCTTCCTAAAGTCCATTTCCTCCCTCTCTCAGTCAGCTGTCTCAATTTGAACCTAGAATGTTTGTGACTTTGCTGTCATACTAATCCTAAGATAAATATCTGATCACACACTCATGCCATCACCAAGACTGTTTCCACCTCCAAGACATCGACTTCAAATCCATCCTTGCTTTAGTTTATCTGGTGCTGAAATTTTCAATTATTTTAGAACAAACAAAAGTACAGCGCAGGAACAGGTCCTTCGTCCCACCAAGCCTGTGTCGACATGCCACCTTTCTAAACTAAAATTCCCTTTCCTATAAATATCCCTCTATTCCCCATCTGTTCAAATATCTGTCAAGATGCCTTTTAAATGTTGCTATTGTATCTGCCTCTACCACCTCCTTTGGCAGCACATTCCAGGTACTTACCACCTTCCGTGCAAACAAAAACTTGCCTCATCTTTTACAGTTTCCCCTTTTATCTTAAACCTATGTTCTCTAGTAATTAAGATTTCTACCCTGGGTAAGACGCCAACTATCCACGCTCCTCAATTCTGTACACTTCAGTCAGGTCACTCCTCAGCCTCCGAAGTTCAAATGAAAACAGACCAAATGTCCAATCTCTCCTCATAACAAATATCTTCCAAACCAGGCAACATCCTGGTAGACTGCTTTTGTACCGTCTCCCAAGTCTCCACATCCTTCTGGTTGTGTGATGATCAGAACTCTATACAATATTCCAAACAGGGCCTCGAATTCTACAACATGATGTGCCCATTTTTATACTCTGTGCCCCAACTGATGAAAGCAAAAGCATGCCATACACCTTCTTGACCACCTTACGCACTTGCATTGCCACTTACAGGAAACTGTGTATCTTGATGCTTCTAAGGGTTCCGCCATTTATTGTATACTTCCCTCCTGCATTAGATCTTCCAAAATGCACCACCTTGCAGTTGTCTAGATAAAATTACATCTGCTGTTTCTCCGTCCAAGTCTCCAGCCTATCCAAACACTGCCATATTTGGCTATCCTCTTCACGATGTGCAGCTCCTCTCAATCCTTGCACATCTACAAACCTAATCATCAGACCATCTGTGTTCTCCTCCAAATTATTTATATATATTACAAACAACAGGGGTCACAGATTTCCAGTCAGAAAAATACTCTTCTATGTCTTCTATGACCAAGCCAGTTCTGTATCCATCTTACCAATTCACTACAGATCCCATGGGACTTCACCCTCTGTTTCGCACGAGGAATCTTGTCAAAACCCATGCTAAACTCTGTTCCGACGACATCCATCACCCTGCCCTCAATCATCACTGTTGCTTCCATTTGTATCTTCCAAACTTGAATATCCCAATTCACTACTCTCACATCTCCCACTTTGCATCTCTGCACTCTTGAAGTCATCTAGAACTTTAACGTCCCCAATTTGTACCATGGCCAGTTTCACACACCACCTTAGTTTGCTGAACAACATTAAGTTAAAACTCTTAAATTAATATTCTCAGCCTTGATTTCAAATCTATCCATACATTTATCATTCACAATCTTGAATCTCCTACAGGATTATTTTTAGTATTTGTTCATGAAATGTGGAAATTGCTGGCTATTTTCATTGAAAATCTCTAATTTTCTGTGATGTGATAGCAAGTCATCTTCTTCAATCACTGTGGCTCTTATGGAGCGTACATCTAAAACGCTGAGTGTGCTTCAGGATCTTAAGCTATCCGTACTTACCTGGGAGTTCAACTTCTGCAACGAAGTCAAAATTGCCTCTCTTTTTTGCACATTTTCCTCGAAGACACTACTTACTACATCTCCGCTGACAAGGCATTTAGTCAGCTCTCTCAAAAACTGGTTTGAGGCACTGAGTGTCAAGCATTTTCTATAATGCCTTAGAGGACCTTAAAATGCATTACCACATTAAAGGCGCTATATAAATACAAGCTCTTGTTTTCTGCCGCTCAGCTGATAAGTATGGTAGTAATGAAGACAGGTTTGATTCCAGTGTGAAGTATGCCTTGATAGATCTTAAGTTTTATTCTCGCAACTTGATTACCAAAGTGGTCAGTCACTGAATGTATTCAAGAGGCTGTCAATGTACTTCTCACAAAGAAAACAAAGCTATATAAAAGACAGTTTGTGAAGATCACAAGCAGCAAAATGAAAGATTCATCCCATTTTTCCCCCAGCGATATTTATAACCAGTTGAATCTAGGGATGTAACAAGGCCATTTTCATTTTAAAATTTCTTACTGAACTGAAAATCGCAAGCGTTTCTTTCTAGTCATCTTTGTTACTTTTTTTTGATTAGATTCTCTCCCCAAGACACAGCCACTGCAGGTATCTCAGATTTCAGCGGTTTCTTACTGAACTCTAACAAGAAAACTCAAAGTTTTGTCGACTTTTAAGCTGCTAAATACAGCACAATCCTTTGGAATAACTTTTTTCTTCTGAACCACAACCTGCCTCTGGTCCCTGGCCTCCTTTTCTGTGGATCATAAATGCTCAAGTCAAGTCTAAGCAACAATTATCTTATCAGTTAGCTTGCTACATCATTCACTTAAGTAACACGTTTTCTTTGTAAGGTTACCTTTAGGTCACAGTTCAAAGTGACTTTGTGAAACTCACTTTCAATAAAACGATCAGACCTACACAGTACTGAAAGCAAAAACTTACTTACCTCTATTTATGAATTGAAGTTTTCAAGATAATATTATAAACTTTCATCATCAACAGTCCAGTAACATGCATTGTAAACATAAAAGGAGGTGCAAAATAATCTGCACAGACATTTTCCTGATGGCATTTCTTAAACTACCTCCCAAGTTTCTCTCCTGAAAGATGGTTGCTGCACAGGATGCATTCACAATTGTGCATTTCACAATACACTTTTCTGCTGCATTTGTAATGCTGAAAGTTAACTTTAACAGTGCAGTTCTCCAGGAAAGAAAATTTAGCTCATGCATTCAAGATATCAAATTTGAGATATATTTTGGTTACTTTCTTTGGCAGTCAAAGGCATAATCTCTGGTTTTACCATGTGATCAAAACAGCATAGATTTCGTACAGCTTGTGTGACGGTCTTGAAAATGACCAAATACACACTCTGATACAGTGACTAACAATGTATTTTAGTAGAGAGAAGAGAGTTGCCAGTTCTAACATTCAACCAGATGTTAAGATAAAGTTGAAGAAAACATTCAGTTACATTGTCAAGAACATTGAACAGATAAAACAGATTTTTATTACAACGAATTTCAGTGGACTCTGCTTAAACCTAAGCATTGAATATAAGTTTCTAAGTTCTAGTAATTTACATTCACTTCTAATTTTATTTACTTAAGAGATGATTCCATTACTCACAGGGATACTATCAGTGCGGTTATCTTTCCAGACTTCCAAAAGTGCAACTACCATGTCTTCTAACTCAGTGCGAGACAAAGCTCCATCTTGATCAGTGTCAAATACCTTGAAACAAACTAATGAAAGAAAGAACTTTTCATTTTATAAAACAAAAAATGTGTATAAGGACTACCTTTCAAATGCTAAGCTTTGATGTAAAACAAAACTAATGGAAATAATGAGATAACAAGGTGTAGAGCTAGATGAACACAGCAGGCCACATAGCATCAGAGGAGTAGGAAGGATGACTTTTCGGGCCTAGGCCCTTCTTCATTTTCTGAAGAAGGGTCTAGGCCCAAAACGTCAGCTTTCTTGCTTGGCCTACTATGTTCATCTAGCTCTACACCTTGTTATCTCAGATTCTCCAGCATCTGCAGTTCCTACTATCTCTAATGAAAATAATACAAGTCAACAGCAAATACAACAAGCAAATGTTTGGTTATGACAATTATAAGAGTGTAACCTACATCAGGATATAAAGTCAAACTGTCAGAGTTGTACAGCATGAAAACAGACTCTTTAGTCCAACGCATCCATGTCAATCAGACATCCTAAATTAATCTCGTCCTATTTTCTAGCATTTGGCTCACAGCCCTCTAAACGCCTCCTATTCCTAAATCCATCCAGATGTTTTTTACATGTTGTATTTGTACCAGCCTCCACCACATCCTCTTGCAGCTCAATCCACACAAATCACCTCTGCATAAAAACGGTGCCCCTTGGGTTGCTTCTGTACCTATACTATCCCACCTTAAATTTATGCCCTCTAGTTTTGGACTCCCCTTTCCTCCGGGGGGGGGGGGGGGGGGAGAGACGACCTTGGCTGTTCACCCTATCCACGCCCCACATCTTTTTATAAACTTCTGTCAGGTCACCCCTCAGCCTCTGCTTTCCATGGAAAATAGCCACTGCCTATTCAGCCTCTCCCTATAGCTCAAATCCTCCAAACCTGGCAACATCTTTGTAAATATTTTCTGAACCTTTCAAGTTTCACAACATCTTTCCTGTACCTGGGAGACCAGAAATGAATGCTGTCTTCCAAACGTGGCCTAACCAATGTACTGCACAGCTGCAACATGACCTCCCAACTCCGATAATCAGTATATTGACTAATAAAGGCAAGTGTTCCACTATCCTGTCTGCCTGCTACTCCACTTTCAAGGAACTATGAACCTGCACTTCAAGGTCTCTTTCCAACAACACTCCACAGGATCTTACCATTAAGCTTTCATTTGAGTGAGATTAACAACCTACTCTTAACTCCATCCTTCTCAGTTTTTATTTCATAGCGATCATTGCTACATCATAGTAAATAGATTATTTGCCTTGTAATACCTTGATTTCAGCCTTAAATTTGCACCCTGGTATAGTCTATGCTAAAGAGACACTACGCAACACCTTCTTTCAGTCCTCTATCTCAGCTAAGCAATATATATTTTAGATCTATTATGCTTGTTCCAATGCATAAAGCATCTCTGTAACCACAGTAGTTGAATAGTTTTAATACATCTCAAAGACTAAAAAGGGCAGCACGTAAATATTTACTTTCCGTCTCGGAACACTGGCTCAAATCCAAAGATTGGAGGAACAAAATAAGCAATCTTTTGGCTATATGTCACTTGCAAAAAAATCACCATGGATTGTTTCAGTCCAATTTCTACAATCCACAATTTTAAAAAAAAAGCTGAAATTGAATCTAACAAAAATGTAGCATATGGTGTCAAAGTGGTCACTCATCTAAACTACCAACCTTCAAACTCACCTTTAAAAGATGTTTTTAAGGTTTCAGAGAAGTTAAAACAGTAACTCAAAAAAAACTTCGTTTTCAATATATCAAGCCATAATATGTTCTGCATGCTTCCAAAAATATTGGCCACTATTGCAAAACAAATGAAATTTCATTGATCCACGGCACAATGATCAAATCTGCCAGAACTTACATTTTTGCCGTTCAGCAAGAGGTCCTCTACAGCAAGCAGAAAGTCCACAAGAAATTTCTTTGAAATCTATGTGATTGTCACGATTTTCATCAAAAGCACTGAACAGACCTGTAAGACATACCCATACAAATTGACAATACAGTACATGAGAATATTGACCATATGATTGGTCTTCAGACTACCCATAGTATACTCAAGGAATTTCACAACCCCACGTAGTAATTGCTAAGTGAACTCAGGATTCTGCAAGTGGCATTGTAAATTTTCAGTTATCTGACTGATTACAAAGGAACAGGAAACATCTTCAGAAAATGCAATTCCTGCACTGAACAACTATTCAAATAACATTGCAAACACTTCTCCCAAGAATCAAAAAAGCAAACCAAGTGTACTGCTGAGTGGACAAAATTTGCATGTCTTTCAATGGGTAGCAATATAAATCAGCTGAATTAACCCTGTATTTATAAAGTCTCCTCAACACAGTAAAATGTTCCAAGGCACTGCACGTGAGTGAACAAAACCTGACAACAAACCACATAAGATTAAGGGACAGATGACAAAATGTTTGGACATGGAAATAAGTTTGAGAGAAGGATCATGAGGCAAATGTGGTAATTCCCAGATTAGAGTCTGGATGCCGGTGGAGGAGTATTGAAAATCAAGAAGCACACGATTAGACAAAGTAGTGGGAAGAATGCAAAGTTTTCTAGTTCTGTAAGATATTGGAGAATAGCAACAGATGAAACGAGGAAGGGATTTAAAAATCAAGATAAGTATGTCAAAATCAATGCATTTTCAGGACCTAACACAACGTAAACCAGCAAAGTCACAGATGAATGGCAATTGGTGCAAGACAGGATACAGAGAGAAAGCGTTATGAATACCGTTTATAAATAAGAGTTCTCATGTTTAAGGTGGAAATGAGGAGTTTTTGACAACTGTGTGGAATTCTGTCCCCAGACAGCATGAAATATTTTTAAGTCAGAGGTAGATAGATGGCCAGCAGTCAGTTACAGGGGTGGCTGCAGTCAGTTACCGGGGTGGCCAGCAAACTCGGTTAAGGCAGCAATCAGATCAACTGTGATCTTAAATGAAGAGCAGAGCAGCCTCAAGGGGGCAAATGGTTCAGACTTGCTCCTGACTTTTATGACTGTTATAGATTAAATTTACAGAGGTGCAAGGTGAAATGCCAGCCAGAAGAAAACAGGAATCATCTGGTCTGCAAGAACATTAGTAGGTGGGGGTTTAAACAGCAGCAGAGTCAAGGCTGAAGCACACACATATGTCATGGAGGTGTAATTAGGGAATCTTGGTGGAGAGAAGATGAAGTATGACGCTCTCAGTTAATATTTTGATCTATTACAATCCATTCCAGGACAAAATTGAAGAAAAATACAAGTGTCATTGAGTAAATTATCATCAGCAAGACGAAATGTCAAAACAGAATGATGAAACGAGGATATAGTTACATAAAGTAAAATTAGCACTGATTTACCAGCTGTACCCCCACTGCCCCCACCCCCACCCAACTCAGTGGGATAAAGAAATGACGCCTCCATGTTAACAAAACCACATTCCTTTAACCCAACACATTCTGGTTGCTTTTTTCAGACATTGTAACTGCTTAGAGTCATGGTGTCTCCATAATGAAGAAACATGTGAAGCATCTGAAGAGAAGACTCTAAACAAACAGTGCAACAGTGACTCAGTGATAATGTCAGTTGATTAACGTTACACGAAAAATACAAACGCATCAAGAACATCTCATCGGCTCAAATGAGATGTGGTGCCATACCTTAGGGGACGGTGTACAAGGTAGGTTTACAAGAATGATTCTTGGAATTCAGGAGTAAAATTCTCAGCAGAGATAACAGCAAAATCTTCAAGACATTAACAGGAAAAGAAAAGGATAGGTAAACTACTTCCACTGGTTGTGGGGTTTCTAGAATTTGATGACATAGTCCAAAATGTAGGCCTCGACCATTCACAAGAGATGTTTGGAAACACATCTACAGTAAGATTGGCAGGGGTTTAGAACTCTCTTCGACAAACAGCAGTGAATGGTGCGTCAGTTGTTAGCTTTAAATTGAAGATAGATTTTCTTTCTGTTAATGCAGGAGCATTAGGCAATACGGGTTAAAGGCAGGTATTTTGAGTTAGGCCACAAATCAGCCATGATCACATGGAATGGCATGGAACAGACTCGAAGGACTGCCAACTCCTGTTCCCATATCTAAAATAAACATCACTTGAATTTCTGTCCCCCAACCAACCTTTTTTGCTGATCAGAATTTGGTCTCCAACCCTCAAAAGGAATCAATTCAGCCCAAGCCCAGTGCAATGGAAGTGTTGCACTGTTACAGATGTTGTGTTTTGAACATAGAACATAGAACAGTACAGCACAGAACAGGCCCTTCAGCCCACAATGTTGTGCCGACCATTGATCCTCATGTATGCACCCTCAAATTTCTGTGACCATATACATGTCCAGCAGTCTCTTAAATGACCCCAATGACCTTGCTTCCACAACTGCTGCTGGCAACGCATTCCATGCTCTCACAACTCTCTGCGTAAAGAACCTGCCTCTGACATCCCCTCTATACTTGCCACCAACCAGCTTAAAACTATGACCCCTCGTGCTAGCCATTTCTGCCCTGGGAAATAGTCTCTGGCTATCAACTCTATCTATACCCCTCATTATCTTGTATACCTCAATTAGGTCCCCTCTCCTCCTCCTTTTCTCCAATGAAAAGAGACCGAGCTCAGTCAACCTCTCTTCATAAGATAAGCCCTCCAGTCCAGGCAGCATCCTGGTAAACCTCCTCTGAACCCTCTCCAAAGCATCCACATCTTTCCTATAATAGGGCGCCCAGAACTGGACGCAGTATTCCAAGTGCGGTCTAACCAAAGTTTTATAGAGCTGCAACAAGATCTCACGACTCTTAAACTCAATCCCCCTGTTAATGAAAGCCAAAACACCATATGCTTTCTTAACAACCCTGTCCACTTGGGTGGCCATTTTAAGGGATCTATGTATCTGCACACCAAGATCCCTCTGTTCCTCCACGCTGCCAAGAATCCTATCCTTAATCCTGTACTCAGCTTTCAAATTCGACCTTCCAAAATGCATCACCTCGCATTTATCCAGGTTGAACTCCATCTGCCACCTCTCAGCCCATCTCTGCATCCTGTCAATGTCCCGCTGCAGCCTACAACAGCCCTCTACACTGTCAACGACACCTCCGACCTTTGTGTCGTCTGCAAACTTGCTGACCCATCCTTCAATCCCCTCATCCAAGTCATTAATAAAAATTACAAACAGTAGAGGCCCAAGGACAGAGCCCTGTGGAACCCCACTCACCACTGACTTCCAGGCAGATTATTTTCCTTCTACTACCACTCGCTGTCTTCTGTTGGCCAGCCAATTCTGTATCCAAGCAGCTAAGTTCCCCTGTATCCCATTCCTCCTGACCTTCTGAATGAGCCTACCATGGGGAACCTTATCAAATGCCTTACTGAAGTCCATATACACCACATCCACAGCTCAACCCTCATCAACTTTTCTAGTCACATCCTCAAAAAACTCGATAAGGTTTTAAGGCATGACCTACCCCTCACAAAGCCGTGTTGACTGTATTTGATCAAGCCATGGTCTTCCAGATGGTCATAAATCTTATCCCTCAGAATCCTTTCTAACACCTTGCAGACGACAGACGTGAGGCTTACTGGTCTATAATTGCCGGGGATTTCCCTATTTCCTTTCTTGAAGAGAGGAATTACATTTGCCTCTCTCCAGTCCTCAGGTACGACTCCAGTAGAGAGCGAAAATGCAAAGATCTTCGCAAGTGGCGAAGCAATTGCATTTCTCACTTCCCAAAGCAGCCGAGGACAAATCTGGTCCGGGCCTGGCGACTTGTCAATCTTAATGTTTGACAAAATTTTCAGCACATCAGCTTCGTCTATCTCTATCCATTCCAGCATGCACACCTGCTCTTCAAAGGTTTCATTCACTACAAAGTTCGTTTCTTTCGTAAAGACAGAAGCAAAAAACTCATTTAGGGCTTCCCCTACCTCCTCAGGCTCCACACACAAGTTCCCTATGCTAACCCTGATCGGCCCTACTCTTTCTTTGATTATTCTCTTATTCCTCACGTAAGTGTAAAATGCCTTTGTGTTTTCCCGGATTCCTTCTGCCAAGCCTTTCTCGTGCCCCCTCCTGGCTCTCCTCAGACCATTTTTGAGCTCCTTCCTTGCCTGCATGTAATCCTCTCTAGCTGAACTTGACCCTAGCTTCCTCCACCTTATGTAAGCTACCTTCTTCCTTTTCACAAGAAGCTCCACCGCTCTCGTCATCCAAGGTTCCTTTATCTTACCCCTTCTTGCCTGTCTCAGAGGGACATATTTACTCATCACTCCCAACAACTGTTCCTTAAACAGTCTCCACATGTCTATAGTTCCCTTACCATGGAACAACTGCTCCCAGTCCATGCTTCCTAACTCATGTCTAATCGCCTCATAGTTTCCTCTTCCCCAATTAAATATCCTCCCATTTTGCCTAATCCTCTCCTTCTCCATAGCTATGTAGAATGTGAGGCAGTTATGGTCACTATCACCAAAATGCTCTCCCACCACAAGATCTGATACCTGCCCCGGCTCGTTTCCGAGCACCAAGTCTAGAATGGCCTCTCCCCTCGTCGGCCTGTCAACGTACTGCGTTAGGAAACCCTCCTGAACACACCTTACAAAAACAGCTCCATTCAAATCTTCTGCTCGAAGGAGGTTCCAATCAATATTAGGAAAGTTAAAGTCACCTATTACAACAACCCTACTGCGTCCACACTTTTCCAAAATCTGTCGACCTATGCTTACTTCAATCTCCCTGCTGCTATTGGGGGGCCTGTTGTAAACCCCTAACGAGGTGACTACTCCCTTGCTGTTCCTAATTTCCACCCATACTGACTCAGTAGGCAGATCTTCCTCGACAATGGAAGCTTCTGTAGCTGTGATACCCTCTCTGATTAGTAGTGCTACACCCCCTCCTCTTTTTCCCCCCTCCATATTCTTTTTAAATGTTCTAAACCCTGGAAGATCCAGCAACCATTCCTGCCCATGAGAAACCCATGTCTCTGTTATGGCCACAACATCATTCGGACAAGGTACTAAATGGAGTTCTTTGTTCCTGTCCAATCTACTTCCTCAGATACAACAGCTTCTATGTGCTTTTCGTAAGAAAAGCAAGGCTGCCCTATGCCAAATTCAATATTTATCCCATAACTAACATGACTTAAATAGATTAGGTTGTTGACTTGCTTGGTAAGCAAATCAACAACCTCATCCACAACCCGAGTTACAAATCTTTGCTCAAACTTTAAACTTAAATAGATTACCTGTTCATTATTTCATCACTATTTGCAGAACCATAATGTATGCAAATTGATAAGGACACTTCTTAGCACAACAATGATTAAACTTTAAAAGTATAATGCCATCCATAGTGCACTTTGGAATGTCCTGAGATTGTGAAAGGTGCTACAAAAATGCAACCTCTTTCTTCTTTCCCAGCCAAGATTAAACACAAACAGGTCCTGCACATCTCAGTCAGCATAAATCTACTTTAAAATCTGTTCTTGTATAGACCATTGTTAACTTTTTCATTTCTCCAATCCAGTCAGAACAACCAAAAGTTCCACCTCCACCCATCTGTGCAAATTCCTCCCATTTCTTCCTCCAATAACAAAACCCAGTTAGCTGAAGCTGGTCCCACACGCCAATGAGGAATTCAGAACTGCTTCAATGTGAAAATTGCTTGACCCCCTGCGAGAAAATACAAATTGCCTCTTTCATTGACCAAAAAAGTAATAGAAAGCACCCTAAATTGCTGAAATCTAATAAACTCAGCACACAAAAAAAATACAAGAAAGGGTGCCAGCATATAAAATTAACAAATATTTTGCTTCTGCCTTCACATACAGGATAGAAAAAATATTTCAGAAAATCAGGAGGTGGAAGGAAGTGAGGAACTTAGGCAGCACAATGTTTAGCACTATTGACTCACAGCGTCATTGACCCAGGTTCGCTTGTGGCTTTGGGCGACTGTCTGTGTGGTGTTTGTCCTCTTGTCTGCGTGGGTTACCGCTGGATGCTTTGGTTTTCTCCCATAAAGATGTGCAGGTTAAGTGGACTGGCCATGTTAAACTGCCCTGTCGTGTCCAAAAATGTGTAGGCCAGGTGATTTAGCCATGAGAAACACGGGGTTGATGATGATGGGGTGCACTTCTGTGGAATACTCTCAGGTCAGTGCAGACTTGATGGGCCAAATGGCCTCTTTTCAGCACTGTACAGACTTAATGACATGATAAATACTAGAGAAATAGTACTGAGCAAACTGACGGTGCCACTGGCTGGCAAGTTCCCAGGTATAATCTAGTCTTAAAAAGAGGTGACTAATGAGCGAGATGTGTTGGTGTTAATTTTTCAAAATTTCTTAGATTCTCAAAAGGTTTCAGCAGACTAGAAAATAGCAAATAACCCCTCTATTCAAAGAGAGGAAGGCAGAAAACAATAAGCCTGTTAATAACATTTGTAATGTTTCAATTTGTTAATAAAATTATAGCTAGTCACTTCAAAAAATCAAGACTTTCGGGAAAAGTCAGCATGGTTTTGTCAAAGGGAAATCACAGTTAAGCAGTTTGTTGGTGATTTTTGAAAGAGCAACATACATTGTGGACAGAAAAGAAGCATTTAGACACACTGCACTGGGACTTCCAGAAGATATTTGACAGGACATCACATAGGTTATTGTGGAAAGGGTACAAGCTGCAACATGCTAGGAAGGACAAGCATGGCTGATTGCCAGAAAACATAATATACAAGTGTCCCTGTTCTGTAGGGTTCATCTTTTTACAATTTATACCAATGACTTAGCTGAAAGGAGCAAAGGCATAGCAGCTAAATTTGCACATAATACTAAGATTGTTTGGAAAGCGTACTAAAAAGAGGATACAAGGAGGTTGCAGACAGAGAATATTGTGGGCAAATGCAAAACAGTGTTCACTTTGTCAAGAAGAATATTAAGAAAATAAACAAAATGGAGAATAACTGCAGAATTTGGAGTTGCAGAGGCATTCAGATGTGTTGGTGCACGAGTCAAAGTTGGCATGCAGGTACAGAAAGTAAGTAAGGCAGCTGATGGAATGCTATTCTCTATTACAAGGGGAATTGAACATAAAAGTATGTTATGTTTCAGTTAGTCATGCAGGGTACTTCATAGAATCAAAATCCCTACAGTGCGGAAACAGGCCCTTCAGCTCAACAAGTCCACACTGACTCATCCCCCAATAACACACCCAATCCCTGAACACAACAGGCAATTTAGCATGGCCAATCCACCTAGCCTGCACATTTTTGGACTGTGGGAGGAAACCCGAGCACCCGGAGGAAACCCACGGAGACACGGGGAGAACGTGCAAACTTCACACAGACGTTCCCCGAGGCTGGAATCAACCCCAGGTCCCTGGTGCTGTG
Source organism: Stegostoma tigrinum (assembly GCF_030684315.1). NCBI lineage: Eukaryota > Metazoa > Chordata > Chondrichthyes > Orectolobiformes > Stegostomatidae > Stegostoma > Stegostoma tigrinum. Next base: position 23,581,169 of record NC_081380.1, read on the forward strand.
AGGCAACAGTGCTAACCACTTTGCCACCATGCCGCCCTTCTACAGTTGTATATGCAGTTTTGGTCTCCTTATTTATTTAAGGAAGAATATAAATGCATTAGAAGCAGTTTGAAGGGAAGTTTACCAGATTGGTATCTGGAATGAGCAGGTTAACTTACTTGGAAAGACTGGGTGTTATTTCCTGAAGTTCTGAAGAGTCTGGGGAAATTTGTATACTTCAATCAAGATTCTGAAAAATCTGACAAAGTGAACATGGAAATATTTCCTCTTGTGCACCAGTCCAGAATGAGGAGATGCTACTTTAGACTTAAATGCAATGATTATCAATATTTCCACTAGATGGTGCAGTGACCACACGAGCAGAAACACAGGTTGCAGTTCCATGCATCTGTGAAGTGATGGAACTGAAGCTGTGAGCAAAAGAATTTGGGTACAAATCGTGATTGACAGTAGCCTTAGTTCCCTGTGGCACATCTTTCAACAGCATGAAGAGCTTGTCTGAACGCTGTCACAGCCCTGAAGCGAAGAATGTGCTGGTAGCCAAGTCCCACACCTCCCTAGCGTGTTACTAATGTATAAGTGATCAAATGAATCACTAAAATTGTCAAGTTGCCTGACAAAGGAGAGGGGGACACATGAGCTGAAATCTGTCAGTGTTTTGTTTCCTGTTTGCCATTCAGTCAAGTTATCTGATTTATAAGATGACTCGGGTTAAGCCATAGCTAACAGGGGGCAGGGAGTAAGTTATTTGCTGAGGTTTGCAGTCCAAAGGTACTCCATCCAGCTGGCTCTTTCATCACCCAAAAACTGTCAGACTGTTGAATGGACAAATAAATTACTGTCCATTGTCAGCACATAACTGCACTTCTGAATATTGCGGGGCACAGCACCTACTCAAGGCTCTCGACTGCAGTGAATGATGGATAATCAGCATATGTGTATGGCGAAAAAGATCCTTTGTGGTGATGTGACATTTCCAGTGCCATTTACTCATAGTATTTGCTTCATATGCTCAATTTTTTGTTATTCCTTTCATGATAGTGACATTTTGCACCACTGCCTCAGAAGGCACTGGAGAAGGGGTCATTGAATATTTCTCAGGTAGAGGTAAGATTTTGTCGATAAGGTTTTTGTTAAACAAAGGAATCAAATGTTAGTAGGAACAGGTGAGAATGTGAAAATTGAAATATAAACAGATTATCCATGATCTTATTGAATGGTGGAGCAGGCCCAAACAAATTACTTACTTCTCCTCCGAATTCATGTAGTTGCATGGATGCTTTCATATTCAATACAGCTCGATCCATCATCTTCACTGAAGCAAATGGCCCTTATTCAGTATCATTAACTCTTGCGTCATCTTCTGTTGCTCCCTCTTCTCCACTGTACATCTGGCATTTACCTCCTTCCCTAACCTGCCTTATCCTTCCCATGTCAAGTACTCGAATGATTGCATTTCCACACAATAAATATAATGGATCAATGGTTAATTATAGAAAATTTTATAGTAGTGACTGTGTCATTTTACAAGCAAGCGTAAGGATCTCCAACCTAAATTCACTCACAGTTACATATAACGCATTAGTCATGCCAGTTTGACCTTAGTGGGTTCCAGTTGAAGAATTTTCTCAGTAAAATACTTTCAGTACACTATACCTCTGATAAAGCTTTCTTTACCTTCAGTTAAAGATGCATGGATTGGTGGAGAAACTAAAGGAACAAATGTTTCCAAATCAAAACGTCCAGTCCTCGACTGAGCCTTTAGGAGCCAGTAGCGTTTCTCAAGATCAATTATATCAGTTTCTTCCACTGTGAATAGAAACAAATACATCATTACATCAAATGTACAAGCAGCATTGGGGTTAGAAAAACAAATTGAAGCAACTGACTTTGTTACAAAACCACACATTTCTCTAAAATTGAAGAACACTTTTTAATTTGTTGAATCTTTAGGTCTGATTCATTGCTTTTTCAACTTTATTGACTGAATTCAAACATAATTCTTAACTTAGACATTGTAAATACTTAGCAACGTGCCTAAAACAATTGTGAGTGCTCTTGTACTTTGTAACATCCTAAACCCAGAACTCATGGCCAGAGACACTACAGAAATGCACTTCAGAGACAAAAGGGAAAAGGATATATGGCTTAAATAGATATTTTGTGGACTGGCCAAAAGGTAGACTTTAACCAAAGTCCTAACAGGTGGTGGTGAAAAAACAGTGGCAACTGCAAAGTGAGCAATTTAAGCAACTAAAAAGCACAGCAAGCAATGATAGGGCACAAGTCGTCTAAGACGGAAGACAGAAAAAAATTGTGGGTGATTGCGGAAATGAGAGTAATTAGAGATAGTGAGTGACAAAGCTACAGTATGATTTAAACATGTACAATCATTCAAGACATAGCAGAACTGGAAGATAACAGTGGGTAAAATGGATTGATGCTCAAGCCAATCTTAAAGCAAAATAATTCCAGGCAGAACAATTATGGGTGAGCAGAAACATATGGATTGGGAAAGATGGGACAGGTGCCTTGAACAGAACTTGAATTTATTATCTGAAGGTGGTGTTGAAGGCATAGTGAGGGTTTTGGCAACCACCCATGAGAATAGGGAAGACTGGAAGATTTTTAAGAGGTGGGAAAAGGTGGCATTTGTGATAAAAAGGATATAAATTCAGAAACATAGCATCTCATTCAAATTTGAGTTAAGGTTACAAATAGTCTGGCTCAGCCTGAAACAGTGGCTGCAGTCGAGTAAAATATGTGGCAAATGTAGACTTCATAATTGGGGCTGACAGAAGTCACTTCAATAATTTCCAATGCATAACTAAAAGACTGCATCGCAGACAAAAGGGTACTGGAATTGTTGAGATTGGCGCAGAGATTTAGAAATTGCCATCATTACTGCATACCTGAAAAGTGGACGTTGGATGCCTTCAAGGCAGAGATCGACAAATTCTTGATCTCGCAAGGAATCAAGGGCTACAGGGAGAGTGCAGCGGAGTGGACTTGATGGGCCGAATGGCCTTACTTCCACTCCTATGTCTTATGGTCTTATGGACTTAGTCTCTATGGATAATGTCATCATGTGGAAATGGAGGTAGAAACAGGGCCAATGACAGATCTAGATAATAGTCCAGGTGAAGATATAGACATTGAACTAAGCATGAGGTGGGTTTGGAGAGATGTTCTGTTCAGCCATGTCAAAGACAATAGTCAGGCTAAGCAGGGTGTGAAGGATACACGTAGCATGGTTAAGTCACCAAGAATGTCGCCGGGCTTCAATAATGGTCTTTTTCCTGCTGTACCAGTTGCTGAAACCCAACTGAAGAGATTTATAGAGATAGTGGGAACTGCCAATGCTGGAGAATATGAGATAACATGGTGTGGAGCTGGATGAACACAGCCGGCCAAGCAGCATCAGAGGAGCAGGAAAGCTTGACGTTTCGGGTCGGGACCCTTCTTCAGAAAAGATGAAGAGATTTATAAATTGATTGATGAAATGAGGCAGGAATTTGGAAGGTGGCATTTTCCAGCCCAAACACAACAATTTTCTATTGCCATGCACTGATGCTGAAACAAGTGCTTTATCACTAATCAACAGTAAGACCCATCAAGTTTAATAGCAACAGCTATCATTAAATGAAATATCAATACAGCAAGTATGTACACCTGCATCGTGGCTTGGAATAGAAATGGAAACAAACATGATACAAGCTAAAGAATAATGATGACATTTTAATTCACTTTTTTCCTTGGCAGAAGCTTTGTTTTGAAAAGAACAGTTGTCTTGTGACTTAAGATAGAATTGCAGAGTTTCCATGGCAGATTTTACAGCAGTTCATTTTCCATAATATTATGTAATCAAAAGTGAAACCAACATAAATAGAGAAATGATGATGTATTACCAAATGACATTCACTATAGAATGAAAATACTGCAAAAGTAGAGGTGTATGCCAAATTAACAAAGAGGGAAATTAATTTACACAAAAAATTCCCAATTAATGCAATCAAACTGATTGCATTGAAGCAAGATTGTCATATCAATTAGTTGAAATCCACCTTGATACTGGGATAACTGTATTGTAATGATTAATGTCAGATTTGCACGTCAGTAACAGTTAACTGTGGTAGCACAATGAACCTGCCATATTTATTGAGTCAATTCTGACTAACAAAGCCAGTACATTCAGCACAACCGAATTTTAGTACATAAATCTTATTAAAGTGGTAATTAACGATATGGAACTTGTTTTTATCAAGGTTCAATTGGATAGAATTTATTTCAGGTTTAAAGAAGTGATGCATAGCATTTTTGCCAAATCTCAGCGGTCATATCATTCAAAGTTTATTGGCATAACTGAACAGGCACACACGAGAAGGCCACCACGGAGAATACAAACAGATACATCAAAATTTCCATTAAAACATTTTACTCATTATCTTGGAGTGTGTGCACCAAATTAGTGCCAATTTGTATGTATGTGTATGTAAACTCCTATTAACAAAACAGTCATATGGACAGAGATAGTAGGAACCGCCGATGCTGGAGAATCTGAGATAATGGCCGAGAGCTGGATGAACACAGCAGGCCAAGCACCAGAGGAGCTGGAAAGCTTGATGTTTCGGGGCAGGACCGTTCTTCAGAAATGGGGGAGGGGCAGGGGATTCTGAAATAAATAGGTAGATGAGGGAGGTGGAAAGAAGATGGATAAAGGAGAAGATAGGTGGAGAGAAGATAGACAGGTCAAAGGGGTGGGGTTACAGCCAGTGAAGGTGAATGTAGGTGGGGAGATAGGGGGATGATAGGTCAGTCCAGGGAGGATGGAGAGGTCGGTGGGGAGGGATGAGTTTAGTGGGTAGGAGGTGGGGGTGGGGCTTGAGGTGGGAGGGATGGTTAGGGAGGCGGGGACCACCTGGGCTGATTTTGGCATGTGGTCGGGGTGGTGGAGATTTTGAAGCTTATGAAGTCCACACTGATACCCTTGGGCTGCAGAGTTCCCAAGCGAAATTACTCTGCAGCCCAAGGGTATCAGCGTGGACTTCACAAGCTTCAAAAATCTCCTCTCCCCTGACCACATGCCAAAACCAGCCCAGCTAGTCCCTGCCTCCCTAACCATTCCTCCAGCCTCAAGCCCCACCCCATCCCCTACCCACTAACCTCATCCCACCCCACCCAACCTGTCCATCCTACCTGGACTGACCTAACCCCACCTACATTCACCTTCACTGGGTCTAACCCCACATCTTTGACCTGTCTGTCTGCTCTCACACTATCTTCTCCTTTATCCATCTTCTATCCACCTCCCCCTGTCTCTCTAGCGATATGGGCTATTTGTTTCAAAAGACTGAGACAATAGCAGGCAAAAGAAGCAACAGAGAACAGCAAATTCTCAGATCATGGCTGGAGCTGCCAATAAAATTTTTCCAGAGATAAGCCAGAAAGTAGAGACAACGTTAGAATGCTTAAACATTGAATGGGGATCAGAATCTGAAATAAAGAATGTGACATTCATAAAACACTGACATCAAAGTTGAAGTGATAAATAATTCCAGATTTTGAGAAATAAAAATGGAGGTAAATATACTTCAGACATATAAAAGTAGCTTTTCAAGCTATTCAGCAGTACTTATGACTTGGTAACTTTTTATCTAATTTTCTCAATAATGACTGCAAATGCTAATTAATGCTATCATTATAACCACAAATTCAGGCCTGTATAATTACTCTTTATACTATTTTACAGTTCTGAACTGAACTGAACTTCTCTGAAGAATTTGTTTAGTTGTTCAAATTATATTAGGTGGAGTTTTTAAGGACAATGATAAAGATGCTTATTATCCATTGCCCAAGTAATAGATATGTGCATGAATCTTTATCACAAATTCCATTTCAGGCTGACATCTTAAGTTACTTTTCAAAAGATACAGGGCAAGGTTTTAAAAATTAAAGATAACTACGGCATTACAAACCATCTACTGTCATTAGCTATGACTTTAATTTTTTTCTAAACTAAGTGTGTTATGAATATGTTGCACTTTTGTTCAACAATGCCTGAACTGCGTGAGCATGACTGTGTTAGTGTAAATAAGATCTGCGATTACTAAATTCTTGTATAGTACACAGGTGAAAATAGTTGAATGCTCAAGATCTGAAGGAAAAATCAAATGCTCAGTGCTTAGGTAAGAGGTCCTACTGGACATTTTTCTTTGCTGATTAGTCTGTACGGTTGGCAGTATAGAACATAACAGGGCAGTACAGGCTCTTCGAGCCTCAATACTGGGCCGACCTGTGAAACCAATCTGAAGCCCATCTAACCTATGCTATTCCGTTATCATCCATGTGTTTATCAAATGACCATTTAAATTCCCTTAAAGTTGGCGAGTCTACTACTGTTGCAGGCAGGGCATTCCACGCCCTTACTACTGAGTAAAGAACCTACCTCTGACCTCTGTCCTATATCTATCTCCCCTCAATTTAAAGCTATGTTCCCTCAAGCCAGCCATCACCATCCAAGGAAAATGGCTCTCACTGTCCACCCTATCTAATAATCTTGTATGTCTCTATTAAGCTTGCCTCTTAACCACCTTCTCTAACAAAAACAGCCTCAAGTTCCTCAGCCTTCCCTCATAAGATCTTCCCTCCATACCAGGCAACATCCTGGTAAATCTCCTCTGCACCCTTTCCAATGATTCCACATCCTTTCTATAATGCAGCGACCAGAACTGTATGCATTACTCCAAGTGTGGCCACACCAGAGTTTTGTACAGCTGCAACATGACCTCATGGCTCCGAAACTCAATCCCTCTACTGATAAAACCTAACACACTGTATGCCTTCTTATCAACCCGGGTGCCAACTTTCAGGGATCAATGCACATGGACACTGAGATCTCTCTGTTCATCCACACTGCCAAGAATCTTACCATTAGCCCAGTACTCTGTATCCATGTTACTCCTTCCAAAGTGAATCACCTCACACTTATTCGCATTAAACTCCATTTGCCACCTCTCAGCCCAGCTCTGCAGCTTATCTATGTCCCTCTTGTAACTTGCAACATCCTTCCGCACTATCCACAACTCCACCAACTTTAGTGTCATCCGCAAGTTTACTAACCAACCCTTCTATGCCCTCATCCAGGTCATTTATAAAAGTGACAAACAGCAGTAACGTACAGTAAAATATAGGCTGGAGCCCCAATGCATTGCCAACTCTATAAATGGATAAAGACCTCATGATTTCGAACACCTCTTTTCAACTTTCTTTTCAACATTCTTGGCTCTTTAATCTAAGAAACTGAATGTCTTCATCCACTGAATCATTCTCACAAACATTTTCTGCTCCCTCTTTTACATCTTCATATTGTTCTTGAAATACCCCCACTGGACTGTGGCAGTCCAGAAAACAGCTCACCATCACCTTTTTCAGGGCATTTAGGGATATGGCAAAAACAAGCTGGCCTAGCCAGTAAGGTCCACATCCCATGGACACACGCAAGAAGTTCTAAAGAAAAGCTCACAGGATTGAAATCATTAACTGTTTCTCTTTATATAGATCCTCCCAGACCGGAGTTTCTCTAACACTTTTTAAAGATCATATAGAGCTATGCGATTATAATCTTTATTTGTACTCCTTCTCTTCCTCATTCCACATGCCTTTATTTCAAATTATTCCATGATTTGTACATATATGCCCATAGGTATCTCCATTCTGAAATCTGTTTAGAACATTTTTTTAAAACAATGCTTTTCTCCCCAACCCAAATCTATCACATCACGTTCATAATTTCCTCTACTGACCCTAAAAATTAAAATCTGGTCTGTACTTTGACAAATCCGACTTCTGAGATTAATCTAAAGGCAAATCGTCAACCAACGTCCCACTCAAGTTACTGGCTACGTACCAGTCAAACTCCCTTAAAACTCAACCACCATTTTCTGATAAGCCATTTCCCAATTCCACAGAAAGGCATACTAAAAGAAAGAACAACAACAAATCCAGAAAAGAAGCAAGATATTGATGAGTCAATTTCACAGCCACTTTTAATTGCCTATCTGCACGGATTCAAGACTATCAGCAGGCTCTTATCAGGACAGCATTAAAGAATATGGGACGTAAAAGTAAGTAAATGAAGTTCAAATCTAGATCAAGTGCCAAGCACTGACCATTTCCAATAAGACAGAATTGCTCCTTGACATTGAATGATATCACATCACTAAAATCTCCACTTTCAACACCCAATGGATTTACCACTGACCAGAACTAGACTGGCCAAAGCATGAGCCAGGAGTATGGTGGAATCCTCCCCACTTTCCTGAACGTGCAGCACCAACATCACAAGACGACTGACACCATCTAGGACAAAACAGCCCACTTGGTTGGCACCACGTCCACAGAATTCAGCCCATCCACCAGTGTATGCCATCTATAGGACTTGTGGCAATTCCACCACCTGCAAGCTCCCTTCCAAGCTACTGACCATCTTAGCTTGGAAACATATTGCCATTCCTTTAGTGTCATTGATGCAAAATCCTGAAATTGCCTCTCCAATGGCACTGAGAGTCCACCAACCGCAAGGTGGATTTCAGCTATTCAAGGAGGCAGCTTGCCACCAACTTCAAGGGAACTAGTGATGGTCAGTAAATGCTGTGGATCAAAGAAAGACAGCAAGGATGTAGAGGATGGCTTACTGACCAAGTGTTACTTCTGTGCATAAACTCTGGTTGTACTATGTAGATTGTAGTAGAATATTTTTCTTTCCTGGGTGTGGGTGTTATTTAGTGTCCATCACTATTTGCCCTCAAAAATCAGCCTGCAATGCCATTTCAGAGGCCAGTTAGAGGTCAACATATTACTGTTGTTATGGAGTCATATATAAGTCAGACCAGGTAAGGATTTCCTTCCCTAAAAGGGCATTAGTTTTCAAAGCTGTCAAAAACCAATCGACAATGACTTCATGGTCACTATTTACCTAGTTTCGTATTTTAAATACAAGGTATATATTGTCACAATAGTGTATCAATCACTGCAACCAAGCATTAGCTTGGACATTTGGATATTATTTCAGTGACATTGCAATTTGCCACTCATCACTGCCATGTTTTCAAAATAGATTGATGATTTGGTGCCAGCATAAAAATTCATTAACTTTTACTTGCCCATTTAATCATAGAATTTTTCTAGAAAAACTGCAGCCTTAATGACGCACAGGCTCTACTTGTCACTTTTAAAGGTATACATTAACTTAAGCTGGAGCCAAAATTAAAAAATTAAAATTAATAGACGTCTTCATCCAAATCAAAGTTAAACTCCATATACTACTTGCTACACAAGACTCACCCAAATAATAATTATTTAATGAGTGACAATTTTAATTTCTATGACATTTCTGTCTTGGTGGATACGTTGCTTTATACTTAATACGTAATATGTTTGCAAGGAATATTTAACAAAACTACTATGCTCATACAATGAGCAAGATATCTTATTCTAAAACTGAAAATGACACTGTGCAGAATATCTTGAAAAACATGTTTACAAATCAAAACTGAGTAAAAAGTGATGGGGCTTGTCTCTGGAACTATTTTGAATTCCAAGGATTTGCGAAGATAGCTGCATGCTTTCAGAGAAAGCATTTTGTGAACTCTTGTAGCTGTGGGTTCTAGCAATATGCAGATGAACTGGAACTGAGGGGTTGTTTAAAATTGAAGCTGATTGATGATTGCTCCCTGCTCCACAAACCATTGCCTACCAACAACTATATGAATGACTGTCAGGTAGCTGAACAGTTTGGGCTTTGAACAAGACAGAGAGAAGCTTACACCAGAAGAGAGACAATTAAAAGCTCTTATCTGCACTAAGTAACTTTTAAAATCTGAATAAAGGCTATATTTTTTGCACCTTTTGTTGAAAGTTAGAAGGGGTTTAGAATTTTAATTTGTAGAATTTACTTAACCTGGATACCTGTAACAAATAGTGACTCTGATAAGGTGCAAAAACTGGTTCTGTGCTGTCGATCATCCTGACTCAAACATCAGGAAGGGGATTTTGCATAATTCTTTTAAAAAGACTAGCTTTTGCAATGACTACAGGAATAATGAGGCTTTACTTCCAGTGAGCCATTCCATTGAGTCATGACAATGACTTAGAAAACTGTCCAGACCAATGATCTATGTAGATCTCTCTTTGTCTGATGGTGGTACAAAGTCAAGATAATTGGCAGTCATTCAATACATCAAACATGATAAGTAGTCAATTACATTCATTTCTTGGACAGCAAAGCTGGAAGCAAAGCAGCAAATTTAGGCTTTTAGTAAGGATATGACAAACAACTGGACACTATTTCATAAACATGAATTTGCAACAAAAAAATGTGACTTTCCACGACTTATCTAACATAAAAGGGACAGTAAACATGCTCTGCAGTAATTAAAAACCTGGTACACTGCCAAAAACTCCAGTTAGGAGTCACTCAATAAAAGGTGCAACCGTTGAGGCATTTTACTGCAATATTAACAGCCCAGAACAACATTTTCATTGGTTGTGATTTCTACTTGATTTGCACCTGCAATCAATGCATGTTCCAGAGTTCATGTGTGATAGGGAATGCAGAGAAGAAACGGTCACTTAAAGTTTGGCACCCATTTTCTCACTTGATCATATATTACCTGTACCAGAGGGTATAAGGGATAACAGTCAAAGAAGAAAAATGGGGAAACATGCTGCTGCTAGGTTTTCATAATGCTCAAAATCAGATGACAAGCAACCCCAGTTTTGTTCTCCGTGTTTTTGGGGAATTACATACCAATATGACTAAGTTAAAAACTAGATAGATTAGGGAAGCCCCCATGACCATGTAAATTGCAATTCACTGAACTATTGATTTCATGCAATATTTTGTTAAACAAAGAACTGAGCTGATGATATGCTTAAAACTTATCCAATTAAGCTGAATTCGGTAGCTTATTTCATGAATTACTAAATCTCATGCTTTTGTGAAGCAAATGTTGTCTATTGAATGTTCCGTTGATACAACAATGCTTTTAGATGGAGTTCATACCTCACTAACAAAATCTGCTATTCTGGAAACCACCTATACAGAGGGCCCCTGAAAAGATATCTGGGTGGGGAAAACAAAAAATAATCGGATGACCTCGTACTCGATATATTTTGCAACTGATTGCTAGTTACATTGAAGACTTAATTCTATATCTGACTTACAAATCTGAAATTGACGAGCACTGACACAGGTATTTTCTCCCCAACTTGGGGCCCCTGCAGCCTTCAGGACTCAATATTGAGTTCAATAATTTTAGGGCCTCAGCACCTTCTCCCATGACCTTGCCCCATCCTCATACACCAAGCCTTGTTATCACATGGGAAGCTACCACAACTGTTCCATTGTCAGCTACACATGGTCCCAATTAACAGTACTGATTACCCCAGGCTAACTCTCATCCATTCCTTTGTTTTTCCGATTGCTGTTTTCTCTCTCTCTCTGGATTTCATCTCCACCTATCATTCACACCTACAGACCCACACCATCTTCAGCAATATACTAACTTTTTTTTAAAGATACAATCAGTTCTGAAGGAGGCTCATTGGACCTGAAATATTATATATCTGCTTTCCTCAGAAATTTAAGTTTTTAATTTCCAATTTTCAGCATTCACAGTTGAGTATGTTTCATTTTTTAAAATTATTTATGGGATGTGTGTCACTGGGTGAATTTACTGCCTAATTGCCCAGAGAGCAGTTAGGAGTCAACTTTTTACATTGGTGGTCACAATCTGGTGTCACATCTCGACTAGGCCAGGGAAGGCTCGTAGATTTCTTTTCCTAAAGAATAATAATAAAACATGAATTTTAAGACAAACAACAATGGTTTCATGGGTGCCATTAGACCAGAATTTCATTGAATTCAAATTTTACTACCTGCCAGCATATGCCTAATTTCTACCACCATTGATACCTCAGGTGTGCCTGTAGTCAGTTTAACAAGATTGGCCACAGCCTTCTCCCTTCATGTGCAGCGCTCTCCTACCCACCAATACCTTTGTTTATCATTCCCTTTGCTGTAGCAAGCAGCAGGTAGAAAGGTGAAGGATCAATATTGTACGTTTTTTTTGAAATCTGTGTTAGATTTGCACGATCTTTGATGTGGATAACTGCCCAGGATTTTGCAGTCAGTGACTTACAGGCACCACAACTGCCTATGCAGCTGTCCTCTGCAGTTGTATCAGCAGAAAAGAGAACTGTATAATAAAATCTACAGCTTTCATCAAATAAAATTATTTTAAGATAAATGTTGAATAGATGTATTAATTTTTTTAAGCAAACATAATTGAATAAGAAAGGCTAGCATAATCATGATTATCTGTACACATGGAATGGGCTGCTAGAGGTGGTGGAGGCGCATACAATTACAATATTTAAAAGACATGAATAAAAAGTATTTTGAGGGACATGAGCCTAATGCTGGAAAGTGGGGCTAAATAGTTTTAGGTTATCTGGTGAGTGTGGACAAGTTGGACCAAAAGGTCTGATTCCGTACTGTAGGATTCTGACTATGACTCTGCAGGTGCCCCGAATCAGCAAGTTGATCAATCGTATAATCAGTCTTGAATATACCAGTGACCAGCTCCTGCAAGGCGGCATACGGACGTATGTTACTTTAACCTCTCAGGCACAGGCTTTTCCACCATTTTCCTGCTGGCCCCACAGTGGGTGATATCTCATTCCCCTGCATTATCAACGTGCATTAATCAGCCCAAGATCTGCCCTCTAGCATTTAATTCATTAATATTTCCACTTTCATCCATACTTTTGGCCATACAGTCATTGCTCTTCAATAGCCCTTTCACATCATCCCCCAAGTCCTCCTCTATTCAATTTGCCCACAACCATGTAAGGCATGATGAGATCATGCTGTATACGAAAATCAATACAGGAATGCAAGTAGGTTGTTGATCAAGCACATGATCCCTTAATTTCATGCATACACGTACGTGTCAAAATTTGCACAGCACAACAATAACTCGGACACTTTGGTGAACAGCAGTCATCAGTCTAAATCTCTATAACGAGATTTTAATGGTATTGAAATGTTAAAACTCTGAAGTCATAAAAGCATTAATAGACACTCAGTATTACTTTTAGCTTCTGTACTAAACTGGAACAAAGAAGTTTATTCACCCTTCATTGGCATTTCACATTCAAAACAAGCAAGCCAACTTTAATACTGCGATATGAAATGGATTTCATTCTTGGCAAAAATCACCGATACACATCAGTAAGCACTACTTCTTGTAGGGGTACAATGTATATTTATTCACCCACCTGCAGGTTCTATTTTTTCAAGCAGACAGCAGTTGAGGCATACCATACTCCAACCTACTCTGATCAGACTCATCTAAGAGTTATATGGATAATATTCAAATCAAGGCACCCTTTGAAATAAACTCAATGACAGCAAGATTATTGCAGAGCAGAGAAAATTAAACTTCAATCTGTACAAATTAAAATCTTTGTCAATTCTACAACAAATGAGGTATTCCATCATGATGGCTGGAAGGTTACATGGAGAAAATCCCTTCTGCTCAGAATACAGCTTCAAGAATTAAGAGGATAACCAGACAGCTTGATGAGTAGACTGCACAGGCAATTTACCTAATTGGCATTTGATATAAAAATCATGGAACATAGGAGGAACATGACCATCAAGAGTAATAATATAGATATGTAAGTAATTAAATAAGGTGTGAAATGAGACAGTACACAGGCCATGAGGACAGATGCAAATTTAAAAGGGTAAAACAAATTTTGCAACGCTTTAATTACCTTAATCAGCCTGGATAAATGAAACTTCAACATATTATGCATTTCTAAACTAACTGGCAATATAGGGCCTCAAATTGTGCACAAGCTCAAATAATTATTATGACTGAGCTCAATTTTCCAAGCTGTGCACAATTCATTATAAAAGAACTGCATTAAGGCTTGACATCCATTATTTAGTTGAACTGGTATATTCCAATTTTTTTATTTACTTAGAAATTATCCCTTAAATGTGTCTGACTGTCTGAGAAACAGTAGGCATTATGATCAAGTTGACTGATGTAATCGTAGATTTAATTATGATTATTTTGTTGACTAACCCTGTTCTGCTAAATTTACAATATTATGATTAAATTGTTAATTTTGTTCATTATAAACATGGTGTCCAAGACCTGTCATTTGTAAAATTCTGGTCAGGAACAAGTAAACAATTTTGAGAATGACTGAATATTATAACTTTAGTTTTATAAATCCACCAACAATTTGGCTCAATTTGGTTTGGCTTGCTCTCCCTGGTTGTAACGCTACTTAAATGTTAAGGGAAAGCTTTTGCGTTACTGGCAGGAGATCCTGATTAGGGTTCTTCCAGAATGGGGTCGTACTTTGAATGTGACAGGTCCCTCATAGCACAGGATGGTCAGGCAGAGTCAAATCATGCCCTCCCCTTAGTTACTATAATCTGTGATTTAAATGTCCAGCATCATTGACAGCCACTTTGGTGCTCCTAGGAAAGGATAGGTACACAAGACATGTGTGAGGGAAGGCTGCCAGTGAGCAAAGTGGCAAGGGGGCCAGCTAAGCATTGGAGGGCTTGAGGTAATGGGGTTGTAAGTTGATCCATCAATTTAATAGCTTCGTGTTTCAACTAGGTATTTAGTTATCTAACTTTTCTTGAGTATATATTTGCATAGGTGCAGTGTAATCCTCCAAATTCTGATTTAAATGGATATTTTTGGAGGCTTCCAGGTGCAGGGGACTTGCCCATTGAATCAATTTCCTGGGCAATTCCTTCAGAGGCTGAATAGGGGATTTCAGAGTTCTGACACGCAACTCCCATTTACACTGTAGAAAAAACAACTCTGGCCAACAGAAAATTATTTTTAACACTCTTGTGCAGTTATCGTATGCAGCCAGTGCTGTGTGGCATGTAAACTTGAAAAAAATCCCATTTCAGCATTAATGACAGATAAAATGGGCCATGTTGATTTGTGTAATTCGTTCTTCCATTGACTAAATGCAATATACAAATTTTCAAACCATCTTGAAATTAAACATTGAGACACTAAGGGATTTCAATAAATAACAGTTTTATGTACAGTATGCACTTACTTCCTGTATTGTGCCCCATGATATACTACAACACCCTTATCATAAAACGGCATCTTTTTTCATTGTTAATCAAAGGTTTCAAGACCTATTGGGTGCTGAAACACCAAGCTGAAAGGAAAGAAGGAAAACAAACTCACCCTGTTCATCTTACATATCCCTTAGTACTGACTAGTCAAAGCAATAAGTTAATACATTCAAAGCTGTTAAAAACTTGCGTGGAATTATTTTTGCTAGAATAAGCAAGGTGTTTCAGTGTAACATTGCATAACATCTTTAACATACATTTCGTAATCAACTGACACAAACATTAAGTATTAACTGGTATAGTGTGAAAAACAGCTTGGAATTATCTGTGGGATTCAAGCCAATAAATACTTAAGTCACCTATGTACTTCAGCAGAGGCATCAACCTGCTTAGTCCTTGCTGAAGCCATTCAGAAATGAATTTTAAGTGAATATACCACAGATCAATTTTGGGAAGCTATCTATTGATTCCCTTACTCAACTTTTCACATTGCTGCTCTCATCTACACAAAGATGACATGCAAGTCAAACAATGACACTTATAATCTCTCAGAGAATTAAAGTGCATTGAGATTAGTCATAAGATGATTCAAAGAATCAGAACAGATTGATTTGTGAGTGAATCAGTGTTCATCAGCTGCCTCAGACAACTGATTTTGAAAAATTTTCATAACATCTTTCAGAACAAACACTTCCAAGCTTATCTGCAATACAACAGCGCTGTATCTTCTACCATCCATTTCATTTACAACTTAGTGCCACAGTTTATACGACTTTCATTTTTGGGATGGGGGGGGGTTGGTGGGGAAGATGAAAATCGACAATGTTAAACCAGAGGAAATCATGGCTTATTGGAGACTGGATGTTAAAAATACTTTGCCATCACAAAAGGAGTGGAGGGGGTCGAGGAAACTATTGGGCAAGAAGACCTGAGGTTTTTATTTGTGAGTGTGATAAACCACAAATGCTGCTGCTGTAGGTAATACAAGGGGCAAAGATAGATCTTTAGGTGTATACCACAGGTGAAGTTGGGCGGGGAGAAAGTGAGAGGAAAAAGTAATTGCTTCTGGAGATACAAATTGGTTCAGGAAATCTGAAACTAAGCAAAATCAGATTTCAACTATGGAAAATATAATAGACAATCATGTCAAAAGACAACAGAAGTTAAAGAGGTCATTGATGACTTGAATCTTGGCAGGAAATCAAGTAGGGAGTGGTGGAAAGATCAACATGGATTTGGGTGACGTTCAAGTTTGAGAGAAAAAAAAGTTACAGATGGTGTGGTAGTTAGCAAGCTCAGAGATACTTAACGAGGGACAACTGAGGACGGGAAATGCAAAATACTTGAGAAGTAATAAAAGACAAATGACAGGGAGCATCAGGGCTCAAAGGGAAGTTGCAATATCAGCAGTTTACTGGCAAAAGAATCAAGGAGCATCAGATGGGTCCAGTGGATTGATGCTGTGTGGGGAGGATCTATTCCTGAGATGAGTAATTGCAGAGTTCAACAGCTTATGAGTTTTCAAAACTGGTAGTACTAAATTTTTTTAAAAGTGGAGTACAGTGCTAAATGCATCCCCGTAAGATTTGCCGACAGAGAGCTAAATTATACTCAAATCTCAATAATTAATCTTCTTCAAGTTAGGACTGGGATACTGGAAAGGTAATTAGGTTACAGTCCCTACAGTGTGGAAACAAGCCCTTTGGCCCAACAAGTACACACCGCCCCTTACAGCATCCCACCCAGACACCACACACCCCTGAACACTATGGGCAATTTAGCATGGCCGATCCACCTAGCCTGCACATCTTTGGACCATGGAAGGAAACCAGAGCACCCGGAGGAAGCCCACGCAGACACAGGGAGAATGTTCAAACTCCACACAGACAATTACCCGAGGCTGGAATTGAACCCGGGTCCCTGGTGCTGTGAGGCTGCAGTGCTAACCACTGAGCCACCGTGCCGCCCGAATATGACCCAAGTTGAAGTTGATATCTCATTTTGATCAGTATTCAAACAGGGGTCACTGATTGCTGATGCAACAGGCTGCATCGCTCAACAGGAAAAAGCCTTGCAGCAAAACCAACCAGGTGCCAGCTGATAGGTGAACCAAAAGTAATAAAATAACACAAAAGAACGAACTGCAGATGCTGAAGATCTGAAACAAAAACAAATTTCTGGAGAAACTCAGCAAGTCTGGCAACATCTGTGGATAAAAAGCTGAGTTAAATTGTCTGAAAAATTATTTCTTCAGAAATAATTTCTACAGAAGGGTCCTGACCCGAAATGTCAACTTGGCTGGTCCTCCGACACTGCCTGGCTTACTGTCTTCCTCCAGCTCCACAGTGTTGCCTGTGACTCCAGTATCTGCAGTTCTTGCTATCCCTTTATCTGCTTTATTTTTTTTAACCTCTTTTTGGGCTCCATCTCCAACTATGCGTCCACTCTCTTTCTCTCGAATGCCCGTCACATGTAATATAAATATATATGGTCTGAAGAAGGGTCATTGGACTCAAAACATTAACTCTACTTTTCCGCCACAAGTGCTAATAGACCTGAATTTCTCCAGCAATTCCTGTTTTTGCTGTGATAAAGATAAATACAATGTCCTGGAATGCACGCTATAATCATTCAGAAACTACCATTTGCCATCATTGGTGTGTAAAACTGGCAGCAACTTCTGTATATTCACACGGCAACCAGATATCCTAAATTAATCTAGTCCTATTTGCCAGCATTCGGCGCATATCCCTTCTTACCCTTCCTGCTCATTTACCCACCCAGATGTCTTTTAAGTGTTGTCATTGTACCAGCCTCTTCTATGTCCTCTGGCAGCACATTTCATACACACACATCCTGTGCATGAAAAAGATGCCCTTCATGTCCCTTTTAAATCTGTCCCTGTCACCTGAAACCTCTGTTCCCTAGTTTTGATTTGGGCTCCACCATCCCAGGAAAACGACCCTAGCTATTCATCCTATCCAGGCTCTTCACGGTTTTATAAACCTCTATAAAGGTCACCCTCAGCCTCCGATGCTCCAGGAAAAATACAGCCTCTTGGATTGTCCCTGCAGCTCAAACCCTCCAACCATGGCAATATCCTTGTAAATCTTTTCAGAACCCTTTCAAGTTTCACAACACCCTTCCTATTGCAGGGTGGCCAGAACTACATACAGTAATCCAAAAGTGGACTAACCAATGTCTATACAGCCACAGCATGACCTCCCAACTCCTCTACTCAATGTACTCACCAGTAAAGGCAAGCATGCCAAATGCCTTCTTCACTATACTGTCTGTGACTCCACCTGGAAATTTGGCATTTATATTAGTAATGCATTCTTTTGGAGTAAACATGGAGCCACAGCACTATTGCAGCCTTTGCAATTGCAATGACTTGACAGTAACTTCAACTCTTTAAACTCATTATTATTGCTGTAAAATAAATTTAAGTTATAGATTACTGAATGAGATCCAATTAAGAATTTAACTGACATACCAAGGTCATAATTAATACGGAACAATCGATCTGGTCCTGAGAATTATTAAATGCCTGCAGGCTCCATTCCATGATTTGAGAGAGGTATATTAAACTTAAAAATTACCTAGACATTTTATGATTTTTAATTTCTACATTAATCTGTTTGTACACCCTCATTTTTTATTTCTGCGCTCTACGCCTAAATCGTAAATGATATTTTTTGTTACTTCATTTTTTTTCATGAGTATTGATTTTTGACTGATTGCTGAACTGCATGTTGACTTTACTACTACTAGACAAGAAATTTCCAAAGGATGGTACCATGAGGAAACTAATAAGGAAAACTGACATTTCACAGTCTGTGCAATCTTTTGAGTGGTGCTTTTTAAATGAGCAGAAAGCCAGATATGGCTCCTAATAAAATTTAAAAATCCCAACTATATGCTTTCTCACGCAATATCTTATTTTCTAAATGAATGTATGATTGTGGGAAATTTAGGTTATGTATTCCTTCAATGTTGATTTCAAAACACAGAACAATTTACACCTTCACACACCTCACACCCCACCAGAATATTCCATAATTTTCCATCTTGTTAAATTACTGCAAGCCTTTTTATGTCAAGTCATGTACAGGAGCACAAACAGTTGACTGCAACAAATCTAGAAAATAATTCACAAAAGCCAAACTTTGTTTAACATTATGATATGCTCAGCACAATGGTAACTGTTTGCAATTCAGATTACTGAATGAAATGCCTGAATTATAAATTTGCGCCATGAAAAGATTCTCTACTGCAAGTTGCTAATTATGGTTCTCATTAGTTTTGGTGAAAACGCAAAATAGGGCTACCTAAAATTATCAAGTCACAAATAAATGCCCAGATTAATGAACAGAGAGTGATTATTTTGGGTTACAATATAAATCTCCACTGGGCACACAATAGAATATTGCAATAAACAGTGTTAAGTAGCTTTAGTAACCACAGCCAAAGCATTAACTTATGCCTTGCTGTATACGATTTATAATGTTCATCTGTGGTCAGAGACCAGCAGAAAACCATGTGCTTATTAGATTCCTCAAATAGTTATATGTAGCAGGCAGTTAAACCCAATAAAAATACCAGCAGAACTTTGTGTTTTATAAATAGGAGCATGAAGTAACATATAATTCTATAAATTTACAAGTCATAATCGTTAGGCCACTGTTGCAATAATGAAAACAGTTCTGGTGGTTCTATTATAAAAAGGACATTGAAGACAGGAGACCATACAGAATAGATTCCCCAGACAAATATCACTGAGGGACATGAGAAAATAAACACTTCTACTGTGCAAGTCAAAGGTTTTTATACTACTATAAATAAGGATAAGTCTATATCCTTTATTAGGAATCCCTACTTGACACAAGCAAATAAATATAATACATAAAAATGAACCTTGAAGTCAACCACAATCGTCCAGTAGTACATAATTTGAGCAGTCAAAAAAGGACAATTGAGTTAAAATTTTTCATCTTGCACTTATCAGGACAATTTAGAAACATTAATTCAGGATAAAAACTAACACTTATACTGCATGATATGAGTATGTTGATTAGATTTTGGGAGAGGCATTTCCATGGAGAATGCACAAATTAATAACGATTGACAATTAACAGCCAGGTTTTAAATTTTAAATGAAGTAAGTTGACTGTGACAGTGAATGGATGCCATTCATATATTCTTCATTTCTGCAAACAACAGGACTGTGTCAATTTGCCATATTCTGCTCAGAGCCATGTGGCAATCGTAAGTTAGTTGACAGTGTAATTCTTCCCACACTCAGGAGTATCTAGCAAATGTTGTTCAATTGCTAAATCATATCCAGTGTTTGACAGTACATTGAGACTTTTGCAATCTCAAAGCAGTTGGATATGTTCAGTACCTTGTTTGTCATGAACACCCAAAGGGACATGCTGCTTAATACAATCCGTTAAACTGCCTAACTGGTATTATTCTGGCACTGAAATTCATCTGCCCCATTGGACATTTGTAAAAGAACATCGTTTTAATTGCAGAATGTTGCTCAAAATAACCTCTTTAATTGAACTACGTGAAAGTCACTGAAAAACTGATACATGTGCCAAGCAACCATGACTTGCAATAGCCAGAGATGTGATTTCCAAATAATTCATAAAGCCCCATGATATGAAGGAAATGGGTTTTTGCATTAAGTGTCTTACTTTCTAATCAAGTGTATGTTTGAAGATATCTTGGAATGACTAACTTGACCAGGAGAGAAAAATGTGGCACAGAACAGAGAAGGCTTTGAAAGGTCCAAGCCCATAAGATATCTTCCCCCCAATGTAAGTAGTCCACTGTAAAAACAAATCACCATCTATTGTCCCATAATACAGAATTCTGCAGAGCCATTAACCATCCAGCCCAATGAATCTAAGACCGCAACAGCGCAGAGCAATCTGTTTAGTTTCACTCATTGGCTCTGTACCCACCTCCCTGAAAATTCCTTTGCAATTATTTCTTTAAATAAACATTCAACCTATCTCCACCAAGCAAACCATTTCAAATATAACCTCTGCATGAAAATTCTTTCTTCAAATCAATACTTTTTTCCCCAATCATCTTAAATATCCACCTTTAATCACTGATATTTTAGCATCTGGAATTTTTTTTTAAAATCACTTATCCAAAAGGTTCATTATTTCTAAGATCACAATCAAGTCGCCTCTTATTCTTTTCCATTTTAAGAAGAATAACTCCAGCTTCTCCAATCAATCCACACACCTGTAATCCAACATCCCTGAACCAATCAAGTAAATCACTTATGCACACTCTTTGAAACTGCCTACTTTTTTTCCAAATTGTGTTAGCCAGAATTGAACAAAATACTCCTGCTGAAACTGACTCTGTTTTATACTGGGTAAATCCACTGATCCTTTATACTCAATCCATCTATTCGTAAATCCAGAAATCCCATTTGCCTAATTAATCTGAACCTGATATCACCCTTACATGAATATGTGCAGTCAATGGTCATTCTGTTCTGCATCCATTTTAAATCTTACCACTCATCATGAATTGCCTTTTTTCATTTTTCCGATTAAAATGTACTACCTCACACTTTGTTGCATTACAATATCATTTGCCATTTGTTTGCCCACTCTGTCAGCTAATCTATAGAAACACACCAAATTAATTTGGTCCTTCAAGCATGTTCTACCATTAATAAAAATCACAATTAATCTGTTTATATTCTCAATTCCTCATTCTCAATAATGCCAATGATCTGTGATTTCCTTGCCTCGTCAGAATCTACCTAACATTGTCTCAAAAGTATTCACTCTCAACATCTGTCAACTTATGAAACAGAGTTCTAAAGTTTGAATTTCTAGAGCTCTACATCCACTTGAAATCTACTGCTAACTTTTTAAACTGAGTCACATTTACGATCGGAAATGCATTGTGGTTGTTCTTCCTAAGTACCTACCAGATGGCCAATCACACACTTAATTCGTGAATCATTCAAGTACCTGTTTTCCTGGAAATAGCCTTACCTGCAAAGGTCAAAGAAATTGCAACAGCTTTTCGTGAAACAAATTATGTAGAAATATGTAACAGTGCAAGCTACTTCAGTGTGTTCAAACCTCCTCTGGATCAATACAAGTTTTCGCATTTTAATCTGTTCAATTTTTTTCATACCTGTAAAGTAGTTCAATATTTCAAGTGACTCAACTTCTAGTAGATATTTCAGTTTGACTTGAAAAAAACTGATCCAGAATAAAAATCAGTTGCAAAAACAAAACAAAAAGTTCAGTTAAAGGATTCCATAAATGTACAGTTTAGGTGGATTGGCCATGCTGAAATTGTCCACAGTGTTCAGGGATGCTTAGGCTAGGTGGATTAGCCAGGTAGATGTGGGACTACTAATACAGATAGGGTCTGGGTGGCATGCTCTTTGGAGTGTCAGTGAGAGACTCGATGGGCTAAATAGCATTCTCATACGCTGTATGGTTTCTATCATTATGAAATGTGTCAGTGAAAAGCTATTAAGATTATACTGGAAATTCAACTTTCTTTACAAAGTAGTTTCTAATAGCACAGTCTAGAAAACATTCCATTGTTTCAACAAAAAAAAAATATTTTCTGAAAGTAAACTCCATACTCATGTTCATTTTCTCCCATTTTTTGTGTTAATAAAACCAGAAATATTACATATTATAGAAAAATACAAGTAGAATGCTTGTATTTTACCAGAGTTGTCAGATACTTAAATTTTACATTCAATTGGTGGTAAGCAGCATTGAGCTTTAAATAACTCCAGTGCTCAGCACACCAATGTCTTGCTTCAGTGATATCACTAATGGGAAGTGAAAGGCACCCAGGAGAAGTAGATACTAGGCAATACACCCACGTCCAAACACCCACTTGTGATGTCATTCATGGGGAAATTTTATACCTCCTTCCTTAGGCCAGCTAGCTCAGTCACATTTTCTTATATTATGATGAGCAGGTGCTCATGTCCTGTAAGCTAGCTGTTTGCAGAGGTGAAAACAACAGATACCAGTAAGCAGCAGAAATAAGATGTTTTAAAATCATTGTACTTGTCACAAAAAAGTCTGAAGAAGGGTCCCGACCCAAAACGTCAAGCTTTCCTGCTCGGCCCTCTGTGTTCATCCAGCTTCACACCATGTTATCTCTTATATAAAAAGTCTGCCTGTTGATTTTAATAAATGCTACACTTCAAAAACAAACAAACAGTCACAGAGTCAAACAGCACAGAAACAGGCCCTTTAATACAACTCATCAATGCCGACCAAGTTTCCTAGGCTGACCTATTCCCATCTGCTTGCTTTGGTCCATACCCTTTTAAACCTTTTCAATCCATGTACTCACTCAAATGTTGTAATTGTACTAGCCTCTATCACTTCCTGTGTCACCATTTTTACATATATGAATTCCCTCTGTCAAGATTCCCTCTGTTGCCCCTCTATTCTCTTAAAATGTTGCCCCTCTCACCTTAAACTTATGTCCTCTAGTTTTGGACTTCCCTAACCTGGGAAAGAGACTTTGGCTACTCACCTTATCTATACCCCTCAGGATTTTATAAACCTCTCCCAGCCTATCCAGCCTCTCCTTACAACTCAAGCTATCCAGTCTTGGTAACATCCTCGTGAATCCTTTTTTTTTGCACCCTTCCCAGTTTAATAACAACCTACTTATCACACCATGGCCAGAAATGTATGCAGTACTCCAAATGCGGACTTCCCAATGTTTTGTACTGTCATAACATGACATTTCAACTCCTGTATTCAATGCTCTGACCAATGAAAGAAAATGTGCCAAACACCTCCTTCATCACCCTGTCTACCTTTGACTCTATTTTCAAGGAACTACATACTTGTATCCCTAGGTCTTTCTATTCATCAACATTTCCCAGGTGCCTATTATTTATTTTGGTATGCCCAGATTTATCTTACGAAAATGCAACACCTCATATTTATCTAAATTAAACTCCATCTGTGATACCTTGGCCTATTGGCCCAGTTGATCAAGATCCCAAAGTACTCATGGATAACCTGCTTCACTGCACAGTTCATTGCTAATTTCGGTGTCATCCATAAACACATTAACCATACATCCCACATTCCCATTGAACAATAGTGGGCTCAGCCCCAATCCGGTAGCACACTGCTGGTCACAGGCCTCCAGTTTGAAGAACTAGCTCCCCCACAACCATTTGTCTCCATTCAAATAATTTTGTATCCAATTGGCTAACTCTCCCTGGATCTCATATGATCTAATCTTACTAACTAGCCTATCATGCAGAACCTTGTAGAAGGCCCTGCTAAAGTCTACTGTTTTGCTTTCAACTATCATCTTGTCACCTCTTGAAAAATCAAGTTTGTGAGGCATGATTTCCTATGTGCAAAGCATTCAGACTGTCCTAATCAGTCCTTGCCTTTCGAAATCCATGTCAATCCTGTCTCACAGAAGCCCCTCCAACTAGGCCAGACCAGGTATGGATAGCAGTTTCCTTCCCTAAAGGACATTAGTGAAGCAGATGGGTTTCTCCGACAATAAACAATGGATTCATGGTCATTATTGGATTCTTAATTCCAGATTTGTTTTAATGAATTCAAATTCTACCATCTGTCATGGCAGGATTCGAACCTAGGTCCCCAGAATGTTATCGGAGTCTCTGGATTAACAGTCCAGCAATAACATCACTAGGCCATCGCCTCTTCACACTCCATGTGTTCCGGCACCTCGCTTGTGGTTGTCAATCATACAAATATCTCTACTAGGGGCGCCACAACTTTTTTTCTGGCTTCCCACAACGTACTGGGATACATGTGATCAGGTCCCGGGGATTTACCTCCCTTTACGCATTTTAAGACTTCCAGCATCTCCTCCTCTTTAATATCAACTCTTTCCATGACATCACTATTTATTTCCCCAAGTTCCCCACCTTCCATGTCTTTCTCCACAGTAAATACTGACAGTAATTCTCCACAGGAAAAAAAATCCTAAATTTAAGGGGTCAATGCCCTTGTAGACTCCGTACAATCACTACCTTAAAAATACTTACAATGAGTGACTCCAGCCAGAGTTTGATAGAAGGTAGGTGTATCACTATCATCGGTAAGAGTGACACATACTCCCCCTGACAGCAGCCATCGAGCAAATGTGAAAGCATCCTTATTCTGAAGGAGCCAGTTCTTGAACTTCTCATAGTTTACCTTTTCACCCTAAAAGAAAAGCAAAATGTTCAACGAGAATTGTATGTACAAAATGTACAACGTAATCATTGTTACTTTCTTAGGAAGGTAAAGTAACTGGACCAGTAATCCAAGAGGTTCAGCCAAATGATTGAGAGTCACAAGTCCAATCCTCTTGTGGCAGTTGGACAGTTTCCGTTAATTTAATAAACCTGTAGTTTAAAAAAAGTGGGCATCAGCTAGAATGACATAACTGGTTTGCTACAGCCCTTTACGGAAGGAAATTTGTTGTTATTACCCTGATTGGGCTATTTGCCAGCCCAGATGCACAGTGATCCACTTGCTTAACTGCTTTCTGAAATGACCTAACAAACCACACAGCTATCACCATCTTTTCCAAAGGAAATAGGGAAAGACATTAAAAGTTGCCCTTGCTCTTGATATCTGGGTCGAAGAAATGAAAAAAAATTCAAGCATGCACTGAAAACTCAAGTCGAGATAGAAGCAACATAAGTAACCGTAGCCACCATAGTGTCTCACGCGTTTTTAAGAGTTGATTTGAGCTTGTGAAGCCGCATAGCATCACATCAACAGTATTTAATGTGGAAATGTCAGCCAGGTTATGAAGCTTTGTTCAAAGCACTTGAGTTTCAGATCGGAAGTTCATGAAGTTGTGAATTCCTTTCAACATTCAGCCGACAGCAATGTAGTTTCAAAAATGATATTAAGCGATACTTTACATTTTTAAAACATGAATATCTTTTGTGCAGAAATGATATAATTTCCACTTTTCATGAGGTAGTTACTTACAATACTAGTACCAGGATTAGCTGGCTGGCACAAGGCAAAGAGTAGGGATAAAGATAATACAGTGTGGAACTGGAGGAGCACAGCAGGCCAGGCAGCATTAGAGGAGCAGGAAAGTTGATGCTACAGGTTGGAGCCCTTGCTCAGAAATGGGGAAAGGAATGCTGAAATATATAGAGGATGGGCAGGGCTGGGGAAAGTAGGCGGGATGGTGATAGGTGAGTTCAGGTAGGTTGTGGTGGGCATTAGGGGCCAGTGAAGTGGAAGTGGCGGATGAGTGGGAGAGAAGATGGACAGGTTGTGTCAGGTCAAGGAGGCAGGGATGAGAGGGAAGGTTGGTCATGGATGAGGGTGGGGGTTGGGAGATTTTGAAACTGGTAAAATCGACATTGACACCATTGGGTTATAAGCTCCAAGGCAGAATATGAGGTTCTGCTCCTCCAGTCTCTGGGTGGCATCACTGTGACACGAGGCAGCCCAGGATGGGCATGTTGCCCAGGGAATGGGGAGGGGGAGTTGAAGTGGTTCACAACTGGAAGATGTTGTCATTTGTCACAAACAGAGCACAGGTGATCTACAAAGCAGTCTCCATGTCTCTGCTTGGTCTCACTGATTGCTGCCTGCCCTGCTGTGCTCGAGCTCCACATTGCGTTATCTCTGACTCCAGCATCAGCAGTTCTTACTATTTCTGATAACAGATAAAAGACTCTTTTTCAGGATGGCAGCGAGTGACTAGTGTAGTTCTGCAGGGATCAGTGTTGGTGCCACAATTTTTGGTATTATACATTAATGAAATAATCTTTTGTGATGAAATCCACTAAGGATTCACAAGAGGCCTTCACTATTACGGTATTTGACATTTTAATGTCCATAAATAAATGCGATATCTGATATCCCAACTTAGCTGAATATGCTGTACATGATCCCATAACTACTTCAGCATAATAGCAAATCTAAAACAGCAACAATTATTGCAATAAGAAATACATTTAGGAAAGTAGTAAAACCAAATTTGAAGAAGGGCATGGAGAACTAAAATCTGCGTTTAATCGACTGAACAAAGTAATTACTAAAATTATTGTCCAGGCTCTATGGAATATTACCATGACATAGGAGATGGTCACTCAGTCATCAAGCCTGCCCTGCTATTCAACAAAATCATAAATGATAGGACGATTGCCTGTATTCTAGTTTCCTGCGACTCTAATAACCCACAACTGTCTTGTCAATCAAAATTTTGTCCAACACATCCTTGTATGTATATGTCTAATGGCCCAGAGATAGTAGGAACTGCAGATGCTGGAGGACCAGAGATAACAAGGTGTAGAGCTGGATGAACACAGCAGGCCAAGCAGCATCAGCTTTCCTGCTCCTCTGATGCTGCTCGGCCAGCTGTGTTCATCCAGTTCTATACCCTGTTGTCTAATGACCCAGCGTCCACTACTCTCCTGGGAAAAGAATTCTAAAGACTAACAATCTCAGAATAAATTCATTTCCAACCCATATTTTAGAACTGTGCCAAGTTCTAGATTTATTGACAAGAGGCAACATCCATCCAGAACCCCGCCTATCAAACCCACTGAATCTTAAGTTTCAATAAGGTGGCCTGTTCTTCAAAACACCATGAATAGGCCTTCACTTTCAACCCCTTCCCCAAAGTACAGACCCAATAAATTTGCTATTAACTGCTTCCAAAACAAGTATATCACTTCCTTCAGTATAGAGAACAAAACTCTGCACGGTACTCCAAAAGCAGTCTCACCAAAGCTATATACAGCTATATATAATGGGAACAATCTAATTCATGTTAATTCTAGTTCACATTAATATCTACAGTAATGTTTAAATCTGTCAAGATTGTCAAGTAATTAAATGCTGGGTTTCAGCAATTGCCAGATCAACAAAAGAATTAGCAGTTCAAAAGTTTACACATGTTTGTGAAATAAAGTCAGAATAGAAGAGATGGAGCTATAAAATTGGTGGGTCTGCTTGCAGTCATTGGCTTGGAGGTCAGTTGAAGATTCACAGAGCAAGCATGCATCTCCTCCAACCTTGCCTATTTTAACTGGTGAACATTATTGCAACAATGTTCATTTTGTTAAACAGTGTGAAATCTTGCAGAGTAGTTCTGTGAAAACAAATTTGGATTTCTTTTTAAAATACTAACAGATGCTGCAATCCATTCAGTCGACCTTCATTACGCTCCCTAAACAGATCATAGTGCTCCTTAAGATAAAGGAACTTAAAGATTCACATTCTGCATTCCAGGATTTATTCTCAATATGTATATTATTTGTATACTTATTGTAAATTGTATTTTCTTTATAACAAACCCTGATTTGTTTATTTGTATGTTTAAAATAATTGGAAAATATGGTGCAGTCTTTTAGTTACACAGCTAGCAGCTCAAAATTAGGACTTAAACTGGAACAACATTTGTTATTGCATTAAAATAAACCATGGTTTTGCCAAATATTTGGCGGTCTCCACGCCTTGCGGACTTCCAGTCCAAGGTGATTCCAGAGCGGTCTGTCAGCCTTGAGGTGAAGCCTGCCGTGGTCTGGAGTCGAAGTCCAGCACAGACAGGAGGTTACATTCCCGCACAGACTGGGTTTGAAAGACTGTTGTTCAGATCTTTTTATTTCTCTGTTTTCTAATATATTCAGATGATTTGTAATAAGAGGCCTGTCATTCCTTTATTTTTCTATTCTTTTCCCAGAACTTGTACTGAAGAATCCGTAGCTAGGTACTTTGTATCTCAGCTGGTGCTGTAAGTGGTGACAGTAAAGCTAATTCAATTTAACTCAAATATTTAGAAGCCAAAAGTATCATGACTAATCAATTCATATAACAAATGAAATATTCTGGACAAGACGATGTGTGCCTCACAAAAAAAAATCTACTCTAGGTATGTTAGGTTGAATGATTTACGGGCACTGTTTACAGTTTATGAATTGAATTTGCTCTGTTATTTTAATTTGCAGAGACACTTCCAAGGCTGTAAAGCCAAGTGGAACACTGATACTGGCATGTGTTAACTTAATTATTTTTCCCTTTCTTCTCAACCTCAGTGAGCAACATTACAACAATGTGAGCATTCACATCGCAATGCTTCAGCAGCAGATAGATTCACGAAGCAAGTAGATTTAAGATCACACTATGGTCAACTTGGAGAGATAGCTTTTTTCCACATGTTCAACTTAGTTGCCTGTTATCTCAGTAATCACATACGTAAGCAAAGTGTGGAAAGCAAAATGTATGTACTAAATAAAGAGAATAATATTAAGGAGCAATTGGAATTTCTTAGTATTGAGAGATTGATCAGAGTTGGCTTAAGCAGAAATTCTGCACTTCTAACACAAACCTCCACATCATACTTAGTTCCAGAGATAATGGGAACTGTAGATGCTGGAGAATCCAAGATAATAAAATGTGAGGCTGGATGAACACAGCAGGCCAAGCAGCATCTCAGGAGCACAAAAGCTGACGTTTCGGGCCTAGACCCTTCATCAGACCTGATGAAGGGTCTCGGCCCGAAACGTCAGCTTTTGTGCTCCTGAGATGCTGCTTGGCCTGCTGTGTTCATCCAGCCTCACATTTTATTATCTCATACTTAGTTCCATTCATTTTGATCAGAACTAAAATTTAACTTTTAATTCCCATAAAATTAAAATCAAGACTTCATAATATACAAGTTATCTTTAAGTTCACTGCCCTGTGATGTTCCTAACATTTCTTAAAAGCACTGAGAAAGACAACAGTACATCTGCTTACCTGCAGGTGCAATATGAAGAAAACATAGCTCATCAGCAAAGTATTTAAGACTTCGATATGCTGCAGCAAATAAGAGTGTGTTGTTTGGGGCAACTGGTGGTACAGTGACAGATGAGAATTTGCAGTATAATGCACAGAAGGCAAAAGGGGTCTTCAAGTAGGAGCCATCACTAAGATAGAAATCTGTAACGGACTCAACGTGGCTCATTCTTTTGAGTATTTTCTGTCAATGGATAAATAAAGGCTACAATCTCAAGTATATCGTGCTAACTTATAATTGGCTGCAGAATTAAGGAATTGAGACCCAGATGCAAGATGGGATAATGGGTTTTAAGTAATTTCTGTTTCAGGGAGGCAATATATGCCAGAGGTTTATATAAGTTGTAGTCTTTT
Source organism: Stegostoma tigrinum (assembly GCF_030684315.1). Classification (NCBI taxonomy): domain Eukaryota; kingdom Metazoa; phylum Chordata; class Chondrichthyes; order Orectolobiformes; family Stegostomatidae; genus Stegostoma; species Stegostoma tigrinum. Next base: position 23,611,535 of record NC_081380.1, read on the forward strand.
GAAGATGGGCCACCAAAGTGGAAGATATTGAGAATGCTACAGACAGCAACAGTGGCAACAGGAATTTCAACAGTAGCATGGGTAAAATTGCCCATATTGTTGAAATGAATATAAACTATCTAGGCAAGAGATAGAATGCTACACTTGATGCTTAGCTTTGGGTCAAACAGTTTGTGAACAGTCTGCCTTGTCTGACAATCTATCAGCACTACATTGTTCATAAAAGCATCTATCATGACATGTACATGATTTAAGTAATTAATATTCTTAAAAGAAAAAGAGATATCAGGTGAGGGCCAGTGAAGCAACAGGAAAATGTCAGGAAAAATCAATTCCATGTAGCAAGTTGGTCACTGGATAAAAAGTGATAGAGGCAAAGGCTCGAAAGAGCCAAGAGTTTGGCGGGTCGTCCCATGTTTACCAGCATACCAAAGCCAATCTCAGCAATATGGATTGCATACCCACAAAAATACCTCAAGATTCACTCATCTCATCCTGAAAAATTAAACTCCCAAACCTCTAAAATACAATTAGCAATGCATTCAAAACCAGCAAGATCCAATGCCACTTAAGGCTATTTCTGGCCATGTGACTTCAAACAAGTTGGAATACAACCTGTACGTTATTAAACAAAAAAGTTTTTCCAATTCTTTCCAATAAAATATAATCCTTTTTGACAGTGTAATATCACAAGAACTTTACAAAAATGTTATAAATTGTAGTTCAGTTTTAAATCCAGGAAAGTCAAGGTTTCAATGCAGGACAATATTTCTGGATAGCAACAGAATGTAACTGAATTATACTTTACAGTAATTGCTGCTTCTGCCACTTAAAGACTAGCTCAGATTCATTGTTTACATTTGTGGACAACCAAATGGATGCCAGGGTGACTCTATGTGAACTTTAGATCTTAAAGGTGAAACAAAAGAGGATTATGATGATAATTCAATGCTTGATTCTAGCTTCTACATTTCTCAACATATCCAAGTTCCGCTCGGATACCCGAGAAAAGAAATCACAAGAATGGAGGCCTGGCCACTGCAGATTTCAGTTAAATGTCTTTTCCGGGACTATGTGACATTATGCTTAATTAATGCAGAATGGAATGGGACATGCATTATTTGTTGTATTATGTAATTCTAACATCAGCTAAGCTAGTTTCATGATCAAAATATCAGGTGGCCTGCAATCAAAGTTTTTATTCAATTATTCAACTATTCAATCGTCAGCTATTTATCAAAGAAAGACTTACATATCCAAAGCGCCTTTCATGACCACTAAACACCCCAAAGGGCTTAATGGCATTTGAAAGACTAAGTATAGTCAGCATTGCAGTGTGGAAAAGGCAGCAGCCAATTTACATACAGTAGGCTTCCACAAACAGCAATGCAATAGGAAGAAGATAATCTATTTTTGTGAGCTTGATTAGGGAATGACTGTTGGCCAGGAATATCACCAATAGCTTCCCTTATTTGAAACGGTGTTGTGATGTCTTGAGCAGACAGATTAGGCCTTGGTTTAACATTTCATTTGAAAGATGGCAGTATTCCCTCTGTTATCAATGTCAGCCTCAAATTTGTGCTCAAGTCTTGTAGTGGTATTTGAACCCACAACATGGGTAAGAATGGACCAGATGGACTGAAAGGTCCTATTTCCGTGCTGTGTAACTCTGACTCCAAGATTCAAGGATTGTACCAGTTGAGCCATGGCTGATGCCAAAGTTAATTTATATTTAAATTCAACATCTTTGAGGTGGTTCTTGGTAGCGTCCAATGTTTAAACATTTTCTTCCATCTTCTCTTATTGGGTATCATCCCATGGACACCTGACACCAAGTGATGATCGTTGCCCACGTACTTTGAGAAGCAAAGTACATTTGGTCCTCACCTGATGTCTGAATACATGAATTTTGTAATGGATTTCAAAAGAATTATCATTTCTCGTAGCTCAAAGATGTTGAATTCCTTTCCAAAACTCTAATATTAAATGCTCACATCGTGAAGACTTTACAAGTACAATTAGCTCAGTTTTACATTTGACAATTATTCTCTGCACATTTTCCTGAAGAAATAAATGACTAGAAATTAATATAATGAAGACATTCAAAGGATTAACTTACTTATGCATACTAGCTCAATGGATTGATGTGTGATGCACAAAATTTGCTTTTAAAACATATCATGTCTTTTCATTTTTTTTTCTTCAGTTCTAATTTTGACATGATACGCTTTATATTTTCCATTGTAAATGCTATTCCAATGCAGCTTATAGAGCCAGTATAATGCAAAAACTAATTTTTTGTAGATGTTGTGTACAATGGATTTCACTTGAGAGATTCAAAAGGAACCAAATGAATTGTTTTTGTTTTCTTCAGACACAACCACTCTATTGGACTTTTGGATGGCCCATGACACTCCAACTTCAACAACAAAACCACCCAAAAACTTGTTGCCCCAGAATTGATCCTTACCATGTCTCTCCCACCCACCCATCAGCTCTGTATTAGCTGAAGTACACCATTCCACAGCAAAGCAAAGCATAAAAACCAAAGACAACCATCAGGTATCTAGCTACTAATACTATGACATCAATTTCAAAGAGTGGATTCATGACCACTTCATCAATAGCCTCCTATTACTATCCTTTAATTTTTTAGGAAAGGAATGAGAAGAGAAAAAATATAAACTCCATTACATGCAGCATATTTTGAAATAAAAAACTGGGTACAAATCATACTGCAATCTGGTCAATCCATGCCATTAAGCAGAGTTAACAGGCAAAATTTTTGAGGCAGTTCAGAGGAGGTGCACAAGATTAGTTTCAGAGATGAAGGGTTTACCTTATGATGACAGATTGAGCAGTTTAAGCTATTACTCTCTGGAATTTAGAAGAATGAGGGGAGATCTAATTGAGGTGTATAAGATGCTAAAGGAGATGAACAAAGTAGATGTGGGAGAAGGTTTTTTCTTGTACTGCAAGCTAGAACAAGAGGTAGAAAACTGCAGAAATTCACCAAAGATCCTCAGGCAGCACCTTCCAAACTCATGACCACTTCCATCCAGAAGAACATATTGCAGATGCATGGGAACACCACCACCTTCAAGATCCACCCACCCCACGCACCCCCGTACACCCACCTCCAAGCCACTCACCATCCTGACTTGAAAATATATCATCATTCCTTCACTGTCATTGGATCAAAATTCTGGAATTCCCTCCCTAACGGCATTATGGGTCAACCCATGGGAGCTTTTCTGCAGCGATTCAAGAAGGCAGCTTACCACCATCTTCAAGGGTAACTAGGGACAGGCAATAAATGCTGGCCAGACAGTGAAGCCCACATCCCACAGATGAATAAAACAAAAGTTTAAGGGTAAGGGTTAGCAGCTTTAAAACAGAGATAAGGAGGAATTACTTCTTAGAGTTGTGAATCTGTGGAATTCATTAACCCAGAGTTGGTGGCTAATGGAATATTTACTTTGTGTAAAAGTAAGGAAATAGATTTTTAATTACTAGTGGATTTAGAGGGCTTGAAGAGCAGGCAGGAAAATGGAATTGAGGCCAAGATGAGATCAATGAGACAAATAGGCAGATCAGGCTCAATAGGCTGAATTGTCTATGCCTGTTCCTAGTTCTTGGGGCATGTTCTGGATGAGAAGCAGCACAAGTATGAACATCAAAAGCCTACAGCTCTGAAAAGGTTGGAGGCTACAGGCAAATAACATTCACTAACTCTCCTTGTAGGTCTTTCCAGTGATTGAGAAAGTCACTGTGCTTAGAAGGCATCTTGTGCCAAATTAGACTTGATGAACAAACTCCAGTGTTTTCATTTATCCCTTCAATTCCAGATGAAGAGATCACTGTCAGTCTGTGTTTTGACTTTCAGGCATACCTTTAGATGCGAGGATTAAGCTTTATTGCACAGGAAGGCTACAACAAAATAATTTCAGCTGAAGTTCTGATTTTATTCTGAAAATGGATGCCAGTGGGGCCAAAAGATTAAATGAGCATTAAAACTGATTAACATACCATAATGCTTTTTAAAACTATTATGAAATGACAAAAATAATTTCAATGTCACTAAAAAGCAAATATGATTAAGTAATGTATGTTTTTCAGTGTTTCATTTATCTACCTCACACTGGATACAGGAAATCAATACAGAAATCTGCATTCAGGCTAAGCAAGTTTAGTGGTTTGGGGGATAGGACAAGCGTTTTTGGAGAGAGGTGAGCACATGTGAAGTCTTTTTATGCTTGCTTAGCCAAGTGAGCGCAACAATCACCTCAGCTTCATTGGAAAATTGGAACTGGGGGTTTATGTAGTAGTGGAAGAGGTTGGAGGGGTAGTTACTCATTTTGCAGCAAAGTGTCAGAGATGGAGTACAACAATCCTGGCATTAATTTTTTAAATATCATTATTCATTTGTGCAGGTTTTCAAACTGATAACTCTCAAACTGCTCATGGGAAGTGACATACAGGCATTGAAAATGATTAAATACAAAAGGATCGTTGAAGATTCAGTCTGGAACAGTCACTTAAGCTTAGGTGATGCAATATTTAAATTACCGAATTCTGTAGACGAAAAAACAACAAAATTTCCAATCTTGCAATTACTCATCTATTTTAAATATATAGGATAAAAATAAGAAAACACTATTTTTAACATATGCTGATGTTTCCCCTCTCAGAATTCAGAATAGATACTTAAGCAAAATGAAATAATACAAATTCAACTTAGCCTGAAAGATATTTCTCAAGAGGGATCATCAATAGGCAGAACAAAGTTCCCTTGGCAAAGTAGAAAACATTGAATTCCCCCAGAATGTCTTCAGGGAAAGCCCATTATTGATAACAAAAAAGTAAAGTATGACTAAGTGCACATAACTCCCAACACAGCTTTGACATTTTCTATATTTTTCTTAAAAAGTGAAATTAGACAAGTGAATCAAGTTATCATGAACTGAAACATTCCTCATTCTTGATGAATACTGATAACAAAATAGGAAAGGCAGTCAATATTTACATTTACAAGAAAAAAAACTGCACTGAAACACAATGGAAAGGAGGAGAAATCTTTGTCAGTGAGTTATGATCAGGCATTTGCTAAAAACCGTGGTATAAGCAACTGAATGATGACTTTTAAATAGTAAATTAGGACCACACCTGCAAGACAGAATGAAATTTAAGATGAAGTGTTATGTCCTTAAACTGCCTCAGGATGCACGTCACTGCTAGAGATATGAAATTGCCTGTTCAATATAATGGTAAAGGCCTTTTCTTAAATTCAAAAAGCTTTGGATTAACTTTTTCCTGGTATATTCTGCCTTGAAGAAAGTCCACTTGGCAACTGGATTAGCACAGTTTCTGATGCAGTATAAATTGTTATTCCCTTTAAATGTTGGTATTCTACATCTGTCCTGGTGGGTGCAAGATGAAAAGATTTGAGAGCATACTAATTTATGCAGCAATGAAGCAATAATTGTGTACTACAAGACTGAACAACATTAGATGACAGGCATTAACCTGACTTACTTACAGCCTGAGGGAAAAAACTGATTGGTGGCTTGGGTGACGTATACTTGCAATGATAAAGAGAGTCATAGAAACATACAGCATGGAAACAGACCCATTGGCCAAACCTGACCACACATCCCAATCTGACCTAGTCCCATTTGCCAGCATTTGGCCCACATCCATCTAAACCTTTCCTATTCATACATCCAACTAGACGCCTTTTAAATGTGTAATTCCACTACTTCCTCCGGCAGCTTGTTTCATACATGCAGCATCCTCCCCCTCATGCTTTTATAAACATCCATAAAGTCATCCCTCAGCCTTCAACACTCCAGGGATAAAAACTCCAGCTTCTCCCTCTAACTCCAACCCTTCAAGCACAGCAACATCCTTAAATCTTTTCTGCAACCTCTCAAGTACAACATCTTTTCTGTAGAAGGGTGACCAGAATTACAGGGTAGTATTCCAAAAGTGGCCTCACCGATGTCCTGTTCAGCTGCAACACAACAAACCAACTCCCATACTCAAATGTTCTGACCAAGGAAGGTAAGCATGTCAAACATCACCTCCATCACCCTGTCTATCTGTGACTCCACTTGCAACGAACTTTGCACCCCTACAACTCTGTTCAGTAACACTCCCCAGGGCCCTACCACCAACTGTATAAGTCCTACCCTGGTTTGCCTTACCAAAATGCCAGACTTCATGTTATTTAAACTAAATTCCATCTGCACTCCTCAGCCCATCTGATCAAGGTCCCATTGTACTTGGAAGAAATCTTCTTCATTGTCCACTACACCACCTATTTCGGTTATCAATTGCAAACTTACTAACCATATTTGCATCCAAATCATTTATATACATGACAAAAAGCAGTGGACCCAGCATCAATCCTTATGGCCCACTGCTGGTCACAGGCCTCCAGTCCAAAAAGGAACCCTCTAACATTTCCCTCTGTCACCTACCTTTAAGCCAATTTTATATCCAACTGATGAGCTCCCCCTAGATCCTCTGTAATCTAACCTTGCTAACCAGCTTGTCATGTGGAACCTTGTCCAACACTTTACTCAAGTCCATATAGACAATGTCTACTACTCTACCTTCAACCTTCTTGATCACCTCTTCAAAAAACTCATTCAAGTTAGAGAGACAAATTTCCCATACACAAAGCCAAGCTAACTATCCCTAATCCTTATCTTTCCAAATGCATGCTAATCTTATCCTTCAGAATTCCCTCCAACAACTTACTCATCACTCACTTCAGGCTCATTGGTCTATAGTTCCTCGGCTTTTCCTTACAGCCTTTCTAAATAATGGCACCAAATTGGCCAAGAGATAATGGGAACTGCAGATGCTGGAGATTCCAAGATAATAAAATGTGAGGCTGGATGAACACAGCAGGCCAAGCAGCATCTCAGGAGCATAAAAGCTGACGTTTCGGGCCTAGACCCTTCATCAGAGAGGGGGATGGGGGGAGGGAACTGGAATAAATAGGGAGAGAGGGGGAGGCGGACCGAAGATGGAGAGTAAAGAAGATAGGTGGAGAAGGTGTGGGTGGGGAGGTAGGGAGGGGATAGGTCAGTCCAGGGAAGACGGACAGGTCAAGGAGGTGGGATGAGGTTAGTAGGTAGCTGGGGGTGCGGCTTGGGGTGGGAGGAAGGGATGGGTGAGAGGAAGAACCGGTTAGGGAGGCAGAGACAGGTTGGACTGGTTTTGGGATGCAGTGGGTGGGGGGGAAGAGCTGGGCTGGTTGTGTGGTGCAGTGGGGGGAGGGGATGAACTGGGCTGGTTTAGGGATGCAGTGGGGGAAGGGGAGATTTTGAAACTGGTGAAGTCCACATTGATACCATATGGCTGCAGGGTTCCCAGGCGGAATATGAGTTGCTGTTCCTGCAACCTTCGGGTGGCATCATTGTGGCAGTGCAGGAGGCCCATGATGGACATGTCATCAAGAGAATGGGAGGGGGAGTGGAAATGGTTTGCGACTGGGAGGTGCAGTTGTTTGTTGCGAACTGAGCGGAGGTGTTCTGCAAAGCGGTCCCCAAGCCTCCGCTTGGTTTCCCCAATGTAGAGAAAGCCGCACCGGGTACAGTGGATGCAGTATACCACATTGGCAGATGTGCAGGTGAACCTCTGCTTAATGTGGAATGTCATCTTGGGGCCTGGGATGGGGGTGAGGGAGGAGGTGTGGGGACAAGTGTAGCATTTCCTGCGGTTGCAGGGGAAGGTGCCGGGTGTGGTGGGGTTGGAGGGCAGTGTGGAGCGAACAAGGGAGTCACGGAGAGAGTGGTCTCTCCGGAAAACAGACAGGGGTGGGGATGGAAAAATGTCTTGGGTGGTGGGGTCGGATTGTAAATGGCGGAAGTGTCGGAGGATAATGCGTTGTATCCGGAGGTTGGTAGGGTGGTGTGTGAGAACGAGGGGGATCCTCTTGGGGCGGTTGTGGCGGGGCGGGGTGTGAGGGATGTGTCGCGGGAAATGCGGGAGACGCGGTCAAGGGCGTTCTCAATCACCGTGGGGGGGAAGTTGCGGTCCTTAAAGAACTTGGACATCTGGGATGTGCGGGAGTGGAATGTCTTATCGTGGGAGCAGATGCGGCGGAGGCGGAGGAATTGGGAATGGAATTTTTGCAGGAGGGTGGGTGGGAGGAGGTGTATTCTAGGTAGCTGTGGGAGTCGGTGGGCTTGAAATGGACATCAGTTACAAGCTGGTTGCCTGAGATGGAGACTGAGAGGTCCAGGAAGGTGAGGGATGTGCTGGAGATGGCCGAGGTGAACTGAAGGTTGGGGTGGAAGGTGTTGGTGAAGTGGATGAACTGCACTTCACCAACACCTTCCACCCCAACCTTCAGTTCACCTGGGCCATCTCCAGCACATCCCTCACCTTCCTGGACCTCTCAGTCTCCATCTCAGGCAACCAGCTTGTAACTGATGTCCATTTCAAGCCCACCGACTCCCACAGCTACCTAGAATACACCTCCTCCCACCCACCCTCCTGCAAAAATTCCACCCCCTATTCCCAATTCCTCCGCCTCCGCCGCATCTGCTCCCACGATAAGACATTCCACTCCCGCACATCCCAGATGTCCAAGTTCTTTAAGGACCGCAACTTCCCCCCCACGGTGATTGAGAACGCCCTTGACCGTGTCTCCCGCATTTCCCGCGACACATCCCTCACACCCCGCCCCCGCCACAACCGCCCCAAGAGGATCCCCCTCGTTCTCACACACCACCCTACCAACCTCCGGATACAACGCATTATCCTCCGACACTTCCGCCATTTACAATCCGACCCCACCACCCAAGACATTTTTCCATCCCCACCCCTGTCTGTTTTCCGGAGAGACCACTCTCTCCGTGACTCCCTTGTTCGCTCCACACTGCCCTCCAACCCCACCACACCCGGCACCTTCCCCTGCAACCGCAGGAAATGCTACACTTGTCCCCACACCTCCTCCCTCACCCCCATCCCAGGCCCCAAGATGACATTCCACATTAAGCAGAGGTTCACCTGCACATCTGCCAATGTGGTATACTGCATCCACTGTACCCGGTGCGGCTTTCTCTACATTGGGGAAACCAAGCGGAGGCTTGGGGACCGCTTTGCAGAACACCTCCGCTCAGTTCGCAACAAACAACTGCACCTCCCAGTCGCAAACCATTTCCACTCCCCCTCCCATTCTCTTGATGACATGTCCATCATGGGCCTCCTGCACTGCCACAATGATGCCACCCGAAGGTTGCAGGAACAGCAACTCATATTCCGCCTGGGAACCCTGCAGCCATATGGTATCAATGTGGACTTCACCAGTTTCAAAATCTCCCCTTCCCCCACTGCATCCCTCAACCAGCCCAGTTCATCCCCTCCCCCCACTGCACCACACAACCAGCCCAGCTCTTCCCCCCCACCCACTGCATCCCAAAACCAGTCCAACCTGTCTCTGCCTCCCTAACCGGTTCTTCCTCTCACCCATCCCTTCCTCCCACCCCAAGCCGCACCCCCAGCTACCTACTAACCTCATCCCACCTCCTTGACCTGTCCGTCTTCCCTGGACTGACCTATCCCCTCCCTACCTCCCCACCCACACCTTCTCCACCTATCTTCTTTACTCTCCATCTTCGGTCCGCCTCCCCCTCTCTCCCTATTTATTCCAGTTCCCTCCCCCCATCCCCCTCTCTGATGAAGGGTCTAGGCCCGAAACGTCAGCTTTTATGCTCCTGAGATGCTGCTTGGCCTGCTGTGTTCATCCAGCCTCACATTTTATTATCACCAAATTGGCCAAGCTCCAGTCTTCACACACCTCACCCACGGCTGTCAATGATACATGTATCTTAGCAAGGGGCCCAGCAATCTCTTTCCTAGCTTTCCACCTGATCAGGTCCCGGAGATTTATCTACCTTTGTATGTTTTAAGACCTCCAGCACTGCCTCTTCTGTAATATGTACTATTTTCAAGACGTCACTAATTTTTTTCCCCCCAAATAACTAGCTTCCATGTCTTTCTCCATTGTAAGTACTGACTTTTTTTTTTCCTTTGTTCATTTACAGGATGCAGGTGTCACTGGCCAGGCAGCATTTATGGTCCATCCTTAATTGCCAGAGGACAGTTAAGAATCAACCACATTGCTGTGGGTCTGGAGTCATGTGTAGGCCAGACCGGTAGGACGGCAGTTTCCTTCCCTCAAGGCCATTAGTGAGGCAGATGGGTTTTTCCAGACAATCAACAACATATTCACAGTCATTAGATTTTTATTTCCAGATTATTTTTTATTGAATTCAAACTCCACCAACTGCTGTGGCTGGATTTGAGCCCAGGTCCCCAGAACATTACCTGGGACTCTGGAGTAACAGTTCAGCGATAACACCAATAGGCCATTGCCCCCCTTGAAATATTTGTTTAATATCTCAACCATCTTCTGTGGTTGCACACGTAGACGACCACACTGATCTTTAACAGGCCCTACTCTCTCCCTATTACTCTTTTGCCCTTAATGTACTTATGGAATCTCTCTGGATTCTCCTTAACTATTTGCCAAAGCTCACTCATGACCCTTTTCTACCCTCCTAATTTCTCTCTGAAATATACTCCCACTGCCCCTACAGTCTTCTAGGGATTCATTCGATTCCGGCTGTCAATACCTGATATATGCCTCCTCCTCTTTCTTGACCAGAGCCTCAACTTCTGTAGTCATCCAGCATCCCCTATACTAACCAGCACTGACCTTCACATAACAGGAATATTCGGTTTCTGAGCTCGTCATCTCATTTTTAAAGGCCTTCCATTTCTCAACTGTCCCTTCACCTGCAAATAAGCCTTCCCCCAATCAACTTTTGAAAGTTCCTGTCTTAATTTTGTCAAAATTGGCCTTACTCCAATTTAGAACTTTAACATTATGATAATTTCTATTCATCTCCATAACCATTTTAGAAATTATACAATTATGATCACTTGCCCCAAAGTGCTTCCCCACTTACACCTCTGTAACTTGCTTTGCCTTATTTCCAACAGAAGTTAGTATTACTCCTTCTCTAGAAGGTGCGCCCACATATTGAATAAGAAAGTTTTGTAAGCACTTGAATTCCTCTCCATCCAAGCCCCTAGTCTATTAAGTCGCAGTCTATATTTGTAAAGTTAAAATCCCCTACCGCTACAATACTATTAATCTTACAGTTATCGGAGATCTCCTAACATATTTGCATCGAAATTCTCCACTGACTATTGGGGGCCTATAACAGAATTCTAACAAGGTTGATTTTTCCTTTCTTATTTTTCACTTCCACTCACATAGCATCACTGGACAATCTCCAAAAATATCCTAAGTACAGCCATAATGCTCTCTCTAAGCAAAAATGCCATCTCTCCCCTCTTGCCTCCCTTTCTAATCTTCACGTTGCATCAATATCTGGAAAATTAACCTGCCAGTCCTGACCATCCCAGAGGCATAGTTCTATAATAGCTAAAACATCTCAGTTCTACGTTCCCAACCACGCCCTAAGTGCATCTGCCTTACTCGTCAGGGCTCTTGAATTGAAGTAAATGTAGTTTAATTTATCAGTCTTACCTCGTTCTCTGCCTTAACTATTGTATCAGCCTCAGCTTTTACACGTTCGAAGACAGATGTTTTTAAGATAAAAGCAAACCTATCGGACATTTTGTCACCAGCCCCTCGAGAAAAATTAAAATGTGATCTCCCTCAATGTAACATGCTGGATAACCCAGTTGTAGGTAGTAAAGCCATGCCCCCACGCCTAGCCTTGTCTAACAGGCATCCTGGGTCAGAATACGGCCCACTAGGAGGTTCTATCTGGCCCACAAGCAGTGCTCCAGGTGTCGGTGGGTACCCCAGAGAGAGATGCTCCTCCAATTATAGGCTATTTTCTCCTCCGTTTTCATGGTTAGACCCACTGGTGGACGAGAACTGGCTTTAGTTTGGAACAGCAAGCTGTACCAATGGCTTGACCAGTTGAGTGGGTGGCTATTCACTGCAATGGAGAGGATGCCTGCTGGACAGGTCAGGGGTTGAGACTCTGAGGCAACAGGTGGGTTGAAGGATGAGGCTCCAGGGCAGGAGGCAAATCAGGCGACAACTATGAAGGGGTAGGGAGAACATGGGAATCATCTGAATGCATGTAGCCCAGTCCCCTGAAAAACTGCACTGAAGATGGCAAAACAGGCCTCCTGACCTCTCATTGCCTGTGTGGATGAATGAGATCGCAGATTCAGCAACTGGATCGTATGTCCAAACGTATTACTTTAGACAGTATATTTAACATTAAGTTAGGAACTTAAAATGTTTCCAACTGAACCCTGAAAGATCCTTAACACTGTTGATCAATGCCAGTATTAGAGACAATGTAATGTGAGAAAGTAGATTTGCATACCAACTTGCACCTTATTTCAGATATTGTACATGCAATAGGTATCTTGCATAAATACAGATGTGGCATAAATCGAGGATTGAGTCAGAAAGCTGCCTGCACTGTCTGATATTTTCTGGCAGAAACAAGGATAGATGTTTCCATCTAAAACTGAGTTGTGCAACCATTTCACACTGTGGAGCACATTTAATTTTTTCTTGATGGGCCAGTGAGAAAATGTCAGAAATATAGGTTTCTTTGTATCCTTAAAACATGTGTTTTGGAACATGCATAAAATGAAATGAAAGATTGCAGTTCATCTAGTCTGATAAGATATTAATAAGGCAAGAGTATGTTATTAGTTTAACCAAACAACACTGTCCCTGTCAATGTAGTAGTTCACATTGATTTGAAGCAATCAATGGCTAAATGATGGGATTCAGTTCAAAAGCCAAAACTACAGCAACATTCACGCGTAATCCATTATCCCAAATTTTAATTTGTGGAATTTTCAGTCAAAAAACAGCTTACTAACAGAAAACTGGCCATTGTCTTAAAATGGTGAAATGAAACTTAACTTATCCAAAAATAATTAAATGGGGAAATGTTGTTAAGAACTCCGCGCAAAAATAAAGTTATAATTTATAGCACATGCAAGCATGATTTGTGGCATCATTGAGCCGATTCAACTGAAAATATTGTGGCAGCACTTCAACAATAACTTACAATTAGTTTGCAGCAGTAACAATAATCTCTGTAGCTACTTCACAGCAAGAAAAAAAGTGTCTGTACACAAATGCTAAGAAGGTTAATCGTAAAAGTACAATACAAACTTGTGCAACACCATGAACATTTTCTTTGTTAACTGAGTAACACTCACCACACGTGCTGTAGTTACCATTCTTTCTACAATCCTTGAGTATTTTCTCATACAAAGGGAAAGTTTTACATCAAGCACATGTTCTTAACTATCACTATATGCCACTGATTCACTGTGAATACACTGTCTGAACAACTCAGGCTTAGTGATTTATTGACTTCAGACTGTAATGTACAGAGTAAGATCAGTCCAACCTATGGAATATGACTATGTGTTTACATAAGAAAGTTCTCTTGAATATGTATAAAGAACCCACCCCTTTTAAATCTGGCTAGAGATCTACATGGTGTCGCAAGCTAGTGGGGAAACCCCAGCAGTAACCACACTAAAGAGGAACTTAAAGTATCCCATGAATACGATTACAGCTGGCAGCCCTCAAAATTCCTGTTACGTAGTCATTATCTGACATCAGTTCTTTCCTGTTCCAGTTCCTACTTCCAAATTCCTTCCTGAACCGAAGTAACAAATTTAGTAGATAACGTCACATATATTCAAACTCCGAGTGACATGTTTTTACACTAATTTACATCGTACAAACATCATTACAAAGTGGAACAGAAAATGCAACCAAACAGATGAAACAGAATCCTGAACTCACGCTTCACTCTTACACTACAATGACAACATGAAAAGCCACACGCTACCCTATAAAGCTAAATAAAATACCCTGATTTTCACCTGAAATTTCACTACTAATTAACTAGCTCCTGGTTGGACATTATCTCTGCACAAACATTCCAGCAGGAGTTACAGCTGGAAATATGGAGACTTTCTTGACTTTGCTTTAGCCTGAGGATACATCAGTATATTTGAAGTTACATAATAATCTACTGCACTAATGTGAAATCAATACAGATTAGCAATTAATCCTACAATACTCATCAATAAACAACAATATCATCTCTCGACTGTTTCATGCAGCAGAACACACTAGAAAACAACAGAAAGAGTCACAGAACTCTTCCAGCATGGTAAGCGACTTTTCATCAAGCATTTGTTCATTTTAATCCCAGTTTCTACAAAGTGGCCCATAGCCTTGTATGCTCTGGCATTTCAAAATATTTAAATATCTTGAGGGCTCTCACCTCTGCCATCCTTTTAGGCAGTGAGTTTCAAATACCCAGCACCCTCTAGGTGGAAAAGCATTTTCCTTATACCTCTTTTAAACCTCTGGCTCTTATTTTAAAAACTAAGACCGCTGGTTATTGACCAATCTACTAATGGGAAACTTGGTCCCTACCTAACTTCCTCACAGCTTTGCATGGTCTCACAAGAAATCATTACAGACCATTAAATTTGCTAATATAAAAATATGGACAATGGCACACCTGCATATTTCATGGTGGGCACCATCTTAATAGGCTAACATACGCAAATATTCTACCAGATTTAAATACTTATTGATTTGAACTCCTGCCTCCTAATTGGAGGCCCAATGCAAAGATTATATAATTATTTATACATACCAAATCCCAAGCTGAGGAACACCCTACACTGGATTGGGGCACAGTAAAGGCAGCAGTTAGTAGGATGTCACAATGTAGAGCTGTATAAACACAGCAGGCCAAGCAGCAGAGGAGCAGGAAAGCTGATGATTTGGGTCGAGACCCTTTTTCCTCTGATGCTGCTTCGCCTGCCGTGTTCATCCAGCTCTACAGTGTTATCTCAAATTCTCCAGCACTGGCAGTTCCTATTATCTCAGTTAGTACGATATACCTAGTTTGGTATATAGGAGGCAGTGGAATGTAACTTCAGGCACAAATTTCTGAAGTACTCGTCGAATATACTGGGCCCATTCAGAATTGCATAGTCCAAAGTGTGATCTTTTATACCTATTAATTTCAAATGGATTGAAATCATAATTAATATGCACAGTTTTAACACATGACTTTCCAGTATGCATGGACTCTGTTAGTAGAAAACTTTATCTATTACAAATACAGTATGCTAAAATAAGCGTTTTGTCATCTTGCAATGACCAAACTTTAAAATCCCTCAGCACGGATTTTGTCACATGCAAATTTAAAATTAACTAATCAAATTTCAATTGTTTCAATTTCTATCACATAAATATTTATAGTTTTACTTTGTTTGCTCACTTGTTTTCAGCTATCTCACGAAAATACTAACGTTTCACTACTTTAATTTTGTCTTCAAATAGAGCACAAACAGAACAAATCCAAAATGGATCTAGAACCCTCCATCATATGGACCAAACCCACCTTAAAAGTATTAACAAAACTGATTAATCTAACAAGCAGCATCTATAGTGTTTTACATTAGGTTCTCAAAAGTAATAGAAACTAGACACACACTCTCTTTGGAATACTATGTTTACAGTTAGTGTAGAAATTGAAATTAATTAATTTGCAAATCAAAAGGAGGTACTTTTGTTTTAAATCCAGAAAGCATTCACAAGTAGACAATTTTCAGGCAAATCTGCAAAGTCAATTTCTCCCTGAAATAATTGCTAGTAAATGGCCTCATGCCAAAGTGAAAAACATGGTAAATAGGAAACATCTATTTCCAATTGTCACCACATCTGAGACCAAAACGTAAGTTCTTAACTAAAAGGGAAGAATACTTTGAGGATTTTAAAAAAACATACATACAGATGGCCATTTTATCATGGAATTCCCCATCAGAAACAGTGGTGGAGGGTGAATCTATTATTTATAAAAAAGAATGGATGACTATTTGAAAAACAAAGTATAAAATGGCTATACAGGCAAAAAAAATGGAATTTAGGACTTGAGTGAATAGCTCAAAGATCCAGCAGAAACAATGATGGCTCTTCTTTACTGTAATGATTTTATAGAATTTATCATCTTTCAGTTCACAACTTTTGACTGCACAATCACACAATGGTTGCTCTTACAACAGGTCTACCAATCTCCATCACTGCAGATTAAACAGTTGAACGATAAGGCAAGTAGGTTTAGCATTCTGCAGAATGAGTACACTCTGTTATTGAGTGACAAACTATTCTGGACACAGAAAAGAAGGGGGAAAACAGTGCATTGAGTAGTGACCATTCTGAGAAGAGGAGATCTATCACCTTATTTTTCACATGTTCTGATGCCAGGAAAAGAATAGCCATTTATTTGATTAGGTGCTATGGAATTAAAATTGAAGTGATTGTTGGAAACGAGGGTAAACAAGATATATGAATGTTACAATCACCTGTAGTACAATTATGTGACAAGGTTGAATTAATAATGTTAGATGAAATAAATTTGCATACTTATGATAATTTGCCCAGAACACAAATTAGAACGCAATGCAAATAAAATAGCTGATTTTACCATAGCGTTATCATTACTGGGCTAGTAATGCTATGGGGAACCTGTTCAAAGTCTGAATTAAAAAAACGTTAAAATGATAACATCAAACTATTGTCAATCACTGTAAAAGTCCGTGGAGAGGACGGGAGTAGTGAGGACCTGAAAACACAGTCAAAGACACGTATGACGTAGTCCACAGCAACTGGTTCTTGCAATACTGCACAGCAAAGGGTTTGGTGAGTCTCTTAAGTCATCCTTACTATTCTTAAATCTTCACACAGTATACAAATTGGTGGTAAAGTTAAAATATACAAAAACCAAATGTGTGAATAATAAAAATCAGCCAGAGATTGGGGAAGCTTGAAGCACGGTGAGAGAGGGGAGGAGATTTTCAAGTTTGGGGAACTTAAAAAAAAAATGTGCGCTTACAGGCATGTCTCAAAAAAGACCAGAAGTTGAAAAGTCGCACAAGTGGGGTTTAGAAAATATTCAAGACTAACATCACAGGGAAATATAAACTCATCAAGTGGGATTGGTGAGGGGGAGGAGAAAAATGAGAAATAGAGTAAAACAGCAACAATGATAGGGGATTCTATCGTAAAAGGAAAGAGGCAGATACTTCTGTGGCCACAGAAGTGTTATTGGGATAGTTTGCTGCTTCCCTAGTAGCAGGGTCAAATATGTCACAGAGCAGCTACAGGACAAAATGAAGGAAGAGAGAGAGCAACCAGAGATTGTGGTCCTTGCTGGTATCAACAACACAGCCCAAAACAAAGATTTCAAGCACAACACAGAAATCTAGAAGATAAATTAAAAGGCACAATTTCAAAAGGTAATAATCTCAGGATAATAGACATTAATGCATGGCTGCAGGCACGCTGTAGAAAGAGGCTTTTAGATTTTTGAGTCATTGGGACAGAATCTGGGGAAGATGAGATCTGTACAAACTGGACGGGCTTGCAGAGCAACAGGATCAGGACCAAAATCCTTCTGGAGCATTCACTAATGAAGTTGGGTGGTATTTAAACTCAATTCACAGGGGAATGGGTACCAGAGTAGGGACACAGGTGGAAAGCAAATGTGAAAGGCAGAGGAAACAAGGTTTACCAGAAAAAAAAGCTGGAAAATCATTAAAAAAGGCAATCCTAAAAAAGGTACTTAAAAGAAGGAAGAAAACAAAATTATACAACAGTTAGAGATAAAGCCAGGCTAAGAGGGGACATGAGATATTGTTTGCAAACATGGTTAACGAAAATCCCAAAGCCTTTTATTCATAAATAAAGAGCAAGAGGGTAACTAGAGAAAGGATGGGCCCACTTAAGGACAAAAGAATGAAAGTCATGCGTTGAGTCACAGAAAATGGGTGACATTCTTAATGAGTACTTTGCATCGGTATTCACCAAGGAGAGGGACAAGACAGATGCTTACTCTAGGTTAAGTCGGCATAAGGAGGGAGGAAGTGTTGGGTATCCTAAAAGGCATGAAGGTGGACAAGTCCCCAGGTCCAGATGGGATCTATCCCAGGTTATTTGAGGGAAGCAAGAAGGGAAATAGCCAGGGCCTTAACAGATGTCTTTGCAGCATCTTTAAACACGAGTGAGGTCCTGGAAGACTGGAGACTTGCTAATGTTGTCCCCTTGTTTAAGGAGGGTAGCAAGGATAATCCAGGTAATTATCGACCAGTGAGCCTGATGTCAGTGGTAGGGAAGCTGCTGGAGAAGATACTGAGGGATAGGATCTATTCCCATTTGGAAGAAAATGGGCTTATCAGTGATAGGCAACATGGTTTTGTGCAGGGAAGGTCATGTCTTACCAACTTAATAGAATTCTTTGAGGATGTGACAAAGTTGATTGATGAAGGAAAGGCTGTAGATGTCATATACATGGACTTAGTAAGGCATTTGAAAGGTTCCCCATGGCAGGCTGATGGAGAAAGTGAATTCACATGGGGTCCAGGGTGTGTTAGCTAGATGGATAAAAAACTGACTAGGCAACAGGAGACAGAGAGTAGTAGTGGAAATGGGCTTCTCAAATTGGAGACCTGTGACCAGTGGTGTTCCAAAGGGATCCGTGCTGGGACCACTGTTGTTGGTGAAATACGCAAATGATTTGGAGGAATGTGTAGGTGGGTCTGATTAGCAAGTTTGCAGACGACTCTAAGATTGGTGGAGTAGCAGATAGTGAAGGGGACTGTCAGAGATTACAGCAGAATATAGATAGATTGGAGAGTTGGGCAGATAAATGGCAGGTAGAGTTCAATCCGGGCAAATGCGAGGTGATGCATTTTGGAAGATCTAATTCAAGAGCGAGCCATACAGTAAATGGAAAAGTCCTGGGGAAAATTGATGTAGAGAGATCTGGGTGCTCAGGTTCATTGTTCCCAGAAGGTGGCAATGCAGGTCAATAGGGTGGTCAAGAAGGAATACAGCATGCTTTCCTTCATCGGACAGGGGATTGAGTACAAGAGTTGGCAGGTCATGTTACAGTTGTAGAAGACTTTGGTTCGGCCACATTTAGAGTACGGTGCACAGTTCTGGTCGCCGTATTACCAAAAGGATGTGGATGCTTTGGAGAGGGTGCAGAGGTGGTTCACCAGGATGTTGCCTGGTATGGAGGGTGCTAACTATGAAGAAAGGTTGAGTAGATTAGGATTATTTTCATTAGAAAGACGGAGATTGAGGGGGGACCTGATTGCGGTCTACAAAATCATGAGGGGTATAGACAGGGTGGATAGCAAGAAGCTTTCCCCCCACCACCCCAAGAGTGGGGGACTCAATTACTAGGGGTCATGAGTTCAAAGTGAGAGGAGGAAAGTTTAAGGGAGATATGCATGGAAAGTTCTTTACGCAGAGGGTGGTGGGTGCCTGGAGCGCGTTGCCAGCGGAGGTGGTAGACGCAGGCATATCAATGTCTTTTAAGACATATCTGGACAGGTACATGGATGGGCAGGGAGCAAAGGGATACAGACCCCTAGAAAATAGATGATAGGCTTAGACAGAGGATCTCGATCGGTGCTGGCTTGGAGGGCCGAAGGGCCTGTTCCTGTGCTGTAACATTCTTTGTTCTTTGTACTTTCTCTGAATGCAAGGAACATTCTTAATCAATAGATGAGATTAACAGCAAAAATGTTTGTTTATAGGTATGACTGGGTTGCAATTAGAGATGTAGCTGTAAGGTGACCAAGTCTGGAAACTGAATATCTGAGGCTATTCAATTTTAAGGAAGGACAGGCAAAAGGGAAAAATAGGTAAGGTTACTTTCTAAATGAAACAGGAAATTAGGCCACAATGAGAAAGGAAGAAGTAGAGTGCAAGAAATCTAGCCATGAAATAAGTTTAGGTAGAGTTAAGAAGCTATCAGGGGCCAGTAACATTAGTGGGAGTCAGCCTCCAAGCAGTAGTGATGGGGTAGAGGCAGCACTAAACATGAAATCAGATGCATGCAAGAAGGGTGCCACAGTAATTGTGCATGATTTTAACCTCAATATAGACTGGGAAAACAGTATTAACAGTAATCATGTGGCAGATGAATTCTTGCAGTGCATCTAAGTTGGTTTTAAGACCAATGCTGGTTTTGTGCAATGAGATGGTTAACTAACAATCTTGCTGCAAGGTAAGGAGAAAGTGCTCACAATATGCTAGAATTCTTCAACGGGATAGAAAATTAAGTAATCCAATCCAAAATTGGGTCAAAATTTAAACAGAAGAAACTACAAAGTTTGAGAGATGACTTGACTGTGATAGCCAACCATCATTCAATGACATAATGAACAGGCAATGGATAATTTTTAAGGAAAAAAGCTTGACTTGCAGAGGTCGAACATTTTTCAGGCAAAAGAATGCCAACAGGAGAAACTGGCATGTTAGCAATGGATATTAAGGATGGCATTAAATCACTCCTCTTAGTATCTAAAGGTCCTCAAAAATTAGCAAGCCAGACGACGATGAACAGTTTAGAATTCAGCAAAGGAGGATTGCAGGTTGATTAAGAGGGGAAATAGCGAGTGTGACAATGAACTTGCAAGGAACATAAAGGTGACTAAAAGTTTCTGCAAGTACATATAAAGAAAAAAAGATTATGGAAAACAAATATCAATGCCTTAAAGTCTGAAATAGGAAAACTGATAATGCCAAACAACGAAATGGCATAGCAATTAAACAGCTACTTTTGCCTGGTTTTCACAGAAGATGACGAACCTCCCAGACGTGTGAGGAACCAAGGGTCTTTTGGGAAGGAGTAACAGAAGTAAATTAATAACAGTTGAAAAATTATCAGCATCGAAAACTAATAAAGTCCAAGGCCTGATAACCTACATTGTGAGGTACTAAAGGTGGCAGCCATTGAAATAGTGGGTGTGCCATTTCCAAAATTTTATAGATTCTAGAACGGCACTGGCAGATTGGTGGTGACACTTGCCACCCTCTAATGTACTTAAAGGAGGAAGAAAACAAAATTATACAACAGTTAGAGATAAAGCCAGAATCTCTGAAGAGCTGAGAGTACAGGATGTTTGACAATTTTCAATGGTGTCAATATAGATTTATGAAAGGAAAATCATGTTTGCTGAACCTACTGGGTTTTGTTTTGAGGATACAACAAATCAAGTACATGACAGAGAGCCAGAGGGTATGCTATATTTGAATTTTCCGAAGGAGGCTAGTGTGCAAACTAAAACCAGATGGGTTTGGTGCTAATACAGTGGCATGGATTAGGAATTGTTCGCAGATAGGAACCAGAATTGGAATAAATGGGTTGCTTTCAGAGCGGAAGGTGGTGATAAGCAGAGTACTACAGGGATTATTACTTGCGCTTTAGTTATTCATAATATTTCAACAATTTGGATGAGGAAATAAGAGTGTAATATTTCTAAGTTTGCCAAGGACAAAATTAGAAAGGAGTGACAGTGGCAAGGAGAATGCAAATGGGCTTCAGAGCAATTTAACCAAGTTGAGTCAATGGGCAAAGGGACAGCAGATGAAGTATAACAAGGGTAAAATGTGAAGTTCTCTGTTTTCGTCAGCAAAATAGAATGGCAGGATATTATTAAAATGCTGATATACTGGGAAAGACTGATGTACAATGAGACCTGGATGCTCTTGTATACCAGTCATTGAACACAAGCATACAAGTGCAGCAAGCAGTTGGGAAAACAAATGACAAGTTGGCATGGAGTTTGAGCATAAGAGAAAGTATGTTTTGTTGCAGCTCTCCAGGGCTTTGACGAGAGAACACCTGAGCATAATGTGCAGATTTCATTTCCTTACTCAAAAAAAAATGCTTACCATAGAGAGAGTGCAGTGAGGGCTTACTAGATTGATTTGTGGGACGGCAGGTTTGTCCTATGAGGAGACATTAGGTCAACTAGGCCTATTTTCACTGCAATTTTGATAAATGAGGAGAGATCGCATTGAAAACTAAAATCCCCACTGGGATGAACAAACTAGGTACAGGGAGGCTGGCAATCCAAATCAAACAGTCACAATCTCAGGACATACAACAGGCTGGCTTTAGACTGACAGGAGAAATTTCTTTATAGAGGGTGGTGAATCTATGGAACTTTCTACCACAGAAGACAGTGGCGGTGAAGGCACTGATTATACTTAAGAAATAGAGATGATATTTCTGTAAGCTAAAGGTGTCAAGGGGTATGGGGAAGAGAGCAGGTGTATGGCATTGGAGTTAAGATTAGATTAGATTCCCTACAGTGTGGAAACAGGTCATTTGGCCCAACAACTCCACACCGCCCTTTGAAGCATCCCACCCAGACCTATCCCCCATCTCACCCACACACCCGTGAACACTAGGGGCAATTTAGCATGGCCGATCCACCTAGCCTGCACATCTTTGGACTGTGCGAGGAAACTGGAGCACTCGGTGGAAACCCATGCAGACACCGGGAGAATGTGAGCCATGATCAAGTAACAGTAGTCTTAATGGGAAAAATAGTTTACTTCTACTCCTATTTCTATATTTGAATGTTGTCTTGCACAGAAGTGCAGTGCTGAAACCTTTTCAGTTTACTAATTTCAGTGGAAACAGAAAAACCATGTCTAACGTACACAAATTACTCAAAAATACTATAGGAACTCCAAGAAAATCAAGTTCAAACAAGGTTGTTCATTCTACACGTTTGTAGGTCAATCCAATAAAATCAGTCCAAATCTAGACAAGACGAAGGTGTCCTCTGGCTAGCACGTAAGAACATTTTGCAAGCGTAGTAAGTAGTTTGTAGTCTTGTCAGATTGGCTGGGGGTAGTCAGATGGTCACAGGAGTGAATACAGGCATTAGTGTGGAGCTACTCAGCTTTCAATGTTTTCAACTGTCCAACACAGGGTTCCCAAACATTGTCCACAGACCAGATTTCAATGCTAGAAAATAGTTATGGCTCCTCAAAGACAAAGACAAGAGCTGGTTGGGAGAGGGGTGTCAAGTACGGAGGGTTTATGAGATTATAATAATCTTTAAAAACAAGCCCAGTATCTTTGTACTGCCATGGGAGGCAGGTCCACAGGTTAAGTCATTCAGCTAGAGGAATGTGAGGATATGAATTCTCATCATTATTGCCTTGATCGCCTCAAACTCAATACCCCCACTTTGGGTAATCCATAGTCTATGATTCCCAGGTAACTACCCAGGTCATGTGCGATGGATTTCTTCCAAGTCTCTGACTCTAGTTCATAGATGCAGACATTCTTAGTCCCAGGGAGCAAGGAAATTGCTCATCAGAAGTTGAAACTTCTCAGAGATTCCACTTTGCTTTAGGGTCCTGATGTACATCAGTTGTTGTACGTATGGTCTCTGATAGTCTGGTAACTGAAATCTGGTCATTAGTTTGATAAATGCTGAAGAGCATAATGATGTCAACAGGGGTCAAAATAATGTTCCTTTCTTCAAAGACTCTCGTTTAGATTTCCTCATTAGCTACTTCAAGTTTTGGGACCTATATTTTGAGTTTCAGGACATCCTTTTTCATTCTCTCAGACTTAAATGACACAGTTGCACAGTAATAATACCATGCATCTTTGTGTTGATTTGGAATATTTTGATTTGCAAGAAGCAGAATTAGAAGAATTAACTAATTAACCAATATCATAAATAATCATAATTCCATTAAAATTAAAACCACAACACCCTAGAAAGTATTAATTTTCAATTACAGCATTTAAATTGCAACATGACCCGTGTAAATCAACAATTTTTTTTTCAAATTAAGTGACATATACTCTTGCACACAAAAAGCCATCACCCTCATCATGCCTTCCATAGACTGATGAAGTCATAGCTAAACATCTCCATTGCATAGAGAGAAAGCTGAAACTTTTTAAGCAGGTATTTACTACTTTATTACAGCATCTCAGATCCCAATCGCAGAATCAAATCTATACTTGTGACAGTGTTCATTATAAAAGCACTCATTATGTACCTTTTCAAATGTAGTAGCTCCTGAACATTTGCAGAGTTAACGTAGAGATTACATTCCTTTTCAAGGAATTTATTACCTCAGTGATTTCAGGCTCTCCTGGCTCCCAGATAGTTGATTAGTTTTTTTTGTTGACTGGCTTAAAACTGTTCTCTCTCCTTCAACCCCATTCTCTGCCACAAATGCTTCTATGTTGACACTCCTCCCTCCCCCACCCTCTCTTGTAGCCTTCTTTGCTCTCCCACTTCTCATTATTAGTGACCAATCAGCAGCAATTGGGTGAGAAACAACATGTAATAGAGCAGCACTAAGGATACAGAATTTGACAATCGGGGTGCAATCCCTTGCAGATTCTGTGGCTTATGTACAGGAACGTCCAGGTACAGGGGTGACCTTTCTCTGATAGTCCCATTATTGAATTTTTTTTTCCCCCCCCGGTGTGGTGAACCTTGGGTAGCAAACTCACCTGCTGCTTCTATTCATTTTGAGCGCTGATGCTAAGCAATCACTATCAATAGGCAGAGATAAGACACTGCTAGTATAATCTTTACTGTGCAAGTCGAAGATGGGGAATTTGAGAGTCTAGGTTTGCATTTTAGATTTCAAACAGTTTTACAGGTAGTGTCTCAAAAATGGTAGACTTGGAATAAAGCCCATGCTGGATTTTAAATCTTGCTGGTTGTCAAATTAGTTTGAAGATGTTTGAACAACTTGAGAGCACAGGAAAAGATAGGTATGCAAAACTGATAACTGGTTAGTGGGTCACACTCGAATTCACCAGTTATCCCGAATAGCCAATGTCATTCTACTTACCTAATAATAATTCAAATACGTACACAGCAACTGAGGAAAAAGTGGTACACTTTGTTAAGACACTGCCAGTTTTCCAGATGGCTGGAGTTGAGACTCTGCACCTGTACTTTTTCACTACATGTAGCACAAGCTCAGTACCTGTATCTTGAGCTTATGTTCAACTACAGTGATACAGTGCAGAAGGCCAAAAAGGAGAGGATTATAGTTGGAGTGAATGCAAGCTGGGTTAAAAGTAAAAGTGGCAAACTGAAACGAACATTTTAAGTAGAATATACTTAAATGTTGAAGAAAATTTGAGGAAATTAAGCAAAAAAGGCATAACCAATTAGAAATAGAATGAATAAATATTTTCCACAAAGACAAACAGGATCACAGTAGCAAAATTGTTTAGCCGAAATATGGAGTCAAGGGAAAAGATTTTCAATGTCAGAACAAGATCAGCTGATGTAAGGATGGTAACAAAGATTAGAGCTGGATGAACACAGCAGGCCAAGCAGCATCTTAGGAGCACAAAAGCTGACATTTCGGGCCTAGACCCTTCATCAGAAAAGGGGAGGAGGAGAGGGTTCTGAAATAAATAGGGAGACGGGGGAGGCAGATCAAAAGATGGATAGAGGAGAAGTTAGGTAGAGAGCAGACAGACCAGTTAAAGAGGCGGGCACGGAGCCAGGAGAAGTGAGTGTAGGTGGGGAGGAAGGGAGGGAGGGGATAGGTCAGTCTGGGGAGGATGGACAGGTCAAGGGGGCAGGCTGAGATTAGTAGGAAGGAAATGGGGGTGAGGCTTGAGGTGGGAGGAGGGGATAAGTGAGAGAAAGAACAGGTTAGGAAGGCGGGGACGAACTGGGCTGGTTTTGGAATGCAGTAGGGGGAGGGGAGAGATTTTGAAGCTTGTGAAATCCACATTGATACCATTGGGCTGCAGGGTTCCCAAGCGGAATAGGAGTTGCTGTTCCTGCAGCCTTCAGGTGGCATCGTTGTGGCACTGCAGGAGGCCCAGGATTTCACAAGCTTCAAAATCTCCCCTCCCCCTACTGCATCCCAAAACCAGTCCAGCTTGTCCCTGCCTCCCTAACCTGTTCTTTTCTCTCACCTATCCCCTCCTCCCACCTTAAGCTGCACCCCCATTTCCTTCCTACTAACCTCAGCCCACTCCCTTGACCTGTCGGTCCTCCCCGGACTGATGTATCCCCTACCTACCTCCCCACCTACACTCACCTCTCCTGGCTCCATCCCTGCCTCTTTAACTGGTCTGTCTCCACTCCACTTATCTTCTCCTCTATCCATCTTCGATCCGCCTCCCCCTCTCTCCCTATTTATTTCAGAACCCTCTCCCCCTCCCCCTTTTCTGATGAAGGATCCAGGCCTGAAAGGTCAGCTTTTGCGCTTCTGAGATGCTGCTTGGCCTGCTGTCTCCATCCAGCTCCACACCTTGTTATCTCAGATTCTCCAGCGTCTGCAGTTCCCAGTATCTCTGATGTAAGGATGGTGATGTGTTTGGAGACAGGTTGGACTACAATTAAAGGAATAAGCACGGAATCAGCGGTCTACCCTCCTGAATGATAACAACATTGAAACTAGGAGCAGGAGTTTGGCAACTCAGTCCATTGAGCCTGCTCCACTGTTTGATAGGATCGTGAATGATCTCACCTTGGCTTCAACTCCACTTTCCTGCCCATTCTCCAAAACTCTTCAACACATAGATCTTCTCAAACTTACTCAATGTCTCAGCATTCACCACGCTATGGGGTAGTGAATTCCACAGACTGACAACCCTTTGAGAGAAGTAATTTCTCATCAGTATTAAATCTGCTAGCCCTTATCCGTAGACTACAAGCTCTCATTCTCGATTGTTTCACAAGGAGAAACATCCTTTCTATGTATACTTTGTCCATCCCCTTTGGCATCTTCTAGGCCTCAATTAGATCTCCTCCCCTTATTCCAAACTCCAGACTGTACAGACAGTACAAACCCACCGACTCCCAGAGCTACCCGGACTATACATCCACACACACCACTTCCTGTAAAGATCCCATTCCATTCTCTCAGTTCCTCCATCTCTGTCACATATGTTCAGATGAGGCCAACTTCGACAAGGGAGCCTCCAAAATGTCCGCATTCTTCCTCAAGCGAGGATTCCCCAGCTCCATTGTTGACACGGCCCTCAATCGGGTCCGACCCATCTCCCACACTCCTGCAACAACGATAGGGTCCCCCTTATCTTCACCCACCATCCCACCAGCATCCACATCCAGAAGATCGTCAGATGCCATTTCCACCACCTCCAGACACATATTCCCCTCCCCTCCCTTGTCCACCTTCCACAGGGACCGGTCCCTCCAGGACACCCTGGTCCATACCTCCTTCACCCCCAACACCTCCCCACGTCCCTGCGGCACCTTCCCCTGTAACTGGCGAAGGTGCAACACCTGCCCATTTAACTCCTCCCTCCCCAGTATCCAAGTGTCCAAACATAACTTCCAGGTGAAGCAACGCTTCAGTCCACTGTATTTCGCTGCTCACAATCTATACTGGGGAAATGAAGCGTAGACTTGGCGACCGCTTCACAGAACATCTACTTTCTGCTCGCAAAAAAGACGGTGAACTCCCTGTTGCCTGCCATTTCAATGCACCACCTCGCAACCTGGCCAATATCTCTGTCTCCGGCTTGCTACAGTGTTCCAGAGAAGCTGAGCGCAAGCTGGAGGAACAACACCTCATTTTCCGCTTGGGGACCCTACAGTCCTCCGGACTCAATATTGAGTTCAATAATTTTGGGGACTAAACTCTCCATGTCCCAAGACCCCAGCCCACACACCAGGTCTTGTTACCACATAGCCTGCCATTACACACCCTCGTTGTTAGTCATTAACTGTCCCCATTATCAACTATTCACCCTCCCAGCCTGATCTTTAGCAACTCCTTTTTCTGTCCAACTGTCTTTCTCTCTCTTTGGGCTTTATCCTAGCGTTTAGTTCCTACTCTGCCCACCTCCCTATTTTCTGCATATAACCTGTTGTTTTCCCAGGCACCATCAGTTCTGAGGAAGGGTCACCAGACCCAAAATGTTAATTCTGTTTTCTCCTCCACAGATGCTGCCAGACCTGCTGAGCTTTTCCAGCGACTTTGTTTTTGTTCCAGACTGAATAGGCCTAAACTGCTCAATCTCTCTTCCTAAGACAAACCCCTCATCTCTGGAGCTGTAAGTTCTGATGCTCACCAAACTCATGACAATTGGGTCACTATCTTCACTACAAAAATACTAGCTTGGCAAATTTGAATATTTCAAATCTCACAGGCAACCATGCAGTAAAGACCACCATTCTCACACCCCAAGCATGCAGAGTAGACCAGCAAATCTAATAGTATTAACATGTAAATTCAACAAAACTGCAGCAGAGAAGGGAAGAGTGGTGGACTATTTTGTAGTTTCCAATTGAGCAAGTAGTCCTTCAATTTCTGATCACTAGAAACCCAACGTCTGAATTATACTGCCATAAAAACAGTCATGGCTCAACAGAGAAGTGACTCCTGTCTAACAAGATGATCAATTCTTCTTTGTTCAGTTAGTTTGTCTTGCACTGTAACTTGTCAGTTACTCCATCTCCTACTCTCCGGCTAATCACTTTGTGCAGTTAGCAGTTTAGTAAGTTACACCCATCCCTATAACTAATGCTGTAACCTCAACAACAATCACTACTTTAAGGTTCTAACACGAAATGCATCAATTCATCACTTCTATGACTGATCATCTGGTGCACTGTGTGCATATATTAGGTAAGTGGAGTCACAAAACTGAAATTTGTTGAAGTGTCCAACAGAATTAGAAGAGTTGCAGGTGCTCGTGGGTGAACACTTGACAAGAGGAGAAATAAAGCAGAGGTAGAAAGGAATGAGTTTTCTGGAGCAAGAGAAAGCAGAAATTATAAGAATACAGACAGTTCTGGTTGTCTATGCTCAGTAAGAAGATTATGCAGGTTGCACAGGGAACTCAGTTTGGAGGTTTTGGAGGAAAATATCTTCAGAACAAATGAGGCAATTTATCGTATATTAGATCTTTCTTTTTTCGTAATGGGTTCACGCTCTTGGAGGCAAGGGTTTTTGAAGAATGACAACTTCCCACCACCCAAAGAACTTCCCATTAACAAGTTGGTAACAATGTCAGTGTTGGAATGGATTGTTGCCTGTTAAATCATAGGAATGACTTTGGGGATGTGGTAGACACCCATTAGTGCAAGCAAGCAGAGTGAAGAAACAAATGGAATAAATATTCTATTCTCAATATGAAGAATAACATGGGGTAACAAGTCCAGAGGGAGATGCCCAGATGGTAGAAATCTTGAAGACCAGCGGGGGAGGAAGGAGGAGGAGAAGGGAGGGAGAATCCAACATACAGGGGAAATGTTGCTGGTTAAAATTAAGTACATGTGGAGGTGAAGATGGCAAAGCTAACCCTGGGCTACTGCAATCTGCTCCATTTCGCAGATTTCTAAGATCATCAGAGTGCTATCTAGCCAAACAGATATCTTCTTTCTCTCAAGATTCCTTTCTTTTCTGCTTTTGTCTTCTGTCAATTAGCCCATTTCCTATTCTCCAGCTAATCACTTGACAGCATATTCTTGATTTCCGTTTCATACATGCTCCCTTCATTCCACTATTCTCATCTATCTTGTGGACTGAGAGCATGTAAGTGTTTTTCTACTAAAATGTCACACTGAAACTTTAGTCCATTACTTCTTTTCACAGATCTGCGCATTTAACACTTTTTTTTCGGATTTACAGCAGCTGCTAGATATGGCTTTTTTGCCTTGAATGGATTGATTCTTAGGTATACAAAGTGTCAAATACCTACCTCAACAAAGCACTTCTTAACTCCCAACTGAACCTCACCGTCACAAGCCCGTAGCATGGTTTCCATTTCCTCTCGGACAACGTAGCTCCCAGATTCATTGGCAAAGAGGTTAAAAATATCTGCAATAAGATTACACACCAAGTTAAAATGATTATAACAGATTTTGGAGAAATAGGGGCTACGTTTCTCTAAATTATATCCCCATTTAATTTTTCACTCAAATTAAGGACACCCATGCATCTTGTCAGTAAACTGAAAAGCCACCGGCATTGACATTATGAGCAATTGATAAATCTAGGTGGTTTGAGGAACACCAATTATTTTTTCCAAGTTTGTGTAACTATTTTCAAAAACTGACCTGTATAAATAAAGAGTTCAAATTACTAGGTCAATTTACAGTTTTGTAGAGAAGGAACAGGTATCAAGAATGAAACATCTGTCACTGAAAACTATTTTCAAGGCCAAGTGATGAATAAATACGGTTACCAATCTAAACCAAAAACAGATTTTAAAAAATCTCAGAAGTGTGCTTGCTTTGGCAGCGCACATACCAAAATTAGAATAATATGGAGAAGATTAGTATGAACACTGCATAAGGATAACATGCACGTGCACAAATCATGGCCCGCCACCATCTTGGACCAATTTTTCTCAATAATCTGTCAGGTCAATAAAATTTACAAGTGCACAGAAATATTGACATAAAGGGGTAACACCATGGCTAACATTTCCTGTTTTACAGACTAAGTTAACTAGCCTCTAGTTTCTTCTCTCTCTCCTTCCCTTTTTGAATAGTCAGATTCCAAATGTTAACTGTTTCTTGCTATACAGATGTTGCCAGACCTGGTGAGTTTCTTCAGCAATTTCTGTTTCAGCCAGATTCACTATTGTTCAACTTGATAGGATGTCCCCCTATCGGGAGATTTAGAAAATTAAAACCAATTCATCAACTAACTCATCAGCCACTTCTTAAGACTTAGGATGCAGTCCATCAGGATTTGAGGATTTGTCAACCTGTAGCTCCAACCATTTACTCACAACCATTTCTTTTGTGATTGTGATTTTCCTAAGTTGCTCCATTCCTTGCATTTCCTGATTTATTGCTGAAATCTAGGATGTTGTGTGTTTCTCATATTTCTTCAATTCAATTTCCATTACTAATGCTACAGTTTGGTTTTCTATAGGACCAACGCTTACTATATTAACTCTTATTAAATAATTGTAAAACTCTTACCATCTGTTTTCATACAACTGGCTATCTTCCTCTCAGTCTATTTCCACATATGAAAACTGTTAGTTATTCTTCACTGTTGCTTATATTTCATCCACTCTTCTGACCCGTCTCCTACTTTTACATAATTATACCCCATTTTCTTTAATTTAATACTATTTTGCTGTGTTTAGTTAACCACAGATGGTGGGTCCATTCCATGCAATTTTCTTACTTGTTGGAATGTATCAATTCTGTGTATACTGAAACATCCTCTTAAATATCTGCCTCTACATCTGATGTATCCTTGAATCTAATTTGCCAATTCACATGAGCAAGCTCTGCTTTCATGCCCTC
Source organism: Stegostoma tigrinum (assembly GCF_030684315.1). Lineage (NCBI taxonomy): Eukaryota > Metazoa > Chordata > Chondrichthyes > Orectolobiformes > Stegostomatidae > Stegostoma > Stegostoma tigrinum. The sequence goes on from NC_081380.1 coordinate 23,642,723, forward strand.
AGAATTCTGTTTAAGTTTAAAAGAAATAGTTTGTAACCCATTCTTCTCTCCCTCAAACAGAATGTAAAATTCAGTCATATTATTGTCAATCTTAACAAGGAGTGACTGGGAGATTATTAACCTAATCCTATCTCAAGCAGTATACCAAGTCTAGTATAGCCAGGCTCTGGTCTGCTGCAGAAGAGTGTTCTAAGAAACTATCCCAAAAACACACACATTTACATCACCTTGTCTATCTAACTTTCAGCCAATCTGTAGAATTAAATCACCCAGGCTCTTTTTTACCCCCTCCCCCCACTTTCTGCTCCCTACCATGTGGTAATGGTCAGGCAGCCTGTACACCACTCCCACGAGGGACGACTTGCATGTATCATTTCTCATTCCAACTGTTCCAACTTATTGGTATCCTGAACTTAGATATCCCTCTCTGTTGTGCAAATACTATAATTAGCAAACAGAGCCACCCCTCCATCTGTTCCTAGTTTCCTATCATTCCTAAATGCCTTGTATCCAAAGATTTATGTTCCAATCCATATCATCCTGTAGCCATGCTTTCGTAATAACTACCAGATCATACAAATGTTTGATATAGAAAAGAATAAGTATCAAACATTGCATGCATTCGAATATAGGGCCTTTAATGCCATCCTTTAACTGTCTTTTTAAGTCTTGTCTAACCTGTTAGTTGACTCAGCATGAATCTATCCTTTCCTGACTCAATTTTTCATCATTTACCTTATTAATACCTTTCTCTTTGTCATCAAATCTACTCTATGATTTATCACATCTCCTTAATTTGATCATTTTCCCCTAATTAATTTTAATTCCTTTCTATTTTGCTAGCTTTGCAATTGACAACAGCACAAGCTCCAGCACGGTGCAGATGGAGACCACCCAAACAGAGATCCCATTTTCCCCAATACTAGTGTCAGTACCCACTTCTCTCAGTGTTTAAGCCACATGTTCATCTCTCTAAATCAACAAAAAGAGAACTGCAGATGCTGTCAATCAGGAACAAAAACAGAAAAAGCTTGGCAGGTCTGGCAGCATCCAAGAAAAAAAAGTATTAAAATAAGGTTCAGAGATAATGGGAACTGCAGATGCTGGAGAATTCCAAGATAATAAAATGTGAGGCTGGATGAACACAGCAGGCCAAGCAACATCTCAGGAGCACAAAAGCTGACGTTTCGGGCCTAGACCCTTCATCAGAGATGAAGGGTCTAGGCCCGAAACGTCAGCTTTTGTGCTCCTGAGATGGTGCTTGGCCTGCTGTGTTCATCCAGCCTCACATTTTATTATATTAAAATAAGGTTGTTGGTTTGCTCGCCGAGCTGGCCAGTTATTGTACACATGTCCCCACAATGCAATCAAATATGTAGAATTAGACCCCATATAGAAACCCATGCAAAACAGAATTGGAAATGACAACCCAACTTAACAGACCAGATCATAAATATGGATCACGATGACTGGATCCTATTCTGCTACAGCAAGATCCTTTCAAGCCTTGAGTAAATACCTGAAACCATGGAACCAGGCAGGCAACACTGCCATATAGGCTCATGCTGTTCGTTGCAGTGACTAGTGTTAATCCCCCTCACCATACTGCTCCCTATAACCTCTAGATTACTTCCACCTCTCTCTTCTTGAACGACTTCCTGCACCATGTGGTCAGTTCGCTCATCCACCTTACAGTCCTATTATGCAGACAAGCTGAAAAAACCTGCAACCTGTTGACAACTGTGAAAGCTGAGGCTCCTGCCCGCTTAACTGTTTCACTTGCAGTCATATATTCCTGTCCCTGAATTTATTTTTAAAATTATTTGCGGATGTGGGTGTCACTGTATTTATTACCAAACCCCAGGTGCCATTGAGAAGGTAGAGATGAGCTGCTTTCTTGAATTGCTGCAGTCTACAGACAGACCAAACCAAATTCAGAAAACATATCACCTTCCTGATGCATTACAACACCTGTAGTTCAATTTTCAGCTCATAAATTGAGCAGAAGTTGTTTGAACTTCAACTTTCCACAAATATGCTCTGGGCCAAACTGGCATCCAGGAACTCCCAGACCACAACACTGACACATCACCTGTCCTGCCATACTTAACGTATTTTTAATTTTTAAAAATTGCATTGTTAACTCACTGATGTTGCTTTTTATATATTTTATGACCTTTACTAGCGAGGCATACACTATGATAAAAACTTAAAGATAGAAAGGACCTCAAGCACTTACCAAAGCTCTCAAAACAGCTGACTTCTTTGTAGTACGGCAAGGACCATTTCCAATCAGCTCCAATGAATTTACCTCTATCTCTGACTGCCTGACTTAGGGATCCTTACCTAATCTACTTTTCTTTTTAAGTCTACATTTATCATTTTCATAAACAAATTGCTATGAATCTACAAAAGAAGAGTCCAACAGTAATCAAAGACAAGTTTAAGAAAATAAAAAGGGATAGCTTCAAGGGAACTCAGCTGAGATAGTAACAAGGTCTGAAATGAGAAATATTTAAGTGAGATGCACAACAATTAAAAACGCCTTAAGTATAGAACGGATACGAAGAAGAGTACTGTGACAGAGATATGAAAAAGCAAATCAAATTAAATTAAATGACTGATTCATGCCTAAAAGGTATCAAAAAAGTGTGAAGATAAGGTTGCCATAGTCTTACCAGGCCATAGTATTGTTCTCTCATTAGAAGAGCACAACTAGTGGTCGTTTAACTTAACTTGAGGGCCACCATGCCTTAGGCAAGGGGAGAGGTTCAGGAGGCAACTCCTCCATGATAACCTCTGCTGGCATGGGAAATGAACCCAGCTCTTGGCATCACTCTGCACCATAAGCCAGGCATCCTACCACTGAACTTTCAAAAGTTAGTGGAGAGGTGAAAAGAAATTAAGTAGAGCTCAAAGGGAATATTGAAATAAAGTAGAAGCAGAAATGTAAAAGGAAGCATTAGGGGCTTTAAATTAGCTAAAGAACAATGGCATAATTAGAGAAATAGCAGGCTCGTTCAATAATTGAGCAGGACTGACTAACTTCTAAGATGAAGATATAATGGAGATAGTCAAATATTTATGCTGATTTTCATTTTACAATGAATGATGCTGGTGAGAATGTAGCTTTATTACAAGAGAATACAGGACTATTTATTGAACTTTGTAAAGTGTTTATGGAAGAAAAAAAGTGGTTGCGCCATCCAGTACTGACTGCATGCATTATAGGTTAAGATTTAGGAAAGAAAGCAAAGACTCTAGCAACAATGCTTCAATCTTAAAATTTAAACTCTGTCATGACATTGGTAAAGTAAATCATGGGCTCTGGTTCACAAAGGTAGAAAAGAATAAATTGAATCATTAATTGGTGAGAAACTAGGAATTGTGGGAAATAATAATTGGAGTACAGTGATCAGTGTTGAGTACCATATCTCAGCAAAGACAAGGACCCTGAAGAGACAACAGCACAGGTTCATCACAATGATTCTAGTGTTTAAGAGGTGAGATTATCAGGAAATGCTCAACATGAGGTTGAAAGGTGAAGTGGTTGATATATTTACTGATGCTGAGATTTGACAGGGCACAGAAAAACTACTTCCTTTGGTGGGAAAAGTTCAGAATAAGGGCAGGGAACAGTTTAAATATACAGCCAGACCATTTCAGAAAAATCACAAATATTTGTTTACAAAAGTTTGCAGAAATTTGGAAAACCTCCTGAGAAAAACAGAGAATGTTCATATCAGATTAGCTATCCAAGAACAAGATTAAGTTCAACGAATTTTTGTGAGGCGAGAGAACTAAACAATATATTGCATCAATGGTTCATTACTCATGATCTGGCTTATTGGCAAAACAGAGTCAAGGAATTGAATAGCCTAGATGCATTCCTTTCTTGAAGATCAGCAGGTCAACATTTGTGTAAAGATACTTTGAATCTATATTTTGACATAAAACTGCCACATATTTAGAAATATGTGCATTATTCAGGACTACATACAAGACTTCGCAAAAGAAAATCTTGTTTCATAAATTTAGGTGTCTTTATTTGAAGGAGCTAATGCGATATAAGGGCTGCAATGCGTGAAATGTATATGGGTTGGAGTCATTTTGATAGGTAACAAGATGTCCGAGAAAAACTGAGGCACATCATTACAAGAGGAAAAGGACAAAAGTTGGTTGTGAGGCATGAACCAAAGTTGTTTGGATAGATGTTGCTCAGAATGTAGAAAGGTTCAAACTGGTGTAATGCCATGGGTACCTGGTTTTAATTTATATTGCTGATTCAAGGGACACAATTTTGAAAGTTGACCAACTGGGATGTTTGGTTTGCAGTGACCAAGACTTTAAAAGAGCCTCTAGAAGATCGATTTGTGTAATGAGCAGACAAATCGCCAATGAATTTAAAGTGAACAAGAGAAAAAACCAACATAGGAATATATCTGCATTTCCTACAATATCGTAATGACTCCACAATGAAAGTTGTAGATTTGCTACAAAGCATTTTGTGCCATTCCAAGGAATGGGCTAAATAAATGCAAATTCTTTCTCCTCTTTTGAAATAAAGTTAATGAAGAATCAGGTGAATGAGCAAGAATGCATCAAAAACACACTGATTTGGAATGCGAGATACATTTGAAATTTAATAAACATCAGTAAAATATCAGGTTTAGATGAGAAGATAATTTGAGAAGAAGTTGGCATTTTTGGACTACTTCTACTGAAGTACGGAAGAGGTTTAGCAGAGGTTAAATTATGAAGCTTTTAATAAATAGAGAGAGAAAAATCATTACTTCCTCTGCCTGGGGCTATCAGTGAGGAGAGATGGCCAATTTAAAATTATCACGAAGTGGGAGAGTGGTTAGGGTTATTTCTTTACTTGTTACAGTGTAAAATGTGCACTAAGAAACAGTTAAGGCGAAGACTATTTATCTTCTCAAAAGGGCCTGAGGGACAACATTTTCACACAAAGGGTGGTGCACATATGGAACCAGAGGAAGTGGTAGAGGCAATACAGTTACAAAGTTCAAAAGATATTTGGACAGGTACAAGAATAGGAAAGATTCAGAGTGATATCAGCCAACCAATGGGCCTAGTTCAGTTTTGAAAACATAGCTGGCATGGGCAAGTTGGACGGAAGAATCTGTTTCCATGCTATATGACTACAACTCTAAGCGCAAGGAGGATCAAGGTCATGAGAAGAAAGCAGGGGAATTGGTACTGGACAGCTCTAATGAAGAGCTAACACTGAATGATTAGCTCTGCTGAAAATTTCTACGGTTAATGAATTCCAATGTTCCCAGTGGATTGACCCTAAAAAGAAAGCAAGATAGAATGCAGTACCGTAAACTTTTTATTATCTGGCACCAATGGGTGCTGATTGATCAAATATTTTGAATTGCCAAGAGGACCACATGATCAATGTAAAAACAACGATCAAGTAATAGATAGGTAATGGAGGGGTATACACATCACTGTTCTACCTTATTTGCAGCACAAATCATTTAAATAATAACACAAGTTTGTGTAATTGGACAAAATACTACAGTCAACTTTGTGGTATATAATTTTGCCAGTTTATCAGGAGTGTCAGTTCATTAAGGTGTTGGTGAAAACAAAGTTTGCAGTGCTTCACTGCATAGTTTGCTAACGTGTTTTGGAAATTAAGCTCCCAAAGTTGAGATTTATTGTTAAGTAACTAATTACCTACTTTGTTGAATATCTTGTGTCCATCTACACAGAATAGATACTTCAGACACACATCAGTATTAAGTTTTGTTGAATGGAAAGAAAAGGGAAATGGAATTAAACACTTGCTTTTCCAAAAGGTACAATGATTCACAAGACAGAAAAGTGAGGCCAGGATAAGTGTAGTCTATTTCCATGAGAGACAGAAGGCCAAGCTTTTATCCGGAAATGGAAAGATAGATAGATTCTCAATGGATTGAAATAATGAATTGCAAAATATTTTGGCAAAATTCAAATCTCAAATTGCCAACATTTTCAAAGCACATTTCATCACACCATAACCCAACACCCAAAATAGCAACAATGTGGATTCAGCACATTGGAAGAGATCTTTAGACTTTTTGTAAACTCAACATTCTATTTCATGCTGCAAACCTTTAACCAATAGGCTTTCCAAATGTTGGCTCTTGACTCTTTGAAAATGCACATTTAAACGCAAAGCCGCTTTACGATTTGGGTGTCTTTGTGCCAAATATAATTGTCTATTTGCATCACATTATCTGACACTGGGGTACAAGTTCTATATTCATTCAAAACAGTGAAATCACAGTGATAATTGAAATAATTTATAATTCTATCTTCTCTCAACATCATTTTCCAGCTTATTATGAAAAGTATAAATTTGGTGCATGTGTAGAAGTTGGGCAAAAGGGTCTTGAGTTGCTGTGGTAGTGTCCCTATCCCTGGGCCAGAAGGTGCAGGGTTTAAGTCACATTTTCTAATTGAACGAGTTGATTTAAAAATAATTAGATGCAGCACAATATTGACAGCTGAATATTAATAAATGGCTAATTACAACTGGAAATATTCATTGTATTTTCATATTTATTCATGTTGTCCCAAACATTCAACTTTCTGAAGCACTAAATTCCAGCACTGCACAAGTTACAAACCAGGGGATGATTCCAATAGAAAATAATCACAACCACTGTACTTTTTAACCTGCTGACATTTTCCCTAAACATATGATAATGATTATAGAGTACTCACACTTTGCTTTTTCTTCATCTCTTCCCCTTGTCAGGAGGACCAGCCCCACTATCAGGTTATTAAAATGAAGACCTTTTGATGTTCCACCAAATGAATGATAGATGACCTACAGAAATAAAAAAAAATTCAAAATTTACTTTGCAGATTCTCCTCTAAATACTACACAGACAATTTTTAAACATTCTATACAAATCTAACTATCACCGATACAACTTTGTTTTTAAATATTAATCCTTGGCTATGATCATTATCATGGATTGCCTTTAAAAACATGCCTCAATACTTGCAGGTGGAATACGTTCTCCATCCCAACTGTGGTCTACCATAACTGATGAGATGACATTCTCTGAAAACTTCCAGTTAAGTGCCTACATAGCAATTCAATGTGTATTGCATCACAAAAATGCTATTAAAGCATAATTACAATTCAATTTATATCTTTGGAGCACAGTACGATACATACTAGCTAATTCTCCCGATGGCAAAGTTTCAGCTACAGATATGCAGTATGCACAGCTGTTAAATACTCCATGCTCAAATTGACATGGTAAAATTCAATATTCTTTGGGAGAAGGCCCTTCAGGCAAAACATTCTTCAGAGATACATTGTTACTCCATAAAATCATGAATTAAATCTAATTAGATTTCAAATAATTACAGACCACGCTATTAACCAGGTTGTGTGCAAAACAGGTCATCTGACTGTTCCTGAGAGACTGGGGAGGGAAGCAAACACAAAAAACACAGGGACATTGAATCATTTCCTGCTCAGTGATATCCTCTGAAAAATTCTGCTGTTAAGATTCAATGAAATCTTATGAAGAGTAAAAACATTTTAACCCTTAACAAAACTAAACTTAACAATGACACTTCAGCCAACTATCACCCAGCTTTATCTTCAACTGATACAAGGTAATTTCGGTCCTTGCTATGATTGATACCAAAAGTACCACATGAACACAGTAGATGAATCAAGCCCTGACACCAGCCCACATGTAACATTCAAAACCTGAGCTCCAAAAGATAAAAATCGAATGGAGAGAATTGCCCATCTACGACGGATAGACAAAGAGGACAACAAATCAAATCCAGTCGAGTACATCATCAGCCCTCTTTCAATCATCAATACAGCTATAGAAAAGGTTGTGAACCAACTATTAAACACAACCTACAAATAACTTGCTCAGCAATGCTTGGTGTGGGGTCGACCAAAGCTAAATGGCTCCAGGTTGCATTACATTGAGTCAAAAATGAATAGTTCAGGTTTTGATCACTAACATTTCCTCAATTACAAGGTCTGATGGTTTAACTCTATTTCTCATTCCTCAGGCAACAAATCAGTTCATGTTTGCATGCAGAACGACCTGATCAACCCTCCACAGTTTGGGCTGATGACTGACAAATCAAAAAAAAGCTTATGGGATGTGGGTATCTCTGGTAGGGCTAGCATTGCCCAAGGTTGTGGTAGTGAGCTACCTTCTTGAACCACTGCAGTTTTTGCAACATGGGTGTATCTCCAATGTTGTTAGGAAAGAAATTTTAGGATTTTGACACAGCGAGCGATGAAATGGTTACATAATTGCAAACCAGGTCGGTGTGAGACACAGAAGGGGACTAGTAAAATGGTGGTATTTGCACAGCTTCTTAGTTTGCTACGAGATATTGGTGGCCTGTTTGGATGTTGATTTTGATGGAGCATTGGACAATTGCTGCAGTGTATCTTGTAGACAGTAGACACTGCTGCCATTATGGACGATGATAGATGGGGTACTCATCAAGTGTGTCGTATTGTCATGCATGGTGAGAGCTTCTTGAGTGCAGTTAGAGCTGCAAGTGGGGGCATTCCACTACAAATCCTCTTCACCAAGTGTACAGTCACTAGGTGCATTACATGCTGCAGAATAAACATTTGTCCGGCCCTACTTCTGCAGAATTTATACACTTGCCTAGTTCTGTTTATGGTCAATAATAACCCCCAGATTGTTGACAGAGATGCAACTGAAAGTCATAGGGAGCTAATCAGAATTTTTTTGTTGGAGATTCACACCTCAAGCACAAAAGTAATAACCACATCCAACAAAACAAAACCTAATCACATTCAGTCACATTACCATGTGGATCCTTTGCCCTCAACACTCTGGGGGTCACCAGAGATCAGAAACTTAAGTAAACTCAGCAAATATATATGTGCCGCTTTGCAACAAATTCAGAGACTGGGTATTCAATACTAAGCAGAACAAGGTGGTTTCACAAAGTTTTAATTTAATCACCAACAAGGTACAAGTCAGGAAGGTGATGGAATATTCACTACTTCCTTGGTTTGATGCTACTGCAACAACACTAAGTTTAACACATTCTACAATAAAGTTGCCTAATGGAACAGCACTACATGCGACAGACTAAATATCTGCCACTTGACCACAGGTGTATTGTAGTTGCACTGTATACTGTTGGCAGGATAAACTACCAAGGCACCTTCAACCTCACCATAAATTATGCTGTAAAATAGTGTTTTCCCATAAGGTTGGAGTGACATCCACTAGCCACATCTCAAAAACCAGTATGCACCAAACTTACAAATCTCACGAATTTAAACTCTGGGGCGTTGTAAAACCTAACATGGCAGCAATAGTGCATGAAGCCCCTCTGATGCTACAGAATGATGTAGTCAGTTGAAAATTAACTTCCACAAATAGAATATAGGGAAAATATATCATGTTGCATCAATGTACTGTACTTATTGTAGGTTAGAAGAACGAGAAGCGACCTTTCTGAAATTTTACTGGGGTGGGGGTGGTGAGCTGCTTGAAAAAGGTAGAAGTTAGTGTTTTTTTTAAAAAAGAAAAAAGTGCCATTCGCTCTGGAGATGTGGACATCGCTGGCTGACCAGCGTTACTCGTAACTAATTGCCCGTGAGTGTGTCTAGGTCCGGAGGGCTTAGTTTATGACAGAGAAGGAGGAATTTCTTTCTCAGATGGTTGCGTTAAATTTACTCAGGAGGGCTGCAGAGGCTTGGTTATCAATTACATTCAACGTTCAGGTAAGATTTTTAATCAGTAACAGAATCAAAGATTATGGAGAAAAGGCAGGAAAGTGGTGCTCGGGATTACCAGCAGCTAAAGATTGAACAGGATCTCACTTCATATCGGATCAGGCTGAATCGGCTAACAAACCTACTTCTGCTATGTCATATGGTCTTAAGACGTAACATTAACTGACTGAACAATGAAGGACAAGTGAGAGTTCTAAAATTCCACAACCAATCTTATTTCCTAGTTACTTGGTAACATCCAAAACTTTTCATAAACTTTGCAAATGATATAATGTACAATAACAACACAAAGGTATGTGTTGCATTCCCATAACACCAAGACGGCCAAGCACTGCAATCACCTGAACAACTGACTGAAGTCAAGTTTTTTCTAATGGACATTGCTGGCTGAGCCAGCATTTATTGTCCATCCTTAGTTGCTCTTGAGAAAGTGGTGGTGAGCTGCCTTTTTGAACTACTGTAGTCCATGACCTGCAGGTTGACCCATAAGTCCTTAAGGGCGGAATTCCAGGATTTTACCCAGTGACAGTGGAGGAACGTGATATACTTCCAGGTCAACATGAGGGGTGGCTAGGAGGGGAACTTGCAGGTGGTTTTGTTCCCATGTATTATTGTCTGGCATTTGGAGGACATGAATATTACTTGCCACTTGCCAGTCCAAGCCTGGATATTGTTCAGATTTTGTTACATTTGAACATGGACTACTTTAGTATTAGAGATGCATCAAATGGTGCTACACAATTGGCAATCAGCAGCAAATATCCCCAATTCTGTCCTTATGATAGAGGGAAGGTCATTGATAAAGCACCTGAAGATGGTTAAGCCTAGGACACTGCTGTAGTTCACGAGGTCAATTCCTGGAATGGCAGGACTATCATATGTTGAAAGATTGGAGCGACTGGGCTTGTATACTCTTGCGTTTAGAAGGATGAGAGGGGATCTGATTGAGATGTATAAGATTATTAAGGGATTGGACACTGTGGAGGCAGGAAGCATGTTTCTGCTGATGGGCGAGTCCAGGCCCAGAGGACACAGTTTAAAAATAAGGGGTAGGCCATTTAGAACAGAGTTGAGGAAAAACTTCTTCACCCAGAGAGTGGTGGATATATGGAATGCTCTGCCCCAGAAGGCAGTGGAGGCCAACTCTCTGGATGCTTTCAAGAGCGAGCTAGACAGAGCTCTTAAAGATAGTGGAATCAAGGGTTATGGGGATAAGGCAGGAACAGGATACTGATTGTGGATGATGATCCATGATCATAATGAATGGTGGTGCTGGCTCGAAGGGCCGAATGGCCTACTCCAGCACCTATTGTCTATTGTAGTGAACACCTGGAGAGATATCCTGGAGTTCAGATGACTGACCTGTAACAACTGCAACCATCATGCTATGTGCCAGGTATGACTCCAACCAGTGGAATATTTGCCCCCAGATAGCCATCAATTCCACTTTTGCTAGGGCTCATTGATGCCACACTTAGTGGAATGTTGCGTTGATGGCAAAGGCTGTCACTCTCACCTGACTGAAATTCAGCTCTTCTGTCCATGCTTGAACCAAGGCTGTAATGACATCACAGGCTGAGTGGCCCTGGTGGAACCCAACTTGGGCAGCACTAAGCAGTTTCTTGTTAAGCAGATACTGCTGGATAGTACTGTTGATACTGTTGACTTTACTGATGATCAGGAATAGACTGATGGGACAGAAAACAATCCAGTTGGATTTATTTCAAAGATAATAGGAACGGCAGATGCTGGAGAATTTGCGGTAACAAGGTGTCTTTACCACAGCATGGATACAGGATCAGTTGTTAATTTTAAGTTTGACATAGATTTTTTTTTGTTAAGTGAAGTTGTAAAGGGTTATGGGCTAAAGGCAGGTCTCTGGAATTAAGGCACAGATCAGCCATGATCTCAGTGAAGGGCTGAATGGCCTACTCCTGTTCTTGGATTCCTTACTGCAAATACAAAAAGTATGCTTCCCCAAAATAATGAATACACATGTTTAGACTTATATGTTTTTAATGGTTAATAAAACGTGAGGCTGGATGAAGACAGCAGGCCAAGCAGTATCTCAGGAGCACAAAAGCTGACGTTTCGGGCCTAGACCCTTCAGAGAGGGGGATGGGGTGAGGGTTCTGGAATAAATAGGGAGAGAGGGGGAGGCAGACCGAAGATGGAGAGAAAAGAAGATAGGTGGAGAGGAGAGTATAGGTGGGGAAGTAGGGAGGGGATAGGTCAGTCCAGGGAAGAGGACAGGTCAAGGAGGTGGGATGAGGTTAGTAGGTAGGAGATGGAGGTGTGGCTTGGGGTGGGAGGAAGGGATGGGTGAGAGGAAGAACAGGTTAGGGAGGCAGAGACAGGCTGGGCTGGTTTTGGGATGCAGTGGGGGAAGGGGAGATTTTGAAGCTGGTGAAGTCCACATTGATACCATTGGGCTGCAGGGTTCCCAAGCAGAATATGAGTTGCTGTTCCTGCAACCTTCGGGTGGCATCATTGTGGCACTGCAGGAGGCCCATGATGGACATGTCATCTAAAGAATGGGAGGGGGAGTGGAAATGGTTTGCGACTGGGAGGTGCAGTTGTTTATTGCGAACCGAGCGGAGGTGTTCTGCAAAGCAGTCCCCAAGCCTCTGCTTGGTTTCCCAAGTGTGCAGGAAGCCACACCGGGTACAATGGATACAGTATACCACATTGGCAGATGTACTGATTTGGTTGTGAGAAAAAAAATCAAAGTTCACTAAGCATTCCTTTTCATCTCTTAGAAAACAGACATACTTCCAAATGGCCCTTGGACCAGGAATCAGACAAAATATCCTGTTACTTCTTGTCACAATATATCACTCAGTTAACATGATACATGACGAGATAACTTTCAGACTTGTTTTGTGATTCAAGCTAAAAACTGGAGTATCTACTTTTCCTTTGGCACATTGAAAACCTCACAGGGACATTTCAGCAGTTCTTGGTTGCTTATCCCAACATAACTCAGCCTAAAGACTTTGAACACAAAAACTAATTGCATTGGTTTCAATAACTGAATAAATTAACAAATCCAGTTGTAGTCATTTTTCTTCGCAAGATTAGTTTAAAAAGCCATTTGTGTGGTATTAATTTGCTTAGCCATGCATGCCTTCCTCAGCCCTGTTCCAGCCTCCACCTGCACTATACACACACATCTTTCAAGCTCCAACGTCCAGGCACTTCAGACACCACTATCAGCATGAATATGCCCATCCCACAGGGCTGCATCTTATTAGCACATAAAATAGTCCACATACTTGCCTGACCCTCTGCTGCCACCTGTTGAATGCTCTGTCACTTTCAAATTTCTCTAATGCCTTGCGTGAATTAATTTTCTCAGTTCCCATGATGCCAACATTCTGATTCAGTCACTAGTTTCCCCTAAACAATCATTGCTACCATCTCTCAACGTTCTTGAGCACCTAATTTGGCTGATATATTCCCCACTCCTCACTAACCAAACATTTCCCTCACAGCAGAGATAATGGGAACTGCAGATGCTGGAGATTCCAAGATAATAAAATGTGAGGCTGGATGAACACAGCAGGCCAAGCAGCATCTCAGGAGCACAAAAGCTGACGTTTCGAACGTCAGCTTTTGTGCTCCTGAGATGCTGCTTGGCCTGCTGTGTTCATCCAGCCTCACATTTTACTATTTCCCTCACAGCAGTTAGCCTTTTCACATCTGGTACAAAGCCCCCATAGTCAGTTGCCTAACACCCCATGTCAGTACTGGTTTCATTGCACAGACAACTGAAGAGCTAATTTTACCAAATCATTGCATCCAGCCCAGTACTACTAATAGGACTGCTGTTCATCAACCCACTATTAATATGGCACAAAACCTACCGTGTAGTACTTCAACACAGTCATACATTAGACTTCGAAAATCCCTTGCACTTTTCCTAAACATCAACGTACAACATAGGTATTCCAACACTTCAATCAATCATTCTTCCCAAATCTGAGCACCATTTTCTCATTGTTAAAGTATCCTGATACTGGTGTTGTAATCTTCGTTGAATTTAAATAGCAAGACAATGGCTGGTTGCACTACTGCAGAGTGGTGAGCATTTACGAAACCTTCATTGGTTTTCAGGATATAGGCATCAGTGGCTGTGCCAAAATTTATTGCCCAATCCCAACTGTCCTTAAGATGGAGGTGAGCTGCTTTCTTGAATCACCAGTCTACAGGTGTAGGTACACTAATGGTGGGTACCATTAAAAAGGGGAGAATGAGAGAGGCTGGATAGGTGTGCAGAAGATAATTCAAACTCAAATACATTGCAAATCGAGATTATACTCACATTTCATAGGTCTAGAACATCTCTGCCTTCAGGTAGTTCATGTCCCTCCCTCCCCCACCTCATCCCACATGTGCTTGAGAGAATAAATATTGTTAATATCCATGTTACAATCTCCCAAAAGCTGTTCCCGTGACACTTATTACAAAATTAGCTCTAAGTGTCCTGGAACCCTAACATCCCAGCACCAATTTTTCAATTTCGACCTTTCTGTTGGTTGCACAGGGTGTATTTCCATTTTTTCCATTCAGAAGACAGGCTTGCCATTGCATCTCAAGCAGATGAATTAATAAGGAGTGTTAGAAAAATCTGGTAATAGAAACTAAGACTTTTCCATATGGCACAGATATGAGAGATTTATATTAAGAGCAGATTGGCAGCTAAAAATATTTGTATCAGCTCCAATAGTATTACACCAGAACTTCTCGTCAAATTTAGATTATCCAAAACTGGGAACCAACTCACCAGGGACCTCTAAGGATGCAATCAGTTGAGAGGTACTCTTTATCTACCTCTCAAGGTTGGAGAAATGAAAAATGAATTGGAGGCCATTATTTAACAAGAATGCAGCTGGGGGGAGGTGGAGGAGGTGGAGACTTAGTTATTTTCTCTGCTAGCCAGTCATAGAAAATAGTCAATAAAATAATGCATAAGTCCCTGAAAGGAACTCTGCAAAGTTACATTTTTTAACAAGTTAAAAGCACAGATGAAGCAGCAATGAACAAATTGCAAAATGTTCCTTCTCATGTCTTGGTCTCATCTCCAAAAGGAAGTTTATGTTCATGTAATTTAAAATAACAAGGACTGTAGCTGTCCATATGTCTGCTTTGGGCAAGCAAAAAATCTACTAGTATTAGAAACAAATATTAGAGAAAGAAAGCTAAGATTGAAGATATAATAAAACAAAATACATGGTCATTCAAATCTATCTCAATCAATGGCCAGTCATTAAAGTTAACAAAGATAATAGAAGTAGGAAAGGAAATCCCATATTTTTACATCAGTTTAGACTTTCTCATCTGAGATAAATGAATCGTTTGCTGAGCTTACCAGCCAATCATGCCCACATCTCATTAATGATGAAAAAATGTCAAGTGTGACTGCCATCACACAGTGGGTGCTGGTGAAGTCAAGGGCATTGTGTAATTATAGTTAATAACTTGGACAGTCATTTGCTAGGGGTGGTCAGAGGATTGTCTCACTACAGTTCTGGGAGAAGACTGTGATCAGTCCTGCAGGTCTAGTGCAAACAATCAGGGAATTTTTGGCATGTCAGACAGGATGCCATATGGGGATCGATCATCGATCAGGGCTATCCGTCCAAGTAGGTCAGCAGGCCAGAAAACTCAGTTCTGGCAGTCAGTGGAATGACAATCAAGACAGGTTATTAAAGACACCATTGTAGTAGGAAAGTGGGTGAACTCAATGTTGCTTGATGTAGGGCAACATGGCCAGTATATTACGTTGTACTGTGTCTTCCTGTTGTTGTTCTGTAGGCATCGGTGGATGAAGTTGCAGGGATATCCATTTAAAGCAAGAATCTTGTCTAAGTGATCTTCCTTTTTCCTGCGTAGTTCTGGAGTGTTGCTGTGTGTCCTGGCCCATTTAAATAGTGTCCTAATGCAGCTTGGTTTGTGGACGTTGGGGTGGTTGCTGTGGAAGTTGAGGATTTGATCCGTATGGGTTGCTTTTTTGTATACTGAGGTTTGGAACTCTGTTTGTCAATTGCTTTACTTTAACGTCCAGAAACGGAAGAAGTTGATTGTTGTTTTCTTCTTTCCTTGTGAATTCAATCCCTGTGAATATGCTGTTAATGAGGTGGTGGGTTTCTTCTAATTTGTTGCATTTAATAATGATAAATGTGTCATCTATGTGCTGAGTCCACAGTTTAGGTTCAATGTGGGGGGAGGGTGGTGTGTTCCAGTCTTTGCTTGACTGCTTCTGCGATGAGTCCTGAGATGGCTGGCCCCATTGGTGTACTGTTGATCTGTCTGTATATCTAATCATTAAAGACAAAGTGCGTGGTGAGGCAGAAGCCTAGTAATGTAAGTATGTTGTCCTTGTTGATGTAGTTGCTGGTCTGTATTGCTGTTTCCTCTGGTAATGTGGTCACTGTTTCTTCAGCTAGTGGGACGTCTATTAATGTGAATAAAGCTGTAATGTCAAAGGATGCCATAATCTCATCGTCGCTGATTTTTAAGTTCTTAAGAGTATTGAAGAAATCTTCAGTTGAGTGCATAGAAAGGGATGATCCATCTACTAGGCGTTTCCATTTCTGTTGTAAGTCCTTGGCCAACTTGTGAGACGGTGTGCCCGTTAGGGCAACAACAGGTCTGAGAGGGATGTCTGGTTTATATACTTTACGCAACCAATAGAAGCTGGGCGGGTGGGCCGGGGGAGCAGGAATTTGTTTGAGCCTTCTGTTTTCATTCTCAAAGTCTGTCTTGGTTATCTGTCCTGCATTTAATAGTCGCTTCAGTGTCTGGGTGATCTTATTACCTAGCTTATTACTTAGCTTATTGGTACATGCAGACAATAAAGGCCAATTTAAGTGGGACAAGGTAACCATTGCAACCCAAGCCAAACATAGACATGCACACGAATTCCTAGAGGCACAGTTCGCCACCCATACTTCAAATCAACAAATGTACAGAATTGGACCCCATATATAAATCCATACAGATCAAAACTGGAAATAGCACTACACATCATAACAGACTGGACAGCATAAATTCCAAGCAGAGTATATTAACATCACTTCATCGAAGGCTCGACTGATGATGTCACCGAGCATGTTGGCAAAATGTCTGAACAAAAACAAACCAGCTCGGCAAGCAAGTCAACATCCTCATGTCACGGTATATGTTAGTTTGTGGTTTCCTTCCCACTACACATGCAATAATGGGCAATTCTAGACAACCAATGCTTCAACAAGTGCATAGTTAGGCTTCCAAGGACACTGCCGAAGTCCAGGAATTTCACAGTATACCAGCAGTGACGAGAACTTCCAGACTTAGCAAGTGGGAGAACAGAGAAAATAGGGCAACTTGGAGGCATGATGCATTGCTAATACAGTAAGATTAGCATAGAGCACAACAGAGCTTCTTCAATGTTGCAGAGAAAAGCCCTCCATGAAACTCAGCAAATTAGGTAATTTCTGATAAGATTCAGCCCTGAATCCTGACTGCACACAATGCATAACCCTTCAATTGATGACAATCCAGAGAATTCTTGGTTTTCTGGACTTGAATGATTTTCCTGAAATCAACAAACATTACAATATTACTAAAAGTAATGAATGTCATTTTATTTTTAGTAATTTATAATTTAACAACCTAACAAGAAGTGTTTAAAAAAAATTTCAGCATGATGTTCAGTGATTCCCCTTCCTGTTCATTACCAAGGACAAAATTCCTCAATACAAGTTTTCACTTTCCATTGACATATTTACCAGAAGTGAAACTCAGGCAAAAGTACCTCTTAACTGCCTGCTAAAGTCACCCTGCAAAATTGCCTGGGGTGTTTCTGCATCAAATCAGTCAATGGATCAGTCTAAAGTCTGAGATGCCTCGCCAGTGATGAAATAGTAACATTATCAGTTATGCGTATTAAAAATGATTTTGTCCACAAGACTGAAATTGTACCCTCTCAAAACTATTTCAACCAAAACTGAATTTCTCCTGCTTAATTCTGTGGGAACTTATGCTTATAAGTAGCTACCATTCCTCAGGTACTATCCATGTCCTTGCAGTCCACATCACCTCCTTTTTAAAATTCCTTCTCAATCTATATGTTTGGGAAGATGCCAGTCTTGTATCTACGGTTGAAAAATTTGGCTAAGTGCCCTAATTCTGGGGGACACAGTCTTTAGTACTGTTGCTGGTAACTGTTCAGAATCCATGCCTTTTGCAATATCTGGTAATGGAATATGAGGGACTGGCCTGGAACATGACTCCAAACCCAATAATTTCAAAGGCATAATGGAAACTTCCATCAACAACAAATTTGACAAAGGCAAAGATAGACCAGTACTAGAGATGACAAGTCTTCACAGTGAAGCAAACATGCAGCTTAAAGCCCATATTGGAGTTGAATACCATGTTAAGGTTCAGAGCAGCCTGGTTCAGTAAAAGCTGCTGGCCCAGAAGTGGGGTTGGATGCTTGTCAGATGATAACAGTCTGGAGCTTCCCAATGTTTAACTGGTAGCTCATCTGCATCCATGATACAATTTTGGAAAAAAAAAATCAGCTACCCACACAGAGACAGAAGGATTGAAAGAGGAGAACTTGTGGGTAACTGGCGATGAGTATCATCAACATATGTTGAACTGATACCATGCTTTCAAGTAATATCAGTGGGCAAAGTAGGTAACTAATCAAGTAGCAAGCATCAGAACAAACTTCAGGGAGCTGGCAAGCAATAGCACCACTGCAGTTCCTCTGATACTTGGATTGTTAAGAGTGGAACTGAGAAAGGTCAGTATCTCTTAGCAGTACATCAAAACCAAATTGCTGGAGGAAGGTGGTACAATCAGTTGATTAAAATAAAAAGAGGGGGACAGTGCACCATAGTCACAATTAGAAATGTACAAAAGATGAGGCTGAAGCATTCGCAACAATTAGTAACCAGAAATGCTAAGTGAATGGATAATTCTTTTACACCTTTTCCTGAGGACCCCAGCATTATAGATGCAAGGTTTCATCCAATTTGATTCACTCCCCATGATATCAAGAAAGAAGCAAATGTTCTGAATAATGCAAAGGCTACAAGCACTGACAACGCTCCAACAATGCTACTGATGTGCTCTCCAGAATTTGCCAGTCATCTAGACAAGACGTCAATGTAAAGCTATAATGTTGGCATTTAGCTGGTAATGTGGAACATTGCCCAGCTAAATTCTAGATGCAAAAAGCATGACAATCCCAATCTGGCCAATTAGCACTCCATCAGTCTACTCTTGCTGATCAGTAAAGTGACAGATCAGGTCATCGAATGAATTTTCAAACAGTGTCTGCTTCACACTATCCTGCTCACTGATATTCAGTTTTGTTCTGCCAGGTCACTCAGTGATCATGATCAATTTTGTTTTAAATATGGGCAAAACATCTGAATTTTAAAGGGGAGGCTAGAGTGACTGCCTTTGACCAAATGTGACGTCAAGGAGCCCTCATAGTACTGGAGTTAATGGGAATCAGGAAGGGAAAAAAAACTTGCCACTGGTTGGGGTTATACCTATACCTACTAAAAGAGAATATGATTGTGTCAATCAAGTCAGCTCCAGAACATCTCTGTAGAAAATCCGCAGGATAGTGTCCTAAGCACAGCATCTTCAATAATGACTTGTTCTCCATCATGAGATGACACGTGACTCTTCATACAAAAAAGCGGTCCCTGTCCAAATGCAGCAATAATTGGACAATCTTAGATTGACAAGCAGCAATTAACATTCAAACCACATTTGTACCAGGCAACAGTCATCTGTAATAAGTAATTTAACAAGCTTCCTTTTGACATGTCAATCTCATAAACATCACTGAATTAGCCTAAAACAGCATCTTGGGTGGGAGTGTTGGGGTTTTGCCGGGGGGGGGGGGGGGGGGGGGGGGGGGGGGGGGGGGGGGGTCATTGCCACTGGCTACAACCTGAACTACACTAGCCATATAAAAACAGTGGCTACAACAGCAGATCACTGACTATGGATCATGACTCCCCAAATCCTATGCACCACAAGGCATGAGTCAGGAGTGTGATAGAATATTCTTTAACTTGCCTGAGTGAATACAGCTATGAAAAACATTCAAGATTGATATTATCCAGGACAAAGTAGCTTGATGGCACAGCCAGCATTAATAAAAAGACTTTTGCTCCATCAAGTCAGATGTTTGCTACTGAGTCCAGATACTGAAGCAGTTCATGCCCAAATGCAGCAACATCAGGGCAAATTCAGTATTGGACTGAAAAGTGACAACAAATACTTGCACCAGATAAGCACCAGGCAAGTACCATCTCCAACAACAGCATCTAACAATTGTCTCTGGGCATTCAATGGCATTACCACCACTGTCAGTACCCTGTGAACTACCAGTGCCCAGAAAGTGAACTGGACCAGCCATATAAATACCATCACTGCAATAACAATCCAGAAACTAAGAATTCTGAGAGAAATTAGTCACCTCTCAACTCATTAAAGCCTGTACACCATCCACAAGGTATATATTAGCAATGTAATAAAATACTTTCCATTTGCCTGGTTAGATTTGCGTCAAGAGGCTCATCATCATCCAGGATGAAAGCAGTCTACTTAATCAGCATCCCTCCCACTACCGTGAACATGCACTCCCTGCACCACCAGCACAGTGGCATCAATGTGTACTGTTCACATGATGCAGTGATGCATTTCACCAATGTTCCTTTGATAGCTCTATCTAAATACACAACTTCTAGCAGATTGGAGGACGAGGGCAGCAGACACATGGGAACACCACCAAATGAAAGTTCCCCTTCAAATCAAAAACTACGATGAACTCTATCAATTTCTTCACTGTTGCTGGATCAAATCATGGAACTTCCTTTCTGACAGCACTGCATTTTAAAAACAAATTAACCTATTTTTCTAATCAAACTGTTCATAAATGTTATTACACACCTCTGGAGCAGGTCGGACTTAAACCTCAGTTTCCCAGTCCAAGGAGAGGAATACCATCACTGCACAAGAGGATCTGAAACTGCCACTAGATTAGCCACAGTTGTTCAAGATTTCAACAGCAATTAGGGATGGTCAACAAATGCGGCTTTGCCAGTCATAACTACATCCTGTTAACCCAATTAATGCCTGCCATTCAAAACTCTCATCTTCACATTGTAATCCTATGTCATCACCATTGTCTTATTTTTATAACTTGCTCAAGCTCCACCAAGAACTCGGCAAGTCTGACCCTGGCCTCTTAGGCACTCGTCACTCCCTGCACACCAAAATTTATGTTTAATTACTCAGGCCCTAACTCTGGAATTTATTCCCTTTCTTTAAGATCTTTGCCAAAAACCACTGTCAACAATATTTTAGTCATCCTTTCTAACGTCTTCTGTTGACTCCATGTTAATTTCTGTCCAATTACACATCTGTGAAGTATCTTTGAATAGCTTGCTATATTACAGGCATTGCGTACTGCAAAGTTAGCTTCACTTTAGGAAATGCTAAAGGACATGGTACCAATCATCAGAAAACCAGAATCTAAATATAATGCCCATTATAATGGCCACATAGATAAAAAATTTCTTCGGGTACTGCACAGCTAACAGTTTTAGATTTTCAAGTGCTCAAGTATCTGACTATACATTCTCAGAAATCTTTCAAAAAATTAACTGTTCCAATACTAAAGCAAACAAAACACTAGTTGAAACTAAAGTGTGATTCGTCAATCGGGAAGGGCTGACTTTCCAGGAGGATTCAAGTTCAAACCTTGCACTCTCGTATCCCCAAAAAGGGAGAGGAAGTAAAAGTATGGATGGACAGGGAAACAAAACAATTGACACCAAGATTTACAAGAAGCATCTTAAAACAGGTGCAGAAAAGGTACCACATGTCCAATTACTAATATTGTGGCCA
This sequence comes from Stegostoma tigrinum, assembly GCF_030684315.1. NCBI lineage: Eukaryota > Metazoa > Chordata > Chondrichthyes > Orectolobiformes > Stegostomatidae > Stegostoma > Stegostoma tigrinum. Next base: position 23,664,441 of record NC_081380.1, read on the forward strand.
ATGCCTTTTCATGAAAAGTTAAATAAGCAACTTCAGTTCGCCCTGTGGTAAGACCAAATGATGTGTTACATTGAAAGCCCAAGCATGAATCAAAGCTACAATTATTAACATTATTTGAACAAAAACTACATGCTTATTCGATGCAAGATGGGCCCAAAGTCCATTTTCTGGGTTCTCCATACATCAATAGTGACTTCACTTCCTAAAGTAGGTCAATGGCCATAAAGCAACTCAAAACATCTGTTTATCATGAAGCAGCATGTAAATGTTACTTACTTTGAATGCTTAATAATAACAACAACAGCTATTGTTCATAGTTTGTGCTTAAATCACACACAGGAGTGGAAGACCTGTGTAACAAATAGGTAAGATTTCCTGACAATGGCAAGGATATTTAAACTCGCATTGAGAGTTCCTTTAGAATCGCTCAGCCTCAGGGTCATTGAAAAATTGCTCAATTTAAGAAGATTGAAACTAAATTCAACAACTAAGAAATATCTTATTTTTATTTGTTGCAGCAGTCGTAACAATTGCTAAGCAAAACGCCTGGGAACCCTGCAGCCATATGGTATCAATGTGGACTTCACCAGTTTCAAAATCTCCCCTTCCCCCACTGCATCCCTCAACCAGCCCAGTTCATCCCCTCCCCCCACTGCACCACACAACCAGCCCAGCTCTTCCCCCCCACCCACTGCATCCCAAAACCAGTCCAACCTGTCTCTGCCTCCCGAACCGGTTCTTCCTCTCACCCATCCCTTCCTCCCACCCCAAGCCGCACCCCCAGCTACCTACTAACCTCATCCCACCTCCTTGACCTGTCCGTCTTCCCTGGACTGACCTATCCCCTCCCTACCTCCCCACCTACACCCTCTCCACCTATCTTCTTTACTCTCCATCTTCGGTCCGCCTCCCCCTCTCTCCCTATTTATTCCAGTTCCCTCCCCCCATCCCCCTCTCTGATGAAGGGTCTAGGCCCGAAACGTCAGCTTTTGTGCTCCTGAGATGCTGCTTGGCCTGCTGTGTTCATCCAGCCTCACATTTTATTAGCTAAGCAAAACATATTCATTTTGGTAATATGTACAGTGCAAGCTAACGAAAATGGAATTTAATAAGAGTCTGAAGTTCTTAAGGAGCTTCTATGTCTGGAGTTTTAAAGCATGCAAAGATAAAACAGATAAAGTAAAAGGGACCAGGAATATGCAGTTTTTGTTACAAACTGCACAAGAAATCGATTTGTGAAGGGAACAAAGCTGTGCACACTTCTAAATTACCACAGCAACCAAGTCTGGTAAATTTGAATCTTAAGTACCATATGTTGCTAATAATATAGAGAGCCTCCTAAGTCAATGGACAACAATGAACAGATATTCAAGATGGCAACAGAAAGACTAAGAAACTTAATACTTCCATATCTTATGGAAAACAAAAACCACAAAGGCAGTTACATGTTAAATGTAAATTTTAAAATCAAACTTTTTTTAAAAATTGAGTTACAGGATGCGAGCATCATTGGTTAGGCCAGTATTTATTGACCCAAGGGCAGTTAAAAGTCAACTAGTTTAATACATGGACTTTCTCAATATTTTGTTTGAGAATGAACCATAGTTTTATTGAGCCCATGCTCAATAAGGGGCAAAGTATTTTAAAGACAATAAATCAAACTCTAAGACAAAATTTAAAATTTCTATACTAAAACAGTGAAGACAGTACAACAACTGGATGCTGAGAAGCTGGCATAAATAGAATAACCAAAATCTAGCTAAAATTAATTGTAGGATGCTAAAGAAATATTTTATTGGACCATAGTCTAAAACTAAGGAGTCAGTAAATAGTAATATACTAATATCAAAATGCTTTATCTTGACAATTTCCTTGAAATATCAAAATGGGTTTGAACGAAACATCCAGAATCCTCACATATCTAACTGATGCACAATCAGTTCACTTAAATTTCTTAAACTTTCTTTCACGTTATCTGATCAACTCAAACTTGCTTTTGAACACTTAAATACACTTTGTAGCAATTATATATTATTTTAAAACATGAATGACACATAGCAAAATGTAAAGAGCAATCTGTAACCTATAAATGAGCTAATCAAGAACATGTGAGATTTAAATCATTCTTTTTAATCTTAAAACGATCCCCCAGTACACTACTGTGGTTGACCTGTGCTAAAAGCAGAGTTGCTAACACTGGGTCAAATTGTATTTGGTAATTATTTTTTCATAGCTTCAAGTGAACAACCAGCTGCAGATTTCAACATGAAAGCATACTGATATTGAACATAACTTGTTGCATTTATACTGCAAATAGTACATTTTTAAATCTGTAATCATGTGAGAAGAACAAATTGGCAATTTTCAATGAACAACTATAACCCAAATCAAAAGTGGAATGGTTCAATACCCATTTGGTGCAATGACATTAATTGTGATTTCACATCCAGAGGAACTGTAAACCACAACATCTAATTCTGTATCGTATGCAATGAAATTCTGTGAACAGGGAGAGATAGCAAGAGAAGAGTAGGTCAACTGGGAGGCAGCAGGGAGGATGCCAGCATTTTTTTTGGGGGTGTAAGATGAGGCTGAGGGAGAGCGCAAGAGACACACATGCAGTGACACAGTCCATCGATTACTTTAACACAAAGTGCTTTATAAATTGATTAAAAAGAGTAAGAGTCTTCAGCAATTAATAAGGTCATGTTACAACCAGTCAGTCACAAGTCTACTGTCCTGGATTTTGTTGCCTACGTCATGCGAATCTTGCAGAATACAAAGTGGAAATAATTGGTTTAAATGTGATATATCTGACAGTATTGGAGACTTCTGAGTACATTATTGAGTTTGATGCTAAGTTAGATTTAACATTACTCACTTATAGATGGCAGAGCCTGATGTTAAATATGAGGATTCTCAAGGAAGAAGGTAGATGTGACCTGTGAAAATTATTGAAAAGTATTTCTCCTGTCTAAACTTAAGAAATATGTAGTTGAAAATGGTAGCTGTATTATCACGAACAAGTTTACCGTAACACAAAGCAAGTAATTAAAGTTTAAGATCTGGCTAGCACTCAAAGAATTTGGAAAAATTCAGAAAGCGAGCCAAATGAATACCCAGATGATGCTGGAAAAGACATGGTTACATAACGGATGAGTTTCTTTTGGGTTGGTAAACTATAAGAGGTTGGCTGTGATTCTTGGTTGAATAGCAATGCATCCGATGTATACAGACTGCAGTCAGAATGGGCTCTAGTACTGAAATACATTTAAAAGGATCTTAAAAATAATCTGAGTTAATTAGGCAGAAGAGGATCAAGACAGAGAACAGCATCTCCATTAATCAGTTTCACCACTTGGCCTGTCTATGCTGCAAACAGATTGTAACCCTACACCGGCTACCTTTTAAAGCAGAGACGATTTGAAGTTTATATACAAAAAAATTGAGCCATTTCTGCAACCAATTAACTGTTCTCATTTCTGAAACTAGCACTTTGCTGAATTAACATGGTATAACTGTTTGATTTGGGGTTTAAAGATATGATTGGGTCCAAACAATATCTCTGGCTTGCTCAGATGATGATCAGCACCTCGCTAAGATATTACCAACACTTCCACTTCTCGACTGCAAATGATTGCCAAACCTTAAACAAACCACAGTATGCAGCAAACTACCTAGCCTTCAGGATAACATTAACCACAACACTATGCAACCCTGTCATGGTAACCTCTGCAAGACATGTCAGATCTCCGATATGGACAGTAGCATCACGCGCTCTCCCTCTCTCGCGCTCAGCACAACAGATACTCATGTGACTCAGCCAACACTGTCTATCTCATACGCTGCAAGCAAGGATGCTCTGAGGCATGGTACACTGACGAAACCATGCAGATGCTATGACAACAGATGAATGGACACTGCGCAACAATCACCAGACAGGGATGTTCTCACCCAGTGGGGGAACACTCCAGTGGACAAGGACATTTGGCCTCGGATCTTAGGGTAAGCGTCCTCCAAGGTGGACATCAGGACACACAACAATGCAGAGTTGCTGAGCAGAGGCTGATAGCCAAGTTGGGTACCCATGAGGACGGCCTCAACCAGGAGGATCTAGGGCTCATGTCACACTACCGGTGACCCCTGCACACACCCTCTTTTCACAACCACGCCCCCACCACCCCACCTGGCGCACACAATTTATGTTTACAGATACATTTTATTTTGTTCAAAAAGCACACAATTTATAGACAGTCAGTCAATGTGGCTTTTTATCAATTCCTACTTTAGAAATAAAACTAGTCTACTTCCAAACCAAAACACAAGCAAATTCTAAACAAGGTCTCACACCTAATATACATTGTCTGACCTGAAATGTCACCTCTTCTTTATACCGATAAAGCCTTTAGTTCTCTTAGGACTGTGACTTGAACAGAATTCAGGGATTTATATCTCAATATTAATCAATTAAACCCTTCTAACCGATTAAAGAATTAATAGTATTTTAGGTTTGTTTAGTACATTCTCAATGGTGTGAACTTTTGATCTTTTACTTAAAAATTCTGTGTCCAATACTACCTCTCTAACACCTGAAGGAGGACTGAGGCTCAGAACATTTGTGTTTTCAAATGAACCTGTTGGACTATAACCTGGTGTCGTGTGATTTCTGACTAAATCCATGAATGGCTGAAGAATCATTAGCTAAAGTTACAACAGCTCCATAAGGTCCAGTAGACAATGTACGATGATTTTTAATTTATGTATACTGAGTTAATCAGCTGGTTTTATTCTTAGTTATCTTGTGATTCAATGTTATGTGTCATAGTGCATAACAAAGGAAAAAGATTTCACTGATGTCACAAAACAGGTCTACCATGTAAATCAGAGTTATGGATTATTGACACACCCCTATTTAAGTCAAAACAAAATGCTTTCTTTACAGAATAAACTAATGTCCTCAAAACAGTAAATAGATACAAAGCCCAATAATAAAGTCCAATAGGAATATAATGTTTTCAGAAGAGCTTGCAAGCAGACTAACAGCTGACGCCACAAAGAAATCAAGCAGAGGAAAAAAGTTCCATGCAGAGGGAGCAACCCAGCTATTTAATCCCCTTTGTTCCTACAAAAACATGAAGTGATTATGAGACTCAGTTATCATACTTCCACTTAACTGCCAGCTCCAAAAAACTGCCCATGACCCAAAAAATCAAGTGATTTTTTTTCTGGCATTAATGAAATCTCTTGCGAATGGTGTCTGGAACGAATTGAGTTGCTAGACCTGCAAAAGTAATCAGAACCAAAATGAAGACATCCACAGTTAACCAACTGCACTGCTTTGTTGAAAACTTAAACTCCACAATGTAACTTTGTTAGATACAGGCACAATCTAAGTTACCAAAAAGATGCCACTGTTGGCAATCTGCAACAAGCCCAGAGCTACAATTTACAGTCAAGCCATTTGGAGCAGCTTGCAGTGAAAAGACATGTACTTATTGAAGAGAGTGAGCACAGACAGCAAATTGCACAGAATTACAAATCATTAATACAAGATAAAGAAATGGAAAATTATGTAGTCCATGAAAAACATCTACAGATTACCTTTAAATAAAGGCGAAATACAGCAGATGCTGGAAATCTGAAACAAACAGAATGCTGGAGAAACTCAGCGGATGTGCCAATATCTGTGGACACAGAAACAGTTCATGTTCCAAGTCCAGTATGACACTCTTGGCAGGTTCTGAAGAGGAGACATGTCACACCATAAATGTTCCTCTCTCCACACTTTGCTAGACCTGCTGAGGTTGTCAAGTGCTTGTTACAGTTCAACCTTGAAGCCATCTTTGAAATGAATTCGAACTCAAAAAGTAACAGTCACATGCTGAAGTAAAAGGCAACAACATTGATGCTGTATATGAAGCAATAAAGGCATAGAGGGATAAAAGCAGAGAATCCGTGATTTGTTTATAAATATACCTCACAATGTGGAGGAACTAATAAGTGAATTTCACAAGATGCAGTATATCCAATGCATTCAGTTGTTCCAAAACAAAGCTTCACTTTTCAACTCATGAAATAATTTTAATCAAAACTAATTGCAAATAACCTGTATACTAAAATTTTTATAATGGAACTTTTTAAAAAGAAGAATATTTGGTCACAGAATCCACTTCCAATGATTCACCATACTAAAATATATTTATGATATGGGATAAGGTTATATATTTATGAATTGTTTAATCATGAACTACTTAATTTCAAGAAAATAAAACTCAAGTAATGTTGAGCAGTTTACGAAGTCCAAGAGATGAGTGTACTTGCCAGGGAAAGCTCTGTAGCATTCCTAATTTTCTATGCCTGGAATTTAATGTGCTCATGATATTTTCACTTTATAACAAAGGAAAATTTGAAGTACATGCTCTATCAAAATACTGGCGCCCTTCAGCATTATTACAGCTGCAGAAGGGAAGCTTGCAGCATGCTTACCTCCTCCTGGCAAACATGAGACATGCATTAGAATGCTCTTGGGAAAGCTACAACACATTCTACTAATTTTTTGCTGAACACAAAGTAGTAATCTAAGGAGGTTCAAGAACAGATCCTAAAAACAAAATAAAAAGGAATTTTACAATTTAATACAATTTAAAATCATGCCATTCATCTCTGGTCTAAACCAGTTACTGAATTCTTGCGTGTGTATAAAATATGGAACAATTCCCAAATTAACAACTTAGTAGGCACACACATTATAACAATTATATCGGTGAACATAATATTAGCTTACTGATACCACATCTTTATTTTTAAAAATGGACATTTCAAAACTTTCAGTCGCATCAAGAACATAACATGAAGCTCTCAACATCACACGGTGATAGAAAAACTAACACGTTCACCATTAAATGTATAATGGTGTTAAAAAAAGAACTCTGGATGCTGGAAGTATGAAACAAAAATAGGAATTACTGAAGAAATGCAGTCAGCCGGACAGCATTTTCAGACAGAAAGCAGATCCAATGTTTCGGGTCCAGTGATTCTTCCTCAGAACCTGAAACGTTGGCTCCGCTTTTTCTCGATGGTTGCTGCCAAAGCCCGCTGAGTTTCTGAAACAATTCCTGTTTTAGTCTAATGGTGTTCTTGTTTAGGGTAATTGTTTTTGATTTTTTCAGAACAGGGGTCAAATGATTGAAAAGTGAAATTAGCAAAGAGCAAACAAAATGAAGACAACCTACATAAAACCAGTCTGCAGTCATAAGTTTCCACTTCAACCCTCACTAAGAAATGAATGCAGTCACAAGGACTTGTCGCAGTTTGCTCCACTATCTCTTATCAACATCTTGAATGATTTTACTAATAGAATTTAATGTGATTTAAAAAAGCGAATGAGCATTTTATCTTGAAAATGGTTGCAAGAATCCATGCTCAGAAATGCATGATACCAATTGCATTTCTATTGTAACAATAACCTGGTGTATTTAAACATTCTCTCAAAGTTAGTAAAACATCCCACAGGTGATTCAGAGGCAAGAAGTTAAGAACTATTGGCGCTGGCGTGACTGAAAGATCTATTTTAAACAGGACAAAAGAGACTTAGTTGCAAAAGCAGTGTGGGACTAAGATAATTGCAAGCTTGGAGAAGAAACAAAGCATGCAGAATAAAAAGAGAAATGCTAACTCAATAAGTTACAATAGCAGAATTTTGTAGAAATTAGAGAACGCGTATTGAAAGACCAACAATGAAATTAGTCGGAGTGTGAACCTAGTTCCAAGTTAGTCACAAACTAATAACAAATTCCATTCTACCAAGCTCCCATTCTTGTAAGGGTGCAACCAGCAAACTCGCCATCTTCTCAAGGCCTAGCCTCCCAAGCTCGCAGCCATTGTTCCTGGAACCAAATGCTTAAATCTCTCCAATCAGGTTTCAACCTCTGTCACACAACTGAAACTGTTCTTAAGTCTACAAGTAGCAACCAGTCCGGAAAATTATTTTATTATTTAAAATAGAGGCAAATTGCAAAACATGAAGGCACGAAGGGATCGCTGGGCGCCCCAGCACATGAAACAAAGGTGGCATGCAGGTAGAGCACAAGATTAGAAATGCGAATGGAATTTGTCGTCTATTCAAGGGGAATGAAGTATAAAATTACGAAACTCTGCCATTGCTATACAGAGTGTCAGCGAGTTGTATCGTGTGTTTTGGTTATCTTGCCTAATGGAAAAAACGTTGTTATGACTATGATGGCAGCAATGTGTTGATAATCAAGACCCAATCCTCCACAAGTTGCACGATAATGGAATCATATTATGGAAGGAAGCCATTTGGTCCACCAAGTCCATACTGACCATCCAAAGCGCATACTACCCAGTCCTAGCCCCTTATCATATTCCCATAACTCCACTTTTATGGTTGTTAATCTACTTAGCTTACACATCCCTGGACACTATGGATAATTTTAGCATGGCCAATCCACCGAACAGGCATATTTTGGACTACGTGCACGGGGGTAGAACTGAAGCTCCCAACAGAAACCCTGAATACATCAATCAAGAAAAGGGAGAAACACTTAGACCTGAAAGGGTTTTAAGGCAATATTCAGCATAGGGCCTCAGTTGCTTGTAAACTCAGGGTTTCCAACAATTAAGGGCAATAAACCCCAGCTTTTTTCGTAAGACCTCTGGCTGGCTATTTTTCTCAAAAGTAATTTGCCTTTCTGTATTCAGCCGGTGCATGATAGCCCACAAGCTGTTGACCTAATTACCACAAAATCCCATCACACTCATCGTAAAAACCCTTTTTAGTCCAAAACTTTCAATATGTTCAGCATTTACCCACACTGTATGATTTTAAAGTAAGTTTAGAGGTTTAGCTTGAGGAAAAAAAAGTGGGTTTGTGTGCACTTCTGATAGACTTGTGAACCAGCAAGATTTATAATGAACCCTCAAAAGGTTCAAAAGTCTTAAGTTCTGCAAGTCTCTAATGAACCCTCAAAAGGTTCATTAGAGACTTGCAGAACTTAAGACTTTTTTTCTGTTTCAGATTAGACCTTCCAAAACACATCTTTAAGAGTTAAAGAAAGCTGATACTTCATGCATATATGTAAATCATTCCCAACTGGACAAGCATAATCTCCAATAAGCAACTTGAGAATTCTGATTGCCTTCTGATAGAAACAACACTGCGTGAAGCAGTGCCCAAGTCAAATTAGGCAGACAAGCAGCAAAAAAAGTGGAAAACTAAACCTGAGTTACATGTGCATGTACTGCAGATCCATACAGTTAATGTCCTGCACAGACTCCAATCATCAGGACAACTGCATGAAATCATTAGAAACTCTTGCATTTCATGGCAGAAACAAAGGACAGTTATGAAAAATATGCAGATCGTAAAGGGTTTCCAGAAACTTATACCCTGCCTGTGTGTGAATGAGCACTTCATTCACAAGTGAGAACTACAAGGCAAAAACCACATATGTGCACTAACTTCCACGACACAAAACTGGTGCTCCAATTTACTGAAGACAACTATTTGTGACCTCTGAAGCCAGATCATCCATTTGCAAACACTGATGTGGACCTCATAGCAGCTGGTGCATGCCGATCAGTCCAACCCTGCGAAAACTGAGAATATTGGCAATAAACAGCTAAATAGTTACCCATTAATAAAAACACAGCAATTCATATATGACAAAAACATGACCTCTCTGGTCTCCCTGGGATAGGAAGGATATTATTAAGCTGGGAAGGGATAGAACCCTAGAACTATACAGCATGGAAACAGACCCTTCAATCCAACCCATCCATGCTGACCAGATATCCTAAATTAATCTAGTCCCATTTGCCAACATTTGGTCCATATCCCTCTAAACCTTCCTTTTAAATGCTGTAATTGTACCAGCCTCCACCAGTTCCTCTGGCAGCTCATTGCATACACAACCACCCTCTGTGTGAAATGCAGTCCCTTTTACATCTTTCCCCTCTCACCTTAAACCTATGCCCTTTAGTTTTAGTCTCCCCAACCCAGGGCAAAAAACTTTGGCTGCTCACCCTATCCATGCCCCTGATGATTTTATTAACCTCGACAAGCTTCCAACGTTTCAAGAAAAATACCACCACCCTGTTCAGGCGCTCCCGAGAGCTCAGGCCTTCCAACCTTGGCAACATCCATGTAAATCTTCTGTGAAACAAAGTTTCACAGTGTCCTTCCTACAGCAGGGAGACCAGAACTGCATGCAGTATTCCAATAGTGGTCTAAACAAAGTCCTGTACAGCTGGAACAAGACCTCCCAACTTCTATACTTGATGCATTAACCAATAAAGACAAGCATACCACATGCCTTCCTCACTATCCTGTCTACCTACATCTTCATTTTTGAGGAACATATGAACTTTGCACTCCAAGGTCCTTTTGTTCAGCAACAGTCCCCAGGACCTTACTATTAAATGTTTAAGTCCTGCTCTGATTTGCCTTCCCAAAATTCAGCATTTCGCATTTATCTAAATAAAACTCCAACTGCCACTCCTCAGCCCATGTGATCAAGGTCCCATTATATACCTTCTTTCCTGCCCAATTTTGGTAGCATTTGCAAACTTACTAACCATACTTCCTATGTTCACGTCCAAACCATTTATATAAATGACAAAAGCCACGGACTGAGCACCGATCCTTGTGGCACACCGTTGGTCACAGACTCCAGTCTGAAAAGCAACTCTTCACCACTACCCTCTGCCTCCTACCTTCGAGCTAGTTCTGTATCCAAATGCTAGTTCTCCCTGTATTACATGCGACTAATTTTGCCATAATGTAACCAGTCTGTCATATGGAACCTTGTCAAACACCTTACTCAAGTCCACAGCGCTGCCTGTATCAATCCTCTTCCTTAAAAAAACTCGATTAAGTTAAGGAGACACAATTTCCCACGCACAAAGTCATGCTGGCTATCCTAATCAGTTTTGCCCTTCCAAGTACACTTAAATCCTGTCCCTCAGGATCCACTCCAACTTGCCTCCCACTAATGTCAGGGTCACCAGTCTACAGTTCCTTGGCTTTTCCTTACCACTTTTCTTAAATTGTGGCACCATGTTAGCGAAACTTCACTCAAAAAAGATTTACCAAATGCTACAAGGAATGGAAGATTTAAGTAATAAGGAGAAGCTCAATAGGCTGGGATTTTTCTACTGGAGCACAGGAGGTTGAGCGGTGATCTTGCTTAGGTTTATACAGTCATGAGAGGCATAGATAGGGTGAATGGCAGGTGTCCTTTCTCTAGGGTGGGGGATTTCAACACTGGGGGCATATTTTTAATGTAAAAGCAAAAAGACTTAAGTAGTAGAAGAGGTGCAATTTTTATCTTAGACAGAGTAGTTCATGTGTGTAATGAACTTCCAGAGGAAGTGGCTGCTGTGTGTACAGTTACAATGTTTAAAAGACATTTAAATAAATAGATGAATAAAAATGTTTGCAGGGATAAGGGCCAAGTGCAGACAGTGGGACTAGTTTAATTTGGGATTTTGTCAGCATAGATTGGTCTGTTTCTGTTCTGTATGACTATGACTAATTACTGATTTACCTTGCCTTGTTGCCCCTCTGAAGTGGGAAAATACACACCGTGAAATGCATTTAAATTCAATTTAAAATGTGTCAGAAAAAACATTAACAAATGCATCTGTGTAAATAAGAAGACCAAGCTAACAATATGTAAATAACTTCAGATATAATCTAACACAAATATTTGTATTGAAGAGAAACTGCTTTAACTACTGAGGCTAGTACTACTATTGAGTTTGCATTATTCTATTTCTTGTACCCACATTAAGTTCATAAAACATAAGTAATTGAGTCAAAACTAACAAAGATTAACACTCATTAATGCCGCCTAATGCGGGAATGAGACTATCCTTAAAATAATTACAGTCATACAACACAGAAACAGATCCTTCAGTCCCACTCGTCCATGCTGACCAAGTTTCCAAAACCAAATTATTCCCATTTGCCTGCATTTTGCCTATGTCTCTCTAACCCTTTCTTATTATTTCTGGTTGCAGCAGCAGCAGCGCGGGCGGGAACTTGGAGGAGGAGCCTGTCAGGCAGCCGGTGAGTCACGGTTTTTGAAACGTTAAAAAGCTTACCTTGTGAATAGGCAGAGGGACGCTGAGCAGGAGCCGACACGGGACTGGTGAGTGAGTGAGGTAATATATTTGTGTGGTTGCGTTACCCGAAACACGAACGAGGTAGTGTCTCTCACCCATCCTCCTCCTCTAACCAACAAAAAAGGTTCTGTGTACCTGATTGGTAAGGTAACAAGTTTATTTTTTATTCTTTATTTTTAAGTCTTGGGAATTTAGAATAATGGGAACGGAGGTCAGGGCAGTTGAATGTTCCTCCTGCAGAATGTGGGAGGTAAGGGTCACCACCAGTGTCCCCGCTGACTACATCTGCGGGAAGTGCACCCAACTCCAGCTCCTTGAAAACCCGCGTTAGGGAACTCGAGCTGGAGCCGGAGCTGGATCTGGATGAACTTCGGATCATTCGGGAGGCAGAGGGGGTTATTGAGAGGAATTACAGGGAGGTAGTCACGCCTCAAGTACAGGAAAAAGGCAGCTGGGTTACGGTCAGGGGATGGGAAGGGAACCGGCAGGCAGTGCAGGGATCCCCGTGGCCATTCCCCTCAACAATAAGTATTCCATTTTGGATACTGTTTGGGGGGGGGGGGGGGGGGGGCGGAGAGAGACTTACCAGGGGAAAGCAGTGGGGCACAGGTTTCTGGCACGGAGTCTGTCCCTGCTGCTGAGAAGGGGGAAGAGGAGCAGAGCAGTAGTCATTGGGGAGTCCATATAGTTAGGGGGACAGATAGGAGGTTCTGTGGGGACGAGAGAGACTCACAGTTGGTGTATTGCCTCCCAGGTGCCAGGGTGCGTGATGTCTCTGATCGTGTTTTTGAGATCCTTAAGGGGGAGGGGGAGCAGCCCCACGTCATGGTCCACATTGGCACCAACGACATAGGTAGGAAGAGAGACGGGGATTTAAGGCAGAAATTCAGGGAGCTAGGATGGAAGCTGAGAGCTAGGATGAACGGAGTTGTTGTCTCTGGTTTATTAAACGTGCCACGTGCTTGTGAAGTGAGGAATAGGGAGAGAGAGGAGTTGAACACGTGGCTACAGGGATGGGGCAGGAAGGAGGGTTTTGGATTCTTGGATAATTGGGGCTCTTTCTGGGGTAGGTGGGACCTCTACAAGCAAGATGGTCTTCACCTGAACCAGAGGGGTACCGATATCTGGGGAGGAAATTTGCTAAGGCTGTTTGGGTGGGTTTAAACTAATTCAGCAGGGGGCTGGGCACCAAAATTGTAGTTCGACTATAGAAAAGGTTGAGAGTAGGGTGGTCCGAAATAAAGTTTCAGGGAAGCAAGATGGCACCAGCAAGCAAGAAGTTGGATTGAAGTGTGTCTACTTCAATGCCAGGAGCGTCCGGAATAACGTGGGTGAACTTGCAGCATGGGTTAGTACCTGAGACATCGATGTCGTGGCCATTTCGGAGACATGGATACAGCAGGGACAGGAATGGTTGTTGCAGGTTCCGGGATTTAGATGTTTCAGTAAGAACAGAGAAGATGGCAAAAGGGGCAGAGGTGTGGCATTGTTGGTCAAGGACAGTATTACAGTTGCAGAAAGGATGTTTGGGGACTCGTCAACTGAGGTAGTATGGGCTGAGGTTAGAAACAGGAAAGGAGAGGTCACACTGTTGGGAGTTTTCTATAGGCCTCCGAATAGCTCCAGAGATGTAGAGGAAAGGATAGCAAAGATGATTCTCGATAGGAGTGAGAGAGACAGGGTAGTTGTCATGGGGGACTTCAACTTTCCAGATATTGACTGGGAACACTATTGTTCGAGTACTATAGATGGGTCAGTTTTTGTCCAGTGTGTGCAGGAGGGCTTCCTGACACAGTATGTATATAGGCCAACAAGGGGCGAAGCCACATGAGATTTGGTACTGGGTAATGAGCCCGGCCAGTTGTTAGATTTGGAAGTAGACGAGCACGTTGGTGATCGTCATCACAATTCTGTTATGTTTACTTTAGTGATGGAAAGGGATAGGTGTATACCACTGGGCAAGAGTTATAGCTGGGGGAAAGGCAATTACGATGAGATTAGGCAAGATTTAGGGAGCATAGAATGGGGAAGGAAACTGCAGGGGATGGGCACATTAGAAATGTGGGGCTTATTCAAGGAAAAGCTCCTGTGTGTCCTAGATAAAAATGTACCTGTCAGGCAGGGAGGAAGCTGTAGAGTGCGGGAGCCGTGGTTTACGAAGGAGGTGGAATCTCTGGTCAAGAGGAAGAAGGCGGCTTATGTTAGGATGAGATGTGAAGGCTCAGTTAGGGGAGGGCTACGAGGTAGCCAGGAAAGACCTAAAGAGAGAGCTCAGAAGAGCCAGGAGGAGACATGAGAAGTTGTTGGCTGATAGGATCAGGGTAAACCCTAAGGCTTTCTATAGGTATTTAAGGAATAAAAGAATGACGAAAGTAAGATTAGGTCCAATCAAGGATAGTAGTGGTAAGTTGTGTGTGGAGTCAGATGAGATAGGGGAAGCGCTAAATGAATATTATTCAACAGTATTCACTCCAGAAAACAACAATGTTGTCAAGGAGAATACTGAGATACAGGCTACTAGACTAGGTGGGATTGAGGTTCAGAAGGAAGAGGTATTAGAAATCCTTCAGAAGATAGATAAGTCCCCTGGGCCGGATGGGATTTATCCTAGGATCCTCTGGAAAGCCAGGGAGGAGATTGCCGAGCCTTTGGCATTGATCTTTACATTGTCATTGTCTACAGGAATACTGCCAGATGACTGGAGGATAGCAAATGTGGTTCCCCTGTTCAAGAAGGGGAGTAGAGACAACCCTGGTAATTATAGACCAATGAACCTTACCTCAGTTGTTGGTAAAGCGTTGGAAAAGGTTATAATAGATAGGATTTATAATCATCTAGAAAAGAATAAATTGATTCGGGATAGTCAGCATGGTTTTGTGAAGGGAAGGTCGTGCCTCACAAACCTTATTGAATTCTTTGAGAAGGTGACCAAACAGGTAGATGAGTGTAAACCGGTTGATGTGGTGTATATGGATTTCAGCAAGGCGTTCGATAAGGTTCCCCACAATAGGCTATTGTACAAAATGCGGAGAAATGGAATTGTGGGAGATATAGCAGTTTGGATCGGAAATTGGCTTGCTGAAAGAAGACAGAGGGTGGTAGTTGATGGGAAATGTTCATCCTGGAGACGAGTTACTAGTGGTGTACCACAAGGGTCAGTGTTGGGTCTACTGCCGTTTGTCATTTTTAGACATGACCTGGATGAGGGCGTAGAAGGATGGGTTAGTAAATTTGCAGACGACACTAAGGTCGGTGGAGTTGTGGATAGTGATGAAGGATGCTGTAGATTGCAGAGAGACATAGATAAGCTGCAGAGCTGGGCTGAGAGGTGGCAAATGGAGTTTAATGCAGACAAGTGTGAGGTGATGCACTTTGGTAGGAGTAACCGGAAGGCAAAGTACAGGGCTAATGGTAAGATTCTTAGCAGTGTAGATGAGCAGAGAGATCTCGGTGTCCATGTACACAGATCCTTGAAAGTTGCCACCCAGGTTGACAGGGCTGTTAAGAAGGCATACAGTGTTTTAGCTTTTATTAATAGAGGGATCGAGTTCCGGAACCAAGAGGTTATGGTGAAGCTGTACAAAACTCTGGTGCGGCCGCACGTGGAGTATTGTGTCCAGTTCTGGTCACTGCATTATAAGGAGGATGTGGAAGCTTTGGAAAGGGTGCAGAGGAGATTTACTCAGATGTTGCCTGGTATGGAGGGAAGGTCTTACGAGGAAAGGCTGAGGGACTTGAGGCTGTTTTCATTAGTGAAAAGGTGGTTGAGAGGTAACTTAATTGACACATATAAAATAATCAGAGGGTTGGATAGGGTGGATAGGGAGAGCCTTTTTCCTAGGATGGTGACGGCGAGCACGAGGGGGCATAGCTTTAAATTGAGGGGTGAAAGATATAGGACAGATGTCAGAATTAGTTTCTTTACTCAGAGAGTAGTAAGGGAATGGAACGCTTTGCCTCCAACGGTAGTAAATTTGCCAACTTTAGGTACACTTAAGTCGTCATTGGACAAGCAAATGGACGTACATGGAATAGTGTAGGTTAGATGGGCTTGAGATCGGTATGACAGGTTGGCACAACATTGAGGGCTGAAGGGCCTGTACTGTGCTGTAATGTTCTATGTTCTATTTATTATTTACCTGTCCAAATGTCTTTTAAACGTCTTAACTGTACCTGCATCTACCACTTCCTCTGGCATACTAACCACTCAAATTATCTCTGAAGTTTTCTCCTCTCACCTTACTATTATATCCTCTAGTTTTGGACCCGCTTACCCTGGAGAAAAGGCCTTGGCTATTCACCTTATTTGTACTACCCCCCCCCCCCCCCCCCCATTATATAAACCTGTATAAAAGGTCACCCCCTCAACCTCCTATGCTCAAATGAAAAAAAAATCCAGCTTATCCACTGTCTCCTTATAACCCAAATCCTCCAGTCTTAGTAACATCCTTTCAAATCTTTTCTGCATCCTTTCCAGTTTACTAACATCCTTCCAACAGGCAATGGTGAGGCATGGCATTCTGAAACTTTTGCCTTCCATGGCCTCAGCCGGGGGACATTCAAAGGTGCCTTGATTTGAGACAATACAGACAAACCTTGCAATGCCTCGCACTAACATTTTTTGCCTTGTGCATTTTTGCTGCATAAACTCACGTTTTACACTAAACTGCAAAAGAGAAACACAAATATTTCAGCCAGCACCCAAGCACAATCAGGAATAATAGTTGCTTAGAAACACTGTATTTCTACTAAAAGGTGTTCTTCATTAGGAGCATGCTCTTCGAATATGTTTTACATTATTAATTCTCTTGATAAAGGAAACCTTGAATCATCCCATCAATTAACTCCTTCCATTGTAATTAAAAATATTTCCAAAAACACATGAAGCAGATAATCAGTTTCCAAAAATTCCCAAATTCAGTTTTGCAATTGTCATAGACAAAATAAAGTTACCACTTACAGCTTGCAGTATTGAAAACATTGTCAATACCGTATTTGTCTACTGGGGGCCCTGAAATTCCAAAATTAGTTTGCATAATTTAATCATTCATGCTATCTTTACTTCCACTAATGAGCTAGGAATATGTGAGGAGTTGCAGAATAAAACAAGATCAGATCATCCGTCAGTAGAAAGTTTATGTAGCCACTTTTGGAACATGTTCCATTCAAAGGCACTCAGCTATTTTAAGCTGGCGCACCTCATTGAAACAGAAAGTGAGCAGTTTAACTAGTTCACTAATGACTTAATCTTTACATTGTTGAATGATATTGCATAAAAGGGACACTATTTGGCCCATTGTATATTATTCCTGTGCTGGCTCTTTGTGGCAAACATAATAGCTCTATCACTTTCCTGCTCTTTATCTGTAACTCTGTTCTTTGTTTTCCTTCCAAGTAATTCAAAACTCTCTTTGGAAAATTAAGATTGAATTCACTTTCATGATGCTTTCAGGCCATGTACTCCAGATCACAACACCACACTGTGTAATGTTGTTTCCACATCATCTCTGGCTCAGTTGAGTTGCCAATCACCCTCAATTCACAACCTTTGGTTACCAACCCTGCTGCCCCAAAATATTTTCCCTTTTATCCTCTGTAAAGACAGGTAATGATTTCAAATGACTCTAATTTCAACTTAACCATCTCTGCTGTAAATAAAACTTCAATTTTTCTACATAACCAAAGTCCACCATTCCTTAGACCTTCAGAAACATCCAAAATTGTGGTACCCAGAATTGAGCACAATAATCCAGAGGACTAACCAATTTCATGAATGTTGGCTTCTACATCATAATTACATTTTCCACACAAGTGAATAATTCTCAAGTACAGTTAAAAATAAATAATCCCTCACATTTTCCCCACTATATTGAAACAAAGTCCCGCTAGCAAATCTTATTTCTTTCTTCATTTCAATGTCATAGCTGTCCATTCCCATCTACACTTCCAAAGGAATTATGAAAAATTCTCTAAAATCAAATCACCCACTGAATCAGACATTGAATTCAGCTTCTTTAGCCAGCTTATGCTGACCAAGAAAACCCAAATGGACATATTCTAAGAGTTCCTCAACTTTGCAATCATACAATTCATAACTGTCACTTAACACAACGTGGATTGGGGCATTCTGAAAATCAACCTAGTAATGAAAAATGAACTTTTCAAAGCCTGTTTACTGATCCTTCTCCATGTACGGTTACTGCTTCACTGGTCAACTGCATCTATATTAATTGCATAGTAAGTGAATGCAGTACATTCCAATCCACTCAAGCCAAGTACAACTTCCACTTGTGTAATACTGTTGGCACAACCAAAACATACCAGACAGACACATGAAAACAATATTGGTACAGGCACTCCATATAAAACTGGAATCTGTTCCCGAGATTAACCACAATATCAGCCGTGTAACAAATATGAACTACAAACTATCATATGGTACACTATTACAAACAGAAAATGTAATATACAAAGTTTGAAACCAAACAAATTGCAATATAATCTAATTTATACACAAATTATATCCACAATTTCAAATGTAATACATTTATGGAATCAAAATTAAATCAGTTGGAGAAAAATAGTAAAAATGCAGCTAACTCTGCCCTGAACTGACAACTGGAAATGGGCCATTTAAACATGGTGGTATTTATGCAACCACATAAAACATTGTTCTGTTGCCAAATATGATAAAATACTACTTTTTGTTATCTATTCACAGTTGTGGGCATTGCTGGCTTGGCCAGATTTTAATCGCACATCCCCATTGTAATGGGGAAACAAGCAGAGAGCTGTGTTCTTGAACCGCTGCAATCTTTACGAGTGTATAAATATCTATTGAGGCATTAGGCAGGAAGTATCAGGCCATTGAGCCAGAAACAGTAAACAAAAATAGCAATACAGTTCCAAATCAGGACAGTGTGCGATGTGGAGGGAAACTTGAAGATATTGTGGAAGTTTATTGGCAATAAGTTACTGCAAATACGCTGTACATGGTCCAGGCTGATGCCACTGTGCATCAATAGTGGAGGAAGAGAATGTTAAAGGTGTGGGGTGGGTATCAAACAAACTGACTGGTGTCCTAAAGGATGCCATTGGGTTGCGAAGCAGGCGAAGAGTCTATCACACTCTTGACTCATGCCTTGTAAACTGAGGATAGGCTTTGGGAGACAGGTGAGGTGAGTCATTCACCCCAGAACTCCTAACCCCTGACCGTTTTGTGTAGCCGCTGCATTTATGATGGTTAGTTCAGCTCAATCTGCGGACACGAGCAATCTAAGATTTTTCAGTAAGTAAATGAGGTTTCAGCTGAGCGGTACAACATAGAACTAGTCAATGGAGTCTTACTCCTGATATTTACTGTTTCCTTTATGTTACATTAGAATGCAGGAACCCATTAGATTGTTGTTTAAGTATCAACCACTATTGCACGTGAACTCTCAATCCTACAAACCCAGTGAGTGCTTTCACTTTATTGAAAATCTAAATAAATTAGTAATGTTTCCTCAAATCAAAAACATATCCATCTGTACACCACATATCAGTAAGGATATACTGGCCTTGGATAGAGGACAACATAGGTTTACAAGAATGATACCTGGGCTTCAGCAGCTAAGTCAATGAGGAGAGATTACACAAATTAGACCTAGTTTCTCTAGAATTTAGAAAGTTAAGGAGTGATCTGATCAAAGTCCTCAAGATACTAACAGGAAACGATAGGGTAGATAAAGATAATCTATTTCCACTGGTTTGGGATTCTAGAACTAGGAGGCTACATCTGAGAATTGGGGCAAAACCACTCAGGAGAGATATTGGGAAGCATTTCTACACAGAGGGGTAGATGCTTTGAAGTCTCCTCCACAAATGGCAGTCGATGCTGCCATTGTTACTTTTACATCAGAGATAGATAATTTTTTGTTAAGCAAACATATTAGGTGATATAGGCCAAAGACAGGTATACAGCGTTAGACAAATGGGCCATGATGTCCTTCAGTGGCAGAATTCAGCCATTCACATTACAAGAAAATGGCTGAATGGT
The DNA here is from genome assembly GCF_030684315.1 of Stegostoma tigrinum. Taxonomy (NCBI): domain Eukaryota; kingdom Metazoa; phylum Chordata; class Chondrichthyes; order Orectolobiformes; family Stegostomatidae; genus Stegostoma; species Stegostoma tigrinum. The sequence continues at coordinate 23,684,626 of NC_081380.1, forward strand.
CTACTCCTATGTCACTATATTATGGTTTTGTTTTCCCACAAAAGCATTGTGATATTCCTTTGCCAAGTAGTGGATTAGTTCTAAAAACTTAAATTCAAAATAAATCTGTTAACCAGAAATAAAGATTTTAAAAAGTGAATAAACATAATTCTAGACTTGATGCTTGGTTTTATATAATTCAATGGCAGAATCATGTATTATTCCCTTGTTATCAACATTTAGAAGATCTCTGGTCTGACCATTTCTCTCAAACCTTCAGGCAGATATTTCAATTTGAACCGTGAAGATTGAAAATTGCCAGGCCAAGGCAAACTTAAATAGCATCTTCAGCATTTTTGCTTTTGTTTAAAATTTAAATGGATGTTTGCTGTACCAGAACAGGTCAAATCAGTTACACAATCCAAACTATTCAATGTTTCTCTTTGTCGTTGAATTGAATGGATTATCTTCCTTTACCCAGAAATCTCGTCCAGACAAAATAAAATTTTCAAGTCCTGCATCAAACTAAACTGGGGCATTTTTTTCCCCCTCGTTAGTTCAGTTGCTTTTTACCACCATGTGTATTATAAACAGAAGAGACCAAACTCTGTCAAATTTTGAAACAAAATGATTTTTTTGTCAAACTAATTTTCTCATTAAAATACTGATGCATTTTGTTTGACACACATACGAGTCAACCTATATTAGGGTTACACATAATTCAAAGACAAATCATAAAGATGTGGCCAACAGAAGCACAAAGGTGAACTCAGGAATGCCAGCTATGTGGTATAAAGACATAACTGTTCTAATAACATTGGAATAAAATAAAATTTGGCAGGCCAACTGCGCCATGCATATTTACCGATTCCCTGTACATTTTAGCAGGCGGTGAGATTAAAATTCAGCCAGCCATTCACATTGTTACAAACTTGCAGCTCTAATTTGGTTTTCTGTCCACCTACATAAAAATAATCCCAGCTAAGGAACATCCACATGCTGAAGCCTTTATTAGCTATGATCTAAAATCTTATTACACTACAAATACATTTAAATACTCACTTCTGCAACTTTAGGTGGAACCCCATCTCCAAGAACTTCTCTTATAAAGGCTTGTTGGCTCATATAGAAAGAAAGTCCACTGGTTCTCTTGAAGGCATCTTTTAACCTTTTCAGTTCTACATCTGTAACTGTATAAAGGGGAAAATTGGTTAGGAGACGTATGCTGTGCAAAACTGCAATATTGAAGCTAACGTTGAGATTTTTAGCCAACATTTCAGGTTTATTTTGTGTGTGGTAATGCCATTTTGCTAAAAATTCAAGAGGGTGAAATTCTAAGATCGTCCCACTAAAAATACTAGCCATTGAGCAAAAAGTATAAAGAAAAGCAAACAGTAATAGCATGCATAAAGCTCAAAGTAAACTTGTGAGATTCTCTGAGGCAACTCTGAAAGCTATTAGAAAACTGTTAGAATAGGTGCAAATTAGCTACAATGAGATACTTTGAAAGAATGGAAGAACTACAATTACACAATGGAGTATTTTGCTGAACGTCACTCTAAGCCAACTTCATGCGAATTTACCATAACATTGAAAATCATAAAATAAATTCAATAATTAAGTCAGACAGCTTCACATAAGCAGTTAAAGGTCTCCATCTTAAGCATGAACTTTCTTTCTCCACAGATGCTACTAAAGTTGACGTGCTGCAGCACTTTTCAGTTTTCGTTTCAAATTTCGAGAATTCAGTGTTTTTTGTTTTGTTATTACGAGACAAGGGCTGACATTCCAAGTCTGTACTGTAATGATAGGTCATTATGCAATATTATTAGAAACTTGGATTCTAAATATGCCAGAACCATGTACTGCTTTAAACATGATTTGTATTTCTATAGTTTATGCTCAGGGGACAACAAAGCTTTATATCTTCTTTCAGTCGAATGTGGTCACAGGTTGTCCAAAGCTTTGTTTACATTTCTCTAAATTGTCTTTAAAATCAGGTAGTGAACTCTTCAGTGCATTAGAAACAAGGATAGAAGAGGAAAAAAATACTTGTCTCCTCGCAAGGTATCTTGTGACACAAGATGACAAAGACAGACAAAGACAGAAATATGCAAAACATTAGGAAATGTGCACAGATTCCTTTCAGAGACAGGCAAATCACTCAGAAAGAAGAGGCTTGTAACAGCAAAATCCAGAGATGTGCGACAGAGCATGATGTTGATTTCCAGGTCCATCTCCAAGTCTTATCCCGAGGGGGCAGTTAATGGGAAATCAGTCTAAATCTGACTCGCTTAATATCAATCAGAGAAAAGCTCCAGAAACAGAAGGCTGTAGAAGAAGTTAAAGATATTAAAGAAATCAGCAAAATGTGCTAGCAGTTTAAAAATTTGGGGGAAAGCATTAAAGAAATAGCATTGAGTAAATGCAAAATTTCCTGAAAAGGAAGTAATTTTAGCTAGCCAACTACATAACAAACTTTAAAGTAGAAATGGAGACTCTTCACAGTAAGAAAGCAAGTGAGGACAATAGGTGGAGTCTATATTCCTGATATTTATGATAAAGATCTTTTCACAGAATGCTCTGGTGCACTGTAATAAAAGGCTGAATTTTCCAAAATTTGGCTCAGTATCATTTCAGGTCATTCCATGGAAGATTTCTCTACATAGGTTCCAGTACAAAAGGTGAGCGCTAAGCAAACCCTAGACTTTGTGCAGGCTGTAAAACCTTGGAATGCATTTGTTAAATGGTAAATTTTAGCTGGGACTTTCCTAGATGCTCCTCTGGGAATGGAGACTTTGGATGCTCTTGGGTCAGCAATTCCCTGGTGTCAGTGGGAATGACAATTTGCCAGTGAGGCCTTAGGACATCACTGAAGCTCTTTCTTTGTCCACCACAGCTCACCTGCCATTTCAGAGCTGGTGGTAGAATGCCCGCTTGGAGAGTCTCACGTTTGTCACCTGGACATGTCCAGCCCATCGCAGCTGAGCGAAGGTCGTGAGACGCTTAAGGGTATTAACCTGGTTAAGGAAGCTGCCGCTGATATGACTCCTTCCCATCGGGTTAACAGAATCCTGCACAAACAGCACTGGTGGTAGTGCTTCAGTGTTTTGAGGTGTTTATTGTAGACAGTCCACATCTCAGAGGCATGTAGGAGGTGGGAACCATCACAACTGTTTACTACGAGCTTAGTGTCAGATCTGATGTTGACATCGAAAACCCTTTCCCTCAGGCAGCTGATAACTGTGTTAGTACACTGGAAACTATACTGGATCTCTTCAATAACTGCTTTGGTAGACGCGACAGGAAGTGTTGGAAGTGGCCCACGCTCTCCAGGGCCTCCCCATGGACCTCGACGATCAGGGCTTCACTCTGCAATGTCAGGCAAGGTTGGTGTAGGATCATCTTCTTGCAGATGTTCAGAGTGAGACCCATGCTCTCATTTGTCTCCATCAAGGTGACGATGATCTAGAGTTCGTCCTGAGTTTTCACATATGCAAGCATCATCCATCTACTCAAAGACCCCGGTTCGGCTGACTTTGATTTCGGCTTGAAAGCGGTGGAGGTTCAATAATTTCCCGTTGGTTATGGATACGTTACATTAGATCCACTCCAGCAGGGCATCTAGTCAGCGGTGAGGTGAAACATTGCAGCAAGGTAAATTGAAAAGTATCGAGGTGACAATGCAGCCCTGCTTGATAAGTCTGAATGGGGAGTAGTGGAGCTGTCATTACCACAATTTGCATGTCATCGTGGAGCAGACAAACAATGGTGACAAGTTTCATGGAGCAGCCAAAACAGAGATGCATAGTGCTTTCCAGTTGACTGTGTCAAAGGCCTTTCTAAAGTCAAAGGCAGCCATGTATGGGGTAGGTTCTGTTCTATGCATTCCCCCTCCAGCTATTGTGAAGTGAAAAATCATACCCATCATGCCCCTCCATGGACAGAAGCTGCGCTGTGGTTGCATCAAAAAGTAGGGTATGGAGAAGATCAGGAATCAAACTTCAGCCACAGCAGCTAAGGGGATAACTATGAGAAGGGGGGCAGTCAATACAGGGTTGAACTTAAATATATGCAGTATGATAGAGAGGGTAAATGAGCTTATAGCACAGATTTAAACTAGGAAATACGATGTTCTAGATGTCAGAAATGTAGCGACACAGGGATCAGGGCTGGGAACTTAATATCCAATGATACACACCCTATCTCAAGAACAGGAAGTGAGATTGCTTGCTCAGTAAGAAATGAAATTGAATCAAGAGCAAGAAGTGATATAGATTTGGAAGGCATAGAATCTGAGAGGATTGAGTTGAGGAATCACAAAGGAAAAAAAGATGCTGATCGGACTTGTACAGAGGCCTCCCAGCAATAGTCAGAATATGGGGAAGAAAAGAAATCAAGCAATAGAAAAGGCATGGAAGAAAAGCATTATAACCATCACAGGAGATTTCAATGTGCAGGTGGACTGGAAAAATCAGATTGGGAGCAGATCTCCAGAACAGGAATTTGTGGAATGTCTCAAGATTTAGATTTTGTTGGAGCAGTTTACGGTCGAATCCACTCGGGATCAGGCAATTGCAGATTTTATGAATGATTCAAAATTGATGAGAGGACAGTGACCACAATATGACAGAATTCACCCTGTAGTTTGAGAAGAAGCTAGAATCAGACATAATGGCATTACAATGGAATAAATAACTACGAAGGATGAGGGTGGAGCTGACCAGGGATGATTGTAAAGGGAGCCCAGCAGGGTAGACAATGAAGCAGGAGTTTGAGAGTAATTCATGAGGGACAGCAGAAATTCATCTTAAGGAAGAAGAAACATGCTAAGGGAGGAGGCAGTAAACATCACCGACAACAGAAGTCACAAACAACATAAAAGAAAAAAGAAAAAGCATACAATGTGAAGATTAGTGCTAAGCCTCTAAAAACTTTCAGCAATAAGGAGGGGAATAGGCGAGTTAGTTAGATAGTAATATAAAAGAGGATTGCAAGAGCTTGTTTAGATATGTAAAAAGTAAGAGATGGGCAAGAGTGGACATTGCACCACTGCAAGATTGAGCCAAAGAAATATTAAATGGAGAACAAAGAAATGGTCGAAGAATTGAATAGGTGCATTGTATCAACTTTCACAGAGGAAGACACCTGCAGCATACCAGAACTTCGAGAGAGTCATGGGTAAGAGGCAAGAGGTGAGAACACTGGCCATCACCAAGGAAGAGGATCTGGGAATGCTGAAGGCAGACAAACCACCCAGACTAGACGGACCACACCCTAGAGTTCTGAAGGAGATAGTGCTGATCTTTCAGGAATCACTGGAGTCAGAGGTGCTCAGCAGGCTTGTAAACGAGTAATGTAACAACCCTGTGTAGGAGGGGAATGACACAGAAGACAGGAAATCATAGGCTAATTAGCCTGATCTTATGCATTGACAAGATTTTAGAATCCATTATTAAGGATGAGATTGTGGAGTGCTATTGCTTTTAAAAGTCATTCACAGGATGAGGGTGTCACTGCCAAGACTAGCATGTGCTGTCCATCCCTAACTGCTTAGAGAGCAGCTAAGAGTGAGCAGTCACTTGTAAGCCAGACCAGTTCAAGATGGCAGTTTCCTTCCCTGAAGAAAATTAGTGAATCAGATGGAGTTTTTGACAATTTGCAATCGATTCATGATCATCATTTGGCTCAGTTTTAGACTTGGAAATACACAGCAAAATAGGGCAGAGTCAGCACTGTTTTCTAAGAGGAGGTCATGCCTGACAGATCTGTTAGAATTCTGAGAGGCGTAACGAGCAAGTTAGACAAAGACAACAGCCAGTGGACATGATCTATTTGGATTTCCAAAAGGTCATTGACAAGGTGCTGCACAGTAGGCTGCTAAATAAGAAACCATGGCTTTAGAGGCAAGATACTGGCAGGAGAGAGGACTGTTTGACTAGGAGACAGAGACTTGGGCTAAAATGAGCCTTTTTCAGAGTAGCAGTCAGTGACAATTGGACTTCCACAGGGGACAGTATTGGAACCACAACCATCACAAACAATCTAAAAGGACAAACTGAGGCCACTATTGCTAAGTTTGCAGATGACACAACTATAGGTCAAAGGTTAGGTAGTGGATGAGGAAATATGTAGATTGCAGAGGTTTTGGACATGCTCGGCAAGTGGGCAAAGAGGTGGCAGGTGGAACACAATGTAGGGAAGTGAGAGTTATGCACTTTTCTAAGAAGAACAGAGGTGTAGACTATTTTCTAAATGGGGAAAAGTTTTGGAAATCTCAAGACATAGGGATTTGCGAGTCCCAGTTTAGGGCTCTCAAGATTAATATGCAGACTCAGCTGGCTGATCGGAAGGCAAATGTTCTGTTAGCACTCATCTTGAGAGTGTGGAGATGTACTTCCAAGGCTCAGTATGACTCTGGTCAGAACACATTTAGAATATTGCAAGCAGTTTTGGGCCCATAGCTAAGGAAGGATTTGGTGGTGTAGGAAAGAGACTGGGGTAAAAATGATCAACAATCATTTAAAAGAGTGATCTTGGGATGAATGGCTTGTCACGAGGCACAGGTGGGGACCCTGGGTATAAATCTGGCAGAGTTTCCAACGATGAGGGGAAATCTCACTAAAACTTACAGAACACCGAGGAACCTGGATAAAATGGATGTGAAGAAAATATTTCTACTAGTACAAGAGACTAAGGGTACAGGCCAGGGCACAGCTTTAGAATGAACAGATGACTCTTTAGAACTGAGATGATGAGGAATTTCCTCAGCCAGCCAGAGTGTGGTTAATCTGTGGTACTCATTGCCAAAAGGACTGTGCAGGCCATGTCACTGGCTATTTAAGACAGAGGTCCTTAATTGATAAGTAGAACAAGAGTTATGGTGAGGAGGTTGGACAATGAGCTTAAAAATAATTTCAGCAGAGCAAGACTCGATCGGCTGAATGGCCTAATTCTGCTCCTGTATCTTACAGTCGAATGGAAATTACATATGGTGAGACATTAATGGACACAAATAGCTGAGTAGAAAGATTCTGTCTAGATGGTAAAATATTTACAAGAGAGTTCAGACTTTTCTCCTCCAACTTCATCCAATTCATTTATTCATTTTTGTCACACTGTCCAAAATAGCTCACCTTCATCCATGCCATTTAGGGCCTGGAAACATTCAGCTCACAGTACCTTGTGTGCAATAAACTTCCAAATTATTTTGTTATAAGTACACTGGCAGCCTCTTGTGAATATGTTCAGTGTCTGATCACAAATAGCAAAAATCCAATTTATGGTCTGCCAAGCCAATTCACCTAGTATTATCACCACCTGGGATCAAAATATGCAACATCTGCACATGGAAAACAATAAACTTTGGAATTCCCTCCTTAAACTTACCACTTTGACAAAGCTTTTGGCCTAAGCAAAAAAAATCACGCTGCAAGGCAATGTGTCAAACTTTACTGTGTAATGGTCCTGTCAAGACTTTTAGAGTAAAAGATATCTTTAAATTGTATATACAAACATTTCTAAAGCAAATTTCTACATGTATGAGAGAATAGGTCACTAAGAGCAAGACAATCATCAGACTTGGTTATAATAAATAAAGCTACGTTCATCATTATTAGAATAAATCTGACAACAGTTCTGGTGCCCATAGATTGATGCAGAATTCATAAACTGTTGTCAAAACTACATTACACATCCATGGTGTGTGCTATTTCCATTTACCATCTTTGCCGTGAGACTCAGCACTATAATCCTTGTAAAAACCAAAAGAACTGCAGATGCTGTAAATTAGGAACAAAAACAAGGTGCTGGAAAAGCTCAACAGGTCTGGCAACATCTGTGAAGGAGAAAACAGTGTCAGCATTTCGGGTCTGGTGACCCTTCCTCAGAACTGTAATCAATGCAATCACTTACAGCATGAACTTGGAGCTCTTACCTGCCAGCTCTGCATTAAAACTGCTGAAAAAGTCAGGACTACTGCATATTGAAGGAAGCGCTTCCTTAAATTGGTAATAGTAATTAAAACAATCCCTGAGGCCCTAAAAAATTAACTAATCTGGGTGGAGCTCCATTCTCTCAATGATTATTGCCGATTTTAATAAAACACCACTTTTTCCGTCTGCATTATTTATCCGCATTCCCAAATTGTTATAGAGTCACAGTCATATAGCACAGAAACAGACCCGTCTGTCCAATCAGTCCATGCCAAACATAATCCCAAAGTAAACCAGTCCCACACCTGTCTGCTCCTGGCCCATATCCCTCCAAACCTTTCATATTTGTGTTCTTAAACAAATGCCTTTTAAATATTGTAACTGTGTCTGCATCCGCTACTTTCTCAGGAAGTTCATTCCACATGCAAGCCACCCTGTGTCAAAATTTTGCCCCTCATGTCTTTTTTAAAATCTCTCTCCTGTCAATTTACATCTACATCATTGAAACATGCAATTATTTCCTGCTTTATAATTCCTGACATGAGAATACTTACATCTGACTGGCTGAAGAGCCTTGCTGTTTTTTTTAAAAATCATTTTGACAAATACAGCATACACTTAGAGGGCACTGCTCTGGAAAAGCTGCAGGTCAGTCAAAATTTCTGCTGACAGAATAACAAAAACTTGGACGCTTGTCCGTGAGGCAAACAGTGAGTGTAGTTTCTTTGCCACAAAATAAAATTTGAGCCATTAAACTTTCGGTGGCTTGATTATATTGTGGTATATTAGCTAATGTTGGAAAGTGTCTTCATCATTGTTATTCTATTTTAGTTATATTGCTGTCCCTCACAATGCTGGAAATCCCCACCACTTTAATGGAATTTAAACAAAAGGCCATGACTTTTTTTCAGCTTTAGGGCTCTGCTGACATTCAACATAAATACAGACAAATGACCAAGAGAATGCCAGCTTTGGGATTGTTTGTTCATTCATAGAGTTTGTCGTATGAATTTGCATTTATAAAACATCAGAATTTCCTGTGTATTATTCGATAACTCATCAACCAATCATCTGAAAGAAAGTGGATGCAATAGGCACACAATACAGATATAAAGTAGCTCTTGGTGCCACATTCTCAATATAAAAGAAACATGACACTCCTAACCAGAAGAACTATATGCAAACCAACAATGCATAGTTGACCCAGGAAGTCACATAATTGGAAAAACAGAAACAATGACTTTGACTGTGGCAGTATTGCTTATATCCTTACAAGAATGTAAAATTTAAAATGTAAACATGAATCATTTTCAGTATACAAAAGAGGATTCAACTGGAGGAAAGTTGTGATCAACTTCATAAAGAATATAGATGATAATAAGACAAAAATATTTGCGATGCAAGATTCAAGACCAATTTATGTTCAGACTAATAAGGAAATGCATTCTTCAATACTCCAACTGAAGCATAAACCAAGTTATGTTTTTTCCCAAAAAATTCTGCAAGGGTTAAAAATTTTAACTTGAAAGCAAAGACAGACGAAGTGGAAAAAATGCCAAAATGTAATTTTACTGTCAGCAAAAGCCAAAGAAAAGCTGAATACAAATCAATATTATATTGCCCATTCAAACTCTATTCTCTAAAGCCATAATTCTGATGTTTTGCCTTGAAACATCCCAAGATAACTGGCCAACAGATTGATCAAAGCACAGTAGAAATTAACAAATATTTTAAATAAGCAGTGAAACGGACAAAAAATTATTTATGGAAGATTTTGTGTTCCAACAGTTGAATAACAGCCTCCCAATCACAGGAAGAAAGAAAATCAGTATCAGGTGGCGATAGAGATAAAGCAGTTTTCAAAGAGGGCTGTATGACTTGAGGGATCAGAGCTTTCAGAAGTGAGACATGAAAGGTGATTTGAACACAAGGATTTAAAATTTTGATGTGCCATATGCAGGATTGGGGTTTGACATTGGTGATTACAGGACATTGTACATGTTAGGACATGAGCAACAGTTCTGACTGAACTGCAGACTAGAGGGTAGAAGGACATTGAAATACATCCAGTCTGAGGAATGGGGTACCAAAAAACACGTAAAAGATGTATAGTTGCATAGTTCCAGAGAACCATATGACTGCTCACTCATTAGAGAGATGTAACTGGTTGTGGTTTAACCCAAAAGTCACCATATCTCAGGCAAGAGAACTTGAGAAGGAGAGTTCTTCATGGTAGCCTCAGGCATTAAGGGAACTGAATTCATACTGTTGGCATCACTCAACATCACAAACAACCGCCCAGTCAACTGAGCTAACCGATATCTGTAAAACATCCTATAACCATAATAATTTGAAAACTTATTTTCTTTCTCCCTCTTGTAAACATTTTGAGCCACTAATTTCTCAACAATGTCAGCATTTAACTAAAGATTCTACACCTCAACATTAGAATGTAAAAGTACACATGGGATCCTTGCCCTCCAAACCACCTCCCACTAGCTCTGCAATTTTCTTCTGTATATTTATCTAACTTCCTTTAGCAAGTCACTAATTAACCTGCTTTCACAATCTTTGCAGTCAGTAATCAACTTAACTCAAGCACATAAAAATCCCCGTTCACGCTCCTGGATTTTAAAAATTACTTTAAAATCTCTTACTTCTTCCAAGTGAAGATAATTTAATCTTAACCATGCTGGCAAAATTCATAAATTCAAGTCTCAGAAGTTCTGTGATGTAGTAAAACTGGAAGGCAGTAGATCTTTAGAAGTTAACACCGAAGTGACTGCAAAACATGATCTTGTATATAAAAGATAGGAGTTGTAGTCATAGGAATTCTGTTTGTTAACTTTGAAATGAGTCCATGTTAAGTAAATGTGAAGCTGGATGAACACAGCAGACCAAGCAGCGTCTCAAGAGCACAAAAGCTGATGTTTCGGGCCTAGACCCTTCATCAGAGAGGTCATCATCCTCTCTGATGAAGGGTCTAGGCCCGAAACGTAGGCTTTTGTGCTCCTGAGACGCTGCTTGGCCTGCTGTGTTCATCCAGCTTCACACTTTGTTACCTTCGATTCTCCAGCATCTGCAGTTCCCATTTTCACTCATTTCAAAGTTGTCAGTTTTTGATTTATCTTTGCTTGAAGTGGCGGAGAGGAAAATCAGGGTATAAACAGAAAACAAATACAAGCTATGTCATAAAATGTTCACGATTCCAGCTGATGTTATGGCCATCAAGGCAGAATCTCAGTAGAAACTGGACTTGACAGATCATATTTTAAATTGTTTTGGTTTTATCAAAGTAGTCTTTCACTGAAACAAACATGAAATGCTGTAGATTTTGCTATAACAAAACAAAAGTCTATTAATAAAGTAGTGAAGTAGAATTAACTGTAACAAAACACCTATAAGTACAAATGCAAAGTTTTATTTAAAAATACACTAAAAGTATACTCCTATTAACACAAAAACACACATTTACAAGTTGAAAAGAAACAAAACTGCGATGTATAAAACCCAAAACACTGCACTGGTTCAGGACCCAAAAACACACAATCCACAAGTCTCTGTATCCAATACCTCTAAGTTTAAAGCATTTAACAAAATGACTTCAATTTCTGGACAAGTTTACTTCTTCCTGAATCTGTCACAACATACCCAACATTACTAACTACTTCAGGGTTTTATCCCAGTGCATCTGGTCTCGGACTAACACTTTCTTAATGAACGAGGTGAACTTATGGTTATGTATCCTTTTCCTCTTAGTAGTGCTGCTCTGTACAGGTGTTCTTTTCCAAGCACTTCACAGGACTGCTCCAACTCAACCTTTAACTGAAAGAAAACAACTCTAAACAATGGGGATAGTAGGAACTGCCGATGCTGGAGAATCTGAGATAGCAAGGCGTAGAGCTAGATGAACACAGCAGGGCAAGCAGAGGAGCAGGAAAGCTGAGGTTTTGGGTCGAGACCCTTCTTCAGGGGAAAAAAAGTGTTTTTTTTCCTGAAGAAGGGTCTCGACCCCAAACGTCAGCTTTCCTGGTCCTCTGATGCTGCTTGGCCTGCTGTGTTCATCCAGCTCTACACTTATCTCTCAACAACGGGTATTTCCCATTTTAAAAAAAATTTAGGCCTCGAAAAATCTGGGACCCCATTATCTACTTATTTTACTGCATCACAAAACAATCTAAGATAAAAAGAAATCCATTTGTGCTTCACAAAATTCATTTGTTCCAAAGCCAGGCCCAAAATCTGCTTTAAGATACAGGACTATGACTGCAGAAATACTTGCATAGACACAAAAAAAGTCAAATCACAAACTGAAAACCAGAAACCCATGCTTATAACAAACATTATCTCTCCATAATACATATTTAACAACATAATTTAGCGCAAAGTGACTTCAAAACAATAAACTTCAGTTACTGCATGTGGTTAATTTTGGGTTAATTTTGCAAGATGGAAGACAAATGTTCTTTCCATTACTCAAAAGTACGATTCGCCGACATAATTGCACAAGCAGCATTGCATTGACAAATCATTCACAAAAACTGCTTTGAAGCATCTTCTGGTCGGTAAAAATGAAAATAGATTCATAGTACACAAGAGAATATGAAAGATTATTAAAACAAATAGAAATTGTCTAACCAAATCAATATACTGCAATTTTACCACATCCAAAATATCCTAATGCAACATGCTAGATTAAAACAAATCCAGAAAGAGCTATTTTCGCAGCATTTAAATTTACACTTCTCTGCCCCAACTACGTTAATTAAAATTCTAAATCTCAGCCCAAATCCAACACCATTCTGGTAATGATACAAATGCTGGAAAATGATTGTTAGAACTGTGAAGTGCTTGCTGCACCTTGGAAACCGAATGTGAAATCATTGAGTTTCAATTATATTTTTGACTAAATCTATTGACAGTCAAAGTTAACAATTTCCTTTCAAAATTACATTATAATAACCTGTTGACTGTTATAAGGCTACTTTCTGCCAGTTGCATGTATGTCCAACATCAAGTAAGAATTCTTTTTTAAAAAAAACTCCCATGTTCAAACCTTTGCTTTGAATCAATGACAAAAATTAAATGTATTGTCTGTACTCAGGCAGCATAGAGCATTACACTTTGAATAAAGTAGAAAGATAGTTTAACATAATCCATGGAGTTGAAAACTGTGATTCCAGTCTATTGGACCTTTTCCATCCTGCGTTCCTTCCAATACATATCAGTCACTTACAACATTGGTAAAAACATAATTTTCTCCAATTCCTCACTCCCTCTCCAATTATTCCAACAAAACCCAAAGCTTTGACTTTTGTGTAGAAAACATTAGCACGTTAAAATTAAAATACTAAATGTGTTATTCCACTAAAATATCAGACAATGTCTTGCAGCAGTTTGGCTTTATCTACAAAAAAATCTTTTGAATGCTGTGTACAAAATTTGTGATAGTGAAAGAAAATTTAAAGTGTTCAGAATTCAGTAGAATTTTTTTGAAGACAGTAATGCAGTTTAAATTACACTAAATATAGATATCCGGGGTACAAAGATGTTCTCATGTTAGTGGTATAGCAATCCGGGGAACGAGTCAAATACTGGCACAGCATTTTAAGAAACTGAATTCAGTTTTTAAAATTCTAGAAATATAAAGCTGACAGATTAAAGAGTGACTATGAAGTTATTTAATTGTTCTAAAAGCTCATCGTTTAAAGTGCTATTTAGCGAAGGAAACCCGCAGTCCTTACTTGACCTGGTCCAATTTTTTTTTATTGCTGAATTTACTTTCCCCACAAAAAATCTTTTTGTACATACATAGGTACTAAAGCAGATCTGTACAGTCCATACATAAAGAAAAAACACGCAACTGGAATTGGACATTCCCTGCAGTTGCAAAAACTGAAGACATTTCTGTCTCATACAGGACAATATTTACATTTATTGTGAGGCAAAAAGGTGGTCTGATTACCGAATGAAGCCCCATTGTGCTTTGGCAGAATCTTAGATAGTGGTCTTTCCCCACTGACCCTGAGCTGTCCCAAGCCTGAAAGCATCCCTCAGCGCACACAGTCCTGGACCTTGGAGCTTGCCAGTCTGCAACATTCGGTCAACTTATTGCACCGGAAGATCAACAAGTTTCTGGCAGACCAAAGAGTTGTGGTCTTGCAAGCTCAGTCAATGTTTGTCTTGATATACGTCCTGGGGAACAAACCATATAGCAGAGCCATGAATCATGGAGGTACTTGGGACGAGCTTCAACAAAAACCACTTCCTCCAACTCTAGACTGTCTTTACATAGGCACGTTCCAGAGGAGATGGTATGACAGTCTCTTCTCCACCACACATACACACCCCTCCCCAACCACCCTGCAGCTGCTTCAACGATAATGCACTGGTAATGTGTGTCTAAGTTTGCGTGAAGTATCTCACGGGTAATGTCCTTCTCATCACCAGCAAAGCTACAGCTTGGTGCTTGGTGGAAGGTTCTGGCAATGAGGCATTCTGGCAAATAACCTTGAACCACCTAACTGGATCAATCCTCTGCTCTTCCCACAGGGTCTCAACAATACTGCTTAATGGACTTGTAATCAAAAGGTGTTTTCCTTTACAAATTTTTCCACGTGGGACAGGCAATACAGAACAGTGCAATGGAATATTTCCTGGCAATGAGGTTAGGCCTACCCTTTGCATAACCAGGGATGGGTTGAACTTCAGGGCACAGTGGCATGGTGTTTGTGTACAGGGCTACACACAGCTTGACGCAAAAAGTAGCCACCAGGATGAAGGCAACGTTGGGTATGTTCATCCCCCACTTATCCAGAACATTATACATGGTATCCCTGCAGATCTCCAGTTGAAGTGGAAGATGGCACAGGTGACTGTAGTAGTCAAGGCTTGGAGAATAGGACAGACGCGTGCCACACAAAATATTGAGACTGCCTCACACCTGACAACCAGGTTTTCAACCTGCAATAGAGGGGGAGTGGTGCTCTCACCCGCCTAGTTTCTGCGTCATCTTGGCAATATGCTCATCACAGGTTTTGGCACACACCCCAGGCCCTCTGAAGCATAGACCCAGCAGATTAGATCAGATTAGATTCCTAAGTGTGGAAACAGGCAAGATCTGATGATAAAGGATCGGTTGGCCCAGGTCCCATGGAATGTAGAGAGAGAGAGACAGAGAGATAATGGGAACTGCAGATGCTGGAGATTCCAAGACAATAAAATGTGAGGCTGGAAGAACACAGCAGGCCAAGCAGCATCTCAGGAGCACAAAAGCCAACGCCTCGGGCCTAGACCCTACATTCCCATGGAATGTAGCCTTGCTCTTGCCTCATTTTACTTAGGGTCATGAGGCCATTTTAAACTGGTCACAGATGCTCAAGTCTGTGCACTGACAGCAGAAAATGGCTGCCATCCATGTGCAAGGAGGCTTTGATCTGCAAACTTCCGCTGCCTGCAATAGTCATCCCTCTCAGGCTTGCATTCTTCCTGATTGATTTGGTGAAAGGCTCTGTACAACAGACAAACAAGGCGGGAAAAAGTGGGAAGTCCTGCCTGACTCCAGATCTGATTGGGAAGCTCTCCGATTTCCACTCATTGACTGAGACTGCACTAATGCTCTACACCAACATCAGTCAGATCAGATTGTGGACTTTCTCTCCAAATCCCATTTTTCTCCCCTTTTTGAGTGTGCACATCCCTCACTTAGGTGTGCAATATTCTGTTAAAGGCCTTCTCCAGGCCTGGGCTAGTGAGGCAGGTGTCCAACCCTATCCTGCATGTAAGTGAACACATCCCTGAGGCACACAACAACGCTCTCGTAGATGATCCTGCCTGGTACAACACAGGCTCAGTCCAGGGGCATCACCAGTCCTACAGCAGACCTGTCCCAGTCGGTGGATTTTGTAATCCACCTTCAATGGTGAAATTAGTAGTCAATTTCTAATTTTCTCCCTATCCTTGTCCGCTTGCAGACGAGCGAGATGATACCTTTCCTCATGGATTCGCACCACATTACCTGCTAAAGCACATTGTCATGCATCTCTAGTAGATCTGGTCAAAGACACAGAGAGCTGCGTGAAGCTCGGCTAGCAAGTGGTCGCTTCTGAGAGAGTTATATTATTTTCGAAGGATTCAAGAGTTTTGGTCAGATCATCCATAGATAACAGCTGGTCCAGCCTCACCCACATAATGTGGCAGATGACAAGACTGACTGAAAGACCAAGTTTCATGTTGTACAGCCTGACAAAATGATTTGCTGATCCTCAGGATGTGAGACTGAGACAGTGTTACCGATCCTTCAAACTGTTGATCACAGAGCTCTCCCTGTGCACCTTCTGGAAGAAGAAATGAGAATACATCTTATTCTCCTTCATGCAGCAGAATCTTGCCTGGAAGATCATCTCAGAGGCCTCAAGAGATAAAGTGAACCATCCTGGTTCTTCACCTCCT
Organism: Stegostoma tigrinum; assembly: GCF_030684315.1. NCBI lineage: Eukaryota > Metazoa > Chordata > Chondrichthyes > Orectolobiformes > Stegostomatidae > Stegostoma > Stegostoma tigrinum. The sequence goes on from NC_081380.1 coordinate 23,700,990, forward strand.
GGAGATCTTCCTTGATATCTGCCCTGACCATCTGCAGCAAGTTCTAAATGCTCTTCTGGAATTTGAAGTTTTCCCTGTCACTCTCCTTCACTTTGTGAGCACTTGAGGATGAAAAACCTCGAACTTCCCACCAGACCGCTGGAGACTCAGGATTTCCAAGATCCAACCTGTGTAATCTCTTTTGAGCTTCAGCAAATTCTGGGGTCAACAGTTTCAGTCAGCTTTCACATTCCTTTGTTAGACTGCTGGTCATCTTGTAGGTGGCATTTGGCCAGGAAGCAGTGGTCAGAGGAGAACACCAGCTTGGCGTCAGTGGATCTGACTAAAATGCTCAGGACACAAACTAGAAATCTATCCTTGAGCAGATAGACTGGTCTCTGGCCACAACCAGATGTATCCACACTATGCTCCATCTGGACAGATGAAGATGTAATACAGCTTAGTGTCTTTTATTATTTGCCTCAGGAATCAGGAAGTAGCATCCAGTTTGCTGTCAGCCTCTCAGGGTCGTCCAGATGCAACGACACGGATGAGCTCTCCAGCCACAACAGCTCCTCTGGGCATCACCAGCAACAGTAGGAACTGAAGGGCAGCACACTCTTTACCGCTGGGTTGTACGTGTTAGTTAGTCTCAAGGGAATGTTTCTGTATATGACATTTACTAGGTGGCATCCTCCCATCAACTGCTTAACTTGGGAGAAGGTGACAGTGTCTCCTCACAGCAACAAATCCAGGCTGGAGAAACAGCAAATGTTGCTCCCTGACTAAATCAAAGGCCCACAGCCCACAAGCGTGACCATTTCCCGTAGCTGCTGAGGTGAAGTATCACACACTTCTGCAGAAACAGGAGATCCGCTTCAACGTTGGTCAGGTAAGCCAATGTGGAAACACATCATGTTGGGGTTTTAAAGCCACACACATGAATACAAATAATTTTCAAAACCAGTTAAGATAACCAAAATATTCAACATTAGTTCTCCTCAGTATTCTCACTAGGTGAGCTCCTGTGCCCTAGGTTTTAGGTTTTAGCAAACTATTGCAACCTTGCAGGGCTGAGATAGTTGACCTCTTCCTCCTTGAGGCACTGTACTGTTCAGGTGTCATCAGGGTGAGAATGAAACCAGGAAAGTCCGCTTCCAAATTGGACCAAGCTGCTGTTATGCTCTGCTCCTTGTTCAGAGCATTGCTGCTCTCTGTTGGAGATTGGGTTTAATCAGGCCCCTTGTGGTGGCCACCATTTGTGTTTTTTTGGGGGGTGCCGGGTGTGGATGCTTATCTCCTTCGCCCCCTTGGTGCTTGTCTCTTTTGTCTGTGGCCATCCCTCACACATCAGAGTAGTTGCCCGTGTGTCCTTCTGCCTCTTTCCTTTTTGCTGTTGGCCAGTGGGGGCCCACCCCACCATGTGGTTTTCTCTTTAGGTTATTCCTCACCCCCCACACCACCCTGGTCCACACTCCTGACTTGTTTGTTGCTTCAGTCTCCACTCAACCACCAAGTCAATGGATGAGGAGTTAGTTGTTATCCTGTTATACTGGCTTTTCTCCCCTTGCCAGCCTTTTCCTCATTCTGGATTATGTTTAAATCCATGTATAAACGTAAATAGACCATGAGGTCTGGGGCAGGAATGTTGAAATAATTTGTTCCAGGCTCACAGCTTTACTGCTACAGAGAGAGACCTAGGCTGATCCAAAGCTCCTGCTCAGTGTCATCTGATCCACTCTCAAAGCAGCAGGAACCATCCCTCACTACATACATAACACCCTTCCTTATTTCAAAAAATCCCATTACTGAACTTATACATGAATGTAAATGTTATAAACGTACCTTAGCCAATGTCCATAGTCAGGAATAAATATAAACAAATGCAAAAATATGTGCCAGATACTACTTCTAATCTCTGTGCAAGTCAGTGCCTCCATAGTCAACGTCAACAGGATTAGTGCAATCATGGTCTCTAGAAGACCGTCCTAAACTCAGGGGCCATTTCTGATGTAGTCTCCGGGACTTTTGGAAGTTTCAGCTGCTTAGCAGATGCATCCCTTGCTGATTAGCTGCAATTGTCCCGACGCAGCTGTGGCCTCCTCCCCGGGTAAGGGCAACCCGGCTCAGATACACACAACTCTGTTGACATCATCAGTTCCAGCTAGCACTGAATTTTAAGGGACATTCCCCCCATTGAGGTGGTGCAGTGGCCAGTTGATTCCTGTGTCTCCTCCAGAGTAGCTAATGCCTGCGCCATAAATGACAGCTCAAGAAGTAGCTCAAAAAGAACCAGTCACTTGAACCCATTTTTCCCCCAGACATACAGTGTCTAGCTAAGACGATCTCTCCTTTTTGAAATATCAATTTTGAGGTTGCTGTCCTTCCAGCCATCTGTCCCTCTTGTTTACACTCTACCACCTCTCTAGTCTCTTACCATTGTATGTCAAACATGGTTCTCAGCTGGTGGTTGAACATTATGGTCACCGGCAAACACTGGTCATATACAGCTTGTTACCTTGCCATCCTTTTAGGAGGCTTCTAAAGCTTGCTTCAGCGTTTACACAAAACTCTCCACATGGCTGTTTGTTCCCAGGTGATCCAGAACTGATCTCACATCTGTGGCATTCCAGGTACTCCCCGAACTCTTCCACTAAAACTGTGGACCGTTGTTAATCATGACTTTTTTGGGGTTCCCAGACTTGGCAAATATTTCATCCAAATGGCCACTGTTTTTGCTGAGTGACTTTGTAACAACCACCACCACAGGCCCTGGGAGTGAGCATCCATGACCTCCAGTAGCATCTGACCTTTGTAATTAACACAAATCTGCTGCCAAAGTGATTGAGGCCATTCCCATGGGTAAAGGGGCAATGAGGACAGCACCTTTCTTATTAATGCGCAGGATTCTCATGATCCCACTTTATCCTCCATCGAGGAGTCCACATTCAGCACCAAAAGTTGCTATTACTTCCTTTCGCACCAAACCAGGGGTGCTCATGTTCCAGCACCCTACATCTTTACATGGAGGATCAACAACTCTCATCCCTCGACATTTAACACCCCTCTGATATGGACAACTCCCACCTCCTAGACAGGTATGGGCACAATTCTGGGCAATTACTACGACTGGTCCTCCCTCTCAGGACCAGGTCCATGACTTAGATTAAAATCAGGTAGTGTGCCGCACCTGACTCTCAGACACTGGTACCTTGACTTCCTGGGAATGGTACATAATTTTCAGGAAACATCTCTATTCCCCAATAATGGCAGGTTTGTCACTGCATTTGCATTGCACTGCTTCTACATCTGTCAGTGTATAATTTCATACGAGCAGGTGGACAAAGCCAGTGCCCATCTCTGCAGACGTGCTGCCACCTTTGAAGATATCCCCATGTTTGGGCCAAAAAATGGAAGTCAGTGGTTTGTGGTCGGTTGGCAGGACAAAGCGCCTGCCGAAAGGATGTGGGACAACTTCTTACTGGCAAAAACTATGCTCAATCTTTCTTTCGAGTTAAGCATATTTCTCCTCCAACTTCACAACTGACCTCGATGCAGACTCTACGGGCCTTTCCTCTACATTCATTAAGACATGCGACAGTGCAGTGCCAAACCCATAAAGCGCAGGGTCACATGCTAACTGTAATGGTATCTCTGGGTTGAAAACACTGAACACTTCCTACCTTAAGGCTTGCTTGGACACCTTGTGTAGACCCCCTGCATCGATTATATGGCTTAGGTAATCGATGGAGTCCCTAAAACAAAAAACGTCACATTTCCCTGCAACTACTTTTTTTTAAGAAAAAAGGTTTCATTGAGGTTCCTCAAATGCTTCTCTTTGGAGAAACCAGTGACCAAAATATTGTCCAGATAACACTGGAATCCAGGTAACCCACTTAAAATCTGGTCCATGGCCCTCTTGAATAAAGATGGCACTGACTTGATACAAAAAGGATGACACTTGTAGCAGAAAAGTCCCATGTGTTACTATGGGCAGTGACTGAGACCCCTTTACAACCCGAATTTTAAGTAGGCCTGCAATAGATCTTCACAATTTCTCTACTGTTGGCAGTCCAAAAATAGATCTTGAGTGGTAGTGGGTATTGATTCACACTTCAGACTGGGTTGACTGACTAAAAGTCATCACAAATTTGCACCATGCCATTGGCTGTTAAACTGGAACAAGTGGAGTGGCCTAATCACTGCTGGTTATTGGCCTCTTAGTTAGTACCTACCATTCAATGTCAGAGGCTACAAACCAACTGATTCTGCAAGGCATCGTGGGAGGAACTTCCTGAACTTTTAATGTTCCACTGACCTCTAATGCAGCTACAAATTCAGTGATGAACTCTCTGGCCAGATGTACTTAATTATGAGGAAACTTTCCATGATTATCAATTGTTTTGGTGCTAAACAACTTTCCAATACTTGACATCGGTCTTTTCCAGTTTCTTCTGGTTTGCCTGGTTACACCAGACTCCTTAGAATCACAAAGGTTTTTCTCCCAATAGTGCCCAAGCCTCCAGCCACTTTTTGCCTTCAAGCAAGCGTAAAAATGTTTGGAGTCTAGAACGCAACTTTGTCACTGTATCAAACAGTCCCATCACTACAAACTGGCCGAGGATTTCTTTCCATGCCAGTAGGAATTTCCCCCTCACTTGATCGAGACAGTCACTTGCAACTGGAGTCTTCTCAGTAGTGCTCTCTGTGATGATTTCAGCTAATGCCTGGGTGAGTAGTCCACTTTTCTCACAACTGCCGATCTCAGGCTCCTCCCTGGTGAGTACCCTTCTTCCCCAGCACTGACTGTAACCCTGGATCCCCTCATGACCATTTCACTTGACATCCTGTTCTGTCTCCCAGCAAGTCTACCATGCTACCTCCTCAATTCCGTGCTGCTTTCAAGATCCATTCAATTTCCTCCCTTCCCTTCGAAAATGAAGGTAGCCTATAGTTAGTGGGCCATAATCCCATTCTTATCACTAGTTATGTGGTTTAGGTCAATCTGCAAGTTATAAATAGACCATAAGGTTGCTCTGTAGCACTTGAACAGGGAACAATTTATTGTACGCCTTTACATCTACAGTCAGACCTAGACTGACCCAAAGCTCCAACACCGGGTCACCTGACCCACTCTCTTAAAGGGGCAGCAAGCATTCCTAACTGCATACATAAAGTAGGTGACCCTTGTTTCAATGTACTTGCTGGAGGATGGCTTCTTCCAGTCTTTTGGGGAGCCACAGCTTATGTTGCCACTTTCAGTCATCTGAGCATGTGTGGTTGCCAATCTTGGGCAGGCCTTGTAGAGGTGGCCTGTTTCCTCACACAAGTTGCAGCTTTTGGACACCTTACAACTTTAGTGAGGCACTCCTCCATGTTACAGTTTCTGCAGAGGGTTACTTTATAGTCTGCTGCCATGTACCCATAACTCTCACACCCCAGCTGCCTTGTGTACGTTAGGTAGCCTCAGGTCCATCCAAACCGGAAACTACATGATGGCAGGTCAAGGTGAACTTTCACCCATTTGCTTGCCCAGATCCCACAACAGGTCCACCACATCAGTGCTCCTTCCTTCCAGGTGGACACACCTTCCTAAGGGAGGTCAAGACACCTGCTGTCAGGGCGTGAGGGTTGTGCAAATGGACTGTAACAAACCAGCCCCTCGACATTAGAACAAAATTAGTAGTGTTGCAGACAGGACAGAGAGGGGACCCTCATCACCCCTTTCTTCAAATGCCTTCAGACATCATTGCTTCATACATCAGAGGGTCACCTCTTTGTCATCTGCTGAAATGGCCTGATAAGCCAGACAGTTGTTCTACCACATATTGTCAAGAGAATTTACATAAAATATACAAAGAAACAGACCAACCAGCTCAATAATCAAACGTTGTTGCTTGTGGTCCATGCAACCCTATGCCCATTTCCCCCTAACCAATCTATCATTGTAACCATCTACTGCCTCCATCATATGCCTGTCTTATCACCTTCAAAATAGTATAAAATTCAAATAAACAACTTCCCATACTTCATCTGGCCACCATCTGTCAAAAACATTCCTGAGGAAAATAATGCTTTAAATGTGTTACAGATGCTGACAGAACTACTGAGCTTTTCCAGCAATTTCTAACTTTTCTACAGAAGGCTTATTTTGCAAAATCATCCATTACGCTAAAGCCTACACAGTAGGTAACAAGTTGAGTTTCTAAATTGATCCTATTCTTTTGGTGATTCAGTGGACAAACAAAACACAGCACGAGTCTCTACCACTTTTATCATCCTTTGAAATAAACTTGACCACATTCATCATTGGAGTTTGGTACAGTTCTAGTACCGTCGTTCTGCTACAAATAAGATGAATAGCACGGACATCGTGTTTTGTACGAGTTATCTCAGGCTATCCTCTCATTGTGTTTTCTGCCTCTGTTAGACTCTTGCATTTAAAGGCGGCCATACCATTCTATTTATTTGTGCAGTAAATCATGGGAGAGTCTCTCACGTAACACAAAGTCAACATCAAAGTGAAACCTTCATTGTGCCCTTGTAATGTTTCCTATGACCACTGCAAGAACATACTCTAGGTGCATGCTGTCCATGGAGAATTTGCTTCACATAGTGAGTGTCAAGCATCTGGCAACCTGGCCAGTCAAATTCAGTTGTAACTGTCACAACATGTTGCACACACTTGGCATGCCAAATCAAGTGAGCATCTTAATATTTGGTATTTCATCCTGCCTTTAGCTTCAGAATCTTCCAAACCAAGAAAACGTGAAAGTGTTTGAATGTCTTGGCATGATGCTGGCACAAAGTCCAGCTGTTACATGCACAGAATAGATTAGATAAAATTATTGGTCAATAGATCCAGTATCGTAGACACATTAACTCCTCATTTCTAGACCAATGGTCGACTTCTATTAAGTTTGCAAGAAGTTCTTCTGTATGTCACTTCATGACCACCGCAGCCACTCTCGAGTTGTCGGAGTTAGGTAAACTTATTGACTGAGTTCAGACGCTGGTCATGGAATGAATCCTTGGACCTGGAGATGGCTACCCTGGTTTGCACATTACTTCAACTTTCTTTGTCTGATGGTAAAGCCAAAGCTGTCATGTGAAGGGAGAAAAATGTCACATTACAATGCACATCTAGTTCAGAAGCAAGAGTGCACAATTATTGGCAACAGAAGATGGGTGTGGATCTATGTCCCCAACAGTCTCAGGTTAGGCAATTATCCATTCATGTGTTATCTGATTTCAATGCCAAGATCATCATGGAAGGCAACATGCTACAGAGGTCCATGTTCTGGTCTCTGCATTTCTCCCGGAACTGTTCAACTACATTCACAACTTCAGTGGCTCCTCAACATTTTTTGACACCTTGTTGATTCTCTGATAGCAAATCTGCTCACCATGAAGTGATTCAGAGACTTCTAGCAAAGGTTTTGCCAGTGATGGAATGAGGTTTTCTACTGCAATCACAAGATTGATAACTTTCTTTCTGCTTATACAAGTAGACAATCCAGGCATTCTTACATTATCATTTCTTACTACCACATAGGCTGAAAGGGGTCAGTAAGCTTCTTGACCAGACTCTCATCTCAAACACTGCTGATCTCAGCAGGAGTTGAGGTGGTGATCAAGTGTTTGGAGGAGGGGAGGGCAACAAATGCTGAAATCTATATAAACTACGAGACCTTTGACAAGAACCAACATTGGAAATTGATAGAGAATGTAAACACTCATGGGACCCAGGATAACCCAGCAAGATGGATTCAAAGTTGGCTCAGTGACAGAAGTCTGAGGGTGGTGACAGAAAACATTTTATCTGATTAGAGCACAGTGTTTACCAGCATACCACAATGCTGGATCACTCATTGGGGTAATATTCGTAAACGACGTAGATGAACACTGGAGGGTTGATGAGCAAGTTGGCTGGTGACACCAAGATTGGCCTGGTTGTTGACAATGAGGAGGAAGATGTTAGACTACAGGGTGATATAAATGGATTGGTCAGATAGACAGATCAATGGTGGATGGAATTAAACTCTGATAAATGTTGCAATTTGGCAGAAGGAACAAGACAAGGGAGTATATAATGATTGGAAAGCCATTAGTAAAGCTCAGCAGAACAAAGGGATCTTGGGTCTGTTTGTACACAAATCTTGGAAGATGGCAGGATGGGTCAATCAGGTAGTTATGACAACAAAGGATGCCTGCCTTCCTAAGTCACGGCATAGATTATAACAGCAGTACAGTCATGTTGCAGCTGTCCCAACATTGGTTAAGCCACAGCTGGAGTATTGTATGTGGGAGATTCACTAGGTTGGTGGTTGGGGTGGTGAATTTCAGCTATGAAGACTGGATAATCCTGGGGTATTTTCTTTGGAACAGAGAAGATTTTGGGTGGGGGGTGGTGGTACCTTATAGAGGATCAAGATCTATGTGATTATGGAGGGACACAGTCAAGATGAACAGAGAACAGCTGTTTCCCTTAGGTCAATAATGAGGGCATATAATTTTAAAAGGCAGGAGGATGTTTAGAGGGTTTTTGAGGAAAACCTTTTCAACCAGTGGATAGTGAATCTGGAATGCACCACCTGGGAAGGCAGTTGAGACAAGAAACCTCACAATCTTTAAAAAGCACTTGGATGAGCACCTGAAGCATCATAACATTCAAGGGCCATGAGTCAAGTGCTGGAAAGTAGAACTAGGGTGGGTAGTCATTTTTTGGTAGTACAGGCTTGATGGGCCAAAGGATCTCTTTTGTACAGTATTATCTTATGATTGTGGGTGTGAAAGTTGCTCTCTAATGGCCTTGATAAATTTCTGCAATGCATTTTGTGAAATGTTGGTAGATGAAGTGGATGTTTGTGGATGTGGTGCCAATCAAAGAGGCTGCTTTGCCCTAGAAGGTGTCACGCTTCTTGGGGGTTGTTGGAGCTATGTATATCCAGGAAAGTAGGAAGCATTTTATCATACTTTTCAGTTGTGGCTTGTAAAGAATTAAATGCAATATGTAGAATGGGGGTGTATCTGAGATGTCTTCATGCACAATAGTAGATAAAACATACAATGCTTAACGTACATTTTTTAAACTGGGAAGGTGAACAGCATGGTCCTGAAAATAGTTGTTCAAGTGACTGCTGAGATCCACTCCCTGTCTTTTCCATTGAAAAGCAATCGATGCGCAAGTTCACAGCTACAGCTCCCCATAAATCCCATCTGCCTCATTGCTCAGGAATCACCTCAGGACTTGGCAGATTGGCTATGGATGATGAACATGACTTGCACATGAACTGAATTACAGTGAAGGAGACTTGGACATTATTAACGTCAGTCTTTTGTTCAACACTGTCTTAGTCCAGTGGGAAGATAATTCGAGGTAAGCTGGAGATATATCCAGATGTAGGAAGTGATCAGGATGCATTCTCTGTCTTGGCAAGGTCTACACCTTCCATTATACATGCTGATCTGCCTTCAAAGACTGCTGGACCACAGACAGTAAACTCAGCAGATGATATTAGCTTCACAGCTCAGGAAGACAAATGTCTAATTGCTCAGGGCAACAGCTCTTCTAAACTGATTTGGCCTATCCAAACTAGATAAACAGTGCGAGTTCACCTTACAGAAATGTTACCTCTCCCTTGCACACCTCACCTATATACACTAAGGGGGTTCAGATTCAAATTCGATAACCAGGCAGTAGTAGGACTATCACAGTAGCAGGAAGGTTGGCACTGGTACCAACTGGGGAAACTGAGGTGAGGAACAAGTAGATGTGAAAAAATATGTATGTTCATGCTCGTGATATCAATCAGGAATATCTTTGTTGTGAAAATGCACAGATCTCCGACAACAGGAGAATAAATCTGTGATCCCACTCAGTACTTGGGCATGAATTATGTTGGATTGTAGCATCTTGAATACTAACAAGTTAATTTCTTTAGGAGGAAGGAGGAAAGGAAGCAGAGGATTAAAAAAAGATAAGCAGCCTGTAGTTATTCACTTTCTTATAATTGAAGCTGTAGTGCTGATGCAGTGTTGATCGCCAGCTTTAAAAGGTATAGGTAAAGTTGCCATAGTGCTGCCAGACCTACTCAAAGAGGCACTAACCCGAGTGTTACAACACCTCAAGAAAGGGAGAAGGGTAAGAAGCACAGTCCTTCATAGTAACCTCAGCCAGCTATTACACTGTACCTGAAAGAATAGATGAACTGATGTATCTTTTCATTAAAAATGTATGAGTTCCCAAGCCACTCATCAAAGTAAAGTAGGAGAGCTCTTCCAGCGTCCTAATATTTAATCACTGAATCAATATCACTAAAAATTATCCAGTTATATGTTTCAAACATTTTGGATATGTCCAAATTGGTTGCCATATTAACCTACATTACAACAGCATGTTGTATGACGTGACCAAGTAAGTTTGGCTAAGTGTAATTTGTTGAGATTATGAAAACAGCTATTTACATGCATTATTTCCTTCTGTGTTATTTATTCAAATAGTCAGAATGTTCTCATCAGCTACCTTTCCACAACATGAGCAGTCTGGACAGATATTCTTATTTATTTTTAAGCAAGAGTTGCATTATTAGTGGTTCAGTCATATGTTGTGATATTAAGCAAAGTTGTTACACATCAAATTCATGCAAGATATTCACCAAGATATCATTCAAAAGGAGTGGGATTCCAGTCTATAAATCTAAATTGACAGTAAAGGTCCTCGCTTCAAAGCTGGTATTTACTTCCCACAATTATCAGAGATATTTATTTTGAAACCTAAAACAGAAGTCATCGAGTTCCACAGAAGAGAGACAGGTCCTTCGACCCAAACTGGTCCATGCCAACCAAAATATCTGTCTACACTAACCCCATTTTCCTGCACTTGGCCGATATCCTTCTAAACCTTTCCTATCTACGTACTCGTCCAAATGCATGTTAAATGCTGTCAATGTACTCGCCTCAACCACTTCCAGTAGTAGCTCATTCCTTATGCATACCACCTTGTGTAAAAAAAAAAGTAGGCCTTCAGGTTTCCATGTATTCTTTTGCCTCTTAGCTTAAACTAACGCCCTTCATCCTTGATTCCCCAAAACACAGTCCCTTCAGTCCTGGCAACATCCTTGCAAATTTCTGCTGCTCTTTCCAGCGTAATAACATCCTTCCTGTGGCAAGATGACCAAAACTGAACACAGAACTCCAAGTGTCTCACCAACATCCTGTACAACTGCAACTTAACTTCCCAACTTCTATACTCAATGCCCTGACTGATGAAGGCCACTGTGTCAGATGCCTTCTTCACTGCCCTGTCTACCTGTGACTCCACTTTCAGAGAACCTATGACCTGAACTCCAAGGTCCCTCTGTTACTATACTCCTTAAGGCTCTACCATTCACCATGAAGCTCCTACCTTGATTTGACTTTCCAAAATGCAACACCTCATACACTTAAACTCCGTTTGCCCTCTCACAGCCTACCTCCCCAGCTGATCAAGAGCATGCTGCAATTTCTGATAACCTTCCTCACTGTTCATGATACTGCCTATTTCAGTGGTATCCACAAATTTACTAATCATGCCTTGTACATTCTCTTCCAAATCACTGATATCGATAATAAACAGCAATGGACCCAGACTAACCCCTGAGGCACACCATTAGTTATAGGGCTCCAGTCTGACAAGCTTCCTTCCACTATTACTCTATGTTTCCCACTGTCAAGCAGACTGTGTATACAATTTGCCAGCTCTCCCTGGGTTCAATGCAATCTAACCTTCCAGAGCAGCGTATCACGTGGAAACTTATCAAAGGCCTGACTGAAATCCACACAGACTACGTCTACTACTCTGTCCTCAAAGAATTCTAACAAATTTGTGAGGAGTGATTTCCCATGCATGAAGACCTGCTGACTACTCCTAATCAAACGCTGCCTTTCCAAATGCATGTACATCCTATCCCTCAGAACCTTCTCAATTAGTTTACCTACCACAGATGTTAGGCTCGCTGGTCTACAATTCCCAGCTTTTTCTTTGCAGCCTTCTGGCAGAACATTCACCACCGTCCAACCCTCTGGAATCTCACCCATGTTAGTCATGATGCAAATATATCAGTCAGAGACTCCGCAATTCCTTTTCTAGCCAAGAGGGTTCTTGGTATATCTGATCAGGGCACCTTCATACATTCTAATACATCCAACACTTCTTCCATAGTGATATGGACTATCCCCAAGATATCACCACTAACTTCCCCATGTTCCCAAATCTTCATGTCTTTCTCCACAGTAAACAGAAGAGAAGTATTTATTGAAGACCTCACCCACCTCCTGCAGTTCCACACACACATGTCCACTTTGGTCCTATTCTCTCCCCAGTTATTCTTTTTCCTTTCATATACATAAAAGAATCTCTTTGGATTCACCTGAGTCTTCTCAGCTAAAGCTATCTTGCGTCCCCTTATCACCCTCCTGATTTCCTCCATCAGTAAACTCCTGTATCCCCTGCACACCTCTAGGGATTTCCTTGATCTCAGCTGCCTGTATCTGAGCTATGCCTCCTTTTTTCTGTTCAAAGCCTCAATATCCCATGTCATCCAGAGTTCCCTACTACTACTTTAACCTTGCTCTTCACCCTTACAGGAAAGTATCGACCTTCACCTCTAGCTATCACCCTTTTAAAGGCCTCCCACTTTCCGGAGGTCTCTTTGCCTGCAAACAAACTACTGCAATCAACCCCTAACCCTAACCCTACAAGCTCCTAAATAAAAACCACAAGAACTGCGGATGCTGTAAATTAGGACCAAAAACCAAGTTGCTGGAAAAGCTCAGCAGGTCTGGCAGCATCTGTGAAGGAAAAATTAGTTAATGTTTCGGGTCTGGTGACCCTTCCTCAAGGTCTTGTTTCCTTCACAGCTGCTGCCAGACCTGTTGAACTTTTCCAACAACTTGGTTTTTGTTCCTATGACCACCTAATTCCATCAAAATTTGCACTGGAACTTGTGGACCAGTTTTGTCCCTCCCTATAACTATTTTAGAATTAACAGAACTATGGTCACCAGTCCTGGAGTGCTCCCCCACTGTCACCTGTCCTGCCCCATTTCCCACAATCAGGTCACGCTTTGCCCCTTCCTAAGTAGGACCCTCCATATACTGTTTGAGGTAACTTTCCTGAACACATTTAACAAATCCCACCCCATCTAAGCCCTTAACACTACAGCAGTCCTAGTCTATGTTAGGAAAATGCTGGATGGGCTGGGCAGTTTTCCTGCTGGGGAAAACCAGTAGAGTGGAGGTCTTAACGCAACTGAACTATCAAAATCGATAATGAATCACTTCTAAAAAGTGATACATTTGATGTGAGTTTTTCCAACTAATTACCTTCTCATATGAACAATATATTTCCATACAACACTGCAAGATCTGTATTATTTGCATGTTCATTTTTATTTCCCAATTTTATTCTGTAGATCATGTATCCACTTTCCAAGGCAACATTCAGTTCATAAACATTGGAGAAATAGTAATATAACTTCATTGTAGGTCAAATACAGGAAGAAAATTCAAAAGTATCTGTAAACAAATTGCTAATAAAGCAGAAAGAATGATCATACCAAGGAAATTATACCAAAATAGAGAACTCATAATTGAGCATTATAGCACCACAACAAATTTGAACGGCAAGTTACAAAGCAAACCCATTCAGAACATTAACTAAACCTCAAGTATGTTACAACTTTCATAGACAAAAGTAATTTTGTATCTTTTGAAAACAATTTGGGAAAAAGATGTTGATTTACAATATACACAGGCAGAATTTTATTATAGAGCTTTACAACACTGGTTAAGGTTTTGTTTTAAATCAAGACGTTTAATAGTAAGCTACCCCTTGAGTTGGAATAACATCCCATCCCAAAAAAAAACTGTATTTTATTCCAAAATACGTGAAGTTATAAGTTTCATGCGCAGATTAAGACGGCCGGAAAACATCCAGTTGATAATTGTGATTTAAAAATTTTAACCATGAGTATTCGCTCAGTTATCGAATAAAGGGTACTTCATCGTACTTGTTGAAAACAGGCTTGATAATTCTATCTTTAATTATACAGTATATTTTTTGCCTTCTAAATCAGTGGACGATAGATATTTCAGTTTCCTATGCATTAAGGAGTTACGGGAACAGCGAAACACATGAAAGCAGAATTCAGCGAGAAGTGACAGTTTGCTGCAGAACTCACTGGTGTCCACAAGTCTGCGTCACCCTAGGCTGTTGTGACCGCTGTATGTTAACAGTGAAATTTCGTCGTAAACACGGCACTGAATAGGTTATATCCTGTTTGTCTCAATCGTGTTATTAATATCATTTACATTCGAGAATCAAGCAAGAACAAAATTGTTGTGCCAGGAATGGCTTTAAAAGACTAAAGGGACTCTCTCGTGAGTTCATTCCAGCTATGATGTTTCAAAATCCACAAATAAAATACCCTTGATCGCAGATACGCAGTATTACACTGGAAATTATTCTTCACCGCGAATGATTAAAAAATCTCTCATGTTATGAAAACATCCTAAAACCCAGAGGTTCAGAAAATTCAACCAACAGAAAGACGTCGTTAGCCCTCGAATACTGCGATTCAGAATAGATTTCTCTCAATTTCAAGCAAACCACGGATAAAAACTCCTGATCAAAACAGACCCACCCTTCAACACTCGGTCTACATGCATCGTTAAAATGTATCCTTTAAAGTGCGGCAAATAAATGTAGACAAACCCCACCTCCACTTTCGCCTTTACAGTAGAATCAGGCATTTTTAAAGATGGATTTCAAAAAATAACAGCAAATCAGTGTCGTGTATAAAAAGTCCACCCCCACCCCAAAAGGACGAGTTTCCATGTCTTTATGGACGCGCATAGACAGCATCCCTAGCGTTTCACCATGATATCTCAAATGAACTGCAGAGTTATACAGAAAACCGAAAATTTAACGCCGGCTTGAAATATATTATTTCATTTTTAAGTAAAAGAAAAATAATAAATAAACAAAACAAAACATCTCTAGACCTCACCTCGTTTCACCGCTTCATCGTAAGACAGAAAACCTATCCTTGATTCCTTAGCACCCATATTCCCCTCATCTCAGTGTTATTGTTGTAAGTGCTGGTCTCCCTTTTCTCACTTCGTTTCCTTCCTTCAGCGTCTACTTTTCTCCCTCAAGTCAAAACCCGGCCTCAGGTTTGTCCACAACCTCCATGCTGAGTCACATGACCAGCGCGCGAAGTCACGTGGCTCTGACAACAACGGCAATGGCCCCGAGCGAGAGGGGCGCATGCGTACTTCCACCTTCTCTCCTCCCCCGTTCCACCCCTATCCAGTGCCGACCTGCGGCCATATTGCAAAAGGTGGCGTTTTGGTTTGATGCCGTCTTTCTCGCCAAGTCGGTCAGTTGCTCTTGGAGGCATCACTTCATTTTACCTGTCACAATTTTATTTTTATGAGTGTGCCATAAGATGGATGATGAAAAGAACCCAAGATGAGCGTATTATTTTCCCCACATGTATACATAGCCTGCCACTTCCACTGCGTGATTTGGAAATCAGAGTGGTGGAAGCAGATTAACCGGTAACTTTGCAAAGGACGTTGGGTAAACTCTTGACGAGAAAATATGTGCAAGCCTGCCGGAACAGAACAGGAAAAGGTTTAATAGCTCGTTCTTGTTCTGTTAACACAGAACTAGTGGGCTGAATGGTCTCTTTTTGTGCTGTAGTATTCTGTGATATTATAGATCTTTTAAAAGCTGAATAGAACATTTCAAAATCTGTCGTGGGCACCTTAAAATTAATAGATGTATTCTACCAACGAAGAAAATATTTCAAGTTGGTTTAATGAGCAGCCAAAATCAATATATTTGTTATGCTGAAAATGGAAATATACCAAGCACTTTCTTTCATGAGCAACCTTACACATGTTATTAAGTAAAGAATAACTAACACAGTGTATGAACTAAAAAAAACTAATGAATATGAAATTCAGTTTGAAATTTGCCTAATGTGTTTTTAGTCATTAAGACAATTCTTTTGAAGTTCGCATCACATGTAGATAGGGTGGTTAAGGTGTTTAGCACATTTGCCATCATTAGTCAGACCAAAGATTAAAACATCTAGTAGAAGACTCCCACCACTCCATTCGCTCCACCCAAGAATTCCTGAACACCATCAAAGACACCAAGATAGAAGAGGATGAAATAATGGTCTCCTTTGACGTAACAGCCCTGTTCACATCCATCAACATCAACCTGGCCAAAGAAACACTGATGACACTATTAGGAGAACAGAAGACACATACACCAGACACCACCAACCTCATCAGCAAGGACAACATCATCAAGCTAGTGGACCTATGCCTCACCACCCACTTCACTTTCAATAACAAAACCTACAGACAAACCAACGGTACACCCATGGGATCTCTGATATCAGGATTCTTAGCTGAGGCAGTAATGCAGAGGCTCGAACAAACAGCTCTGCCAATCATCCAACCCAAACTTTGGGTCCGCTATGTGGATGACAAACAAATTAGAGGAAACCTTCAAGACCATCAATAATACCCTTACTGGCATAACGTTCACAAAAGAGGAGGAAAACAACAACAAACTGCCATTCCTAGATGTCACAGTAGAGCGAACAGCCAATGGGGAACTTCAAACCAGCATCTACAGGAAAACAACACATACGGACCAAATACTGAACTACAGGAGCAACCATCCCAACACCCACAAACGAAGCTGCATTAGAACATTATTCCAACGAGCCACCACACACTGCAGCACAAAGGAACTATGCAGAGCAGAGGAAAATCACCTATACAGCGTATTCAAAAAGAATGGGTACCCTATGAACACAGTCCGTCGATTTCTCAGCAACAAACCCAAACAAACAGACAAAACGGGCTCAGAAACCATAACCACTGTCCCCTACATCAAAGACATTTCTGAAATGACTGCCAGACTACTCGGACCCCTTGGCATCAGGGTAGCCCACAAACCCACCAACACACTAAAACAACAGCTAATGAACTTAAAAGACCCTATACAGACAACAAATAAAACGAACGTCATGTACAAAATACCTTGCAAGAACTGTGACAAACACTACATTGGACAAACTGGCAGGAAGCTAGCCACCAGGATACATGAACATCAACTAGCCACAAAACAACATGACCCACTATCACTCGTATCCTTACATACAGATGAGGAAGGACACCACTTTGATTGGGACAACACATCCATCCTAGCACAAGCCAAACAGAGACACGCACGAGAATTCCTAGAAGCATGGCATTCCAACCAGAACTCCATCAACAAACACATTGACTTGGAGCCAATCTACCATCCCCTGAGAAAAAGAACAGGAAATGACATCACCAACCCAAGGAAACCTAACCAGATAAATAGAAAGCGGGACATAACACCAGCGCTTCACTGGAGGCTCACTGTTGATGTTACCTAGAATGGTGACAAAACATCGGGGGACAAACCTTACAGCTCAGTGAACCAGCTTACATCTCGAACACAATAAAGACCCACTCTCTTGTGGACTGAGAGGACGAGAGTGCAGTCTTGGAGGTGAAAGGAGGACGTCGGGTTGGCTGTGCACCCTTGCGACCAGTGGATCTTAATGCTGGCTTCGGCCTAACGCTGGTTCAGGGGAGCAGCCAACCTGCAACGATGGCTGCGGCAAGTGCTCGTGCCCCAGGTCAGGGGGTCCGGAACACCATCCGTGTTTCCGTAAAGAAGGTGGATGAAGGTGCACCTGTGGACCGCACCTTCTTCGTGAAGAGGGTCCTGTTGGACTGTTGTGGGTTTGCTGCTGCGGACATTTACTGCCTGCAGGATTTCCCCGGAGGGGGTTTTTACGATGTGACCTTCCGGAGTGCCAAGCTTTGCGAGCGCTTCCTGGAGGTTTTCAAGGAGAAAGGAGGTGAGGGCCCCCTCTCTGTATTGACCGCTGTCCCACTGTTTGTGATGCCAGCACAGAGGAGCCGTATGGTGACTGTACACATGTACAACCCGCATGTGCCAGCAGTTGATGTCCTGACCTTCCTCGGAAGGTATGTGAAGGTGGAAGGGGACCTAACTGACATGGTGGACCCCTTTGGCATCTGGACGAGTAAGAGGCAGGTCAAGGTGACGCTGAGGATGGGCGCAGACGGGAATGTCGCACACCCACCGTCCAGCTTCGCGATCGGCGGGAGCAGGGGCTACCTGACCTATGCAGGGCAACCTAAAGTCTGCCATGCCTGTGGTAGGTCAGGTCACATGGCGGCCGACTGCAAAGTCACCATCTGCAGGAACTGCAGGGAGGAGGGACACCTTGCAAAGGATTGCCCACGAGAGAGAAGCTGCAACCTTTGCGGGGAAGCGGGCCACTTCTATAGGGCATGCCCGCGGCGGGGTACCACCTACGCCCAGGTCGCCGGCAGGGGAAATGCGGGGCCAGCCCCCCCGGAGGAGAGGAAGGCACCAGGGCCCAGCAAGGACCCCACTAATGTGCAGGAGGGCCAGGCCGTGCAGGAGGGCCCAGCCCTGCAGGATGGGCCCGAGGCCAGCAAAGCACCCCTGCAGGCTCCAATCCCCCCCGACAACCCGGAGCCAATGGAGGCGGCGACAGGCGACCCAGGGGAGTGGACTACAGTCCGGAAAGCGAGGAGGAAGGTGCGTCGACGGGCCCAGGAACCGCAACAATCAGGAGGGAAGAGACAGCTACAGGGGGGCTATAAGAGCTCCTCTGACGAGGAGGATTCGGAGAGGGCCCACCCGAAGCAGAAGTTAAAGATCTCGAGGGGGAAGGAAAGCAGCACCCCGCTTCCAGGTGACGGGAGGCGTCCTGAGGCTCACTCCAACACCCAGTCAAGTGCCGCTGGAGCACTGGATGGCCCCCCGGAACTTCCAGGCGGGAAGGAGGAAACAGCAAGTCCCCAGCCTGATCCGGAGCCGGACCCTCCTGCCTCCGCACCCCTGACGGGGGGATGCCACCCGGAAGGCAGTACAGACGGTTTCCTGAGCCCAGAGAGCGTCCAGCAGTTAGCCCGGGCAATGGGCATGAAGGGACAGATGGAGGGGCTGGACCTTGGACTTGGGGAGGGTACTGCAGTCACTGCCCACAATGGGGGTACGAATTGCGAGCATTAATGTGCGCAGCGTCAAGTCAACCGCGAGATGTGTGTCCACATTGGCCTACCTGACCACCATCAAGGCGGACCTCCTGTTTCTGCAGGAGTGCGGGATACCGCACCTCGGCAGGTACGGGAAATGGTCCGGCTCCTGGACCTGTGGGCCTTCGATCTGGTCGGGTGGTAACGACTGTCGCTCCTCGGGCCTGGCTATTCTGCTGCGGGGGCACAACTTCACCATCTCTCAAGTTCAGGAGGTGGTGGGGGGGCGCCTCCTAGTGGCTGACATCACCTACAGGAATGCTCCCCTGAGGCTGATCAACGTGTACGCCCCAGTGGTACGGAGTGAGCGGTTGGACGTCCTGCAGCGGCTTCCACCCCTGCTGGCTACGTCCAGGCCGGTCATCCTGGGTGGAGACTTCAACTGCATCATTGATGCAGATGGAAGATCCGGTGTGGGGACAGCGGGTGGGGGGATTCAACTGGACGTCACGTCCAGATTCCTGATGGGCACGGTGAAGGACGCCAAGCTGCTCGATGTCTTCAGCACCCCTGCAGACGGAGCGCAGCAGAGGTACACCTGGTCGCGGCCAGACGGGTCTATCCGCTCAAGGATAGACTTCCTGTTTGTGTCACGGACGTTCTCGGTCAGATCCACTGGTGTCGAGCCGGTGTTCTTCTCTGACCACTGCCACCTGTTGGCCGACTGTCACTTACAGGACGACCAGCCGGCCGGCAAGGGGACGTGGAAGCTCAACACGACTCTGTTGACCCCAGAGAACGTCGAGGAGCTTAAGAGGGAGTACACCGGTTGGAGGACCGTGAAACCCCTCTTTGAGTCTCCAGGCGACTGGTGGGAGACGGTGAAGGAGAACATCAAGAGGTTCTTTGTCCTCAAGGGTGTTCAGAAGGCAAGAGAGAGGCGGGGAAAGCTGTCGCGACTCCAGAAAAGGGTGCAGAACCTGCTCCTTCTGCAGTTGATGGGGGTCGATGTCACGGAGGACCTCCGCGAGGTGAGGGGCCAGCAAGCCTCGCTCTTCGCCGCGGAGGCCTCCAGGATAATCTTCCGGTCCAGGGTCCGCTCTGTGGAGCAGGACGAGACGTGCTCGCGTTTCTTCTTTCAGAAGGTGCACAAAGAGAGCTCTGTGCTTAGCCGGCTGAAGGAGGACGACGGCTCGGTGACGTCGTCTCGGCCCGACATTTTGAGGATCAGCAGATCCTTCTATGCCGGACTGTACGACACGAAGCCCACGGACAGCACGGCCTCCGAGTCGTTCCTGTCGTCTATCACGGAGGTCTTAGATGACGGCACGAGGGAGTGGCTGGACCGGCCGATATCCCTGGACGAGCTGGCCAGAGCCCTCAAGTCCTTGCAGAGGAATAGGACTCCCGGAAGTGATGGCTTACCGGTCGAGCTGTATTCTGCTCTGTGGGGCCTGGTCGGCCAGGACCTGCTGGAGGTGTACGATAGTGCGCTTCGGGCAGGGGAAATGTGCAAGTCCATGAGGAAGGGCATCATCACCCTCATTTACAAGAGGAAGGGGGAGAGGGAAGAAATTAAGAATTGGCGTCCCATTTCACTTTTGAACGTGGACTACAAAATCCTGGCCAAGGTCATTGCCAACCGGGTCAGGTCTGTCCTGGAGTCAGTGATTCACCCTGACCAAACCTGTGCTGTGCCGGGCAGGAAGATCGCTGAGAGCCTCGCGCTCATCAGGGATACGATCGCCTATGTACAGGACAGGCGGGTGGACACCTGCCTCGTCAGCCTGGACCAGGAGAAGGCCTTTGACAGGGTCTCTCATGCTTACATGAGGGACGTCCTCTCCAAATTGGGGTTCGGGGAGGGCATCCGCAATTGGATCCGGCTGCTCTACGCCAACATCATTAGCGCAGTCTCGATCAACGGGTGGGAATCAGACAGTTTTCCTGTTAGATCTGGAGTCAGGCAGGGCTGCCCGCTCTCTCCTGCCTTGTTCGTGTGCTGTGTGGAGCCCTTCGCCGCCTCCATCAGGAAGGACGTGAGCCTGAACGGCGTGACTATCCCAGGCAGCGGAGGCCTTCAGGTCAAGACCTCCCTGTACATGGATGATGTTGCCGTCTTCTGCACCGATTGTCGGTCGGTGAGTAGGCTGTTGGACATCTGCGGCCAGTTTGAACTGGCCTCGGGTGCCAAAGTCAATAGGGGTAAGAGCGAGGTCATGTTCTTCGGGAACTGGGACGACCGCTCCTTCATCCCCTTCACCGTCAGGACAGACTACCTGAAGGTGCTGGGTGTTTGGTTTGGTGGAGCTGGGGCATGCACTAAGACTTGGGAGGAGCGTATCTCCAAATTTAAGCAGAAGCTGGGCAGGTGGACGCTCCGGTCCCTCTCCATCGCGGGTAAGAACCTGGTTGTCAGGTGCGAGGGGCTTTCGGTACTGTTGTATGTGGCGCAGGCCTGGCCTATTACCTGGACCTGCGCCGCTGCGGTCACCCGGGCCATCTTCCACTTCATTTGGGGGTCGAGGATGGACCGGGTCCGCAGAGACACCATGTACAAAGACCTGGGAAATGGGGGAAAGGGCGTACCGAACGCCACCCTCGCCCTGACGGCTACCTTTGTGTGTGGCTGCATCAAGCTGTGCGTAGATCCTCAGTACGCAAACACCAAGTGTCACTACTTACTGAGGTTCTACCTGTCCCCGGTGTTGCGAAGGATGGGCCTGGCCTCGTTGCCGCAGAACGCTCCGAGTAGTTGGGCCGTTCCGTACCACCTGTCCTTCGTGGAGAAATTTTTGAAAGGAAACACCTTTGACCACAAGGCCGTCAGGCAGTGGTCAGCACGTAGTATCCTCAGGACCCTTCGGGAAAAGGAGAGGGTGGATCCCGTCGTGTGGTTCCCCACGCAGACTGCCAAAGTCGTTTGGCAGAATGCCTCATCGCCAGAACTTTCAAACAAGCACAAGGACATTGCTTGGCTGGCGGTGAGAGGGGCTCTGCCAGTGAGATCCTTTATGCATGCCCGGAATCTCTGCACCACCGCACGCTGCCCTCGAGGTGGCTGCGGGGGGGACGAGACTGTCGATCACCTCCTTCTGGAGTGTGCCTATGCGCAGGAGGTCTGGAGGGGGATGCAGTGGTATTTGTCGAGGTTCGTCCCGAGCAGCTCCGTGACGCGGGACTCCGTGCTCTACGGGCTGTTTCCGGGGACGCACACCGAGACCAACATCAACTGCGCCTGGAGGACCATCAATGCGGTGAAAGACGCTCTTTGGTCTGCCCGCAACTTGCTGGTCTGCCAGCTGAAAGAACTGACCCCGACCGAGTGTTGCAGACTGGCGCACTCCAAGGTCCAGGGCTACGTGCTGAGGGACGCGCTAAAGCTTGGGGCAGCCGCCGCCAAGGCGCGGTGGGGAAAGACCACCGTATGAGCCCCCTCGTCCAGAAAAGGGAAATGAATCCTATCTGGTAACTGGGCCCAGCTGGCGCCATCCCCAACTGGTCAGGGGGCCAACAGGGACTGTGCGGGGTGACGACTGCCGGGGCGGTTTCTTTGCTTTGTTTTTTTTTTCTCTGTTTTGTTTTTTTTTTCCCTTTAGTTGGTGTACGTACCCCTGGGTAACCCGGAGTGGCTTGCATGACTGGGTAGGTGTATAAATGTTTTATTTTTTGTACATTCTATGAATAAAGTATATTTTTTCAAATAAAAAAAAAGTGACAAAACATCTGGGGACAAACCTTACAGCTCAGTGAACCAGCTTACATCTCAAACACAATAAAGACCCACTCTCTTGTGGACTGAGAGGACGAGAGTGCTGTCTTGGAGGTGAAAGGAGGACGTCGGGTTGGCTGTGCACCCTTGCGACCAGTGGATCTTAATGCTGGCTTCGGCCTAACGCTGGTTCAGGGGAGCAGCCAACCTGCAATGATGGCTGCGGCAAGTGCTCGTGCCCCAGGTCAGGGGGTCCGGAACACCATCCGTGTTTCTGTAAAGAAGATGGATGAAGGTGCACCTGTGGACCGCACCTTCTTCGTGAAGAGGGTCCTGTTGGACTGTTGTGGGTTTGCTGCTGCGGACATTTACTGCCTGCAGGATTTCCCCGGAGGGGGTTTTTACGATGTGACCTTCCGGAGTGCCAAGCTTTGCGAGCGCTTCCTGGAGGTTTTCAAGGAGAAGGGAGGTGAGGGCCCCCTCTCTGTTTTGACCGCTGTCCCACTGTTTGTGATGCCAGCGCAGAGGAGCCGTATGGTGACTGTACACATGTACAACCCGCATGTGCCAGCAGTTGATGTCCTGACCTTCCTCGGAAGGTATGTGAAGGTGGAAGGGGACCTAACTGACATGGTGGACCCCTTTGGCATCTGGACGAGTAAGAGGCAAGTCAAGGTGATGCTGAGGATGGGCGCAGACGGGAATGTCGCACACCCACCGTCCAGCTTCGCGATCGGCGGGAGCAGGGGCTACCTGACCTATGCAGGGCAACCTAAAGTCTGCCATGCCAGTGGTAGGTCAGGTCACATGGCGGCCGACTGCAAAGTCACCATCTGCAGGAACTGCAGGGAGGAGGGACACCTTGCAAAGGATTGCCCACGAGAGAGAAGCTGCAACCTTTGCGGGGAAGCGGGCCACTTCTATAGGGCATGCCCGCGGCGGGGTACCACCTACGCCCAGGTCGCCGGCAGGGGAAATGCGGGGCCAGCCCCCCCGGAGGAGAGGAAGGCACCAGGGCCCAGCAAGGACCCCACTAATGTGCAGGAGGGCCAGGCCGTGCAGGAGGGCCCAGCCCTGCAGGATGGGCCCGAGGCCAGCAAAGCACCCCTGCAGGCTCCAATCCCCCCCGACAACCCGGAGCCAATGGAGGCGGCGACAGGCGACCCAGGGGAGTGGACTACAGTCCGGAAAGCGAGGAGGAAGGTGCGTCGACGGGCCCAGGAACCGCAACAATCAGGAGGGAAGAGACAGCTACAGGGGGGCTATAAGAGCTCCTCTGACGAGGAGGATTCGGAGAGGGCCCACCCGAAGCAGAAGTTAAAGGTCTCGAGGGGGAAGGAAAGCAGCACCCCACTTCCAGGTGACGGGAGGCGTCCTGAGGCTCACTCCGACACCCAGTCAAGTGCCGCTGGAGCACTGGAGGGCCCCCCGGAACTTCCAGGCGGGAAGGAGGAAACAGCACGTCCCCAGCCTGATCCGGAGCCGGACCCTCCTGCCTCCGCACCCCTGACGGGGGGATGCCACCCGGAAGGCAGCACAGACGGTTTCCTGAGCCCAGAGAGCGTCCAGCAGTTAGCCCGGGCAATGGGCATGAAGGGACAGATGGAGGGGCTGGACCTTGGACTTGGGGAGGGTACTGCAGTCACTGCCCACAATGGGGGTACGAATTGCGAGCATTAATGTGCGCAGCGTCAAGTCAACCGCGAGATGTGTGTCCACATTGGCCTACCTGACCACCATCAAGGCGGACCTCCTGTTTCTGCAGGAGTGCGGGATACCGCACCTCGGCAGGTACGGGAAATGGTCCGGCGCCTGGACCTGTGGGCCTTCGATCTGGTCGGGGGGTAACGACTGTCGCTCCTCGGGCCTGGCTATTCTGCTGCGGGGGCACAACTTCACCATCTCTCAAGTTCAGGAGGTGGTGGGGGGGCGCCTCCTAGTGGCTGACATCACCTACAGGAATGCTCCCCTGAGGCTGATCAACGTGTACGCCCCAGCGGTACGGAGTGAGCGGTTGGCCGTCCTGCAGCAGCTTCCACCCCTGCTGGCTACGTCCAGGCCGGTCATCCTAGGCGGAGACTTCAACTGCATCATTGATGCAGATGGAAGATCCGGCGTGGGGACAGCGGGTGGGGGGATTCAACTGGACGTCACGTCCAGATTCCTGATGGGCACGGTGAAGGACGCCAAGCTGCTCGACGTCTTCAGCACCCCTGCAGACGGAGCGCAGCAGAGGTACACCTGGTCGCGGCCAGACGGGTCTATCCGCTCAAGGATAGACTTCCTGTTTGTGTCACGGACGTTCTCGGTCAGATCCACTGGTGTCGAGCCGGTGTTCTTCTCTGACCACTGCCTCCTGTTGGCCGACTGTCACTTACAGGACGACCAGCAGGCCGGCAAGGGGACGTGGAAGCTCAACACGACTCTGTTGACCCCAGAGAACATCGAGGAGCTTAAGAGGGAGTACACCGGTTGGAGGACCGTGAAACCCCTCTTTGAGTGTCCAGGCGACTGGTGGGAGACGGTGAAGGAGAACATCAAGAGGTTCTTTGTCCCCAAGGGTGTTCAGAAGGCAAGAGAGAGGCGGGGAAAGCTGTCGCGACTCCAGAAAAGGGTGCAGAACCTGCTCCTTCTGCAGTTGATGGGGGTCGATGTCACGGAGGACCTCCGCGAGGTGAGGGGCCAGCAAGCCTCGCTCTTCGCCGCGGAGGCCTCCAGGATAATCTTCCGGTCCAGGGTCCGCTCCGTGGAGCAGGACGAGACGTGCTCGCGTTTCTTCTTTCAGAAGGTGCACAAAGAGAGCTCTGTGCTTAGCCGGCTGAAGGAGGACGACGGCTCGGTGACGTCGTCTCGGCCCGACGTTTTGAGGATCAGCAGATCCTTCTATGCCGGACTGTACGACACGAAGCCCACGGACAGCACGGCCTCCGAGTCGTTCCTGTCGTCTATCACGGAGGTCTTAGACGACGGCACGAGGGAGTGGCTGGACCGGCCGATATCCCTGGACGAGCTGGCCAGAGCCCTCAAGTCCTTGCAGAGGAATAGGACTCCCGGAAGTGATGGCTTACCGGTCGAGCTGTATTCTGCTCTGTGGGGCCTGGTCGGCCAGGACCTGCTGGAGGTGTACGATAGTGCGCTTCGGGCAGGGGAAATGTGCAAGTCCATGAGGAAGGGCATCATCACCCTCATTTACAAGAGGAAGGGGGAGAGGGAAGAAATTAAGAATTGGCGTCCCATTTCACTTTTGAACGTGGACTACAAAATCCTGGCCAAGGTCATTGCCAACCGGGTCAGGTCTGTCCTGGAGTCGGTGATTCACCCTGACCAAACCTGTGCTGTGCCGGGCAGGAAGATCGCTGAGAGCCTCGCACTCATCAGGGATACGATCGCCTACGTACAGGACAGGCGGGTGGACACCTGCCTCGTCAGCCTGGACCAGGAGAAGGCCTTCGACAGGGTCTCTCATGCTTACATGAGGGACGTCCTCTCCAAATTGGGGTTCGGGGAGGGCATCCGCAATTGGATCCGGCTGCTCTACGCCAACATCGTTAGCGCAGTCTCGATCAACGGGTGGGAATCAGACAGTTTTCCTGTTAGATCTGGAGTCAGGCAGGGCTGCCCACTCTCTCCTGCCTTGTTCGTGTGCTGTGTGGAGCCCTTCGCTGCCTCCATCAGGAAGGATGTGAGCCTGAAGGGCGTGACTATCCCAGGCAGCGGAGGCCTTCAGGTCAAGATCTCCCTGTACATGGATGATGTCGCCGTCTTCTGCACCGATCGTCGGTCGGTGAGTAGGCTGTTGGACATCTGCGGCCAGTTTGAACTGGCCTCGGGTGCCAAAGTCAATAGGGGTAAGAGCGAGGTCATGTTCTTCGGGAACTGGGACGACCGCTCCTTCATCCCCTTCACCGTCAGGACAGACTACCTGAAGGTGCTGGGTGTTTGGTTTGGTGGAGCTGGGGCATGCACTAAGACTTGGGAGGATCGTATCTCCAAATTTAAGCAGTAGCTGGGCAGGTGGACGCTCCGGTCCCTCTCCATCACGGGTAAGAACCTGGTTGTCAGGTGCGAGGGGCTTTCGGTACTGTTGTATGTGGCGCAGGCCTGGCCTATTACCTGGACCTGCGCCGCTGCGGTCACCCGGGCCATCTTCCACTTCATTTGGGGTTCGAGGATGGACCGGGTCCGCAGAGACACCATGTACAAAGACCTGGGAAATGGGGGAAAGGGCGTACCGAACGCCACCCTCGCCCTGACGGCTACCTTTGTGTGTGGCTGCATCAAGCTGTGCGTAGATCCTCAGTCCGCAAACACCAAGTGTCACTACTTACTGAGGTTCTACCTGTCCCCGGTGTTGCGAAGGATGGGCCTGGCCTCGTTGCCGCGGAACGCTCCGAGTACTTGGACCGTTCCGTACCACCTGTCCTTCGTGGAGAAATTTTTGAAAGGAAACACCTTTGACCACAAGGCCGTCAGGCAGTGGTCAGCACGTAGTATCCTCGAGACCCTTCGGGAAAAGGAGAGGGTGGATCCCGTCGTGTGGTTCCCCACGCAGACTGCCAAAGTCGTTTGGCAGACTGCCTCATCGCCAGAACTTTCAAACAAGCACAAAGACATTGCTTGGCTGGTGGTGAGAGGGGCTCTGCCAGTGAGATCCTTTATGTTTGCCCGGAATCTCTGCACCACCGCACGCTGCCCTCGAGGTGGCTGCGGGGGGGACGAGACTGTTGATCACCTCCTTCTGGAGTGTGCCTATGTGCAGGAGGTCTGGAGGGGGATGCAGTGGTATTTGTCGAGGTTCGTCCCGAGCAGCTCCGTGACGCGGGACTCCGTGCTCTACGGGCTGTTTCCGGGGACGCACACCGAGACCAACATCAGCTGCGCCTGGAGGACCATCAATGCGGTGAAAGACGCTCTTTGGTCTGCCCGCAACTTGCTGGTCTGCCAGCTGAAAGAACTGACCCCGACCGAGTGTTGCAGACTGGCGCACTCCAAGGTCCAGGGCTACGTGCTGAGGGACGCGCTAAAGCTTGGGGCAGCCGCCGCCAAGGCGCGGTGGGGAAAGACCACCGTATGAGCCCCCTCGTCCAGAAAAGGGTAAAGAATCCTATCTGGTAACTGGGCCCAGTTGGTCAGGGGGCCAACTGGGACTGTGCGGGGTGACGACTGCCGGGGCGGTTTCTTTGCTTTGGTTTTTTTTTCTCTCTGTTTTGTTTTTTTTCCCTTTAGTTGGTGTACGTACCCCCGGGTAACCCGGAGTGGCTTGCATGACTGGGTAGGTGTATAAATGTTTTATTTTTTTGTACATTCTATGAATAAAGTATATTTTTTCAAATTAAAAAAAAAGGTGACGAAACGTCTGATAACTAACCTTCCAGCTCAGCGAGCAAACTCACATCCAAAACCTCAACCCGAGCTACAAATCTTCTCAGAACTCATTAGTCAGACCATTTGAGGGCTGGAGTTGAGATACTATGTTGGAGTTGTACAGGTTGTTGGTGAGGCCTCCTCAGGATTGCTGTGCCTCTGGTCTCCCTGTTATCAGAAGGATATTAAACTGAAGAGAGATCAGAAGGTATTTACCAGAATTTTGCCAGGAATGGAGGCTTTTAGTTCTAAGGAGAGGTAGATAGGCTTGGACTAGTTTCACTGGAGCATAGGAGGTTGAAGGGTGACCTTATTGAGGCTTCTAACATCATAAGAGGTTTGGCTAAATCAAAGGGCAGGTGTCTTTTCCATAGGGTGTGGGATTTCAAGATATGGGAGCAAATTTTGAAGGTGAGAAGAGAAAGATTTTAAAAAGATGGGACAATTTGTTTTACACAGAGTGGTTCCTCTGTGGAATTAACTTATAGAGGAAGTGGTGGATGTGGGTACAGTAACAATGTTTAAAAGGCATTTAGAGAAGTATGTAAGAACTATTTGGAGGGTTATGGGCCAATTGCAGGCAAGTGGAACTAGTTTATTTTGGGATTATATTCAGCATGGACTGGTTGGACTAAAGGGTCTGTTTCTATGCTCTGATTCTTCAGACTTAATAGAATACACAAAATTTTGCTTCTTAGTGGATGTTTGTGACAGCTCCAGGTTTTGAGCTAAAAATCTATTGCAGAGGAGCGATTTGAAATTTCCAAAGTATAAACTGGACACCAAGAAACTTGAATTCTTAACAGCTCACCTATTGGGACTTTTCAGTGAAAAAGGTGATCAATTAAATTTCTTTAACAGCCAATTTACATGCTAGTCTAAAGAAAACAAAACATCACCAAAAACATAGCCCAAGAAGAGCCCTGACATGTTAAAACAATTAGTTTCAAGTGTAGCACTTAGGAGGCATGTGCAACATTCCTTTCTAAAATGTGTTCAAAATTGTTTGGTAGCAATTCCTGTGTCTTAGGTAGAAGGTTATGTGCTCAAGTCCCAAGGACTTATGTGAAATAGTTCTGAGGAAGTGTTTTTGTAGATGTTGTCTTTTGAATGTGACCTTCAACTAAAGCTCTGTTCAAATGGGCATATAATCCCACAAGGCTCTTCAGGCCAGAGCAGTGCATTTCTCATGTTGTTCCTGACAATATTCCTTCCTCAGGCAGTTCCCAGAGTTTGAGGCTGACTCACTTTCACACCAGAAATTAGTTCTCTAGTGACTAAAGAGTCAAGTGCATGAACTACAGTGTCTGTCACAGGGAGGACAGATGATCGTCGTTGGAATGGGAGGATGGAATGCCTGAGTTGCTATGTACTCCTTTTTCTACCAACAGTTTTCTGTTCAGTTTGCCATCAACAATGAGATTCAAGGTTTTCACATGGAGGCTTTCCCTCCCTTTTTCCAAAAAAAACAAGATATAGGGTACTTGTGGCACACTGGTAATGTCCCAGTAATGGTAATGGACTGGGTGGCCCATGTTGAAGTCTCACCTGCTCCAGAGATGTGTAATATCATTTCTGAACAGGTTGATTAGAAAAATAGGTTAATTTTTAAAAATTAAGACACTATATCCTCCCCCTCACTTTTGATGGTTTGCATTGCCCTTAACGGGCTTTGTATGTAAATATTGAATTTGCTACATAAGTATTTTTATTTACGGTGGTATGAGTTGGGGAAAAACAGAAGCAAAAAAAATCCCAGTGATTTAGGTTGTGGGAAGGTCACTCGGTTGTGCCTGATAACACTTATGGGTAGAAAAAAATAGACGATTTGAAGTAGATGTTGACACATTCACGACACCCCAAAACACAAGCTTCTCAGCATGAAATTCCAATCGCATATGTGAAAAAAGAATGAAGACATGACCCTGGCCCACTTTTTATCCTTACTCTATTCAACTTTGATTTTTGTGCATTGCAAACTTCAGCAATTAACTTGGCATGTCTTTGTTACCCTTTAAAATTTACACATCTTTTTCTGAATTTTCCATCCTCTTGCATCTCAACTATTGCTGCTGCTTCTTAGTCAGTTTTATAAATAGCACTATTTCAGATTTAAGAAAATAATATAATCAAATATCTCTTGGTTGAAATCCCATTCTTCAGTGTCAAGGTACAACTCTTCATTGATTTTGCTTTGTAACCTACCAACCTCATGTAAAACATACTAGGTAGCCTCCATCTTTCGGTTGTGGGTCCCCAGGCTGTCGGATATATCAAATTCTAAATTATAACAAAATCAATTAGCTTCTTTGAAAACCAAAGCAAGGATGTACTAACGTCTACAAGTACCAATTTATCACTGCTCCAATTTATATGGTGCAGTGGCAGAGTCAAAACACTAGATTTGTAATAATGTAATTAAAGAAGTATAATGTAAACTTAAGACAAGAAGGGGTTGATCCTGGAAAAAAACATAGGTGATAAAATAACTGTTTTACTTTGTATAGATCATAAGGCATGTCATAAAAAGGGAGTAAGGCAAAAGATGGAAAATTACAGGCCAATTAGCCTGACCTCTGTCGTGGGTAAGAATTTGGAGTCCACTGTAAAGGATGAGATTTCTGAATATTTGGCAGCGTATGGTAAAGTAGGGCAAGCCAGCATGGTTTCATCAAGGGGAGGTCATGCCTGACAAATCTTCTAGAATTCTTTGAGAAAGTAACGAGCCGGGTAGACCTAGGAGAGCTGATGGATGTTAGCTACCTGAACTTGAAGCAGGCTTTTGACAGGGTGCTACAGAGGAGGCTGCAGAGTAAGATAAGGGCCCATGGTGTTAGAGGCTAGGTGCTAACATGGATAGAAGATTCGCTGTCTGGCAAAAAGCAGAGAGTGGGGGTAAAAGGGTCTTTCTCAAGATGGCAGCCGGTGACAAGTGGGACCACAACTTTTCACTTTGTACATTAATGATCCAGATGAAGGAACTGTCAGCATTCTGGCTAAGTTTGCAGGCGATACAAACGTAGGTGGAGGGACAGGTAGTATTGAGGAGGTGGGAGGCTGCAGAAGGACTTTGACAGGTTAGCAGAGTGAGCAAAGAAGTGGCACACGGAGTACAATGTGGGCAAGTGTGAAGTCATGCACTTTGGTAAGAAGAATAAAAGCATGGACTATTTTCTAAATAGGGAGAAAATTCAGAAGTCTGAAGTACAAAGAGACTTGGGAATTCGAGTCCAGGCTTCCCTCAAGCTAAACTTGCAGGTTGAGTCAGTAGTCAGGAAGACAAATGCAATGTTGGCATTTATTTTGAGAGGACCTGAATATAAAAGCAAGGATGTACTCCTGAGGCTTTCTAAGGCTCTGGTCAGGCTACGTGGAGTATTGTGTGCAGTTTTGGCCTATATCTCAGGAAGGATATACTGGCCCTGGAGCGGATTCGGAGGAGGTTCACGAGAATGGTCCCAGGAATGGAAAGCTTAATATATGAGAAATGTTTGAGGACTCTGGGACTATACTCATTGGAGTTTAGAAGGATGAGGGGGGTATCTAATTGAAACTTACAGAATACTGAATGGCTTGGACAGAGTCAATGTTGGAAAGTTGTTTCCATTGTTAGGAGAGACTAGGACCTGATGGCACAGCCTTAGAGTAAAGGGAACACCTTTTAGAACAGAGATAAGGAAAAACTTTTTCAGCCAGAGACTGGTGAATCAATGGAATTCACTGCCACAGAAGGCTGTGCAGACCAGGTCATTGAGCATGTTTAAGACTGAAATAAATAGGTTCTTGATTATCTAGCGGATCAAGAGTTATATGGAGAAAGCGGGAGAAGCGGGTTGAGGAACTTATCAGTCATGATTGAATGGCAGAGTTACACGATGGGCCAAATGGCCTAATTTCTGCTCCTATGTCTTATGGTTACATGGTCATTTAGCCTAACTTGTTTTTGGATAAGTGAACCAATCTACAATCCTTCCAATATCTTTTCTGAACAGATATTACCCTGTTGTTCAATACCTCACTTTCTGATAAATTCAGATATCACAACTTTGAACTTATGCCTTTCCTTTCCATTTTGATTTAACTAGGAGTGTTCGACTAGATTCCACTCTTCTACAATTTTATTATTATATGTTTATACAAGACTTTTGAAATATCCAAACTTTTCTCATTGTTGCTAAAATTCTGGCTTGTGACGTTTTTGTTCAGCCTGATGCCTTTTCCCTGTATTAATTTTGGGACCTGAATGTTTGTTTATTTAATGACCCACTTGGTGTCAAACAGGCCCACATGTGGTTCAAATTACAGGTGATTTCTTCAACTACATTTTCCTGGATATTAGATAACAAAGTGTGGAGCTGGACGAACACAGCAGGCCAAGCAGCATCTTAAGAACACAGAAGTTGACGTTTTGGGCCTAGACCCTTCATCAGAAATGGTGGAGGGGTAGAGGATTCTGAAATAAATAGGGAGAGAGGGGGAGGCGGACTGAAGATGGATAGAGGAGAAGATAGGTGGGGAGGTAGGGAGGGGATTGGTCAGTCCAGGGAGGACGGACAGGTCAAGGGGGCGGGATGAGGTTAGTAGGTAGGAAATGGAGGTGCGGCTTGAGGTGGGAGGAGGGGATAGGTGAGAAGAAGAACAGGTTAGGGAGGCGGGGACAAGCTGGGCTGGTTTTGGGATGCAGTGGGGGGAGGGGAGATTTTGAAGCTTGTGAAATCCACATTGTTACGATTGGGCTGCAGGGTTCCCAAGCATAATATGAGTTGCTGTTCCTGCAACCTTCAGGTGGCATCATTATGGCACTGCAGGAGGCCCATGATGGACATGTCGTCTAAGGAATGGGAGGGGAAGTTAAAATGGTTTGCGACTGCGCCATTTTAACTCCCCCTCCCATTCCTTAGATGACATGTCCATCCTGGGCCTCCTGCAGTGCCATAATGATGCCACCTGTAGGTTGCAGGAACAGCAATCATATTCCACTTGATAACTAAATAGGTCTATTGGTCATGTAAGGTAATGATTCTAAACACAAATATTATGCATACAAATTTGGTGCTAACATTCAGAATTAAAATTAGGTAAATACGAGTAAACAGGCACTCCACTACCAATGGATACAATCAAGACATATCCTAATCAGATATTAGTGATCCTGTCATCTCATAGTGATGCTGGAGAAGCAAGTGACTAATGGGAAGGAGGAATTGAAGGAAATTAGTGTCAGTTGAAAGAAAGGTTTTGAATCTGAAAGCTGATAAATCTCATTCTAAGGGTTCTAAAGAGATGGCAATGGAATCAGTAGATGTGTTGATTGCCATCTTCCTAAATTCTGTAGATTCTGGAACAGGCCAGTTTTGAGAGTGGCAAATAGAACTTCCTATTTAAAAAGGGGGGGAATGGGAGAACAGGGTACATAGAACAATGTAGCACAGGATCAGGCCCTTCACCCTTCCAAGCCTGTGTGACACATTTTGCCTTCCCAATTAGAACCATTTTCACTGACAGGATCTGTATCTCTCTATTCCCTTCCTATTCATGTACTTGTCCAGGTGCTTCATGAAATCTGCTATTCTATCTGCTTCCACCACCACCTCTGGCAATGCATTTCAGGCACTCACCACCCTTTGTGTGGAAAAGCTTGCCTTGCATATCTCTCTTAAACTTACCCTCTCACACCTTGAACCTGTATCCCCTAGTAATTGACACCCAACACCTGCAAAAAAGCCTTATACTTTACACTGTATCCATTGTCATTCACAATCTTAAACTTCTATCAAATCACCCCTCAACCTCAATTCCAGTGAAAACAAAAGTCCCTCTTCCACAGTTACATTGGCAGCATCGCCCACCTCTTCCTCCACTACATTGATGACTGTATTGGTGCTGCTTCATGCTCCCATGAGGAGCTCGAACAGTTCATCCTCTTCACCAATGCCTTTCACCCTGACCTCAAATTCACCTGGACCATTTCTGACACCTCCCTCCCCTTCCTGGTCCTCTTAGTGTCCTTCTCCGGCAACCGACTTAGCACCAACATCCATTTCAAATTCACTGACTCCCACAGCTACCTGGACTACAGTCCCTCTCACCCACCCTCTTGCAAAGATGCAACCCCATACTCCCAATTCCTCCACCTCAGCCACATATGTTCCTACGATGAAGCGTTCTGCTCCTGGACATTCCAGAAGTTCTACTTCAAGGACCGTAATTTCCCCCTCTCGTGATTCACAACACCTCACTTCCATCTCCTGCGTTTCCTGCACTTCTGCCCTCAAACCCCCTCCCCCCAACATTAATAAGAATAGAGTCCCCCGGTCCTCTCATACCACCCCACCAATCTCTAAATCCAATGCATCATCCTCTGCCATTTTTGCCACCTGCAATCAGACCCTACCACCAAAAAGATACTTTCTTCCCCACCCCTATCTGCTTTCCATAGGAACTGCTCACTTGCTACACTCGTCAGCTCCACACTCCCCACCAGACCTGGCACTTTTCCCTTCAACTGCAGCAAGTGCTACCCCTGACCCTACATTTCCCTTTTTACCTCTGTCCAAGGCCCCAAACAATCATTTCAAATTCAGCAGGGATGCACCTGTACATCTTCTAACATGGTCTACTGCATCCATTGCTCCCAATATGGTCTCTATATTGGAGAGAAGAAGCACAGACTAGGTGACCAATTTGCTGAGCATCTGTTCTCTGTACATACCAATCAACGCTTTCTGGTTGCGTCCCACTCCCACTCCCACATGTCCATCCTGGACTGCTTTCACTGTCAAAATGAGGTCAAACATAAACTGGAGGAACAGCACCTTGGGAGCACACTAACCAATGGCTTCAACATAGAGTTCACCAGCTTCAAAATCTCCCCACCGCCAGCCTCATCCCTTGTCCAGACCTCCCTCTCAACCCCTCCTCGACCTATCCTAACCAGTGCATCTTCCTTCTCAGCTATCTACTACACCCTTCCACTGGTCAATCTCTACAACCTGCTACCTGCATTCACTGATCACCACCGCACCTACTTTCCCCCAGCCCCACACCCCTCATCCTATTTATTTCTGAGATCCTTTCTCCCTCCCCAATCCTGATGAAAGGTCCAGACCCAAAACATCAAGTTTGCTGCTCCTCTGATGCTGCTTGACCTGCTGTGTTCCTCCACCTCCACATTTTATTGACTCTGCCTTCCAACATCTCCTTCTCCAGGCTATCCAACCTTTCTTCATAGCTAAAATCCCCCATACCAGGCAACATCCTGGTAAACCTATTCTGTACCCTCTGCAAAGCATCCACATCTTTCTGGTTGTGCGGTGACCGGAACTGTGCGCAACATCCAAATGTGGCCTAATTAAAATTCTATAAAGCTGCAGCATAACTTGTCTATTCTCATACTCACTGCCCCTTCCAATGAAGACAATCATGCCATAAGCCTTTTTTTTTAAACTACGTTATCTACCTGAGCTGCCACCTTCAGTGATTTGTGGACTTGCATACTTAGATCCTTCTGCATATCAATACTCCTAAGGGTTCTGCCATTCACAGTATATTGCAGATAGATTAGACTAACATCAGTTACAGGGAATATGCTAAAGTATTATTGTTTAGGGATTTATAAAATATTGACAGGATTACGCAAAGCCAACATAAATCATATTTAATAAACCAACAAAAATATATAAGGGAGAGCCCAAGAATACAAAGTTTGAAGCTGGATGAACACAGCAGGCCAAGCAGCATCTTAGGAGCACAAAAGCTGACATTTCGGGCCTAGACCCTTCTTCAGAGAGGGGGATGGGGAGCGGGTTCTGAAATAAATAGGGAGAGAGGGAGAGGCAGACCGAAGATGGATAGAGGAGAAGATAGGTGGAGAGGAGTGTGTAGGTGGGCAAGTAGGGAGGGGATAGGTCAG
Source organism: Stegostoma tigrinum (assembly GCF_030684315.1). NCBI lineage: Eukaryota > Metazoa > Chordata > Chondrichthyes > Orectolobiformes > Stegostomatidae > Stegostoma > Stegostoma tigrinum. Next base: position 23,737,094 of record NC_081380.1, read on the forward strand.
TCCGGGGAGGACGGACAGGTCAAGGGGACGGGATGAGGTTAGTAGGTAGGAAATGGAGATGCGGCTTGAGGTGAGAGGAGGGGATAGGTGAGAGGAAGAACAGGTTAGGGAGGCGGGGATGAGCTGGACTTGTTTTAGGATGCAGTTGGGGAGGGGCGATTTTGAAGCTTGTGAAGTCCACATTGATACCATTGGGCTGCAGGGTTCCCAAGCGGAATATGAGTTGCTGTTCCTTCAACCTTCAGGTGGCATCATTGTGGCACTGCAGGAGGCCCACGATGGACATGTTGTCTAAGGAATGGGAGGGAGAATTAAAATGGTTTGCAACTGGGAGGTGCAGTTGTTTATTGCAAACCGAGCGGAGGTGTTCTGCAAAGCGGTGCCAAAGCCTCCGCTTGGTTTCCCCAAATAGAGGAAGCCACAACAGGTACAGTGGCTATAAGGGGGACCCAGTGTTTGTGGGGTATTTGGATTTTTTTGAAAGCATTTGATCCCATGTATGAAGTTAATGCACAATATTAAAGCATATAGAATTTGTGGTCAGATGTGGGCATGGATTGAGATTGATTAGCAGACAAGAAACAGACTAGAAATAAATGGGCCTTTGTTCAAGTGGAAGGTGGTGACTAGTAGGGCACTGCAGGGATTACTACTCAAATTCCAGCATTTCACAATATATATCAATGATTTGGATGTGGGAACCAAATACAATATATACAAGTTTACTAATAGCACAAAACCTTGGGAGTTTTGAGGAGGCGCCTGTTTCATCCATTGCTGCCACACTGCTTCCACTTTGCAATGTGGCAGCAATTGATCTCCGGTTTTTCTAGGCCTAATTTTGCAGCCTGCTCCTTTCTATTGTAATTCCTTCAAGGCTTTTGTTTGCAAGAACTCTCTCGTGACTTCCTGATTGCTAATGTATCTAACATGATGCAGACTTGGATTTGCATAGTTTTCACTCTCTCTATATGTGAAGGCTCTGTTCCTTTTTTAAGGTGAGGTCTAGGTTAAAAGCATAAGAACAGGAGTAAGTCATTCATTCCCTCCAACCTGTTCCACCCGTTAATGATTTTCAAGGCTGATCTGGTGCCTAAATACAAATACCTGCCTATGGCTCACATCTCTTAAATGTTTGTTAAGCAAAGATATTATCTAGCATAATAGGTGGAATTCTGATTCCCCTCCATTACAGTAGAACAATGGCATCATTGAAATTTTGGAGCCACTTCTTTATTTCAACTGTGATAAATATCAGTGCTTGGGTCAGCTAACTCAATGTTCCAGCACCACCAGAATAACAGATTAAACTAGCAGACACATGGAATCCTTTCAATTAGAAAAGTAGACATAACCTCCTGCTATTTCTATAGCTAGTTTTGGAGTGCATTTTCACATTCAAAAACCTTAAACTAATATTCAAAACATATTACTCTACATTATAACATAGCACTTATGATTTGTCCATCAAAATAAAATTATTGTATCAAAGATAATTTTTTAGCTTATGAATTAGAAGCAGAAACTGGCCACATGGCGCCTTGAGCCTGCTTCACCATTCAAAAACATTTGATATGATTTGCAACTTCAATTCCATATTCCCGCCAACAACCAATAATCTTTTATGCCTTTGCCTTTCAACAATCTATTTCTGCCTTAAAAATGGTAAAAGACCCTGATTCCCCTGCCTTCTGTTGAACAAAGTTTCACAGAATCTCAACCCTCTGCGATAAAAACATAATCTTCATTTCTGTACTAAATGGGTGACCACTCATTTTAAACAGTGATTCCCTTGTCCTAGATTCTCCCTCAGAGGAAATATTCTTCCCACATTCATCCTGTCTAGATCCATTAGGACCTTATATGTTTCAGTCAAGTGACCTTTTAGTATTCTAAACTCCCGTGGATACAACCCTAGCCTGTCCAAGCTTTCTTCATACGACAAACTGCCCTGTCCAGGTATTACGTTGGTAAACCCTCTCCAAACTGCTTCTAACACATTTCCACCCTTCCTTAAATAGGGAGGGCCATATTGATCACAGATGTGATCTGACTAATAGACTGTTATTGAAGCATAACCTCCAAACCGTTTGAGTCAAATTCCTCCTAGAAAAAGCAATAACATTCTGTTAGCTTTACTAATTCCTTGCTGTAATTGTACATTATTAACTTTTTATAATTTATGCATTAGGACATTTAGTTCATTCTGCATGAGTGCTGCAACCTCTTACAATTCAAGTGTTTCTTTTTTAATACTTCTTCACAAAATGGACAATTTCACATTTTCCATACAACACTCAATTTGCCAGATCTTTATCCACTTTCTACAACAATCTATATCCCTTTGACACCTCTTTACAACTTGGTTCCTACCTACCTTTGCATCTTCAGAAAATTTAACAACCACATATTTGGTCTCTTCATCCAAGTAATTCATAACAATTCCTGGTTTGCCAAGCAACTGGACTTTGTCTCTATTGATAGGTTGTTGGAGAGCTGCCAGACAATAGTATTTCTGCAGTCCTACAACCTTTGAGAGATTGTACAGTACCTCAGACAAACCTGGCTGTTGCTCCTGTGTTTGCTTGAGTACAGTGGTAGCAATGTGTGCTATCTATAAGATGCACAGCAAAAATTCACCATGGCACCTTCTAGCTTGCAACCTTACCTAGAAGAGAAAAAGCAGCTGATACATGGGAACTGATACCATGTCAGGTTCCTGTACAAATTTTGATTCATCCAGTCCAAACAGTCACACAACACAGAAACAGACCCTTTGGTCCAACTCCTTTGCACTGACCGGATATCCCAATCAGATGTAGCCCCGTTTGCCAGCATTTGGCCCATATCCCTCTAAACACTTCCTATTCGTATACCCATCCAGATGCGTTTTAAATGTTGTAATTGTACCAGCCTCCTCCACTTCCTCTGGCAACTTGTTTCATGCATGTGCTACACTCTGCATGAAAATGTTACCCCACAGGTCCTTTTTAAATCCTTCACCTCTCACCTGAAACCTATGTCCTCTAATTTTGCACTCACCACCCTAGGAAATAGACCTTAGCTATTCAGCCTATCCATGCCCCTCATGACTTATAAACCTTTATAAGGTCACCCCTGAGCCTGCCTACTCCCAGGAAAAAAGCACCAGCCTATTCAGTTCTTTCCAATAGTTCAAACCCTCCAAGTCTGACAACTTCCTTGTAAATCTTTTCTGCACCCTCTCAAGTTTAAGAACATCCTTCCCATAGAAGAGCAACTGGAGATGTATGCAGTATTCTAAAATTGACTTCACCAATATCCTGTACAGCTACAACATGATGTCTCGACTCCTATACTCAGTGTTCTTATCCATGAAGGCAAACATGCCAATCACCTTCACCATGCTGTCTATCTGTGACTCCACTTTCAAGGAACAATGCACCTGCACCCCTAGGCCTCTTTGGCAATACCGGCCAGAGCCCTACCGTTAACTATATAAGTCCCATTCTAGTTTGTCTTACCAAAATGCAGCATCTCATTTTTATCTAAATTAAATACCATCTGCCTTTCCTCACTCCATTTGTCCGTCTGATCAAGGTCTCATTGCACTCAGGTAATTTTCTTCATTGTTCACTACACCACCTATTTTACTGTCATTTGCAAACTATCTATGCCTCCAATGTTCACATCCAAATCATTTATATAAATACTGAAAAGCAATGAACCCAACACCAATCCTTGTGGAACACCATTGGTACAGGCCTCCAGTCCAAAAAGTAACCAAATCCCTGCCACCAGCCTCTGTCCCTGACCTTCAAACCAATTTTTCATTTGGCTAGTTCCCTCAGATCTCAAGTGATCTAACCTTACTAACCAGTCTATCATGTGTTGTTAGAGCTATGTTACATTTCTTTCTCAGTTACTGGGTCAAAACCTTGGAACTCCCTACAAGTCCTGTGGGTCTGTTTACAACTTCATGGCCTGCAGCAGTCAATAATACAACTTGACACCTTTTCCTTACAATAATAATGAATGGTCTACCTGTGATACTCCCATCCACAAATTAATAAAATAAAAGTCGGCTAATGGAATTTTCAGAAAACTGAGGGATTAACTTTGAATGGTTGCATAACATTGTGACGCAGTTGGCAACTCGGAGTAATTCTGGGGGATTCCTGTATAATTCTGCACAAATGCAGCACAATGTATAAATGTTTGGGGTCGCCTGTTATGATAAGAATCTTAGATTTAATAACCTGTATCTTTTTGGTAATTTAGTGCATTAGTTGTTTACTTGTCACTGTTCCTTGATTTAAGGATGACATCTATTCGGGATCACAAATTTATGCCATGGTTCTTCATGATTAAAGAGGCTAATTCTCAATCCCATGATTTTTTTGCATGTAGGGTGGGACTTCTCTTGATGTAGTGAGTTCTGAAATTTAGGATTTGTTTCCTTTTCTTTCCTTCTCTGTCACTACTCTGTCTCAATATTAAGATGTTTGGAATCAGAATGCTGTTGGGTTAATAGACAAGTTGTTTGGAATCTTATAGGGATTTAAGTGATGTGAGCCATAGTAAGATCTGTGGCAGAATCACAGGAGACTGGCAAGGCCTATCTTGATATCAGTTAAACTTGCTGCATCTTTTATACATTTACCAAATGTTGAGGCATTTATCTCACTAGACATCTGTGAGTTGCTAATTAAAAATGTTTTTAGCTTGTTAAATACCTTATTAATGGCACATCTCGCCTCATAAATCTTCAGCTTCCTATCTTACCAACACACTGAGTAAGTTAGACATTTAGAATTCTCAACATGGATGTCAAAGCAGGTACCTAGCAGCTTCAACTGGCCACTTGCTCCAAAGGTCCTTTAAATTGGAAACTGGGGACCAACAGGTCATACCATGTTTCATTGGTACCAGCTACAAACACTCATCTTCCATGGCCATTGGCATCTGATATGTACAAGCCTCTAAGAACCCTCATGGTACATCTCCAATCTACTGACAGGACAATTCAGCACTTCAAAACTGCATCCTATCAGTTTCCTCTCAGTCACTTCTACTGAATGAGAGTCCTCCATGCATTGACATCCAGAACTTCAATCTGAGCTACAAATCTTCTCAAAACTCGCCATTGACATCTATGTTGCTTTTCATGAGGGAAGATTTTGGGGGTTGTTAAAATGCTTAGTTAATCCTCCTTTCTTTCAGTTACCTTGAGCTGGGTGAAGAAGGTTTGCTTTGGTATTTGGAACTCAGGCATCTTGAACACATTGTCGCCCCAGTGGAGTTTGTTTGAGGAGATCATGGCCTCTAAGTTGGTACATTTAGCTGCTTTAAGGATGTTGATGTCCTCTCAACTGATGCAGAAAATCCATCTCAAATGTGTTGACTGTACTTCTCAGAGATCTTGAGGCAGCATCAATGCATAGTCCATGTTTCAGAGCCATATAGAAGAGTTGGAAGGATGACTGCCTTATACACAAGGACCATGGTATCAGCACGGATGACTGAGACAACAAACATTCTCATCCTTGGGTGTCTGAAGGTGGCACTTGCAGGTTTGGTGCAATGTTGAATCTCCACAGTGATATCAGCCTTAGATGAGAGGTAGCTTTCCAGGTAGGAGAGATTTTCCACATTTGCAGGATTTCTCCGATGAGCTTAATGGAGGGACAGACTGGAACTTGACCTGGGTTGGATTGGTAAAGGATTTGAGTCTTCTGGAGTTTGAAGCTGAGACCAATTCTCCAGGATGCTTCTGCAAAGGTATTAATTGAACCTTGAAGATTCTGTTCTGAGACAGCAGAATATTATTGTCATTCACATGCTAAAGTTCCACAAGCAATGTCAGTGTCATTTTCTTCTTGGATTTCAACTGGATGAGATTGAAAAGTTTTCTGTCCATTCTGTAGGCAGTGTACACACCACCGGGAAGTTTGTTCTAGACAAGATGAAGAATGTGGCAATAAAGGCGGATGAAAGTGTGAGGACAGTGACTGATCCCTACTTGACCCTGTCTAGACCTCAAAAGATTCTAACAAATTGCTATCACTGAGGACCATCACCAATATCTTGTCATGGTGGACACAGATGTTGATGAATTTCATTGTCATAATTTGCCATAGCACTCCCCTAGTTGATAGAGTCAAAAGCCTTGGTCAGGTTAATGAAGGCCACATCGAGTGGCTGGTGTTGTTCTTGACTTTTCTCTTGGAGTTGCCAAGCAGTGAAAATCATGTCCATGGTTCCACAGTTTGGTCAGAAACCACACTGACTTTCAAAAAGGATTTCCTCCGAGACTGGGAGCAGGTGCCTAGCAAGGATTTGGGCGATTTTCCCAGGAATGAATAGTAGAGATTTCCTTGGTAATTCCCACAGACCCCTCTGGCCAGTATCCATTTGATCAGCATTGATTTCTTCTTTGCCCCAGATTTACATGAACAATTGATAGAGATGATGGGTAAGCTCTGCCACTCCAAGTTCGAAAATCTCCATTGGAATCCTGTCCGCTCCATTGCCTGACAAGATCATCCCTGTTGGGGGATTTCCGCAAACAAGACCTCAGCAATGATTGTATTGTAGTTTGAGTTCTTTGACGTGTTTTGTCCGCTGGAGGCTGACGCTTTCTCTGTCTGTTGAAAGGGTGTCATCCTTACCATTCACTAGTTTGAGGCAAAGGATGTTGGGGTCATATATTGCCTTGATGGCATGACCATAGAGTACTCATTGCATTGGGACATATTCACTTCAGTTGGTTTTATATTGTAGTCACATTGGAATAATCCTTGTCTAACTGAAGACCAGGATGCCCAGGCTAATTTATACAGTTATTCAACAATGCATGACAAAGCATGAAACTTGTTATGAATGGAAGACAATGGAATTATGGGGAAAGTGCTAGAATAGGTACAGAATTGGCTGAGTGACAAGAAACAGAGGATGGAGGTGGATGGAAAATTTCAGATCGTGGAGATGATTTGCACTGATTGTCCATGCCTTTCCATAGATTGCCATCTTGCTGTGGTGGAGATGCTTGAGTGTTCTATTAATCTCGAGTGAAATTGTCAGACGTTCTCAACTCCTGGCAGAGCCAGTCACGACATTATGGTTGAAGGGGGCGGAATCAGACAAAGCACAATCCAATGCAAGTCTTTAATGGTGATCCAAAAGGAAGATATTCATGTGGTATGAATGGCTGTGACGATGGTTGAAGGCTGCAGTAGTTGGGAGATCATTAGTTGTCAAGTTTTCCTCGCACTGGAACTGGATTTACCTTCTGTCTAGGACCATGTATCTGTTGATATGCAACAACGTTCCCATGTTAAAAGATGCCTCGCACAAGGCACCTACTTGAAGGAAGTCAAACGCCCCCACACACACCACACAAGCCCTTCAGTAATCAGCAAGACGAGATTGTGACAGGATTGAGAGATCTGGAAGTCCCTAGCTTTGTATCAGCATATAGGAAGTGGAGTTTTACTCAGACGTTTCACACTCTGAAAAGGAGAAAGAGAGCATTTCGGCAACTTTCTTCACAACTAAGCAGTCCTCTTCAGAATCCACTCTGCTCACTTCACAAGGGGAAAGTGCTAGAAAATGTGCCCTAAACGTAGTCTTTTCTGTCACTAACCTGGCTGGAAAACCAAATCTAGCAGGGACATTTATCTGTGGTCTGAGAAGTCAAAGTGAAACTCCATTTCAAAACCTAGAATGTACAAAACCTCACAGACAATGAGCAAAACAATCATTCAGATCAAAGAATTAGCCTTGTTGTCCTCAAACTCAAGCACTCTGACACAGATGTCACTGCCCTGCAGAAGACTCGGTGCAGGTGGAGGGTTGCTGAGGGAAGAAGGTAATGGTTAGATTTTCTGGAGAGGAAAGCATAACGATCAATTTGTGTTGCTAGGAATTGAATTCGCTGCCAAGAATGAACATAGCATCAATGATCACTTTGTGTCTCTCTGACTAAAAATTGTCACAAACAGGCAGATCTTGAGTGCATTTGCTCCAACCCTTGATGCCTCAAATGAGTCCAAAGAGAGCTTTTTCTAAACATCGTACTCACCAAGATCCCCAAAGAATATCAAGTGATCCTCCTCAGAGACTTCAGTGCCAGGGTTGGAAACGAGCCCAACTCTGGAAAGATATAATAATAATAAAAGGAATTGGGAATTACAGCACAAATGGGATTCTCCTGTTCACCAAATATGTAGAACATGAGCTGGTCATCACCAGCATGCTTTATGATAGAACAGACAAGTTCAAGATTTCTTGCAGGCACCCACGATCAAAGCATTGGCACATGATTGATTACATCATCATTCAATCCCAAGACCTTAAGGATATCCTTGTCACCAAAGCAATGACCGATGCAGATGACTGCTCAACACACTACCAGCTCTTTTGCTTCTCAATATCCATCAAATGCCACCAGAAGCAACTGAAGATAAAGATGTAGTTCATAAAATACCTCAAAGTTGAATGACTTCAAGAATCAAACAAGCTAGCAAACTTCCAACGATGTCTTCACCAAAATCTCCAAAGAGTTCATTTTGATGGAGTGTAGGAAATTTGGAAAGAGCTGAAGACAGCCATCATCCCATTACTGTGAAGAAAACATTGGCAACTAGACCAGGAAACATCAGGAGAAGTTTGACAGGAAAGATCACATCATCCAAGATCTCATTGACATAAAGATGAAAGCTGTCTCTGCCTGACAATAATGACACCAACAACGAGGCAAAGAGAACTCGCCAAACAACAAAGGTGGAGTTACAGAAGACCTAGGGCAATCAATAACCAATGGTGGTCTGAGAGCTAAAGACCTGCAACTCCTTGCTGACAAGCATGACACTTGGGGTTTCTTCAGTACTAACAGGTAATATTGTTATTATAAAACTGTCATTCAAAATATGAGATCATCTCTAAGTTTTTTGGGTCAGTGGTTTTCAAATGAATTATTAATTGATATCCTGTCCCTTATTCACACAGGTACTGTCAGATGAACTTGTCATTTATCTTGATACTTACGGAATTCTCATGTTAAATAATCGCTGCTGTGTTTGAATACATAATGCTAAGTACCAACCAAAAGAAAATAATATGTTGCAGAAAACATTTTGAGATGAGATGGCAAGGTACTTTATAAGTGCTAATATTCCTTTTGGTTAATATATTTAATCAGTGATGAGTTAAATAAAGGATTTATATTTTGCAACCAAAATACAAAGTTATGCAATTGTCTGTAAATGACTGCCACTCCTGACAATAAACATAGAATATATAAATAATTTGTTTTTGTCATAATATTGGAACAGGAGGATTACTATGAAGATAAGGAAATGAAGTCCCTCAGTCCTGAATTAATAATAGTTTTTTGTTGATAATAATATCTTTAAAGTTTTTCATTTTCCATGAATATTCTCTTGGCTGAGTAGTTCAATCAATAATGCTAAGATATCCTGTTGTATGCATGTAGTAATGCATCATTTTGGACCTGATAGCCTAATGGTATTATTGCTAGACTAATAATCTAGGAGCCCAACTGATGTTCTGGGGAATTGGATTCAAATCCCACCACAGCAGATGGTGGAATTGGAATTTTCTTAAAAAGTCTGGAATTTAAGGATCTACTGATCACCATGAAGTCATTGCCAATTATTGCAAAAACCTATCTGGTTCACTAATGTCCTTCAGGGGACGAAATCTGCCACCCTCACCTGGTCTGGCCCACATGTGCCTCCAGACCCACAGCATTGAGGTTGACTCTGAACTGCCATCTGAAATGGCCTAGCAAGCCATTCAGATGTACCAATTGCTACAAAGACTCAAAAAAATGAAACTGTTCAGATCACAGTGCATCAACCTCGGCACTGGAAAAGATAACGACGGAAATAGCCCTGTTGACCGTGCAAAGTCCTCCTCACTAACATCTGGAGGTTAGTGCCAAAATTGGGAAAGCTGTCCCACAGACTAGTTAAGCCACACCCTGACGTAGCCATACTCACAGAATCATACCTTACAGACAAGGACCCAGGCATTATCGTCACCATCCCTGGATATGTCCTGTATCACTGGCAGGACAGACCCAGCAGAGGAGGCAGCACAGTGATATACAGTCAGGTGGGTGTTGCTCTTGGAGTCCTCAACATTGACTCTGGACCCAATGAAGTGTCATGGCTTCAGGTTAAATATGGGCAAGGAAATCTGCTGATTACCACATACCGTCCTCCTTCAGCTGATGACTCAGTATTCCTCAATGTTGAACAGCAGTTAGAGGAAGCTCTGAGGATGGCAAGGGCACCAAATGGTGGTGGGATTTCAATGTCCACCACCAAGAATGGCTTGTCAGCAGTACTACTGATTGAGCTGGTCTGGTCCTAAAGCACATAGCTGCTAGACTGGATCTGCAGCAGGTGGTGAGGGAACCAACAAGAGGGAAAAACATTCTTGACCTTATCCTTACTAATATACCTGCTGCAGTTGCATCTGTCCATGACAGTATTGGTAAGAGTGACCACCACACAGTCCTTGTGGAGACGAAGTCCTGCCTTCACGTTGAGAATAACCTCCATCGTATTGTGTGGCACTATCATCATGCTAAATGGGACAGACTTCACATAGATCTAGCAACTCAAGACTGGCCAGCCATGAGGCTCCCTTGGCCATCAATTCTGCTGCTCTTGTACTTCAGCACAATCTGTAACTTCACAGCCCGGCATATCCCCCACTCAACCATTACCATCAAGCCAGGGCCTAAACCCTAGTTCAATGAAGAGTACAGGAGGGCATACTAGGAGCAGCACCAGTCATTTCTGAAGATGAGATATCAACCTGGTGAAGCCACCAAATAGAACTACTCACGTGCCAAAAGGCAAAAGCAGCAAGTGATAGAGCTAAGCATCAGATCTAAGTTCTGCACTCCTGCCACATCCAGTCATGAATGGTGGTGGACAATTAGACAACTCACTAGAGGAGGAAGGTCCCCAAATATCCCCATCCTTAATGATGGAAGAGCCCAGCACATCAGTGCAAAAGATAAGGCTGAAGCATTTGCAGATATCTTCAGTCAGAAGTGCTGAGTGGCTGATCCATGACAGCCTCCTCCATTGGTCCCCAGCATGACAGATACCAGTCTTCAGCCAAGTCAATTCACCCCACATGATATCAAGAAAAAATTGGAGACACTGGATAGTGCAAAGGGTACAGGCCCTGATAATATTCTGGCAATAGTACTGAAGACTTGTGCTCTAGAACATGCCACTTCCCTAGCTAAGCTGTTCCAATACAGCTACAACACTGGTATCTACCCAATGTGGAAAATTACCCAAGTATGTCCTGTACACACAAAGCAGGACAAATCTAACCCTGCCAACTACCACCTCATCAGTCTGCTCTTGAACATCGATAAGGTGATGGAAGGTGTCATCAACTGTGCTATCAAGCAGCACCTGCTCAGCAATATCCTGCTCAGTGATGTCCAGTTTGGGTTCTGACAGGGCCACTCAGCTCCTGGTCTTGTTATAGCCTTGATTCAAACATGGATAAAAGAGCTAAATTCCAGAAATGAGGTGAGAGTGACAGCCCTTGATATCAAGCCTACATTCGACCGAGTGCAGCATCGAGGAGCCCTAACAAAACTGGAATCAAAGGGTATCAGGGACAAATGTTCCAGTGGTTGGAGTCATACCTGATACACAGGAGGGTGGTTGCGGTTGTGGGAGGTCAAAGATCTCAGCTCCAGGACATCTCTGCAGGAGTTCATCAGGGTAGTGACCTAGGCCGTACCATCTTCAACTGCTTCATCAATTACCTTCCCTCCTTCATAAGATCAAAAGTGGAGATGTTCACTGGTGATTGCACTATGTTCAGCACCATCTGTGACTGCTCTGATACTGAAGCAGTCCTTGTTCATATGCAACAATATCTGGACAATATCCAGGCTTGGGCTGGCAAGTGGCAAGTGACATTTGTGGCACACCAATGCCAGGCTATGATGTCACCCATTAGAGACAATCTAACCACCATCCCTTATCATTCAATGGTGTTATTATCACTGAATCCTGCACTATCAACATCCTGGGGTTACCATTGACCAAAAGCTCAGTTGGACTCACCACATTAATATAGTGGCTACAAGGGCAGGCCAGAAGCAAGAAATACTGTGGCGAGTAAGTCACCTCCTGACTCCTCAAAGCCTGTCTACCATCTACAAGGCACAAGTCAGGAGTGAGATGGAATACTCCCTACTTGCCCCAACAGTACTCAAGAAGCTTGACACCATTTAGTACAAAACAGCCCGCTTTATTGACACTACATCCATGAGCATTCACTCCCTCCACCAACGATGCTTAGCAGCAGCAGTGTGTACTATCTACAAGATGCAGTGCAGAAATTTACCAAAGATCCTTAGACAGCACCATCCAAACCCACAACCACTTCCATCTAAAAGGACAAGGGCATCAGACATATGGGAACACCACCACCTCCAAGTTCCCCTCTAAGTCGGTCACCATTCTGACTTGGAAATATATCGCCATTCCTTCACTGTCGCTGGGTCAAAATCCTGGAGAAGCACTGCAGTGGTTCAGGAAGGCAGTTCACCACCACTACTTTCTCAAGGGCAACTAGAGACAGGCAAGAAATGCTGGCCATCCAGCAATGCCCACATCCTGCAAGTGAATAGAAAACAAAAACTTGAGGGCTGAAATTGTTATGGATGCACAATTATGCAAGTGCATTTGTATTAGTGTATTGTGCATATTTTGTGCAGAGGGAGACATTTTTGGGTTTGCTGAATCCCTCCTATGTGAACTATGTTCATTGTGTACTCCAACATAAATTTGATTACATGTTTGGGCATACACGGCCAAGGGTAGGGTATGGAGGTACAACTTGCAATCTTCCCGATGCTGCTGGAGGGTTTGGAAATGAACTTTGTAATTTTGGATATGAGGAGCAATTTCCTGAACACACATAATTATCTGGTCAAGGATGACTGAGTAAGTGGATGCAGTTATGGCAATCAAAATGTCAACCACTCAGATGAGGAACAAATTCGAAGTTTTGAAAATTTTGAACACTTTCTTTCTTGGTGGTCTTTACCTGTTGTGAGAATCATTACTGATTTTTAATTATTTTGTTTTTGTTTTTTATTTATTCTTGGTTTGGAGCTGTGAGCTGAAAGGTGACCTCTGGACTGTGAGCTACAAACTTGTGTTAAAAAAGAAATCTATCAAGGTGTTGATTTGAGGCAAGGCCTGAAAATTAATTGCAGATTGGTGCGTAATCAAAGAACTCTCTCAAATCTTTGACTCTGGAGTAGCAGTATGCTTAACCAGATAGCAGCTGTTCGACCATTAATGAGGTCAATACCTAGGAATAGGTGCCAGCACATGTAGGAAAGAGCATGATGATCAAACACACAAAGGGCCTGGAGTTTTTTGACCTGTCTTGAACTGGCAATTTCTGAGAGAAGAAATTTGGCTATTGCTGCTAAGCATGAAGCTTTGGAAACCCCTGCCTAACCCCCCATTATCAACTGTTGGAAGTTTGGAGATAGAAACTGAGTTATAATAATTATTAATCTTCCTCAGACTGAACTGGAAAGGTAGCATTGATCAACATCTTCAGGCAATCACTTGGGGCAATCCTCCATACCTGGGAAACAATGCATCATAGAAACTGCTTAAATAATTTGGCCACTTTTGTTATTTTTCCTTCTTCGAAAAAAATTACCCCTTAACTGTGTTTGTCTGGCAGTCTTTTGTGGTGATTGAGCTGAAAACAAAGGTTATTGTATTTAAATCATAGGCATTAATTGGATTATTTGGTTGTTTAACTTTGTTCTGCTAAGTTACTGTATTACAAACAAACTGTCAAGCTATAAACCTGGTGTCTGGCATCGATTATTTACAAAGTCTGAGACTAGTTATTCAAAAAATCTGGTTAAGAACTATTAGAGTCAATTTTGAAAGTCATTGATGATTTTAATTTTACTGTGTTGCAAATACAGCAATAGAGAGGTTGATTCCCATTTGGCTGTCTCCATGTCGTAACACTGTCCTCCTAAACTCTCATACATGCGGATGTTCCTGAACTGTTGTTTAGGGAAGCACACTGTTCAATTGCAGTTATGCAAGCCTAAAGAAACAGTTAAATTTTGTTAATGTGTTTACGATTGAAGGCAAATAAAGTGTAACAGAACTGATAAGCTGAACAGTGGAGGGAAACTTCCAAGTTAAGTTTCAGAACTGACCTTGAACTTTCTAATCCGCAGCTAAATGTTAAAGTCACCATAGCCCCACTTTCTCATCAGAGAGAGGTTACTGGTGATGGGTTTAGCCTGAAAGTCACCATACCTCAAGCAAGGGGCACAATTGAGAGGGTGAGACCTTCATGGTGACCTCAGTCAGTGTGGGACTTGAACGTGCGTGGCTGGTGTCGCTCTGCACTACAAACCAACTGTCCCAAAAGCTGAGTTAACTGACACCATTTAGCTAAAAGCAACATACAGTTGGTGAATCAGAGTCCACTGGTTAATAGCCATTCTTTCCTCTTTCTGTTTTTTTCAAAGAATTATTCCTTCACTCAAGTTTTCTATGAATAGATATTTTGACTTTCTACAGCTCTAATCAATCCTGTATTTCAAAGGTATTTAAACATATCAAGTGTGTTGAACATTATTTAAGTCAGTCTAACAGAAACATTTTCCAGTCTTCCCCTCTCAGGTACTGCTGGAACACTGCTTCCTTTCCCCCAACCACTCAAAGTCTTCCTTACTTCTTGGTCTCCAAATGTTCTTTCTAGCTTTTGCCTTTCTTTCTCTGCATCTAATTTCCCCTTTCAATGCCATCCATTTTCACTTCTTCCATTTTCCTTTCAGTCCCATCTTTTTCCCTCTTCTGACTGCACCATCTGTGAATTTCCATTCATCTCATGATATCATATGCCTCTTTTAGTCACAACTCTCATCATTCATTCTGTCTTTTCTCAGTACTATTCCTATCTGAGTTTTGATACTTAAATACACCTGGTCACAAATTACAAATTGTTGCTTTTATGGAAATGGTCATCTGGCAGGGATCAGATTGGCTGACATGAGTAGCAGAATTCTAGTATGAGTGGCACTGAGGGGAGGGGGCATGATCTGTGCTGACTTTTGTCAGAAATGCTGCCTTGGAATGTCTTCCTTGAAATGGTTCAAATACCACCCTGACAATTTAGAGAATTTAATTTCATTTTTAAAATGTCTAGAAAGAAGAAAAGCTGGTGTCATTAGAAGTGACCTTAAACTATCAGGATATCCTTATAAGGACAACTAGGGACAGGAAATAGTTGACATTCTCATCAATGATAACCACATTCTGATTTTATTCAAATCCTGGTACACTCTTCCCAAAGCTCATGGTGACATTTACGGACCAGTATGCAATGTTGTATAAAATCTCCTACTCCGTCTAAACATCAATGATCTCATTGTTATTTACTGCTGTGGTAATGTTACACATTCTAGTTGGACCTTTGAAATATTTGTCAAATTATTTGGTTGTTTTAAAATTTTAGTCAGTGAAGCTGAACGGCAAGCAAGAATTTATATCCAATAATGCAATGACCAATGTACCTACCAGTATTCTTCACTGTCCTAATGATTCTGATGCCCTGTATATTTCAATCCAAAATATTAGATGGTAACCAAAGTGTCACATTGCCACTTCGTCACCATCTTCCCTAATGTTAATCATGGAAATGGAAAACTTGTTCAGAACTGGTTGTAGCATTTCATTCAGTCAGTTGGCCAGTTCTTGTTGTGTAGAACCAGTTGCAAGTGAGATCAGGTGTAAAAGAACATCACTTTTATCTGTCCTGGGCAGCTCGTACATATACGGACCATTTGGTGGTGAGCCATGAGGATGAACCCGAGCATATATATCACCCAGCAGCCCATTGCCCTTACACAGTCCAACAATTCTTTTTCAACTTGCGTTTGTTTTTAAGTAAGAATCCCTAATTGCGCCAAATGATAGATCTAGTGGATATAAATTTGGACATGCGATTAAGCAAAGTGTGCATTTTGTTGAATAAGTCATGCTTGTTATGAATGACTTGAGTTTGCTGTTCGATATCCCTGTATATGTTTTGTATATATTTTATACATATTCAGTTTGGCCTTAAGACTTTGCCATACTGTCGGATCTTCACATTCCATGTGAAATTCAGACAATTTGTTCAAAGCTCAACATGTGTGATATTTGTAAGCTAAGTGCTTTCAAGAATTCATTGTCTTCACTAGGCACTGGTTCATGGTAGAAAAGCTAAAAGTAGAGGAATTTAAAACTCAGCAAATACCTTTTCCCATTTGGTGTGGGATGAAGGCACAACAAAATTGAAACTATGGGCAAGAACAAACACCTTGCTTTCAAACAGTACATAGCCAGTGAGATTTACTACGTGTTTAATGGCATAATAAATTATGGAGAGCGGGCAGGAAAGCAGGAAAAGCTAAGATGAGATCAGCCATGATTGTATCAAATGGCAGAGCAGGCCCAAGGGGCTGAATTGCCAATTCCTGCTCCTCATTATTATGTTCTTAAGTGAATGCCAAAGTGAGTTTAGTGTGTGGGTTTATTTTAAATGGGCACTGTTAGCGATATGTAGTTTTGGAAAAATTCTGTAAGGCATTGAAATTTAGGAATATATTCTTGGTTCTAGAAAATGCTGTGCTTCTACAAGGTATCCAAATTAATCTGACTATGATAGAGACAAAAAAAATTGCAGATGTTGGAATCCAAGATAGACAAACATGAGGCTGGAATAACACAGTTAGACAGGCAGCGGCTGGAAGAAAAGAGCAGTCAACATTTCAGGTATAACTCTTCTTCACGACTGAGTGTGGGGCTAGGGGCAGCTGCAGATAGAGAGGGAGAAGTGGAGGACGAATGGAGGTTTTAGGTGGACATTCCTAGTAGGTACAACCTGAGAGGAATGAATCCGGTTGGTGGTTGCAAGGGAGAGTCAGAAGGTGGAATGGAAGGGAGAAGGTGGGGTTTGAAGGGGAGCTGGGGGACGTGTAGGAAGGTTATTTGAAATTGGAAAATTCCATGTTGAGTCCTGTGGGCTGGAGGGTGCCCAGGCATGATGTTCTTCAAATTTATATTGCGAGTCGCTGCAACACTGGAGGAGGCTGAGGGCGGGCATGTCGGAGAGGGAGTGAGATGGGGAGTTGAAATGGGTAGTGCCTGGTAGGTTAGGTTGGCCTTTACGGGCCAAGCAAAGATGCTCAGTAAAACAGTCATCTAGCTTACGTAGAGAAGACCACCTCAGGACGCCAGATGTAATAGATTAGTTTGGAGGGGATGCAGGTGAAGCTCTGTCTCATTTGGAAGGACTGATTAGGGCCCTGAATGGAAGTGAGGGAGGTGGCAGTGTAGGCAGGTGTTACATCTTTTATGGTTACGGGGAAGGTACAGGTGGGCTGCAGTTGTTGGTGGGGAGTGTGACGCAAACTAAAGAGTGGTGAAGGGAATGATCCTTGTGGAAGGCAGGGAAGGTGGGGAGTGGAAGATGTTCCAGGTGGTGGGGTCTAATTGGAGTTGGTGAAAGTATTTGAGGATAATGCTTTGGACGAGGAGGCTGGTGGGATGGAAAGTAAGGATAAGGAGTCCTTGTCTTTATTACATTTGATGGGGTTGGTTAAGAGCTACAGAGAAGGGAATGGAGGAGGCATGATGGAGGGTTGTGTGGATGATGAACCGATCCAATTCAGCCTGGGTGCAGGATGCAGGTTTCATCCATGTAACAACAGAACAGTTGGAGAGTAGTGCGTGTGTACATATTGAAGAGGGACTGTTTGATATGACCTACATAAAGGCAGGTGTGACTGGGCCCAATCAACCCCCTGGTTTTGGAGAAAGTGCATCCTGTACCCAGGCTGAAGTGGAGCAGTTCATTAACTTTGCCAACAACTTCCACACCTCCCTCAAATTCACTTGGTCTATCACAGCCACCTCCCTCCCCTTTCTTGACCTCTCCATTTCCATTTCTCGCAACGGTTTACGGACCACCATTTAGTATAAACTCACAGACTCCCACAGCTAGCTAGGCTGCTACTTCTTCTACCATGTATCCTGCAAAACCTCCGTCCCGTTTTCCCAATTCCTCCGTCTCCATCACATTTCTCTGATGAGGAGACCTTCCTCTCCTGGATGTCTGGCTTTTCAAAACAGTGCTGTTTTCCCCCCTCTGTCACCCAGACAGCCTTCCATGTTGCTTTCTCTATTCCATGCCCCACAGCTCTTAACCACCCCCCTCACAAACATAATAAAGATAGGGTCCCTCTTGTCCTCACTTTCCACCCCACTAGCTTCCACATCCAAATTATCATCCTCAACCACTTGCGCCAACTCCAATTAGACCGCATCACCTGGAACATCTCCCACTCCCCACCCCTCTCGGTCTTCTGCAAGGGCCATTCCCTTCACCACTCCTTAGTTCGCGCCACACTCTCCACCAACCACTCCGATTTGCCCAGTCCCTTCCCCTGTAAACGTAAAAAATGCAATGCCTGCCCACACACACCTCCCTCACCCCCTTTCAGGGCCCTAAATAGTCCTTCCAAGTGAACTTCACCTGCATCTCCTCCAACCTAGGCCATTACATGTGGTCTTCTGTACGTCAGTGAGACCAAACATAGACTAGGCGACTGTTTCATTGAGCTTCTTTGCCTGGCCTGTAACGGCCAACCTAACCTTCCAGTCATCGCCCATTTCAACTTACAGCCTCATTTCCCCTTCGACATGTCTGTCCTCGGCCCCTGACAGTGTTGCAGCAACTTGCAATGCAAGACCAGTGAACACTCTAATTTTCTTAGCACCTGCAAGGGTCTCTGAGGTCTGTGTGCGGCAGTGACTTCTGGAATTGAAAGTCAGTGCTCTGATCGGTGTGCTAATGTATGCAGGGAACCTTGGAGGAATTGCGCAGCATAGATGGAATGTTATTGAAAACCTGTTCCAAAACTAGACGTGCCTGTAACCACCATGTTTCAGTACAGCTGCAATAGAGACATCTACCTACCAGTGTGGAAAGTTGCCTAACTGCATCTTGTGTACAAAGTGCAGGATAATTCCAATCTAACCTGATCAGCCTTATTTTTATCATCAGCAAAATGATGGAAATTATCATCAAGACTGGAATCAAGCAACAATTGCAAAGGAATAATCTTACTCTAAGTCAGTTTGGGTTCCATCAGAACCACTTGGCCTTGGTCCCAACATGGGCAAAAGAATTGAACTGCAGTATAAACTTGAGTCAGAAAAGTCAAGGGGTAAACTCTCCATTGCCTAAAGTTTTACTTAGCACAAAGGAGTATGATTGTGGTTGTTGGAGATCAATCTTCTCAGCTTCAGGACATAACTGCAGGTGTTCCTCAGGTTAGTATCCGAGGGCAAACATCTGCTGGGTCAGCAATGATATTCCTTCCACAGCAAGGTCAAAAGCAGGAATGCTCACAAGTGCACAAAGTTCAGTGTCATTCACAGTTCCTCACGGCCTGAAGCAGCCTTTTTATGTACGCAGCAGAAGCTGGACAACATTTGGGCTTGGCCTGATAATTGACAAGTAACATCCACTTCACAAAAGGCAAATAACCATCTGCAACAAGAGCTAATCTGACCATTAGCCATTGACATTCAATGACATTACCATCACTGAATCTTTCACTGTCAACATCCTGGGGGTTACCACTGACCAGAAACCGAACAGGAACACCATATAAATACTATAGTTATAATATCAGGTTAAAGATGAGGAATTCTGCCACAAGGAGCTCGCCTCCTCTTTCCCAAATGTCTGACCACCATCTGCAATGTACAAGTTAGGAGTGTGATGGAATACTCTCCACCTGCTTGAACCTGGACAGTTCCAACCATACTCAAGAAGCTCAACACCATCCAGGAAAAAAAAGACCGCTTCATTTACACCCCACTTCATTAATACCCCATCCACAACATTGAACATTCACTCCCTTCAACACCGTGTACATTGGCAGAAGCCTGTGTCATCTATAAGATGCGCTGTGGAAACCCATCCTGAGATGCTGCTTGGCCTGCTGTGTTCATCCAGCCTCACATTTTATTATTTAAGACTCATTTGATAGTGCCTTTCCAACATGTGACCTCTATCCCTTTAAAAGACATAGCCAGCAGATGCATGGGCACAATACCACCTGTAAACTGCCCTCCAAGTTTCACAACATCCTGATTTGGAACTGTATCTCCATTCCTTCGCCGTCACTGGGTCAAAATCCTGGAACTCTCTTTGTAACAGCACTGTGGCTCTTCATAAAACCAGCAGCAGTTCAAGAAGGCAATTCGCCACCACCTTTGCCAGGACAGTTAAGGATGGGCAAAGAGATAGTAAGAACTGCAGATGCTGGAGCCTGAGATAACACAGTGTGGAGCCTGAGAAACACAGTAGGCCAGGCAGCATCAAAGGAGCAGGGAAGCTGACGTTTCAGGCTGAGACCGTTCTTCAGAAATTCCGAAACTCGTAAATTTCTGAAGACGTGTCCCAACCTGAAACATCAGCTTTTTTGTGTTCCTTCATTTCCACACTGTTATCTTAAGGATGGGCAAAGGTTGCCGAGCCAGAGAAGTCTGTATCCCGTGGAATGAATTTTAATAATTGTTCTTTTCCCCCCAAATTGAATAAGATTCTAATGATGCTAGTCTTCTACTTTCTGTACTATCTGTCATCTATGACAAGTTGAAAATATTTGCAGATGAATGTAAATTGATGTTGGACCAAATAATTGAGCCTCTTACCACATGTGTGCTGTTGGAAGTGTTTTCATTCCAGCTGTTGGATTGTATCATTTATGAGCCCCAATTCAGCCATTTAAGCTGACTTGATTTGTATCCTGCAAGTTAGAAAGCCGCTACATTGTTGGTGTTTTTTCAATGTTCGAGGAGTACCCTAATAACAGCTACACGCATTTATTTCAATGGTGATTTGTACTGAGATTTGAACGGTGACAGGTTCAGGCATTCTCAAGTTAAAGCATTGATGAAGATTAATTCTTGATCTGAATATGTGGTACAATATTCAATTTAAAAAATCATTGAAATTCAACATATTGGTGGGGCATGATCGCTGCAGAAAGCCTTTCAACCGTAGTACAATGAGAAGATGGACACTTTAAAACCCTTCATGCTGTGTGCCTACAGAGATGGGGCATCGTGAATCAAGGGTATGGAAAATGTGTTGTAACACCTCAGAGTTGAACACAAAAGAATTGTATCCATAGCATTCTCTGTAATTTCCAATTTGAAATGTTTTGCCCTTAGGCTGTATACCTGACATGGAATGTATTTTGTTTTGTTTATCAAGTAGAACGTGTTGTCCAGGGAGAAGTTGAATTTTGTATTCAAGCTGAAATATTTTGTTTGTTCTTTTCTACAAATTGTATGTATAAAACATGCTTTTGAAAAAAGCAACACACATTAGTAGGCATGTCACTGACTTGAACAGCTCTTCCATTAAATAATATGACATAAACAAATCCCTTTCAGATCTGCATATGGGTCACAAGACCTGAAATATTAACTCTGCTTTTTCTCCACAGATGCTACTAGACCTAGATAATAAAATGTGAGGCTGGATGAACACAGCAGGCCCAGCAGCATCTCAGGAGCACAAAAGCTGATGTTTCGGGCCTAGACCCTTCATCAGAGAGGGGAATAGGGTGAGGGTTCTGGAATAAATAGGGAGAGAGGGGGAGGCAGACCGAAGATGGAGAGAAAAGAAGCTAGGTGGAGAGGAGAGTATAGGTGGGGAGGTAGGGAGGGGATAGGTCAGTCCAGGGAAGACGGACAGGTCAAGGAGGTGGGATTAGGATAGTAGGTTGGAGATGGAGGTGCGGCTTGGGGTGGGAGGAAGGGATGGGTGAGAGGAAGAACAGGTTAGGGAGGCAGAGACAGGTTGGACTGGTTTTGGGATGCAGTGGGTGGAGGGGAAGAGCTGGGCTGGTTGTGGGCTGCAGTGGGGGGAGGGGTCGAAGTGGGCTGGTTTTGGGATGCGATGGGGGAAGGGGAGATTTTGAAGCTGGTGAAGTCCACATTGATACCATTGGGCTGCAGGGTTCCCAAGCGGAATATGAGTTGCTGTTCCTCTAACCTTCGGGTGGCATCATTGTGGCAATGCAGGAGGCCCATGATGGACATGTCATCTAAAGAATGGAAGGGGGAGTGGAAATGGTTCGCGACTGGGAGGTGCAGTTGTTTATTGCAAACCGAGTGGAGGTGTTCTGCACTTCCCTTCCCCCACCGCATCGCAAAACCAGTCCAGATCGTCCCCTCCCCCCACTGTACCACACAACTAGCCCAGCTCTTGCCCTCCACCCACTGCATCCCAAAACCAGTCCAACCTGTCTCTGCCTCCCTAACCTGTTCTTCCTCTCACTCATCCCTTCCTCCCACCCCAAGCCACACCTCCATCTCCTACCCACTAACCTTATCCCACCTCCTTGATCTGTCCGTCTTCCCTGGACTGACCTATCCTGTCCCCACCTCCCCACCTATACTCTCCTCTCCACCTATCTTCTTTTCTCTCCATCTTCGGTCCGCCTCCCCCTCTCTCCCTATTTATTTCAGAACCCTCACCCCATCCCCCTCTCTGATGAAGGGTCTAGGCCCGAAACGTCAGCGTTTGTGCTCCTGAGATGCTGCTGGGCCTGCTGTGTTCATCCAGCCTCAAATTTTATTATCTTGGATTCTCCAGCATCTGCAGTTCCCATTATCACTGCTACAAGACCTAATGAGTTTTCTCAGCAATTTCTGTTTTTATTAAAGAACATAACATAGTGGCTTGCTCATAAATAATCAAACTTACTTTTGTCAAAAATTAAATGAAAAAGAAAAGCAAACAGAAGAATGAAGTTTCTATCTATATAATGTTTTCAGCTTTACATGGTAAACTTCATTACGTGCAATCTGAATATGTACTTAATGGGTGTGAGTTTGCTCGCTGAGCTGGAAGGTTAGTTTTCAGACGTTTCGTCACCATTCTAGGTAACATCATCAGTGAGCCTCCGACGAAGCGCTGGTGTTATGTCCTGCTTTCTATTTATCTGTTGAGGTTTCCTTGGGTTGGTGATGTCATTTCCTGTGTTGGTGATGTCATTTCCTGTTTTTTTTCTCAGAGGATGGTAGATGCGCTCCAAATCAATGTGTTTGTTGATGGAGTTACAGTTGGAATGCCATGCTTCTAGGAATTCTCGTGCGTGTCTCTGTTTGGCTTGTCCTAGGATGGATGTGTTGTCCCAATCAAAGTGGTGTCCTTCCTCATCTGTATGTAAGGATATGAGTGATAGTGGGCCATGTCTTTTGTGGCTAGTTGATGTTCATGTATCCTGGTGGCTCGCTTTTTGCCTGTTTGTCCAATGTAGTGTTCAGGCTGAAAGCTAGCCACCAGGATACATGAATATCACCTAGCCACAAAACGACATGACCCACTATCACTAGTATCCTTACATACGGATGAGGAAGGACACCACTTTGATTGGGACAACACATCCATCCTAGGACAAGCCAAACAGAGACATGCACGAGAATTCCGAGAAGCATGGCATTCCAACCGGAACTCCATCAACAAACACATTGATTTGGAGCCAATCTACCATCCCCTGAGAAAAAGAACAGGAAATGACATCACCAACGCAGGAAATGACATCACCAACCCAAGGAAACATAAACGGATAAATAGAAAGCGGGACATAACGCCAGCGCTTCACCGGAGGCTCACTGTTGATGTTACCTAGAATGGTGACAAAACATCTGGGAACAAACCTTCAAGCTCAGTGAACCAGCTTACATCTGGAACGAAATAAAGACCCACTCTCTTGTGGACCGAGAGGAGGAGAGTGCTGTGTTGGAGGTGAAAGGAAGACGTTGGGTTGGCCGTGCACCCTTACAACCAGTGGATCTTAATGCTGGCTTCGGCCTATCGCTGGTTCAGGGGAGCAGCCAACCTGCAACGATGGCTGCGGCAAGTGCTCATGCCCCAGGTCAGGGGGTCTGGAACACCATCCGTGTTTCCGTAAAGAAGGTGGATGAAGGTGCACCTGTGGACCGCACCTTCTTCGTGAAGAGGGTCCTGTTGGACTGTTGCGGGTTCGTTGCTGCGGACATTTACTGCCTGCAGGATTTCCCCAGAGGAGGTTTTTACGATGTGACCTTCAGGAGTGCCAGGCTTTGCGAGCGCTTCCTGGAGGTTCTCAAGGAGAAAGGAGGTGAGAGCCCCCTCTCTGTATTGATCGCTGTCCCGCTGTTTGTGATGCCAGCACAGAGGAGCCGTATGGTGACTGTACACATGTACAACCCGCACGTGCCAGCAGTTGATGTCCTGACCTTCCTTGGAAGGTACGTGAAGGTGGAAGGGGACCTAAGTGACATCATGGACCCCTTTGGCATCTAGACCAGTAAGAGGCAGGTCAAGGTGACGCTGAGGATGGGCGCGGACGGGAACGTCGTACACCCACCGTCCAGCTTCGCGATCGGTGGGAGCAAGGGCTACCTGACCTATGCAGGGCAACCTAAAGTCTGCCATGCCTGAGGTAGGTCAGGTCACGTGGCGGCCGACCGCAAAGCCACCATCTGCAG
Source organism: Stegostoma tigrinum (assembly GCF_030684315.1). Classification (NCBI taxonomy): domain Eukaryota; kingdom Metazoa; phylum Chordata; class Chondrichthyes; order Orectolobiformes; family Stegostomatidae; genus Stegostoma; species Stegostoma tigrinum. The sequence continues at coordinate 23,761,744 of NC_081380.1, forward strand.
GAACTGCAAGGAGGAGGGACACCTTGCAAAGGATTGCCCACAAGAGAAAAGCTGCAACCTTTGTGGGGAAGCGGGCCACCTCTATAGGGCATGCCTGCAGCGGGGGACCACCTACGCCCAGGTCGCCGGCAGGGGCAATGCGGGGCCAGCCCCCCCGGAGGAGAGGAAGGCACCAGGGCCCAGCAAGGACCCCACTAATGTGCAAGAGGGCCAGGTCGTGCAGGAGGGCCCAGCCCCGCAGGATGGGCCCGAGGCAAGCAAAGCGCCCCTGCAGGCTCTGCTCCCCCCCCGACAACCCAGAGTCGATGGAGGCGGCGACAGGGACCCAGGGGAGTGGACGACGGTCCGGAAAGCGAGGAGGAAGGTGCGTCGGCGGGCCCAGGAACCGCAACCATCAGGCGGGAAGAGGCAGCTACAGGGGGGGCTATAAGAGCTCCTCTGACGAGGCGGATTCGGAGAGGGCCCGCCCGAAGCAGAAGTTAAAGATCTCAAGGGAGAAGGAAAGCAGCACCTTGCTTCCAGGTGATGGGAGGCGTCCTGAGGCTCCCTCTCACACCCAGTCACGTGCCGCTGGGGCACTGGAGGGCCCCCCAGAACTTCCAGGCGGGAAGGAGGAAACAGCACGTCCCCAGCCTGACCCAGAGCCGGACTCTCCTGCCTCCCGTACCCCCGACGGGGGGATGCCACCCGGAAGGCAGCACGGACGGTTTCCTCAGCCCGGAGAGCGTCCAGCAGTTAGCCCGAGCAATGGGCATGAAGGGACAGATGGAGGGGCTGGACCTTGGACTTGGGGAGGGTACTGCGGTCACTGCCCACAATGGGGGTACGAGTTGCGAGCATTAATGTGCACAGTGTCAAGTCCACCGCAAGATGTGTATCCACGTTGGCCTACCTGACCACCATCAAGGCGGACCTCCTGTTTCTGCAGGAGTGCGGGATACCGCACCTCGGCAGGTGCGGGAAATGGTCCGGCGCCTTGACCTGTTGGCCTTCGATCTGGTCGGGGGGTAATGACTGCCGTTCCTCGGGCCTGGCTATTCTGCTGCGGGGGCGCGACTTCACCATCTCAAATTCAGGAGGTGGTGGGGGGGCGCCTCCTAGTGGCTGACGTCACCTACAGGAACGCTCCCCTGAGGCTGATCAACATGTATATCCCAGCGGTTCGAGTGAGCGGTTGGCCGTCCTGCAGCGGCTTGCACCCCTGCTGGCTACCTCCAGGCCGGTCATCCTGGGCGGAGACTTCAACTGCATCATCGATGCAGATGGAAGATCCGGCGTGGGGACAGCGGGTGGGGGGAGTCAACTGGACGTCACGTCCAGATTCCTGATGGGCACGGTGAAGGACGCCAAGCTGCTCGACGTCTTCAGCACCCCTGCAGACGGAGTGCAGCGGAGGTACACCTGGTCGCGGCCAGACAGGTCTATTCGCTCAAGGATTGACTTCCTGTTTGTGTCACGGGCATTCTCGGTCAGGTCCACCGGCGTCGAGCCGGTGTTCTTCTCTGACCACTGCCTCCTGCTGGCCGACTGTCACTTACAGGACCAGCAAGGGGACGTGGAAGCTCAACACGACTCTGTTGACCCCAGAGAACGTCGAGGAGCTTAAGAGGGAGTCCGCCGGTTGGAGAACCGTGAAACCCCTCTTTGAGTCTCTGGGCGACTGGTGGGAGACGGTGAAGGAGAACATCAAGAGGTTCTTTGTCCTCAAGGGCGTTCGAAAGGCGAGAGAGAGGCGGGGAAAGCTGTCGCGACTCCAGAAAAGGGTGCAGAACCTACTCCTTCTTCAGTTGATGGGGGTCGATGTCACGGAGGACCTCCGTGAGGTGAGGGGCCAGCAAGCCTCGCTCTTCGCCACGGAGGCCTCCAGGATAATCTTCCGGTCCAGGGTCCGCTCCGTGGAGCAGGACGAGATGTGCTCGCGTTTCTTCTTTCAGAAGGTGCACAAAGAGAGCTCTGTGCTTAGCCGGCTGAAGGAGGACGACGGCTCGGTGATGTCGTCTCGGCCCGACATTTTGAGGATCAGCAGATCCTTCTATGCCGGACTGTACGACACGAAGCCCACGGACAGCACGGCCTCTGAGTTGTTCTTGTCGTTTATCACGGAGGTCTTAGACGACAGCACGAGGGAGTGGCTGGACTGGCCGATATCCCTGGACGAGCTGACCAGAGCCCTCAAGTCCTTGGAGAGGAATAGGACTCACGGAAGCGATGGCTTACCGGTTGAGCTGTATTCCGCTCTGTGGGACCTGGTCGGCCAGGACCTGCTGGAGGTGTACGATAGTGCGCTTCGGGCAGGGGAAATGTGCAAGTCCATGAGGAAGGGCATCATCACCCTCATTTACAAGAGGAAGGGGGAGAGGGAAGAAATTAAGAATTGGCGTCCCATTTCACTATTGAACGTGGACTACAAAATCCTGGCCAAGGTCATAGCCAACCGGGTCAGGTCTGTCCTGGAGTCGGTGATTCACCCTGACCAAACCTGTGCTGTGCTGGGCAGGAAGGTCGCTGAGAGCCTCGCGCTCATCAGGGATATGATCACCTACGTACAGGACAGGCGGGTGGACACCTGCCTCGTCAGCCTGGACCAGGAGAAGGCCTTCGACAGGGTCTCTCATGCTTACATGAGGGACGTCCTCTCCAAATTGGGGTTCGGGGAGGGCATCCGCAATTGGATTCGGCTGCTCTACACCAACATCGTTAACGCAGTCTCGATCAACGGGTGGGAATCGGACAGTTTTCCTGTCAGATCTGGAGTCAGGCAGGGCTGCCCGCTCTCTCCTGCCTTGTTCGTGTGCTGTGTGGAGCCCTTCGCCGCCTCCATCAGGAAGGACGTGAGCCTGAAGGGTGTGACTATCCCAGGCAGCAGAGGCCTTCAGGTCAAGACCTCCCTGTACATGGACGATGTCGCTGTCTTCTGCACCGATCGTCGGTCGGTGAGTAGACTATTGGACTTCTGCGGCCAGTTTGAACTGGCCTCGGGTGCCAAAGTCAATAGGGGTAAGAGCGAGGTCATGTTATTCGGGAACTGGGACGACCGCTCCTTCATCCCCTTCACCGTCAGGACAGAGTACCTGAAGGTGCTGGGTGTTTGGTTTGGTGGAGCTGAGGCGTGCACTAAGCGTTGGGAGGAGCGTATCACCAAATTGAAGCAGAAGCTGGGCAGGTGGACGCTTCGGTCCCTCTCCATCGCGGGTAAGAACCTGGTTGTCAGATGCGAGTGGCTTTCGGTACTGTTGTACATGGCGCAAGCCTGGCCTATTCCCTGGACCTGCACCCCTGCGGTCACCCGGGCCATCGTCCACTTCATTTGGGGGTCGAGGATGGACCGGGTCCGCAGGGACACCATGTACAAAGACCTGGAAAATGGGGGAAAGGGCATACCGAACGTCACCCTCGCCCTGACGGCTACCTTTGTGTGCGGCTGCATCAAGCCGTGCGTAGATCCTCAGTACGCAAACACCAAGTGTCACTACTTACTGAGGTTCTACCTGTCCCCGGTGTTGTGAAGGATGGGCCTGGCCTCGTTGCCACGGAACGCTCAGAGTAGTTGGACCATTCCGTACCACCTGTCCTTCGTGGAGAAATTTTTGAAAGGAAACACCTTTGACCGCAAGGCCATCAGGCAGTGGTCAGCACGTAGTATCCTCGAGACCCTTCGGGAAAAGGAGAGGGTGGATCCCGTCGTGTGGTTCCCCACGCAGACTGCCAAAGTCGTTTGGCAGAATGCCTCATCGCCAGAACTTTCAAACAAGCACAAGGACATTGCTTGGCTGGCGGTGAGAGGGGCTCTGCCAGTGAGATCTTTTGTGCATGCCCGGAATCTCTGCGCCACCGCACGCTGCCCTCGAGGTGGCTGTGGGGGGACAAGACTGTCGATCACCTCCTTCTGGAGTGTGCCTATGCGCAGGAGGTCTGGAGGGGGATGCAGTGGTATTTGTCGAGGTTCGTCCCAAGCAGCTCCGTGACGCGGGACTCCGTGCTCTACGGGCTGTTTCCCGGGACGCACACTGAGACCAACATCAACTGTGCCTGGAGGACCATCAATGCGGTGAAAGATGCTCTTTGGTCTGCCCGCAACTTGCTGGTCTGCCAGCTGAAAGAACTGACCCCGACCAAGTGTTGCAGACTGGCGCACTCCAAGGTCCAGGACTATGTGCTGAGGGACGCGCTAAAGCTTGGGGCAGCCGCTGCCAAGGCGCGGTGGGGATAGACCACGATATGAAACCCCTCGTCCAGAATAGAAAAAAGGGCCCTATCTGGTAACTGATCCCAGCTGGCGCCTTCCCCAACTGGTCAGGGGGCCAACAGGGACTGTGCGGGGTGACAACTGCCGGGGTGTTTTTTTTGCTTTGTTTTTTTTTCTTCTTTGTTTGTTTTTTTCCTTTAGTTGGTGTATGTACCCCCTGGGTAACCTGGAGCGGCTTGCATGACTGGGTAGGTGTGTAAATTTGTTTTATTTTTTGTACATCTTATGAATAAAGTATATTTTTTCAAATAAAAAAAAGTGACAAAATGTCTGAAAACTAACCTTCCAGCTCAGCAAGCAAACTCACATCCAGAAGCTCAACCTGAGCTACAAATCTTCTCAAAACTTGCTATGTACTTAATGTTCAGTTGGTGTCTCTTTTGCTTTGTTTCTCTTTCTTTTGTTCTCCTACTCTCTCTAGTAGCTCATGCTGGGCTATGCTTCCAGAAAAGCCGGTCCTTGTTGAGTTTCAATTATCATTCATAGGTGAGTTTGACCATTAGTGGGCATGTTAGGAAACCAGAATGATTCCATGTATATAAGATAATAAAATGTGAGGCTGGATGAACACAGCAGGCCCAGCAGCATCCCAGGAGCACAAAAGCTTTAGCAGCATCCCAGGAGCACAAAAGCTTCTGCAGTTCCCATTATCACTGATTCCATGTATATCTTTCCAGCATTAACTTAGAAAACTGACTCCTAAAGCCTGTCTACCATCTGCAAGGCACAATTCAGGAGTGTGATCGAATACTTGCCTGGATGAGTGTAGCCCCAACAACACTAAGAAGTTTGACATCATCCAGGACAAAGCAACCCACCTGATTGGCACTGCATTCACTCCCTTCACCACCTATGCTCAGTAGCAGCAGTGTGTACTATCTACAAGATGCACTGCAGAAGATCACCAATGATCCTCAGACAGCACCTTCCAAACCCACAACCGCATCCATCTAGAAGGACAAGGGTATCAGATATATGGGAACACTATCACCTCCAATTTCCTCTCCAAGTCACTCACCATTCTGACTTGGAAATATATCACTGTTCCTTCACTGTAGCTGGGTCAAAATCCTGGAATTCCCTCCCTAATAGCATTGTGGGTCAACCCACAGCAGGAGGACTCTGGCAGTTAAAGAAGGCAGTTCACCACCACCTTCTTAAGGGCAACCAGGGCTGGGCAAGAAATGTTGACCAGTCAGGAACACTCACATACCACAAAATGAATTTTAAAAAATCTGTACTAAGCATGTGGAATCTATATTCAAGAGAATTTTAGCTCTTGTCATCTACAAAACATTTTGAAGGTCCAGTTAAAATGTAGTAGGTGAAATGTTTCTAGCATTGCCACAAACCAAAAGTACTTGTAGCCTGTTCCCTGACACCTATGTATGCTAGCTTTTAAGAAGATGTTAAAGGTGCAGAGAAGGCTAAGGGAAAGCAGAGATGGAATATTGATAAACAAAATCTGACCCTAAACCACATCAGACGTGGAACAGAAGAATACTGAAAGTTGTAAGGAAGTCATAAAATTCAGGATGAAACTGAGAAATGGAGAGGCTTAGGGTCTATACACTTGACAACATGTCTATTAATGATGCAGAGAAGAAAATAGTGTGCACCTGATGCTTTACACTGAAAGACCAGAAAGTTTCAGGCAGACCAAAGACTGTCTATCTTTCAATGAGTTGATTGTCCTCCACGGCGGTTGATTTTTTATTGATGTGTCCCCCAGAGATGAGCCCATAAAACTTGTATCACAGAGCTTCTTGCCAAAAAAACACTGCATCTTTTTCCAGAGATAGTTGGAACTGCAGATGCTGGAGAATCTGAGATAACATGGTGTAGAGCTGGATGAACACAGCAGACCAAGCAGCATCAGAGGAGCTGGAAGGCCGACACCTCGAGCCTAGACCCTTCTAAGTTGCCTCTCTTTCCAGTCCTTCTTTGCAAAGGCACGTTCCAAAAAGAAGTGGATAAAGTACTGTTCCCTACCACAGATATTTTCAAGGCAGTGTATGACTGGGAAGAAAATCCAGGCACATGGGAAGGATATGATGACGGCTTATTTCATCATCAACCAAACTACATCTAGGAACTTGTCTGTAAGTTCTGATAAGACAGTGCCATGTCAAATCACTTTGTCAGTCTGTTCAGAGAGCCAACTGACAAAGATCTACCCCCTTTAACTCATGGGATTCTAGAATGTTAGCTGTGTGACGACTGTGTGATAGAGGTGGTCAAAGGTTTGTTTTCCTGAATATATTGTTCCCCAAGGGCCAGGTAGTAAGACATGGTTCAACTTGTTTAGCCTTCCACAGCAATGTAGTCAGCCCTTTCCTTTACAACACCAGAAACTGGCAAAACCTCAGCATGACATTTGGTGCATATCAAGGAATTACGTACAACTTGATACAGCCACACACAAAGGTGGCCATCAGGATGAAACCAATGTTGAGTATGAATTTTCGCCTTTTTCTAGAGGTTAATACCTCAAGTCCCAGCAAACATTGTTTATTTTCAACCTTCAGACAAAGCAGAAGATGGCTTGTGTGATTGCCATGGAACACGAATGAGGAATGGGTTGGACCCACATCAGGTGCAGCAACCCTGAGAGCCTCACACCTGATAACCAGGTTCTTATCCTTGATGGAGACAGCACATCACTCCCACATGCTGCAGATGATCACCAACTTGTTCTGCTGGTAATTTAACGGATAGTAATTTTTAAACACAGTGAAATTTTGAATCATGACTAAATTTTTAAAGTCGTAGGAACTTACAAAAGACATGTTTGGCATTCAGGATTTGCAAACAAAGCCACTAGATGTCAGGGTTTACTGAACCAGCTCTGGATGTCAAAGCTAGCAATGTTTTACATATCAAGATGCAATGCATGAACTGCTCAGTAATTTAAAGAAGGGTCTGGACTGAAATGTTAACTTGCCAAATCTCTCTGCAGGTGTTACTTAACTAACTAAATGCTCCAAGTATTTTCTATCTTTGTGTCAGATTTGCTGCATTTCCAGTTTTTTGTGATTTGTTTGCTACATAGAAAGATTTTGAATAAAACAATACAATATGTAGGGATATGAGAATAAAACATTTATACAAATATATCAGTTTAAATGTTTTTCCTTTCTTCCTGCATCATTAGTGTACTGAAACCAAAACCCATGGTATGACTTCTGCTTGAGCTCATTCACTTAAAGACTTCAAATTTATTATTGCTTATGCACTTCAACCTTCCCTTCTTTCTATAATAGCGTTTGTAAAAATACAATTGTTGCGTCATCTAACTTATAAATTATGTATTTATAAATTATATACTTTTTTTCAGTTGTTTTATTATTTTCAACGTTTCCACACTTCAGGGGAGTCCAAAACTCGAAGACATAAGTTTAAGGTGAGAGAGGAAATATTTAAAAGGGACCTGAGAGGTAACTTTTTCAAGCAGAGGGTGGTGCTTGAATGGAACAAATTGCCAGAGGAAGTGGTGGAGGCGGATGCAACTACACCATTTAAAAAATGTCTAGTTGGGTAAATGAATAAGAAGGGTTTAACGGTATATGCTGACAAATGGGACTAGGTCAGATTGAGATGTCTGGTCAGTGCAGACGAGTTGGACTGATGAGTCTGTTTCTGGGCTTTATGAATCCATGATGTTGACAATGCCCTGTTTCACAGAACTTGATCCCATTTCTAGTCTTCTAAATTAATACTGTAATTACAAATGAACCTTGACATTCATTCGTCAGACATATAAACTTTTTATCAGTACACCAAAAGTCAGCACATGTCAAATATACCTATCACCATCCCACCTACTTCTCCAGGCCCACCTCTCCTCTGTTTATTTCAGAGCTCCCTTCCCCCTCCCTCATTTCTGAAGAAGGGTCCCAACCGGAAACATCAACTTTCCTGCTCCTCTGATGCTGCCTGACCTGCTATGCTCCTCCAACTCCACACTGTGTTATCACATACCAAATATTTCCAAGTTTAAATTTATTAAATTAGCCTACCATCGTTGGCATATAATTCAAATTATTGGCATACTTGGCTTTGCTCAATCTTCAAAACTAAACTCTTAGTTTTTTACATGTGGCTAGTGTCTGGCGAGTATCACTTTGGTATATCTTTTCTTTTCCTTGCTTGGTGGGAAATAGAAGGTTTAGGACCAAATGATCAGAACAAGCTAGGAGGACGTGGATCGACAGAACATTGATAATGTTTAATCTGAATACAACTTGAGGCAATTTTCAAGACTATGAAATTGAAATTCATGGCTATGAAACATCCCATATTCTACACTAGAACTTGATAATGGCCCAGGAACATCAGCACGTTAAATATCTCTGGGGCTTCTTGTATATGCACCTCACAGTACTCTTTAAAATGTACATATTTAAGTAGATATTTTTAATCAACCTGTTTATCTCTGTTATGACACACCTCTAGAATGTTGGATCTTAAATCTGGGCCTCCTGGTGACACAAGAGCCCCATGTTGTTTTTCCTGCACAATCCAATTAAATCTGTTGTACATGTTCCAGGAATCTTCAAATCTGAAGGGAACTCTATTTATTGGAGCATAATTCAAAGAGTGTTTATTTGTACTGACTTAATGTTAGTCCCTCCAGGCATTGCAAAATCATTGATTCCATACTGCAGGGTTTGCTTTGATTTTTGATGAACAATTAGGAGGCACTGGTGAAGCCCAGTGCTCATCTCAAAAAGAAACTGGGTTTCAACTCAAGTTTAAAATTAAAGCTTTAAAGAGTTTATGTTACAGTTCAGGAGGAACATTTGAGAGAAATGTGTTTAAATTTTCTGATAGGGGTCAGATTATGTATGCTTTCTGCCATTGCTGCCAAGAACCTGATATTGAGGACTTCCTCACTGTGGCCACAGTTGGCATATCAACAGGCTTAATGCCACAAAGTGATCTGCAAAATACTGCTGCAAGGTTTTGATTAATTGCCAAGCCAACCAAAGTTTGAACATCTACCCTAACACCCTAGGCCTTTGAGCATCCATGAAAGAGAGACCGCACACCCATTAGCCTCCTGTTTTAATAGGGTAACACTGCAAATGTTGCTGGACTTGTCATTGTTCTACAAAGTGAGTTGTAGTGTTACAAAATTTCACTACAGTAATACAAATGTAAGTATTGGACTTCTCCATCTAGCTTCCAGATTGAGGACCATTTTGCTCGGGCTCTCAATGTTGGCGTCAATGTTGATTTTTGGAAAGCACTTTTTTTTCACTTTTACTTCTATAAAAAGGACCCTTGACAAGAAGATTCCTAGACTTTTATCCAAGGATGATGTAAACTGTATTGAGTGACAATATTCAGGCTCATGATAAGTTTTTCAGAAATCTAATGAGGTAGCAGTTTGATGAGAAGAGAGGTAAACCAAATCTCCTCAAACCAACACCTGCTTCCTGTCTTCTGCATTTAAAACACCATTGGTAAATTTCATCCACAAGTTATCGAGATATCTTTCCACACATTTAGTAAAAGTTTGCATGTTCATGGGATACCAGTTGTTGTTATTCTCTCTCTGTTCTAATCTCTCTGATGTAGCCTGACCGAATAATGAAACTTCTTGCACTGTTTAATTAGAATGCCAGTTCCACCACTGCAGTGACTGATGTGGTGACCACTTACCAGTCTGCTTAGACTCCTTTCCATGTACTATTTTTAAATCAAAACTGGAACCTCACCTCTGTGTTATGCTTCATTGCAGTAGCTCTTCAACCCCATTAGAAAACCTAGCAGTGTCCTGGTTTCTTCCACTCCAGAACATACGAATATGTAATTTATCAGCTCTTACTCAACCAATGATTGAATGCTACCTAACCCAAGATACACTCGCCAATAACGTTTTAGGAATGCTGGCCTGCAAACTGGCACAGGTCAGCATACAAGGCAACCATAAAATACCCATTAGCCAGGTCGCTTGTGCCCAATTACAACAGTGGTGCTCTGTTTTTAAATTAAAACCACTTATGCTTGCATCACCTGTAGCGCTAGCCATGCAACTACTCAGATAAACCATAGAGGTAAAGCCAGAGCAATTTATCCCCACATGAAAATGGGACGCCCATTACTAACGTCCAGCAGTCACATGCAAAGTTTAACAATAACTAAGAGTTTTGATGGAAGACATTATGTATAGTAACATGGCTACAGTGCAGTATGAAGTATAATGAGTGCACTCAGTGAAGTATAATTTTCCTAACAACTTCCCTATTGTGTTTTCTCATGGGATGTAGGTATCACTGGCAAGGCCAACATTTGTTGCTTGTCCTGAATTCATCTTGAAAAGGGAAGGACCTCTGCAAAAGTTATTTATTTTCAGAAAGATAGAAAATATATTTGATGTTTCAGGTCAGGACCCTTCTTCATTTCTGAAGAAGGATCCCGACCTGGAATGTCAACTTTCCGGCTCTTCTGATGCTGCCTGATCTGCTGTGTTTCTCCGGCTCCACACTGTGTTGTCTCTGAGTCCACTATCTGCAATTCTTGCTATCTCCTGGAAAATATATTTGGTTGATTTTCATACTGAGTACAGATGTGCTCTTTTTGAGTTTCACAACAAGCTTAATGCTAAATATAAGCAATTAAAAACCAGGAATGATTACATTTAAAGAGCTCTGATCAGTTCATGCCTTGAGTCAGGTTTTTTATTTTGCTTTTTCAGTCATGTTTGATATCACAAAGGTAATATTATAGTTTTTGTAAACAAAGTTAAATGTTTGTAATTTTGAAGTTAGAATATTCAAACTAAAAATACTAAAAGAAATAATTGGGGACACATCTTCAAACTAATTAAAAAAACACATATGGAACAAGTATATCATAAGATATAGGAGCAGAATTAAGTCAGTCTATTGAGCCTGCTCTGCCATTTGATCATGGCTGATTGAATAGTAGTAGAAAATTCTTTATTCCAGGCATTGATCATCAGTGTAGACTTTAATCATGACTTGTTGAGGCATAATCACTGAAATATTTAAATAAATAATTGGATAATGTGGGAAATGAGGTGGGAGACTGGTGGGAACTCAGTTAAGTGTACTTTTGATTACATTCATTAAAATGGACTGATCCAAAAGCATTTTGTAATTTCATGTAACTATGTAATATTATAATATTTAGCTGGTATTTATTTCCAAAAATTCATTATGAAATTATTAAAATGCTAATTTTATCTTAATGGGACTGTTCACAGGCCAGAAGCCACAGGCACTAATGTACCAAATCAAGATACCTTTTTAAAGCAGAATTTGCATTAAGAAGGTAATCAATATGTTAGAGCTGGTAAGATCAAAAGGAACTATTTTAAACACAAGCATGCAAAGCAAAAGGTGACAATGCATAGTTGGACATGACTAAAGCAAACAAATGAATTGTGTCTGAGGAAGAAAAGCTGCAGGCATGAGGGATATTTGAATAGCAAACACAACTTGGCCTCTGAAAACAAGATATTGTGTAGAAGCTAATTAGTAATTTCCAAACTTTTAAGTGGAAGTGCAACATTTTAGTGAGCTGAATGTGGTAGTCAGAACGACTTGAAAAAAATAAATACAGCTATATTATTTATTGATGTTATGCAGGGGTTTTGCTAGTTTAGAATTAAATGGAATTTACTTATGTGGCTCCATGAAAAAAACTGATTTTTGTTACTGTACATATTTAAAATGCGAAGCATTAATTGTTCTTGGCACTGTTGCTTTAATGATGTATAAATCTCAAATTAATTTCCACAATTGTTAGCATTTACAGCTTAAGATACACAAAGACTCTTTGGAGTCCAAGAGACTTAGAAATAACAAAAGTTTAACCACACCCACCCTCCAACACACAAAGTTTTTAAATAAATAGAACGAATAATTTATTGCTCCTGTGCTGAAAATAGGAAGGTTATGCAACTTGGGTCAAACGTAAGGTTACCAGGACCTTGGCCCTCGAATTTTCTGCGACTGTAGTTTCCCAACACAGAACCAAGCCCAGAACAAAAGATATGTCTTGGGAAAATAGTGTCAAACACGATTACATGATCTGGTTTAAAATATCTCCATTTCAAATAATAGCGCTAAGTACAATCTTTCCCAAAGTCTTCCTTCCTCTTGATGGCTCAGGGGGGTTAGTACTGCCGCCTCACAGCGTCAGGCACCCGGGTTCGATTCCACTCTCCAGCGACTGTTTGTTTGGAGTTTGTATATTGTCCGCGTGGGTTTCCTCCCCCAGTCTCAAGATGTGCAGGCTATGTAGATTGACTATGTTTAATTGCCCGTAGTGTTCGGGGCTATATCTAGATTAGGTGAGTCTGGGTGGGATTCTCTGAGAGTTGACGTGGACTTGTGGGCCGGAGAAAGTACACTGTAGGGAGTCGAAGTCAAATAAAGAAATGCATGAGGCGAACTATGGAGTGGTGCAATGTATCAATTATCTTCCGGCTAGTATGTTATTTTCCTCAATTCAAACATCTAACAAGAGAACATGCGAACTGTGAATCAAAATCCACAAATAATACCATTGGAGATATTGTGTTGAAGCGTCAAGCTACTAAAATATTAATAAAACGCATTTCCAGGTGTCAGAGAATCTTGCAGCCAAAGGAAGTGACGGTCCTGGGCAGCACCAGCGAGAAGAACATATGAGATTCCAGCTCCACCTCCTCCGGAGGAATTAAATTATAAAATCGCCGCTGCAGCCATGAGTCAACTATATCGCTGTTTGTCTGGACTCTGGTGCATGTTCATTTGGGTGTTTTATTTTGAGGGAGGCGCCTTTAATCACTGTCCTGATGACGTACTGCCTGTTTATTTGTCTTCATAATCTTATGGTAAAGTGAGTTGCCTAGAGGTTGGGGCAGGCAATGACACGCTAGTCATTTTCGCTTGGGAAGGAAATAGCGAAGATTGATGGTAGTGGCAAGTGAACTGCAGTTTAATGAATAAATGATTAGGTGATTAAAGCCACTAGGAGATTATGATCCGAACCTATAAATATTAATATTTCCTTTCGTAGTGCACAGACCTACAAGATGGGCTTGAAAATCTTGCTTTTTGTGCCTAATATTATCGGTAAGTAGCTTTTACAGGTTTAAGTGTTTTGTTTTGACGTCGGAGTGACCAGTGATGTACAGCGAGATCTGAATCTGCTTTGAAGCATGTGATTTTGATACACTTTTCCCGAGACTGTAGAAAAGATTTACATTTTTTTTGTATGGTATTTTGCTCCTTTTTGCAGTTCATAGCGCTTGAATGTTGAAATATTTTACTCAGTCTTGAGATGCTGGTAGAAATGTGAGCATGTGCTTTATTAATGCCGTACTTGTTACATTGGAAAATGTCAAGATATCTGGAATCACTTTCGCTGGCATATGTTTACACTTTTGAGGAATGACTTGTTTAGGACCTGCATTGAAGTGTTACTTCTTGCAGTGTATATTGTTTAAGTGAGGAGTTTTTTTTAATATTTATGCTTGGAACGAGGTCTGGACCAGCAGTTATTGCTCATTCTTGATTGGGCAGAGGGCAGTTATGGGTCAAGTCAATCGCTACTACTTTGTCTGGAGTCACATGTAGGCCAGACCTGGTAAGGATGACAGGTTTCCTTTCCTAAAGGAGTTAATGAACCAGTTGGAGGTCTTTTTTTCCTGACAATTGGCAATGGCATTGTTAGACTTGTATTTCCAGGTTATTACTGAATTTAAATGACACCACCTGCTGTTATGGTTCACTAGATTTAATAGCCTAGTGATAATAACACTAGATCATTGCCTAACCCTGAGGGTTACGGTTTAAGAGTTAAAATATACAAGACTTTATAAAGAAAAATTGCAAATACAAGCAACTGGACCAGCAGCAACTAAAGCAAGAGTTTGTAAGTGTGTAAAACACTTGATATGCTGCAATGAGTTAATAAGATATGTGTGAATTGGATTCTCTTACAGAAAACTTATATTCAAGTAGTTTTAGAATTGGTTCTTCACTATCAAGCAAGCAAAACATGTTCAGTTAGTTTGAAAATACTTAACATGCAGAAATTTTAAATAGGTTGGGAAGGATGATAGCCAATTGTGTTCTTCCGCAGAATGTTTTAAAGCTGAGCTCTACATGAATGTACGTGTGCTTTTCAGCAGAGTCTGGTGGGAGATATGTGGCAGTTTTCTACTCTCCACTTTCCTGGGGGCACGAAGTAGAATTCTACTATTGGCATCCCAGTAGAGGGATTAAAAAGTGGGACTGAGACCTTTATGGTCCATACTGCCTACCCAACATCAGACCTTGTTATTTTCAAAGCTGTTGTTAACGTTCAACAAATGTGTCCTTAGAAGGAGGAAGACGAGATTGATAGATTAGTAGTAATGTTCAGTCACACTACTGGCGTTGGGCAAAAGAATAAATGTATTTTTTTAAAAACTCTCCAAGTTTTGCCCTGCTGTCCTTTTTTAAATCTGTTGTCATTATTCTGTTGATCTCAATGCCTTTGTAAACCACTGTCCCAACTCCAAACTTCCCCTTCCTTTTATGAAGTCCTCGAATGTGTTTTCATCGCGACCTTTCCCACCTTCAGTGCTGTATGTTTGAACCCCTCCAAATGGCTTTTTTAGCCCCAGCATAGTGCTGAAGCAGCTTTTATCAAGGTCATGTGTGGTAAAAACAATGGTAAACTTTACCTCATGATCTTGCTTTACCCAGTAGCTTTTAAAATGATTGGCAAACCATCCTCCTCCAATACTGCTCCACTGGGATAGGATTGTTCCACCAGGTCCTATTCCTATCTAATCATAGTCAAAGAGTTGCTTGCAATGTCTTCTCCCTGTTCCTGCTCCGTTACCACTGGTGCCCCTGTCAGTTTTCTATCTTTGGCCTCCTCTAATTTTACACTATGTTCTCTAGTGACTGATTCCATCCCTCTCCCTGGCACGAGTCTGAGATCTAGTTGAACTGTTTGCAATCTTGATGTTGCATTCAACCTGATGTGCTCTTGAGAGTCTGAAACTTGGATACAGCCTAGGCTGGGATATGGAGGGTATGGGTCGAGACTTTCACTCTGATTTCTCATTTCTGTTGTCACTTACACTGTCTATTTCCATCTCCAGAGGTTTGCTCAACTTAATCCCCCTCTCCACTCAACTGCAGTGTTTCTCCTTGCTTTTATCCCAATATAACTCCATTCCAATGCATCTGGACTAGCTTTTCAAATTATGCCCTCTAAATTTGAGGTAATTCAAAACTCTCTGCTCATGTTTTAATTCACACCAAACTTGTTCACCAATTACCCTTGCGCTCATTGATTTCAATGGCTTCTAGTCAAATAACATCTTGATTTTACGAGTCCCCTCCCTCTTTTTCAAGTCATTCCATCACCCTGCTCTTCTCAATCTGTCATGTCCTCCAGCCTCTCAACCCTTCAAGGCATCTGTGTTCCTCTAATTCTGGCCTCCATCGTTATCTCCAATTTTACTTAGCCTCTGGAATAAGCGCCCTGCTCCCCTCTATTTTTGGTTTTCTTTTTTTTTTGAGACTCCTTAAATTTTATCTCTTTTGGATAAGCTTATGGTTATCTGTTCTAATATGTCGCTTGGTGCCATTTTTGTTTTGTAATGCTGCTGTGAAGTGTCTCTAGTCACTTCGTTACATTAAAAGCACAACATATGTTGATTGGACTCTTGTCAATTCATTTTAGTTTCATAGAAGACTTTGTAGTGTTTGGTATGGTCGTCCACTCCTCTTGCACCATCCCACCCCCATGCCTAACTTCAGTGTGGTTATATCATTTTACAACTAACATTGTTCAACATTTCACATACCTTCATGGCGATGGTTAAACCAACTTGGAAACCACCATATTCCACACAACATCCTCCTTTTTACCTATTCTGAAAGGAAGCTGACCAATGCTGACAAGTTGATGCATCTTGCCCACTCTTAATTGTCCTGAGAAGTTAATGGTGTGCAACCTTCTTTAACCAGAGCCAGAAATATTGTGAGGGGGAAAAGATTATGGAATAAGTTATGCATGCCAAACTACAATAACTCAATAGCCTTATTGCATAATAGCATTTGGAGTGGAATTTGATAGATGTCTGGGAGAAGAGGTACATGGCTGTGGAAGAAGAACTGGAGCATGCGACTGATTGGATAACTTACCAAATGGCACAAATGTGATGAGCCAGTTGGCCTCCTGTGCTGTCTTTTTTATGATTTTGAGGATACAAGTCAAAATCATTGGGACGGATACTGGTCCAGTGAACAACTATGTTCTAGGTAGTCTGAGTTTTCTATATTTTGTTACAACTTCAATTATGCAAGCAATGTGTGGGTATTCCATCCCATTCCTGATTTGAGAGTTTTAAGTGGTAGAGAGACTTTCAAAGGCCAGGAATTGAGACTGTTTTGTCGCACATGCAGCTGCTCTTTATTATTGCAAGCGTGTTAATGTTAGTTCTCCAATTCTTTTCAGATTAATATCAGGATATTGATGTTGGGTTATGTGGCTATGGTAATGCTGTTGAAGGTTGGAAAGGTTAGTTATGTTTCCTCATGTTGGAGCAAGTTGTTACCTGGTACTTTTAAAGCTCAACTATTACCTGCCTCCTGGTGGCTCAATCTCCGAAATTGTCTAAATCCTACTGCTGTTTGGCAAGGACTTCATGATTGAACTTTAATATCATCAAGCAGCCCCAATCCCCACCTAATGGAGGAAAATTCATTTTTGAATTGGGTGACAATGGTTTGGCTAAGGATATTGCCATGAATAACTCATCCAACAATATCTTGGGATTGTCATAAAAATGACTTTTGCAATCCCAATCATCTTCCTGCTTGTCAAGTGTTGCTCCAGTGTTCTGACAAGTCTCTTGACAAGGTTCCCCAATTTATTTTTGTGGAGAAGTATTCTAAATTTATCAAATCCCTAGAGGAGGTGGGATCAATGGGATCCTCTTCTTTGTTTAACCACCCAACTCAGTCGGTGGTTACAAAGTTTAAAAATGACATCCCAATTGAAATAATCCTTTCTACCAAAGCAAATGAATTTATATTTTAAAAGGAGCCAATTTTACCAGGCTTTCTTGAATTAGTAAGAATGAATTTATTCATTATTGAACACGAGAAGAAATAATATTGCGCAGATCAGAATTGAAAACTGAGTCCAAAAATGTGAAAGTTAACTCCAGAGACTGGTCTCTATTTATTTGAAGAGTAGATGTCGCATCATCGTGCTGTTACGTTAGGTCACACTAGTGGTATGGACATCGGGAAGTCTGTGGTTGATTCTGAGATGCCTGGCTTTGAAAGTCAGCTAAAAAGGCCTTTGTCCTGTCTTCTTCTTGACTATAATTTTGCTTGCTTTTTGATTTCCAGCAAAGAGAGAAAGGGATTTCCTCTGCTCCCGGTCAGGTGGTCAACAGGGGTTTTCTTCGCTGTGACCAACATTCCCACTAAGCCATGTGCACATGCTGTCTTTCTAAGGTGCCACATGTAACAACCGGCTTCAGCATGATTCTTGAAACAGGAAAACAAACATTCCTGTTGCCCATAGTGCTCTAGTCTGTCTCATCATCTTCATAGTATGGAATCACTCCAGTTCAGTTTGCAGTACATAACTCCCTTCTGTCATAAGCTTCTTTGACACCCATCAGGTGTGACATTCCATGTCCTCCTCTGAGGATAATTCACAAAACCTTCAAGACAACTAGTGAATTACATTGGTCAGAATATCCATTTTCAGTCATTCTCTTGTGCTGTGTAACCTTATTAAAATATATATTGTAATTAAAAGTTCAGTTTGCCTGTATGTGATTTTTGGTCATGTTACCAAACTCTGGTAAGTTCCTTTGATTTGGTGACCTCAATTAGGTGTTGGTGCTATAGTGCTTGAGTGCTGGTTAATGTTAGGAACAAAATCCTTTCATAAGTGAGAATCACATTTTGAATGTTAATGTCATTAAAGAATGAGTCCATTCTTGTCATTTGTTGCAGTGCTTTCCTTATCTAGAACTGTGACAATTTAGAGATGAAGAATATGATTAAGCCTATAGAATAGTTGTGCCTTGAAGCATACCATTCAGCATGTTGTTCCTATTTCTGACATTTTCAAGACCAACTTAGCTAACCCCTGATTCATCTTGCCCTTTCCATTTTTTACTTCATCCATTCAGTTGTACTTAATTCTCACAGTAGCTTTCATTTTAGCTTTTTTAAAAATGTCATATTTCTTGCCTCCATGATTTTTATTTCTCTTCGTTTTGTTTTTGTGAAGATTTTATTGGTTTCATAACTCCCAGTATAAATTTAGTTTGAACACTGCAAAAGCACTGTGTAGTTTTATAACTTTCAACAGTGTGTGATAGAGCATGGACCTTTCTGATCTCTTCATTTTTGCAGCTGTGAATGTATTCTCCTTGTTCGTCGTTCATTTACCTTAGTTACACTGCTTGCAAAATATTTCTCAATTTTGCCATTCAGAAGTTCAAAACTGACCACAAATTTTAGGGAGTAATTGTGTGCCAATGTATTTGCCAAAATGAGAAGATTCAAATGCTTTATAATCTTGGGGATTGTGGACTCGCCACTGCAAAATACGAGCATGCAGGAAATATGAATTTGCCAAATTTTATGTGCAAATTGCCGCTAAGACAATAAACTGGATATCTTTAAATGCTGCATATTGGGTTAATGCCTTGTAGTTCTAATTCTCAGGAAATTTAGTTGCTGTTTCATTATTTTTGGTTTGTTTCCATCTCTTTCTTAGTGCAGCAGCTTTAAATAGAAGTAGCAATGAGACTGTTAATGAACAATATTAACTTCTGGTGCAGGGATTTAGAAGAAAGTTGATTATTCTTTCAGTATCATTTCTTACTTTTGTATTGGAACTTCACCTTTTTATATAATTTAGAACTGATTTTAATCATAGACTCCATAAATGAGAAAATAAATTAAGCATGCTCAGCAACAGCTTGCATCCATACACCAACTTTAACTAATTAAAATATCCCATTGTGTATCAGAAGGACCATTAACAAACAAAGTTTGATACTGATTTACCTAAGGATCTTGGAACAAGTGACCAGTAACTTGATGAGAGGTAGGTTTTAGGGAGTTTCAGAGAGAATAGAGAGTTAGCGAGGCCAAGATGTTTAGGAAGGGAATTCCAGAGGTTGGCTGAAGCAGCTGAAGGCATACTGCTAACAGTGGTGTGTTCAAAGTTGATGAAATGCAGGAGACAAGAACTAGAGGGTTGCAGAAATTTTGAAAAGTTAAAGTGCTGGAGTACATTACAGAGATAGGAAAAGGTGCCATGGAGGGATTTGAAAATAAATATGAGAAAAGGCATTGCCAGATTGGGCTGATGCAGGTCAACAGGACATTTCTCTACATTGTTACCAACTATAGTATGGAAAATAGGAAGGGGACAACCATGAAGGAAAACGAGTCTTCCCAGTAATTAATTGGGTTGGGGTTGGGGGTGGGGAGAGTGGAAAAAAACTTTGGCTCATCCATTTCTGGGCGTTCGACAAGCAGTCTGACGTCTTGGTAACAATGGAAGTGTCCAAGTGAGGTGATGGTGAGAGGAAGCTGGGTCTTGATAGAATGCATGTGTAAATTGACTGACTTTTTTTTTGATAGTGTAGCCAAGGAGTAGCAGATAGGTGAGGAATAAGAGAAGGCCTAAGATTCTTGGAGGATGTCAGATGTATCTGTATGGAAAGGAATTGCTGGAAAATGGGTCTGGATTGAAGAGATGATTGTAACCTAAATAACTGTACTGAAGAAAGGGAAGAGATCTGAAGATGTGTTCGTAGTTTACAGAGACAAAGTGGTCATGGGTTAGGTGTTTTTATTTAAAGAGGGGTGATGTTTGCAGATTTATAGGGTTTTGGAGCAGTATTCACAAAGAGGAAATCATTAACTATACAGTAAACAATTCAGTGGCCACTAGTCTGGGAATAGGAGTGAGGGAGCAAGAGTTGGGTCTTGTGGACCTGATGTACTGGCCCGTACTGTGTTTATCTTTTATACTATCTATTAAATGATGCATATGGCATAATCAATTTATTAACCCTTCTCCATAAACCTTAATTTAGCATCCACTGTAGTTCAGTGGGTAGCACTTTCACCTTGGAACTATTTGGGAGTCCTACAGTTTAGAGACACTGATTTTTGGATGAGATATAAACCTGCTCGGGTGGATTTTTTTTTAGAAAAAAACCAAAGCACTATTTTGACAAAGACCAGGGGAGTTACTTCTGTTGTTCTGGCCAATGTTTTATGCCTCAATCAACATCACAAAAACTGGATTATCTGATCATTATCAGATTGTCAACATTTTATGAAATGTTGGTGGAGTATTAGTGAAAATCTGTGGTGCCAAAAACCCAGCAGAAGATTTTTTGGTTGAAGTTCTACTTGAGCATAAACCAGGATTACACTGCTTTCATATGCATGGAAAAGACTTCAAGTAACTGTTCTAAAGAGCAAGGAAAGTTGTCTGCTGTGTCCTGGCTAATTTTTATCCCTCAAATCAACAACGTGAACTGTGTCACTTTTTGCAGAGGCTTCCTCTGTGAAAATTGAGTGCCTAGTTTTATTTTCTCTCTATTAAAGTAGTATTGCAGTGCAAAAGTTCCTTTAGCTGAAAATTGCATCAGAATGTCTGGAGTGAAAGATACTACATAATTATAATTCAAAAAATGCCTTTATTCTTTTTGTTTGTGGAAATTCTGTATTCAGCAATCCATCTTGGAGCTGGAATTGACAAGCTGGAGGCATAAAGCATGAAGTATTCAAATGCCATGTTCATTCTGTTCTGGTGTTAATGTACGTGTCTTTTTAAAACAGGTTAATTGTGGTTATGGTTTCTGAAGAAGGGTCCTGACCCAAAATGTCAGCTTTCCAGTTCTTCTGATGCTGTGTGCCTCCAGCTCCGTGCCATTATCCCCGACTTGAGCACCGACAGTTCTTACTATGTCTAATTGTAATTATGTTAGTTTTTTGCCAAATGTATGAAAGAGAATGAGAGTGCAATTCAACTTCCCTTCAGAAGGAGAAATTTCTATTCACAACAGCTACTTTATTTGATTTTTCAGTTAACTTTTAAACTTGTTTGATTTATAGGGTCTCTCCAATCATAAGGTTATTTGCTATTGTGATTTCCATTAGCAACTGACAGTTGACACCATTTGGTAGAATTTAATGTGTATGTGATCATTTTTTTTTACACTTATTTTAATTCTGTCACATTTCGTTCCAGTAACACATGTACGTTAAGACTGTGAGAACAGTGGCACTTCAAAATGTTTTGTTGTTGCACATTAAATTAAACAGTTACAGATCAATGTCTCCAAATATGTAAAAGTTTTCAAGGCTGCAGAAATATGTGATATACACAGTCATCAATCTGCTTTTCTCATTTTACTTTACTGGAAAAGGTGTTCAGAAAGATGAAACTGAGTCTCTGTTAAGGATTCCAAATGAGTTGGGCAGTATCCGTCTAGTTTCCACGCACGTGAGTTTACTGCTCGAGCGATCCAGCACTATCATTGTATTAAGTTTACAATATCGTCGGAAAAATGTGTTAGTGACTGCCTCTCTGGTAAAGGATCAGAGCAGTAGATATGTTCAGTTGAAGTTACAGTAATGTGAAGGAATGTTTTGCCACCAACTCGCTTGTGCTGGCCTGAAATGAAAATGCAAGCAATCTGGTACCACCACCTAAGTTGGAGATCTTCAAAAGGACAGACTTTTTTTTAAAAAAAAGAGAAGTTTGAAAGTTACTTCCAGTTTGAAGAAGCCAAACCATAACCATTCAAAACAAAGTTGAATGATTATTCATGTAAAATATATTTGTCTAAGTTTGAGGCATGCTGTGTTTTAACTAAATTCAAACAATGCTCTTTTCAGGTTATATAAGGATACTCCTACTGCTGGTTTGCTGGTGGACTTTCAATTATCCTCTAGTGTTTTTTCCCTGTTACGTGGTTTTCATTATTCTTGATGGTGGGTATGCGTTTTGAAATGTTTAATCTAGAGAATGAAGGAAACACATTTATGTTTGAATCGTTATGACTGTTTCCTGTTTTAGAGGGTTGCAACACACAGATGTTCCCACTTCTCTTACAAAGTACATTGTGCGGTGACATCTGTTTGTTTCATATCAGTAGAATTTAATGTTACCTTCTGTTCTTTAGAAGAAGGGAATCTTCCTATATTTATGCCTTTTTTGCTTAAAAAAAGAACAAAAGCAGGCTTAATTTCAGAAACTACCATTAAGATATTTGTATTCCTTTTTAATTTGAGATGTTTCATGGAACTATCGTAGCTCTAAGGTAAAACCCATCAGTTCAGAAACCTGAAATAAGGTCTAGAAAATGCTGAAAATACCACCAGATCAGGAAGCATCTGTGGAGAAAAAGTTAATGTTTCAGATTGACCTTTCCAGCATACTGTGTTTTTATTCAAATACCCAGAATCTGCAGTATTTTTGCCTTTTGTATCCAATAATTCTATTCATTACCCGCTAAGCTGTGAATTTCAAATATTTCACTTTGTAGAAAAGTCTGCACCCGGCCACATGCCTGTACATCTTTGATATGCATTTTTTTTCCTATTGCCTCCTGTTCTGTCACTTAAAGCTTGGAGGATGGGTTTAAGTGAAGGCCTATTCTAGCATCTCAGTGAGAGTTTGCCCCCGACTAATCTAATTTATGAGGCACATTCGATATGGGTTGATCACACCTTTGGCCCTTTGTCTCATATATCCTTGAAGCAGAGCTCTAAAAATATTTATTGGACTCACTGATAATTTATCCAAAATGATTTTTTTTTAAAAAAGGAAATATGATTAAATAAGTTCTGAAACATTAGCATGTTGTTGTTATTCAATGAAGTACTTTTCTTGCACATTCATTTCAAATATCCTCTGTCATTCCATTTGAGGAGACTCTTCTCTAATGCTGTTTGAGTTTTGTGTTTGTACTTTAATTCTGCATAAAAGATGAATCGGGTCTTTTATTTTCCCAAAAAAGCATCAAAGATCCCCTGCTGACTTATTTTGAGTCAGTGCATTGAATTGAGGACACATGTTTGAAGCACTGTGCAATTCTGTTTTTTTTAAACTTAGAATTATAAATCCAGAATCATTGTAGTTTTTCTTGAACTGATTAAAACCTATTGACCTGAAATGTTATCTCTTGTTCTCTTTCCCTCAAATTCTCCCTGACCTGCAGAGTATTTCCAGCTTGTCCACTTTCTTGGCATTCTCCTAGACTCAATTTTGGAATATTTACTGTCCCAGAAATTGTGAACCACCTGGTGTCTACTTGCTGACTCAAATAATAGCTTTGGAATGGATCAAATTGACACGGTTATGATGTAGCACATTGCTATAATACACTGTGCTCATTATCTGGTTTGTAAATAGAACAGTATTAAGTACCTAGAAGTTGATGTGGAAAACTTTGCAGTTGAATTTAACCCAAAATAGCTGGAAAAAAATAAAACTATCCCGTAAAAATAGAGACTCTCGCTCATATTGATGCAACAGAGATTCTGTTCAGTTAACATGTGGGCCTGTAATAATTCAGAATGTGAATAGAAACCTTATAAATTTATGATACACAGACATTTAGAAAGCTTATGTACTTGAGCCTCCCTGAAATCTGCAAAAAGCCTTGCATTTTGTCTTGCAAGAAGAGCCAGAAAAGCTAGAGGAAAGGCTCAGGCTGAGTTAACAGGTACGCAGGAGCCTCTGCAGAAGCTGCCAACTTGCAGTGGAAACAACTTGGAATTATCATCAAAGGAAAGGTAACTGCTCTGGTGGTGGTTCACTGATTTGAGATGCTTTCTCTTTAAAAGATAAGACCTTTTTGACTCTCTGGGGAATACAATTTGTTCTGAGCTAGAGCGGCTTAGCATAAAGGACAGTGAGTAACATTATTCTTGTAGCTCCCTCACTATGGATATGCTAACGTTATGATTTTGTTTTTAAGAAGTATTGTGAGAGTTGAAAGCTTTCATTAGGTGGAACACAGAAGTTCTCTCCATGGTCACAATGAACTTCAGTTTCACCTGTTTGTGCCAGACAGTATATTTTAATTTCATAAATAATTAATTAACAAGCCAATTATTGGCAGAAACCATTTTGTTATTGAATATATGTGAACAAATTGTAAATATGCATTGTGCAGCTTTTACCAGCCGAATTTTAAAGAAAACCAAGGAAGTTTATGTACCAAAAGTAAAGAAAATTACATATAAATGATTTATGCTCATTGCTGTATAGTACAATAAGCCTATAATAGTTATAACTTGGAGTAAACAGAGTATTAGCAGACCATTGCTAACATTACATATAAATCCTCCACCGTAAAGGTCATAGGGAATTGCCGATGATTGCACAATGTTCAGCACCATTCAGCACTCCTCAGATTCTGAAGCAGCCTATGTTGAAAGACCTGGACAACATCTAGGCTTGGGCTAACAAGTAGCAAGCAACATCCAAGCCACACAAGCCAGGCAATGGCTATC
Source organism: Stegostoma tigrinum (assembly GCF_030684315.1). NCBI lineage: Eukaryota > Metazoa > Chordata > Chondrichthyes > Orectolobiformes > Stegostomatidae > Stegostoma > Stegostoma tigrinum. The sequence goes on from NC_081380.1 coordinate 23,786,536, forward strand.
TCCAACAAGAGACAATTTATCCACAGCCCCTTAACGTTCCATGGTGTAACCATCACTGAATTCCCCCATTATTGACATCCTTAGGTTCCCATTGACGAAAAAATCAACCAGACACACCACCACATAAAGACATTAGCTACAAGAACAAATCAGAAGTAGTAATACTGCAGCGAGTAACTCACCACCTGACACCCCAAAGCCTGTCCATCATCTACAAGGCACAAGTCAGGAATGTGATGGAATACTTCCCACGAGCCTGGGTGGGTGCTGTTCCAACACATTCCAGAAGCTTGATACCATCCAGGACAAAGCATCTTTTATGTGATTCATACCGCGTCCACTCCTCCCTTCACCACGGATGCTCAATAGCAGCAATGTGCACTGTAGAAATTTAAGTCAAGATCCTTGATAGCATCTTGCAAACCCACAACCACTTCCATCTAGAAGAACAGGGATATGTTCCTACCAATGAACATATTGGTAGGATGTTCATACCAATCCTACCAATGTTGCTGATTCAAAGTACGGACACTCCCTCCGTAAAGGCCTTGTGGGTCTACCTGCAGCATGTGGACTGCAGGGTTCAAGAAGGTGCTCACTACTACCTTCGAGGGCAACTGGGGGGAGTGGGGGGGGAATAAATGCTGGCCTGGCTAGCATCACCTGTGTCCCATAAGTGAATAAAAGTATGTACAAGGTCAGCCATCTAACATGACAATCATTAAACTGCATTTGTAATTTTCTTCCTTTCCAACATGTACACTCTCTATTCACTTAATATGTACTATGTGTTACAGGGTTTGATGGATTTGCAGCTCGGCAACTAAATCAAGTTTCTGAATTTGGAGCTTGGTTTGATGTTGCTATTGACAACTTTGGGCGTACCATGTTATGGACCTTGCTCTTCAAGGTAAGTGTATTACTGCTGAGTTGTGAAAATGAGATTCTCTTCCCTTGGCAGACCTTCTGGGATGGAGGGTGACTTTCTTTCACTCTGTGGGTTTGAGGGACTTGCTAATCCACTGCTAGATCTACAAACCCTATCACAGATGGTGAGTATTGTATTCACTGAAGTGGGTAGGTAGAATGCTTGGGTTGAAAGTGAGATTAGTGTACAAATTTGAAGACTTTTTGAATCACATTAGCATTTGGAAAAAGTGTCCATGCAAAGTTTCTGGAGACAGGAGAAGATATGGTAAAATAAAACCACTGAAAATATTCAGAGCTGGATATATTGGGGGAATGAAGAATGTGTAACTGTGAAGACAGTTGAGATAATAGGTCTTTCTGCTGCAGCAGAGGAAACTAAGAGGAGACTTATTAGAATTTACAAAATAGACTCTTAGACATTTACAGCACAGAATGAGGATGTTGAACCCATCATGAAAGTGTCAGTCATTCAAAGATCTGACTGTACTAATCCTATTTTCAACTCCTGGCCTGTTGCCTAGAGGCATTGTAAGTGAATATCTAAAATATCACTTGAATGTTACAAGAGATTCTGACTCAACTGTCCTTTCAGGAAATGAGTTCCAGCTCTGGGCAAAATAAAGCTCCTTTACATTCCCCTTAACCGTCTATCTCTTTCCTTGCTCTATGCTTCCTGAGCACATGTCCCTTGCCTTTGTATTCTATGTCTCAACTAAGAGAGGAAAGTATCTTATCTACCTTCCTGACTACCTTCAGGGATATATGGATACACACACCAAGATCCCTCTGACCTTCAGTACTTTCTACAATCCTGCTGAAGATTCATCATGTAATCCCTTTTCTTGTCAGATCTTCCCCAAGTGCATTTAATTCTTACTTTTCAAAGTTGAATTCTGTTTGCCACTGCTCTGTTCATCTGACCAGTTTGTTGATAGCCTTCTGCAGTCTATGGTTATCTTACTCATGATTTACCAATCTTCCTGTCACTTGTGAACTTTGTGATGATATCCCATAAGTCGAAATTAAGTCCTCCAGTCCTCTGGCACCTCACCTATGGCTAAAAATTATTTGGCAATTTCAGCCACAGCCTGTAATCTCATGGCTCCTAATCCTGGTTTACATCTCGTCCTGGCCTGTGGATTTACCTACTTTTAAAAATACTAAACTATCTTTCTGTGTGTTACCTTCATCTAATGTTTCAGTCTTCCACCTGCTGTCTATACCTCTGTAATCCTTTTCCATTGCTAAGCCCAGTACAAAGTATTTGTGGGGGACTCTGCCTACATCTTCCAAGACAAAACAGCAATTACCTCCGTAGTGCATCTCGTCCAACACCTTCTACTCACTAACTGTGAGGAAAGGAGCATGGCCCACTCATGGATAACAACAACAGAGCGTCCTACCATGAAAATCTCCTATCTATTGTGAATGAACTCATGATCAGATCAGCTGAGTCAAGTGGCGTAAAGAAGAGAGGGAATTTGGGTCCGCAGTCACGAGCCTGCAGATCTGTGGTTAGCAAATCCATGGATGACAAGGAGTGTATGTCTCTTTTCCCCCCCCCCCCACCCTAAAAAAGAAAAACCTGGTTATTCTGTTGTAATTTATATATTTCAAAAATCCTTTTGGAGCTTTCTCTTGATCTACCTGCCAGTGTTTTCTCATGCATGCTGTTTCCTTTCCTAATTTTCACAGGACATAATTGAGGCAACGACCTTTTTAGTTCCTTGAAGGAGAATGTAGGAAAGCAGTTGCAACAATTGAAGATATAGGGCTATGAGAGAGTGCAGTAATGTGATTTAATTTTCAATGAGTTCGGGGAAAGCACTAGTTTGGATACAATGACCTCCTCCTGTGATTCTATGGTAGAAATGAAAGAAGCTTGCAAAGAAACACGTTACTTCATTGAAAATGTGTCTTTATTTTTCCTTCAGTGGGGACATTTTGTAAGTAGCTTAGAGTGGTGTGTTTTTGTCTGTATGCACAATTCCATGGGAGCGGACTGGAAGAACAAGTTTGGCGAAGGTCCATGGTGGGTTCGGAAGACCATGGCAAATGGTACGTAAATTTTGATTTTATTGTCGTAGAAAATTGCAAGTTCCAACTGGCTGTCAAATAATTTAAAATTGATTAGAAATGTCTCTTTGAACTTCAGGAATGGTCTTAAATGATCAAATTTGCTTCTCAAAACTTAACTGTAAAGAACTTAAAATATTTTAACACTTTTAAAACAGGTGCCTGTGTTTTGAAGAGAAAAGAAATCTTTGTAAAAACCAAAAGAACTGCGGATGCTGCAAATCGGGAACAAAAACAGTTGCTGGAAAAGCCCAGCAGGTCTGGCAGCACCTGTGAAGGAAAAAACAGTTAATGTTTCAGGTCCAATGACTCTTGCTCAAAGAAATCCTTGTGCTGTTTTAATAGCTTGTAAAATTTGATTCTGTACATTTTTGTTTTACTTAATGTTATCCAAATTGGTCTGATTACTGGTTATTTTCACCACTGGGATGCTGAGCATCCCGACATATTTAGTGAAGATTCATGCCAAGAACGTTATGTATTTTATAAAGCACTTAGTCTGATAATGATTATTCATACTTCCTATTAGAAGTATGCTACTTGCCCCTTGAGCCTATTCCGTCATTGAGCTATTATGTCACATACCCACCCCAGGGGGTGAAAGGTTATCAAGAATATTTCTACTTCTGCTCTTAAAAAGTGTTTGGACCCTTTGCTCCTGCTGCCTTTTTAATTGTAAAGATGCTTGACCAGCTTGGGGAAAACCTCTCTCCTTCCATCCCTTTTTAAAAAAATCACCTAAATAAGATAAGTAGTAACCCCTAGTTCTAAATTCTCCCAGAAGTGGAAGCATCCTTTCCACATTCACTCTGTCAGGACCCGCCAGGATCTTTGTATATTTCAATCAATTTGCCTCTTGCTCTTTTGAAATCCAGAGGATACAATCCAAGCCTGTCCATCCTTCCTCGTAACACAACATGCATAAATCATTTGAAAATGTTACAAACCGCACATGCCTTATTCATCATTCTCCTCTCAATAAAAACAAATACACCTCAGACTGCCAGTCCTGCTGTTCAGTAACTTCCCTTGTCTGTTCTTCCAATTAATTTTACTGGCCTTAATCTCCCATTTCTCTTCCGTCATTTTACTGGTTGATCTGCTGCTGTGGTTCCTGCTCCTGCCACACTAGTTTACACCCTCCCAAGTGGCACTAGCAAACTTCCCTGCCAGGATATTAGTGCTCTCCAGTTTAGGTGCAACCAGACTTTCTCATACAGGTTCCAACTGCCCCTGAAGACATTCCGGTGATCCGCATAGCTGAAACTCTCCCTTCTACGCCAGCTCTTTAGCCACGTATTTAGCTAAATGAATTTCACTGGCACGTGGCACAGGGAGTAATCCCGAGACTAGAATCTGAAAAGTCTTGCTTTTAATTTCCTAAATAACTCCCTGAACTTACTTTGCAGGACCTCCTCCCCCTTTCTGCCTGTGTCGTTGGTACCAATATGGATCAAAACCTCTGCTGGCCTTCTTTCAGAACATCCTGTGCCCACTCGGACATTCTTGACCATGGCATCGGTGAGGCAACATGCCATTCTGGAGCCTTGCTTGCAGACACAAATGCTTATCTATGCCCCTAACTATATAATCCCCTATCACTATTGCTCACCTACACTTCAACCCAGCCTGCTGTACAATAGTACCAGTCATGGGTGCCGTTGATCTATTTGCAGCTGCTGCTTTGCACTGAGGCCAGTTTCCTCAACCATTTTCAAAATTGTACATTGAGAGGGAGATGGTCACGGGGCCTCCTGCACTGCCTACCCATGCTTTCTCATCTTCCTGGTGGTAACCCACCTCTTCTCTGACTGTGTATCCCTTACTGGTGGTATGACCAGCTCATTAAATGTGCTAACCACAACATTCTTAGCCTAATGAACGCTCCATTGTGAGTCCATTCACCCTTACGGGAGCTGCATCTGGACACACTTCCAGCATGTTGTTCCAGAGACTGGAAATGTCCCTGATATCCCACATGTTGCGGGAGCAGCATTCCATGGGGTGAGTTCTTCTGGTATTTTGAATGTAATCAAATAAGTCAATCTTACTAACTACAGAAAATAATCCAGGAACTGATTACACGACCTCGCCCATTAGTCACCGAACTCCAGTCCCTCACTCAATACTGTCGTCTTAGCAGACTGCACTCTCGCGCTCTCTCGCTCTCTAGACATTCAGTCTCCAAATCCAGTCCCTGAGCAGCCAAGCCTCGTTGTCACGTCTTTTGTGTCGTAAAATCATGTCTGGAGTTCTGTCCCTAGATTCACCTCCACATTTGCATTGACTGACTCTGCTCCTCGAGTATTTACACTGCTGCTGTTCACTCCCAGGATTGCTGTGTCTGACCTCGCTCCTCCGGTATAAATCATGCTGCTGCTGTTCACCCCAGGTTCACTCTGCTGATGTTGTTGCTTGGACTTGCCCTCCTAATTCATGCACTAAATGGACATTTTTCCACATTTTTTTTTCCACATTTTTCCCACAGATATCCCTTGGTCACCTCCCTATGTCCTGTTCAAACTTACTTTCCTAGCTATCTTTATATCATTAACAATCTTAGCAACTATGCCTTGTGTCCCTTCATCCAAATCACTATATAAATTTTAAAAAGTTAAGGCCCTGGCCTTTGACTCTGACATCCTGTCAACTGGTGAAATGTCCTACTGTTTACACTGTTTTCGATCAGCTAGCCAATCTCCTGTTTGTGCTGATATGTTACCACATCCACCATGGACTTTTATTTTCTGTAAAAATTTCTTGTGACATTATTATTATGTAGCTTCTGGAAATCTAGGTACAATACATGCATTAGTTCCTTTTATCTCCAGCACTTGTTGCTTCCTCAAAGAATTCTAACAAATTTAGTTAACCATGATTTCCCTTTTTACAAAACCATGTTGATCTGCCTAATTACCTTAAACGTTTTGAAACGCCCTGTTGCAACAACTTCTGTTAATATATTCCAATATCTTCTGTATGACAAGATATTAAGCTATCTGGCTAATTGCTTCTGTCTCCTTCCCTTTTCAAATAAATGAGTTGTGTTCACTGAATTTTCAATCTAATAGAAGCTTCCCAAGACCCAAGTCCCTTCAATGAGGTCCATCAGGACTGGGGTCTTATGAACCAGTTGCTGCAACAATTTGCTCATTACCTATTTTCTTGTTCTTCCCTTCCTTTTTGTTTCCTAACTTGCAATTACTGGGATGTTCGTTACAAGTGTGTCAGTACAGACATTACTACAGAATCATTGCTCACTTTGTTTTCTTTTCAACTATCTGTTTTTATATTTCAAGCTAGCATTCTCTTGTGCTTTTGATTTTTCTCTTTGTTGGTCTTTGTCCATTCTTTTGCAGTTTTTTTTTAAAAAGTCTGTCCCACCTTCTGACCTGTCACCCACTTTTTGCACAATTTCTTTTCTTGAAATTTTAATACAATATTTAACTTTTATAATTAACTGAGATATGTGCACCAGTGACACAGGTAGGTAAGAAGAGAGATTCTGCGTGGTCAATGTGTTGAGAGATAGGTACAAAGTTAAGAAGCAGAATCTCAAATGAAATAATCTGATTTATTGCCTGAGCTACATGCAAATTTTCACTAGGCAAATCCGATCAGAGAAATGAATGCACAAATAAATCTGAGACACTGGTGAAGAAAAGGTGGGTTCTGGTTCATGGGGCAGTGTCACCAATACTGGGAAAAGGTGGGGCTTTACTGTTGGAATGGAGTTCTAGTGAGTCATGTCTAACTAGGGAAGTGGAGAGGGTTTAGAACCAACTAGTGGGGCAAAGGATCAAATTTAGGAAGATTTCAATGAATTCACACAGTGGAAACAAGGTAGAAAGATAGAACGATAAGCTGCAACAAAGGATAAACCATTATAATTGAATAGTAAATCAAATAGGCTAGCAGTTTAAAAAACTAAATGCTCTGATAACACAATTAAGCCTTTCTTTCAGTGTCTCCAATTCACGCTTTCTGTATCCGATTTGACATTGGAATTAACATTGTGCCTAACATTGTGGAAAAGTCGTATTCAGAACAGAAAAAGACATGTTGGCCCATTGTGTTCATGCCAGTCAAGAACCAACACAAACCATTCTAATCCCATATTCTAGCATTTGGTTCAGAGTCTTGTCTGCCTTGGCACTGCCAAGTGTTCATCTACATATTCCTTAAATGTTATGACAATACCTGCCTCTACCACACTTACAAAGTAAGAAGTCACATGACACCAGGTTATAGTGCAATAGGTTTATTTGAAATCTCAAGCTTTTGGAGCACTGATCCTTTACCTGATGAAGGAGCAGAGCTCCAAAAACTTGTGATTTCACAAACCTGTTGGACTGCAACCTGGTGTCATGTGACTTCTGACTCTTCTCCCCTTCCCCTGTTCCAACACTCCTGCAAGGAAAACAACCCACCAGGATACATGAACATCAACTAGCCACAAAACAACATGACCCACTATCACTCGTATCCTTACATACAGATAAGGAAGGACACCACTTTGATTGGGACAACACATCCATCCTAGGACAAGCCAAACAGCGACATGCACGAGAATTCCTAGAAGCATGGCATTCCAACCAGAACTCCATCAACAAACACATTGATTTGGAGCCAATCTACCATCCCCTGAGAAAAAGAACAGGAAATGACATCACCAACCCAAGGAAACCTAACCAGATAAATAGAAAGCGGGACATAACACCAGCGCTTCGTCGGAGGCTCACTGATGATGTTACCTAGAATGGTGATGAAACATCTGAAAACTAACCTTCCAGCTCAGCGAGCAAACTCACATCCAAAACAACCCAATCTGATCAACTCCAGCCCAGGCAACGTCCTGGTAAATTCTCCTGTACTGCTTCCAATGCAGTCACATCTCTTCTGGAATGTGGATGCCAGAACTGTATACAATACTCTCTGTTGCCTAACCAACATTTGATTATGGTTCGAGCATAACCTCCCTGCTCTTAAACTCTTTGTCTTTGTCATTGAAGGCTTGTATACCTAATGCCACTGTAATCACTTTATCCAGCTGCTCTGATACCCTAAGGGACTAATGTTCATGTGCCAAGATTATGAACAAATGAAAGATAAAACAGCAATTGTAATTTGTAATCCTTGAAATCAAAAGGGCATTATAATGTGAATTATTTTTGTAATCTCAGCTTGCAGCACAGAATTTTTGTAGCAGTACCACACTTAAATGTGTCCCCTCTCTTGATGTGCGTGTGTGTGAGCAGGTAAAATGATTTGGGAATAAGTTCACTTGTGAATATTTTCCAAATCAACCTGTTTTAGAGATGTTTCTACACACCTCTGGAGCAAGTGGGTCTTGACCCAGGGTCTCCTGGCTGAGACATAGGGACACTAATCACTGCACCACAAGAACCCCTGTGAGTTCATTTGTGATGTTTTTTTACTTTAATAATTAATGATCACAAGTAATCACCTGTGCACTCAATTAGAAGTTTACATACAAGACTTATGGGCAATGAACCATCAAAAGTGTGGGATGGGAGAGGGAAAGTGCAAGGAAGAGCAGACAAGGGCTATATCAAAATGGAGTTGGAGGGGGAAGTAAACCACTGTATACCCACGGTGCCCATTTCCTGTCCTAAAGGCATCAAGCGCCTGGGTGGACTTCGCATGCTCCTTCTCCAAGAATGTCTGTCTGGGTACAAGTGTAACAGTGTTAGAGGGGCAGACAGTCAGTCAGCAGATATGACCCCTGGCCCCCCCACCCCAAAACAAAACTCCACAGCCCACTACCTGGACCTGTTTATAGCCAGCCTGGCCAGGCCCAGGAGCAGACCTATAAGAAGGTCCTCTGATCTGCCTTCCCACCCCACTACCCTGGATGCCCAAAGGTCATGAGCATAAGATTGAAATGCAACCAAAAACACAGCAAAAGATTTTTTTCACATAACTGAAAAGGATGCACAAATGCTCACAACCAATGATTTCATTTGTGCTCTTGCTGTTTAAAGTGGCCACACCTGTCAGGGATGGTAATTGCGTGCGTGTGGATAAGGTCGCAGATTGTGCTCCATTTAATGGCTGTTCATGAGTTAATTCATTTAGTTTTTCTTTTATAATACTATAAATGAATTGAGTGTTGGTACAGGAGGAGGCAGACAATTGTAACACCGTATTTTTTAAATAAATCTCGTATTAAGCACACTTTTTTTTTCTCCTTCCAGAGTTGAGTAGAGATATTTATAGGTCTAATGTTTCATTCTCAAATGGAACTACCCCAAATAAATACTGACTTTGGAATTTTCTTTCACCAGTTGCCTATAAGGAGAATAATCAGGGAAACTGCTGACTTGTACACAGAGAGGCATGTGTTAAATAAGCACTAGATGCAGTAGTAGATTTTATCACTTGTTATAATCTACGTATGAAGTTCCATGACTCAGCTCCTCCAATTACAAAATATATTTTAAAATTAGCTCTGTATTTTAGATTACATTCCACTGGGGACTTGCACATCGTGTTTGTTTCCTTTTACTTTATAGGAATGAAACTGGTTTTTAACAATGAAGTTAAAGCCAAGATAGCTGTGTGCACAGTGTCATTCCAATACACTGGTTGCATGGAAAGATTCCATGCTTTTATGTTCCTCCAAGTCATTCTATAGTTAGTAAAATGATGAGTGTACATCAAAAACATAAAATCAGAGCAGCAGTCACTGGGCTGTTTACGCACACAGTCATTTACATATAGTGTCAGATGTCTGAAAGGCAGAACATTGCTCAGTGGCTTGGAATAGATCCAACTAAAGAAATCTGATGCTGGTTGACTTCATGACATGGCTAAAAAAAAATTGGACTGGCTGATATTTTCATTAAACTTCCGGTAAGTTTTTAGTTTGAATGTTGCCATAAATAAGTGTTGAACAGTTTAGCATAGGAACAGCTTGTTCGGCCCATTATATTATGCCGAACATGATGCCAAATTAAACAATTCCCATATGCCTGCCTTTGGTCCATATCCCTACACTGCATGCATTTTCTGCTTCTGTACAAATCCCTTAAACACCCCTATTGTATCTGCCACCACCACAAACCCTGGCAAAGCATTTCATACTCGTACCACTTTTGTTTTTGTAATTTAAAAATAAAAGTTGCCCCTCACATCTCCTCTTTGAACTCCCATTTCACCCTCCCCACACGTGCACGCACACAGGAACAAGCTTCTGACTGTCCTCGTGGAGGCTGGCACACTGCCTTTCTGCGCTGAACCATGACCCCAGTGTTGAATGTTAGGCTGTTGTGTTCACAATGGTCACAAATCTCTCCAAGCATTGCCACCACCTGCCCCACCCCAGCTCCCAACCAAGTCTGCCCATTGTTTGTTTTTGCCTGTTCCTCACTCATGGAACTCATCTCTTCCTATCTTGACTTTTATTTCCCCTCCCCCCACCAACTCCAGCTCACTCCCTTGGTTCTTCTGACACTTCAACAGTTCCAGAATTTCCAGGTGACAGGCTCCAGCTGCTGCTGCATCTCTTGTGCAATCTCTTTTACACATCCATTCCCATCAGGATGGTCTCGGGGCTTTTCAGTTCTTTTTGGGGAGTGCTAAATTGTCCCATCCACCACTACCTTCCTCTGCCTCTGAGCTCATCTCACTTTTTGAATACCTACTCCTTCTAACTCTTCTCACTTACTTCAGGTCAAAATACCCACCTGGGCCCCAGTTATGCCTGTCTCTTTGTGGTGCAGTGGAACATTCCTGATTCCAAACCTACTCAGGTCTCTCCTCCAAATCTATCGTTGGCATATTGATGACATGATTGGTGCTGCTTCCCTCTCCTGCATACAATTGGAAAAGTTTTATCAATTTTGCTTCTTGTTTCCACCCTGCCTTCACCTGATCCATCTCTGATACCCCTTGACATGTGTCCATTCCTGTGGATAGGGCTGGCCACCAATTCCCACTACAAACCTACCAATTCCCCTAGTTCCCTGGACTGTACATCCTCACACCCTCTTTACTGTGAAGACACTATCTGATTTCTCCCAGTTTCTCCATTCTCGTGATGCTGCTGTCCACAGGGAGGCCTCATCCAAGGATTCCCACCAATTTAGTTGTATTTTAGCTTTTAATTATATTTTTGATTTCTGCACTTGTGGACCGCTGCCCCCCCCAAAAAAAAGTCATAGATGTACAGCACGAAAACAGACTCTTCGGTCCAGCTCATCCATGCTGACCAGATATCCTAAATAAATCCAGTTCCATTTGGCCCATATCTCTCAAACCATCCTTATTCATATACCCATCCAGATGCCTTTTGAATGTTTTCCATCCTCCCCCATTTCCTCTGGCAGCTCATTGTGTACATGCACCACTCTCTGTGTGAAGAGGTTGCCCTAGGCCATTTTTTAAAAACTTTTTCCCCCCCCCACTTTAAATCTACTCTCTTGTCTATTTATCCTCATGATTTTATGAACATCTATAAGGTCACTCACTCCTCAGCCTCTGACACTCGGGGAATAGCCCCAGTCTCTGCCTATAGCTCAAACCCTCCAACCCTGGCAACATCCTTGAAAGAGTTTAGAAAAGATTTATACATTTCACAACATCCATCCTATTAGCAGGGAAACCAAAATTGCATGCAGTATTTCAGTAGTTGCCTAACCAATGTCTGTACAGCAGCAACATGACCACCCAACACATCTACTCAATATATCAACCAATAAGCATATCAGATGCCTTCTTCACTATTCTATCTATCTCTGATTCCACTTTCAAGGAACTATAAATCTGCACTCCAAGGTCTTTGTTCAGCAACACTCCGCAGTACCTTTACCATTAAATGAATAAGACCTACACTGCATTGCCTTTTCAAAATGCAGCACCTCTCATTTATCCAAATAAAACTCCATCTGCCACTCCACAGCCCATTGACTGATCTGTTCAACATCCCATTGTACTCTGAAGTAACATTCTTCGCTATCCACTACGACTCCAATTTTAGTGTCATCTGCAAACTTACTAACCACACCTCCTACGTTCACATCCAAATCACTTATATAAAATTACAAGAAGTCTCACCAAAACCAATAGATTCTACAATGATTAAGGAGTCAAACAGAATATGAACCAGGAAAGCGTCTGTTAAAATAGTTAACTAAATGCCAAATCAGATGTCGAAAGCAAAATGAGGAAAGGAAAGACAGATTTTAGAGAAATGAGAGAGAAGACATTTCTTTAAAACAAATAAATATTTATATTCTCTCTCACAACAAAGACAAGGTCTGTTTGGTCCTTACTTCCTATCCCATCAGCACTTTCATCTGAAAGATCATTAGTTGCCATTTCTGCCAGGTCCAACAGGATGCTGCCACCACCAAACCTATGTTCACCCTTTCCCTTGTCAGCCTTCCACAGACACTATTCCCTGAGACACCTGATCCACTCCTTCACTCCCAACTCCTACCCACACCCCTCAATACTTTCACTTGCAACCACAGAAGTTATGACACCTCCCCATTTACTTCCTCCCTGTACATTATCCAAAGCTCCAGACACCTCTTCCTGGTGAAGCAGCAATTTACGTGCATTTCACTCAGTCTAGTCCACAGAATTTACTGCTCACAATGTGGTCTCCTGTACATAGTCACCAACATGGAAACAGACCCTTTGGTCAAACTAGTCTACACTGAACATACTCCCAGACTAAACCACACTCAACTGCCTGCTCCTGACTCACATCCCTCTAAACCTCTCCTATTGATGTAGTTATCCACATCCACCACTTCCTCAGGAAGTTTATTCCACACACAACTACCCTCTGTTTAAAAATAATTTCCGTTTTAAAAAATCTTTCTCCTCTCACCTCTTAAAAATAGCCTTGAAATCCCTCATCCTCGGGAAAAGACAACTATCTTTAACTCTATCTAAACCCCTCATTATTTTGTTAACTTCTATCAGGTCACCTCTCAACATCCTGTGCTGCGTTTGGGAGGGTGAGGGAGTCCCAGTCTAACCAGCCTTTTACATAACTCAAAGCTTCCATACCTGGCAACAAACTGGAAAATCGCTTCTGAACCCTTTCCAGCTTAATATCTTTCTGTAAGTGGGCAACCAGAACTGAATACAGAATTCCAGAAGATGCCTCGCCAATGTCCTGTACAACCTCAACATCACTTCAATCCTCAAAGGACCAAGTCTTTTTATGTTTTTGAAAAAAACACCCTGTCTGTATGTGCCCCATTTTCAAAGAATTATGTACCTGCACTCTTAAGGTCCTTTGTTCTACAACATTTACCTAAGTCAGGGAGAGAAAGCGCAGACTGGGTGACTACTTCGGGGAGCACCTGCTTTCTGTCCATAAAAATGACCAAGTCATAGGATCTTGCAGCACATTCTAACCTGATCTAGTCCCATTTGGCCCAGATCCTTCTACATCTTTCCTATTCAAGTATCTATCCAAACGTCTTTTAAATGTTGTACTTGTACCACTCCGTCTGGCAGGCCACTTCCATATAAACACTGCCCTCTGTGAAAAAGTTTTCCCCTCAGTTTTGTTTAAAATCTTTCCCCAAGCTTCCAGCAAAGCCTTCAGTACTCAACCTCCAATTCAACAATTTCATTGTTGAACACCTTTCTGCATGTTCTTTACCCACTCCCACAACCCAGACCTCAGCACCAAATGGGCTGCTTTCAGCACAGCTGACTCATTTTTAACTATTCATGGACCCTATTCTCAGCCTTTCTTCCTGGTTCACTCTTTCGCTTACTCTTCATCTCCCAACCGTCTTTTAGATTAGATTAGATTCCCTACAGTGTGGAAACAGGCCCTTCGGCCCAACAAGTCCACACCACCCCCGAAGCATCCCACCCAGATCCATCCCCCTATAACCCACAAACCCCTGAACACTACGGGCAATTTAGCATGGCCAATCCACCTAGCCTGCACATCTTTGGACTGTGGGAGGAAACCAGAGCACCTGGAGGAAGCCCATGCAGACACGGGGAAAATGTGCAAACTCCACACAGACAGTTACCCGAGGCTGGAACCTGGGTTCCTGGTGCTGTGAGGCTGCGGTGCTAGCCATTGAGCCACTGTGCCGTTTTAAGCATTATAATCACCTTTTCCTAGCTACAAAAAATTCTAAGGAAGAGCCACATGACCCAAAACATTAACTTTTCGTTATGTCCACAGATGCTGATAGATATGCTGAGTTTCTCCAACAATTTGCTTTTGTTTCAGATTTCCAACATCCATCAATCTTTGTTTTAGATATGTCTTTTAATTAAACCTTGAATGAGATCTTTAGTGAATTCCGGTCAAATCAAATATTTGTATTTGTGAGGTCAGTTTACTCAGCATAATTTGTATTTGCATGTAATATATCTTGCCTTAATAGGTAACAGTCTACCCTTTTTTTTCAGGTTTTAAAACTCCTGTAGGAGCATTTGCTATCTTTGGATTACACGTACTTCCGATTTGGCTCTATGGTTATTATAATCAGATTCTATCGGTAGCATTTTTGATGCCTCTTACAATGCAATGTCTTATCACTGCATTTCTTGTTGCTGGAAGACTTCTGTGTGTGGCAGTGGAGGTAACAAACTGATTCTTCCTTTGAAAAAAAACAGATAACTTTCCAAAGCAGATAATTCAAAGATATTTGTTTTCATTACAGTTCTGGTGTATATGCATTCACATTCTGTACCTCATACGAAACGAGAAACCAATCGAAGGAAAGTGATGGACTGATTGTAAATTTACTTAAAACAACATTTCCGGTTCAGGTAATTGATTCCTGCAACATGATTAAAGTTCTTACTGGAAGTTGATTGTGGAACATTTTGCAATTTAGTATGCCTCGAGATTTGGGCAGGATTATGCAGAAAGAAGTAAAAGGTCATGAAAATTTCTTTTTTGGGTCTGGACCCTTCAGAAATTCGGGTCCAGACCTGAAACGTCAGCTTTCCTGCTGCCCTGATGCTGCCTGGCCTGCTGTGTTCCTGCATGTCCATACCTTATTATCACAGTTGTGGCAGTTTTGTAATGAATTCTGTATTTTATGATTAAAACATTTTTAAAATTCAGGATTTTAAAAGGTACTTTCTAAAAACAATCCATTTCTGCATGCAGTTCTTCATGATAAACAGAAATGGCTCAATTTCTGCAGGCCACAGTGAACACCAATGAATAACTCCATGAGGAATAATCCTCGTGTACTTTTTCCAATATTGTCAAACAAGTACAAAGCATTTGAGCTACACTTGCTCATTATTACAATAGAATACTGATGCCTGAATTACCTTGATTTTTAACTGCTATATGACCAGACAAAAATAAGACAAATTAAAACCAATTCATTCAGAGTTGCTCCTCAACACAAGTTGCAGTGCTTGGTTGATGATTTGAGACTTTAAATTTAGGTTATTTCCTTCTGGCTACTTAGTGAAACACAACTTATTTAGTTCATGTTTTTAATGCCAACAAACCCACTCGTTAATAGTTGATAAATTTTCTTGTTGGGTTTGTAGACATGAACAGTAGAGAAATTGCAAATATCGTTAAAGCAAGAAGGAATTAAACCGGGTGGTAGCTGGGTAGAGGTAGAGTATTCCACTCTACAGTGACTGCTTTGTCTTTAAAAGTAGAAATATATTTTAGCTATGCCTGCTTTGTTGATGCATTCATTTTAAAGGTGAGACTGACAAGCACCTGCTTTTGAATGTTATGAGACAAACTGCTGAACACATTCTGCATTGCGCAAGGCCCCAGTTTATACTACAGTGGCTAATAGTTTTGCATTTATAAAAAAAAAGAAGTTTAAATAGTACTATTGTCTATTTTAAGCAGCAGTAATGGCCAGCAATCCCACTAGCAGGGAGTGGGTAAGTTAGGTTCATTTCCTGCTATTGTTGTCAACTATTATGCCATTAATGATCATTTGTAAAATGATTGAAAGGAGAAATTTGCCTCAATTATGACCAAAATAGTTAGCAGAGATCTTTTTAAGCCACAGCATAAATGTTTACACTATACTGACGTGCATATAATCCAACAAGTTCTTTAATCATATTGATGGCAAAACGGAAACTGTTATGTACCTCTGCTTTGCTTTGACTTCTACATTCAGGCGGGATGACCATTACAAATATTGCAATGATTGAAATTACTTTTGTAGATGACTTCTGATTAGCCATTATGATTTAAAAATTGAAATTATTTGCTATCTGCTTTTGTGATTAACGACTCAAAATTGTTAATTTGAAGTTTATTTTTGCTCAGTGGTGATACTCATTGTAGTAATTGCAATTGAAGTTATCATGACAATAAAATGCAGCATTTATCTGAACAAGGCAATGAATCTTAGTTTCCTCAATTACAAGTTTCAGCTGTGCTGGTAGAGAGATCTTCAGAAAAAGGAGAAAATTCAAGTATCTTCCCTGGTTCATTATACCATCCTCCCACAAACTGGTGGAAAAAATATGCTTGGTTCGCAACAATACATTGGCGAAACCAAGCGGAGGCTTGGGGACTGCTTTGCAGAACACCTCTGCTTGGTTCACAACAAACAACTGCATCTCCCAGTTGTGAACCATTTCAACTTCCCCTCGCATTCCTTAGACAACATGTCCATTCTGGGCCTCCTGTAGTGCCACAACAATGTCACCCGAAGGTTGCAGGAACAACAACTCATTCCACTTGGGATCCCTGCATCAATGTGGATTTTACAAGATTCAAAATCTCCCCTCCCCACCCCCCCACTGCATCGCAAAACCAGCCCAGCTCGTCCCCAAGTCCCTAACCCCTCCTCCCACCTCAAGCCGCACCTCCATTCCCTACCTCTTAACCTCATCCCACCGCCTTGACCTGTCAGTCATGCCTGGACTGACCAGTCCCCTCCCTACCTGCACTCACCTCTACAGGCTCCATCCTCGCCCCTTTAATTTGTCTGTCTCCTCTCCACCTATCTTCTCCTCTATCCATCTTCGAACTGCCACCCCCTTCTCCTTATTTATCTCAGAATCCTCTCCCCATCCCCCATTTCTGATGAAGGGTCTGGGCCCGAAACGTCAGCTTTTGTGCTCCTAAGATGCTGTTCGGCCTGTTGTCCAGCTCCACACTTTGTTATCTCAGATTCCATTTGTGCAGTTTTAGGTGTGTGTGTTGACAAGACTGCATTCACTCAGTACGGTCAGACTTCATTTGTGGTTTACAGGCCAAGGGTGAATATACAGATGAAAATGTGGCGCCTGACATTTAATGGTAGCAATGTGCTATCCTACTTGAAGTGGAACGTAGGCTTCTAGTGATAAATCACTGCCAAGAATCTGTATTTGGCAATTGCAGGGGGTGTTTTCCCATCAATGCAACTTATTGAAATAATTCTTAAAAAGTTGTTTTAATAAAATCTGTTCTAAAACATCTTGAGGGAGAAAAGTTTTAAAAACTAGCTCACCCATACAAATGCAGCGAAAGAATTATGTAATAACACGATATGGTATTCTGCTGTCTACTGTAAGTAGTGCTATAGCATAAAACACCTAATACATATGTCTCAGATGGCCAGTTTGTAATGTTAAAGTGCAGTTACCTGGAATAAATTGTAACCTCACGGTAAAGCAGTGTTCTTTATTCTTGAAAAGTTGATCACATGATTGAATAATACCATCCTTTTCAGTCACCCAGTATTTGTTTAAAGTGAGCACAGATTGCATGAAGCAGACCTTTTTTTTAAAATATATACTTAGAAACTTCTTAAATATTTTTTGCTAGTTTTTCCTTGTAGTTTATTTTGTATTTTCTTTTGGTCCTCATTTGCTGGATTCTCAATGTTTTCCAGTTTTCAGGGCTATCACTGACTCTGTTTCCTTTATTTGCTTTTTCTTTCAATTGTTAAAACACTCCTTAACTTTCTTGGTTAGTTAAGGTTGGTTTAATCCCTCTTAAGTCTTTGTTCCTTACCTGGATACTGCTTGCTTGCTTGTTTTTCCTTGCTAACCTATCCAGCCAGTACACTTTTTAACTAATTCTGCCCTCATTCCATAGTAATTCTCATTTATTTAAGTTCAACACAGTTGTTTCCAGCCCAAGTTTTTCACTATCAAACTAATTAAATCTTGTGTTATGGTCACTACTTACTAAACTGGAGATGGATTTTACCAAGACATTACTGGGACTGAAGGGTTTGAGATAGAAAAATCGGCCAGAAACACTAGAGCATAGGAAGTTGAAGGGTGACCTTACTGAAGTTTATTAAATCATTAGGAGCATAGATAAAGTGAATAGCAAGACTATTTTTCCCCGAAGGTGGGGGAGTTCAAAACTGGGGCACACTTTTAAAGGTGAGGGGAGAAAGTTTTAAGAACATGACTGGCACCCTTTTTAAAAAGTGTAGGTCATGTGTGGAATGAACTGCCAAAAAGAGTGGTGGATGCACTTAGTTGCAATGTTTAAAAGATATTTGGGGAAGTACATGAATAGGAAAACTTTGGAGCGAGCTGAACCAAGCGCAGGCAGGTGGGATTAGTTAGATCAGAGGGTCTCCTTTCGAATTTTGACTGTTTCTGACCACTACCGCACACTGACAGTAAAGTCCTTGATGTTCCAAATTCTTCAAGTTCTTACTTTTAAAGAGCAGAAGTATTTGCTAATTTCTAAAAAAAAGTAACTGATCACCACATCCCTCTTTCACAGATGGGAAGCAAATTGCAAATACCACAGTGATGTAGCTTACTATAATTCGTCATTTGAAAAAGGCCTGTTGACAAGTTTCCTTCATTGCTAAGATGGTCATTTTGGTTCAAACTGCTAAAAATACAATAGGTGGACTTATCATGTAAGGCATGATGATTTGAAGAGATTTAATCCTTCCTTTTCCTTCAGTTATTATGTCATACAGCATGGAAACAGACTGTTTGGTCCAACTCATCCATACCAACCAAGGCTTCCATTTGCCTGCACTTGGCCCATATCCCTCTAAACCCTTCCTATTCATGTCTCTGAAACTTTTTAACTATACCTACATCTGTCACTACTTCTGGCAGTACATTCCACACATGGCCCTTGCTCTGTGAAAAAGTTGCTCCTTGGGTCCCTTTTTCAATCTTTCTCCACTCACCTTAAAATTATGCCCTCTAGTTTTGAACTCTAGGGAAAAGGTGGGTTTGGAAAAGTTTGTTTTTATAAACTAATCAAAACAGGAAGATGCCAAGTATTTGTTGGGTCACAAACAGACTTGCAATGAGGGCAGCAGCAGGAAATGAGCATGTGAATGTAGGAATGCTTTGATTAATATTGGTATTCACTTTACCTTAGTTTTAGGTATGTATTTCCACTAAAGCAAAGTGGGCACCAGCCTTTGGATTTCATCTTGGGCCTCAATCTCAATTCGAATCATAAAATCCCTACAGTGTGGAAACAGACCCTTCAGCCCAACAAGTCCACACTGACTCTTGGAACATCCCACCCAGATCCATTCCTCTGTAAACAATACATCCCTGAACAGTATGAACAATCTTTGGCATGGCCAATCCACTTGGCCTGCTGGAGAAAATTGGAGCACCTGGGGGAAACCCACGCAGACATGGGGAGTTTGTGCAAACTCCACACAGACAGTCACCCAAGGGTGGAATTGAATCCAGGACTCTGGTGCTGTGAGGCAGCCAATAGGGTTTGTAGCAGATAACATGATGAAAGTAACAAAAATCCTGAATTTATATGAGAGATAGTAGGAACTGCAGATGCTGGAGAATCCGAGATAACAAGGTGTAGAGCTGGGTGAACACAGCAGGCCAAACAGCATCGGAGGAGCAGGAAAGCTGACATTTAGGGCCTAGACCCTGCTTCAGAAAGTTGTGTTCATCCAGCTCTACACCTTGTTATATCAGATTCTCCAGCATCTGCAGTTCCTACTAACTCTGCATATATTCAGGATTTTTCTTAGTTTCATCATGTTATGGGCTACAAGCTCTGTTGAGGGCAGCACCATGGCTCAATGGTTAGCACTGCTGCCTCACAGCACCAGGGACCAGTGTTCAATTCCACCCTTGAATGACTGTCTGTCTGTTTGCGCAAACTCCCCCTTTGTGTGGGTTTCCTCCAGGTGCTCCAATTTCCTCCCACAGTCCAAAGATGTGCAGGCCGAGTGGATTGGCCATGCTTAATTGTCCATAGAGTTCAGGGATGTATTTATTAGAGGGGAATGGGTCTGGGTGGGATGCTCCAAGAGTCAATGTGGACTTGTTGGGCTGAAGGGTCTGTTTCCACACTGTAGGGATTTTATGATTTATAATTGAGATTGAGGCCCAAGATGGTCCTAATCTTATTTTTCCTGAATTCATATACTTTGTTTTGTGCTTCCAGTTTAACTTACTATCCAATAGCTTACAAATTAAAACTGAAGACACCCGGGATATGCAGCACATCTTTTATTCTGGTGAAATGCCATTGCAATAGTGAATCTGCCATGTGCTGTGAAAATGACCAGCTGTTTTACAATTTCTGCTCTACTACTCAGTGGTAGATGAGAGGTACTAGCCCCAAAACTTTCAAAGTAAGTCCTGTTAACAAAATGACTGATTTTGATTTTAAATCATTAAAATACTATTATGCAAGGACACAGCTGTTATGGTACTGCCTTTTCTCAGTGAGAATTCATAAGAAATTGACTGACAAAAAAATTGCAAATATTTAGGCTTACTCATGAAATGTACCATACTGAAACATTTCAGGCCATTTTTGGAATTCATCTCCTACATGGATGTCTTGTTTTTTTAAAAAAAAAATCAAACTCCAACAAATAACACTTCGACCACTGCACCAATTGCTGAAGAAAATTACAATCATTTAAAAACTCTGTAGAGTGTACACATCCAGGTATTAACGACTGAAAAACTGGCTATTGAACGTTAAAATGGTCTGGATCATCATACAGATGTAAAAGGTTTGCATTTTCTGCTAATCAACAGCCCCTATAGGCTCATACTCTTGTCTTTTACCATTTCTAAAAAATGTCACTCTGGTAAAATATTGAGCGCACAGTATTGCCATAAAATAATTGTTTTAAGTGTACTTGCTTTTAATGCAGCTGTAACAACTAAAATTAGCTGATTCTATGCCAGCATTTCAATAGCAGCAGAGGTTTTAGAAAGAGGAGAGAAATCTGACCGAACAATTTTGCTCAAGTGTTTTAGGTTGATCTGCTTTCCAGTTATGCTGTCAAAACTCCTTTAAATTGGCTCTTTAAATTGTTAAATGTGAATATTTGGCATTTAAAAATGTTCCTTGGCAAAACACAAGTAAAGCTAACCTTTCACGAGTTACAACCCAGCCCAAAAGATGAATATAGTAAAGCATCCATAGGAAATGGATTTCCTCATTTAAAAATGGGAATATACATCAATTCCACAATTAACCAAGAAGCAAAGACAGATTGTGCATGAACACTATATTTAGCAGATCAATAATGTTTTATAGTAGTACACTTACAGAATATCACAATGTTTGTTACAAACATAAGCAAAAATGGTTTGATGGTTGCACATAATGTTGGGCGCTGCAGCCTGTATGTCATTACACTAAAAGTTTCTGTACACAAATAAATGGAATTATTTAAAATGAAACAAAATTTTAATGTCATTGTATAAATTCAGCATGGCACTATCACACGGATTCCTGCTCAAGTATCTGAGTGTCTGTTTGTCATTTTGCTTTATAACAGCGGAGGCTGAATGTGGTAGTGTTAAGCCATTGCTGTCAAAGCAATTCAATAAAGTACAAAAATAGTACTGTTTTAATTAAATGTGCAATAAAATGAACACCGTTGACCTTTTTCATTTCCAGATCCTCAAAACGTTATCAAAATTTTATTATTCACTTAATGCAGAACATGGCAACATTATTCCCAAAGAGGAATAGAAGTTGAATTTAAAAAAAAATGACAAATGGTACCTAAAAACATCAGTTAGTGATCCAACACTGAACTGTGCACCACAAACCAACTTCTAGATATCTCCTTTAATATTATTTCAGTTTTAAAAAAATGTGCACTTCAACAAACTCACTAAGGCCACTCATGCTATAGATACCTAGGAATATAATGACATACTGTAATGTACAGCAAACCTATCACAGTGCCCTTAAGGATGTCATTTTGCAATTGGTGACACAGCAAAATAATTAGGACTAACTGCGATGCTGTGGAGGCAAGCAGTGCAATGGCACCAGTCAGCATACTTCACAAGGAACTGCTATAACTTCCAAGATGCCAAATAAATTTAGCCAAGTCAACAAGGCTTGTATGAAATTCACTTGCCCATCCTGGAACGATCTGATGTATGCATAAAGAAATGGTTGGATTACTATTCAAAAGTTGTCGTCAGCAGCAGAAATATAATTAAAAATAAAATAAAAGGCTGCAGCTGCAAAATAACATCACTTTAACCAATATTTATGGCATTCAGGTGCCGAGACAAATCCTCCATGTCATCAGCATTTGAAAACTTTACTAGACAATGACATGCCATGGCGACTGTTTCTGGTCAGTTCTTTCCTAGACTTGTATCTATTACATGAATTTTTTTTTTCCATTACCTTTACCTCTGAGTTTAACACCTAAATGAAAGTAATTACCCTAATGGTATTACGTGTAATTACTGGGTTGTTTCACAGTATGCTTCTTCCTTGTAGTCCAGGGAATAAAGACTGTATGTGACAATTTAATCCTGTTTTGATCCTCAGCAACCCTGTCCAACTGTAGGCTGAGCTAACAGGAATGATCTGACCACTTCCTCTGTGGACTGTGTGCTGCCATTTACATCCTCAAGGGCATCACTGATGGCAAACTGTCGATCCCGCAGGCGGTTCCAGTTGGACAGAATATTGTGATATTCAAATACTTTCTCAAAATTGCCAATAGAGTTGTACAGTTTGATGAGACCTCTGTAATCATACTCTAGTCCACTGTAACCTTCTCCAAATAGCTTCTTTCCTGCAAACGAACACATCATACAGAACTTTACTGCCAGAACAAACAAGATGAATTATTTTAACTGTGACACAACCGCATCTTCTGTTAAATGAGACATCAAAATGATGCTTAATCTGCCTTTTGAATTAAGGTAATTAACCTCCATACCTGTATACAATTTCATTGGAAACCTCAGTCTCAAGGTTTTGGACCAATGCTTAAAACTAGATACAAAATGTGACGGGACAATATTAGGAGAGGCGAGTAACTTTAGTTGAATTTAGTGGAGACTTCAGACAGTGGGCAGGAGGAAAAAAAAAGAAGAGGATTTAGAGAACTGAAGCTAGAGGACAAGAAAAGGCATTTGAGTTCTTTATTTATGACTGCAAGGGCTGAGGGAATGAAAGTAAAGTTGGAAGAGAAAATATGAGATTAGAAAGATTTGAAGAGACTTGAAGGAATTTGAATGTGATGCTGTGGGAATGGAGTACTAAGTAGTTGGCTTTGTGCAGCATGGAAGGAAATCAGGGACTAAACAGAGTGGCTTCCATCTGGACATTGTTAAGCTTCAGAAAGTTTGCATGCACTCAATTGGAGAAGCATTTATGCAGGATAGTAACAAAGCCTATAATTAAAACATTAAAGTTTAAAGCTACAGATTAAAATGTTCACACCATATTATGTTAAGGTCATGAGGAGAACCAATACCTTTGGTTGAAAAATATGGAAGCAATACCCACTTTGATGATGGTTGGGACCCCTATGGCATGAGAGAGGGGCCATCATAGCTACATGGAAAGGAGTTCTATCCTCCAGAAGAAAAGCAGTGGATGATGATGTGGCTAATGTCTAACAGAAGTCAAGAAGGGATAATGCACCACAGTGACAGTCACACGCAATTCATTAGTAATTTTTACCAAGATAATTTCAATACTGATTATAGGATTGGAAACAAGATCAAAAAAATAATACTGGGAGAGGAGGTACAGAAGTGAGTAACTAGAACACACTCCAGATCCATTGAAAGTGTTGTAAAGTTGGTATGGTACTTGTTGATTGGAAGGCAGGACGTTAGAATTGATGTTTGTAAAATGATGGGGTGTTTGTAGGGGTGGTGGTGGTGTGTGGGAGGAATGTGTGATTCCTTTAAAAGATGTTGCTTTTCCAGGCTTAGATTAAAAATACGTGCAAGTGCACAGAAAGCTCCTGAAATTGAAAAATTGTATCAAAAGATTAAACAGTTAGAAGTCCAGGCAGTCGTCCTGTTTTGTAGTGAGCAAGACAACCAGTTTGAATATCAACCAATTAATTTGATGCAGGCTTTTACAAACAAACAACAACCCAATTAAATTTGAATCTGATGGTTTTGACAACCTTGGACCAATCTTGTTATGAGAAACTGATAAATCAAGGGTATAAAAAGAAGAAGTTATTTAAAAATCAGGGTGCAGGCAGTCTGACATTTGAAGAGAAACTCACTGGCTGTCACAGAAATCTCCAAGCGCTTAGAATAAGCACCACCTAAATAAAGATACTATAGTGCACTCAGCTAATATTCCCAACATAAGAACTCAACAAAGGAAGGCGTTCCTGACTGAAGGACAGCGGAGAAGGCAAAGAACATTCTGGAAAGCTAATCCTGACTATCATTTCAAGAGATTAAGTTTTAAACTAATAAAAATAATTTGGTTTCTGCAAGTGGGACTTTTTTCTATTGGAATAGCATCCCATTAGAATTTTGTTTTATTCAGGAATAGTTAGTGGGGGAGGGAATTGTTTGATTTGTTAACAGTATTAAGGGATAAATAAATTGTTACTAGTTTATTGTAGAGTGACCTGTCAGACGTTCATTTATTTCACCTCCTTCATAACAGTTTGGGAGGTGAGAAGCAGGTTATACCACTTTTCATATTTCTTTTAACAGATTACAAGGTGAGGTGAGCTTCGTTGGGGTTTTTGGTTTCAATTATCAGAGAGGTGTTTACCTCTGCTTCGTAACAAAAGACAGGCATTGTTGGAAACAAGGTAGTAATTCGACAGAAGAATTGTAAAACCTTTTTTTTTATGAAAAAGTATCTTTTCTAAACCAAAATCGTGAAAGCAAGTCAATTAGCCTGGACCACATTAATTTTCTAATGACATAACCAACCCTACAATATTGGAAAAGAAAGGAGTGAAAAAGGTAAATTAAATATTTGATAAAGTTAGCAGAACTAGTTGTTATAAAAAGGTATTCAGTGGTACAATTGTGGGGGAAAAAAAGCTAGTTTGAAACAAATCCAGTTTTAACATGGCATTTATATGCATGTCATTCTGTACTTTCATTATGCTGCGACTCTAGAAAGACATGAAAAGGGATACTGACGATGTGTGTGAAACAGCAAACCATTCATGTGTGAGGCTCAGACAAAGGCAATCAAACTTGACAAGCACTGAAATAGTTATGATGTGCACAGCAGAGGTTATGCAATTATTGAAAAACATGTTTAATGCCAATATTTAATTATATCTTCACATTACTGCTATACAGTATTTGCAAACCCATTTTAATTCTTCCTGAAAGTTGCCATACACTGTTTAAGCCAGTAACTAAACAAGGCCATGCACATTTTACAAACTATTACAAAATGCTATTAGTATCCAAAATGCAGCCTAAATAGTTAACAGTGGAAGAAATTTTGCTTTTACTAAATGATAAAACCTACTAAAATTCTAACATTTTCAGAATTCATTCACAAAATATGGACATCATTGGAAAGACCAGTACTTTTTAAACTGCCTTCCCGATCTACTGCAGTCTATTTAGGTGGTGGGGTCGGATTGTAGATGGTAGAAGTGTCAGAGGATGAGACATTCCACTCCCGTACATACCAGATGTCCTCGTTCTTCAAGGACTGCAACCTCCCCTCCGCAGTGGTCGAGAACGCCCGACTGTGCCTCCCGCAACTCATCCCTCACATCTCGTCCCCGCAATAACCACCGAGAGAGAAACCCCCTCGTCCTCACGTACCACCCCACCAAACTCCGGATACAATGCATCATACTCCTACACTTCTGCCATCTACAATCCGACTCCACTACCAAAGACATTTTTCCATCCCCACCCTTGTCTGCCTTCCGGAGAGATCACTCTCTCCGGGACTCCCTTGTCCATTCCACACTCCCCTCCAACCCCACCACACCTGGCACTTTCCCCTGCAACCGCAGGAAGTGCTACACTTGCCCCCACACCTCCTCACTCACCCACATCCCAGGCCCCAAGATGACTTTCCACATCAAGCAGATGTTCACCTGCACATTTGCCAATGTGGTATACTATATCCACTGTACCTGTTGTGGCTTCCTCTACTTGGAGGCCGCTTTGCAGAACAGCTATGCACGGTTCGCGATAAACAACTGCACCTCCCAGTCGCAAACCATTTCAACTCCCCCTCACATTCTTTAGATGACATGTCCATCCTGGGCCTCCTGCAGTGCCACAATGATGCAACCAGAAGGCTGCAGGAACAGCAACTCATATTCTGCTTGGGAACCCTGCAGCCTAATGGTATCAATGTGGATTTCACAAGCTTCAAAATCTCCCCTCCCCCCCACTGCATCCCAAAACCAGCGCAACTCGTTCCCGCCTCCCTAACCTGTTCTTCCTCTCACCAATCCCCTCCTCCCACCTCAAGCCGCATCTCCACTTCCTACCTACTAACCTCATCCCGCCTCCTTGACCTGTCCGTCCTCCCCAGACTGACCCATCCCTTCCCTACCTATCTTCTCTATCCATCTTCGATCCCCCTCCTCCCCTCTCCCTAATTATTTCAAAACCCTCTCCCCAACCCCCTTTTCTGAAGGAGGGTTTAGGCCCGAAATGTCAGCTTTTGTGCTCCTCTGCTGTTGCTTGGCCTGCTGTGTTCATCCAGCTCCACACTTTGTTATCTCGGATTCTCCAGCATCTGCAGTTCTCATTATCTCCTCAAGGCCTGCCCACCATTTACAAGTCAGAAGGGTGTTAGGTTACTTTTCATTTGCCTCGGGGCAAGGGCAACTCTAATAATATTCAAAAAGTTTGGCAGGACCAAAGACAAAGTACCCCACTTGACTAACACCCATTTAGCTGCTTCAGCACTCACCCTCCATGAATGATGCTTAGTGACAGCTGTGTGTGCCAGCTGCAAGATATAGATAAACTATTTCCCCTGGTCGGGGATTCAAGAACTAGGGAGCTGATAATTAGGGCCAGACAGACATTAGGAAGCACTTCTACCCAGAAAGGGTGGTCGCTTGTTTGGAACTCCCTCCATAATGGCAGTGGATGCAGGATCAGTTATTAATTCTAAATCTTAACATAGATAGATGTTTGTTAAGTAAAGCTATTAAGGGATACTGGCCACTTCTGTACCTACACTCTGCAGGACCTCACCAAATCTCCTTGGTCAGCAACTTCTCAATCTGCAAATTCTACCACCTAGAGGAGGGAAGTAAATGCATGAGAAAAGCACTACCTGCAAAAGCCCCTCCAAACTACACACCTTACTTGGAAGTGCATCATCACTCCTTTAGTGCTGCTGTGTCAAAATCCTAGAACTCCCTCCCAAAAGGCACTGTCCATTTTCCCTCATCCCATGGACTGCGTGGTTCAAAGAGGCAGATTACCACCACGTTCTCAAGGACAATTAGATATGGGCAATAAATGCTGGCCTCGTTAACGAGATCCAAATCCTCTAAATGGGGAAGAAAAATAATGGAAAGTTTTACTGACTGGGCTGCTGTCAAGGGGGTAGCGATTAAAATTGAGTATGTAAATCACCCAGAATTGGAGTACATATATTTTGGGAAATTACAATATAGAGCAAGCAACACAGAGTTAAGGAGGGGTGAGACCATGGGAGAATTGAAAATAAAGAAGGGAATTTTAAGTGACACATTGCTGGAGCTAGTGTAGGCTGACCAGCCTACAGATGATAGATGAAGTGGATATGGTGCTAATTAAAAAGGTACAGGAATTATTTTGCATGAGCTCAAGTTGATTTAAAAATTGAAAGATGGGAGCCAAGCTAAGAAAGCATTAGAAAGATCAAGTCTAGAAGGTAACCAAGAAATGTTTGAGGGTTTCTGCAGTATAAATTAGGCGAAACAATGGCTTTATGGTAATGCTAATAGCCCAGCAATCCAGAATCCCAGACTTGAAATGTTCTGAGGATATGGGATTGAATCCCACCATGGGAGACAGTGAAATGTGAAATCAGACTTTAAAAAAAATCTGGTATTACAAGCCAGCTGACTGACAACCATGTAACATTTGATCTTTGTAAAAAAAGCTATCTGGTTCACTAACATCCTTTAAAGAATGATATCTGCTACTGACCCAGTTTGGCCTACTTTTGTGACTTTAGATTCTTGGCATGTGGTTGACTACACTCTGAAGTGGCCTAGCAAACCATACAGTTCAAGGGCAATAAGGAATGGGCAATGAATGCCCCATTTTTGTCAGCAACACCCAAATTGCATAACGAATTAAAAAAAAGCTGTGGCTGGAGGGGAGTTGATTGATATCACAGATCTGCAAGATGTGGTCTTTGTAATAGAAGAAGTATAATCAGAAACAAATTCTGGAGTTAATCAAAACACCTGCCAGAAAAGCTTTGTTCAGTCTTTTGTTGAGAGGGAGAAGGAAGAAGTGGATAGCTAGGGAACAGAATTTGTGGGAGGACTGATGACAATATTTCCGGTCATTCCAATTTTCATTTAGAGGAAATTTCTACCCATCCACTGCTGCAAGTCTAGCAAGCAGTATCGTAAATCAAAGAGGTGATTGAGAGAGGTGGGGATAAGTCAGACCTGGATGTTGTCAGAGTACATGTAGAATCCTGCATTGTTTTCAGATGGTGTTGCTGAGGGTCAGCATTTAGAGGGAAAAAGATAATTCATCAAAAGGATCTTCTCCATCACATGAATATTTTAATTTGTCAGAGCTGAAATGCTATTTTCCAAGACTATCTGAAATTCACTGATATTACAGGTATTAGCAATAGGATACAAAACTGAACAAATCTGAATGTTGAGTATTTAATGCATTGATGGTAGCTAGGTAATGAAATGCTGGTATACTGCTACTTTGTTGTAATTTAGAAGTGCTGAAAGTTTTAAATTTTTCTATTCCCTATGATGTAGAATTTTTCAAATATCAGAGCACTAGGACCCTGATGCATTTTATAAATAAATTTTTAAATAGCAGTCTACAACTGAAGTTAATGAAGAACTGGAACCCCCAAGCAGAATGTCACAGCTCAAGTATTTTGGAAAATGGAAAATTTTTCCCTCATTATTTTGAAAGTAAGTACAACCTTCATTAGACATTCAAATAAGAAAAAAAATCACACAAATGTACACAGGTTAATTGCATTAGCACTGTGTTCTCAAATTCAGGTGAGCAAAGTACATACCTATAGCTATAGACCTCAGATAAAGTTTTTCAGCATCTTCAAACTGATTCATATCATAGTTATAGAGAGATGCTAGATGTCCCACCGATAATGCCACTTCATAATCTTCTTGGCCCAAAAGTTGCTCCTTAATTTGAATTGCTTTTATATGCATTTCTTCTGCTTCCTACGAAACCAAGTAAAAAGTCTGTGATAACTACGCTTATTATAACAATGAACTAGATAAGATCAAAAATCAAGTAACAGTCCAACAGGTTTATTTGTACACAGAACCTTTTGCAGCATTGCCCCTTCCTCAGGTGTAATGAGGGAGGAACCATCAAGACACTAAATAGGTAAAAGATCAAAGCATTATACAACCGATACTAATATATTTAATAACCTTAAACTGGCTGACCAACTTTCTCCTGTTGAATCCTTAATCAATCAGTTAGAAAGGAGATGCAGGTTTCAATCAACTTGAAAGTAATTCAGAGTTGTACAGTAATGTCCCAAGGTAGATATTGTTAAATAAATTAATAGATAAAATTCTCAGCCTGTAATAATCTAAAATAAAAACTTCACAAAACAGCCATTTCTGGGGCTAGGCTAGCCACCAGTATCCACTATGAATTCACTGACTCCAACAGTTACCTCAACTATACATCCTTACACTTTGTTTCAAATAAAATTTATACTGTATTTTCAGACTTGCTCTATATGCATTGGATTTACCAATTTCACCAGGCGGGTTTCCGAAAAGTCAATGTTCATCGACCAAGGGTTAGTCATGAACATCGCTGACAGGCTCACCTTACCTACTATCCCACCAGCATCCACACCCAAAGGATCATTAACTGCCATTTCTGACCCCACTGGCGGGATGCTAACAACAGACATATATTCTCCACCCTGCCCATATCACCAGAGACACCTTGGTCTACTGCTCCTTTACTCCCAACACCATTCCACAGCACCTTCTCTTACGACAGCAGGAGGTGGAATATCTGCCCATCTATTTACTCTCTCCTAGGCCCGAGACACAACTTCCAGGTGATGCAGTGTTTATCGGCATTTCACAATCTAGTCTACAGTATCCACTGCTCACAATACAGTCTCCTTTACATTGGAGAGGCAAAATGCAGACAGTTTTGTGGAACATCTTTGCCCCGACTGCAAAAATTACCCTGCCTGTTGCCTCAACGCACATCATGTTCCCTAGCCAACTTCTGTCTCAGGCTTGCTGTACTGCTCCAACGAAGCTCAGCACAAGCTAGAAGAATAACATCACATTTTACACTTGGCAACACTATAGGCAACTTCACCCCCAACACCTCCCCCACAACCCTACGGCACCTTCCCCTGTAAGCGGCGAAGGTGCACCATTTGCCCATTTATCTCCTCTGTCCCCAATATCCAAGGGTCCAAGCATACCTTCTAGGTGAAGCAACACTTCACCTGCACTTCCTAGAATCTAGTCTACTGCATTCCCTGCTCACAATGTGATCTCCTCTACAAGGGGGAAACAAAGCGTAGACTTGGTGACCACTTTGCAGAACATCTATGTTCTGCTCACAAAAAATACCTTGAACTACCACTGTCTCTGTCTTGCTGCAGTATTCCAGCGGAGCCCAACGCAAGCTGGAGGAACAACATGTCATTTTCCACTTGGGGACCCTACAACCTTCTGGGCTCAATATGGAGTTAAATAATTTTAAGGCCTAAACTCTCCCATACCCCGGCCCCCTAACCCCACATACCACAGTGTTACCACAGCCTGCCATTACACACCCCCTGTTGTTAATCACTAACAGTCCCCATTAACAACTATTCACCTCACAGCCTGATCGTTAGCAACAACATGGTCTATCCAACCGTCTCTCTCTTTGGGCTCTATCCTATCGTTTACTCCCTACCCCACCCACCTCCATATTTTCTTTATTTTAACTGATATTTTTCCAGCCACCACCAGTTCGGAGGTAGGGTCACTGGACCCGAAATGTTAACTGTTTTCTCCTTCACAGATGCTGCCAGACCTGCTGAGCTTTTCCAGAAACTTTGTTTTTGTTCCGGATTTACAGCATCCACAGTTATTACGATTTTTAACCCTATGGGCCTCTGGACTTCTGCAATAATTTTAGGGCTTCAGCAACTTCTCTTCATAATCACAGAGATGTATAGCACGGAAACAGACCCTTTGGTCCAACTCATCCCTGTCAACCAGATATCTTAATTTAATCTAGTCCCATTTGCCACCATTTGGCTCATATCCCTCTAAATCTTTCCAATTCATGTACCCTTCCAGATGCCTTGTAAATGTTGTAATCATACCAGCCTCCATCAACACTTCTGGCAGCTCATTCCATATATGCACCACCCTCTGCGTGAAAATGTTACTCCTTGGGCCCCTTTTAAATTCTCCTCCCACCACCTTAAACCTATGTGCCCTGGTTTTGGACTCCCCTAAACTGGGAAAAAGATCTTGGCTGTTCACCCTATCCATGCATGTCCTCATGATTTTATAAATCTCTATCAGATCACCCCTTAGCCTCGGACACTCCAGGGAAAATAGCCTCAACCTATTCAGCTCCTCCCTATAGCTCAAACCCTCCACCCCTGCAACACCCTTCTTAACCTTTTCCAAACCCTTTCAAGTTTCACAACATCTTTCCTTTAACAGGGAGACCAGAAATGAACATTCCAAAAAGTGGCCTAGCCAATGCCCTGTACAGCTGCAACAAAACATTACAACTTATACTCAATACCTTTATCAATAAAGGCAAGCATACCAAAAGCATTATTCACTAGCTAGTCTAACTGCAACTCCACTTTCAAGGAACTATACATCTGCGTTCCTTTGTTCAGCAACATGCCCTGGATCCTCCCATTAACTGTACAAGTCCTGTCTTGTTTGCAACACCTCACATTTTCATTTAAAATAATCTACATCTGTCGCTCTTTGGTCCATCTGATCAAGGTCCCGCTGTATCCTGAGATAACCTTTTTTCAGCATCCACTATACCATCTCTTTTTCTTTACTGCCAAGCAGTAAAAAAAATTCAAATAGGCCCAGCACAATTTAACTCCTATATCCAACTGTGAACCTTCAGTTTCAGTGTTTCCAAACAGCAAGAGTGACATAACTAAAGCCTCTTTATGGCCAAATTGAATAAATGAATTGGTCCTAGTTAGCAATGCCAAGTAGCCAGAATACAGCTGAAAAATTTCTACTTTTAAACTATTTAAGTAAATAGAACAAACAGCTTCTTATTATGGTTGCTGGTAGTTCTACACTTTTTCTTGTCTGCAGTGGAAAACTATGTTGACTCTTCCGTTTTAGGTCAGTGAAATGACTTTGCCCTTATGGGCTCCAACGGCTCAACGTGGAATGAACTTAGTAACCTTCCAAAATTCAAATGTTAACACAGAAGCAAGTGTGCTCTGAAAACATACTTAACGAGGCAAGTTGCATATCATTTAACAGTACCTTGAACTTCCGCATAGATTGATAGAGCCTGCCCAGGTTTCCGTAATGCTTTGCAGTCTGCACATTGAATTCACCAAAGGCTTTCTTGGCTAACTGGAGTGAGGAAAGGTGCAAATCATGAGCCTCCTGAAGAAGCCGTTGCTCGGTTTCCTTGTTATGACAGTCAATAGCAATCTCCTCCAGTATAAGCGCTGCAAAGAAAATACATCTATGACAAAATCAATTTGAAAACAGACTTCAGAGGACAGGATTAATGACAGAAACCCTGAGAATTCATTAAATCCAAAATGACAAAAGCAGAACATCAGGCTGACCACATTCAGTTCAAGAAACCAACTTAAGAGCAATTGGAGATGTTGGGGAATACATATTAGCCTTGCTAGCAATGGCTATATTCGATAAATTAGTTTGGGAAAAAAATAAAGAGGTCAGATATTGAATACAGACAGTGTTATAAACTGGAGGCACACTATGCTCCCCCCACCGCAAGAACTAAAACCAAAACGTCTGAAGAAGTGTACCTTGCCCTATAATTGCGAAGTGGTGCAACCTGCTTTTCAGAAACTTGTAACTGTTAAAGAAGTCACTTCTAAAAAAAAGTAACAATTTACTTATCTAACTCTAACAGTGAACAAATTAACTAACTATTAACAAGCTGAATAAATCCCTTCTAACTACTAACTAGTCCCAAATAAAGCAACAATAAATGCAAGTCCCCACATATATAAAAGATAGAATTTAGGCTCTTGAAATTACAGCCAGGATACATTTCTTCTGGAATGTTCTATGCCTTCTCCATCAATTCTTCTGTCAGGAATATTAACCAGTTGTACTATTGGTATTTAGACGGCGCTTTCTCTAAGACATGGAGGAGGCTGTGACGGCCAGCGATTCTATCTTGAGAGCTAAGGGCCATTAGTTTTGACAGCTAGCAGCTAGCTCTGGAGCACTGTCCAACTGTCCCACTGCCCCCTTCTTTTAAACCCTTGATGACATACCAATAGTTCTTACAAAAGGATTGGTCCTGTGTTATCAAAACCAGATTTAATTTTAATAGGCTTTTTGTACCCAAGTGTCTAGTTCAAATTAATTGACTAAATTCAAAAGTTTGTTGCCTTGATAAAAATTGCTGCTTAGCTAGCTAACTATGGCCTTTCAACACAAATTTTTCAACTTGGGCACGATCTGTGGACTTGCAAACTTTCAAGCTGCTCTTCACAAGCAAATATTCTAATCTCTAAGCACCGAAAAAGCACAGATCTTTTAAAAGGGGCCATGCAATGCTATCCCCCCCAGCATTTTACAAATACCAAATTTTAACTTCCTGCCTCCCAATCCACAAGCCCTCTACCCAACTTCACAATGCCTCCTCCCCTCAAGAAAAAAAGTGAACCATCAATATGACAAGATGGTTTTTTTTAAAAAAAACCTTAACTCCACTTTATTACAATTAGCTCACTAATCCAGTACTACACATTTTATACTAATTCTATATCAAATATAGAATCCTACCTTTTTTTTCTTCATTCATTTAAGGGAGAAGGTGGTGTCACTGGCTAGGCAGCATTTATTGCCCATGCTTAATTGCCCAGAGGGCAGTTCAGAGTCAACCACATTGCTGTGGGTCTGGAATCACATGTAGGCCAGACCAGGTAAGGATGGTAGTTTCCATCCCTAAAGGACATTAGAGAACCAAAGGGTGATTTTCCTGACTATTGACATTGGATTCACAGTCATCATTAATTCTTAATTCCAGATTTTTTTTACATGAATTCAAATTCCACCATCTGCCGTGACAGGATTCAAACCCAGAACATTACTCGGGTTTCTGGATTAACAGTCCAGTGATAACACCAATAGGCCACTGCCTCCCAAATAATTTATTTTATACAAACATTTTTCTTTTAACTTCACGATAAAGCATTCACAATAATATTTTCATGATCCGCAACATGTACAATGTGGAAATTAAATGCTTGTAATATGAGACTCCAATGAAATAATCTGTTCTTGTCCTTAAATCTTTCCAGAAATGTCAAAAGATTGTGATCAGTATACATAATTGTCTCTGATGCACTGTTTGCAACTTTAAGATCATTACCAAATTCAATAACTCATTTTCAATGGTTGAATATATTTTCTGGGGGATAGAGGTTTTTTGAAAAATAACCAATTAGCCTTTCAATTCCACAATCATCCTCCTGTAACAACACAGCTCCAACACCTGCAGTGCTTCCATCAATGGTAACTTTGAAGTGTTTCAAGAAATTTGGTGTGGCTAAAACTGGTGCATTGGTTAATACTGCTTTTAAATTCTCAAATGACTCCTGGCATTGTTCTGTCCATCAAAATTTTGCTTTTTTTTAAAAAAAGAAACAAATTTGTCAATGGTACCACTATGCTACTAAAGTTTGGTACTGATTTCCTGTAGAATCCTGCTAAATCCCAAAATTTGTAGCACTTCCTTCTTGGAGGACAGTCCTGGAAATTCCTCGATGACCTTCATCTTCATGTTCTTTGGTATCATTGCTCTTCACATTCTTTCGTGATCTTTCCACAAATGGCTAAAGATCACTAAGTCATCTATGTAGATGGTACAGTTAGTCAATCCTGCAATGACTCTGTTCATAAACTTCTGAAAACTGGCTGACTGCTGCATTTTCCATTCCAAACGGCATTACTTTAAATGGATATAGCCCATTTGGGGTTACAAAAGCAGAAGCTTCTTTTGCTCTCTCTAACAAAAGGTACTTTTCTGACATAAGTGGCTTGTCTTACTTTCTACACCACCCCCCCTCTCCCCCCACTCTCTCCCTCTCTCTCTCTCACACACACACACACACACACACACACACACACACACACACTCTCTGTGTTAACCTTCCGATAATCTACACAGAGTTGCTGAGTACCATCAGGTTTGGGAACCAACATGATCGGCGAACTCGCTTTGACTCATCTCTATGATGTCTTCTTGATGCATTGCTTCCACTTCCTTCGGAACCTGCACCGACTTGAGAAGATTAACACGTAGGGGTGGTGGTTTATCGGAAGAGCACTCCCTACGTCAACCTCATGTACTACGGCACTAGTCCTCCCCATTCTATTTCTGCACAGGTCCTCATAGCACTCCAACAAATCTCTTTTCAGTTCTCTGTTTCTGGGATAGATAACTCACAACCTTATCCCATTCCTTAAAACCTCATGAAGGAATTTTTTTTTCTGAGGCACATCAAAATCCAAATCCTGTGGATTTGATTCTTCACTGAGTGGCAGTGATTAATGCCTGTTTCCCTGTCATAGTAAGGCTTCGACACGTTCACATCACATAACCGATAGGCTCTCTCTCCTGTCTGGCATCTTTAATCAGACAATTCACCTGATTTCACTTTTTGCTCAATCTGACGGGGACCACTAAACCTTGCTGAAGGGATCTACTACCAGTGGTAACAGCATCAATACTTTATCCCCACAGGCAAACATGCAAACTTTAGACTGCTTATCTCTTCTTGCTTCATTAGGTGCTATGCCACCTTCAAATGTTGTCTATCTAATTCACTTACTGTTTAATCTTTCTCTCACCTCAAATACATAATCCAACTGCAAAATCTCTGACTTCAAACCTATCAACTTTTGCCTAATTTTAAGGGCCCTCTTACTTTGTGCCCAATTATCAATTCAAATGGAGTAACCCGAGTCAATTCATTTGGAGGATCTCTAACAGCAAGATACTTTTATCCCAATCATTTGAGTAATCCTGGCAATAAGCCCTCAGAATTGTCTTTAGGGCCTGATGCCACCTTTCCAATGCTTCCTGGGTTTCAGGATGGTATGTACTTGATTGAACGTGTTTGATGCCTGAACTATCCATGACCTCCTTAAATAATCTGGTAGTAAAACTGGACCCTTGGTCGGATTGACTCTCCCTGGGCAGTTCATTATGGGTTAAGAAAGCAAGCAACTCCTCCACAACCACTTCCGCCTTGACATTCTATGATGGAATTGCCTCCGGTAACCTGCTAGACACAATCATTATGGTTAGCAAATACCGGTTCCCACTCTGGTTTCAGGGAAGGGACCTATACAAATCAGTTATAAACTATGTCAAAGGTTCTTCAAATGCAGGAAAGCCACAGGCAGTAATAAAACCAGTGCTTTTGATGCCAATTCCTCCCATTGGACACGTATGACAAGTACAACAAAATTCAACCATATCTTTATGTAACCCAGGGCAATAAAAATGTTTCTGTATCCCAGCCAGTCTTCCTCACTCCTAGATAACTTCCTACAGGTAATTTGTATGCTACCCACAATAATTCTTGTCTGTATTCCACCAGCAGCACAACCCAATGAACTTCCACCCATTTCTCATCTGCACTAACCTGCCAATCTCCATTTCCGCTTTAAGATTTTAAGAGTAGGCTTTATGATACAAATCCTTTATCAGTTCATCTTTTTGTTGTAACTCCATTAATCTTGCAGAACTAAACACCTTTGCCTGATCCTCTACCCACTTCAGTTTTTCCTTCACCATTTCATCAAACAGTGTCAGTTAACGGGGCCTTAATTCCTTTATCATTCTCTTTTGTTTTAATTTACAGCTGTGGGATCTCGTCACCACATAGAAGGAAAATATTGTGAAATTCTTCCGGACTAAGTCCTCAGTTCCCTGGGTCTCCTTTGGCTTCTCTAGTACTATGGGCACCACACCCTCCTGTGATCCAGCTAGATTATTTCCAAGAACAAACTATATTCCTGGAATAGCCAAATTTTTTCATCACCATCACTATCGCTTCCCTAGTCTTGATTGGACTTTCTAGCCTTAGCTCACACAGGAGAACACTGATGTCTGGCCACAGATCACCACGCTCTCAGAATTTCAGAAGGAGTGCAAATATTTTCATTTCTTACAATCAGAGACCGACTAGCTCCTGTATCTCTCAATATTTTAACTTGTTTACTTACTTCCCCTGTTCTAACTGTGCAAAACTCTGACCCATACAGGTGAAGTCTTTGAAAAGATTGGGTGCTATTTCACTATCCAGCCTATGACTAGACAGTGCACTCTCCTGCAGCTCCTTTTCTACTCTTTGTTTTTCATTGAAAGGTTTCCTTTCCCAATTTCTATCCCCCACAGAATAAAACTGCGGTCCGAAGCTAGCTTTCAATTTAAGCACAAATGTGCATTCATCCACCATATCTGCAGCTCTTTGTTCTGATTTTTTGTTCCTCCCCATCAGGTCTTAGCACTTCAGGAAGGGAGTTTTAAAATTCCTCCAAAAGAATTCTCTCCAAAAACCTCATCTGTCCTCTCAATCTTTAATGCTGTCATCCATCTATTGAAGTTGCTTTGTTTCATTCTTTCAAACTTGATACAAGTCTGACTTGGTTCCTCTCTGACATTTCTGAACCACTATCTGTATGTTTCTGGTACCAATTCATTGGCACTCAAAGTAGCTTTCTTCATTTTCTCCTAACATCTCCCCTGACAGCACAGCAAAATCCTCACTAGCCCTGCCTACCAACTTGGTCCAAATTAGCATTACCCACAGAGTCTCTGGCCAGTTCATTTGTTTAGCCAATTTCTCAAAGCAAGTGAAAAAGGCTTCTATATCTTTTTACAATGAATTTTGGTAATATTTGGACATTTTTTCATATCCCTACCAGACTTTTGGCTATGACAGATTTGCTCATTATCACGATCCTTCTCACTAAGCCTACCTGCTACCTCCATCGCCATCCTTTTAAGTCGACTTTCTCCTTCTTCTCTCTTTTTCCCCTTTCCTCTGCCTTTCCTCTCCCTTTTATTCTACCAGGGCAATTCTTTCCTTTGTTTTTCCTCTGCATTTAACCATAATTCAAAGTTTCTGTTCCCATTAATGTTCAAGCTGCTTCATCTGCAAGTGATTTCTAGCAATTTCCAAAAGATTCTGATGGCATTTCCAGCAAATTTAAATATCAAACTATTGCTGTAATTACCTTGCCTTTTCGCACAGACTAAAGGCAATCCCAACTCCAGCAGCTTTGCCTCACTTGCCTTTTGTAAAACCCCTCAAGTCACCTCTTCAGCCCCAGAAAGTCAAAGTGACTAAAAGAGCCATTTCCCCACTTTTGATTTAACCAACAAGCAGCCAAGATTAAGAAGATTCTCCACTTTTCACTTAAGTTTCATTTAAAGATCAAGGAAACCAGTCGCCAGTCCTGTTTAAAACTGCTGGGACCTTTCATACCCTAAATGCATTCTAATCATAGAATCCCTACAGCGTCAGGCCCTTCGGCCCAACAAGTCCACACTGACCCATCCCCATACAGCTCACACAATCTACACATTCCTGAACACTACAGGCAATTTAGCATGGCCAATTCACTTTGCCTGGACATCTTTGGACTGTCGGAGGAAACTGGAGCGCCTGGAGGAAACCCATGCAGACAGGGAGAATCTGCAAACTCTGCACAGACAGTTGTCAGAGTGCAAAATCAAACTCTGGTCCCTGGCGCTGAGGCAGCAGACGAATCTGGACAGATTCCAGACAAGGCCTCAATCTGTTATACAGCAGAGGTTGCCACCACGCCCCCCCCACTGGGAAGTAAAACAAAAACATCCAAAAGAAGTGTACTTGGCCCTACAACTTGTTAAAGGAGTGTGAAAAGTGGTGCAACCTGCTTTTCCGCAGCTTCTGGTGTTAAAAATAAAATAATTCCTGGACACTCACTCTAAAAATCAATGAGTAACACAATTTATATAACTCTAACAGAGAACAAATTAACTAACTCTTAACAACACAAACAAATCCCTTCTAACTACTACCGAGCCCTGAATAAAACAAGATTCTAATGGTATGCTGATCTAATTCGAGAGCTGAGGGCAATTAGCTTTGGCCGACAGCTGCTAGCTCTGGGGCTTTGTCCAACTGCCCTCCTCCTTTTATAGTCTCAATGACATACCAGGACCAATCCTATTGTAAGAAATACTATATTGCCAAAACCGTCAGATTTAAATTTAATTGGTTTTTGGTATCTGTGTGCCTGGTTCAAATTGATTGGCTAATTTCAAAAGCTTGTTGTTATCTTGGCAAAAACTGTGGCTTGGCCTGCTAAATTTGGCCTTTCGGTATAAATGTTTCAATGTGGACGTTCTGTGCACTTGCGAACTTTCAAGCTACTGCTCACAGACTTTCATTTTAAATCTCCAAATACAAAACAAGCATACAATCTTTTAACGGAACCACACAGTCCTTTCCCCTCCAGCATTTTACAAACACCAAATTCAAACTTCCTGCTTCCCAATCCACAAGCACTCTACCAAACTTCGCAACAAACAGTTCCAGTATTCACATACAAATTATGCCAAAAAAAATTCTGCTCGTCTTCCGATACCTATTTTGAAACCCTCAGTCTTTTTGGAAAGAGAGCGCATTGAATTCAATATCAAAATTTCTATCCTTAAACATAATCAGAGAAAACAATGTGCTTCAGATGTCCTTGGAGATACACATGATTGATTCAGCTGGAGAAGTATTTTTAGTCTTAAATGCTAGTCACATTTTGGTGCCTCACATTTTCAAAAGAAAATTTTAAAAGAATGAAAATTGCTAAACAACTAACTGCAATCTAAAGCTCTTTTGAATTAGGAGAATTTCTTTTAGATCGGAAAGCTGCATGTATTGAGAAGGGAAACATGGGACCCATAAACAGATGGCCAACAAGTTATTGGTACCGCCCATTATAATAAAGGGTAGAGTGACTGAATATATTGAAAATTTTCAGTTGATCAGAAAAGGATGAGCATTTGTACAAAATGGTCATGCCCATTCCAAGTGGAATGTTTTGAAAAGTTGGCCAAGAGTTTCGACACAAAAATGTCTATGGATGTTATTTCTGAAATGCAGAGACACTGGATAAACTATCCATCATAAATCTGTTAATCCATGTTAAAGACAATGGAATCAAAGTCAAATTATTGACCAAGTTTAGAAGGTGGCAGGTGAAAAAATATTGTGCAGTACTCCAATTGGCAGGGTTACCAGTGATAGCCCTCAACGACCCATTTGGGACTTTCAACTATGCTTTATGGCCTGGATATTTCAACAGGCAGTCACTAATGCAATATTGACTGGGGCTGTGTGTTGAGACTGTGCAGAATCCCAGTTGGAGCATATTAGAGTCAGAGTTACGAAAAACGGAAACAGACTTTAGTCCAAGTCTTCCATTCCAACCAGAGATCCTAAATTTAATCTAGTCCCATTTGCCAGCATTCGGCCGATATCCCTCGAAACCCTTCCTATTCATATACCCACCCAGATGTCTTTTAAGTGCTGTAATTGTACCAGTCTCTACCACTACTTCTGGCAACTCATTCCATATACGCAATACCCTCTGTATGCAGACGGTGCCCCTTAGCTCACTTTTAAATCATTCCCCTCTCACCTTAAACCTATGTTTTCTAGTTTAGAACTCCCCGATGCTGGAGAAAAGATCTTGTCTATTTACCATATCCATGTCCCTCATGATTTTATAAACCTCTATAAAAAGTCACCCCTCAGCCTCCGACACCTCTGGGAAAATAGTTCCAGCTGATTCAACTATTTCCCAACAGCTCAAATTCTCCAACCCTGGCAACATGTTTGAAAGGCTTCTGAAAAGATTTACAAGTTTCACAACATCCTTCCTACAGCAGCAAGACTAAAATTGCATGCAGTATTCCAAAAGTGGCCTGACCAATGTCCTGTACAGCTGCAACATGACCTCCCAACACACTGACCAATGAAGGTAAACATACCAAATGCCTTCTTCACTATCCTATACACCGGTGACTCCACTTTCAAGGAACTATGAAACTGCACTCCAAGGTCTGTGTTTGGCCACACGCCCCAGGACTTCACCATTTGGTGTCTAAGTCCTGTCCTGACTTGACCTTCCAAAATGCAGCACCTCACATTCATCTAAATTAAACTCCATCTGCCACTCCTCATTGTACTGATCCCATTGATCCCATTGTACTGAGGTAGACTTCTTCACCGTCCACTACACCTCCAATTTTAGTGTCATTTACAAACTTACTAACCATACCACTTATGTTCACATCCAAATCATTTATATAAAAGTACACCTTTATATCATTTCAGCTATGGTAATCCCCAGGCAGTTTTATTTCAAAAGTATTACTGAATTCTGTACTGCCTACATGAATCAAGCAAGTTTTCCACATTAATTTTCTGCATAATTTCAACCTCTTTGTTTCCATCCAAATATTCTTAAATTGGTGGCAGTGGATACGTATCAGCTCAAATAACAATTCTCAAATTCATTTATAATTACAAATTGTACAGTAACACCAATTCCAAGATTAGTCTGTTCAAGCAGACTGAAATGTCAAAAAAAATGAAGACAGGTTATAACATAATGCCACCATGCATTCATTCCAGAGTGTGGACATATAATTTATTCTGAAAAATCACGTATATCTAACCTATCTTGAGCCAAGTTCCACGACTGTCCACGTAATGAGTGAAGACCAGGTGCGGCCAGAAGAATAAAAATTATTAAATTCCTCTATAGCAGCAACTTGTTGGTGCTGTAGGAGTAGTGTTAGCACCGGCTTTAGAGGAGCTTGCCTACCACGGAGCATACAAATGTAAAGCACACACACATACAAAAAAAAATCATACCTCTGGGAAATCTGTATTTTAGTATTCTACTTCAGAGTTTGTTCCATCGTTATCTTTTCTTTTACATGTGCATGTTAACAGTCTTACTATTAAAGAAAAAAAATGACAGACTTGCATGTTCTTTGGTGCCATGCTTCAAAAAAATTTTAAAGGATAAATACCAAGATATTTTTGTAACACAATTACAGTTCCTGCAGACTTAAATTTACATCTGTAGTTCACACAGATAAGCATAAAGCATTCACAGTTCAAAAGTATTGAGTCATAAGATTTGAACAAACAGTGAATTTGAAAATACAAACCTTTAACCCTTTTAGAAGAAGCCAATAGTAAGTGGTCTTCAGGGAGGATATGAGTGATGATGTCTATGGCACGTTCAGCATGGAATCTGTAATGGGAAAAAGAAAGGTACATTTTTAACGGTAAAAAGAAAAGAATATTGTTTCCATCAGGATAGAAGACCTGCAAACTTCAAAGTTTTACTTTATTTTTTACAAATACGAGATGAAGTCCTTGTTGGGCATGGAAAGGAAAGAGGAAGGAAAGAAAAAAGTAATCTCAATCCAGTTTGTAGCAAATGCAGACCCAAAGTACAGATAAATAATAAAAATGGTTATAATCTACAGGTGTAAGCTCTGATGCAAATGCTAACTATATATGACAGATCTATTTCCTGTTTTGCACTACTGTCATTTCAAATGAAAACAATATTTAAATTCGGTCACTCATTCGCAAGCTAATTATAACTCTGAAAAATAAAGCAATAGTTTCCATTCTGACCAATAAGCGTTTTTAACTGTCTATTTTAATAAACAACAGAAGACATTGTTGACATGTAACAAATTACATAACTTACAGTGCATTGTCAAATTTCCCAGAACTATACTGATGTACGTAAGAAGAATAAGCCAGGTCTTCATGAGCTGTTGCTACATGGATGTTCTTCCCTCCAAATACTGACTGCCGGATGTCAAGTGCTGTCTATTGTTTAAAGTTAAAGTTTAAAATTAATTTGGATAAA
The DNA here is from genome assembly GCF_030684315.1 of Stegostoma tigrinum. Taxonomy (NCBI): domain Eukaryota; kingdom Metazoa; phylum Chordata; class Chondrichthyes; order Orectolobiformes; family Stegostomatidae; genus Stegostoma; species Stegostoma tigrinum. The sequence goes on from NC_081380.1 coordinate 23,830,095, forward strand.
CTGCAATGCCACCACTTGTAAAGTTCTTTAGACAAACTAGTTGTAAATATCAAAAATAAATAAATTAATACTGTGTACCCTCTACGCCTGCCTACAAGTGGAATAATTCACATAACTTTTGAGGCCTCATTATGGCTCAAATGAAAGATCACAAATAGTGCAGTTCAAATCAAGCTGTCATTTGCTTAAAATAGAAAAAGAGCTCCATGTTAGAGGGCAGCTACAAATATCAGTTAGATATTTGAAAATCGGGGAGCCCCTGTATCATCATTAAGCAAGTTTTAACAGCGCAAGTCATTTTCCTTTTGGCACAGTGGCCTTGTTCCAACACGCTCTCCTATATTAAATTTTAAATGACTAGCAGGTGCCTTGACTGGAAAATTTTAATAATAATTACATTAGTTAAAACTTTATAAAAAAATGCAAAAGGAAAAAAGATTCAAAGCCTTCCTGAAAAATAAGTGTCGACAAAAACGGCCAAATGCTTCTCCTCACTGTAAAAAAGGCAGCAACACATTAACAATTGGTGACTTTAACCTTTATGTAGATTGGGAAAATCACAAGGTAGCCACAAGGAAGAATTCATAGTCTGTATTTAGAATAGTTTCCTAGAACAATATGCTGTGGACCAGCCATGCATCAGACCTCTTTGGATCTCGTCACGTGAAATGAAGCAAGTTTAATAAATGATCTCAGAATTTAAAATTTAAAAAAAGGTTTTTTAGGGGCCTGTGATCATAACATGGGAGAATTTAGCATCCTGTTTTTGAGCGATAAAACTTAGGTCACAGGCAATTGTGCCAAACCTTAATAACAACTACCAAGGAATGAGGGCAGGCCAAACTGGTGTGGACTGAAAAAGTTGTTTAGCAAAGAAAAATGGTTGATCAAGAAGACAATTTGCATTTATAAGGTAATACATTAGAAGGCAAAAAAAATGGATGAGGCATGTGACCAAAAAACTGCACGAGAGATATATTTTGAATACAAAAAAACAAAAAAAGGCAAGAAAAATCGTGTGCCAAGGTAGTGTAATTTTAGGAATGGAATTCTAGAGCATCTGCCAGAACCTAGACAAATTAAGCAAGATGTCAGGAGTCACATCACTGGCTCTGGAGAGCGGGAAGTGCTTTTGATGGCATGGTTGTGGAGGGGCAGGGGGGGTGGAAGTTGCTGCATGACTGGAATAGGGTCACAAAGTTAATTAAGTCAGATGCCCATTTTAAATTAGAATGAATAGTAATAGATTTCAGGTGCAAACAGTTAGACCCAATACAGTTTGCAAGAACAGAGACGGTAAAGAAAGAGAACTTGGACTGGGAGTGAGAAATAGGTAACTGAGGTTTTTAAGTGATATGGAAACTGAAGAAATACAGGTTAGTTAGAAGCACATAGCAGGAAGTCACAATAAATTGTGGATAAAAAAGTGATAAAAATATATGTAAACATTTTAGGGCTCAAGTGATGAGATTGAAGGCAACATTCAAGCTCGAAAGCTAGACTCAAAGTGATCGCAACTGCAAACTAAAATCATGGGGAAACAATAAAACACTGTTACAAACAGGAGTTTCATTGAAATAGGATGTGTGCATGCATGTGCAAGTGTGTGGCTGGATGAAAGCTGTTAGCTTTGGGCTTTTATTTTGGTTAAAAGTAAGTACAGCTATTCAAGATTGGAAGCATGTCATTGGACTATATTCAGTTTCCAAACTTAAGAACACACGTGACAGAATAATTTAAAATACACCTTAACTGGCAAATAAAAACAAAATTTCCAACTTACCTGATAAATAGCCACTGATTGACAAATATTATCTACGTTGAGCAAGTAAAATCCATAATCTAAGAGGGTATCAGAGTATTTGGGATGCTTGTGACCAAAATGCTCCCTGAAAGAAAAATGACATTTCTGTAGTAAATTTTCAAAACATGTTGTTTGAAATACTAAAGCATGTTGAAATAAAAAGGCAAGTCATCTCCTTGAATAAAAGGGGAAATGTCAATACTACCTTGTCAAAACAGTCTTTCCCTCTCACCCGATTTCTACATGCGTCTTGTACAGTTTTTTTTTGCTCACTGTCTCTTCCTTTATGTCAAGCTTATTTTGTTTCTTGTTGCATCTCCTATGATAATACTATGTACATATAAATTTAAAGCAGCAGGAGGCCATCCAACCCTTCAAGCTTGCTGTCACTCAAAAAGATAACAGCTGATCTGATCCACACTTTTCAATACCCCCAATAACTAGTCAAGAGGTATTTAGCTCTGCCTTAAAAGCCTTACAAAAATTGTCTCCATTGTTCTCTTGGTAAAATGGTTCATTTCTGTCTTACACAGAAGATCCCTTTTTTTGTTTAAAATTCTTAATCTAGTTCTCATCTCTCCCATGAGGGAGAATATCCTTTTAGCATCCATTATCAAGTATTGGCAGGATCTTCAAAGTCTCAATAAGGTTACCTTGCATTCTTCTAAATTGGATATAGATTAGATTCGATTCGATTCCCTACAGTGCGGAAACAGGCCCTTCTGCCTGTCCACACCGCCCCTTGGAGCATCCCACCCAGACCCATCCCCCTATAACCCACACACCCCTAAACACTACGGGCAATTTAGAATGGCCAATCCACGTAGTCTGCACATATTTGGACTGTAGGAGGAAACTGGAGCACCCAGAAGAAAACCACGCAGACACAGGGAGAATGTGTAAACTCCGCACAGGCAGTCGCCCGAGGCTGGAATTGAATGCGGGTCCCTGGCACTGTCAGGCAGCAATGGTAACCACTGAGCCACCGTGCCGCCCCTATGGGATGTGTGACCGCCTGACCAAATTTTCCATGTCAGAGAGCAATCTGCGTTCCAGTTATTAGTTGACTGTTAACATTGGAAACAGTTGTTGCCAACACTCTATTATCCTTTCTTAGATGCAACCAAAGTAATAATCAATTCTTCAAACGTGGTCTCACCAATGCCAAGTCCAAACGTAGCCAAAACATGCTTACTTTTATATTCCAGTCGCCTTGCAATAAGCAACAGCATTTTATTTGCGTTCCTAATCACTTGTTGTATTTGCAAGCACATTGTGTGATACGTGTATCAGGATATCCCAATCTCTCTGTACCCGAATTCTGCAAGTATTCCCCATAAAATAAAAAATGTTTTTTGAAAAGCACTGTTCTACCAAAGTAGAAAAGTTCATATTGTCCTGCATTATACTCCAGCTACCAATTTTTGTCACTCACAACCTACCCATATCCTTTCACAAACTCCTTGCATCTGTGTCAAAAACTAAGGTGTGAACAATGAAAGGTAGGAAACTGTTACAAAGTAAAGAGTAGCACATCAGCATATTTTTGTGAAAAATGCATTCACACAGTGTAGGCACTTCATTGGGCTTCACTGCCCAGAGGGCAGTTAAGAATCAACCATATTGTGGTGGTTCTGGAGTCATATGTAAGCCAAACCAGGTAAGGACGGCAGGCTTCCTTCCCTGAAGGACATTAGTGAACCAGATGGGTCTTAATGACAATTGACTATGGTTTCATGGTCACCAGTATTCTTAATTGCAGATGATTTTTTTTGTTGAATTCAAATTCCACCATCCCCTTTAGCAGGATTTGAACCTAGGTCCCTAGAACGGTAGCCAAGTTTCTGGCACAAACTGTCTAACAATATTATCATTAGGCCATTGCCTCCCTGTTGTCACATTAACAACTGTGTCCTATCAAATTAAATGCAACAGAAAAGTGAACAGAACAGACATTAGTCTGGCCATTACTGACATGAAGGTCTGTACTTTTGCAAAAAGTACAATAATGAAAACTTGGCAATTTCGGTTAAGATTCTCTGTGATTGATGTTTGCATGGAAACTTACCGCGCTAAATACACAGCGTGTTTTATTAATTGTTCTGCTTTCTTGAATTCCCGTTTCACGACGCAAGCCTAAGAAACAGAAATAAGTCAATTACAAAACTACAAATGACTTGATTCTAGTACCTCCATGCCGACCATTTCCTAAACTAAACCAGTCCCTTTTGCCCGCATTTAGCCCATATCCCTAAAGCTTTCCTACCCATGTACCTGTCCAAATATTTTTTAAAATGTTATAACTATTCCTGTTTCTATCAGCAACACTGGCAGCTCATTCTACACAAGTACCAGCCTCTGCATGAAAAACTTGCCCCTCAGATCACTTTCAAATCTTTCTCCCTTCACCTTAAAAAGGACTCTCCTAACTTGGAAAAAAAGACCTTGGCTATTCATGATTTTATAAACCTCTATAAAGTTCAGCTCTCAGTCTTCAATGCTCCAGAGGGAAGAAATCTCAGCGTATCTAACCTCTCCACAATGGAAACTCTCTAGTTTTGGTCAAATCCTTGTAAATCGTTTTTTGCACCCTTTCAAGTTTAATAACATCCTTCCTATAGCATAGTTAGCAGAATTGTACACAGCACTCCAAATGTGGCCTTATCAAAGTCTTATACAGTTGTAACATGACATCCCAACTCCTGTAATTAATGCTCTGACCAATTAAGGCAAACGTGCCAAACGCCACCTTCATTACCTTATCTACCGATCACCTCACTTTCAAGGAACTAGGAACCTGAATCCCTACGACCCTCTGTTCGCCAACATTCCCCAGGGCCCTACCCTTTACCGCAAGTCCCGCCTGTGTATCTTATCAAAAACTGCAACATCTCGCATTTATTTAAATTAAACTCCATCACCATTCCTCAGCCCACTGGCCCAGTTGATCTCTTACCTAAGAGTTATACTCTTAAATAATCTTCTTCACTGTCCACTACATCAACAATTTTGATGTAATTCACAAACTTACTAACCATGCCTCTCATTCTCATCCAAACCAATTGTATAAATTGGGAATAAAAGTGGACCCAGTACCAATCCCTGTGAAACACTGCTGGTCACAGGCCTTTGGTCACAAAACAATTATCATACCTCATGAAAATTGCAAACGCAATGAAAAATGAAGATCCAAATTCCCATTAGATTATCATTGGAAATTAATTTTCCATTTTTTTTAAGAAGAAAAAATGGTTTTGCAGGAAAAGAACTGTGTATCATGTCTGTTTTGGTGACATTACATGTAGTGCACACAAGGACGGGAATTAGTTTTGTCTTTGTAAGGAAAGCAATTTGTAACTTAGGTAAAATGAATAGGAGAGAAGGTGTGGTATTAAAAAGGATATTTGGAAAATAGCTGATGTACTCTACTTCAGTATGCGCACTTGAACATTGGATAAATTTGCCAGGATGAAACTTCTTCATTAATGAATAATAACTACAGACTATTACTGCAGAAACAGTGTGTTGAAGGCACTATATTTCAGAGCTCAATCTTTCAATCTAGGCAATTTTCATGATATTCATTTGGTCCCAAGCAACTCATGGATCTGTATGTTCCAGATGTGGTAGTTTATTTCCATTCCTGCCAGTTACGTCCGAATTTTGTTCTTGAAGGAATTAAAACAAAAATAATACTGATCTTTAACCCTCAGAATTTACTACACCTCACGAAAATATTTCAACTAGGGAGATGCATTAAACTAACCATACCTGGTACTAATTAATCAGAGTAGGATTAAATAAAGTGCATACCATCACACCAATTTGTAGAAAAAGAGGAGCAAAGTACATAGTATTTTTTTTAAATGATGGCTGAAATGTTTAATAAATTAGAACATCCATTGATTAATGTTTTTCACTTCTGTTTAGACAATTTCAAATGCATCAATCATATCTCAACAGTAAATTACTCACTTTTGAAGCTTGTCTCAAAACATCAACTGCTACTTTCACGGGCAAGCCAATTGTGATTTCCTTCATGGCTTCTACACACCACTTGTAAGCCTACAAAAACCAAAGTGCACGGTAATTACATACATTTAAGCAAGATATACAACACTTGTCTATTTTCTACTATACTGTAGTGCCACACTGCTAATTCCCATAATGTAGGACATTGCACATAATCAAGATTATGCTGCAATAAACACCCCAAGTTCATTATGTGGGTGATGCACAAGCAATCCGGTGCACTGTGGCACTATAAAACATTTCCTAAATTAAACCACTGAATGACTAGCTGAAAATGTAATGCTCTCACACTGATTACAATATCCAACACTCTAGCCAAATCTAAAAACAGTCAAAAAAGTATACAAGGTCTCAATAAAGGAGATGACACTACTCAATGCCTTGACCTTTAAATATGAGGAATCAACCCTTTGATTTTCCCAGGAAGCTAACACAATATCCCCAAGAAAGAAAATTTACAGTGCAAACATGCCAATCGCATTTGCTTGCTTATAAGTGGTTTAAAACTAGTTCAAACTCATCTGTGAAAGTAAATTTAGATCAAAGACAATGCAACAGTAGTGGGGGGCACACACAACTTCAGGCAAGACATTAATTGTGACCTCATTTTAAACACAACTTTGGGATGTCCAGAAGAGGTTAAAAAGTACAATGTAATTATGTGATCTTCATTCTTTTTTGCATATCCACGCTTGTATCTCAATAACTTTCACTGTTAGCAGGTTATGGTCAAGACCCACATTAGAGACTTGAGTAAATAATCCACAATGACATATCACTGCAGCACAGAGGCAGTGCTCCATTTTTAGAGGTTTCTGCCTCTCTGATGAGGCAATTAAAATGCTGGCTCTGATTGTTCTTTCAAGTGAATTTGGTTTAAGAAAAAAAAGTGATATTGAAATAACGGGAGGTTTTTTTAAAATCATAAATCAAAATCTGCTCCTCAACCAAGTCCACAAAACAATTATTTGACTCTTGTTACTTGTAGAACCTTGCTGTGTGTAAAGTGACCACTTGTTTTCCAACATGATAACAGGGAATGCATGTAAAAATTATTTGCAATGTCCTAAGGATATGGAGGCAAGCTTTTTCCCCCCCCCACCAGCACTTTGCAAATCAAAGTTGCCCTTCGAGATTTCCAAAACATTTAAACCACATTTGAAAAATCTGTATCTCAATAATTCTATTCAAAAGAATATAGTGACAGATTGTTCAAACTACCATTTTTGAACTTACAATGGTGAATTTTTAAGATAGCTTGCAGTGCTGATATGAACAACAAATATCTTGTGTTCATTTTCTACTCTCTCCTGAACACAGGGATCTAGAATATTCAGGTCATTTGCCCAAGTAGGGTTTTTTGCACATGACCCAGACAGAGAGTTATTCAAACAAAGGACTGAACCTGAAGCTGTCCTAACGCAGTGCAACAGAAGCAAGTGGATCGTGGAAATGAAACTTCTGTTAATTTTCCCCCTTACTATGTCAAGATACTGGATCAATTTTTCACATACTGTATAGACTGAGATCAACTACTGCAGACTTTACTTGATGTAAAATCATACAGCATGTGTCTGGGTAGAGAACTACACAGGTCTTGAAACAAATCATAGATATGGACAATACACATGTTTCGGTCATCAAGTCCATTATTCCGAACCTACCTCATCATAATGACTTTTAGCGAAGAGTAATGCACAGAGCTCTCCAAAGAGTGCTGCTCTATTTGCTTGGTGACCATGTTTTGCCAGTTTATCAATGTAGGTTTGAGCTAGTTTGTAGGTCTCTTCACCCAAATGGTATTTACAATTGCCATTACGCACGTGGAGTAACCTTGAAACCAGACAAATTGGAAGTCAGAAATCAGAAACCTATTACACTCAGCAACCCCTTTTAGCATTTTTCACCAAGGATTATTGATCGAAGATGATGGCCTGGAAATTTCTTACAACATTCATGCAGTAATAGAATAAAAGTGATGTTGTACTGAAAATGGCATGGAAATTTCATCTTATGTGGCACCTCTGTGACCTTGACAAGTTAAGAACTATTTGATTAGGACTTAAAGCGGATCACATATTTTGTGTTCTCCTTGATTGCTTAAGTCAATTCCACACCAGTTTGTGTTCTAGCAAAATCTAAATGAAATTGTCAAGTGTAGATTATGACTGGAATCCATCCTGGGCTGAATCGATGGAAGTTTGGAACTGTTAGAAAATGTAAAGTTTTGAACCAGGTACGATGTTAGGTCCAGCACTATTTGTCTCATGCATGTGTAGCCTTTTGAAATGCCCCTATCGTTGCCATTTTGTTCCTCAGTGCACAAGTACAGAATCTGTACTGCATTTACCATCAGTGGTAGTATGTTCACCCGTCTTTCTGAACAACTGGCTTAAAACTACTTGCGTGAACCAAGCCACAATTGTAAACTGACTTTTTTAAATGAAAAAATAGTACACAATCCTCACTGTACTGTTTCTTACTGTAAGAAATAAATGGTTAAAACTATGAACTCTTAAGGTGAAAGTCCATTTTAAAATCAGATCATTTTGGTGCAGTGACAAGCGGCTTACTCTGCTTTATTATGTTGGTGGGGGAGGGAGAAGACAGAAATGAGACAACACAAGTGTACCTTTGGTCTCTTAAATGTACGTAATCATGTACTAGGCTTGCTGAGGCATTAATTATTGATTTTTTCAAATTGTCATACCCAGAGAACCGAGAAGATTTCATATGCTTTTCATTTATCAATTCAACTGGCAGCTGGTGGGTAGGGAAGGAAGGGATTTCACAAATTTAAAATGATAAACATGCTTGCTAGAAGGATCTCTAAGGTTTTGGAGTAAATTTGTAACTCTGTTTGTGGGTGTTACCGCTAGCAAGAGAACCAACGACAACACTACTTGAACAAGAGCACAACCCCAGTGAAACCATCTCCAAGGACAACATGCTTAAACTATTGCACCTATGCCTGGCCACCCACTTCATCTTCAACCGCCAAACATACAAGCAAATCAACGGGATGCGGAACAACAAACTCGCTCAGCGAGCCAACCAACCTCAATGCTAAAAGGATGGTTTGTGCTGTTATATGGTTGTACGGATGTAGTCCGCAAGCTTCTGAAAACAGGAGCCTGGGAAGTTCCTGAGCCAACACCATTCTTCCAAAAAAAATAAACTTTAAGATTAAGTGACATAGTTGGGGACAGAATTGAAAAATCTCAAATCAACTTTGTAGGTTACTAGAACTGAATATTTAAAACTCATTATCAAAGATTATTTTATAGAGAATCACATTAAAGGTCCTAACTGACACTACAAAACAGCTTGATGAGTTCAAAGTTGCAATACCTTTTAGACTATGATTAGATATTGCAAATTTCCTTTCAAAATCATGCACTTTCCCCTGCCATAAATATTTAGTTTTAGTTTAAAGAAGTAAATTTAGCAGTCCAAACAAATACTGAAACTTAACTGGCAACTGATTATAACCTTGACGATTACTGGCAACAGCTGGTTTCAACTTTCTTCGAACACGTGCAACCAACTGGAATAGCAACTTCCAGGACAAGTCTGAGCCTTTGAAGAACTGAAACCTGCACCTTTCTGTACACCATGGGAACAATTATTCCTGAACTACAAAGCATTGCATTAGAGGCCAAGACTTGTCTTCCGCTGCAGAGGGCTATTATTCACAGGCTAAAATGAATATATTCTACAAGGATTTGAGATAACAGTACAACATTTTAAAATTATAATTAGAGCACATGGGGTTAAAAAATCCTACAAACAGGTTTCTGTGTGCACATTTCTGAAGAGGGAATTTGGGTATGTGAACAGAGCAAGCAAGAGTACATCTTTTAAACAAATCAGTTTGAAGAAGTTATGTGGAGTGTTGTAAGATCCAACCCAGGAAGTACAAGCTAGAACAGTTAATTCAATGTTAAATCATGTACGGAAGAAGTAAAGCAAAGAAAGGCAAGATTAAAGGAAGGGTCTAGAGGCAAGAGAAGACAAAAAATTAGAAGTTTCATTTGTACTTTTGATACATTTGAGAGCCTAGTCTTTCAGCAGGACACTACTATAATGGGATCTAGAGAGGTCTGAAAATTTTGGACAGTAATTTTGCCCATTTCCATATGTCAGTGTGAACATGCAGTGGGCAGATATTACTTGATTGATTACTGACAGCATCACCATTACAGTACCACAAAATCTGGGCCACCATCTGAAGTTCTGTGCATTTGACTGATTGCTTCATGGACTGGACAGTGTAACGAGTACAACTACTTATCAAGTGGTTTATGGCGTGATGGCTTTGTGATCCTCCAACTGCTAAAATTTTGAAAGACTTTATATCAATAATAAAAAAAAGTCTAGATTTTCAAGCTGGAATACTATTTTCCTCCCAAAATGGTCAGCGCCACACTTACAATTCCATTGATCAGAATACTGGGATACAAAGCAATACATTTTAATGCATTCCATCAAAAATTGGCTGATTACATTTTAACCCACGACAATAACTCTCTGGTCCAAGTTTCACATTGTAAGGAGTTGGCAAAGGTAACACAAAAATTAGATGGGTTAAATATGGTCAAACAATCAACCACACAGCAGCACAGATGTGAGTTCGCTCGCTGAGCTGGAAGGTTCGTTTTCAGACGTTTCGTCACCATTCTAGGTAACATCATCAGTGAGCCTCCGGTGAAGCACTGGTGATATGTCCCGCTTTAAGTAGAAAGCGGGACATAACACCAGCGCTTCACCGGAGGCTCACTGATGTTATCTAGAATGGTGACGAAATGTCGGAAAACGAACCTTCCAGCTCAGCGAGCAAACTCACATCCAGAGCCTCAATGTGAGCTACAAATCTTCTCAAAACTCGCCATACAGCAGCATACACTGAAACAGGTCTGCAAGGAAATCTCTCAGTCAGGGTTAAAAGGGCCACGAAGAAAAATCAAAGCAAGTGCTCTTCACAAGAGTACAAATACCCTGAGCAAGTTGCTGACTGATGACCTTCACATTATGTACACAAACTAAAATATTCAGTTTAATATTAACATTGTACACGCTCCTGAGGAAAGAAGGTTCTATGTTCAAAACCCACTCCATAGCCCTAAGTATATAATCCAGGTTGACATGTCAATACAATATTGAAGAAGTGCTGCCATGTTGGAAAGATCATCTTTCAAATGGGCCATTAAACTTAGGATCCCATTAAACAATTTAAATGCCAAAAAGCAAAGTTTCCTAAGTATTCTGGTCAATATGTGTACATTAATCAACAACAAAACAGGTAATCTGGTCACTTGTCATTTGAGAGACTGCTCTGTGTAAACGGTTGCTGTGTTTTATGGCAACAGTGACTGCACTTCAGACCATTTCAAACTTGCCATAGCCAATTCAGTTTTCTGACATTAGTGAAAGATGTTAAACAAGTAAGCCTTTGCCTTCTCTTTGTTGGTACACACCTGACGCAGCATTCAACTGCACGAAACCAGTGAAGCACCTCATCATGTAGCGAACATAGCTGCAGACAAGAAAGGAACACCTTCTCAGCATCACTATACCAGCCTGCATCAGAAAGAAACCCACCTACAGGGATGAAGGGGGGAGAAGCGGAAAAGAAAACAAAATCATTAAGCACAATATTAAAATATGTACCCTGTACCTGAGTTATGAAAGGATGTTTTCCACAGCTCTTAAACATATCTTATACAAGAAAAAGTGTCTTAATGCAGTATTTAAGTAATTTTGTCTCAGCTGACTTCTTTGTGTCTTGTGACACAAAAGATGAAACTTCTGAAATACTGACGTAAAACCTACGCTGAAAGAACTTGCCCTGGGTAAGGAATTCCACCCAAACACTTCATATTTCATTTTCTGTGGTTGGCTTGCAGAAATGAATTGCTCAAGAGAATACTGGCCAAAGTTAAACTAAAGAACTATTTGGTTCAGTGTTTCAGAATACTCCTTTGAGTTGGTCTTGATGTTAAGACTTCTAATTGAGACCAAATTTGGTGATATGGCCACAAACAACATGGAGTTATATAAGTGTTGATCACAGATGTTGAAGTTTCAAGTAATGCTAGCAGCCAAGTGTCTGTGCTGAACAGACTAGAATTAGGTAGCGAGCTATTTCATCCTGCATATATTTTTATTCACAACTCCATTTGTTTTCCCAAAAATACACACAGGAAGATGAAAGAAGATCATTATTCAGGGGGTCAGTTACTCAATTGGCTGGACAGCTGATTTGTTATGCAGACAACGATGTCGAAAGCATTCCTGTAGCAGCTGAAGTTACCATGAAAGCTCCTCCTTCTCAAAATTTCCCTTGCCCGATGTATGGTTAATCCACCACCAGTCATCTCTCTCTAATGAGGGCGGCACCACGGTCTTCTGGGACTACGGTAAATTTATTTCTCCACATAACAAAAGATTACACTTCACAAGAATCAGAAAAATCATAACAGGTATTAGGAATCAGAAGCAAATTTTTTATGACAAACTTCGAAAAAAAAACGCCACTGGGATAACTTCAAAAGTATACACATTGTCTGCTTTGCATTCTCAACTCTCCCTAATTGGGGTCAGAAAGTGCAGCTAAAGCCTAACAACAATTAAAATGAAAACTAACTAATGGGGAAGCGTCTGGGGAGAAATTAACTAGCAATAAATCCTTATATTTTGGATCAAATTTAACAAGGTCACATCTTGCAACTCAAGAACAGCCAGCAAAACAAAAGTGATTCATAGAAACTTCAATGACGTGAAAAAAACACGAACTACCACCAGAGATAATGGGAACTGCAGATGCTGGAGAATCCAAGATAACAAAGCGTGTAGCTGGATGAACGCAGCAGGCCAAGCAGCATCTCAGGACCACAAAAGCTGACGTTTCGGGCCTAGACCCTTCAGCAGAGGGTCTAGGCCCGAAACGTCAGCTCGTGCTCCTGAGATGCTGCTTGGCCTGCTGCGTTCATCCAGCTACACGCTTTGTTATCATGAACTACCACCATTTGGTTTTTAAAAGACAGAAACTGACTTATTGGTTTATAAGTATCTCTTTATTGTACCTACTTAAAGTAGATAGTATTTTATGGTGAAAATTTTGAACTATTTTGGGATTTCAGTGAACTGGACTTTAGTATGAAGTTAGGAACTGAATTGAAGTTGTGTTACAGATTGTTTTGTTACTTAACTGATACGTAGATAAATATTGTTCTACATCTAATATGAAACATAACAGATATAATATTATTTGGGAAAATACCTGCAGCCAATAAAGGAAACTAATCATCAGGAACAAAGACATAAAATAAAACCCACTTACTAAAGAGGCTCAAAGATCGTACAAAATATCTTTCCATATCCCTTTAGCAAGGATGGATGGTCATTACCACTTGCAGCGACCACTCACGCTGAACTCAATACCTATTTTATAAAATCCTACATTTTCTCCTCAACTACCAAGTAACCCATTGAAACTAATTTATGCCAATGTCAATGCCCACACCCACGCCCAATTCCGTACTAGTTCAATTATCTGGCAAATACTGGCCCAGTCATTTAATACAAACAAACAAACAAAGGCCCACAAAATTCAGCTTTATTGTGGGATAGAGAATGCCTTTCAGTTTCTACAGCATTAGTCTGAGATTAGGGTAACTGCTGCAAAAGAAAGTAATTTTAAAACAAAATCATCACTCATCAACATTTAAAAAAATATTCTCTAAAGTGATCCAACACAACAGGCAACAACAAACTTTACACACAAATAAATAAGCACCAACCATTTTGGTGGGCAAGTGGGGAAGAGGGGGCTGCACCCAAACTGTGGGTCAAATCAACAGAATGAGATTTTGTGTTCACTCGTTCAGAACAGCAATGGCAGCTGTGGAGCTTAGACTGATCTTTGACAGTTGTGAGGCCCCTTTAAAATGTTCATGCTTTCTCCCATTGGTGGCAAGGTCATAATTTGCAACTTTAGCTTGGTGCCGCTACAACCACTACCTATGAATCGACAATAAAAGGTGCTTATCTTACTTTTGTCAGGACAAGTTCTCAAATTTTAATCATCTTCCCCAACATCACAGCCATTCAGGTTCTCAAACCACATTGACAGCCACCATTTACTTAGTTGCCCTCTCTCTACTTCTGTCACCCCAACTCAGAAAACCTTCAAAATGTTCACTCAGGTCACACGACATCTGATGCACTAACATGCGTCACATCGAGAAGTACCATCTTAGGAAATGAAAATCTTCAAAACCAGCACAATGTAGGGTGTACTTTACAGGCAGATCACTAACTGCAGCCAAGTGCCAACTCTATCTGCACGGCAACTTTCAGCAAGTCAATGCCACATGAAATTAATGCAGTCGGAAATGCATCTAGTTGTACATTTTGCCTCTGGCACATTTTAAGCATCATGCTCTAGAATCATTTAAAATTGTATATCTGAATTCAATTTAGATCTATTTAAATCTAGGTGAAAAACTATAAACAAATCTGCGGAAAAATTTATCACTTTTAAAAATGTTTTACACCTGATTGAAGCTATGTTGGGATGCACTGCCTGAGAAATAGTGACACAAGCATATTCAAATCAGTTGCTTTCGAAATGAAATTGGATAAATACTTCAAGGGGAAAGAAACAGGAATCCTGTCGGCAATGAAGAGGCATGTACAACCAACTGATCTGCTCTTTTGTAGACTGCCAGTAAATGCACAATGAGCTGAAATAGAGTCTTTACAATTGGGACAATCTAAGAGTTGAAGGTAAACCAATCAAATTCCTCAAAACACAAAATATTTCTGTACCCTTCAATCTTAGGATTCTAGGCTTGAAGTAACTTCAACATTTTAAAAAAATCTTTTGCAGTAACTTGATTTCTGTACTTGATGTGCTGAATGTCATGGGAGCAAAGCAACGTGGTTAAATGAACTGAAAATGCAACAAAAGTTTAGACTAAATATACACAATTCAGACAGCTTCTTATAATTCAGATCAAATGTAGATTTTTCTTAATACAAGTTTCTAATGGAATCTAAACAAAAAGTGCAATGAACTAATTAATTATTCCTACAATTCCAAACAGTGAAAAATTGAAAAGCCATTCTTCACTGATACGTTACAATGTCACACTTGAAACAAACTGTCTGGGTGACAATGTTCCTTTGTTAAAAGAAAAATCAACAAGCAATCAATCAAACTCTTCCTGGCTTCATGCAGTTTATGTTCTGTTAATTACAAATGCTTCAAACAAAATCACACATTAGTTCAGGTTACAGGTTAAGATTAAGATAAAATTATAAAGGAAATCTTTAAAAGGTAGAATTGGCATTACAATGTTAAAATAAAAACATGCAACGTACACTGTATTGCCTGGCATACAATACTAACAAGAGATCTCCTATATTAATTCAGATGAACAGGACTTAATCTATCATCATTTAAGATTCTTTCTCCTTTTGTTAAAATTCTGCTTCCTCAGTATTTTTCCTAATTAACGTCTCTGGAGTAAGTGGGACTTGAACCCAGGCCCCCTCGTTGAGAGGGGGACATTACCACTGTGCCGCAACAGCCCTAAAATTTAGCTTCCTAAATGACAGCTGCATTACTCGCCAGATGTCAATTTTGAAGTGACTCTATTGTGCTTTCTTCAGTCCTTCCTTCTTACGGGATACACAGAGCAAAAAACAACTTTAAATCTTCAAAAAAAAAGGTTTTTCAGCAGAAAGGAAATACATTTTACACCCTTCAATAAACTATATCCAATGAATAGCTAGCAATTATTAAATCTTTAAATAAATACACACAAATTCAAACTTTGCAATTACAAATTATGCAGATCCGGTATCTTATTATGATTGGAAGGAAAATTGTAGATCCTGAAGACTAAAATCAATGCCAAATGATTGGCACTGACGACTTTGTCAACAATGCAAGTGACCTATCTGCATTTCATTCTGAAAGACAATAAGAATGAACAGAATTGAAGATTTCAACAATGAAGTCTCTACGTTTGTATCACAGTCCAAATACATTATCGCCTTCAGATTCATTGATAAATGCATTAGAAAGCAAAAGTAACTTAAAATCAATTCTTACCTAAAACAAATCCAAACTGGATTGCCTTCTCTTTCACATGAGCATCCGACTCTTCAATATATGAACAGCGCCTGCTGAAAGAATTGGCTAACACCGAAGCCACCTTTACTCCATGATCCATTAAAGCTTGAAAACAGTGGTGCAGGAGATGCCTAGTAGAAAGATAATGACATTGCTTAAGCACAAAATGACGTACATTTTAAAATAAATCCATTGAAAATAAAATCAATTTCTTTGTATAATTACTGACTATAGAATTCTAGAAGGAGGAATTCATCATTGTTATTAAAAAGTACGTATGTAATAGCACTTGATGTAGTCAATACAGTCGATAACTGTGCCAAATACAAGACAAAATTAATTTCCAAAGGACATTATATGGAAAACAAATTTCAAGGTCGGTATGCAAGGTATTAAGCTTTAGTAGCAAACTGAAGTGGCTCAAAAGTGGGATCTAGGTACTGTCACAAATTATTAAAAGCAGGAAACCAGGTCATTAAAGCCTTACGAAGTTCAAAAATTCATTTGGGATGGATTTCAAAACAAAATAAACTATTTAAACATTTACAGAACCGTGGTTAGCTCACACTTAGAACGCTGAGCACAGGTCCTAATTCTAGACTACACAAAGGTGTGCAAAAGATTACAAGCATTGGAGAAAGTGCAAAATTGATTTAGAAAATGTACTATCCCAGAATTAACAGAGTACAGCCACCAGGGAAGATTGGGCACTTTGGAGAGACGACCGAAATGAGGCTCTCAAAAAAAAATGCAGTAGTTCAATAGGGCAGAATAGAGTGGATGGTTCCACTTAAGTCTGTGTAAAACTAGTTACAAGAAACATGAAACAGACAGCATATATTATCCAATAAGGTTTAAATACAGAAGTGCCAACGTGACCTCTACTCAACCATTCCATACGAGGGCATTGCATGTATGTATTAAAAGGGAATCAAGAATGGATACAAGAAGGAGAAAGAAATTAATGTACCGATAGTATGATTACATAGAAACTTCGTCCCATTGCTTGATATGTTAAATGAAATATCCTGATTTCTTACGCAAAACTATGTTTTTATGCATCCAATAAATAGGGATAGTTGTGCATATGTACACAGCATGTTCAGTTGAAACCCAATGTCAACATCCCAAAAAACTGGAGGAGATGCAAAAGCCAAAGGGCACTGCCTTGACGAGAAAACGTTGTTCAAAGACAAAAATGGAAAAAATTAATAAAATCTTCCTTTGTCTCAGCTAGTTTCAATCATGGGTTCCAAAAAAAAGCAAGATCCTACTGAAGCAAAATCAAATATGGTAAACTTGCATGTCTTGCACTTGTCATACTGGAACGCTCCAATCAGCTGAAGACTTATCAGAATATTTCTTGCACATGCACGCAAGTACTAAAAAAAAATGTACATGCAGTACTTGCAATTTACAAATGACACTCCAAGCCTCCACAAAAGGACCTTACCATGAAAATCATGCACAAAATTAGTTCCTGGCATGAATTGTGGTGTGAATGTTACTTTTCCTTATTAACCCAAACCTGGGGTGTTGTCCGGGTGTTGCTGCACTTAGACACAAACTGCTTTAGCATCCAGTTTTTGGGAAATGTCCATATTACAGAAAAGGTGGTGCATAAACAGCAGCAAGCATCCCCATTTAGAATGGAACATGTGGTCATTCATGATGGAAGTGATGATGGTTGGCTTAGGACACTGCTCGAATAAAAACCTGTACTTAAGTCCTGGGCTGAGAAGACAGTGAACATGTTGGGAAATGGTGGTATATCTGACAATGAACACAACCCAAGATTAATTGTGTGGACACATGGATTCAAATCCCACCATAATAGATGTAAAATTTGAATTCAACAGAATAGATGCTTCTTATGGTCCACTGTGCTACATGAATGCCCCGTTTTTGACTTGATACTTGAATTAGTATTAACTTTCTCAAGGCAGATTTGGGCAGTTTTTCGGTCAACAAAGGAATAAAGGGTTGAGGGCAGGGGCGGGGGCTAGTTTGACAAAAAGACTAAGTCAAGACCACAACTAGATCAAGTATGATTTACTGAATTACAGAGCAGAATCAAAACAGCTGAGCAGTCTACTCCCGTTCAGAACCCGATATTCTGCAACTATGCATGAAATTGAAATATTTAGCCAAGCTGGAATGACTGATGAAAAGAATTTATAATGAGAACAATAACATCTCATAGAACCCGTGAACAGTCTGCAGTCACAAGCCACATTGGAACCTGTTGTTTTCAGCAGCACAATATCAATAGAGTTGCACAAAATAAAAGTCGTGATCCTGAAAATGATCTGGTAATACAGAAGGTTCTAAAAATAAATGCACACGCTAAAGCTGAATCCAAAAATTAAGATACAGTAGCTACTCATTTAGTTCCTCTAAATCTCAGCAGCAACTTCTTCAGTATGCACGACAGTTTTATAGACAAAATTACAATTAAGACATGACTGTATCTCAAACCTCACCTTTGTTTATCGGCAATGGTGATACAACATGATACATCTTTTCACTGCACTACATTCAAGGGGCAGTGTGGCCGAAGACAAAAAGGTCTTACATTTTCTAGTGACAATCCTCCTTGTTACTTCATCAAACAGCTCAATTAAGTTAGCGAGACATGATCTCGCACGCACAAAGCCACGTTGACTATCCCTAATCAGTCCTTGTCTTTCTAAATTAGGTACAAATCCTGTACCTCAGGATTTCCTTCAACAAGTTGCCTACCACCAATGTCAGGCTCATCAGTAGACAATTCCATGGCTTTTCCTTACCACCTTCTTAAATGGGGCGCCAAGTTAACCAACCTCCAGTCTTCTGGCACTTCACCTGTGGTTATTGATGATAATAATATCTCAGGAAAGGGCCAAGCAATTACTTCCCTAGCTTCCCACAACGTTCTAGTGTTCATCTGATGAGGTTCTGGGGATTTCTTCACCTTTATGCTTATTAAACTGACCAGCACCACCTTTTCTGCTATATGGGCATTTGTCAAGATGTCACTATTTATTTCCCCACACTCTACCATCCTCATATCCTTCTCCACGGCAAACATTGATGCAAAATAATCATCTAGTATCTCCACCATCTCCTGCGGCTCCATGCATAGGTGGCGTAGCTGATCTTCGAGGCGCCCTATTTTCTCTGTAGTTACCCTTCTGTTCTTAATGTATTTAAGAAATCCCTTTGGATTCTTCTTAACACTATTTGTCAAAGCTATTCCATGTCCCATTTTTTGCCTTCCCAAGTTCCCTCAAGTATACTCCTACTGCCTTTATACTCTAAGGATTCATTCAATCTCTGCTTCCTTCTTTTTCTTGACCAAAACCTCAACTTCTCTCGTCATCCCCAGAAGGCATAGGTTTAAGGTGAGAGGAGAAAGATTAAAAAAAAGGACCTAACAAGCAACCTTTTCATGCAGAGGGTGCTGCGTGTATGCAATCAGCTGCCGGAGGAAGTGGCGAAGACGAGTACAATTACAATGTTTAAAAGATATCTAGATGGGTACATGAATTGGAAGGGTTTGGAGGGATATGGGCCAAATACTGGCAAATGGGACTAGATTTCTCTAGGATACCCAATTGGCATGGACAAGTTGGATCAAAGGATCTGTTTGCATGCTGCACATCTCTAAGACTCTAAGGAATCATTATTGTCACACCTTTTATGATTTATAGTCAAGTGCAACTGCTTCCAGGCCTTTTACTTTAGGCAGAGTTGGTCAAAACATTAGCTTGTCCTTTTGTCAATAAAGCATTTCAGCTGTCAATCCAATCAGTGCATGTGAGAGCATATGACCTTGTTGAAATACATACACATGAAACAAAGCAAAGAACTATGGCAGTACTACACCAATTCTTTTCCAATGTGGCCCTATTTTAACTTACTACCTCCATCTCAAGTGCCAAAAGGAGAGGAAGGAAATAAATAACTCTTGTTAAAGAGGTATAGGGTAACTAATGAGGCAAAAAAGGTCAACCCAAGTGTCCAGACTTGATGCGTTACACCCCAGGGCATTAAAGAATGTTGCTGCAGAAATGGTGGATACACGGGTTATAATCTTTCAAGAATGCTTAGATTCTTGAAATCCCAGAGGATTGGCAAACTGCCAATGTAACATCCTTAATTCAAAAAAGGGAGAGAAACAAATCAAGTCAATTAGCCTAACATCTGTCATTAGGAAATGTTAAGGCTATTACAAAGGACATAATAGCAGAGCATTTAGAAATGCATGGTTTCTTAACAAATTTATTACAATTCTTTGAGGAGATAACAAACAGAATGGTGAAAGGATACCCAGTAGCTGTGATACATTTGGACTTCCAATGATGTTTGGAAAGGTATGCACATATAGTTAATTAACTAACGGCCAGCTGGAAGACAAAAATAGTTGCTCAGGAAGTGGTGAGGATGATGCAATAAGTCTGTGAAGGTATACAGACAGGTTAAGGGAGCTAAAACTTGGCAGATAGAATATAATGTGGGGAAAAAAGGAGGTTATGCAATTTGGCAGGAAGAATAGAGGAGCTGAATATTACTTAAATGGGGTAAGACTCCAGGAAGTTACGGCAAAAAGGGATTTGTGGCCTTGTAGATAATCAGAAAAGGTTAGCATACAAGCTCAGAATGTAACAGGGAATGTAAGTGGAATGCTGGCCTTTGATTTGAAGGGAATGGAGAACAAAAGCAGCAAAGTCTTGCAAATACTATACAAGCTAAGTTAGATTACACCTAGAATATTGTGAACAGTTTTGGTCCCTTAATCTAAGGCAAGATATACTGACATTGGAGACACTTCAGAGCTTTACTCAGTAGATCCTGGCATGGAGCAGCTTCCATATACTGTCATTAGGGTTTAGAAGAATTAGGGCGACCTTGTTGAAGCACTGAAAAATCCTTAGAAGGCGCGACAGAGTAAAATTCTGAGATACTATTTCCCTTTCAGATGAGGGTCTCGTAGCACTGGCATAATTTCAGAGTAAGGAGTTGCTTCTTTAAGATAAGATGATGAAGAGGAATTACTATAGGAATGTTGTAGAGGCAGTTGTTAAATAAATGCAAGGTTGAGACAGATTAATCAGTAAGGGAGTAGATGGTGAAGGGGAAAGGTTGGAAAGTGGAGTTGAGGATTATCAAATCAAAAAGGATTTCATTTTATGGTGTTTCCATGTTGCTGGAAGCCCCAAAGCATCTTCTCTCCCCTTTTAAATTGTGTGTGCGCGCGCGTGCGCACCATGTACAGTGTAAGAGGCAATCAATGAATAACACCAGGAGCAAAAACAAAATATTTTGAAACACTTTTTTCAGGTGATTTGAATGCCAATATCTCAGCAGCATTAGTACCAGCTCCTTTCATTTAAGGCCAACTTTAGCTTTTACTCAAAATAGGACTTCATGTTTATATAAGCATACATGCCTATTTATAAGAGTTTCGAATATTGACTCTCTCTCCTGTAACTTTGCATTTGAAAGCTGACAACAGCATCAAGGCCTACAATTGATTTCTTCTGAACTGCTAAAAGTCAAGAAAATTGCCAAAATTGACCCAACATGAAACACTAATATTTAATGGGAAGAGTATTTAAAAATCAAAAGATTGTTTGAATGTGGAGGAGGAGAGAAAGAAAGTGGTAAGAAGCAAGTGACACTAGTAGACATCTGGGAACAGAAAAAATGTAAACTTAGAACAACAATAACAGGATTTGGTTTTGGAATGTGAGGCTGCGCCATGCTCTTTTTTTAAAAAAAAAGACTTTAAAATCTGAGGGGGTTTCAGGCAAACTCATTTTCTTCAATTAGTTTTTTTTTCCCTAAAACAAAACGCTAGGTGGAACATTTTTTTAAAAACTCTTCAGTGGAGGTAATCAAATTACAATTCACACTGGGTACATTTCCCTTTCAATTTGCCAAACAAATTATTTTTGTAGAATGAACAATTTTAACACATCAAGGTTTCACTAAAAAAAGAAAAAAGCTTGCATTTAAAATTCTTCAATTTCTAGAATTCTGATAATTTAAATTGTGTTACGCTTGACAACACAACTTCTAGGTTAGCAGATGACACCAATCTCTCTAATCAGAGAAATGTTAAATACTTCAGTTTCCTATTATCCATATTATCCTGAAGAACGGCAATAATAGATTTATCGATATGTAGACAGAGGGGTTTACAGGATAGTAGGCCTTTCAGCCTGTTGTGTCCATGCTAGTCAAAGCTGACTACATCAAGCCCACGAAGGTTATAGGAACACTCAAATTTCTAAATACTACTCAAATATTATGAATGTTTCTAAATCAACCACCTTTCAGTTGGTGAGTTCCAAACTCGCACCATCCCAAGTGAAAACAATTCCGAGCTCTCCTCTTTGCCTTCTACCATTTTATGTAAAATCGATTGTTCCCTGATTATTGACCTCATCTGATGGAAACTTGTTTTCATATCAACCCTATCCATGCCCCTCACAATCTTATACACCTCTATCAGGTCCTTCTTCAACCTTTGCAGCTGCAAGGAAAACAACCTCAGCTCATCCAATCTTTTCTCATGGCTCTGACCCTCCGGTGCCAGCAATATCTTGATAAATCTCTACTATGTCCTCACAAGTGCAAATCACACATCCTTCCAATGGTGCAGTGACCCGAAATGTGCTCCAGCTGTGACCAAACCAGCGTTTCACGGTGCTGGCAAAACATTCTAGCTGAGGTTTTGAATAATATAAAGCAAGCATCCCATCTGTCTTCAGAACCATTTTATCCATCAGTCCTGCTTCCTTCAGAGATCTGTGGATTGGTACACCAAGGTCCAGCTGAGCTTCAGTACTTTCCAAGTTTTTAACCATTCTCATCATCATTAACTTGTCAGTCCTTCCCAATATTACTGGCTTGCATTCAATGCCTATGCGCCCCCACCCCACACCCAAGGGAACAGAACAGACAGTGCATAATCTTGAAGAAACTAATTTGGTTAAATGTAGTTTCAATGCCGAGACCACATGTAGAACGTTTCCTCATCCAGAATTACAATCCTGTTTTGTACAAAGAACATATATTGCACATTTAAACTTTTGCTGTTCATATGGAGTGCTACCACATTTCACAGCACTATGCTAAACATCAACTGGGAATGGCTGTTCACCAGTTTCTATTCCTTAATTTTACTTCCTTCATATGCCATAGTTTCTTCAGTTTGATCTTGGACAATATACTGAAACCAGCAAGTCTCTGCTGTACCATTCTGACAGCATCAAACACTGAGAGATCAGGGCAAATTTAATCTGTTTTGTCAGGTAAAGGATCCGCCTGACAAATTATTTACTGTACACCTCACAAATAAAAATATTCATTGAGAACAGACACTTTCTTTGCCCACCATCCCCATCAAGTTTTTAAGAAGGCTCCTAAACCTGAAAAATGTTATATCATAAACAAAAATCTCCCTCAGATAAAGTAAGCAGTGTTATAGTGGACTATTTTCATTTGGAGATTTTTTTCCAGGCCAGCATGAACTCCAGGTACAAAAATTACGACCAGAAATATCACTAGCTCAAACTGGCCAAAATACAGTGCAAAACAAGGTGATTAGTTGGCTAAAGCAGTCACAGGAAGTCACCAGGAGAAAATGAACAGAAAGGGCCTATGCTCTCCTGAGTCTAGAACAAATGAAAAACCCACTGAAATCTTAAAATCCTCAAATGGGCTTAAGAGGGAGGAACAACAAGAGACGATTTCACTTGATTGGAGTGTCTAGAACTAAAGATCAGTCTCAGGATAAAGGAGCTGTCTATTAAGACTGAAAGCAGTAGTTAGTTCTTCATTCATAGAGGTTGCAAACCTCGAGTTATTTTTTTCGAAAGGTAAAAGGGACTAACCCTCCAAGAGGAGGAGGAGCTGTAGAAGTGACAGAGGTTTGGTGAAAAAAAAGTGGGGCATCTTTTGGTATCTAGCCATCAATGTGAGATGGGAAGGCAGCTGGAGTCATTTTATTTTAACTTGCCTTTTCAAACACCAAACAAATGTATACAACTGTTGTTTAGCTTAAGAATAAGAAAAGTAAATTGGTCTTGAAAGAATTATATATATTTTCAACCAAACACAAAAAATTACTATTTGAATTGGGGTTAATTTTGCCCATCAGGAAAATATAATTAAAGCAGATTGAAAATAACATTCAGTCAAAAAGTATCAAACAGGTCTATAGGGAGTGGTTGAACCAAAAAGGTACAGAACAAAACTCCAATTTGTTAGTATATTTGGAAGTCAGAAAATTGCTGTTTAACTCAAAACATTTTGACATTGACAATTTCAAGCACATTGCATTTACGGAAAGTAGGGTAGAAAAGAACACCGTGGGCAATTCCAGATTGCCAAATTTCAGGTTAGAATCCTATTACTTGTCAGCTGCTTTCAGATCCAAAACCTGCACACAGCTGGCTGGGTAGTATCAAGTTCAAATTATATTTTTAAAAAACTTCTACATGGATGCAGGAACAAGAACTCCTACCTTTTGTCTGATGCTCTAAGCACCTTGGCAAACACCTCAAGCTCACAGAATTCACCACCAAGTTGGCATAAGCGTCCTTGTTGATAAAGCTGCAAAAGCCAATGGGAATTTAGTCAGATCAGGAAAATTACATCACTAATTATAAGTATTTACATATTTTGTTAACTGTAAAGAGAAAGATGGAAATCAATCCATTCCCCCAGTTTTATTTGGGCTTGCCACTGTTTTTGATGTTTCCCCTTATTTTCAAAGGAGCAGTTGTACAAAGTTTCTTTGCAGTCAAAGGTTAATGGATCACTGACTACCTGAGGGGCAGCAGCAACGGTATCAAGCATATCAACCAAGGTGCGACACATTTTGTGTGAGAGAATGTTGTTTCCTTTTATGGTGTATTTCAACAGAGAATTGCTTTTCATTTTTTGCACCTGCCATTCTATAGCTTTTCAACAAGGCTGCTGACGTATTACTGAATTAGGCACAATTTATACCAAAGACGCCTTTGAGGGGCTGGAGCAAAAGTAAGAAGATAAAAACAGCCCAACTCTGAACGATGGGATGAAAACAACATTTTGAGACAGGAAACTACTAACCACTCAAGACTTGAGCATAAATAAGAAAAAAAAATGAAGACTGTAAATGATAATTACAGCTTGAATCACAAACTTCTGGACCTAAATGAAAACTGCAGCAGAAATCACACAAACCTTGGCTGAGTATACAATTTTATGAGACAGTTATCTTTGCCTTTTATCTTTTATTTCCATAGAACATGCTGTTAAGTTACGCAGAAAGATAGGAGTTTGAGCAGTGTGAACTACATCCCTTTGTAGATATCTCAATCTGGAAACACGGCCAGAGGAATTTCTATGCAATTAAAACTACAACTTCCATGACACATCATTAACTGTTGAAGCAAAAAAGAATGGCAAAGCAAAAGTTAAGCAGCTCAGCATGAAATCCTTCACAGTACAGTTATAAGTTAACTTCTTATTTTATTACTTGCTACAGTTATGACCTACTGAAACACAGCAGTTAACATATACACATTTGAAATGATCTACTTTCTGGGCACTGTACAACTGTAAAGTCTAATGCCAGGGAGAGTCTAATATGTCCAATAGCTCCAGAATGTTTTGCTTCTCGGAGATTTCTCTTCTTCTATTTCCAAGCAGTACATTGTTTTAATTAAATTGAAAAGACATAATCTGAACAGTCCAAATTACAATCTTTTAAACGAGGATCAGAACCATCAAAAGGAACTACTATGCAAACTAAATTTGTAACTTCAATATGTATTATTTTTACACTCATCTGGAATTTATCACAACATTCATGCATTTCAGAAAAGGAGGTGTTTCAGACAGGAGGGGATGGATAAAACGAAATCCCCAATTCCCTTTCCTAACTGTCTGTAATCAATGTAGTTTCATTTTGAAAATGCTGATCAGCATATTCTCAAACCCTGTTTGGAGCTAGCCTGCTGCTATCATGGATTTGCATATTTTTATTTACATACACCCCAGCAAGTCCGTCACTTTGTTAACAGTCACAAAACATATACTCAAGAAAGGTATAATTTTAAAAACGGGCATATACTTCTAGAAGTCCCAAAACAAAATAGTTAGCAGTTCACATTGTATGAGTCCAAAGAAGAGAGCCTTTCCCGCCCTAGAACTGAAGTTTCAACAGTTCAAAGGGTTAGGGTCAGTTTTGGATCACTGCAAGGTTCTTTCAAAGCAAAGACTTCTGCAAATCACATATTGAAGCTTTGGAAACGGAGGTGATCAGAAGTCCAATATCATTGCAGGTGCTTCCTGAGCTTTTCAGTACAGGCTGGAGAAGTCTCGTAAAGCTTCAATCAGCAGCAGTGCTGACATCAGTTTTCAGACTACCAGGAGTCTTCGGGGTTTTGAAATTAAAACTCTTAGATCAGGAAATTAATTACGTGATTACTGGCCATTGGTTCACAACACAAGGCAAAACATGTCCTTTTGATAACAAGAATTAGATTCAATCACATGGGCAAAGGCCACTGATCTTCAGCAGCAGGAAATAGAGGTCATTCACACTTCCTCTGTTGTGAATGGATCTTAATGCTTTTCCTTTGTTACATGACAAACCTGAGTAATGACTAAAGGATAATAATGTGTAACAAGATAATTCTGATAACAAGAAATTCTGAAGAAGGGTCTAGACCCAAAACGTCAGCTTTCCTGCTCGGCCTGTGTTCATCCAGTGCTACACCTTGTTACCTCAGATTCTCCAGCATCGGCAGTTCCTACTATCTCTAAAGACTCATGGAGTCAGCTTTGACAATAGGTCTCAAAATTACACAAAAATTTGCAAAAAAGTCAACTGCCACTTTTGCAACCACTTCAACAGTTCATTGCAGTCCACTTAAAACTGAAGAGTTAAAAAAAACTGTAACATCTTCAACAAAAAACAAAGTTGCTGGAAAAACCCAGTAGGTCTGGCAGCATCTATGAAGGAAAAAAACAGAGTTAACTTTTTGGGTCCGGTGATTCTTTCTCAGAACCAGACCCAAAAGGTTAACTCAGTTTTTTCCTTCACATATGCAGACAGACCTGCTGGGCTTTTCCAGCAACTTTGTTTTTTGTTGAAGATATTACAGCGTAGGCAGTTCTTTCAATTTTTCTGTAATATCTTCAGTCCTAAATCAGAAATTATAAAATTGTACATTTAAGCCATTTGTGTTCTAGAAATAGTCACAGAAAAACAATGAAACCATATTTCAATGCATTACATAGTCCTGGAATGTTCAGAGGCAATTAAAAATACACTTACATATAATTCTGACAAGGACAAAGTCTTAGAGTAAAGAAAACTTTTTAAAGATGCCATTGCAAATAAATTTGTGCTGCCTTGTAAGTATCCTCCTTGTTGGGGAAATAAATCCATCCGTTCATTTGGTATCTGAGCTGGGCTCGATCGAATCAAGTTGATCTCTTCTGAGCCATGCTAGAAGACCAAGTGCAACAGGCAACAGAAATCTAGGATGCCCTGCAGGATGTTTAGATATAACAAAGGTTTCAGCAAGAGAAGGCTTCTAATATCCCTTGTCACAAAAAACAAACTGCAAAACACTATTTAAAATTAATTGTTCCAACACCCATAGACATTTGGGGGGGGGGGGTCGGGTAAGAGAAAAAAAGTTCTAGAATTAAGTATTTTTGAACAAAAAGAAAAGTGCTTTCTGATTTTATTCCTAACTTCTAATGTTCATGTTTATGCCTTCTGCTCAATTTCCCAGAGGAAATAATTTAATACATCTAACCCACTGAACTTCTGTATTGTTTTAAGCTCCTTGATTCAAACACCATTTAAGCTATATCCATAACAGCCCTTCAAATCTTAAATTTTGCTGAATCAAAAGTAGCGCTTCCAGTACAGATAATAAAAACTTCCCTAAAGCTGCTTAACATGGCTTGCAGTGCTCATGAGGCCTGACCCTTGTCATTCACCTTATCTACATTCCTCATGATTTTATAAGCTGTTCAATAAGGTTCTCTTAACCTGAAGCATCAAGGGCTGAAAAATTAATGTAGGGCTGCTATTTCCCATACATGTTGTTCCTCCAGGATTTATGGAAAAACATCTATAAACAGCAGTGATGATATTAGACCTTAAAATTAATCACAATTACAAGAAATACATAAATCAGTAGAAATTATGGAAGGCCCTTTATCTCAAAGCAAGTCAACAAAAGTTTTCCCAAAACAATGCCAGCCATCTTCCACCACCAACATTCTAGCTACAAGATGCACTGTAGTAATTCACCTAAGTTCCTGCAACAACCATTCCAAATCTACAACCTCTACTAACTAGAAGGACAAGGGTAGCAGATTCATGGGAATGCCACCACCAGCAGAAAGTTTCCTTCCAAGCCACACAACATTCTGGCCTGGAACTGTAATTATCGTTCCTTCATTGGCATTTGGTCAAAATCCTGGAACTCTCTCTCAACAAAGCTATGGAAGCAGTTAACTACAGGAGTTCGAGGTAGCTCACGACATCATTGACAGGGCAATAACTGCTGGCTTAGCCAGCAACATCTAGATCTCATGAATGCATTTTTAAAAAAACCATGTTTGAAGTTACTGGATAAAAATTTAGGTCTCTTCAGATCACTGACTTTATTGTTCAGCGGATAGGAATAATGGCAAGTTAGCTTAGCCATCAGGATCCGCTTTCAAAATTCAATCTACCCTACTGTTAAAGTTTCCTGATCCTAATGCTGTTATGCCAACTGAGAATTAAGCTATTAAACATTCCATCTCCCACTATCTTACTTCAGCAAACATTCTTGACAACACAAATTTCTGAACTGGGAATAACTCCTCTTCTTCAAAACAGTGCCACAGGATCTTTTACAAACAGCTAAGCAGGAAGATAGGACAACGGTCTAATGTCTTGTTGAAACATAGTATCGTTGACAGTTGACACTGCCACAGTACGGCCCTGGAATGTCAGCCTTGGTTTTTTCAATGTAGTCCTGATGAAGGGCATAAATCTGAAATGTCAACTTTCCTGCTCCTCTAATGCTACCTGACCTGCTGTGTTACTCCAGCTCCACAATGTATTGACTGATTCCAGCATCCGCAATTGTTACTGTCTCTGAGCCTTGGCCTTTTTGGTTCTCAAGCTGCACAGCAGGCTGGAAGTAAACAATGTGGCTATGTAACTTATTAAGAAGTGTTGAAGACATGACAAACAAATGGTTAGGTAGGGCTTTTAACTTAATTGAACACGTGATGGTGCTTCACAGGAACATTATAAAGCAAAATTCAAGGGCGTAAATGAGACACAAGATGAATTACATTGAAATCTCATTATATTTGCAACGTTAACTCCTCTTCTTTCCATAGACATGCAAAGTGTTTGCGGGAGTGATGTAGAAAAAAACGTCCATTTCTTCCCCCTGTGGTCTTGTATCAATTTAAATACGTTATCAAGGAAATTTATGATTTCCTTATGTGTCATGATTTTAAGTTCTTTGGAGAGTTGACAGTTCAGCATGTTGACAAAATCATTCCTGTTCTGCTTATACAGAGTCAGAATCCTGCAGCACGGAAACGGAACCTTCGATCCAACCAGCCCACGCCGACCATATTCCCAAACTAAATTAGTCCCACCTGAGCTTGGCCCATATTTCTCCAAACCTTTCCTATTCATGTACTTATCCAAATGTCGTTTAAATGTTTTAACCGTACTTGGATCCACCACTTCCTCTAGCAGTTCATTCCACACACACAAGCCACTTCCCGTGTAAAAAAGTTGCCCCTTATGTCGTTTTTAAAAATGTTTCCCCTCTCACCTTAAAAATATGCCCCCTAGCTTTGAACTCCAACAGCCACGGAGAAGACCCTTGTCATTCACCTTATCTACATTCCTCATGATTTATTAAATTGCTCAATAAGGTTACCTCTTAACCTCCTATGCTCCAGTGAAAAATGAGCCAGTTTTCCAGTCTAGTTTTACATCTTAAACACTTCGTTCTCAGCGACATCCTGGTAAATCTTTTCTGAACCCTCTCCAGTTCAATAATTCCTTCCTATTACAGGGTGACCAGGACTGCACACAATACCCCAAAACAGGCCTCACCAACGTCCTGTACAACCTCAACACGATATCCCAATTCCTATACTCAAAGGTCTCAGCAATGACGGAAATGCCTTCTGAACCATCCTGTCTACCTGTGACACAAATTTCAAAGAATTATGTACTTGAACTCCCAGGTGTCTGCTCTACAACACTATCCAGTGCCCTCCCAATAACTGCACAAGTCCTGTCCTTATTTGTAATACCAAAATACAATACCCCACATTTGTCCAATTTAAACTCCATTTGCCACTCCTCAGCCCATTGACCCAATTGATCAACAGGTCTTTGTAATCTCATAATCTCCTTCATGGTCTGCTATACCACTAAAAACCTGGACAGTGTTTTCTCTTAACCCAAATCTATCAGGCAGGTAAACTGAGCAAGCTGATTAAATCTTTCACTTTTATGACGACTTCAGGAGTACTAGTGCTTGAGTATCAGTGCGCTTACTAAAGTGGGTTATGACCACATG
The DNA here is from genome assembly GCF_030684315.1 of Stegostoma tigrinum. Lineage (NCBI taxonomy): Eukaryota > Metazoa > Chordata > Chondrichthyes > Orectolobiformes > Stegostomatidae > Stegostoma > Stegostoma tigrinum. The sequence continues at coordinate 23,860,684 of NC_081380.1, forward strand.
CGAAAGGAAAACATCCTCTTCAAAAACACAACCAACCAGTTAACAAAACACTCCTTTTAACACGGAACCACAAAAAAAATTCATGTACACACCTGGATTCCCACAGCCCTTACTGGAATACACACTTCACCTTTCAAACTGAAAACAGCCCACCTTACAATGGCCCACCTCCCAGCTAACAGCAAACATGTACCACAACCCGATAACTGTCCTAAATCGTGAACTTCCAGGTTTCAACCTTCGAACGAAATTTTGGACAACTCTTGACAAGTTGAAGATGGGGCCAGAAAAGATGTAGACTATCCTAAAAGCTCAAACAGTTTGCGCAAGTCCACATATCAAATATATCAACGTAATCATAAAATGCTGTTGTTATGTGACTGAATCAGCTAATAAATGAGTTCATGAGAATTTAAAAAGTTGCCGCTGAGAAATCTCAAGTCGCGGAAAACCTCTGTGCCACCGGTGATGCCATTTTAGTACCATGGGAAAATTTGCAGCATGCAAAAACGCGAACATTCAAAGTCCAAATGCCCCAATATTCAACACCAGACAGCTCTAACAACCTACACTGAAAACAAAATGCAGAAAGTCAATATTTTTACTGGCTTTTGATTGCATGAAGCGGTGTCAAATGGAACACGTTAATCACGAGTGTCAGGCTTCACGCTATCCTTTATATCTTTATAGCACTCAGAATTCCTGTTAAACTCAACATGGGAACAAAATAAATTCATGCCTGAATGTCATTAATATTCATAATTACATTAAGTGAATGCATAACAGTTGTTGGCAAACGAGCAATATTATTTATAATTATAATGTTGCATGATCTCACTGAAAGATTAATGAATGATCATATGCAGAATCCATCAGAAAATCAAACAAAAACGATGCAATGAGAATTAAAACCAAATGCCAAAACTTCACAAAAATAATGGTCAAAAATAATATGTGCAATATTTTCATAAATACCATGTGTGTAAGAACAAGTCAATACCTAGGAATTCAACTACGTGTGACCTGGCTCCTGTCTCCTCAGTGTAAGTCCACTATCTACTAGGCACAGATCAGGAATTTGATGGAATATTCTCCTTGCCTGGATGAGGGCAACTCCAACAATCACTCAAGGAGTTCATCATTCTGGTCAATGCAGCCCACTTAATTGGCACCTCATTCACCATGTTCAACATTTAGTTCCTTTGTAATGGTATAGTAGCAAAACAGTGAACTGTATATAACATGCACTACGAATCCTGAGACAGCGCCTACCAAACCGACAGACTCGACCTCTTAGAAGGACAGGGCAGAAAACAGCATCATGGGCTAGGTCCCTTGAAGCCACATACCATCCTGATTTGGAATCATATTATAATTCTTTCACTATCACCGGGTCAAAATCCTGGAACATCCTTCTCTGTAGCACTGTAGGTGTACCTACACTCCAAACTGCAGAGGTTTAGCAGTAAAATGTTGGCCTAGGTATCAATGTCCTCATCACACGATCAAATTGGAAAAGAAAAACCCAGTTAAAGGAAAATGTTTCATCGACTGTACCTCTTGGTCACGGTTTAGACTAAATAAACCTACCCAGTAAGGTCAGAATCTTGAAATCTGTCCTTTATGTATGTAGATATTATTCAAATACTGTTAATTTAACTGTCAATTTTACATTAAATGATCAAGGGAGAATTTATTCCAACAAATTCTGACATTTGTAAAGAATATTTTGCCCTGATACATTGTCATGGCGCTTTTGTGACTAATCATGTAAAAAGATTTAATTTGTATATCTTGGAATGATTAATTTGTAGTTATGGATACCCAGAGTGTTAACACTTTATTTTCAAGAAGATTCATAAAAGCTACTTTTGCTCTGCTTTTTACGTGATATAAACAACTTCTTTGAAGCTTTCAGACATGTTCTGCAAAGCCACAATTAATACAAAATGTACACTGGGTTATTCAGCACATGTTACTCTGTTGGTCAAGTCTTCATTCAAAAACAGGCAAATGCTTAGATCTTCACTTAATTTTAATACCATGTTCAAATTTCTTCTCCAAAATGAATAAAAAAAACACATAACACTCAAAATGTAAATTAACTCAATCTATTCCTTAAAAATTGCCAAGTAACTAACTTACATTTAGATCTCCATCCCACCATCGTGCTCCCTTTGAACAGAAATTCTTCATAGCATCACCCAAGTCAACTCTGAGTCAACTCACTAATGAGGCATTCAGAAGCTAATGCACTATCCTTGTTCAAGAACCATACTGATCAAACTTTCTGGAAAAGACAGGAATATGGCTACAAATTCAATGTAAATTCAGTCAAAGGCTAGCAAATGTCAGCCATTTAAGACCAGCAAGATGGAAATCAAATGGTTAGACGTTATGTAGATGAATGTATGGTAGGTTATTAATAGGGTTTATTTTCTTTTGTTCAAATTGTACTGAGCAGTATTTTCCAAAAGCAATACACTTCTAATACAAGGAATAACAGGTTTTTTTTTTAAAAGAATGCATCTTCGCTAAAAATCAAATAAAAACAGTACACATACACTGTTGAAATGACATTTATATTCAGTTCCAAAGTATGTATTTTGTGGACTGACTGCAAATTCCTAGTCTAATTGATCATTCAGGAACATATCACAAGTTACACAACTTAAGAGTCTTTAAAATTAATTAATATCACACATAAAAGTCAAAACACATTTCAATGTTTGACTAATACCTGAATAAGTACACATTTTACTTCACCAGTTTGTGTGTACCTGATTTTAACAAATCACAAAAAGACAACGAAAGTTTGGACATGAAAAAAGAAAGAAATCAGATCAAAAGGTATACAGAACAATTAAGAATATATGCTTTTCGTACACCTCAATTCGATACTCTAGCATATCTTTAAACATTTGCTACAGCCTTATCCTACAAGCTAATTAGTGAAAAATAAACCTACCATCTACTATCAGCATGTTTAAAAAAAGTTGGAGGGGCTGCCTTATTAATTAACGCTACTTTCATCTGATGATATTTCTACAATTACAATATGAATTGCAATGTATACAATACTGAAGGAACAGTCTGATCAGAATACTTACAGTTTGATCATGTCTTCTTCTGACTTGATTTCTACTGTTTTCACCAAGTTATTAAACGTTATTTTTGTTTTGTTAACTGCTGCTCTGCATTGGACTGACAAGCTGAAGACCTCAGTTTAATAAAATCCTTACAACTCTTCAGTTATTTCATCATTCCTCATGGAGTACAACCATTTCTCCAATGTATGAGAGTCTATTTACACTTGACTGCATTAAATTTAGTCTGTTCTACCCAGATTTTATTGAAGTTATTTGGTAACTTTTGAGTTACAAATTTGACCAATTTGCATCTAGTTTCTGAATTGAGGATACACATCAGAAAAGGCAGTCAATTATCTCAAGTAGTGTGCTTAGTGGAAAAAGGTCTCACTTCACTTTTGAGTGAATTTAGTTTATGCAAATGCGATGTACTTGCCAATTTTGAAGATTTCTCCACTTCAATCAAGATGCAATTGTCAAAGTTTGCAGGATGAGGAAATGACCTGAACAAATACATACATACCATTTGCAAAGTTAATCTATTTTAGTACTCGATTTTTTTTCTGAAAAGTAACTTTTGGAAATGTTAAATACAGTTTCATCAGTTTAGCTGATTAAGCCAAGCCAAATGGAAGGCTGCACATTCAATATTCATTGATTGCTCATTAATTGATCTCAATAAACATGTGCCAAAGTCATCTCAATTTACAAAGTTTAGAGGGCAACCTAAAAAGTTTTCTAAAGCATTTCCTTTTTCTTAACACGATCCAGCTCGGAGCACATGTGGATGACAAGTCTGGCTTGGGGAAGAAATGGTAGTGGAGATTAAAAGGAATCCAAATGATGTTTGAGGATAATCTGTGATGTTGCTTACAAACTACAACGATAATGTTTAGAATTTTCTGATAAACGGGGTCATGGAAAACTACCTTTGCTTGTTAATAATAGCAACACCCCATGCACACTTAGCTATGTCGGGCATTTGTCAGTCTACTAGGGAAACTGAGGCTACTTGGCAAGATGATGCAATTTTCAGTGCACAAGCATGAATCTATATTATCTGTGGGATTTAATTGGAAAGTTTTTTAAAAAAAACGCAAAGCGTCTGCATACAGGTCAGATACAACTGGACCCTAAATAACTACATGGGCCAATGAGTCCAGGAACTGTTTTATACCCAACCTTAAAATCTCTCACTGAAACAAAAAAAATTGATCTACCCAGAAGGAAATGAAGTCTAGTTGAAAGTCTCTAAGTTAATAATTGGAATGCTTATTTTAATATTCCATCTGTATTACTTTACCAAGTGCCTACAAATAAGTGCCTTTTAAGAAAGGGGAAAGGTGGTCATTACAACAATTGGAATTTTATATTATGGCATTTAATTGTCTACAAATAACTCAAGTCAAAAAAGTTTACTAATATTCAAAACAAGATGTAGACAGTTGCAAAAATGTGGACAACACTCAGTTGCTTAGTGTGTAGTTCCATAAACAATTTTAAACTCCACAGCTTTTATAATTCAATATTCTCTATACTTGCGGCAGTATCCCACACAAAAATCAATGCACTTATTTAGAATTTATTTGCAAACTGATAAATGCACTATGATAATACTGAAAAAAATGTAATCTCACATTTTACGCTAATGCCCTCTCTGTGTAACAACAAACATTTTCCTGGTACTGGAATGAGCAAAGGGGATTTGAAAGACTGAACACTTTCCGGGCTTCTACAGGAGAAATATTGTTTAAATAACTAAAGGACCAGCCCATCAGCTGTGGGATAAATACACAAGGGCCTACTGTCAGAGTGACAGCAGACAGGGACAACACAAGCAAGGCAACTGTTCATCGTTTCCAAAGAAATGATAACAACTTTAGAATTGCACATAATAAAAGTGGAACAAGACTTTTTCAGTCACCATAAATTAGAAGTCTTGAAAATGAGGTTATGAAGTGTGTTAAACTGTCTTCCTTCTGAAACTTGGTCCAAAAATATTTTTGGACCAGGAACACTGTAGTATTTGTCGTCGTTTCTATCAAGAAACTGAATTTTCAAATTTATTAAGCCAAAGAAGGGCACTAATAGTATTACATAAATGCTATTAATTGAGCTTTTATTTTCTTTTGCCCATACTTCCTCAGCAATAGTGCTTAACTGATAAAGGGGAAACCTCATTTTCCGAAAAGAAAATCCAGATGGAATGTGGCAGTGCAAATTCCATACTGCTTCCTTGCCAGTGACATTTTAAGCTCCATTGCAAGAAACATAAAGAGGATTAGGCTGTTCAGGACCTTGATCCTATATAGTGATTCGACATAATTATGCCTGACCTACAACTCAGCTTACTCCGATCCATAGCTTCGATCCCGAGACTCTACTTACTTAATAAAAATCCAAATTCTGTCTTAACTACTTCCATTGGCCCAGCAATTTCCTCATATACACTCATGCTTTTATCGTTTTAAAAAAACTAATCAATTGGATCATTCCTCAATCTTCTAAACTCAGTGAATAGAGGTCTAGTTTTGTTAGGATTCCAGTTAGGATAATTGAACCAGTCAGATACCCCAATGAAATCTGGCTTGATAGATAATGTTTTTTTTAAAAAGTGATGCAAAACTGTAAAGTTTCTTTAACAATGGAACAAAATTGAATGTATAAAACTTGAAAACAAAAAGTTATCAAAGTACAGGCAAGAAGAGTTTTTTAAAAAAAAAACTTCAAACACCAAGCGAAACAAAGTTTCAATCTATTACCCAAGATCATTCCTTTATACCACAGGATCAGTCATACAGCACCGGAACAGGCTCTTCAGTGCAACTCGTCCATGACAAAAATCAGGTTTCCTAAACTGAACTAGTTCCATTTATCTGTGTTTGGTCTATATATCTCTAAAAACTTTTCTTTGTACCAGTCCAAATGTCTTTCAATGTTGCAACTGTACCTGCCTCTTGCATTTCCTCTGGAAGTTCATTGCGTACAAGCACCAGCTTTGCGTGAAATAGTTACCCCTTAGGTCCATTTTAAATCTTTTCCCTTTCACCTTAAACCTATGCTCCCTATTTTTGCATTCCCCTATCCTGAGGAAAAGGCCTTGGCGGGCATACCTCAACCTCCTACAGTCCAGGGGAAAAGTGCCAGTCTATCCCTGTAATTCAAACTCTCCAGTCCCAGTAACATCCTTGTAAATTCTTTTTTGCAGTTTATTAACATCCTTCCTATAACAAGGGAATCAGAATTGTACACAGTAGCCCAAATGTGGTCCTACCAATATCTTGTACAGCTGTAACATGATGTCCCATCTGGTATACTCAGTGCTCAGACTAATGAAGGCATGCGTGCCAAGTGCCTTTTTCAGCACCTTGTCGGCCTATGACACCACTTTCAAGAAATTATGTAGATGAACCCCTAAGTCTCTCTTTTCAACAACACTGCTCAGGGCCCTAATAAATCCTGCCCTGGTTAGCCTTACCAAAAGACAATACACCTTGCATTTATCTGAATTAAACTGCACCTGCCATTCCTCGGCCTACTGGCCCAATTGATCAAAGATCCCATTGTACTCTCAAATAACCTTTTTCACTGTTCGCTACGCTATCAATTTTGGTGTCATCCACAAACAAACTAACCATACCTTCTATACTCTCAACAAAATAGTTTATATACATGATGGCCAACAGTGGATCCAGCACTGACTCTTGTGGCTTATTGCTGATCACAGGCCTCAGTCTGAACAAGAACACATCTATCTCTTGGTTATCTCTTCAAAAAACTCAATCTAACTTGAGACACGATTTCCCATGCAAAAACCAATGTTGACTATCCCTAATCAGTCCTTTCCTTTCCAAACATGAGGAATCTGATGCGCACAATCCCCTCCAACAACTTGCTCACCACTGACGATAAGCTCTGTAGTTCCCTGGCTTTTCTTTACAACATTGCTTAAACAAAAGGCACAACATTAGCCACCCTCCAGTCTTCCAGCACCTCATCCATGGCTGTCAATGATAGAAATCTGTTTGCTAGGGGCTCTACACACCCCTGGGACACAGTTGGTCAGGGCTCGGAAATTTATCTAACTTCATATGTTTTAAGACCTCCAGCACCTCCTTTTCTGAAAGTGGACTCTTTTAAAGACATTACTATTTAATTCCCCAAGTTCCCTAGCTTCCATGTCCTTGTCCACAGTAAATACTGCTAAGAAATATTTGTTTATGATCTCGCGCCTCCTGCAGCTCCATACAAAGACAACCTCATTCATCTTTAAGACACCCTATTCTCTCCCCAGTTACTCTTCTGCTCTTAAAGTACATGTAGAATCTCTTTTGATTCTCATTTACCTTATCTGCCAAAGTTATCTCGCCCCCTTTTAGCCCTCCTGATTTCACTCTTAATTGTACTCCTAAACCCACCACACTTCTCAAGAGATTCATCTGAGCCTAGGTGCCTATACCTGACCAATGCCACCTCCTTTTTCTTGATCAGAACCCAGTTATTCAGTTATCCAATGTTTCCCAATCCTGCCAGCCTTGCCCTTCAAACTAACAGGAAAATGCGACCCCTGAACTCTTTATCATAGAATCCCCAGAGTGTGGAATCAAACCATTCAGCCCAACAAGCCCACACTGACCCACCGAAGCGCATCCCACCCAGTCCCATCCCCATAATAATCTTGCATTTCCTGTGGCTAATACACCTAATCTGAACATTATGGACAACTTAGTATGGTCAATCCACCTAATTTGCATGTCTTTGGACTGTGGGAAGAAACCGAAACACCTAGCAGAACCCACGCAGATTTGGGGAGAATGTGCAAACTCCACCCAATGTTGGAATTCAACCCAGATCCCTGGCGCTGTGAGGCAACAGTGCTAATCACTGAGCCACTGTGCTGCCCAGGCTCACTTTTGAAGGCCTTCTACTTATCAAGCATCCCTTTACGTGCAAGCAGCCTTCCCCAACTTTTGCAAGTCCCAGTCTAACACCACCAAAATTGGCCTTGCCACAATTTAGGACTTTTAACTTGTTGACCATAACAATCCTTTTTCCATAAGTACTTTAAAACTAACAGAATTACGATCACTAGTCCCAAAGGACTACTGGAGACACGGTGGAAGCTAGAGACATTAAACGTGGAGCTGAAAAAGCACAGCAGGTCAGACAGTATCCAAGAAGCAGGATTTCAGGCCGAAACCCTTCGTCAGAACTAGGAGGTGGGGGATCTGGGGGTGAGATAGAGATAGGTGGATGCCAGTAGGTGGTTACTGCGGGTGGTCAGTGGGAAGGGTGGAGCAGATAGGGGAGTAGGAACATGGACAGGTTGGGAGTAGGGAGATTTTAAAGCTGAAATCAATATTCAAGCTCGTGGACAGTCAACTCCCAAGGCAAAATATGAGATGCTGTTCCTCCACTTTACGTTTGGCCTCACTCTGACAGTGGAAGAGGCCAAGGACAGACAAGTCACCAGGGGACTGGGAGAGGGAGTTAAAGTGAATTGCAACCAGGAGGTTGGTACGCTCTAGGCACAGATGCTCTGCAAACTGGTCCCCAAGTCTGCGTTTGGTCTCCCCGATATTGAGGAGACCACATCAGGAGCAACAGATACAATAGATGAGGTTAGATGAACTGCAGGTGAATCTCTGCCAGATTTGGTTATTCTGAACCTTGGACGGAGGTGACAGGGGAGGTGTTGGGGCAGGAAATGCAGCTCCTGATATTGCAGAGGGATCGGTGAGGTAAGGGGCCACAGTGTGAACAGTCCTGGTGGAAAGCGGACAGGGGTGGAAAGGGAAATGTCTTTTTGGCGGTGGGGTCTGATCGTATGTGCCGAAAATGTCAGAGGATGATGTATTTTACTCTGAAGTTGGTGGGGTGGTATTAGAGGACTCAGGGGACATGGCGGCCACTTCCGCCAACAAACATGTGACGACCACTGACCAAGTTGCTGCTTCCGCTTCCATCCATGTGACTCTCCTGTACAAATACACACGCCAGTTAGTCCTCAGCAAAGGACTCGCCTTCATTTTCCTGCACACAAATGACCAAATTCCACACATGCCTCAAAGTCTAGTTCTTTTTCCACTGCCTCCGCCTCCACACCTATTTCCTTGAACAGGAATCCAACCCATCCTCTGACGACCCCTTCTCTTGCCTCCAGCAAACTCCTCCTGGACAACTCTCCCAGTCTCCTACCCTCCCTTGACCTCTTCATTTCCAACTGCTGCTGCGACTACATCAATTGCCTGAATCTCTACATTCGTCTCACTTATTCCAACCTCACACCATTAGAATGCATGGCCCTCCGTTCCCTTCACTCCAACCTCAACTTCATATTAATTATTCTAATGGTGGGGGTAGGGGGTGGGTTTGGTCCAGGAACTCCCTGCCGACATTCTGGCCAATCCAGGCCCTCCACCTTTTCCAAAACTTTCAATTCCCAGGCCCCGAACACCTCATCTTCACCACGGGCATTCAGTCCCTGTACACCTGTATACCCAATGGGGACGGCCTAATAGACCTCTGCTTCTTCCTTTCCCGGAGGCTCACCCAGTTCCCCTCCACTGACATACTCATTTTCTTGGCAGAACTAGTCCTCACCCTCAATAATTTTTATTTTGATTCCTTGGACATATCAGAAACCAAAGGGGTGGCTGCATGCACCCACATGGGCCCGAGCAATGCCTGACTCTTTTGTAGGATTCATGGAATAGTCCCTCTTCAACAATTACACTGGCTCAATCTCCTACCGCTTTCTCTGCGAAACTGATGACTGCACCGGTGCTGTCTCATCTCCTGGAAGGAACTCAAACAATTCAACTTCACCAACACCTTCCACCATGCCCTCAAATTCACGTGGATCATTTCTGCCACCACACTCCCCTTCCTGAGCCTCTCCACCGCTGGTAACTGATTCACCAATTTCAAACTCACCAATTCCCACAAATATCTCAACTACACCTCTCATCCACCCTGCTGCAAAAAATTCTCTCATACCTATCTTACACTCTCAATTTGTCTGCCTCCACCACATCTGCTCCTAGGATGAGGTGTTCTACTCTCGGACTTCCCAGATATCCTCTTACTTTAGGGACCGTAGTTTGCCCTCCTGTTATCAAGGATGCCCTCAACCCGCATCTCCCCAATTTCCTGCACTTCAGCCCTCAAACCCTCTCCCCCCAACAATAAATATAAGGTCCACCTGTTGTCAGGAGCAAGGGTTACATGGTCTCCTCTGTACCGCAGAGGCCAAACTCAGACGCAGGGGCCGGTTTGCAAAGCATCTGCACTCTGCAGGCTCCAACCAACGCAACCTTCTGGTTACCATACACTTTAAATCCTTGGTTACATGTCCCTCCTTGGCCTCCTCCACTGTCAGAGTAAGGCCAAACATAAACTGGAAGAACAACACCTAATATTCTGCCATAAGAACCAAAAGACCTGCTGGGCTTTTCCAGCAACTTTGTTTTTGTACCTCATATTTCGTCTTGGGAGCTTACAGCCCAATGGCCTCAACATAGATTTCAGCTATAAAATCTCTCCTGCCCAATCTGTCATCTTCTGGCTCACCGCTACACTCTTCCCACTGACCAACCACAACAACACCCTACCTGTCTCCATCTCACCTACCCAAAAACACTAACTCTCCTGCTCCTTGGTTGCTGTCTGACCTGCTGTGCTTTTCCAGCTCCAGATTTATTGAAACGTACACTGGCCTTCATTGCCATAGGTTGAGTGTACAGGAGCAGGGATGTCATGCTGCAATGTACGGCACTTTTATGAGACCACATCTGAAGCACTGCATGCATTTTTAGTCTTCTAATCGAAGGCAGGGTATTTTGGCTATGGAGGGAATGCAGCTAAGTTTTAACTAACTGATTCCAGGATGGCAGGATTGACATATGAAAAAAGACTGGATAAGTTAGGACTACAGGGGGACCTCAGAAGACTATAAAATTCCAATAAAACTAAACATAGCAAATTCAGGAAGGATATTCCCAATGCCTAGAGCATCCAAAAATCAGGAGTCACAGTCTAAGGATACAGCAAAGGCTAATTAGGGTTGAGATGAGGAGAAGTCTCTTCACCCAGAGAGTGCCAATTCTGTGGAATTCCCAGCCACAGAAAGTGGTGGAGGCCAAAACACAATTTTTCAACAGTTATTGTTATTAGGGCTAAAGGGAACAAAAGGCATAGGGCAAAAATCAGGAACGAGGTACTGAGTTAGATGATTAGCCATGGTCATACTGAATGGCAAAGTAGACTCAAAAGGGCCAAATCACCTATTCCAGTTCCTATTTTCCACATTTCTGTGTTACTTTCCAAAACAAAATGTTGATTTCTAACAAAACACTCCCACCTGCCAAAGTTGTGCAAACTAACTTTTCCAGAGATAACTACATTTTCCCTGAGGTTTTGACAATTTTTTAGGAGATAAAATATATTCACTTCAGAATTCCTCCTAACCACCCAAACCTTTTACTCTCTGGGTCTTCTAGAATCAGATCACTGATTATCAATTAGACTATAAGAGGTGAAGGAGTGATTATGCTGAACAAAAGAAAAGTTAATAGCCTTCAATGTTTATCCCACCTGTCTTAATCAATATAATAAAAACAAATCTTCCATTAACACTCCAGGGTTCTATGTTCGATGACATACTTGATTAGGTCATAGCTCCATAAGGACCCAAGTGGAAGACACCAGACAGGCAAGACAGTAAGGGGATTTATACAGGCCATTACTAAAGAAGGTGCTGGTGAAGCAGCAAGGCCCAATGTTGGATAAATCACCCAGACTGGATGGGATACAAATAAGCCCAGGTTTCTGAAGGCGATTCATGGCAATCTTACAGGAATCAATGGAGTCAGCGACAGTCCCAGAGGACTGGAAAGTGACTAATGCAACATCCCTGTTTAAGAAGTGGGGGAATTTTCCGAACACAGGAAATTATGGACTGGTTAGCTTGACCTCGATTGTTGATAATTAATAATGGACTCTTTAGAAGGTTATGGCATTGCAGGGTATTTGAAAGTGCATGGTAAAATAGGGCTAAGTCAGGATGGTTTCATCAAGGGAGATCATATCTGACAAATCTGTTAGAATTCTTTGAGGTAACAAACAAGTTAAACAAGAGGCAGCCAGTGGACATGATCTATTTGGGTTTCCGGAAGTCCTGTGACAAGATGCCACATAGGAGGCTGCTAAATAAGACAAGAGCCCATGGTGTTAAGGGCAAGGAGCTGGCATGTATAAAGGATTAACTGACTGGAAGAAGGCAGAGAGTGGGGATAAAGGGGTCTTTTTCAGTATAGCTGTAATGGAATTCCGCAGGACCATAACTATTCATGTTATACATTAATCACCCGGACAAAGGAACTGAGGGCACTGCCGCTAAGTTTGCAGATGACACAAAGCTAGGTGGAGGGAGAGGTAGTGCAGAGGAAGCAGGAAGCTTGCAGAAGGACTTAAACAGGCTAGCAATATGGTCCAAGAAATAGCGAATGGAATACAACGTGGTAAAATGTGAAGTTGTACACTTTGTTCGGAAGAAGAGATGTAAACGATTTTCTAACGGGGGAAATGCTTTAGAAATTTGAAGCATAAAGGGACTTGGGGCTCATGGTTCAGGATTCTCTGAACATTAACATGCAGGTTCAGTTGCATTTGCATTCCTAAATGCCAATGTTAGCACTAGTTCTGAGAATAAAAGAGCACGGGTATACTGCTGAGGCTGTACAATGCTCTGGTCAGACAGCATTTGGAATACTGTGAGCAATTTTAAACCCCACGTCTAAAAGAGATGTGCTGGTGTTGGAGACATTGCAGAGGAAATTCACAAGAATGATCCCAGGTATGAGGGCCTTGTGATACAAGGAAAGGCTGAGGGGTCTGGATTTTTTTGGGGTCGTGGTGTGAGAAATCTCACTGAGACTTGCAGAACACAGAGGCCTGGATAGTATGGATATGGAGATTATATATGCACTGATCCCAAGAGAACAACAATAGAGCAAAGGCATGAGCCTTTATAACAGAGAGGAAGAGGAATTTCTTCAGCCAGAGGATGGTGGAAATCGTTGCCACAGACAGCTGTGGCAACCAAGTCACTGAGTATATTTAAGACCAAGCTAGATAGGTTCTTTCTTCGTAGCCAGATCAAAGGCAGTGCCATAGAGAGTGATTGGGGTTATGGGGAAAAGGCAAAAGAATGGGGTTGGGAAACATACCAGCCATGATTGAGTGGCAGAGCAGACACAATAGACCAAATGGTCTAATTATGCTATATCTTATGGTCTTAAAGTCATATGGAGATCTAATCCTAGTTATTTTGAAACCCTTCAGAAAAAAAAATCTAACCCTATATGCTGTTGTTGTAAAATCCAAACTTCAAATCGGACATCTTCCATCACAATTTTTCATCATTTAAACAGACGTATGATTCTGGCACATCCAGACTGCTTCTCATCCAAGATGAACATGTAATTCCACATGTGCAGTGCCTAATATCGGTCTGTCAAATGGAGTGTGATCAAGACATTGTACAACTGACGTGAAACTTCCACACCTATGACTTTACACCCACTGCATGGAAGAGTTAAAATTTCCTCGAGCACTTCTTTACTTATGCACTGGCTTTTATTGATTTGTGGCCACCAAATTCTTTTCTTCTCCACAGTTCTAGTTTTGCACTATTATAAAAACATTCCCATTTGTTGCTCTTTCATCCAGAGTGGCCAGCCTCATACTCGCCTGTTGAATTGCATCTGCTGTTGGTTAGCCTATTTAACTTGTTTATGTCCCTTTGCAACTTTCAGTTTCAACACCGATTGCAACATTGTGCAGTGTTAGTTTGTTTTATTGCCTTTCTCCCTACACCAAGAGGAAATCTTAACCATATGGCATACAAAGTTGATCCAAGTCAAATATCGCTAGTGCCATTAGGAACAAGGGCAAGGTTTAATTTGTCAGAATGGCTTATGTCTCTCTTTTTCACAAAGATTCTTCATGTAACATGTTACCTGACAAAGACAGTATAAGGGCATCAAGAGTATTCTTTAATCAACAGGCCAAAAGTTTCATAAAATCAATTTAAGGTGACTGGCTCTCTAATTCTTCCTCCGTCCTTGTGGGGAACATATCATGTCTACTTAATGTATTGCAACAAGCCTGGTAGCTTACCATGGGAGAAATTACAATATGAAACTAAATAACAAAACCAAAACATGCTTTCACACCACATGAAACAGTGATTAAAAAAAAGACAACGTACCACAGACTTCAAAAAAAAACTTAGTCCATTGTGCATTCTGCTAAAATACATAATAACTTTTGTTCCTAACTGCAGATGGGAAAACAAATGGGTAACAGCATTGACGTTTGGTCTTCACTAAACAAATAGCTGGCAAGTGGCTGGTGGGACCAGCTGATCACAAACAAAATTAGCAGGAATGTGCCAGGGCTGAATTTGTACAAAATATTCAAAAACACAGATTTCTCATTTGTTGGTTAAGAAAAGTAAAAGGTAGAGAGGGAAGTGATAGCATATACATGATGCAGAAAAATTGTTTTCCCTTGACAGACTTGCCAAAGGCCATAATCTTAGAATAAGAAATCAACCATTTAAGACACGAATGAGGAGGAAATATATCTCATGGAGTGTTGTGAATCTATGGAATTCTTCATCAGAGAGCTGTAAAGGCTGAGATGTTAAGTATATTCAAGGCCAAGGCAGACAATTTCTTAATTATTAAGGGAACTGGCAGGAAAATGTAGTTCATGATGATCAGACCAGCTATAATTCGATTGAACGGCAGAGCAGATTTCAGGGGCTGCATGGTCTATTTCTGCTCCCATATATCATGACATACGCCGTTTAAATAAAACTGCAAAGAGCAACAGAGCATTTTACTTTTTCCAGCGTTATAGTCTGTTTACTATCAATAAATTAATATTGAAATCTTACCAAGTTTTTTTAATGTCCTTAGAACTGACTAATTTCTCCAAAATAAAGCCCAATAATTTTACTCAAGAAAGAGGTAACCCAGTGGGTTGCTACAGCAAGTTGACGGTCGATCTGATGTGGCCTGAACTTCACTTTTCAGCTTGTTCCTTACAACCCTTGTGTAAACACATCAACTAGGAAGTGTAAAGACAGATTCAGGTTAGGGTCATCGTTTGCCTGGTTTTGAATGGCAGATTGAGGGTAGCAAATGTGTTTCTAAAACCAAATATCAAAATTAATGTAAGGTAATTTACTCGTAACAGTAACACCCACTATTCCCGAGCAGTCCCAGCCATGAGCCAGAACCGGATAACGGTGATCATTGCAGCCGAGAGAAGCCAGTTAATTGGTCGAGTCAGCGGCAATGCAATAAAAAAAATCTGAAGAGGTCAGGGTACCGAGAGGGGATAGATGACCGTACCTTGTAATAAACATCAAACTGTATATTTTCGGGCAGCGAGCGGATCTCCCTGCGGGAACGAGTGTAACTGTCCACCACGGCCGAGATTGCAGTGTTATACAGCGTTTCGGGAATCCATTCCAGCTCCACCGCCGCCATATTGTTGATGTCTTCTCCCCCTCAGCGGCCGCCTCGCATCCCAAACAGGAACCAACCGACCGAGCGACAGAGCCGCAGGAACCTGCAGCCCCTCGCCAAGACACAACACTGATCGTCAGCCTTCAAACAATCCGAACGTTGTTGTTTAAAAATGAAAAAGAATTGAATATGCCATTCAACCGAAATACACTCCCACCGCCTTTTCTTCCTCACACTTCATTTTACACAATTTCCTCGCAGAGACAGAACATTTTTTTTAACATACGCTGAGCGTGGTGATGTAATCCCACACGCACGACTGTCCCCGCCCATCTACGCCCTGACACACGAAGATGTATTTTACGTCATCGAATTTTTAAATAAAAAAAACAAAGCGAAGGGATCTCCCGCATTGGGAGTTTCCCCTCTTCCGCTCGACTGGGTTAAATTCTCAGAGTCACGTACACAAAAGGCAGGATATTGGAAGGGCGGGCAGTTAGACATTAAAATCTAGATAATACAGCTTCTGCAACAGTGAACAATATGAGCCAGGAAACCTAAATTCAAGTTCCCACCTACTCCAGAAGTGTGTAATAATATCTCTGAATTAATTGATTAAAAATATTTATTCTGACTTTGAGGAAGATTCTGAAACGTTGATAATGTTCCCATCTCTGATCCAGGAAGCCCAAGTTCAAGTCCCATGTGCTGCAGAGATCTCTGAAAAGGGTGGCACTGTGGCTCAGTGGTTAGCACTGCAGCCTTACAGCACTAGGGACTCCAGGTTTGATTCCCGCCTCAGGCGACTGTCTGTGTAGAGTTTGCACATTCATCCCGTGTCTGCGTGGGTTTCCTCCCACAGTCCAAAGATGTGCAGGCTAGGTGGATTGGCCATGCTAAATTGCCTGTAGTGTTCAGGGGTGTGTGGGGTCTGGGTGGGATGATTCAAGGGGTGGTGTGGACCTGTTGGGCTGAAGGGCCTGTTTCTACACTGTAGAGAATCTAATCTTTTAAAAAAAAAGGTTGATTAGACACTATATTCTGAGATTGAGCAAAAATATTTCTCTCTCTCTCTCCTTCTCTGGTGGCCTGCTTGGAGGTGGGGTTGTTCTTTAATTAGAAACGGCAGCAGTGTGTATGTTTCCACTGCATTTACATTCTGGCCTTGAACGCTTATGATCCACTTTAGTCCCACTGTTAGCTGTAACAGGTCAGTTAATGAATGTCTAAAGGCTTCATGTTGTCACTGCTAGGATTAGGCCCAAAATGCCAGCTTTTGTGCTCCTAAGATGCTGCTTGGCCCGCTGTGTTTATCCAGCTCCACACTTTGTTATCTCGGATTCTCCAGCATCTGCAATTCCCAATATCTCTTAATCCAACCACAGTTAGGTCTGTCATCATGCAGTGCACACAGCAGTCCTTGTTGCACATGAAAGTTCCCTTGACCAGGCAGACTTCCTTTGAATGAGTGACAGGATGTTGGGAACAGAGGCCTGCTGGGAACTACCCCTTGCCTTTTGTTTAATCTCTTTTTTATCTCTTCATATCCTGGAAACTCATCCCTTTTCATTACTTACCTGCCAATCTGTGATCTTGGAACTCTCAGTCATATCATATGGGGCTAGCTTCAACCTGTCTGCTGACCAGATCTGTTCACTATCTTTTTTGACTGCAATGTCACTGTATTATGAAGTTGCTTGTTTGACACTCTGCTTGGATCAATGCAACTTACTACAGTTAAACATTGATGAGACCAAAGGTTGTCATCATGGGCTCATACAACAAATACGTTGCCATTTTATCAATTGCCTTCCCCCAGGTTGACAAACACTAGTGAATAAAAAGAGTCACCACTGGACAAGTCAAGTGTGAAATAGAACATCTAACTGGGGTAGGAGCTTCAAGGAAGCAATGTGCACATCATCGGGGGGGGCGGGAGCCAAGGGCCAATACAAACCACATTGCTGACAAAAGATTTTATGTCACAACATTCTCCAAGAAAACTTCAATATTTACAGAGTCTCTGCACGATCCTGCTGACACTTTATGCACTGCTCCACCTAAGTGTGTTGCTACTCCCAGGCGCTCTCCAACACACAAACAAAGTCTACCTAACTCCACCCCATCCATCCTACTCCAGACGTTCATGCTCAAACATGCCTCACTCACACGACTTTTCTCCCACTCATTCAGTCACCACAACACCACTGGCTGCTTCAGAAGTCTCACCACCTCCATCCTCTCTCTCCAGCCTGCCTGACTGACCCCACTTTGGGCCAGTCCAGATTCTTGGACCCCTCCCCACAGGTTGCCTGAACATCCCATCCCCTCAGCCCTAGTTCAGTCCTTGCTCGCGGAATTCAGACTTGCTGCTAGATCATACTGGACTCTTCGAGATTAAAAACCCACCTGCCAAAACTAGACAAGTCTTCCAGAGGTGAGTGCTAGCCATTACCCAATTGTGGTTGGGTGGGTTTTCTTTTTGTCTGAGACTGAAAACTGTGTTAGCTCTGGATGAAGCATTCACTGAAGCCAAAGATGTTCAGGCATCCTCAGAAGGAGGCTTTGATTAGTCTCTTCAGTCACTGCTCCAAGGCATCCGGAACAGCTGGTATTCCAGGAAGCGCACGTATAGTATGTGGCAAGGGAAGCCAAATTGTGACAGAATGCCAGAAAATCTGTTGAGCCTGCATCTTCTGAACCAGTGGTACAGGTTGAAGGAGACTGTTCACAACCTTGGCATTGAATTCAACAGTGTAGCTTCCAACTCATTCTCCATATATAAAGCTCCACTACTACAACTTTGCCTTCCTCCAATTACATTTGAAGCCCTTTACTGTTGAAAAAATTCCATTTCTTGTCACCTTAAAACTGGAGTAATCCAAGGATCTCCCAGTTAATTTCCCATTCTCCATCATCCATGCAGCGCAACATTTAGTTTATCCAAAGCACTGCTCCCTGCAACCTATGTCATACCAAAAACAATCACCCATCACTCTTTTCCATGTGATTTACGTTTGGTCCCAGTTACACAGCACTTTCAAAATAAGGACAAATTACTGACAATGCTGGGAATTTGAAATGAAATCAGAAATGCTGGAAGTACTCAGCAACTCTGGCAACATCATTGAAGAGAGAAACTAATTTAATCTTTCAGGCTGGAGACTTATCAGCTTTCAAGACCCAAGATCTTGATAAAATTCTTAATCTTTCTACCTCCTTTTCTTCCTTCAAAATCCTTCTTAAAACCCACTTCTGATCAAGTTTTGGTGATCGGAGATAATGAGAACTGCAGATACTGGAGAATCCAAGATAACAAAGTGTGGGGCTGGATGAACACAGCAGGCCAAGCAGCATCTTAGGAGCACAAAAGCTGACATTTCGGGCCTAGACCCTTCATCAGAAAAGGGGGATGGGGAGAGGATTCTGAAATAAATAGGGAGATAGGGGGAGGCTCACCACATGCTTGTGGTGAGTTCCAATGTGTTCCTGATGTAGGGTAGTGTGATGAGTGTGTCGGGGCATGCAGTATCTTCCTGATGAAACTATGGATACGCTACGTGGACGACACCTTTGTCGTCATTAAATGGACCAAGTTAGAGGAAACACACAACCTTATAAACAATACCCTCAATGGAATAAAATTCGCCAGAGATGAAGAGAAGAACAAACAGCTCCTGTTGCTGGACGACGATGGTAGAGCGTAGACAAATGGAGAACTGCAAACCAAAGTATACAAAAAAGCCAGACACACAGACCAGATACTGAACTTCAACAGTAACCATCCCAGCACACACAAACAAAGCTGCGTGTGAGCACTGTTTAAAAGTGCAACAATGCACTGCAGCAACACGGAACGATGCCAAGAGGAAGAAGAATACCGCCTCCAGGTTTTCAGGGATAATGGATATCCAAAAAAGTGGGTCAGAAGATGCCTACACGAACAACATCAGGAAGGTACTACATACCCCGACACACTCATGTCACTACCCTGCATTGGAACTCACCACAAGACTCAACGGACCCCAGAGTTTAAAAAACAGGTGGGAAAACACACCGATACTTCATCGGAGGCTGCACTGAAAATGCTACCAAGGATGGTAATGAAACATCTGCGATACAAGAAACCAGCTCAGTGAGCCAACTAATCTCAACACCCACAACCCGAGCTACAAATCTTCTCCAAAACCTTAGACATAAATGAATTAGATGGGATTTTAGATGATCTAGTATGATTATCATGAGTGAAACCAACAGTTTATTTTGCATTTATTAATCAAATTTTAACTTCTCAAGATGGCAAGGTGTTATGTGAATTCCTATCCCTGGTGTATCAGTATTATTTGTCCAGTAACATTATCACCATACTAACTGATCTCTTCGAAAAAAAAGGTATGCACTTTATGCCATCTTATACTGTGATACATTCCCATGTTGTTGTGAAATCACATTTTACTAAAAACAGCTTTATGAACTTACTGGCTGGAAGCACTGATTTAATTTTTAAAAATGACTAAAGCCATATTCTAATGGCTTGAATCACAGCCAAATAGGTTACATATTTGCAGAGTGTGGTGTGTGTATGGAGGCTGGTACAATTACAACATTTAGAAGGCATCTGGGTGGGTATATGAATATGAAAAGGGATATGGGCCAAATGCTGGCAAAAGGGCCTAAGTCAGATTGAGATTCTGGTTGGTTGGACGAGTTAGACCGAAAGGTCTGTTTCAGTGCTGTATGACTCTATGTTGTAAATGGAAAGTTTGAGAAATAAAAATGGACTGGGAAGGCTGAGAGCTTTCTCATTGGAGTGTAGGAGGTTGAGGGGTGACCTTAAAGAGGTTTTAAAATCATGAAAGGTGTAGATAAGGTGAATGACAAGGGTCTTTTCCCTGGGGTGGGTGAGTTCAAAACTAGGGGGCATATTTTTAGGGTGAGAGAAGAAAGATTAAAAAAGGGCACAAGGAGCAATGTTTTTGCAAATTTGGTTCATGTGTAGAATAAACTGCTAGAGAAAGTGGTGGATGCAGGTAAAGTTACAATGTTTAAAAGACATTTGGATGTGTTCACAAACAGGAAAGGTTTTGAAGGGATATGGGCCAGGCACGGGCAGGTGGGATTAGTTTAGTTTGGAAACATTGTTGGTGTGAACTGGTTGGACTGAAGGGTGTGTTTCATGCTGTATGACCATGTCACTATAACTTGCTTCCAGTGCATTGTAACACCAATCACAATTCAACTGTACTTCATAGAACATAAAATATTTTGGCACAATGTGTGGTCATGAAATGCAAATCTTCCTTGAATAAGTCAACACAGTATGGAGCTGGAGGAACGCAGCAGGTCAGGCAGCATCAGAGGAGCTGGAGAGTTTTCGTTTCAGGCCTAGACCTTTCAGCTGGTCCTGATGAAGGGTCTAGGCCTGAAACGAAAACTCTCCAGCTCCTCTGATGTTACCTGACCTGCTGTGTTCCTTCAGCTCCACATTGTGTTGACTCTGACTCCAGCACCTACAGTTTTGCCCTCTTCCTTGAATAGGCTTGTCACTCCATAATTTCACCAATGGAAGCACTGCAGAACCATTAACCCTGCTCCATGTGAGAACTGCATTTGGTCTTGAATATTTGCAAAAAACATTTCTAACGTCTTTATAAAAACTGAAAGAACTGCAGATACAGTAAATCAGAATCAAAATTGAAAATTGCTAGAAAAGCTCAGCGGTCTGGCAGCATCTGCAAAGAGAAAGCAGAGTGAACATTTTGGGCCCAGTGACCCTTCCGCAGAACTGCCGTTTTTATTTCTAAACTGTTTTTGTTTCTAAAGTCTTTTGTTGCTGTAGCTAACCTCAGATGTAACAAGATAATTTAGCCATTGTTACTCTCATTTTGCAAAGGAAATTTAAATTTTTGCAAATAGATGAGGTTGCAAATTTTGTTTGCATAGCACTTTCAAAAGTGTTAAATCTATTGGAACAGCAATGTTGCAGCACAGTGTTATCATTTAGCAAGAATCCAGATATCTTTTTCACATGTGTATTGCAAAGTGTATTCTTACTGTGTTCTGAAATGTGATCTGAACTGCCAAATTGTCTCTGGCTGAGCAACAAATCACTTATGTTGCTGATAACATTGTGGTCAAACCCTTCAATAGACAAATGTTGTGATATCAGTTGATGTTGCTATAGAACAGGTCAGATCCCATACATTGTTTTCTTCATTTTAACATGGCAGTCTTTCACTGAAACATTATACATAAAGCTGCAGATTTGGTTTTTACGATTAAACAAAAGTTGCTTGCAAAAAGATATAAAAAATAAACTAATCCAAACCAAGATAATAAAATGTGATCAGAGATAATGGGAACTGCAGATGCTGGAGATTCCAAGATAATAAAATGTGAGGCTGGATGAACACAGCAGGCCAAGCAGCATCTCAGGAGCACAAAAGCTGACGTTTCAGGCCTAGACCTCGTTCTCACGCACCACCCTACCAACCTCCGGATACAACGCATCATCCTCCGACACTGCCGCCATTTACAATCCAACCCCACCACCCAAGACATTTTTCCATCCCCACCCTTGTCTGCTTTCTGGAGAGACCACTCTCTCCGTGACTCCCTTGTTCGCTCCACACTGCCCTCCAACCCCACCACACCCGGCACCTTCCCCTGCAACCGCAGGAAATGCTACACTTGTCCCCACACCTCCTCCCTCACCCCCATCCCAGGCCCCAAGATGACATTCCACATTAAGCAGAGGTTCACCTGCACATCTGCCAATGTGGTATACTGCATCCACTGTACCCGGTGCAGCTTCCTCTACATTGGGGAAACCAAGCGGAGGCTTGGGGACCGCTTTGCAGAACACCTCCGCTCAGTTCGCAACAAACAACTGCACCTCCCAGTCGCAAACCATTTCCACTCCCCCTCCCATTCTCTTGATGACATGTCCATCATGGGCCTCCTGCACTGCCACAATGATGCCACCCGAAGGTTGCAGGAACAGCAACTCATATTCCGCCTGGGAACCCTGCAGCCATATGGTATCAATGTGGACTTCACCAGTTTCAAAATCTCCCCTTCCCCCACTGCATCCCTAAACCAGCCCAGTTCATCCCCTCCCCCCACTGCACCACACAACCAGCCCAGCTCTTCCCCCCCACCCACTGCATCCCAAAACCAGTCCAACCTGTCTCTGCCTCCCTAACCGGTTCTTCCTCTCACCCATCCCTTCCTCCCACCCCAAGCCGCACCCCCAGCTACCTACTAACCTCATCCCACCTCCTTGACCTGTCCGTCTTCCCTGGACTGACCTATCCCCTCCCTACCTCCCCACCTACACCCTCTCCACCTATCTTCTTTACTCTCCATCTTCGGTCCGCCTCCCCCTCTCTCCCTATTTATTCCAGTTCCCTCCCCCCATCCCCCTCTCTGATGAAGGGTCTAGGCCCGAAACGTCAGCTTTTGTGCTCCTGAGATGCTGCTTGGCCTGCTGTGTTCATCCGGCCTCACATTTTATTATCTTGGAATTCTCCAGCATCTGCAGCTCCCATTATCCCCAAAACAATGAGGGATGGTCAACACCCCTGTTTGACCTGGACTCCAGATTGCAAAATCATGGTAGTTTTATTTCACATACCTCACAAGCTCTCACATGGCCTGAAGGGAAAATGTTGGTCTTCCTCTTCTCAGGTTTTCTCTCCACCCTGCTCCAGCCGTGACCAGCTTAATCACTCCCTCAAGTCTTTAGGAAAATATGCCGAGTGTTGTTGTCTGCTATCTAATTTCTTGCACTCAAATCCTCCCAACATTAAAATTAAGGCCAAGATAACAAAGTGTGAAGCTGGATGAACACAGCAGGCCAAGCAGCATCTCAGGAGCACAAAAGCTGACATTTTGGGCCTAGACCCTTCATCAGAGAGGGGAATGGGGAGAGGGTTCTGAAATAAATACGGAGAGAAGGGGAGGTGGACCGAAGATGGATAGAGGAGAAGATAGGTGGAGAGGAGAGTATCGGTGGGGAGGTGGGAAGGGGACAGATCAGTCCGGGGAGGACAGACAGGTCAAGGAGGCAGGATGAGGTTAGTAGGTAGGAAATGGAGGCGCGGCTTGAGGTGGGAGGAGGGGATAGGTGAGAGGAAGAACAGGTTAGGGAGGTGGGGACGAGCTGGGCTGGTTTTGGGATGCAGTGGGGGGAGGGGACGAGCTGGGCTGGTTTTGGGATGCAGTGGGGGCGGGGGAGATTTTGAAGCTTTTGAAGTCCACATTGATACCATTGGGCTGCAAGGTTCCCAAGCGGAATATGAGTTGCTGTTCCTGCAACCTTCGGGTGGCATCTTTGTGGCATTGCAGGAGACCCATGATGGACATGTCGTCTAAGGAATGGGACGGGGGGTTAATATGGTTCGCGATTGGGAGGTGCAGTTGTTTATTGTGAATCGAGCGGAGGTGTTCTGCAAAGCGGTCCCCAAGCCTCCGCTTGGTTTCCCCAATGTAGAGTAAGCCACACCGTGCACAGAGTATATGACATTGGCAGATGTGCAGGTGAATATCTGCTTAATATGGAAAGTCATCTTGAGGCCTGTGATAGGGGTGATGGAGGAGGTGTAGGGGCAAGTGTAGCATTTCCTGCGGTTGCAGGGGAGGTGCCGGGTGTGGTGGGGTTGGAGGGGTGTGTGGAGCGGACAAGGGGGTCACGGAGAGAGTGGTCTCTCTGGAAGGCAGACAAGGGTGGGGATGGAAAAATGTCTTGGGTGGTGGGGTCGGATTGTAGATGGCGGAAGTGTCGGAGGATGATGCGTTGTACCCGGAGTTTGGTGGGGTGGTATGTGAGGATGAGGGGGATTCTCTTAGGGCGGTTATTGCGGGGGTGGGGTGTGAGGGATGTGTTGTGGGAAATGCGCATTATCTCTGATTAAAATTAAGGCTAATTAGTGTAATTTTCCTTTGCTGACTCATACAGAGGATGTAGGATCAATCAGTGTGCTATTTTTATGGTTTATATATATGATAATATGATTGTTTTTGCAGTTTGGATTTCAAATTAATGGTATATGGGCGTTGATCTATTTTTGTGAAGGGATTTAAAAATTAAAGAGGTCAATCTTTTCTGAACCATGATTTTGAATCAGTATGCATCTCCTAGAGTGTTGATGCCAGTCTGCTTGTATTGTAGGAGTTATGACAGGAGAGGGAAACAATTGAAAGACATTAGCCTGCTTTTGGTTTAGAATAGTTAAGGATCAATTTTAGTTCAGGAAAACCAAGAGAACAGAAAGAATTTTGGTTCAGTCTGAAGGAGATTGGACTGACAGATGCAAATACAGTCTATCCTAGAAAAGAAGATCACTCAGAGCAGTTGAGAAAATTATTTACCTCAATAATAGAGTGTAATTTCTGAACCCTCCAGACAAAGAATGTTTGGTTAGAACCTTGCAGATTATTGAAGGACTGAGAAAGTCTAGGGTCAGTAGTGTGAGGCTTCAAGAAAGAGCACTGTAGCACAAAGGACCAGAATTGAAAAGAGTCAGTCAAGTCAATCCCATGGATTTGATAGAGAAGGAATTTCTCTAGATCTCGATTAGCTATGAAATGATAATGTAGAGGAATGGATGGGATTTTGTTTTGTCATGCATGTTGAAATCTTTCAAACTGTGTTACAGTTAGATGTCTTTTGTTTGGATTAGAGATAATGGGAACTGCAGATGCTGGAGATTCCAAGATAATAAAATGTGAGGCTGGATGAACACAGCAGGCCAAGCAGCATCTCAGGAGCACAAAAGCTGACGTTTCGGGCCTAGACCCTTCATCAGAAACGTCAGCTTTTGTGCTCCTGAGATGCTGCTTGGCCTGCTGTGTTCATCCAGCCTCACAATTTATTATCTTGGAATCTCCAGCATCTGCAGTTCCCATTATCTCTAATCCAAACCAAGACATCTAACTGTAACACAGTTTGAAAGATTTCAACATGCATGACAAAACAAAATCCCATCCATTCTGATGAAGGGTCTAGGCCCGAAACGTCAGCTTTTGTGCTCCTGAGATGCTGCTTGGCCTGCTGTGTTCATCCAGCCTCACATTTTATTATAATAAAATGTGAGGCTGGATGAACACAGCAGGCCAAGCAGCATCTCAGGAGCACAAAAGCTGACGTTTCGGGCCTAGACCCTTCATCAGAGAGGGGGATGGGGGGAGGGAACTGGAATAAATAGGGAGAGAGGGGGAGGCGGACCGAAGATGGAGAGTAAAGAAGATAGGTGGAGAGGGTGTAGGTGGGGAGGTAGGGAGGGGATAGGTCAGTCCAGGGAAGACGGACAGGTCAAGGAGGTGGGATGAGGTTAGTAGGTAGCTGGGGGTGCGGCTTGGGGTGGGAGGAAGGGATGGGTGAGAGGAAGAACCGGTTAGGGAGGCAGAGACAGGTTGGACTGGTTTTGGGATGCAGTGGGTGGGGGGGGAAGAGCTGGGCTGGTTGTGTGGTGCAGTGGGGGGAGGGGATGAACTGGGCTGGTTTAGGGATGCAGTGGGGGAAGGGGAGATTTTGAAACTGGTGAAGTCCACATTGATACCATATGGCTGCAGGGTTCCCAGGCGGAATATGAGTTGCTGTTCCTGCAACCTTCGGGTGGCATCATTGTGGCAGTGCAGGAGGCCCATGATGGACATGTCATCAAGAGAATGGGAGGGGGAGTGGAAATGGTTTGCGACTGGGAGGTGCAGTTGTTTGTTGCGAACTGAGCGGAGGTGTTCTGCAAAGCGGTCCCCAAGCCTCCGCTTGGTTTCCCCAATGTAGAGGAAGCTGCACCGGGTACAGTGGATGCAGTATACCACATTGGCAGATGTGCAGGTGAACCTCTGCTTAATGTGGAATGTCATCTTGGGGCCTGGGATGGGGGTGAGGGAGGAGGTGTGGGGACAAGTGTAGCATTTCCTGCGGTTGCAGGGGAAGGTGCCGGGTGTGGTGGGGTTGGAGGGCAGTGTGGAGCGAACAAGGGAGTCACGGAGAGAGTGGTCTCTCCAGAAAGCAGACAGGGGAGGGGATGGAAAAATATCTTGGGTGGTGGGGTCGGATTGTAAATGGCGGAAGTTCCGCCAGTGGGTGGGGGGGAAGAGCTGGGCTGGCTGTGTGGTTCGGGGGGGAGGGGACGAACTGGGCTGGTTTAGGGATGCAGTTGGGGAAGGGGAGATTTTGAAACTGGTGAAGTCCACATTGATACCATTAGGCTGCAGGGTTCCCAGGCGGAATATGAGTTACTGTTCCTGGAACCTGTTCTTCCTCTCACCCATCCCTTCCTCCCACCCCAAGCCGCACCTCCATCTCCTACCTACTAACCTCATCCCACCTCCTTGACCTGTCCGTCTTCCCTGGACTGACCTATCCCCTCCCTACCTCCCCAACTATACTCTCCTCTCCACCTATCTTCTTTTCTCTCCATCTTCGGTCCGCCTCCCCCTCTCTCCCTATTTATTCCAGAACCCTCACCCCATCCCCCTCTCTGATGAAGGGTCTAGGCCCGAAACGTCAGCTTTTGTGCTCCTGAGATGCTGCTTGGCCTGCTGTGTTCATCCAGCCTCATCGTTTTGGGAATGGTTGCACGGCTATAATACTGCCCCAATTGGATAATTAGTTGCCTGAAGATGACAGACAGTCTTATTGTGGAGGGAGAGCACACTGATGGCTTACAGCCACAGCTGTGACCACATAGACTGGGAGGGCTTTGAGGGTTACTGGAACATCTCCCCAGGGAACCATTACGCTCCTGATATGTTTGGGTATTAGCGAATCTTGTGCAGAATTCCAGCAAACCTCTGACCCCTGGCTTTAATTGCTTGTTCTGCTTGTGGCTACAAGTTGTTCTGACCCAACACTGCCTTCCCTAAAATGGCTCAGAGTGGGACTCGTGATGGCAAATCAGAATGCTAACCTGTGGTGCCATATTGCACACGCACCCAAGTTAGCTTCTGCTCCCACTGACCTGCAAAACCTTTATCTTCAAACAGCAAAAAGGTATAAGATAAAATATTTGGCTTCAAGATTATGACATGGAAAATATATTTTACTGCTTCTGCAAGATTTCCTCCTATTATTTCAAAATACTGTCCTACATTTTCACTTTGAGTTATAAAAGTTTGGAGACCACAGTACTCAATAGTCATTGTTAGTAATGCCCAGAAATTTAAGGCTGTGAACAGTATCACACAAGACCTTTATCCCAGTTTTCTCCCACTTAGTCTCAGTGCCTCTCTCTATCTTACTTGATTGTTCATTGTATATGCTTTTTCTTTGTTTTTCTTTCAGATTCTTGTTTAGGCTACAATCAATTTCCCTTTGTACCCTATTCAGCATTGTCTCCTAATCATCATGACCTGGACATCATGTTCTTTCAGTAGGCTGTACAGAAATCTCAATTACTGCTAAAAGCAGAATTTTATTTTTCGTGCTTCTGTGCTTC
This sequence comes from Stegostoma tigrinum, assembly GCF_030684315.1. Lineage (NCBI taxonomy): Eukaryota > Metazoa > Chordata > Chondrichthyes > Orectolobiformes > Stegostomatidae > Stegostoma > Stegostoma tigrinum. Next base: position 23,888,761 of record NC_081380.1, read on the forward strand.
ATCTTTGGCAAAGAAAACACCAGCTTTCAAACTGGGATTACACTTCTCTGCTCCTATCATGCATGTTCAGGTAAGAGTTTGCAGAAAAAAACTGCATAATATATATTCAGTAACAGATAAACGAAAAACTATGAAAGATGTTTGAAAGCTGAATAGAAATCTGAAGAGAAACTGAAAATTCTAAAAACATCCAAAATGTCTGAAACGTCAGCTTTTGTGCTCCTAAGATGCTGCTTATCTGCTGTGTTCATCCAGCTCCACACTTTGTTATCTCAGATTCTCCAGCATCTGCAGTTCCCATTCTCTCAGAAACTTTTCTTCTGGTTGATTGACCTTTCACCTCTTGTAAACTTGCGTTTATCCAAAACCCTTCTCTCTGTCACCTAAGACTTGTTCGCCATTACCTTTTTTCTAACTGACCTAAAGAAAAGTGGGATACTGTACAGACAATTCTGGAAATGCAAAGCAGTTCTGGCAGAATATGTGGAAATTCAAACAACTCTATTGTTTCAGGATGTGAACTTTTGTCTTGGGACCTTCCACCAAAATCATTCTGTTAGAAGCTCGCATCCTGAAACATTTATTGAATCCCTAGAATGAGGAAGCAGGCCATTTGGCCCATTGAATCCGCATCAATCCTCTAAAGAACAGACACATCCCCCTACCCTATCCCTGTAACCCTGCAGTACTCTGGTTAATCCACCTAGCCCGCCGCTCCCTGGATAGTACAGGCAATTCAATATGGCCAAGCGACCTAACATGCACATTTTTGGACTACGGGATCAACATTGTGCACTGATAGGAAACCCATGCAGACATTGGGAGAGTGTGCAAATTCCACACAGACAGTCACCCAAGGTTGGAATCAAACCTGGGTCCCTGGTGCTGTGAGGCAGCAGTGCTAACCACTGAATTGTCATGCCACCCAACTTATGTTTCTCTCTCCACAAATGTTTCTCTCTTCCCTTCGGACTATTTCCAAAATTTCTGATTTCATTTTTTGCTCATCTACATTGGCTCCCTGTCCGGCAATGCCATGACTTATTGAGTGCTGTAACTACTGGAGAGATGTGAGTTTCTGGTTGGATAGCAATTCTCATAGATGCTTTATCTATTCTACACTAAAGTAGATGGCACGCGGAGACAATGTCACTTGTCGATTCAGCAGTCCAGGTAGCAGGGTTCCTGTTGCCAGTTAGGCACTTTATTCTGTTGGGGGGCTCCCAGAGATTAAGTGGACACAAATGGCACTAGTTTTTGTTTTGATGGCCTGGTCCCCACCACCCATGCTAAATTCCACCTATTCTGTTGGGACCCAAGGTCATCTGGTTGTTGACTGAAAGTTAAATTCCTTTAAAGTTGAGTTTGGAAAGGATTCCATCTATTACTTTGGAATCCTTCACCAATTCTTAATCTTTTTCTCTGGCCTACCCTCAAGTTCAAGGATGACCTACTTCTACTCCTCGGGTTTAAGTTCTACAGTTACTGAATTGTCCAATGGGGCAGCTGCAGTCTCTGTCACAGATAGGGCAGGTGAATGAGATGCTCTGGATTCCGCGTGGTCTTTCCACTGCCTCGACTTGGTCTTCACATGTTCCACTCAGAAATGTTTGAAACGGTTGACTCCTTCGTGGATGCTTCTTCACCTGTTATCCATTCTGGGGCAAGTGATTCCCACGTGTCTATGGGGATGTTACATTTGTTTAGGGGGTCTTTCAGAACATCATTCTAGTGTTTCCTCTGCCCTCTTAGTGATCGCTTACAATTGTGGAGCTTGGGGAGTAGAGCTCTTATTCAGGGAAAATGTTGACTTCTCCTTTCCTCCAAATACTGCCTGGCTTGCTGAGTTCTTCCAGCCTCCTGTTTGTCTACCTTGGATTCCAGCAACTTTAGTTTCGTTGTCTCTTATTTAGGGAGCTGTATGTCTGGCATGCAAACAAAGCGGCCCATCCATCACAGCTTGTTGTGCATGGCTTGTGCCTCTATGCTGAAGATATTTGCTTGAGAGAAGACACACATGTGGTACACCTACCCTGCCAGTGGATTTGTAGGATTTTGCGAGGCAGTGCTGGTGATAACCTTAAAGGGATTTGAGGTACCTGCTGTATATGATCCATGTTTTTGATGTTTAGGGGAAGGTAGCGAACACAGCTGCTCTGTAGGTCATGAGCTTAGTGGTGGGCTTGAGATCTCAGGCTTCAAACACTATGTTCCAAAGGCATAAAAAGGCTGCATTGGTGCATTGGAGTCAATGCTGGATCTCATCATCAATGCCTGCTCACATATCATAGAATTATAGAATCCTTACTGTGTGGAAGCAGGCCATTTGGTCCAACAAGTCTATGCTGACCCTCTGAAGAGGATCCCACCCTGACTCATTCCCCTACTCCTGCAATTTTCCCATATCTAACCCAAACATCTCTGAACACTATGGGCAATTTAGCATGGCCAATCCACCTAGCCTGCACATCTTTGGACTGTGGGAGGAAACCGGAGCACCCGGAGGAAACCCACGCAGTCACGGGGAGAACTAGCAAAGTCCACAGACAGTTGCCTGAGGGTGGAATTGAACCTGGGTCCCTGGTGCTGTGAGGCAGCAGTGCTAATCTCTGAGCCTCCCAACTATGGGAAATAACCCATTTTGTGGATTTTGATGATTGGGGTTCAGTGTTATGTAGAAGCAGTGGGCTGGTACAAAACCTTTGTTTTCTGGATGTTTAGCCCATTCTCTTATACGCCTTGATGACATAATTTAAAGTGGTCTTGTTTCTGGCCTGGAGGCATTAAAAATTGAACAGTTTCCTGCTCATCATGTTGATTTAACTCCAGTCCAATGGGTTCTTCATGAGAATAGGGTAGATTGTTGTGGCGAAGAAGATGGAGAAGAGCATTGGTGCAATGACGTATCCCTGCTTAGCCTGAGTTTGCACTTGTATTATGGTGGATCTATTGGTGAGGATCACAATTTGCACATCATCGTGAAACAAGTGAAGAGTGTGACAAAGCGTTGTGGGCTGCCAAATTTGGGGAGAACCCTTTGACCAAGTGGGTACTAATCCATTAGTCGATGATGCAGCTTTAGTGACAATAATCAGCAGTCTTGAATTTCTTGCACTTTCTTTATCCATTAATTGCTCTTCATTCAGTGGTTTGCTTACAGCTCATGTTTGATGCTAGTATTCTTTATCAACTCATTAGTTAAGATCATTTTACCTGTAGTGATTGTAACAAGGTCAGCCAGCTGGACATCATAGAATAAGATTTCTCTGGGACAATTAATCTTGTTCAATTGGGGAGACTTGGCTGACATAAAAGAATGATCACCAGGGATATTGGGCCCACTGAATGCCTGACTCAGTGAGTGGAAGTGCTATTGTCAAAGGCTGTGCATTTGTAAATAAAGGGTGATTGGTAATGGAATGTCAGCCTCTGAAGAGTTTTTTTTCCACAACTCATCAATGGACACATAGCTATCATATTAGATAGGATCTTTAAATTATATGTGATTTTCATCAAATTGATTTTCTCACAGTTGGCTGATAGACTGAAGTCAGACTAACTTTTAGCAGCTTCCATTGATCATTGATGAATCTTTGAACATGCAGTGAACAAGTAGCTTATGTTGGCAGTGTCCTTACTAATTATTACCATATGTAATGGAATACAGTGCAAGGGCATTTCCATGGCAGCAATACAGAACGTCCATTTAATCATGTGCATGCTGTACTTTTCAAAAGTACATGATCTTTTGCTTTAGGGCTATGTGGCATAAATGAATTAAAACTCAACTTTAATTCTCCTATATATATATTTAGTGACGTTTCAAAAAATATATTAAGCAGCCCAACAAAAATGGCTTCTATTGAACATAATCTGGGTAAGTTGGCTGCCTTCAGAAATTTCCAGCAATTATTGAGGCAAAATGAAATGCATCACCTGCTGGACTGTAACACTCCTAGCATTTTATAATCGTTCCAGCTAAGATGCACAAAAGAACTACAGATGAAATGCCCATGCCAGTTATCTACAAAAGAACCTGTTTCTGCTGGATTTGTATCTAATGGCTCCACAGTTATCTGCTACAAAACATAATAGGTTTTGGCCAGGAAATCAAGGCCCACCTTGTTACATGATTGAAATTGCTGGTTTGTTTGAGATGCCTCCGATTGTACAGTCCTTAACTTACCCCCAGAGTCTTCTTAGAATACTGGAAGAGTGAGCAATTCCAAGCTTAGCGAACACCTGGCTCTAATTTCAATCCTTTTCAAAAATTTTATTTCTGTAAAGAATCCTGTGCTTTCCCTGTTAAATGAACCAATTTACAATTGCTGCACCTTCACCTCAAATTGAACTGTGTCAAAGCTCCTTCAGATGGAATTTCAAGACACAGTCAATTGAAAGAACTTCCACTGGATATTGACTTATTGTACTGTCTAACTCATGTTAATGATTTCTGATATCTTTAATTTTTAATTTTAAATGAACATAATTTGTAATTTTTAACTTCTCTCCCTTCCTTTTAATTTCCTTTTCTTCTTGAATGTGTATGTGTGAGAATATGTGTCATGAAACAATTCCCAAGTTTTGAATACAGAAACTAAGCATTTATTGAAAGAATTTATTTTTATTGGATTTCACAAAGGGAGTTTTGGGAAACCTATCACCACCTGTTTTTGAAAAGGGAAAAGAAAAATAAGAAAAGAAGATTTAAAAAAACCAACTAAGTTAAGGGGAAAAGAAGAGAACAATAAAAGCAATTAGATTCATATCTCTATCTAGTTCATGATGTACATTCTCTTTATCTCTCTTTCTCCATCCCATCCGTAAAGTTGCTTCAAAATGTTTACTAAAGTACCTTGTGAGAAAACAAAGCAAATTTAAGTTATAGATAGTATTTAATTTGGCAAACTTCCTGAAACCAATATATTTTTGACCTGTTACCAAGTTTTATGGGGTGTTGAGACAGTGGAAACACTTTCTGCCAGCTCTTATTAGGTGGCTCCTACCTGAGAACCTAAAACAGACTTCTTGACGCCTCCAAATTTACAGTCATAGAGGCATAGAGCTGTACAGCATAGAAACAGACCCTTCAGTCTAACTCAGCCATGCCAACCAGATATTCAAAATAAATCTTGTCCCATTTGCCAGCCTTTGTCCCATATCTCTCTAAACCCTTCTTATTCATATACCCATCCAGATGCCTTTTAAATGTTGTAGTTGTACCAGCGTCCACCACTTCCTCTGGCAGCTTCTTCAATACACACACCACCCTCTGTGTGAAAAAGTTGCCTTTTAGGTCCCGTTTAAATCTTTCCCCTCTCAGCTTAAACTTATGCCCTCTGGTTTTGGACTCCACTATACTGGGGAAAAGATCTTGGCTGTTCACCTTATCTATGCCCATCATGATTTTATAAACATCTGTAAGGCCACCTGAGCCTCCAACATGCCTGGAAAAATATTCGCAGCTTTTTAAATCTCTCTCTATAGCTCAAACACTCCACCCCTTGCAACATCCTCATACACCTTTTCTGAACCCTTTCAAATTTCACAGCATCCTTCCTAAGCAGGGAGACCAGAATTGCACTCAGTATCCCAAAAGTGGCCTAACCAATGTCCTGTATAGCTCCAACATGACCTCCCATCTCTATTAGTCAATGCATTGACTAATAAAGGCAAGAATACCAAACACCTTCTTCACCATCCTATCAAATTGTGACTCTATTTTCAAGGAACTTTGAACTTACACTCCAAGGTCTTTCTGTTCAGCACCACTACCCAGCTCTTTACCTTAGGTGTACAAGTCCTCCCCTGATTTGCCTTTCCAAACTGCAGCAGCTCACATTTTTCTAAATTACACTGCATTTGCTGCTCCTCAGCCCATTGGCCCAACTGATCAAGATCCCATTGTAACATTATTACTGTGAAGTAACCTTCTTGGCTGTCCACTACACCTCCAATTTTGGTATCATCTGCAAATATAGTAACCATACTTCCTATGTTCACATCCAAATTATTTATACAAATGACAGAAGCAGTGGACCCAACATGAATTCTTGTGCAGCACCGCTGGTCACGGGCCTCCAGCTTGAAAAGTGGTCCCCCACCACCACTCCTGTGTCCTGCTTTTGAGCCAGTTCTGTATCCAAACGTGATCTTACCTTGCTAGCCAATCTACCATGCGGAACATTGTTGAATACCATTCTTCATTATGTTCTGTTGTTTTCTTTTCATCCTTACTAAATGGTATGTTCTCCTCTCCTTCACTATCAACTGTTAAGTCCTGTTGTGGCAGATGACCCATTTGTTGAAACTGACCAATTCCCAGTGCATCTTGTGATGTTTGCTAAGAGAACATAACTATAGAATTCCTTCTACTTTGTGAATGGTTATTGACCTCAGCATCTCCACCTCTCCCCTCCTCCAAAATCTCTGAAATCTTTCATCCTATACAAGTAGCTTTTCACTCTAATCCTCCTCCTTCCTTGCTAAGGAAATCTAATTCCTCATCAAAACACAATTCCAAGCTCACCACATCAACCAATTACTCTTTAAATCACTTCAATCTTATTTCTGCTCTGGACACAGCCCTGAGACTCACATAATAAGAAACATAAAGAACATTGTCTCTAACCATTAAGATGTCCCATTCATTGCTGTCCTTCTTAGCCTGCCTGTAGCAGTTTAAGTCTCTTTTTCTTCAAGCTCACTTAGTTCTCTATCACAGTTTTATCCACTTACTCCAAAATAGCTCATAACTCTTAATACAATGGCTTTCCTTCAGGGATGTTGTTGGACTTTATTGTTGTTCCCTCTACCCTCATTTCTATGTGTATAGTCAGTTTCCATTAGCTACCTCTTTCTCTCTACCTTTAGTGATGAACAAAAATCTTCTAGAAGTTAAAATCATCAATATCAAAGCTATCCTGCTGAGCTTCCACAAAAATTCTTCACTTTAGATTTATGCACCACCTTCATTTCATGATTTTACAATGTGTTTAATCCCAATGTGATCATTTATTCTTTAAAATTGCTAATTTTCTCCTCCAGAACATCATCTGGCTGTTTTCAACCAGTTTTGGTAAAACTCTCGACCATCCCTTTATTAGTAAGAAATATAGAACTTAGAACATAGAACATAACAGCACAGTACAGGCCCTTCAGCCCTCGATGTTGTGCTGATTTGTCATACCAATCTGAAGCCCATCTAACCATGTACGTCCATATGCTTGTCCAATGATGACTTAAATGTACTTAAAGTTGGCGAATCTACTACCATTGCAGGCAAAGCGTTCGATACCCTTACCACTCTGAGTAGAGAAACTACCTCTGACATCTGTCCTATATCTTTCACCCCTCAATTTAAAGCTATGCCCCCTCATGCTCGCCGTCACCATCCTAGGAAAAAGGCTCTCCCTATGATATATTGACCAAATCAAAGCCTTACATATTTGAAGCTTTCATATATTACTAGTGTTCTTTTATTCCTGTTCTTAATAATTTGCATTTGAATTTCCCTTCCCCAAATACTAATTCAAATTTATTATCCAGAAGTGCAAATCTCTTTAAAGTGACCACACTTCCCAATCTGTTCCTCTCCAAAACTCTAATCTCTGCTGAAAGTGTACCTCTGATCTTATTTACAATCTCCTCACTCTTTTCTTCATCTTTGTTGTCAAGAACTTAAGTCAACTTAAGTGCAGATTCTGAAACGCTTCATAAACCCCGACCAAAATCTACTTTTTTTTTAAAACCTGTAAAAGCCTTTCCAAAATCTGGAACAACGTTTTTGGTCACGCATTCTCCTGTTGTTTGGAAACCATTATTGCTCTCATTGAAGCATTATTACTACATTAAAGAAACTACATAAATGCAGACCAATGGTCTGATGCTTTCATTGTCAAAATGTTAATTTTAAAGGAACCAGTTTAAGAACATGACTGTCAAATGTGTAAAGAAGACCTGATACTTCTGAAATTATCACAATTTTGTGACAATACTGATTAAGCTATTTGGGATTGACAAATCATTTGTCTGCTTGGACTCAGTTACACTTTGCTTCATTAACCAATGTCTGCTGAAAACCATTGGAACTTGTATACGGTTTTTATGCTTCTTGTATTTGTCATTGCTCAATAACAACACAAAAGCCTTTAATGACCACCAAACCAAAAATAGCCTTTGAGATTGCTACTGAATGAACAAATATTAAACCTTAAGCTAATCCAAACAAACATCACAACAAGCAATTCCAATAATCAAATTCTGTTTCATCAATAGCTGTAAGACATGCCAGGAAATGTATCCATCAAGTTAAATTTTCCTCACAATTTCATCTGTGGGAATATTACTGATAACATTGTGTAAAATCCTTGACATAAAATTATCAGTCATAAGACCATGGCAAAGGAATTTTAGTGCTCACGTCTACTCAAACCTTCTTTGATTATAACCTTAATATTATGAATTATCAATTGGATAAATTTGAAAAAAACAATTGAAATATCTATGAAATATTATTTCACAGATCAACTTAACAAAAGTGGCAATATGTTCAAACATACCACTATCTCACAAATTCAAATGTAAAACGTATCAGTAACCCATCTGTAGTCTCTAAGAAATGATAGAAACTTACTTTTTATCATTTAATTCTTCTATGATCAGTTAGGACTTAAAGTGCTGCTATTATTGTGAAAAAAATTGACAAACCATATTTTGTTTTGGAAGGGGGAATAAATCAGAAAAGCAACGTGATGTTCTTGTCACCATTATACCATATGCACCTCCCACGGTGGTATTTTCCTCTCAGAACAATCTTAAAACTATTTGTGCTTGCGTTTACTTGTCAGCAAATGAATATAGCAAATTCAAGCAAAACTAGATGTACCATTAAACTAAAAAAACCCCAAAAAATCACTGCTTAGTTTTGTGAAAGTGTCATCTTGTTGCTTGACTTGCCATTGAAATGCATTTAATGGTATGAATCTGGTGTGGGTCAGTAGATAGGCATAAACTAAACTCACTGCATTGCCTGTGTAATTGTGTCTATAACCCCTTCAACAACGTGCTACATGTTAACTACTGACAAAATCTTTCTGACACTGAGAAGGATCATTTCCAAATGTAAAGTTTCTTTTCCTCTGTATTTTAATTATTTAAGATTTAAAAAGTGCTTTGCAAAAATAAAAAAAATCCTTTCTTATCTCTTAAATCAATTTTTCTTTCCTTCTTTTCATTTATTTCTTTCCATACACAATTTGGCTTTAAATTCACTCACTATAATTCACACTTCTTTCTCAATCTTTGCATTGTAAATTCACAAAGTTTCAACCTGATTGGTTAAGGATAGTCACAGCTGCTTGCCCTGTTCACTCATGTGACAGATTCCCTGTTTATCTCAATTCAAAGTTAATCAGCTTCCACATTCATCAACTAGTCATGCAAAAAAAACCGAGTTGAAACATGTGTGACCAAGTCAAATGCCATTAAGACTCCCAGCACAGCACATTACAGCTCTCTATGATTTCTAGTATTAAAGTACATGCCTGTAATCAAGGTAAAGCCTTTTAAAATTAATTCCAATCTGAAGAATCGTCACACTGGACTAGAAATATTAACTCTGTTTCCCTCACCACAGATGCTGCCAGATCTGCTGAGTTTCTCCAGCATTCTGTGTTTGTTTCAGCATTCCAGCATCCATGGTATTTTATTTTTATTTTCAATTGTTGCAAGGAGGTGGTATTTAGATGATGTATTGTTTGGCTATCTATTAACTCCAAGACAGTTTTAATTCAGTTAGTTATTTTCATTATCCATCAAAAAACAAATCCTATTATCTAAGTCAGTAGGATGCTACAATTGACGTCCATTGTCCTTCAACCAGCAAATGGATTAGGAAAGGATGGAAAGGCAGCAGGTATTCTGCCCTGATCAGCATCCATTGACCATGATAACGTACACGTAGCTCTTGGGTGTGGATAGAATTGGATTTGATTGCTCAGTGAAACATGCATGAAAACATAGGAAATACCACTGCCTGTATTAAAGTGACAAGTCAAAAATAAACAGACTGTGTAGCCAAAATTCGAGCACCATCTAGTGGTTAACGTGAGAGTCCATCAGTTGCTTGAGGCCCAGTTCCGACGAGAGTTTGTTCAATGAGATGAATTTTCCTTGAATTTCTTCAACAGTTAAGTGGCAATTTTGACATGAAGTCCATTTTTGTAACAACAGGGCTTCATTCAAAATTACAACCCCACAACAGGAGAAGCTTTTTTTTAAAAAACATTATTCCTGATTATTAAAGCTTTTTAGTACATATTTGTTTCTAGTTACTCTAATGGATGTTGCCTGCGACAGGCTACACGAGAACACATCCATGCATGGGCTTGCATAGAAACATGGAGAAAGATTTACAGCACAGGAAAAGGAGACATTTAAAAAAAAAACTTTATTTGTTAAAAATAAACTCTTTCTATTATATATATATTACAAATGCAATTTGGTTCTGTAGAGTTGCAGATCAAATAAACAAACAAAACATTGGACTTGGACTCTATCCAAAAAACCAAAAACTTGTCATGTATACAACACTAGTATTGACAAAAATTTGAGACTCTGGGGGCATCTGAAAACTGAATGGTTCCCCATTTACCTTCAGCAGACAGACCTCAGACAATGGCCTTTACCCACTGCACTTTGGCAGCAGCTGCCCCAAGCTTTAGTGCCCAGAGTTGGGGACATTTGGAATGTGCCAGTTTGCAACACTCAGTGGGGATCAACTCCTTGTTCTGGAAGCCGTTTGACCCATTGCATCCTTGTTAGCCAAAAAATGTATTGGATCAACCTGAATCTCATGTTCCAGACGTTCTTTAAATTATGGTACCTCAAGTGAATATTCAATTTTTTTTTTAAAAGCCTGCTTATGGTTTTTCACTCTACCACCCTTTCAGATAGTAATCTCCAGGCCCCATTACTCCCTGCATGTAAAATTTGCCCTACAATTCTGTCCTAATACTCTCACCAATTGCTTTAAATTTACATTTCCTGGGTCATTGATCTTGCTGCTTATGGAAAAGGGCACTTCATTGATATTTTCTAATCAACCTGTTCAGAAATATTATGACACACTTCTGGAGCAGGTGGACTTAAGCCTGGGCTTCCTGGGTGAGAGTTGGGGACAACACCACTGCTTCACAAGAACACTTAGTTTCTTCAGTGTACTATGTCTGGTAATTGTATACACATGGCTTAAATCTTCCTTTAGCCTCCCTTTTTCAAGAGAAAACAAACTAAGTTGATCCAATCTTGCGTCATAGCTAAAATTCTCCATTCCTGGCAATAGTTTCATGAATGTCTTCTTTAGCTTTGCTGGTGTGATCACATTCTGCCTGAAATGTAGTGACCAGATCATATGCAATAAAGCAGCTGCAGTTAAATGTATCTTAGACAATACTAGTTCATCCTCCCTGCTTTGATAACTTGCCCTGAAAACCATTCTGTAGGTCTTCCCAACTGTCTTATCCATCTGTATTGCTCCTTGACAATGCACTGGAAGGGAGGATTAGTCTCCTTTTTCAGGCAGGCAGGGACACATCGGGCCTCCATCTGTTCTGTAAATCTTCTGTTTTTACGTCATCCTTCAAGGTCTCTCTTTTTCCTTATACTTCTCATTGGAATATATCACAGATTGGAACAAACTCAAGACTAAACTTTGTAGAAGTCACTGAAAACAGTTTTCCAGTTACAAAAACGCCAATTTACTGTAAGACTTTGCTTCCTGCCACTGAGCTAATTTTGAATCAAACTTGGTACTTTCCCTCCATCTCATGAAGTTTTAATTTATTAATCACTCCACCGTTTTGGACCCTATTAAAAAATTCATTAAATCAATATTTACAGCATTGTACGAGACATACCTCCACAAATCTTACATTCCAGTGACTAACTGCCTTGAAAAGGGGTATATCCCTTTGATTTTCAATAATATAGCCACTACTGAGTTTTCCACTTCAACACTGTGGTATTACTTTTATACTGAAACTAAATTGGACCCCCAAATCATCTCATGAGATATAACATTATTTATGTTCAGTTGCTTAATCCAAAATCTGTCCATAAAGGCATTTTTTTGGATCATTATTTTGTAAATCATGGAAAATAAATATCATTTTTACAACTAGGGCAAAGTAACAGATCCTGAGGAGACCTGAGATGGAATAGGGAAATGCAGTTAATATTAATTTGACCCCAGCACCCAGAAAAGCATTAATTGATGTTAGCTCATGAGCTATTGTCTCAGAAATCAGAGAAAGATATTCAGAAACAAGCATATTAGTGTTCTTTCAATAAATTATATAATATTTTAGCCCATGGAATATATGCCCAATTTGAAATGGTTTTGAATGCTGAGAACTGCCAGAGACCACAATTTCCTCCATGTCTTTCTTTATGAAAATATCCTTCCAGCTGTTACAGTGAATAAAAATGATAAATCATGAAGACACTATGCTAATGTGACATGAGAAACTGCAACTTTAAATGGGATCTTGTTAGCTCACTCAATACAAGACTTCCACAAATATTCTTTTCCAAGTGTTTAGAGGTGTTTAACAGATGGTTTGGTGGATATTATTAACATATTCATTGTTAGACACACTGAAAATTGTTAAAACATATCTGAGTGTATAATTTTTCCCTGGTGCTGAACCATATAGAAAGAAATGGTGGAATTCATTTCAGCTATCAAAGCAGTAATACTACAGAGTTCCTTCTCATAACATTCATGGGGCTAACCAATTGTATAAGTTACTCATGATGGTTACATTTCAGAAGTGTTTACATTACATACTCAGATTCACCAGCAACAATTACTGGGATTTTTTTGTGGCTGCTCCTTAATGAAAAACATTTGTCATGGATTGTTAAATTTTCCTCACTCAAACTGTGTCTTCTTCAACTCACCTCACATTGTTCTATTTCCATCTCTTTCCTTCATGTTGTTTGCCAGTCTTCATTTTCTGTTCTGCTTTAAACATTATTCCTGATTATTAAAGTTTTTTAGTACATATTTGTTTCTAGTAATCCTTATAGATGTTGCCTGTGACCGTCTACAGGAGAACACATTCATGCATGGACTTGCAGAGAAACATGGAGAAAGATTTACAGGAAAAGGAGACTTTTTAAAAAATATATACTTTATTCTTAAAAAATCCCAGTGTGATCATTTATTCTTTAAAATTGCTAATTTTCTCCTCCAGAACATCATCTGGCTGTTTTCATCCAGTTTTGGTAAAACTCTCAACCATCCCTTTATTAGAAAGAAATATATGCCTTGATATATTGAACCAAATCAAAGCCTTACACATTTGAAGCTTTTCTATATTACCAGTGTTCTGTTATTCCTGTTCTTAACAACTTGCATTTGAATTTCCCTTCCCCAAATGCTAATTCAAATTTATCATCTAGAGCTGCAAATCTCTTTAAAGTGACCACACTTCCCAATCTGTTCCTCTCCCAAACTCTAATCTCTGCTGAAAGTGCACCTCTGATTTTATTTACAATCTCCTCACTCTTTTCTTCATCTTTGTTGTCAAGAACTTAAGCCAACTTAAGTGCAGATTCTGAAACACTCCATAAACACCGACCAAAATCTACTTTTTAAAAAAAAATCTGTAAAAGCCTTTCCAAAATCTGTAACAACGTTGGTAAAGTGGTCTTTGAATCCCTACAACATGGAAGCAGGTCATTTATTCAAACTGATTGTAGAATCCCTACAGTGTGGAAACAGGCACTTCAGAGCAACAAGTCCACATTGACCCTCAGAGGATCCCACCCAGACCTATGACCCTATAACCCTATATTCCCTATAACCCACCTAAGCTACACATTCCTGAACACTATGGGCAATTTAGCATGACCAATCCACCTAGCCTGCACATCTTTGGACTGTGGGAGGAAACCCACACAGATATGGGGAGAATGTGCGAACTCCACATGAGCAGTCACCCGAGGCTGGAATCAAACCTGGATCACTGGCACTGTGAGGCAGCAGTGCTAACCACTGAGCCACCATGCTGCCCATTGGCTCATCAAGTCCACACGGACCCTCCAGGAAGTATCCCACCCAGACCGTCACCCCTACTCTATCCTTGTAACCCTGCATTTCCTATGGCTAACTCATCTAACCTGTACATCCCCAGATACTTTGTGCTATTTAGTATGGCCAGTCTACCTAACCTGCACGTTTGTATCGAGTGAGGAAACCACAGCACACAGAAGAAACCCAGACAGACATGGGGAGGATGTGCAAACTCCAGACAGACAGTTGCCCGAGGGCAGAATCAAACATGGTGCTGGGAGGCAGTGGTACTAGCCACTGAGCCACCATGCTTCCCTTTGGAAAGATTTCTTCGAATCTTTTCCTTGGCAGGATGGCAGGCAACTCTAAGTTGCTGCTGCTGCTGACACACACTTTTTTTAGACATCTGCTGTTTGCATTTTCAGGTTCATGAATTCCATTATGTCATTCCATTGACCTGAACTTCTGTTGTGCCAATAGTGTAGGTGAGACCAAATTTCATGCTGTGAAATTGTAGTTTCAATGCTTCCAAAGGGGCTGTTATTTTCAAAGTGTCATCCAATTTTGTCACCTCCTCTTTCTAGTAGATCATAGCTCAACCTATCTGACTTGCAATGTCAGACCATCTGATTCATTATCTGGTAACTCAGATTCTTCACAACATAACTAAACGCATTGGATCCCTACCTCAGGTAGGTCATAAGTTAGTCTACTGCTTGCCCAATTTCTGTCTCATCTGATGGAAAACGTGCCTTTGGAATGAGGCATCTGGCATCACCACATCTGGTTTATCAAAACGCTTACTGCACTTTCATAATCTCTTTTTTCTCCTGTGACAGGCAACATCTTGAAAGTCTCCCTCACCAAAGCATCTGTATTGAACAGCATAAAGCCAGTTGCTATGCTCTTTGCATGGGTGTCTCCAAAGCAGACTGCAACTGTGAGCAGGAGGTTTAAGCCCCACCTTTTGCTTTCTATTACACTGACATCATCTGTTACATCAAACAGCACAACTTCCTGGACTGCTGTCACTTTTGCTCCGGAACATGCCATGACACAATCCTAAGTATCTCCATATTTATTCTTGTTACTAATGTCACACATTAAGCTGGAAAAAACACATTCCAAGTCACAAATTTAGATGTAGGTGTCATGTAATTGAATCTGCTGACTCCTGAACATGAGCAACCTGACCTTCCAACCCAAATCAACTGACCCCATATGTAAGACAGTGTGTACCTGACAATGAATTATAGACAGTGATAGAGATACACTGCTCAGAAACAGACCCTTTGGTGCAACTCGCCCATGCCAATCAGATATCAAAAATAAATCTAGTCCCACTTACCAGCATTTGGCCCATATCCCTCTAAACCCTTCTTATTCATATACTCATCCAGAAGCCTTTTAAATGTTGTAATTTTACCAGCCTCCACCACTTCCTCTGAGAGCTGATTACACACACACTCCGCCCTCTGCGTGAAAAAGCTCCCCCTAGGTCCTGTTTAAATCTTTACCCTCAGAGTTGAAACCCAAGCCATCTAATGTTGGACTCCACTACTCTTAGCTGTTCACTTTATCTGTGCCCCTCATGATTTTATAAACCTCCATAAGGTTACCCCTCGGCCTCTGATGCTCTAAGGAAAATAGCCGCAGCCTATTCAGCGTCTCCCTATAGCTCAAACCCTCTAACCCTGGCAACATCCTTGTAAATCTTTTCTGAACCCTTTCAAATTTCACAACATCTTCCCTATAGCAGGGAGAACAAAATTGCATGCAGTATTCCAATAATGGCCTAACCACTGTCCTGAAGAGTCGCAACATGACCTCCCAACTCCTATACTCAATGCACTGACTATACTAAGACCACTAGCAGTAGTACAAAAGGGTTTAACATGAGGTGACAAGTAGCAACGAATTTCAAGGCAGATAATGTCAGTATGATTGCACTGTGTTTTGATGTTCTTTGTGTTGATTTTAATGAGACGCAATTTAAAGAGAAGGGCTGAAGTGAGTCAATCCCTCTAATTGCCTAAGTCTTATGGCAGTGTTAGCTGACACCTGCAGCTGCAGCCCACTATGCATATACATTCATTTGAAGAACATGTGCGCACGTGGTTCTAAACACAATGCATACAATTTGTCCAGACTTGATTATAACTTGCTCTAATCAGCACCTTGGTATTATCCGAGGTTTGGGGCAGCAAGATGGCTCAGTGGTCAGTCCTGCTGTCTCATAGCGTCAGGGACCCAGGTTCAATTCCAGCCTCAGACAGCTGTCTGTGTGGAGTTTGCACCTTCTCCCTGTGTCTGCGTGGGTATCCGGTGGGTGCTCCAGCTTCGTCCCACAGTACAAGGATGTGCAGGTTAGTTGGACTGGCCATGCTAAATTGGCCATAGTGTTCAGAGTTGCGTCGATTGGGTGCGTTTGCAACGGGAAACACAAGGTTATAGGGTGGATGGGATGCTCTTCAGATGGTCGGTGTGGACTTGTTAGGCTGAATGGCCTGTTTCCACATTGTAGGGATTCTATGATACCAAATGCCTTCTTCACTATCCTATCTACCTGCCTCTCCATTTTCAAGGAATTATGAACCTGCACTCCAAGATCTCTTTGTTCAACAACACTCCCCAGATGTTACCATTAATTGAATAAATCCTGCTGTGATTTGTCTTTCCAAACTGCAGCACCTCACATTAATCTAAATTAAACCTCATCCGCCATTCCTCAGCCCATTGGCCCATCTGATCAAGATCCTGTTGTACTCCGAGGTAACCTTCTTCAATGTCCACTACACCTCCAATTTTGGTGTCATCTGCAAACTTACTAACCATAATTCCTGTGTTCACATCCATACTATAGAATATTCAATATTCAAATCCTACATGCCCATTGCTACCTAACATTTCTGTAGATTCACAGTGATTTGAGACCTGAGGCCTTGGAGAAAATGGCTTGGTGTGAATGTTATTAATACATTGGGTTGAATGGGACTCCCACCAGAACAATAAAAGTTGGGGACAAGTCTGCCTCTGCTTGGCTGGCTTCCCTGTGGTTATCTAATTGCCATTAGGTGGTTAATTAGCATGAAATGGACCTTCTAACTCCACTGTGGAGGAAGTCTTGCAACTGAGAGCTGCCAGTCCAAACAAATAACTGGCATTGCTCTAAGTCCCAGGAGCATCGCTATGAAGAGTGGCCACAGCTGAGGGTTGCAGTCAGTTTCAAGAAGAGGTGCCATAATATGCCTGAATTTTGATGTAATTCTGGGTTCTCAGTGAGTTGGTATGCCTTCTGATGCTTCCACCAGTGCTGGGTAAAATCACAAGGCTGGAAACTATTACCCAGCACAATGCCCAACTTTACAAATTTGCTCAAAAACAAACACAAAGTTGCTGGAAAAGTTCAGCAGATCTGGCAGCATCTGTGGAGGAAAAAACAGAGTTAACGTTTTTGTCCAGTGACTCTTCCTCAGAAAATTTACTGCCTGCCGACTTGTTCACGTGGGGCCTTAAAACCAGCCCATTAAGTGGGTGAAATTGGTCAATGCCAACAGTGTGAAACTGGTTTATTGTAAACTAATTGAAAAATTACCCAAGTGTCAGTGCTTAATTTCCATTGACTTGAAAATTTACATCCAAGTAAAACAAACAGTATTACTGCAAAAGGTCAAATCAGAAAGCACTTGAATTATCATTCCACTAACATCAGTGAAGTAGAAGATTAGGCATTTTGAAAAAGTGGTTGCTAACTTGCCTCAGACAGGTTTCATAGAGTTGTGTAGTATCAGAGATAATGGGAACTGCAGATGCTGGAGAATTCCAAGATAATAAAATGTGAGGCTGGATGAACACAGCAGGCCCAGCAGCATCTCAGGAGCACAAAAGCTGACGTTTCAGGCCTAGACCTCGTTCTCACACACCACCCTACCAACCTCCGGATACAACGCATCATCCTCCGACACTGCCGCCATTTACAATCCAACCCCACCACCCAAGACATTTTTCCATCCCCACCCCTGTCTGCTTTCTGGAGAGACCACTCTCTCCGTGACTCCCTTGTTCGCTCCACACTGCCCTCCAACCCCACCACACCCGGCACCTTCCCCTGCAACCGCAGGAAATGCTACACTTGCCCCCACACCTCACCCCTATCCCAGGCCCCAAGATGACATTCCACATTAAGCAGAGGTTCACCTGCACATCTGCCAATGTGGTATACTGCATCCACTGTATCCGGTGTGGCTTCCTCTACATTGGGGAAACCAAGCGGAGGCTTGGAGACCACTTTGCAGAACACCTCCGCTCAGTTCGCAACAAACAACTGCACCTCCCAGTCGCCAACCATTTCCACTCCCCCTCCCATTCTCTTGATGACATGTCCATCATGGGCCTCCTGCAGTGCCACAATGATGCCACCCGAAGGTTGCAGGAACAGCAACTCATATTCCGCCTGGGAACCCTGCAGCCTAATGGTATCAATGTGGACTTCACCAGTTTCAAAATCTCCCCTTCCCCAACTGCATCCCTAAACCAGCCCAGTTCGTCCCCTCCCCCAACTGCACCACACAACCAGCCCAGCTCTTCCCTTCCACCCACTGCATCCCAAAACCAGTCCAACCTGTCTCTGCCTCCCTAACCTGTTCTTCCTCTCACCCATCCCTTCCTCCCACCCCAAGCCGCACCCCCATCTACCTACTAACCTCATCCCACCTCCTTGACCTGTCCGTCTTCCCTGGACTGACCTATCCCCTCCCTACCTCCCCACCTACACTCTCTCCACCTATCTTCTTTTCTCTCCATCTTCGGTCCGCCTCCCCCTCTCCCCCTATTTATTCCAGTTCCCTCTCCCCATGCCCCTCTCTGATGAAGGGTCTAGGCACGAAACATCAGCTTTTGTGCTTCTGAGATGCTGCTTGGCCTGCTGTGTTCATCCAGCCTCACATTTTATTTTCATAGAGTTGTGTAGTTTTTTTTAATCCTCTAAGCTTCAAGGGAGGGGTAATATTCCAATAATTGAAGAAAAGAAGTTCTCTATAGTTCACTATCACTTCACCCAGAGTATTTGCAATCTTTTAGGGCAATGCACGTGTTTTATTGCTGCCTTTAGATTGCTGATAAAAGTTATATTCTATTCATTGCTATGTTGCAGCTAATAGCAAAATATTGCCACAAGATGGTGCCATTGATACAAACCTGAACAACATAATTGTTCAAATGGTTTTCATGCATTTTCAGATCAATATAGAATATTAAATTGATACAATGTTACTGATTTTAAGTGCAAGCTTGGCTTAGGTGGTAGTACTCTTGCCCTTGTAATACTGTGAGGAAGCCTGGCTCCAGCAATTGTGCTGCTATAGCTTGTGCATGGAAGTCCTGCCACTACTTCTGATTCAAGTGAATGCAGAACATTCTTGAGCACAATTCAAAAAAGAACAAGCAGGGTTGTCAATTATGATAATCATAATCTCACAAGAAAAAACACTACCAAAAATAATTAATGTGTTCGTTGGTCTCATTTGGATCCTTAGTGAATACAAAATCGACAGCCATTTTAGTTACTATGGTTAAAGAGTGATGATTTGATCATGAAGACTACAAATAGATCCTGGGCAAGGTTCCCCAAGTGATTATTGCTGTTCCAGCCATGATACTCCAAACTGTTGAGCTCCAAGCGGAGAACTGATGAATTAGTTCCCTTTTTGTTTATTTGTCACTGGCTTCAGTAGTAACAAGGTTAACTTAAAAAGGATCCTTTACCTTGAAAACACTTTATTCCCAGACCCAAACAAACTTATGATTTTAAAAGGATCCACCTGCCACATTTGTGCCCATTTTCCGTGTCGGTCATGTCTTTCTGCCACCTCGTCACTTCCTCTGCACTACCCGCCCCTCCACCTATATTTGCATCATCTGTGAACTTGGCAACATACTCAGTTCCTTCATCCAGATTGTTCTACATTAATGCCGCTCCCACACCCCCTATGGAACTTGAATAATCACAGGCTGCCAACCTTAAAAATGACTTGTTTTATCCTTATCTCTGTCTTCCGCCAGTCAGCCAATCTCTATCCTTGCCAGTAGTCTAGTCAGCTGTTTCCACTGGAAAAAGCTAACTGCCCATCCATAAAGATAGCAGGAACTGCAGATGCTGGAGAATTTGAGATAACAAGGTGTAGAGCTGGATGAACACAGCAGGCTAAGCAGCAGAGAAGCAGGAAAGATGATGTTTCAGGCCTAGGCACTTCTTCATTTTCTGAAACGTCAGCTTTCCTGCTCCTCTGCTGCTTGGTCTGCTGTGTTCATCCAGCTCTACACCTTGTTATCTCAGCCCATCCACAGGGATCAGCTTTTGCCAACTGGTCTCAGATACCCATTATCAGCTGTTCTTGTTAAACTGTTCCCCCCTCCCCCTTTTTAGGGATATTGATGGGGGATAATGATGTGAGTGAGAAGTTTGGGAAAAAGTAGAGCTAAGGGAAAGAATTATTTAAATGCAAGAAAGATGTATAGATAGTGGGATTTGCTTCCAGGGTGATCTTGTCAGCATCTTATTTTCAGAAAAGGAAAGAAATAGCTACAAACAGGGCATATCTGGTGCTTCCTTCTGGCTTGTCAGGCAAAGTCTGGGCTTCTTGTGTCCCCAGCTTCTGTATGTGTTGTCAGTTTACCAGAACACATTTTAGTTTGGATCGGATGACATGCACTTTAGGAAAGAGTTTAAGGCCTTGGGAAGTAGAAGAGATTTTCCAAGAGTGTACAAAGATAGAACTAGGGCTGAGGGAACTGGAGTTACTTGGAAACACTGGAGAAACGATGATTCTCCATCATAGATTTGACAAGGTAGAGAATAGATTTGATGGACTAAATCAGGAAAAAAAAAGTTTCATTTGGTAGAATGTTAGTACCCAGAAGATATTGATTCATTTTTGACAAACTATGAATCAGTGACACAAGGCAAATTTACACAATGAGTTGTGACCTCCAGTGCACTGCCTGAAAGTGTGGTGGAAGCAGATTCAAAAATGAATTGCATACATGCTTTCACTAACAACAGCTTAAATATATCTTAAGATCATTTGACATAGGAATATGGGAAAACAGAATTAAGCATATGATCAGTCACAATTGTAGTGAATGGTGAAGCTGGCTCAATGTAATGTATATTCTTTTGATGGAATAAGAATGATTTGTCTTAATTCATGAAATACCCTTTACATTTAGACAGGTGCCTTAAGTCCTGCAGTTTATTATGTGAAATGAAAAAAAATTACAGCTATTGTGTCTGCTGGTACTGCTCAGCTACAAGAACATCTTGTTATCTGTTTTTTGAGAAGCACTTCTGTTTTCACACTACTCCAACCACAAATAAAAGAACCAAAAACTCTGTCAAGTGGTTCCCATCACTACTGTCAGGAAGGGGATAAGAGGCTAATCCCCTCTAATTAAACTAATACATAAGCCTCAATCTGCTTTGATGTGATTAGAGGTACCCTTCTAATAATTACTTCCAAAAAACACTCAAAAGCTCACCTTCTCCCCCAACCCCCTAATCTGCCAACAGAGTTGTTAGAAGAAAGAAAATCACTGACTTTTACAAGAAAGAAACAAATTGTTTATTTAACCCAACAATAAACAAATTAACAGAGTTACTAACATACCATGGTACCTTTGATTAATGAAATGGTTTTTCTCTGACAACTGAATGGTGCAAACATAGAACAGTACAGGCCCTTCAGCCCATGATGTTGTGCCATGGAATAATCCTAATCCAAAAATAAGATAAAATAACCTAACCTACATTCCCCTCAATTCACTGCTGTCCATGTGCATGTTCAGCAGTCACTTAAATGTCACTAATGACTCCACTTCCACAACTACCACTGGTAAACTATTCCATGCACTCACAACTCTCTAGGTAAAGAACCTCCCTCTGACGTTTCCTCTATACCTTCCTCCTAACACCTTAAAACTATGACCCCTCATGGCAGTCAATCTTGCCCTGGGGAAAAGTCTCTGGTCATCAACTCTATCTATGCCTCTCATTACCTTGTACACCTCGATCAGGTCACCTCTCTTCCTCCTTCTCTCCAGAGAGAAAAGCCCAAGCTCACCTGTAACAACATAATGACATTCTTATATGATTGGTTCCAAGTTGTCAACACCATCAGATTTACATTCAATTGGCTTTCTCTATCTTGGTGATTTGTTTAAATTAATTGGTCAAATTCAAACCTGCTGTCTTGGAAAAATGCTGCTAGGCTGTTCTATATGAAAAGTTTCCATTTGGAACTCATCTGCATTTATAAACTTCTAGCCACAGACAAAGCACAAGCTTTTTAAGAGGCCATGACATTCTTCTCTCCATGATCATGTTTACTAGAAAAAGCTAACTTCCTGTCATAACATTACATAATTACAGACTCTAGGCAATAGGTGGTGCTATATTGCCTTTTCCACAAAATATGCTTCAGACACTTTCTGAAAATATTTGCTTAATGATTCTTTCATATCCAAAATGTCAAAAGTTTGTAATAAATGCTTAAGTAAAATAAATATATTTCTAAGTAATGGTTATATTTCTCCAGGAGTATCTCCGAATGCCTTCATTACAATTTTTGCTAAAAAGCCTTAGCCACTTTGTTAAGAGGATCTAGGACCAAATAGCTTTTCCTCTTGTTTATATGAAAAGTGGAAAGTAGGTGCTAACATGTCAAGAAAATTCCCTAATGTACGTTTGAGAAATTGATCCCAGTGATCTATCTGGATGCAGTTAAGATTCTACTCCTGTTCAATTGTGTTTCCAAATCTTTTCAAGAAAATGCAAGAAAAAAATTCGAAATCTATTTAGGTCATTTTTTAGAACAGAAAGGCTGTGGAGTTTCTTTCAGCCCATGTTTAGGTTTGAAATCAGCAGTACGCCAGAAGTTTGTGTCAGGAGTCAAACAGCAATGCTCCAAAATTGGATCTAGAGACTAATCAGCATATTACCACTGAGCTGTGAATTCCAAACTTACAAAACATGCCTGTTGCAGTAAGTTCCCAATCCAGAAGACTCAAAATAAAGCAGACGCATTCAAGTAAAATCTTCCTTCCCATTATTTATTTGATGTTTATAATACTTAGGAAGATAAATTAAATAGATGAAGTTTGCATGTTATGCCTATACTTCTATAAACATATAAGGTAACCCTAACAAAAGAACAGAAAAGCAAAAGAGAAGTACAGCACAGAAATAATGGGAACTGCAGATGCTGGAGATTCCAAGATAATAAAATGTGAGGCTGGATGAACACAGCAGGCCAAGCAGCATCTCAGGAGCACAAAAGCTGACGTTTCGGGCCTAGACCCTTCATCAGAAGGGTCTGGGCCCGAAACGTCAGCTTTTGTGCTCCTGAGATGCTGCTTGGCCTGCTGTGTTCATCCAGCCTCACATTTTATTATCTTACAGCACAGAAATAGGCCTTTCAGCCCTTCCAATCTGTGCCAATCATTATGCCCTAACCAATCCGAAAAACGAACCTTCTGCCCTTATTCGGTCTGCAACCCTCTATTCCTTCCCTATTCATGTAACCATCCAGGTGCCAACATGCCTGCTTCTACCACCTCTTCTGGCAGTCTATTCCAGGTTCCTATCACACTCTGCATAAAAAACCTCCCTCACTCATCTCCCTCTTACCCTGAACCTGTGTCCCCGGCGAATGAAACTTCAACCCTTGGAAAAAAGTCTCTGACTATCCACTTTATCTATGCCTCTCATAATTTTGTAGACGTCTATCAGGTCTCTCAGCCACCGTCTTTCCAGTAAAAACAATCCTCGTCTTTTCAACTTTTCTTCATTGCCAGAGCCAATGCCCTCAAGACCAGGCAACATCCTTATGATCTAAGATGCTGCTTGGCCTGCTATGTTCATCCAGCTCCACACTTTGTTATCTGACATCCTTGTGATCCTTCTCTGTAATCTTTCCAAAGGTTCCACGTCCTTCTGGTAGTGTGGTGACCAAAACTGCACGCAATACCCCAGAACATAATATAAGCTGTTTTTCTAGCAGAATTTTTGATGTTTATTTCAGCAGTGCTACCAGTTGAGAACTTTTTTGATACCTCATTTCTTCTTAAGGTGTAGGCATACACAGAAATGTAAAAAAGTGAAAAGAAGCAGCACCATGCCACCTGGTTAGTCCCAACACTTAATAAATTTTGGATCACATAATACTTACTATAGCTACCAAAATTAGAAATGTGTTGTAAAGGATGATCTGTTATTACAGAAAGAGCTGTATATTTTGCGAGCTGTACCCAGCCACAGAATGGATCATCAAAATGGGCCAGAGGTTGTTGTATTTTCAAAGCTGCAATATGTTGGATCAAATATAATTTTCCATTGAAGTAAATGCACATTAATCATGACCCAAACTATTAGTACTGTCTTACTTTCAATATATACTGTGAGATTCAAATTTAATGATTCATAATAGCAGAAATGTTCCATGCATGATGCCAACAAATCTTTTTGACTCACTTCTACAATTTGTGACATTACAATGGATGAATGTCACTTTCAATGTCCCTTGAAAGTCATGTAAACTAACCTAGAGTGTCGACATATAAGAAGGCAATTCAGAAATAAAATTAAAGATTTGTGCTACTCATCAATGTTTTTCTTTTGATTTGACACCATGAAACTTTCATCACGGTGAGATACGTGACAGTTGAACATTTTAAACCTCAGCAGCCTAATAAATATTTTCCATCTTAAACAAAAAAAGCCAAGGTTGTTTAACATTCGCATCAGAGTTATGCATTCACTACTAACAAAAAAAAAGCAGTGGCACACATTTTTTGGCAGAGCTGATATTGAAAGCGTTGTGTAACAATGAGAAATTGTACGCAGCTGCATTCCTGTGTAATCTTTTGAATGCTGAATATCTTTTTAAGTAAATTTGACTGTAATTGTACATTCAAAAATCATCTTTTTTTTGTTGGATAGTGGAAATGTCAGGGAAAGTACGTTATTGTTTTCTCTCAGTTGAAACAAAGTATGACAGTTTATAAAGAAGCATTTTATTCACTGAGTTCTTGGTACGTTTTAAATTTCTTGCCAGGGATAAGAGGAGGGACATTCCGCGGTGCCTGCAAATGTTGCTGAATAGAATAAACATGCCATCAGTGGCATGACAATTAAATTTGCTACATCAGAGTGACTACAATTAAATCTTCATTCTGTACAGTAGGCCATTACATTAACAAAACTGAATAATGCCATTTGACTGGCATTCTATTTATTTGGTTTTCATATTACCAGTGAGGTTTTAAATATTGCCTCACCTACCAAAACGTAATGTCATATAAACCCTTTTTAAAAAGTGTGACCATTTGGATATATTGCTATCAAACTCACACTCTAGTGAGATGCAGAAAAAACTCAAGTATTCCATGCTATGACAGTAATCAGTGTAATTTTATGGAGCTGGTATACTTATTAAGTCTGCAGTTTTATTTTCTTTTTACATCAGCAGGAAGCAGCTTTGGGTAAGCAATGATGAGAAAGCAACTGTGTAATTGCAACATCGATTCTGAAGCCAAGGCTCTCCCCAAAGCGTCTGTGCGAGGGTGGGGTTGGAAGTAACTGGTAATGTCAGTGTTGGATCAGGTTTGAGGGGCCAGCTGGTCTTTTCCTTGCTATCATTTTTGTTTTTATTTGAAAGTGGTTTGGACACATTTAAGAGGCTGCTTTTTTCTTTCCATTTGCACTTCACACCAGATGCAGTGTAGCCATATAGTTATGTGAAACCAAGATTAAAAGTAATTGGATAATCAGTTGACTGTTCTTGCAGTACATAACTCATAATAATGAGTCATTTTAAAGCTATGGTAATATCCATTGCTTTTTAAAGAAAAATCATGGTGAGTGTAGAGTTCTATGAGCATGTGTATAACCTACTGGAACTGCAATCTACTGATGAACAGAATGTGATTTACTTTTGAGTGCAACTTGCAGTATAACTTCGGTGTTGAAAACTGCACTTCACATTTTTAGCTGCCAGTGAAATGACAAGACTTTCTTCAGGTGGATTTCCCAATCCAATTCCCAACCAATTTTCATAGGATTAAAATAAATAAAGCAGCAGAATAATCGCTGAAGGGCAGTATGTGGACTGCTTTTGAAGACTGGAGAAAAGCATATCAGTAGAAATGTTTCTTTTACACTCTGCTATATATATTTTATATATGTATATGGTACGGTGGCTCAGCGGTTAGTACTGTTGCCTCACAGAGCCAGGAACCTGGGTTCGATTCCACCGTGGGGTGACTCTCTGTGTGGAGTTTGTACATTCTCCCCATGTCTGCGTGGGTTTCCTCAGGGTATTCTGGTTTCCTCCCACAGTCCAAAGATGTTCAGGTGAGGTGGGTTGGCCATGCTAAATTGCTTGTGGTGTTCAGGGATGTGTAGATTAGGGGGATGGGTCTGGGTGGGATGCTCTGAGGGTTGGGGTGGACTTGTTGGGCCGAAGGGCCTGTTTTCACACTGTAGGGATTCTATGGTCATAATTCTGGATTGCATGAGATACAATCTCTTGAGTCAATGTTCACTATGATGCATGCCCACCAGCCTCCTTGCTTCTATATCCATGCAAGCTGGTAGTGGCAAATCAGAGGCCTCACATCATGCCTACACTCACTCCAGCTCTCTCACCACTCCAGCTTATCAATACTAGATGTCAGAGCTCAAAGACTTGTATACTTTTGCCAGTTTGCTTGCAAGTAGTGACATAGACACATCTCATGCATCTAAATAGGATGTATTGTATAGCTCTTGAGATTTTTTTCTGACTGCTTAGTCACTGTGTGCTTACTTGGAGGCCTCCAGCCCCTAAGGTTTGCACTTTTTTTTAAACACATTAGCTTTTTGGAGTTCAATTGCAGGCTGCCAGCATCTGTGGCCTCAACTATGTTTAAGATAGCTAAGGCTTCATAGGGTCAGAAACACCACACAGTGGTCGTAAGAGTCTTGTGGTCAGTTCAGATATGAGCATCAGAGTAGCACACAAACCCACATCAATCCTATGCCAGCTACTAACCCGAACCATAGACTTGTTACCCACTATGGACAGGACTAATGTCATATACAAAATTCCAAGTAAACACTGTGACAAATATTACATTGGACAGTTAGGAAGGAAATTAGCCACAAGAGGACATGAGCACAAACTTGCAACAACAAGACATGACCAATACTCACTCATCTCCACCCACGTGGATAAGAAAAACCACCAGTTCTATTGGGACAACATCAGAATCCTGGGACAGGCCAAGCAGGGACAAGAACGGGAATTCCTAGAGGCCTGGTTCTCCACTAAGAAGGTCATCACAAACAAATAGAGCTCGACCCTATATATACTCCACTGCAAAGGAAAACTATAAGTGAGGTAACCCAGCTCAATGTACACCAGAGTTTAAATACCAGGAGGGAAAACACAACAGCACTTCATCAGAGGCTGCACTGATGATGTTACCCAGCAGAGTAATGAAACATCTGTGGAACAAGGAACCAGCTTGGCGAGCCAACCAACCATAACACACTGTATTTTGTCAATGTTATTTAAGCCAGCAGCTTACATGGCAAACGTGTTGCAAACTCTTCAACCAAATGGCCACATCAGCAAGTCAAAGTGAATAGACATTATTGGGTCAAGATGGTCCACGGTCAGTGGGCACTGCCACAGTAGGTCAAAGGCCACATCTGATTCTGGTCTCGAGGTTTTGCCATTGTGAGCCAAGGTGCTTTGTCTTACCAGGGATCCATACTCTCACAGCCTGGAGATTGGGCTATACTCAGTCCTGCAGGTCAACTACATCCAATCCAGGGACTAGAGATAGGTCAGTGTGTTAGGCCCGTGATGTGCAGGGTTGCCTTTCCTACGGGAGTAGGGATCTATCACAATGGACAGGAAATTCCATTCCCAACTGTTGTCAGGCAATCTGATTTGCAAGAAGCTCCAGCAGTAATAGCAGCAGAGAAACTCTGTAGAGAACACTTTTGTCTTCTACAGGTGCTCACAGAGATTACTGACAGCATCTGGACACTGGAAGGCCCAAGGCTTTTGGGGCTGAATGGGGTCATACACCCTGTGGTGGAGTGTGAGGGTGTAGGGAGGGGCCAGTTTTAGTAGCCTTACACAGGGAACTTCTTGGTGAGGCATGAGATCCCTTCTATGTGTACAGGATGCTCTTTGAAAGACTGTGTTTGCTTTTTGTCAGTTGTTTCAACAAAGATTTGAGGCAGTGGAGGAAGATTGAGGGCCTTAATTGGGCAATAATTTTGCCACCTAAAGCCCGCAGTAAGATAGGCAGGCAGACCTAAGGGAGCCTTATGCACCACTGTACTGTGGGGAATGGGTCAGAGTGAGATGGGAAGGCTAGGGTCTGGCTACCTAACATTTTTATGTGCACCCTGTTAAAACTGTGCTGGCTGTAGAGCCTATAGTAGTGTTGGTCTCCTAGAATCTGGGCTAAATTGACTTTAAATAATGTTAACATGGTTTAGTCTTCATTAGCCAATTTGATTTTTAGCTTCCTGCCAGTTTATCTCTTTCAACACTGTGATTCTGCGGTAGTTCCTGGGTATAATGATTTTCAGTGAGGGCGTTGCAGCAGAAGAGCTTTTGACCACTTTCATTCCAAAACCCTTTGTACACTCGTAAGTTAAGTTTACATTTTTGCATAAATTCAAAAATACCAGTCAAACACAATCATCAAGGAAATACGCATTTAAGTGAGACATTGTCCTAATTTGGATGTACATTGTTGCTCCTTTTTCAACAATGGGCTAAAATCCTGAAATTCTTAACAGGCACTGTGGGAGTACCTATCATTTTGAGGGCAGGAGGAGTTCAAGTCTTACAGAATTTCAGAGTGTCTTGTGAAAATGAATCATTCCTTTAACACAGGGAAAGGAAAATTACGCAGTATTGGCGAAAAGAATGATTGTAGTTCTCTCTGATGAAGGGTCTAGGCCCGAAACATCAGCTTTTGTGCTCCTGAGATGCTGCTGGGCCTGCTGCGTTCATCCAGCCTCGCATTTTATTATCTTGGATTCTCCAGCATCTGCAGTTCCCATGATCACTGATTGCAGTTACCAATTTGTTTTGCAGGCTTTTATTTCATCTTATCTGATGAGTTACATTCTTTTCCCTTTTCAATGAATTGACAAGATGCCATCTGTTCTCAATGCCCTGAACTAAAGTGATGAATCTCAAATAAACAAAAATTTCAAATAAAGTTAAAAGTCTGACAATCATGAAAGTTTTAATTCTGTTATTGGAAGCATTTTGAATCTGCACCATCTCAGGAAAGCTTGTGTGCATTTTTAAAATTTGTTTCTTACACTGGTGAATTCCCATTGTATTCTCGTTTAGCTACACAGCATTTAAATCAAAGATGACCAAAATACAGACTTGTACATTTTGTTGTTGAACTAACTCTGTTGCCTTGAGTTACGCTATGACCAGGCTGCCTTTATGAAAATTTATTTTTAATTCCAACTTGACATAACTGGTCCCACAATGTTTACAACAGAATAGCGAGAGCAGGACGGTTTAAACTTCTCCATTAGCACCAAAATCACCAGAGTCTCAAAGTGACTTCCAGCATCACAGTCAGGAAAGCTACAGCTGGTTATGACAGTTCCTGTCATTATGTTGAAGTCTGCATGATCTAAACAAATAGCTGCTGAACAAAAAGGTGCCAAACATTTCTGGGCAGATATGATTTGAAAGAGACAGAGAAAGAAAGCCACACTGAAAATATTCAAATAAATCTATTCTCACATCAGTTGACTGCTAAGGCCACAACAGTTATATAGAATACATAGCACAGAAATGTCCATTTGGCTCGACTAGTGTATGTTCATATTCCTATTCCACACAGGTTTTCTCCAATTTTGTTGATCTCATCGCAAATTTCCATCATATTTTTCCCATTTCCTTCTCTTTCATGTACTCATCTTGTTTTTGTTTTAAAAGCAACTAACCTAAGACATGTCTTGAAGTCGTTCTACATTCTAACCCATCTCAGTGTAAAGGATTTTCTCCCTAATTCCCTGTTGGAGGTATTACTAACTCACTTGTGTTTATGGACTTTGCAGTTGTGGGGAATCTATGCCAAACATTCCTGCCTTCTCACAATATACCTTCTCACAATTTTAAATTTCTCGATCAGCCTAAGTTATCTTTTTTCCAAAAAAAATGGCCCAAAGGATTAAATCATTCTTGAGAGTTAGAGGGTG
Organism: Stegostoma tigrinum; assembly: GCF_030684315.1. Classification (NCBI taxonomy): domain Eukaryota; kingdom Metazoa; phylum Chordata; class Chondrichthyes; order Orectolobiformes; family Stegostomatidae; genus Stegostoma; species Stegostoma tigrinum. Next base: position 23,919,132 of record NC_081380.1, read on the forward strand.
GAATCTTCCCCAGGTCAGAATGATTCGGACTATGGCAAGAATGCAGGGAGTTGAGCAGGGTGTTTCTGGATGTTGGAAGGAACAAATTGAATTTTCCAACCAAGTTCTGAAAGTTGAGACAAGATTCTCACTAGTTAGTAGTGAGAGGCCTATTAATGGTGATTATTTGCTCACTGTGGCCCTCATTGTTACCTAATCCCACCTCATTTGTATGCACTCTGCTATCCTATTCCCCCACCAGATAGAAACTGGACACTGAGAATTTCCGACAAGAAACTCAGAACGGTTACTTGGTTACTCCAGCTTCCTGCTTGTTCCTGGGAATCTCCATGTTGGACAGCAATCATCAACAGCGTGTAGCATGTTCCATGGGCTTGGATGGAGGAGTTGGACACGTGTCGCCTTCTCCACCCTCCGCATCCTGACCCTCCCAACCAATTATAATTCGCTTCTGCACTGCCAACTATCATTGCATTGCTGCTGCAAGTACATTGTGTGCAGGTGCTGGGACAGGGACTCTGCTCACAGACTATACCAGGTTGCATCTCAGGGCAGCTGGCTTAGTGCTCACTCAGTTAGCAATAGATGAGAGGTGTGTCATAAGGTATGACCAATAATTAATGACAATCACATGAGAAAACTCGAGAGGCCTCATGGAGAGAAACCTCCCACAATAAATATTATTGGGAGGTAATGGCCTAGTGATATTATCGCTAGATTATTAATCAAGAAACTCAAATAATGTTCTGGGGACCTAGGTTCAAATCCTGCCACAGCAGATGGTGGAATTTGCATTGATGGAAAATAAAATCTGGAATTGAGAATCTACTGATGAAATCATTGCCGATTGTCAGAAAAACCCATTTCGTTCACTAATGTCCTTCAGGGAAGGAAATCTGCCATTCTCATTTGGTCTGGCCGACATAAGAGTCCAGACCCAGAGTGATGTGGTTGAGCCTCAATTTCCCCCTGAAATGGCCTAGCAAGCCATTCAGAAATGAAACTGGAACGATCACCTGGCATCAACTATGCACTGGAAAAGACAATGGCAGAAACAGCCCTGTCAATCCTGCAAAATCCTTCTAACTAAAACCTTGGGGCTAGTGCTAAAATTGGGAGAGCTGTCACACAGACTAGTAAAGCAACAGCCTAACATAGTCATTCTCATGGAATCATACCTCACTAACAATATCCCAGACACTACTATCTTGGAATCACATCCTTGGATATGTCCTGTTCCACCAGCAGGACAGACCTAGCAGAGATGGTAGCACAGTGGTATATAGTCAGGAATGAGTTGTTGTGAACATTGATTCTGGATCCCATGAAGTCTCATGGCTTCAGGTTAAGCATGGATGTGGAAACCTCCTACTGATTACCACGTACTGTCTTCCCTCAGCTGATGAATTGATACTCCTCCATGTTGAACAAAACTTGGAGGAAGCGCTGAGGATGGCAGTGGTACAAAATATATTTTGGGTGGGGATTTCAATGAAGCACGACTGATTGGGTCCTAAAGGATATAGCTGCTAGAATAGGTCTGAAACAGGTGGTAAAGGGACCAAAAGGAGGGAAACATATTCTTGACCTTATCCTTACCAGTCTGCCAGCTGTAGATGCATCTGTCCATGACAGTAGCAGTAAGAGTGAACACGATGCAGGCCTAATGGAGGCGAAGTCCTGCCTTCACGTCAAGAGTAACCTTCAGCATGTTGTGTGGCATTATCAACGTACAGACTTTGAACTGCAACTCAAGACTGGGGCATCCATGAGGTTCTGTGGGCCTTCAAAATCAGGAGACTTGTACTCCAGCACAATCTGCAACCTTGTGGCCCGGCATATCTCCTACTCAACCATTACCATCAAGCCATGGGATCAACCCTGGTTCAATGGACTGTGCAGGAGGGCATGACAGGAGCAACAGCAGGCATATCTGAAAATGAGGTCTCAAGCTGGTGAAGCTACTGAACAGGACTTGCATACCAAACAGCATAAGCAGCAAGTGATAGATAGAGCTAAGTAATCCCACAACCAATGGATAAGACCTAAAATCTGCAGTCCTGCCACACCCAGTAGTGAATGGTGGTGGACAATTAAACAACTCCCTGGAGGAGGAGGCTCCACAAATACCCCCATTCTCAATGATGGAAGAGCCCAGCACATCAGTGCAAAAGGTAAGGCTGAAGCATTCACAGCAATTTTCAGCCAGAAATGCTGAGTGGATGATCCATCTTGACCTCCTCCAATGGCTCCCAGCATTACAGATACCAGTCTTCAGCCAATTTGATTCACTCCATCTGAAATCGAGAAAGAGTTGGAGATACTGGATACACCAAAGTCAATGGGCCCTGACACCATTCCAATAATAGCACTGAAAACTTGTGCTTCAGACCTTGTTGCTCCCTTAGCCAAGCTATTCCAGTAGAATTACAACACTGACATTTACCCGACAATGTGGAAAATTGCCCAAGTATTTCCTGTACAGTTTGGGTTCTGCCAGGCCAGCTCAGCTTCTCATCTCATTACAGCCTTGGTTCAAACATGGACAAAACAGCTGAATCCCAGACGTGAGGTGAGAGTGAGAGTCCTTGACATCAAAGCTGCATTTGTCTGACTGTGATCTCAAGGTGCCCTATCAAAACTGGAATCAATGGGTATCGAGTACAAACTCTCTGCTGTTTGGAATCATACCAGGAAGACATTTGCGGCTGTTGGAGGTGAGTCATCTCATCTCCCTGACATCTATGCATCCTCGGGGTAATATCCTTGACCCATCTGTCTTCAGCTGCTTCATCAATTACTTTTCCTCCATCATAAAGTCAGAAGTGGGGAAGTTTTCTGATAGATGCGAAATGTTCAGTACCATTCACAACTCCTCAGATACTGAAGCAGCCCATGTTCAAATGCAACAAGATCTGGATGATATCAAGGCTTGGGCTGACAAGTGGCAAATAACATTTGTGCTACACAAATCACATACTGTGACCATCACCAATAAGAGACAACCTAATCATCACCCCTTGACATTCAATACTGTCACCATCACTGAATTTCCCACTATCAATATTGTGGGCATTACCATTGACCAGAAACTCAATTGGAGTCATTACATAAACACAATGACTACAAGAGCAAGTCAGAGGCTCGGAATACTGCAGTGAGTAATTCACCTCCTGATATCCCCAAGGACCATCCAACATCTACAAGACACAAGTCAAGAGTGTGATGGAATACTCCCTACTTGCCCGGATGCGTGTAGCTCCAACAACACTGAAGAAGTTGGCACAATCCAGGACAAAGCAGAATGCTTGATTGGTACTACATCCACAAGCATCCATTCCCTCCACCATGATTGATCAGTAGCAGCAGTATGTTCCATCTACAAGATGCATTGCAGAAATTTATCAAAGGTCCTCAAACAGCACTTTCCAAACGCATGACCACTTCCATCTAGAAGGACAAGGGTACAAATACATGGGAATACCATCACCTTCAAGGTCTCCTCCCAGCCACTCACCATCCTGACTTAAAAATATATTGCTGTTCCCTCACTGTTGCTGGTCAAAATCCTGGAATTCCCTCCCTAATGGCATTATGAGTCAGCCCATAGCACATGGACAGCATTGGTTCAAGAAGGCAGCTCAGTCATCTTGTCTGAAAAACTAGGGTTGTGAAGGGTTGTTTTCTGAACAAGGGTCTAGGCCTGAAACGTCAGTCTTCCTGCTCCTCTGATGCTGCTTGGCTTGCAGTGTTCATCCAGCTCCACATCTTGTTATCTCGTTGTGCAATAAATGCTGTTCAGCCAGCGACTCCCGCATCTAACAAAAAATAATGTTTAAAAGATCAAACATCTGCAGATAAAAGGTGCAACAAAGAAAAAGATACAAGGAGGGTAATGGAGTGACTGTAAAATGTGAGGCTGGATGAACACAGCAGGCCAAGCAGCATCTCAGGAGCACAAAAGCTGACGTTTCGGGCCTAGACCCTTCATCAGAGAGGGTGATGAAGGGTCTAGGCCCGAAGCGTCAGCTTTTGTGCTCCTGAGATGCTGCTTGGCCTGCTGTGTTCATCCAGCCTCACATTTTATTATCTTGGAATTCTCCAGCATCTGCAGTTCCCATTATCTCTAATGGAGTGACTGTATTCGGTATCAGGAGCCCAGAAAACTCAATAAACAATTCAAGAAGTGACATACAAAGAACTGAATTCATTGTATTATTCTGCGTGGATGTGAGTCTTGTATCCACCGAAAAAGACTAACTTGCTAAATAGCTTTGAGATTTGGATTTGGTGGATTGTGTAAAGGATGGGTTAGGCAATAAAAATAACAAGTGATGAAGTACTGTGGAGTGTGAACGATCAAATAAACTTGCCTACTGTAATTAGAAACGAGTCAGTGTCAGGCACATCTTAAAATAAAGAAAATATCAGTGCTGCATGGCTTGAAAATTGAATGAAGTTATCAAATGAAAAGACTGGCAGAGGGGAGAGAGAGCGAGAGAGAGAGAGAGAGAGAGAGAGAAGACTGCTGTAATTCAAGGACTTTCCTTTGTACAGAACACAAATGATAATGAGAATGTTAAAATCACAGTACCTTATTAGCATTTTAATTGCCTTGCTGGTCTGCGAAAATACTTTTAATGGTTTATTCATCTGCATTCAGGCAGCACACTGGCTCAGTGATAATGGGAACTGCAGATGCTGGAGAACCCAAGATAATAAAATGTGAGATAATGGGAACTGCAGATGCTGGAGATTCCAAGATAATAAAATGTGAGGCTGGATGAACACAGCAGGCCCAGCAGCATCTCAGGAGCACAAAAGCTGATGTTTCAGGCCTAGACCCTTCATCAGAGAGGGGGATGGGGTGAGGGTTCTGGAATAAATAGGGAGAGAGGGGGAGGCGGACCGAAGATGGAGAGAAAAGAAGATAGGTGGAGAGTCCTACCTACTAACCTCATCCCACCTCCTTGAACTGTCTGTCTTCCCTGGACTGACCTATCCCCTCCCTACCTCCCCACCTCTCCTCTCCACCTTCTTCTTTTCGCTCCATCTTTGGTTTGCCTCCCCCTCTCTCCCTATTTATTCCAGAACATCACCCCATCCCCCTCTCTGATGAAGGGTCTAGGCCCGAAACGTCAGCTTTTGTGCTCCTGAGATGCTGCTGGACCTGCTGTGTTCATCCAGCCTCACATTTTATTACACTGGCTCATTGGTTAGCACTGCTGCCTCATAGTGCCAGTGACCTGGGTTTGATCCCAGCCTTGGGTGACTGTGCCGAGTTAGCACATTCTCTCTGTGTCTGTGTGGATTTCCTCCCATAGTCCAAAGATGTACAGGTTAGGCGAATTGGCCATGCTGAATTGCCCATAGAGTTCAATGATGTGTAGGCTAGGTGGATTAGCCACGGGAAATGCAGGGTTACGGGGATAGGGTAGGTAACTGAGTTTGGACAGGATGCTCTTCAGAGGGTTGGTGTGAATTTGATTGGCCAAATAGCTTGCTTTGAAATTTTGGGATTCAATTATTCTATCCCAGATCCCTTCAATCTTCGACAGCATTTGGTTTCCTATTTTTTAAGGTGTAGGTGATATATCTATTTTCTCTAAAGCATATAACCTCATATTTATTCGTGTCAAAGTTCAAATCACTTAAATTCCCAACACACAAGCTCTTGAATCTTATCCTATGTTATGTTTATTGTTCCACAATGTTTCTAATAACCCTGAGAGTGGTATCTTTTCGAAATTTTGATGTTGAGTTACTTGTACCTAAATTCAAAGTAATCATATAAATTATGAATGACAATGGCCCCAGCATTGATTATTATAGAAACACTTTCTACTTTAAATGCCTCTGATTTAAATACCCACTCTTTACTGCTGCTCATTGTTTCTATTTTTCAGGCAATTTTCCATATATTCAGAAAATTTTCTTCTTCTCATCCTAATCATTGTCTCGAGCCTACTGTGGTGCTTTATCAACAATAGTTAAAATAATAAGATTAACTTCAAATCTTTGTTAGCCCAATGGTGTGTGTGGGGTGGTGGGGTTAAAACCAGGCTCACCCCACATATTGACTTGAGGCCCACCCCAAAAAAAACCCTCGTTCTTTCTCCAGGTTATCATTCAAGTTATGTGTCTCGACACTGAGTGGGGGTGGGATTAGATTGGGTGGAATCATCAGAAAAGTAACACACCAATGTTTATTGCTTAAGCTTAAATGTGAAAAGTGGCAGGCTGATGTTGTACTAAAGAGCTTCTGCTTCCCATAATATGCTTACATGGTGTGCCACTAACTGGGAGAGAGTTCAAAATTAGTGGATGGGAAATTGTTGTGTTGTCGTCAAGGGATGAAAATTTAGTACAAATGATATATCTTCTTGGTTTTACAGCCTAGATTTAACCCATTCAAATGTAATACGCGGGAAACTTGAAAGCTTCTTAAGCTTAGGTTATGTTGACACATTCAAAATATCCTTAGCAACTGGTTTCCTGGAGAATGCAGTTTTCACAAGTCCTGCAAACTCAATGTATGATTGATGCACAATTAGCTCTCCAATGGTTCAATCAATTTATTTATATAGAACAAGAAGTTTTGTTGGTTTGATGCTGGATTGTGCTAACCTAGCTGTGGTGTGGGAAGAGAAGGTCCCACAGGTTTGCTGTCACCTACAGATTTTGAAATGGTACCCTATATACATCATCTGCATCATCAATATATGTGAAGAAGCACAGAGATACTAACTTTGACCCTTAGGAAACTCCAATATAAACCTTCATCCTGGGTGAAAAGCAACCAGTACCCACAGTTTCCCGTCACTGACCTGATTTCACATCCAAGTTGCTAAGTAACTTTGTTCATTAATCAGTTATGTGGCACCTTATCAAAAGCTATTTGACATTCCATGCCCACCATCTAAACAGTAATACCCACAGCAATGATCTCTCTTACCTCAGCAAACAAACTTGAAAATTAATTAACCATGACTTTTCCTTCAAAAATCTGTTCTGTTTTTAATTAACCCAGATTTGTCAAGTGACTATTAATTTTTGTTTCAAAACAATCTTTTTTAGAAATGTTTCTATCAATAAGATTAAACTGAACAGCCTATAGTTACTGTACTAACTTTATTCCTTTTTTTTGAAAAAGAGTATTATGTTTGCAGTTCTCTATTCATTTGGTACCATATTTGAAATATTGGGAAATGGTGGCCTTTGCCTTTACAATTTCTGTTTTCCCTGCTGTCAGTATCCTTGGATATCTCTCATCCAGTCCTGATGCTTCATTTATTTTAAGCACTGTCCATTCTTATCAATTTTAAACACTCCTATTTCACATTAACCTGCATAGCATCTTCTTTCTTTGCAAAGATAGCCAGAACTTATTCATTTAAGGTGAAAGGAAAGGTGCCACAGTCCCAGAGGACTACTTTTTCACTAAAGAGAGGTTACTGGTGGTAGTTCAACATAAGGGTCACCTCACCCCTGGTGAGGGAGAGGTTGAGAAGGAGAGTCCTTCATGGTAACTTCAGTGGCTGCAGGAATTGAACCTAGGCTGTCGGCATCACTGCATCACAAACAAGCCATCCAACCAACTGAACTAACTAACCCTCAAAATTATTCTTTTAATACCCAGTCAAGCCATCTGCATCCATGTGTAAACTCCTTTTGTCTTATGTTGATGGGTTCCACTTCTGCTTCTACCATCTTTTGATGTCTATAGAAGAATTTTGTTTTCTCTTCTATGTTAGCTGCCTATCCATTCCCATGCTCTCCCTTTGCTTCTCTTATTTGCCCTTTCAATTCCCCTTAAAGCTTCAATATTTGGCATTGTTCTCTGTTATATGATCCACTTGACATCTGTCTTACGTCCTACTTTTCTTCTATATTTTATTATGTATGTCTTTTGTCATCCATGGAGCTGTGTGTTTGTTTGCCCTACTTTTTTCCTTTTGTTCCAATCTATCGTGATGGTGGCTAAACTATTTTTTTCCTTTCAAGACAGTCCATTTTTCAGTTGCATTTTTGCCTGTTAATCCTCGTTTCCAACTTATTAGGGTGGCATTTGTTATCCTGTGTAATTGACGTTTTTGCAGTTAATTATTCTTCCTCTAGATTTTTCCTTACCCATTTCCATATCCAACCTAAACCTTATGATATAATCATCACTGTAGCCTAAACATTCCCTCCAGACATCCTTGGTCTGTCTCAATCCCAAGAACCAGGTTATTTCAGAGAGGTATGAGAAGTTGAGAGTGCCTGTGAAATTCACTTCATCTTGGAGTTAAACGTTTCAACAGAGAATCAAATGGAAAAAGTGTTGGTGAAGGGCAAGTGAAGTGAAGTAAATAAAACTGAAAGAAATTGTCACAGCCGTAATGTTAAATAAACATTTACAGTGAAATCTATAAACATCACCAGTAAGGTTATTCACAAAGTAATTACTTCATGTATACTATAGATGGCCTCTGAGTAATGAAAGCAATTTAACATAAACTTTAAAGATCTGCAATGCATCAGGACATGAAATATACTTGCAATGAATATAGTGTTATTCAGTTGATCTAATTTATTTTCTTTAGTTCTGTGAGTGGAAATGATCTTAAAAACATTGATTGAACAACACACTATCTATATTAAATCCATTTCATCTCTTTCAGATTCACCAAACACAAGAGCAACAAAATGCATTTTTAGTTCCATTATATGGAAGAGAAACATTCCAAGATACTTCACAGGAGTGGAAGCAAAATCAATGGAGAAGCAAGGGAGAATTCAGAATTGTTGCCCATTTCCAAAGAGGTTGCTTCTAGGCGTGACCGATACCTGTTTGCAAGCAACTGGCATCCAACTAAGCAAATTAAAGTGCCAGTCGTTGGCATGCTGCTTGGCCATGGAGTGTCAGAAGTATATTCTGCCAAAGAAGTCGGCATCAACCAATTAATTGTAAGCGGCTAAAGACTTTCCTGTGGAGGTGGTTCCCTTCATTTTAATGAGCTGGCAGCTTAGGTTAAATTTTATTTCACTAAATGTTCAGTTCTTCAGATGGTACTATTTTGAGGCATCAAATTCCCACCCTCATTCTTCACTGATGGTCAGCTTGAAAGTAGCCATGTGGGAAGACACCTCTGGGAAGACCATTTGATTGGTCTCATTCTCAGAGAGTGTGGGCTTGTGACACCACTTCATCCCCACTTCAGAGTCCCAAAGACTGAGAGAAAATCCAGCTTTTGCTGTGATATAGGATGTAGGCAGTAACGTTTTGGACTAGCTGAGGTTTATGTAAGATAGAATTTGGGAGAACGGTTCAGGTACTCCCTGAATTGAATATTGAAAAGTCATTGATGGGATTTCAATGACAGATCTGTGGTAGTAAGGAATAAACAGTGGTTACATTTTTGATTGAAATTTATGATTGATTGATATATTATTGTCACATGTACCGAAATACAATTAAAAGTATTATTTTGCATGTTGTACAGGCAGATCGCACCACACAAAATGCATCAGGGTAGCAGAACAGAGTGCAGAATACAGTGTTTCAGCAGCAGAGAAGGTACAGAGAGAGAGATATTAGAATGAACATGTGAAAGGTCCATTATGGGAGGTGTTAGTGGAGACACAGGCTGAGGAAAAACAGATTTCAAGCAGGCGAGACTAAAACTGGTGTTCAATCTTCCCAAAATTTAGCAGGAGGAAATCATAGTTTATACAGGATTAGATTTTAGATCAAGCAGTCTGACAGCAGAGAGGCAATGAGAGGCTGAGTAAGGTAGTGGAGAAGTAGATCTGCGTGCCATCTACTTACGACCGATCTGTGTCAAAAGACGCTCTGTAACTGAGGAAGAGTCATGAACCAGGAATGAATAAGTGAAACAAAATGAGGATTGTTAAATGGAATTGAGAAAAAATACTTAAGGAAGATGGTGCATTTGATTTTGTTGAAAATCTCAGCAGAAGTGAGAAGCCAGCTGAATGAAAATTTGCCGTTATTAGTCAGAGAATATTGTTCACGATTCTGATTAAGACAGTTTTGTCAATTTGAAAGAGCAGGAAATTATGTCATTCTATATCAGTTTACCCTATATTACTTTTGAAGACTATATAAGGTCCAGCCTTCTGCAAGAGAGTTTAAATGTTACGAATGACCTGATGTTGCCTAAAACTCTGTCATAGTCAGTTGGGGAACTCAGTTGTCAATGAGATGAAAATTACTTGTTGGTGCCTGTGAGTCTGTAACAGTGAGGTTTGAACAATATAAGATATAAATAATGTACAAAAAGAAACAAAATTGTGATAATAGCATTATAGCAATTCAAGGTCAAATAAACTTGTACATAGATTTATGCAAAATGTACAGAACATCCAGGAAAAGGAATTTATTAAGTTAGAGATTTTATATGTGCATTATTTGCAATCAGCTGGAACAAGTAGAACTGTCAATTTTAAAAGGGAGAGAATGGTTGCTGTGTTCAGTGATTCTGAATAAAATGCAAACTAGGCTAAATTAGAGGTTATTGATACAGTATTAACACCCAAAGTCCACTCACTCAACACACCATCTGTTGCCATCCAATTATTCCCGCTAAAAGGTTATAATGACTCCACAGAGACAATGGAAGGCATCAAGTCTGTTGATTAGAACTGAACCATAATGCAACATTTACTCTAAGATAGAGTGATGCTATTTGTCATTGGTCTGTCGCAAAGATACAAAAATTCAGGACTTGGGAAATGGCTGATACTGCACAAGTGAAAACCAACTATCAATCCAACATTAGCTTGTCACCATTCTACAGTAGACAGGGAGTCTGTTTCTTTTCTTGTGCAGTGGTAAGCATCGACAAACCAATCAGATTTGTTTTTTCACAGGAAGTGAAAGATAAAATAAGCAAATTTTATGTCTCCAAAACAAAGTACTACTTTTAGGAATGATATATACTGGAAAATTCACTTTAAAAATCTGAAGAATTTGTTTTTGATCTGCTGATCACCTTGATCCCCCCCCACATCAACTTTTATATTAATTGTTATGCATTAGAATCACCCAAAGACAGAATCTCCGGTCATAAAAATGAAAAAGTCTGTCATTTTACACAGATCAATCATTTAATTTTAATTCAGTTGTTTTAAGTCTCTGTAAAATATCTTATGTAGAAATGTATTACAAGTGTATTAAATGTTTATGTGTAAACTTGACTTATTGGCAGTGCTACTCTATCCTGTAGAAAGATTGGCAATATAAGGGAACAGAAAGCTTAAGCTATGTGCATTTTGAATTGCCTTGGTAGCACTAATTAAACACTTACACCATGCCTGCGGCTAAAATTATTTGGGTCTGTGGAACTTTGTGTACAAGAGGCTGGAGAAATTATTGAAAGCAATGGAAAAGGAGACAGTTTTTGTTTAAAAGTTAGACAGACAGTAAGTTGATGCTCAATTACATTGTACTGTTTAGACTGTTTTAAAGTTGAAAATATTTGTTGAATACACTGCAGTTATAAACTTGCCAGACATGACATTAATGCTTTGTCAAGATCTTAACAATGCACTTTGCATTCATAGCAGAGGAGCATATGGCTTATTAGGAGTTTGTCAGCATTTTCCTCAAATATACAAGATATAATATTGGAAAATACCAGTGGACCACTTTTACCATGGCATTAAAATAGCTTGCAAAATGAATTCCTTCAATCAAGCAAAATTTCAGGTGCATCTACAGTGATTGTGTATTTCCAATTACTAATACATTTGCACCAAGCAGAATACTGAAGGCGCTGCACATTTCTAGAGATTCTGAATTTACTTTGACGGTTAATGGAAAGAAGATTCTGAGGAGGGTTGTTCTTTTTGGGAACTTAATGCACTCTTCCTAGAAGATAGCTGTACCTGACAGGAAGTGACAACGAAACTTAAATGATTATATAATGGTCTCAAGTTATATGACAAGTTCTTTACAGGAAACAGATGTCTAGCTGACTTCATGTTAAATTGGAGGCCCTGCAACTGTTTTTCATGGCCATTTATATGTACAAAGTTTACAGTAAAATAGATGGCTTGACATTGGGTTTGGACATTCTAGCTCTTGCAGTTTTTACATTAATGCAGATGTTTTGAAAATGCTTCCAAAACCGTCAACCAAACAAACATTTGACTATGATAACAAAACAAAATTAGCTTCTCGAAATAGGCAGCATCTGTGAAGAGAAACAAATCTAATATTCTAATTTGTTAAACTTTTATCAGAACATGTTTCATCAAAAGTCATCATTGATCTGAAGCATTAACTCTGTTTCTCCTCACAGTTGCTGCTTGGCCTGCTGAATATTTCCAACACTTTTTGTTTTTATTTCAAATTTCTAGCGTCTGCAGTATTTTGCTTTTATCTACTTTATCTTTGTGTTTGGCCAAGCAAAAGCTATTTCTATCCATTTCTTAAAAAGCATTTCTGAACATTTTATTTCATAAAAATGACAAAAATTTTACAAAGTTAACAGACTCCTTCAGTCTAAAGTCAAAGATAAAAACTCTCAGTCTTTCATACAGCTCCATCACTAAGCTCAATCCCATCCAAACAAGTTGAAAATGGTCTCCCCCTCCCCCTTTTCTGATGAAGGGTCTAGGTCTGAAACGTCTGCTTTTCTGCTCCTAAGATGCTGCTTGGCCTTCTGTGTTCATCCAGCACCACACTTTGTTATCTCAGATCCTCCAGCATTTGCATTTCTCATTATCTCTGAAAATGGAAGCAGATTTTATTGAGGGGAATATCTAAGTTTTATAAAGAAAAATATTCTCCCTCATCCCTCTTGCACCTCTCCAGGTGTTAATTTTCTGTGTTTCCATGAAATGAAATCTGTCTTAAATTGTGATACAATAGTGGGAGCCATTTTATGTGAGCCCCAGTGTCCCTTTGTTACATTGAAAAGTCCGTTATCACCTAAAACCACCTAATTTTAAAAGTCGGAAATGTGAATCCAGCTGATGAAATTTAAAATTAATATCTAATATAATAAAACTTCATGACACAGCCACTGAATAGGTTGCTCATGTGGACTTTTCATTGAGAAGACAATCAGTCATCCAGGGACAAATCTGAAAGTGCAATTTTTATCCACATAATTACCAACATAAATGTAACTGTTACCAATTTCCTGCTGGAATTCTGTTTTTGTGTCATAACTCAAAGGTAACTATTTTTCACATTGATATTTGCTGCTGCTAAATACTCCATGGAATTAAATCACTTTACTACCAAATAATATTTCATCATTAGTGATTTCTAGCAAGTGGAGATTGAAAGTATCCCAAACATCTCATTTGAGTCATACATAATAATAGATTCAGACTATATGCAATCCATACATGTAACCCGGCTTCAATTTCAAGGCTTGATCTCAGACAAACTATGTAACTCAAACACCTCAAAGATGGACCACAAACCATTTTGATCGTGTTTTTCACTATATTTAGATGTCACACTTTCATTGCTTTAGCGAGATTCAATCTGACAGTGGGCAGATAAATTGAAGATTTACTTTCAAATTTAATAACAATTTAGTGGAATGCAATTGTCATCTAATAACATGACTTCTTATAGTGGAAAGAAGAAAAATATAAGAATTATATTTATGTAATGCCTTTCACAATTTCAGTACATTTCAAAGACTTAACAACCACTGAGGTACCATTGTAATTGAAGAAGTATAGCAGCCAATTTGTGCATATCAAGCTCCTCCAGAAAACAATGTTGCTGAAAAGTTAGCTGATACTCTGTGCTAAAGAGCAGAGAGATAATGACAGCATAAATTTTTTTTCAGTGTCTTTAAGGGTTAAATATTCTCTCAGGTACTGGGGATACTTTCTCTTGTTTGAAACAGTGCCTTTCGACCTTTTACATCCACCTGAGGGAGCAGCAAGGGCTTCAATTTAAAATGTCATTAAAAATTTTGAATCAGCACTTTTGTATTTTTCTGTCTATCTTGCTTCTGTTTGACTGCTTTTCACTTTTTGTGAGCTGTAAAATCACATACGGTTTAACAGACCGTGTGATGGAACAACAAATAAAACAGTATCTGCAATAGTTGTCTCCAGCACCTGTGTAAATGCTTAGCAATTACAAAAGGTTTAAAATATTGTGTGCATAATCTTGCTATTTCCTGAGCACTTTTGGAATGATAATGTAACATTGGAAATACCGGACATGTGAATTTGCTGAGCAAGCCAGATACTTGAGAGTGCAAACTTCTAACATTAAAGTATGAACAGGTGAAGCATTGAAATCTGGAAGCATTAGGCTCTCATAGACTTGATGAGAACTTGATGTGTGAGTTAATATCTTGGATGGCATTCATCTGTCATAAGTGAAAATGAAAGAAACTCATCTCTAAGAAATCTCACCTAGATTCCCTTGTCTGAGACAAACAGGCTGAGCAAGTTAACAGGTAGAGTGACTCTGAACTGGTGATTTTCATGGTTATGACATTACTGCACTAATGTATTACATTAATTTTCACTTCTCCTCTGGGTACAGGAGGGGTACCAGGCAACTGGAGATCTGCTAATGTGGTACTATTATTCAAGAATGTTGTAGGGATATCAGTGGTAGGTAAACTATTGGAAAAAATTCCGAGTGTCAGAATTAATTTTCACTTGAAGAGGCAAGGATTAATCAAGAACAGTCAGCATGGCTTTGCAAGTGGAAGATCATGCGTAACCAATTTGACTGAATTTTTTGAGGAGGTGACTGGATGGAAGGATGAAGGTTGTGCAGTTGATTTAGTTTACATGGAGTTCAGCAAAGTAAGATAGTGCATGGCAGACTGAGTAAGAAGCTAAGAGCCCATTGAATCCAAGGAAATTTGGCAAAATGGATCTAAAATTGACTTTATGACAGGAAGCGGAGAGTGTTGGTTGAAGAGTGTTCTTGTGACCGGAAACCTGTGTCCATATGGCATACTACAGGGTTCATTGCTGGGTCCTTTGCTGTTTGTTGTGTACATTAATGACCCAGACATGAATGTCGGACGTATCACCAGTAAATTTGCAGATATCATGAATATTGGTGGTAAGGTAAATAGTGAGGAGGAAAGCCTTAGACTACAATGCCATATGAACAGGCTTGTAAGATGGGAAGAACAGTGGCAGAAGAAATTTAATCTTGAAAAATGTGATGTGACACATACTGGGAGCACTAACAAGGCAAGGGAGTACATAATGAATGATAAGAGGCTGACAAGTACTGAGGATGTGCATGTCCATAGCTCCTTGAAGGCAATAGGACAGGTAGATAAGGTGCTCAAGAATGCATACTGGATATTTGCCTTGAATACAAGAGCAAGGAGGTTATGATGGATCTGCATATCACATCAGTTAGGCAATAGCTGGTGTACTGTGTGCTGTTCTGGTTGCCATACTATTGGAAGGATGTGATTGCACTGGAGGGGGTGCATAGGAGATTCAGCAGAATGTTGCCTGAACAATACAGCTATGAAAGCAGATTAGATAGCAGGCTGTGTGAACAAAGAAGGCTGTGAGGAGATTTTACTGAGGAACACAAAGTTCTGAGGCGCAAGGTTGTGGTAGTTATGGAGAATCATTTCCTCGAGTAGAGGGGTTAATGACCGGGGGCACAGTTTTAAAGGAAGGAGGCAGAGGTTTAGAGGGATTTTGTGGAAACATTTTTTCATTTTACATATTGGGTTGAGGCCATCTGAAACTCATTGCCTAAAAAATGATATCGGTGGGAACCCTAAAGACATTTAAGAAGTATTTAGATGAACATTTGAAACGCCATAGGCTATACCAAGGTTATACCATGTGCTGGAAAATGGGATGAGAGTAGATGGATTTTTCCATGACTGGTATGGACTTGATGGACTGAAGAGTCTGTTTTAGTGCTGCAAAAATTCTATGTCTCTAATATGTCTACCAATCTTGTTGGCAAGGTTCGTATAGATCAGTTATGGCTTTCCAGCTAAGTTACTGGCACCAGAGGCACTGCGTTTTTATCTGCACCAGCTATCTCAGGAATGATGCAACCAAAGAGTATGGTGCCAGTAGGACCTGACCACTTAACTACACAAATCATCAACGCTATTCTTCTCGGTCTTGTTGTCCTACTGAATCGAATCTACATGTTACACAACTTCCTGCATTGTCTAGGCTGACCTTTTAGAAACTTATACTGTTGAACTTGGTATGTTTTTAACAATAAACTAGAGACTTGAAACTAGAAGAAATTAGAAATGGCCATAATTAATATTTGCAAACATTTTGGACAATTGTGAGTAGGACACCATTTATCATATTTCAGGGACTAAGAATCATTTGTTTTAACTCATATGAACCTTGGTTGTGCAGGTATCTGCATGCATCTTCCTCACTAATGGTGATTAACAGCTTAGTGAGATTAACTGCTGCATCACACGGAACAGGAAAGACTATCTTCCTGTCAGCTCACACACAGGAATCAATGCCATATTCTGTAAAGATTGATAGAACTTGAATCAATCTTTATGTATTTTTATAAGCAATTATTTGTGGAAGTAGACATTACAGGCGTACAGTGAGAGGCACCAAGGAAGGGGGCTTTAGTAGTCATGTCAATCCTCGATGAACAAAAAAGTGTTTTTGTTAAAAAGAGAACTCATGGTAAGAGGGGTCTCAGCTGAAAAAATATGATATGGGTTAGCTTTTATTTTTTGCATGAAGAAACAGGTAACATTTATCATTACCAGAACTATCTATTTCCTCATTTCTAACAATAATGAACTCTGCTCCCTCTCAGCTTATCTACTGGTGAAGGCCTCATCCATGCCTTTGTTATCTTTGGATTTGTCTATTCTACTTATCTCCTATGTTCCACCCTCGGTAAACTCAAATTCAAATCTTTGGTACTCGTATTCTAGTTAAGAAACAGCTGATTTAAAAATTCTCTTCATCCAGATCATCCTATTTCCCATGCTTCACTATTGGTGAGCATTCCTTCAGCTGTTGGGGCCCCTAAACTTCCCATAAAGGAATTCCTTTGCTAAATCTTCCCAGCGCTCTGCTTCAATTTCTTCCTGAGAAGTTGCTTCTCAAACCTACTTCTTCGATCAAGCTTTTGATTAACTTCTCTAATATCTCCTTATATAGCTTGGTGTGATAAATTATTTTGTATTGCCCGTATGAAACATCTTATGATATTTTATGATGTCAAATGTTCTTGTTAAAAAGCGCTCTTGAATTTCCACATTCGTTACCCTCACATTCATTTCCAGGTTTTAATAATTAGCTCATTTACCTTGGCTTATTGCTCGCAAATGCATTTCTTCAACAAGTAGTTTTTGAGTTACCATTATCTAATGCAACCTCTTTCACCCTAGACTCCACAGCTTGATTATGATATAAGTAATGTTTTAAAGCAGCATATCAGGGATAACTACAATTAAAAATGACGTGTTCATCATTGTTTTGACAGCTCTGTCATTCTATTAAGAGTGAAGGAGAGCAGCTTAGTGATTTTATAATGGTAGGAAGCTGCTCACGGCAGATCAGTTCTCAGCTTGCTGAACTGTTGTTTGAACTCAGACAAATTTAAGCTTGAAAATCCTATGTAAACACAGCAAGAATATTTCAGGTAATACTGAATGTTTATTATTTCTGGTAATTGCTACTCTTTTAGTATGTCTCTTTTTGTTGGGAATAATATTTGAAAGAAAAATCAAAGCCCCTGGGCAGACATAACCAATTGACAGAGATAATGGGAACTGCAGATGCTGGAGAACCCAAGATAATGAAGTGTGAAGCTGGATGAACACAGCAGGCCAAGCAGCATGTCAACCAATTGACAGTTGCTGAAATAAACTCAAAACTCTTAGGGAATGGTCTCTACTCGGTTATATACATGCCTTTTAAGGTTGCATGATTCTTACTATGCATCAGGGTGAAAGGCTGGCACGAGTGCCCTGATTAGGTATGAAAATGTAGTCAGTGTCTTATTGTTTCATTGGATTCGTCTTTCCTGCAGTTGTGTCTTTCAAGTCCTTTGCATTTACTCAAGGCCACACACTGAATAGTTGACAGCTGCTGATTTTATAGTTGAATATATAAATTCATCACATCCCTATGGCAATACTGTAAGGTAGAAACCACTCAACCGGACTGAATTTGATCACACCACTACATATTTAAGTTAGAGATGTTGTTTTGTCATTTGTAATTTATTTGGACAGTATGACACAGCTGGCTTGAGTCTAGCAAATAAATAGTACACTACTGGTAATAATAGCATTTACATTGCATCTTATCAGAATGTTTCAAAGTGCTTCACATGCTATAAATCACTCTCGAAGTGCAGTGATTATTGCCTTGTAGATGAACACAGCAGATATTCTGCAGCAATAGCGCTTCAGATATGGCAATGAAAAGAAGTGACATTAGTATAGCACAAGTGCCAGAGAATGACCATCTCCAACAAGCAAGAATCCAAGCATTGCCCCATGGCATTCAATGGCTTACTGCTGCTGAATATTAGAAGGCTGATCAGCCTTACTCAACTGAGATCAAAACTAATGGGTCACTAAGTCTCCTATGTGGCTCTGTGAGAGTTGCTGTATACTGATAATACCACACTAATATTCCATACCAGCAGCAACAAATGGACTGAATCTCTCAAATCTATAAATGATTTGACCATCAGCAACAATAAGACAAATGTCATGGTCCATGATGATGCCATACTGTCAGTGACCAAAGTTAATAACTGAAGGCACTTGTTAGATTCACATATTGGCTCCACAATCACCAATAATCTTTCACTTGATGCTGTATTCAAAATACACATTGCAAAAGCTGCAGCTGTTATATCCAAGCTGAGTAAGGGAGTGAGGAACAACATCAACTTGATGTAGGCCATCAAGCTGTGAGGCTACAAACCTTGCATCTCCAACATAATCTTCTATAGTGATGAAACCTGGACAACATATGGTAGGTAGGAGAAAAGGCTGAACAATTTTCATCTTCATTGTCTCAGACAAACCCTTGGCATCTTTTGGCAGGAGAAAATCACCAACTTAAAGAATCTGAAGTATGTTAACTTTTCCCACATATTCTGCTCCATTAAAGTTGTGATTGTTGAAGTTCAGTCACCTCAGTTCCAGGATATCTCTGCAGGAGTTCCTTAGGGTAGTTCCCTAAGCACAACCATTTTCAGATACTTTATTAATGACCTTCCCTCCAACTTAATGTCAAAAGTGCAGATGTTTACTGGTGATTACTCAATGTCTAGCTCTATCTGCAACTCCTTAGATACTGAAGCAGTCCATGTCCAAATGCATCAAGACAGGGATAATATACAGGCTTAGGCTCGCAAGTAGCTCGTGATATTTGCACTGCAGAAGTGCCAGGCAATAACACCCTCCAACAAGAGGGAATCTAAAATCTCCCCTTGACATTAAATGCCATTACTATCACTGAATGTCCTCCCCACCTCGACCACTATCAACATCCTGTTGGTTTCCATTAACCGGGAACTGAGCTGGGCCACGCATATAAAAACTATGGCTGGAAGAACAGGAAACCTGCAGTGAATCACACACCTCCTGTACTCCCAAAGCCATTCACCATCTACAGGGCACAAATCAGGAGTTTGACGGAGTACGCCCTACATGCCTGGATGAATTCAGTTCCGATAACACTCAAGAATTTTGTCACAATCCAGGTCAAAACACTTGCTTATTTGGCACGACATCCACAAATATTCACTCCCTCCAACATCTACATAGAGTATCAACTGTGTGTACCTCAACAAAATGCAACGTGTAATTAATCAAATCTCTTTATACAGCACCTTCAAAAACCACATCCATTACAAAGATGGACAGGAGAAGAAGTTACTTGGAACATCACCGTCTGCAAGTTCCTCTCCAAACCATGCAATATCTTGGAAATATAGTACTATTCCTTCAGTGATGCTGGGTCAAAACCTGGAAATCTGTCACTAATAACTTGTCACATTTGGAGCTTGCCCGGTCCCCTATTTTGGGTAGAGGGCCTGTAAGCATGGCAAGTGACTGAGTGTTCTAATCAAAGTTCCAAGTCAGTGATTTTTTTTCACCCCAGAAATACATTTTTAGATCTGGATACAATGCTAACTCTTATTCTTGTTCCCAAGCTGGATATTCAACCCTATGACCAATTTCATTATCTTATGTGTCAAGAGCTACATGCCTCCCCATGAGCTCCGTGCTTTTCACAAAGGTGAAGTAGACAAGCACAGTTCCTTCAACAAGTAACCTGCCTCTTAGGGGCTTTGTGTGCAATTGGCTGAATGAATAAAGTAAATGTTAATAATTGAGGAATAAACAATAGGTAGCATTCGACAGCTGAAGTAAAAGCTACATTGTTATAACTCTGCTAAGATAGGGGAGAAGTGCATTGAAGTTGCATGGAAAAGTAATTAGTGCAATGGAAGATAGATTACTATATGGTGAGAAGCCAAGTTAAGCATTGCTAACCAGAACGCATTGTGAAAAAACGGGTTTCGGTAGCTATTAAAGTAAAGGATGCCAAGACTCTGACAATTTTCAATTTATTATGGGACCTACAAATCCAGTATTGGAGTGTCAGTAAAGACTACATGTACTCTGTCTCAACATTATCCTTCAATTCTCTGAAGCATGCTCCTGGCCGTGAAACTACAACAATGTGTATTCCCAAGTTTCACATTAACAACATGAGTAAGCCTTAATATTGTGCTCTGAAAATCAGATCTGGTCTCAAATCAGCTTCCATTATGTGGCAGCAATAGCTAATTTCTTGCAAGCTCAGGAATCTTGGCATGAAGCTAAGGGTAGTGGTTTTTCTCCCGTTTGTTGAATATCTGATTGCAGGCGTACCTCAAGCTGATTTCAATTCCATATCGTGAGACAATGAATCCATCACAACAACAAGCTGCACCATTACACTGTACTTCAGTGCTACAACAAATTCCACTTTTATACTATTAATTTTCAAGACTAAAGCTAACCAAAGTTGCTGCAATCTATTCAATGAATTTCTAGATGGAAAACAAAATGGGCAAATCTGCTGGAGTTGCACAACTTTCCTTCTGTATTTTAAGTGGAAACTGTGTAGAGCCCCAGAAAAAAAAGCACATATTTATATTTTCTAATCAGTCTGTTCAGCTCAGTTATTATGGACCTGTGAAGCAGGTGGGACTTGAAGCCAAGCCTCCTCGTTCAGGGGTAGGGACACTTTTGCATGCAATCCTTATAACATGTACTTATATAATATCTTTCATGATTTTGAAACATCCAAAGTGCTTCACAGCCTAAAAAATATTTCCAAAGTGTAGTCATTGTTGTAATGCAGGCAATGTGATAGCCAGACTGTTTGTATAGATCAGACAGAACAAAATGATAATGACCAGATACCTTCTTATGATGTTGATTGAGGGATAAGTATTTGCCAGGACACTGTGGTTGATGATAATTGCCTGGTATGTGTGTAGTGCAAATTTTATTTGCAACTTATCATCTCAAACTTGGGTGTTGTTCAAGTCTTGCTGCATATGGACACAGGCTGCTTCGGATCTGATGAATTGTGAATGGTGTTAAATGTTGCACAATTGTCAGCAAATGTCCATACTTATGACTTTGTGATAAAGAGGGAATTATTGATGATAAATATAGTTGGACCTAGGACACTGCCCTGACCTACTCAGTACTGATGTTCTGGGGTTTGACCTCCAACAACTGTGGCCATCTCCCTTTGTAGTAGGTATGAATCCAGACTCTCTTACACTCCCTTCAGACTTTCTTTCATTTTTACTTATTTTCCCTTACCACAATTAATTAAATCATTCTCTTTTCCAACCTCAACCATTAAAACATCACTCTTACACTTTATGTATTTCCAGTGTGAATGTAACTGTAAATTACTATGTCTTTTTTGGAGACTTTTTTCTTACGTAGAGGACCTTGCCCTCTGATATCTGATGGCTCACACTTTTGTATAAAGGAAACATTAATTTTCAGTATATGGGTGGTTTTTTGGGTATGTTTGGGGAGAATCTGACCTTTTGGGGACAATAGAAACTTAAAATTAATCATGTGCATCTACATTTTTGTATGTTTGGAGTTTGATTTCCTGTATAAATCATATGCAGACTTTTCATTCTGGTGTAATTTTTGCTTGTAACAGTTGTGAAAAATATTTATATTGAATTGACTGACTGTTATACACCCTGTACAAATGATCTTTCTAAAGGCTTTGGTGGGTTGTATAATGGGCAGACCATCCAATATCACCCATGTAATACTAATGCTAAAGTTATAATTACCTGCACTGAGTTAGATGTGCAACCTGTCTCAAGATCTAAATTGAATTTTGTATGTAGGATCTCTGATGCTGCTTTGTTCATCCAACTGTACACTTTGTTATCTCAGATTCTCCACCTTACCTTTGTAAGTAGGCGCATGTTTACTTAATACGTGTAAATGCTTACCTTGGTTATTTTATATATGTAATATATATATTTAAGTAATTTTTAACATTTTTGAAGTTCAGGACAAGCAAGAAGATTGTTGTTTTCAAATTTCTTCTGGAACTTAACCATGAACTTGTACGATGTTCTTTTTAATGCATCTGAAAGCCCTATACTGATAAGCAATGCGAGATTTATTTTTCTAGAAATGTTCAGCACATACAAGAAGTAACATAATGAAATGCAAAATGGCAGGTCTGCATTAAAGAAAAACAATCTTGGTTTATATAAGTCACTCAGAGATAGTAAGAATTGCCGATACCGGTGTCAGAGATAACACAGTGTGGAGCTGGAGGAGCACAACAGGCCAGGCAGCATCAGAGGAGCAGGAAAGGTGACATTCGGGTCAGGACCCTTCTTCAGAAAAACCCTCCTGAAGAAGGGTCCCAACCTGAGACATCAGCTTTCCTACTCCTCTGATGCTGCCTGGCCTTCTGTGCTCCTCCAGCTCCATTCTTAGTTATCTTTGGTTTATATAAAATGTTGCCATATCAGAAACCTAGGAATAGGAATAGGCCATTCAGTCTTAAGACTCCACCATTTAATGAGATCATGGCTGACCTGCGGCCTGACTCCATATTACTGTCTTTGGACGATATCCCATAAAATGTTTGCTTAATGAAAATTGACAACTGATCCAGCATCCACTGCCATTTGTGGAAGAGTGTTTCAATCCTCTGCCATGCTTTGTGTTTGGAAGTGCTTCCTAATGTCTCTCCTGAACAGTTTGGTGCTAATTCTCAAACCATGTCCTCTAGTTCTAAAATCCCCAACTAGTGGAAATAGTTTATATTTAGCTACCTGGTCTTTTCTCATTAATATCTTGAAGACTTCAATCAAATTATCCTTTAGCCTTCTAAATACGAGAGAAATCAGATGTAATTTGTATAATGGAATCAAAGCAGAAATTGGAGGAAAATGTCAGCATGTCTGGCAGCATCTGTGAAGGGAAAGACAGAGTTAACATTTCTGAGGAAGGGTCACCGGACCCGAAACGTTAACTCTGTTTCTTCCTTCACAGATGCTGCCAGACCTGCTGAGCTTTTCCAGCAATTTCTGTTTTGTTCCCCAATTTACAGCATCCGTCGTTCTTTCGTTTTTTATTTCATAATTTGTATAAACTCTCCTTGTAGCTTTTATCTCTTCTGCAACCTCCAAGCTATTATTTCAAAGTTAAATTACTTTGGTGAACACAGAGCAAATTTACACTCATCAAAGGCTTTTGAGCTATTTGAAACTTTGTACTTGAAATTATATCCCTGGTCATTTATTTTATATAATGTACATTTGGGGGCTGATGAAATATTTTATTTGTGTATAACGGGGGAAGATCATGAAAACAGGAACAACAGCTGAAGGGCTAAGAGATAGTAAGAACTGCCGATGCTGGAGTCAGAGATAACACAGTGTGGAGCTGGAGGAGCACAGCAGGCCATGCAACTTCAGATGCAAAGGAAAGATGCTGTTTAATTTCTGATTCTGAAGAAGGGTCCTGACCTGAAACATCAGCTTTCCTCTCCTCTGATGCTGCCTGGCCTGCTGTTCTCCTCCAGCTCAACACTCTAGCTAAAGGATTAATGTCTGGGCAGAAATCTTGTAAAGAATGCAATGTTATTCTAATAAGGAGTGAAATGTTTAGGATAAAATGTATTCAGTCTAGGATAGTTACATAAGTAGGATCTGTGTAATAATCTTAAGCACTGTTTGTTTTATTACCAGGTCTTTGGATCTTCATATAAGTTCAGGCCAGGCATCCAGGTTGCTTTTTAAGCAAGACTTATTAATGGACTATACAGAATGGTAAGGCTACAGAGCAATGTGCTCTGTGCAGTACAGGTCCTAAGCCTCTAGCAGGGCACTAGCACACAACTACTGAGGTCACAGTTTAATCACAACTTATCTCTGTGACTCAGCCACATATTCATTAAGCCCTATCTCTACCCCTGTTACAGAAATGCTTGGGAAAAACAGAAAAATTGGACCAATATCATGTGTCGTGATTGGAACCAGCTGGATCTGTTGACTATGAGATCCTGGATTGGTGTTAATAACCTAGAGATTTAGAATCTCCTCAATTCAAGGGACTGACTCTGAACCGGCTGGCCACAGCCAATGTACTGTGCACAAGGAAATAAAGGGTTTCTTGGTGATGGGATTTTGACCTCTGTGCAGTTATTTCATCATCTTTTCTTAAGAATTACATTGTTGGTCCTCCTTATAAAAACTTACTTGCCCAATTGACTGTCTGTTCATTTATTATCCCTAGGCCAACATGTTAAATGTAATCTCTATCTTGTGAAGGGTGTTCAAATCTGCCATCATTTTGTTTAGAAAGGCATATTTGGTGCATCTAGCCAACAAAATAAAGCATAGAAGTAACTAAAGCACAATGTGCTTTGTGTTACATCTACATTTTCAGGCCAACTTATTTGTCCTTTTTTTTCTTGATTGAATCAGTAATGCATTTAAAAGATATTCTTTATTCACAGCTCCTTTATCTCATTGAGAACGAAAGGTATACCAGTTCACTAAAAAGAAAGATAGAAAAAAACTGCTGAAGAACCATGTCAAATTTTTATGAACAAATTATGTGTGCCTGCTGGCTGCAAAACACAAGAATCTGCAATCAGCAACAGAGTGGATATGAAATTAATCTGTGTTTTCTGATGACACATTGGCCAAAGCATTTATTCCTGGATAAAAACCGTGTTATCTTAATTGCAGATTGTGCTTCGCTTTAACATTCAATCAAAGAACGATAATGGAAGTTCGTATTTTTATAGCCATTTCAATTTCCCAAGATATTTTGCAGAGAATTGAATCTATATTTTGAGTGAATGGCCAAAAGTTCCGTTGAAGATATTTGTTAAGGAGATCCCTTATAGGGAAAGAGGAAGATGAAGGGGTGGACTGACCTATAGAAGAGAAGGAGAAAAAATAGAATTAGAACTAGTTTTATAATTAGAATTAGAATAAAGAGAAAAGAGAAAGTCAAAATTGATAAAGGGCAAACTAGAGGGAAGTTGACCTTTGAGCATAATGAGAAATTAGCACAGGCCAGGAATGTTGAATATGAGACAATGCTTTCCAAAGAATAGAGTTGAAGAGTTCAATAATTAACACTGCTGCAGAAATTCATCATAGTGTCAACTGCAATAATTCATTCAGGTCCTAGAATAGGCTTAAATTAGTAAGTTTCTCAATTAATGAGAAAACTAGAAATGGACACTAACTAAAGCACATTGCTGATTATTCTCATTGCTGATTATTTTGTAAGTGAACATCAACCAATTCTCAAATATTGCAGAATGCAGTTTCATTTTGAAAATTTATTACAATATTTTTCTAATTTTAAAAAAATCTTGATTTATTTCATTGAGTTCTTTTTTCAGAAAATGCTTAAGTTTGACCCTTTTGTACTTGCTTTTCATTATTTTAACCTTTGTTTTATTTTCTCCATTAAAAATTGGCATCAAACATATCCATTTACCTCCTTTCCTCACTTTTTGATGAGTTGTTTAAGTTGCTGAGCTACTACAGTTCCTTTGGCTTCTGGTATTTTATTTCCTCCCGATCGTCTGCTCTGTTACTTGCACAGTGCTATAGCCAGGTTTTTTGTAAATTTTCTGTTTCCAATGCTGAATCTCATTAGTTGCTCAGATCACTTTTCTGATACTGAATGTGATAAAATTATTCCATAGAACATCAAAAATACAGCACAGAAACAGACCTTCAACCCAAATGATTGATGTCTGTGTTTATGTTCGACAAGGGACTCTTCCAACTCTATTTATCTCACCTGATCAACATATCCTTTTATTCCCTTCTCTGTCATGTGCTACCTATGTGCCCTTTAGACTGCTCCTACTTCTCAATTACTCTACATGGTAAGCAACTCCAAATGCTTGCCACTGAGCAAAGAAATTTCTCCTGAAATCCCCATTGGATTTCTTAGTGCCCACCTTATAGTTATGACTCCTACTTTTTGGCTTTGTACACAAGTAGTAACATCTTCTCTATATCTACTCTTTGGAATTCCTTTGCAATTTAAAGACCTCTATCAGGTTGTGCCTCAAGTGCCTCTTCTCTATGAGTTAAGCAAAAATGTTTCTAAACTATATTGACAAGGTGAATTGGCAACTTCGTTGATTCTTCAGATTAGATAAAATGAGAATAGGAATAGCACCCGAAGCAACAATGTGCAGCCGTAATCAACCAGCTTCTCTTATGCAACTAATGTATAACATTTCTGTTTACCATATGTCGTCTGTTGAAATGATTGCAGAATGCCATCGACAAATTAGAGTTCATTGACTCAATGGTGTCTTTGAAGTTTACAGGTAGGTAAATTATTATTGAATTCTGCAGGTCAACTGTGAAAATGCTCCAGTTAAGGGATATAACAATTAAAGCATTACCTCCTTTAATTCATGTTTTTAGTAATCATGTGTCTGGTTGTATTCATCTCGTTTTCTTTGGGTCAACAATACTGCCAGGGGAAACTTGTGAAATGATGCCATGTTGGGCCAGAGATTAGAAAATGGTGACAGACCCCATGGTTTTTAAATTGTATCTGGGTCTCGTGATCCTGATGGGAAGAGTGCACTGGAAATCAAGCCCCTGTTATTCCATGAGTCATCACAAATGTGTAAATGGCCACCATATGAATTAAAAGAAAATTTCAAAAAGATCTTATTTTAACAAGCTTATTTTTGAACTAGTGGGAATGTGGTTCATCAATTATTAATATGCAAAATTAAACTGAAACCCTCTTTAATTCCAAACATACTCACCTTTATTTATAAATAAGACAGACATGTCAGACAGTTCTGCCAAAATAGGTAGAAAATATAGGCAAAATGGAAAATTTCTGTGTTTCAAGTCTAAGCCCCACAAGTGGAATGAGCTTCCTTTCTCACAGTTCTTTTGATTTCTAGCAATAGTATCATTGCCGTTGTCAATGGCAGTGGCCCTCAACTCAGTAGCCGATCAGTTGGACCTAGGCTTTTGTTTAAGTTAGGAATAGCACTGTGGCACAGTGGTGGGTGAGCACTGCTGCCTAGCACCATGGACCCAGGTTCAATTCCAGCCTTGGGTGACTGGATGTTCTCGCCATGTCTGCATGGGATTCTGCCAAGTTCTCCAGTTCCCTTCCAAAGTCCAAAGCTGCAGGTTAGGTGGATCGGCCATGCTAAATTGCCCATAGTATCCAAGCTTGTGAAGCTAAGTGGATTACTCAGGGTAAATGTGGGGTTATGGAGCTGAGTTGGGTCTTGGTAAGATACTCTTCAGAGGATCAGTGCAGACATGATGGACCAAATGGCCTCCATCTGCACCAAAGGGATTCTATGAATTCTTCATTGAAAAATTTTTATGTGTTGTTTCTTTTCCACTGAGGCAGAGAGAGAGAGACAGACAGAGAGAGAGAAAGAGATAGACAGGTAGAGAGAAATAGAGAGAAATTGAGAGATCCGTATTGGTTTGCAGTAGTTAGGAAGTTTTAGTACAACTGCTCTCTTCTCGGTCCTGTGATAAAACTAAAACTTAAAACAAATCCAAAAGCTTTTCCTGGACAGTGTCCATTTCAACCCAAAGGCACTTAGTGCAGCTAATGTCACAGAAGTATCCAATTCTGATTTTCCAAATGTTGTATGCCCTTGTTTACCCAATATGAGAACACCACATATTTCTATGTTTTCTTCAGATTATTAAAAAGAGGTTCAGTTGTTGCAATACAGTGGCCCAAGCTTCTGTTTCCCCAGGTTATATACCAAATGAAATATTTGTATTCCTTACCCTGGGGCAGGTAAAATCTGATTTCTTCATATAAACAACAATGCACTGACGACATCTGGGATCAACAAGTCCCATACCATGTGGCAGAGATACAATAGCTTAAAAGATAAATAACTTTTTTAGCTTCATCCCTGTCGAGGAGAGACTTTCCTATTTCTCTGGCTTTGATTTGAATTTAATCAATATATCCCATGGTGCTATTTATCTATTTTCAGGTCAGAAGGTTTTGAAAATGAGACTACCAGTTTGTTCCAAGGAAAAATCAGTTCTTTGCCATGAAGAAGACATTGTACTTAATCCATTTGGATTCACTGGCAAGATACTGCACATATTTAGACATTCGAAGAACATTTTTATTTATCTTTTAAAACTGAATATATCATTTGTCAGCATATTTTTTATCACAATACTGGAAATGAATAAAATAATGCACATTTAAATAGGATAGCTTGAAAGAATTTAATCATCAGGTGCTTTACTATTCCTACCCACAAGTATACACCAAACATTTTAAGCTTCTGTTCTCTGCACTTCACAGTTTCAAAGATTGACTTTTAAAAAAACATATATACAAATGAAGTTAGCTTTAGGACACCAGTACAAAAATAGTTCTTTCACCAGGTTATGCACCATAATAATCAAATAGAAATAACTCATTATTCCAACATTTACCAAAATGCAAACCTTGCTCGTTTAATTTCTTTCACATACAGATAGGAGCAAAAAGGGTGAGTGAGAACAAACCAATAATGATTCATCGAACTCACACTTAGAGAAAATGAACTGACAGTCAATAAATGGTGAGTTTTATTTTAAAGAAACTCTTGGTTTCCAATGGGGAACCATAACACAGTGTGGGTTGCCTATGATTTTTCTCTGATGGCTGTAAAGACTCAGAGAGGCATGAACTGGGCAGTGGTCTGAGTCTAGGAAAAGTTTTAAAATAAAGGGTGAGAGTAAAATGGGTTCAGAGATAGTAGGAACTGCAGATGCCGGAGAATCTGAGATAACAAGGTGTCGAGCTGGATGAACACAGCAGGTCTTTCGTGCTCCTATGATGCTGCTTGGCCTGCTGTGTTCATCCAGCTCTACACCTTGTTACTTCAGAGTCAAATGGGTCTTGAGTTGTGTTAATTAGCTTGTTTGTCTAGAGAGCTGCTACAAACCATCTCACTTGAGTATCTAATTTGGAGGTACAATGCAGCTCTACTCAAAAACTCAATCCATGAACTGTTAGCTGTTTGTATGAAGAACATACCAAACTCTATTTAAAATGTGCCTCTTGCTAGTTTAAACATGCGTTCTTCTTGTCCTATTGTTGCTGGTTCAAAGTTATAGTTAAAGGATGGTGTTTGAATTAAGGGGAACTTTCAAGTCATGATACTCCCTTGTTGCCGTTGTTATTTTTGACAGTAGAATTCAGAAGTCTAGAATTTCAGATAGTGTTGTCAAAGCACCATTGTCAATTTGGTGTTGTTGTTTCTTGTGTGTAAATGGCACACACTGAAATTTTGTGGTGGAAGGAGAACATTGAAGATGTGGGATGGGTGCTAATCAAGTCAGTTGGCTTGTATTGGAGTTATTAAGCATCTTGAGTGTTGATGAGCTACATTCAACTATACAAGTTCAGAGTAATCCATTGCACTGCTGATTTGTGTCTGATGGGCAAGTTTGGGGAGTCAGGAGGTGAGTTACTCACTGCAGAATACTTCGTATTTGCACTTCTCTTGTTGCCAATGTATTTATACCAAACATGGGGATCTCCTGCAGTGATACCTTGGAGCTGAGCGGATTGGTCTACAAAAACCACAGCAATCTTTCTTTGTGTTGGCTTTGGCTGCAATGGATGGATAATTCTCCCTTTATTCATTCCTACAACAATATTGCTAAGGATCCAAACTATAGCATTTGGTTAAATGCTGCCTTAACGGTATGGTCAGTCATTGTTATACCTGTCAATGTTAATGTTAGAATCAAACATTTGTCAGGTTTGAAGTAGTGATCACGGTAGAACCCCATCTGCTCATCAGTGAGCAGCTATTTGTGAGTAGGAACTGGTGGATATCACTGTCAATTATCCCATCTGCTGCTGATGATTGACAATGCACTGGTATGATGGTATTTAGCTAGATTTGAATTTTATGCATTTTTAGATACACCTAGGCAATTTTCCAGATTATTGGGTAGACATCAGGGTTGTAGCTGTACTGGAACAGTTTGGTTTGAAGCATGTTTATTTCTGTTGCACAATTATTTTGTATAAGGGCTTGTATTAGTTATAACCTATGCCATGTCAATGTATTTTAGCCACTTTCTTGATATCATGTGAATGAACTGAATTGGCTGAAGATTGGCATCTATGATGCTTGGAACCTCAAGAAGAGGACAACATAGATCAAGAACTTGCATGTTTGACTGGAGATGATTGTAAATGCATTAGCTTTGCCTTTCACACTGACATGCTGGGGTCCCCCATTCTTGACGATGGGGATGTTTGTGGAGCTTCCCTTTCTGATTAGTTGTTCAGTGGATTGTATTGAGACCTGCACTATTTTGCTTTTATTTTTCTCAATTTTGTTTGATGGAACTAATATTTGAACTTTGAATAGCTGCATGTTTTCAAAGGGAAGAAAGAAATGTATACAAGATAATAAAATGTGAGGCTGGATGAACACAGCAGGCCCAGCAGCATCTCAGGAGCACAAAAGCTGACATTTCGGGCCTAGACCCTTCATCAGAGAGGGACTGACCTATTCCCTCCCTACCTCCCCACCTATACTCTCTTCTCCACCTATCTTCTTTTCTCTCCATCTTCGGTCCGCCTCCCCCTCTCTCCCTATTTATTCCAGAACCCTCACCCCATCCCCCTCTCTGATGAAGGGTCTAGGCCCGAAACGTCAGCTTTTGTGATCCTGAGATGCTGCTGGGCCTGCCGTGTTCATCCAGCCTCACATTTTATTATCTTGGATTCTCCAGCATCTGCAGTTCCCATTATCACTGAAGAAATGTATACGTTGGCTGTTGGTAACTGACCCAGAAGATAGTGCAATTTAATTACTAATCTAGGAAACACTGCAGACAATTTTCCACTGAGTATTACCACACCCAGGGCTGGAAACTGTTGAATGTTGAGTTGGTCAATTATGAGACAACCAATGCTAACAATAGAGAATATTGATTAAAATTGAGAAAAAGAGAAAAGAGGTTCTCACTAGCTTTTTCAGTTGCAGAGAGATTTTGGAAGCTTCAGGACTAGCCGATGATTTTACTACTGTTTCTAATTTTCTGTCCATTTAAGGCTTGTTGAACATTCTGAGAAAAGAATCCCAGTCTTCAAGAAATAAGTAAATAATTCTACAAACCTACTAGTGACTTTGAAATTAGATTTCCAGCTATGTGCCTGTAGTGAATAACATAGCATCCATCATTTGAAGCTGTTTAATTAAACAGACAAATTTCAATTGATTTTTCTTTTTAATTTATCCCTCAGTTATATCTGTCAGCCTGTGTGTCTATGTGTGTGGAATCATGATCAAAGAAGTCTAGGTTTAAATCATAGATATTAATTAGATCAAATTGTTGGTTAGCTTTGCTTTGCTAAAGTTACAGTATTTATAATTGTTCATTTTTGTTTAAGTTATTAACTTGATACCACAGAGCTGCTATTCATAGAATCTGTTAGGAACAATTGGATAAAATTTGAATGTCATTTAATATTTTAATGTCACTTTGTTGTAAATCCAATGATAGTGAGGCTGATTTTGTTTGGCTTGCTCTCCCTTGTTTGTAACAACTGCTTCGATGAGCTTTGATCTGATCGATCAGTTGTTTTACCCATTGATCGGATGATTTCTTATTAAGTACAGCTTGTCTGTTTTGAATAATGTTACCACTTTCTGCTTTGAGATAGCTGTGATGTCTTTGTTACATAATGATCCATGTCTAACATTGATTGCAGCTCCCCATCAAATTTTAATGAAAGAAAATTGAAAGTTGCAAATTTTCTTGGTAGTTTTTCATAATTCTAATGTTTGTCGTCATTTATTTGAATTTAAAAGGAATTGAAGATTTTTCTTTAGGCACAGTTAATTCAGCGTGGAGGTCTTGTTGGTGAATTACTCGGTCATTTCAACAATCTCTCTAAAATAGCTTGAATTAGAGATGCGAACATTGTGAGAATGTTTGGAACAAATTGCCTCCCACACTTAGAAACAGATTGTGTGTCTGTAGATGAAAAGAAAGCATTGCATTATTTATTTTCCTTCTCCACAGATAGACTATATTTACCATTACACCTTTGCTCTAACTCATGATCAGGCTTCATATTAATTCTTGCTATTTGTGCCCTTTATAAAAACATTGCACTGCATCCTTCTGAGAACTAGATGACATTCAGAGTCTAAAAGATTTGTCATAGTATATTAATCATTTTAAAGTATCTGTTCAGCACCAGAATACTCTGCTGTTCAATATTTCAGTGTCTTGTTGCTGTGGTAACATGCAAGTCAGAGCAAAACCACAAACTAACATCCAAACATTGCAGATATGATGATTGTGAGAACCAGTGTTTTGGCACAGTGTTCAGTGTTGGGGAGATGTTATAAAAAAGACCTTACGGTTACATCAGGTAATTGTTAAGCAATACTGCATCAAAAATGAGAAGATTCTTTGTACAGCTTGTGTTAAAACATGCACATATAATTTAAATTCACTTTAAAATGATCAGCTTTGATTAGCCAGCTTAATTTAAAGGTAGTATTGAGATGTTACTGGGATAACATCCCATTGATTTCTATACTTGTATAAATTAATGTCTTTTATCTGCCTACACATAGGTATGCAGGCACTGCCCTGAAGCTTCCTACCCAGCTAGGAATTCAGTGTAAGACTTTGTAACTCCTTATCTTTCCACACATCAGTATGCAGACACTGTATTAAGCTTCTTGACTGAATAAAATTAGAATTAAACTGTCTCAAATAAGGTTAGGTGAGGAACATTTGTAAAGGTGTGAGACTTCTGAAGCATGTAATTTTTGTCGCTGACAAAGGGGCCAGGGCACTGACTTTGTTCGAGCCAGACACACCGGCAACTTGAAATCACAATCTGTCCCGATAACAACTTGAAATTGCCTCTTGCCATTAGCAGCCACTTCACAAACAATCGATACTATATCCTGGTCTTTTATGTTCTTGATGTAATAATTGTTTTGTATCCTGTCTTTGTCTGTTGTAATAATTGTTTCATGTATCATGTCATTGTGAGATGTGAAATTGTTTTATGTATTATGTACTTAGTAAAGTATAAAAAGTGGGGACTGTCCGCTGCTCGGGGAGAATTGCTTGCGAGACTCTGCACTCTGTGCTGGGTTAAGTACAGTGATACTCCACAGCTTGTACTTGCTTGGTAATAAAGGATTTGTGTTTTTCTAAACAGTTCAGTGTCTTGTTATTGCATCAAGTCCGTGAGGGTCTCTGAAAACGAACCTGACATTTGGTGCAACGAGCAGGGTTCCAACATATACAGCAGTCTCACGTGGAGGGCTGAATAAGTGATCGGCTGAATAAGGGGTCGGTGGAGTGAGACGGACGGGCCTGCAATGTACGATTCACCTTGGTCTCTCTCACTAGCCTGCCACCTGTGTGACCCCTTGTCGTTGCATGGCTCTGTACTGACGGAACCCCGAGACAGCTCACGGTCTTGAACACTGCTAAATTCTAACTCCTGGAGGTTCAAGTCCCCAGGTTAGAGAAGAAATCCGGGAGGTTAGAGTCCCCCAGTGGAACTGAGAAAAGAAATCTGGGAGGTTGGAGTCCCCCTGTGGCTGGGTTAGAGTCCCTGAGTCAAGTAACTAAAAAAAGGAAAAAAATCCAGGATGTTCGATTCCCCCGGTGGCGGGGTCTAAAGTCCCTGGGATGAGTAACTGAAAAAAAATTAAAATCCGGGAGGGTAGAGTTCCCCCGGTAACCAGGGGTGAAACCCTGTGTCGGGCAATTGGAAAAAGGGGGTTTAGTGTAAGACCGAGGTATAGAGTAGTTACAGTGTCTGTCTGTTTCAACCACCCTGCCTTAGACCGGTTGTTAAGAGGGGAAATCCCCCACGCGAAGGCCGGGACCCTGAAGTGGGTGTTGAGACTAAGGACTCTGCTGTAGTATATAGAGATAAGTAAAAAGTGACGGCACTCAAAAAAGCGGTAAAAGAAAAAAATGGGACAAACACTGGATAAATCGGGTCTCGGCACTCCTTTACATCGGTTATGTTGGGATGACCTCGAAAATGAAGTACAATACAGACGTCTGTCAGCATGCTTAAACAAAAAATTGGGAAATGACATTTGGTCATTGGGGGGATCGTGGGATATAGATCTATGTACTAAAGCAGAAGAGGCACTATGGATGTGCCATGCGGGGAGCAGATGGAAAAGGTTAATGTCATTCTGGAGAAAGAGCTGAGGAGCCGACTGAAAAATCAAAACTGGCCTGTTGGGTGGATAATGCACGTAGGAGAGGGATCAGTGCCTGTGATAACAAGGGGAAACCTAAAACCTGGGAAGTTTTAAAACTGCAGTGTGAGGATCATGAGATGAATAATGGGAAAGAGTTAAACAAAAACGGCAGGAGAGAGAACAATGAGACAAAGAGCGGGGACTAAAGCGGCAGGCCGCGTTGACAGAAAACAAAAAAATCGGAGGTACCTCCTGACATATCTGGCGTGCCGATGTTGTTCCAAATTAATGACACAGATGAACAAGACGAGGAGGACTGGGGAAGGCCCCTGATCGAAAAACTAACCCAGGAGATTTTATAGATTACATCCTGGGCACTATTCAAATGTATAAAGCCACCCCCCAAGACCTCTTTAGCCTGTGCTGCATGGCTCTTGCCCCCAGTGAGTGTTCTAAGTGGAAAGGCCACCTAGGGAACCCGGCTCCCCAAGACTGGGATGCCTTCACGGATCTCGTGGCAGAAGGTCTTCGGCTACAAACCATTAAAGATGCGCTCAAGCGAACCTTACAACAGCCGGTAGATGTTACCAAGGTACTGGAGTGCAAACCCAAATGTGGGGAGGACGGGCCTGATTTCTGGGATCGTTTTTGCTCTACCTATGCCACATATTCTGGTGATGCTACCTACGTTGCAGGGAATCCCTTGCCACAGTTCAATGCTCTTTTGCTGCAGTGTATACCTGAGGCTGTGACGTCAGCTATTCGCACTAATAACATGGATTGGCCAGATAATACTCGTCCCCAGATGAGAAGAGCCTTAACTTATTACTGGAACACTGTAAAGGAAGCCAAACCAACCAAGATCAAATATGACATGGTGCAGCATCCCCCACATAAACCTAGGTCCAACCATCCAGCACCCCTATCTTCAGACTTTGCAAGAGCATATTAAATAGAACCCCGCAACAATGTTCTTAGCCGGACCGACAATTACGATCACGGTTATGCGACCCGTCCACAGGGTCTTACTGACCCTCAAAATAAAGCGCCGTATGCACCCAGCCCCGCGTTCCTCAGGCCCGGTGCCAGGACGCCCCGCTCTGCCCCGGGATGTTTTAACTGTGGCAGCCGGGATCACTGGTGGAGAAATTGCCCACAGAATCAACCATGAGGGAGACCCCTGGGAAGAAGGCAACCCTTTTCCACTAATAATCCTTTTTCGGCCTGACTATCTCCGCCCCATAATTGGCCCATTTTAACTAAAGATCCTGAAGATGAACCGATTATTAACCTAACTGTACAGGGTATATCAATTCCCTTTATGATTGATACTGGGGCCACGACATCTACGCTGGATACTTCATGTATACAGCAATATGGGTTAAAGCTCTCGCCCGCCTCAGTAAACCTTAGCGGGCTTTCTGGGCAAGAAGACACCTACTCCTTAACAGAACCGCTGACAGTCCGATATGCCCCTCAAGCCGGTGTTATTCAATTTGCCCAGACTCTCCATTTGGTAGTTAACTTAGCGGGGAGGGATTTGTTGTGCCTTCTTCAAATTGAAATTCTCTGTCTAAACGAGAACATTAGCATAAAAAGTGATCCGGCTAAACGGCAGGTGTGGGTTCATCGATTGCCACGATGGTGGACAATTGACTTATCCCCTCGGGATTTCACCCCTCCACTACGGATCCCTAGCCCTCATGTTACCTTGTGCTATGACCCTATGGGCGCTTCCTGTGAGCTAACTGTTATCTACGCCCCCCTATCTGGGATCAAGCTTATCTGTCACTGTTACAGGGTATATTGAAGGAAAGGAAGGGTCAGCGTTGTTGGTGGAGTTGCCGTCCCACCTATGGCGCCAATCAGGACTTGTGTCCCCCCACCTCACACTGACTGTGAATACTGGCTATAAGGCTAAGTCCTTGGGATTCCTAGCGCACCGCTTGACCCAACAGGTGGGCCTGGAAGTGAAGGGTTCCCCACAGCAGTTAGCTGACGGCCTCATTTTATTATGTTATTCGGATCCCTTTACTGTCTTTGGGACATTGTGTCACCACCACCATCATCATAGCCCCTCCGACGAGCCTTCCCCAGACCTGTGGTCTGCTTCCCGACATGAGGTGGGATACACTCCAGTCACTCCCATAGAGATACAGATTATCCTGGGAGTGCCCCTACCCTCGATACCTCGATATCCTCTCAAGCCCGAGGCAGTGGAAGGTATAACCTCCTTAATAGGTTTGTTCCTCCAACAGGGTATATTAGTCCCTTGCCAATCACCTTGCAATACTCCTATTCTGCCCGGCCCTAAACCTGGCCAACGGGAATGGCGACTGGTCCAAGACCTCAGACAGATTAATAATATAGTCCGACCCTTACATCCAGTTGTCCCTAATCTTGCCACTATCCTAAGCAACATCCCCTTGGATGCATGTGTTTTCACCATTGTGGACTTGCAGCATGCATTTTTTGCTGTTCCCTTGGATAAGGAGTCTCAGTATCTGTTTGCCTTTACCTTCAGGGGCCAGCAGTATACCTGGACTCGTCTCCCCCAAGGGTTCGTTCACTTGCCTACCCTGTTTTCACAGGTTTTGCACCGCCAGCTCCAAAATCTCCGGCTCTTAGATGGCTCCATGGCAGTCCAATACATTGATGATCTACTCTTGGCAAGCCCATCAGAATCCACTAATGTTGTACATACAAATCGACTTTTAAATGCTCGCCACTCTTGGCGATATGTTGTGCCTGCTGCCAAGGTTAAGCGTAACCAATGGCAGGTGCCGTTCCTAGGGATTTTACTCAGCGACTCAGAGCGGACACTCACCCCTGAGTATGTTGCCCCTATCCTTATGACACCCTCGCCCACCACCCCTAAACAGATGAGGGCCTTTTTAGGGTTGGTAAATTATTGTCGGCAGTGGCTCCCTAATGTCACCTAGCTCACCAAATTCCTAATCCCTCTCGCTTCTTGTAAAGTCCCAAAAACCTTAACCCTCTCCAGCAAGCAGAAGTCAGCCTTCACAGACATAAAAGCCGCCCCTGCTGCCGTCCCAGCTTTGGGCTGACCTTTATATGACAGGCCTTTCCAGCTATATGTTAATTGTTTAGATGGGTACGCTATGGAGGTGTTAACGTAGACTCACAGTGATCGCAACGGCCGGTTGCCTACTACTCTACCCGCCTGGATACTTTTGCTCAGGAATTACCCCCTTGTTCCCAGATTCTCCCCGTGATTTATTCCTTAGTCACTGCAGCTCAAATGTTACTCTCCACCAGCCTCTTACCGTCTGTACGTCACATGCCATCGTGGCCCTTCTCACCTCTCACCGGACTCAACTCCTTACCCAGGCACGTTTGAGCCGCTATGAGGTCGCATTCCTCAACAATCCCCTCCTGACATTCTCTTTCTGCTCCACTATTAACCCAGCCACATTTTTGAGCGAGTCCCCAGATGAGCTCTTAGAACCCCCACATGACTGCCTATTGAGGAACAAATTCCTGACCTCTCCCCGCCCGGATCTTACTGATGCCCCACTCCCTTCGCTGGACCTTATCCTGTTTGTTGATGGCAGCTCCTCCATATCCCCCTTAGGTACACCTCTCTCTGGATATGCGATTGTCAATGATACCTCTACGTTGGAATCGGTGTCATTTCAGCCCCTGGTGTCCACTCAGAAGGCAGAACTTTTTGCTCTTACCCGTGCCTGCATTCTAGCCGCAGGGAGGTCAGCAACCATTTACACCGACTCTCGGTATTCTTTTGGGGTCTCCCACGACTTGGGCCAGTTGTGGTCTCAGTGTGGATTTTTAACGTCCTCAGGAACACCCATCCAGAATTCCATGTCTGTTAAAAACCTTCTCCAAGCAATCCTCCTCCCTAAACAATTGGCTATTTTCATATGTGCTGCCCATGCCTCCGATGATTCTATAGTTACTCGGGGCAACGCTCGGACTGATCAGGCTGCTAAAAAGGCTGCTGCAGACCAAATTTTCATTATACCCTCTATGAACAAGCAGGCAGTAAATCACACGCCTTCAGACAAGACGGGCATGCCAGATATAGTCACTGTTCGGCACTTACAGGGGGACGCCCCTGCTTCTGAAAAGAATATTTGGAAGGTGCATGGATGTTTGCATTCTGCGTCCTCAGGCCTTTGGGTTACCCCAGTCAGCCAAGTGTGTGTCCCTGATACTTTGTTGCCTATGCTTGTTGACTGTCTGCATTCTGACACCCACCTTGGCAAGGAGGGAATGAGTGGTATTATGCTCCGTACCTGGTGACGCCCCAGACTGACTGAGGCAGCCCAGTCTTGTATAGCATATATCTCACATGCCAGCAAAACAATGTGGGTCAGGGGGTGAGATGCTCAGCAGGAAAATCACCCTTGCCAGGTGGACCGTTTGAATGCATTCAGCTAGATTTTATTGAATTACTGTGCATAAACTGTTAGAAATATTGCCTTGTCATTGTATATGTATTCAGTAGGTGGATAATGGCTTTCCCAATAACAAACAACAAAGCCTCAACAGTAGTAAAACTATTATTAACTGAAATAATACCAAGGTTTGGAGTGCCGTGACAAATTAGTTCGGACAACACCCCTCACTTTTTAGGGAAAATTAATAAGGAACTGTGTGATACATTACACATCCAACAACAATTCCACTGTGCCCACCACCCCCCGGTGGCAGGGATAATGGAAAGAGCTAATGGAACACTTAAAACTAAACTGACCAAGTTGACATTAGAGACTGGCCTTAATTGGTTAAAGGTTTTGCCACTCGCCTTGTATCACATGCGAATAACACCTCATTCCACTATGGGCTCTCAGCAGCGGAAATAGTATATGGCCGACCCAGCAGAACACCATGGGATGCCAATACCAGCCCACCCACCCAAATTGACCTAAATGTGATGGAAGAAGAAATGCAAAAGTACTTCCGACAACTAACATCACCTTTAAAGTCTCTCCATTCGCAGGTGAAGTGCGCCTTCGGACCGCCTCCGCAGACACCGGACCAAGACCCCGAGATTCAGGATCGATCTTCGTGGCCGCAGATTGGAGATTTTGTACTTGTCCGGGACTGGGATCGCCCCAAGCTTGGACCAAGGTGGAAAGGAACGTACCAAGTGCTTTTTCAGACTCCGACAGCTCTTTAAGTTAAAGGACAGGATCGCTGGATCCACCCTGACTGTAAACGATGGATTTCCTCATCAGCGTGCAATTAATCATTGGACTGAGTGTTATTCTGCCCATGCATGGCCAGCAGGACAACCTGGTTTATAGAACACACATCCACACAATCAGACAGCGTGTTACCTGCTAGCACAGTCTGTAGAAGTGTTATTTGTCTGAAGGTGCACTTCACCTGCGAATGGAGAAACTTTAAAGATGATGTTAGTTGTCGGAAGTACCTTTGCATTTGTTCTCCCATCACATTTAGGTCAATTTGGGTGGGTGGGCTGGTATTGCGTTATTTGTGGCAACACCTGCCTGGAACCCAAGTCAGCTTTATGAAGTAGAGTATTCTGGTAAGCCTTGCCAAGGGGAGAGGGGATCTCGGACGAGGGGTGTGCAGGGTAAGTGTGTGGAATTGGTAGTTAATGGCCCCTCTGGTTGTGTGGACACTAGGCCTAGGCATGGGAAGCAAGGGGTGAACTGTACAAATCCCAACAGCTATCCGTTTTGCTTTAATGGAACTGGGATTTGTTGTGTGCATGCTTTAGTTACTAATCACCCCCATAATGTTTCCTGGCCCCAACAGTGCATCACTAGAGGAGGACTGTTGAACTGCCCCTGCTTAGAATCTAATAACTGTGACCCTGGGCATACAGCGGACTTGTGGGGATTGCAACAGCACCAATGTGAAAAACAATGGACTACGGGTCATTTCCATTTAACTCTGTAAACTTCCATCCACATAAGGGTCAGTCCTCCTGGCATAACTATCAAGAAATACATGAGTCTGTTACCTGCTACTGGGCTAAAAATGGATTTGTTTAACTCCTTAACGGGACCTTCACTACTGCCGATCCAACTCTGCTGGTGCTGTTTGCTGTTGGGACCATTGGGCCCCTCACAGTCCCTTGTCCCCAACAAGCATGGACTCAACAGCGAATTGTCACACGCTTCCTGAGCCGGGAGTTTTGCGCTGCATGGCAGAACCCAGTTGCTTTGGGCTTTTCCTTGAGATACGGCTTCCTGGGAACTGTCAGCTTCGGAGGGTCCCCAGGGTGGTGGCCACAAAAAAATCGAAATTACCTTGTCTGTGGACTCGCTGCCCTGGGAAACAGCACAATGACGGCATTGGAGGCAGTCAACCAAGAATTAGCTGAACTTTGGCTCTATGCTCAGCAAACCCGGCATGCAGTGGACTATCAACTGGCTCAGCAAGGAGGTGTCTGCACTATTATAGGGGACAAGTGCTTTACCCATGTCACCAACAAGTCCTATAACATTATCCAGGCCATTCAAGCCATACAGGGGCAGGTGGAACAATACAGAGAGGGACTTAGACCTGGGGAGGGCTTGTTGGGATGGCTTATGAGTGGTTCTTGGGGCTCATATTTGTTACATGGGTTAGTTGTTCTAGTAGTTGTCATTGCTGCCTGCTGTACATTTATGGCATGCCTGAACCCTTGTTGCAGATTTGTGTTTGACAGACTGGCAGCTCCCTTCTCGGCCACAATATAGGTTATCATGAAATGATAAAGGGAGGGAATGAGATATTACTGGGATAACATCCCATTGATTTCTATACTTGTATAAATTAAAGCTTTTTATCTGCCTACACATTGGTATGCAGGCACTGCCCTGAAACTTCCTACCCAGCTAGGAATTCAGTGTAAGACTTTGTAACTCCTTATCTTTCCACACATCAGTATGCAGACACTGTATTAAGCTTCTTGACTGAATAAAATTAGAATTAAACTGTCTCAAATAAGGTTAAGTGAGAAACATTTGTAAAGGTGTGAGACTTCTGAAGCATGTAATTTCTGTCACTGACAAAGGGGCCAGGGCACTGACTTTGTTCGATCCGGACACACCGGCAACTTGAAATCACAATCTGTCCCGATAACAACTTGAAATCGCCTCTTGCCATCAGCAGCCACTTCACAAACAATCGATACTATATCCTGGTCTTTTATGTTCTTGATGTAATAATTGTTTTGTATCCTGTCTTTGTCTGTTGTAATAATTATTTCATATATCATGTCATTGTGAGATGTGAAATTGTTTTATGTATTATGTGCTTAGTAAAGTGTAAAAAGAGGGACTGTCCGCTGCTCGGGGAGAATTGCTTGCGAGACTCTACACTCTGTGCCGGGTTAAATACAGTGATTCTCCACAGCTTGTACTTGCTTGGTAACAAAAGGATTTGTGTTTTTCTAAACAGGTCAGTGTCTTGTTATTGCATCAAGTCCGTGAGGGTCTCTGAAAATGAACCTGACAGTATGTCTTATCAAGGGAGCCGGTATCAGAATTGATGAGGGTGTCATGAGAGTTTTCAGTGGCACCACAAGAGACCCATCATTTCAATCACAAATTGAGGTCTCGTACTGAAATAGAAGTTTCTTTTGGGGGTCAGTAAATGGCATAGCACCAGCTGAAGGCGACTGTCAATGCCCTGTCTAAATTGCAATGGATACAAGCTTAGATTGTCCAAACATCCCTTGTAAGACAACACATTAGGCTGGTTTATCTCCAATGTATTTGCACTCATCCTTAAATAAGGAGACCAGTACTGTACAAAATACTCCAGATGTGGTTTCATCAATGCCCTGTATTAATGAAACATAATTTCTCTACTTTTGTAATCAATTCTTCTCACAATAACTGATTACATTGCGTTAGCTTTAAGTATTCACTGTACCTGTGCACTAGCATTTGAATCTGTATTTCAGACCTTAACAATCTCTCACCATTTAGATACTATGTTTATTTCTTATTCTTGCTGCCTGCATGGCTAATTTCACGTTTTCCTGCACTGTACTCCATTTACTAGATTTTGCCCACTCAGTTAACCAATCTAGATCGCTTTGTAGCCTCCTTAGGTCCTCTTCATTGTACTTTCCTTTCTATCTTTGTATCATCAGCATTGTTAACTAGCATATAAGACCATAAGGCCATAAGACCATAAGGCCATAAGACCATAAGAGGGAAGCAATGGCCTATTGGTATTATTGCTGGACTGTTAACCCAGGAATTTGAACTCAATAAATATCTGGAATTAAGAATCTAGTGTTGACCGTGAATCCATTCTTGATTGTTGGGAAAAACCTGTGCAGTTCACTAATGTCCTCTAGGGAAGGAAACTTCCATCTTTACCTGGTCTAGTCCAGACCCACAGCAATGTGGTGACTCTTAACCTCTCTCTGGGCTATTAGGGATGGGTAATAAATATTGCCTAGCCATCAATGCCCTCCTCTCATGAATGAATGAAAGGGGAAGAAAAAGAAATGGGAACAGGAATAGGCTGTTCAGTCGCTCAAGCCTGCTCTATCATTCAAAAGGATCATGGTCAGTTTGACGCTCTTCATCCCTATTTTTCTGCATTTTCCCCTACTGATCAAACAACTATCTACCTCAGCCTTGAATATACACAAGAACCCTTTCCAATTGGCTCTCTGTGGCAAGGAGTTCTGAAGACTCACAATTGTCCAAGAGATGAAATTCCTCCTCATTTCAGTCATAATTTGGTACCACTTTATTTTGATACTATGCCTCTCACTGTGACTATATCGCTGGGCCTTTGATTCAAGTCATTTACAGAATTTATAAAATTTTGTGTGCTTCGGTATCTGAGGAAACCTGAATGGCACTGAATAATATGCAGATATTAACGAACATCCCCATTTTGACCTTGGAACAGAAGAAATGTCATTGTTGAAGCATCTGATGATGGATCAGCCTAATCAGTTTCTTGTGGAACAACTACAGAGATGTCCTGGGGCTTTGATGATTGACCCCCATCAACCTCAACTATTTTCCTTTGTGCTAGATATGACTCCAATTTGCACAGTTATCTCCAGATTCCAACATTGGTGGAGTTCT
This sequence comes from Stegostoma tigrinum, assembly GCF_030684315.1. Lineage (NCBI taxonomy): Eukaryota > Metazoa > Chordata > Chondrichthyes > Orectolobiformes > Stegostomatidae > Stegostoma > Stegostoma tigrinum. The sequence continues at coordinate 23,962,961 of NC_081380.1, forward strand.
TTGATGCCATACTTGTTTGAATGCTGCCTTGATGTCAAGAATTGTCAGTCTCATTTCACCTCTGGCTTTCAGGTCTTTTGTCTATGCTCAGACCAAGACTGTAATGATGTCAGGAGTGAAGCAGCATTTGTCAAACTCAAAGTGAGCATCAGTAAGCATGTTATTGCTTTGCAGGTAACGCTTTGTAGCACTGTCGAGGACCACTTCAATTACTTGACTGATGATTGAGAAGCCTTATAGGTTGGTAAAAGGCTGGATTTGTCCTTTTTTGTAATGCAGGTCATACCTTGGCAATTTTCCACATTGTCTGGTAGATGCCAGTGTTGTTATTGTACTTGGTTAAAGCTATGGCCAGTTTTGGAGTGCAAGTCTTCAATATTATGGCTGGAATATTATCAAGACCCACAGCTTAGAATAGACATTAACTATTTTCACATGTTAATCAAACAGCTAGCTTCTTCCACTGTAGACTTTAAGAATCAATTTCTGCAGGGTAAAAAAAATTGGAAAGAACAAAAAAAGCACTTCCTTCCCATATCTCCCTTCCTCACCCAACTCCCAGCATTTTGTTCAATTGCAAGTTTACTGGCAATTAATCCCAAATAAATTAACATGAATAACTGTCAGTATCAAATCATTTCTACAGTACATTGATACATATAATCCAAAATTGGAAGTCAGTTGGTTCATTTGGCTAGATGGCTGCTTTGTGATGCAGAGTGATGCCAAAAGTGTGCGTTCAATTCCAGCTGAAGTTACCAGAAGGACGGTCCTTCTCAACCCCACCTCTCACTTGATGGATGGTGACCTTCACGTTAAGCCACCACCAGTTGCCTATCACTCTAATGTGGGAACAGCCCTATGGTCTGGTAAGACTATGGCAACTTGACCTTTATAATCCAGAGTACACTTCTTTGATTGGAATGTGCATTTGGATGTCCTGAAGTTATGAAAAGCTCTAAATTTTATATGGCTATGACTTCTAAAATTATTTGTTATATCAATTACATCAAAATACTTAATCCACTTTTCAAATTTACACAGCACTTCAAAACTTAGCAAATTGTGAAGTCAGAACTTTAGAAAGGAAATAATGAGATAAATTTATAATATACTCATGCTCTAAATTTGACGTTACTATTTTTAACATTTCAAAGATTTTTTTAAGAAAAGAGTTTAGTATTTATAAAAATATGTATTAGAGACATCTTGCAGATCTTTAAATAAAATCATGGTACTCATGCTAAAAATCCAAGCTCACAAATGCTAAAAAGCATTATATAATGACATGTCAAAAGAAAACCTCCCTATTTACTTAACGTTTCCTGTTTCCTTTCTTCCAATAGATTCAGCTCCAGCTGTGATAATCTTGTGTTCTGTTGCTGCTCTGTTTATTTTCCAGAATATTTTTGCCTCAAAGAAAAATATTTAGGATTCATTTATGACCCATCATTTGATGAAATCTTACACAACACAGCTTCAGGCTGCCAATTTTGCAGGCACCGTATTAAGGAATCACCAAGGACAAAGACAGAATGTGGCATTCTAGTGTAGTTGAATCTCACACAGGATGGATAATTGTTCTGAACATTTACCACAGCAATATCATGTTCAGTACATTATGAACTTGCAGTCAGTATATATAAGTTTTGAACACAGGCTAATAAATGGTTGCTGCACATCCTTGAGTTTTGGCATTTTGAGCTTCAGACTGTCCAGAATCTCAAGAAAATACTTAGTTGAATATGAGCATTCAAAGCCACTTGAGGAATACATATAACTCTTTGTTTAGGATGCCCAGCAGACCCATCTTTCTCTTTTGTCACAGAAGAAAGAAACATCAGGCAGAATCTTCTGGGCCACAGAAAATGAGGAAGGAAGCCTGGAAAATTATGTGGGCTGTCATTGCGATTGATAGCTAATGTCTGCATGCCTCAGTGCCGGTGATCTCTGGATGGGAATGTCATTGGGTGACCTTCCTGTCTGCCTTCACTTAAGAACTTTAAATAGTCAATTAATGACAACATCAGGGTCTCTTCCTGCTTGGACTGCATTTTTTTTCAGTTTCAGATTAGACAATTGTCATGTGTCCTACTGGATGAGTAAACCTGTGAGGGCTGCGTGTCAGTTAGAAGGAGGGTGTGGCCCTTGATCTGTAATGATTTCTGTATGACCAAGGGCATAGGATTAGTCACGTACTGCCACCCTCCTGTCATTGCTGCCATGGTGCCCATCACTGTAACCCTCACTCCACAAAACCAACTTGCACCAACACCTGTCTTTGTCCCAAAAGTTACTCCTTGATCTTGGGATTCTGGGAGGTGGGAAGGGGGTTACTGTACAAGCAGCAGCCCTGGCCTCCAGGTACCAGAATTGTTGGCTTCTAATTGATAAGCCATTATATCCTAGCCTCCTCAGCCAGGAGGAAGTCCCTTTGGTGTCCTCTTGTGTACGTGATGGTCATGCAATCTGGTGGGCCTTTCTGTAAGAGTGAATGTGGAAGTAGCAACTCTTTCTAAGGCAGTATGTGAGACATGCACCTAACTTGGAAAATTCCACCCACTGAGATTTAGCATACATTCAAAGAATGTGAATTCATCCCATTTACATTTTGTTGTACTGTTATGATTTTTGTTAACTATAAGTATTACTGATCTAAAAATACCTGACCTAAAACCATTTAGCAGGCTATAATTTGTTGTTAACAGCCAGGGTTGGAGAGAATCTAATTCAATATTTCAGTCAGCTGCATGAATTTTTATCAGATAAAGAGGAAAATCGATTATGTAATGTCCTGACTTTTGCCTGTAGAACATTAACACAAATAACTGCATGAAGTCAGTAGCCGTAGGAGTAGCTCTGGGCCCCTTTGCTGCTTGTTGCAATGTTTGAAAGTGACATCCTAGGAGGCCCAACCATGGGAAGATATGCTAAAGTAGTGGAGAAGTTATTGAATAAAATGAGAAGGAATATAAGTTGTAGTAAAATTTGAAAGTGTCAGGGGGTGCAATTTTGCCTCTGCTTCAATAATAAATTTTCTAACTTTGCCACAAACCCTGCAGAATGCAAACTTAAATAATTTCACTCCCCAGCACGATGTTTAAATTATTTATAAAAATCCAGCTTCAAGAGTAAATAAACAATGATGCCAAACCCTGGTCATATTGTTACTGCAGCCTCTTTTGAATAGGTGTGCAATTGAAGTGAAGCAATAATGTTCAGGAAACCTCAGAATAAAACACTTTGAAAAAGTTTTCAAGTTGAAGAGTAGAAAGACGTCTCAAAAAACAGAAATAATGCTATCTTCAGAGGAGTCATACGATCGAAGACTCTGAACATTACCAACAGACTTTCAGCAAATGGATGAGTTAAAGTCACTTAAGACTTTTTTATTACCAAGAGATGACGAGGAGCAAAGTTTAAACTGAGGGTCACCGCCACTCAGGTAAGGGGCACGGTTGAGAACAGAGGGCCTTTATGGTGATCTAACTAGTGAAAGAATAGAATCCACATTACTGCCATCACAAACCAGCCTTCCAGCCAACTGAGCAAACCAGCCTCATTATATGCTGAATAAGACTGCTGAGGGCACAAGAAAAAATTGTCAACATTTCGAATTCAGAGGTGGGAAATAATTTTATAAATGGATTAGATAGACCATTCACTTGTCGAAAATACCAGTGATTAAATCTACAATTGTAACAATGAAGTAATTCATTGCACTATCTATATTTTCATATATTTATCCAATGCTGTAGAGATATTTCTATCAAATATGCTATGGTCATTTCAGAAAGGATTTAAATTGATTGGATGTGGTTTAGAGTACCTTACTTGATTGGTACCTGGAATGAATGTATTGTTTTATGAGGAGAGATTGGACAGCTGACTTCTACTGGAGTTTAGAAAGCTGAGGGATAACTTGATTGAAGTGATTTAGATACTGAATGGTCTTGCCAAGGTGAATATGGAAAGGATGCCTGCACTTATGTGTCAGTCCAGAACTATGGATCAGTGTTTTAAAGTTAGGGGTTGTTCTTTTACAGACATAGGGTGATTTTCTTTCTCTTAGAGGGCTGTGTAACTTTGGAAATTTCTGCCTCAGAACGTTGTGAATTTGGGGGCAGCTATTAAATATTTTTAAAGCAGACGTAGATAGATTTTGTATGCAATGGAATCAAAAGTTATCGGGGAAAGATGGAAGTGTAGAATTTGAAATAGAAATAGATCAGCTGTGGTCTTATTGAATGGCAGAGGAAACTTGAGAGGTTGAATGGTCTACTTTGAGTCAAATTCTGTATGTTTGTGTACATAAATAGAACATAGAACACTACAGCGCAGTACAGGCCATTCGGCCCTCAATGTTGTGCTGACCTGTGAAACCAAACTGAAGCACATCTAACCTACACTATTCCATTATTATCCACATGTTTATCCAATGACCATTTAAATGCCCTTAAACTTGGCAAGTGTACTATTGTTGCAGGGAGGGCGATCCACACCTTTTCTACTCTCTGAGTAAAGAACCTACCTCTAACATCTGTCCTATATCTATCACCCCTCAATGTTAAATATAGTTTAGGGTTGAGGTTAAGGGCCTTCATTATTTCATTTCAATGAAATTAATTCTTATAATGGCAATATGTATTATATATTTACTTCACCAGTTGATAGCCTGAAATCATATCTGGTATACCCTGAAGCTTTTTGAAATGCAAAAAATGTTCAGTGGATCAACGAGTCAAAGGAAATTTTAAAGTCAAATTTTCTGTTCAACACCTTGCAGATACTTTCCTAAGTATCAACATGGCCATGCAAATTTAAAGGTCCCTATGACACTTGAAAATGGACTGAAGCATAAGACCCCGTCGATTTAGCCAAAGATGGGTAGAGTAATTTTGTCTTCTTGCTATGCTCAGCTAAATGTTCTTACTTTGCATCTGAAAGGATGCTTATTGCAAGTCCATCATGTGTTATTTATTGCTGATTAATGTATTTTCCAATGTCTTTATATTAAACCCAACACTTTTTTAGCAATTGTGAACAGTTCAAAATACTTACAATTACAAATAAACTCAGTTTGTTAGATAATAAAATGTGAGGCTGGATGAACACAGCAGGCCCAGCAGCATCTCAGGAGCACAAAAGCTGACGTTTCGGGCCTAGACCCTTCATCAGAGAGGGGGATGGGGTGAGGGTTCTGGAATAAATAGGGAGAGAGGGGGAGGCGGACCGAAGATGGAGAGAAAAGAAGATAGGTGGAGAGAGTATGGGTGGGGAGGTAGGGAGGGGATAGTTCAGTCCAGGGAAGACGGACAGGTCAAGGAGGTGGGATGACGTTAGTAGATGGGAGATGGAGGTGTGGCTTGGGGTGGGAGGAAGGGATGGGTGAGAGGAAGAACAGGTTAGGGAGGCAGAGACAAGTTGGACTGGTTTTGGGATGCAGTGGGTGGAGGGGAAGAGCTGGGCTGGTTGTGTGGTGCAGTGGGGGGAGGGGACGAAGTGGGCTGGTTCTGGGATGCGGTGGGGAAAGGGGAGATTTTGAAGCTGGTGAAGTCCACATTGATACCATTGGGCTGCAGGGTTCCCAAGCGGAATATGAGTTGCTGTTCCTGGAACCTGTTCTTCCTCTCACCCATCCCTTCCTCCCACCCCAAGCCACACCTCCATCTCCTACCTACTAACCTCATCCCACCTCCTTGACCTGTCCGTCTTCCTTGGACTGACCTATTCCCTCCCTACCTCCCCACCTATACTCTCCTCTCCACCTATCTTCTTTTCTCTCCATCTTCGGTCCGCCTCCCCCTCTCTCCCTATTTATTCCAGAACCCTCACCCCATCCCCCTCTCTGATGAAGGGTCTAGGCCCGAAACGTCAGCTTTTGTGCTCCTGAGATGCTGCTGGGCCTGCTGTGTTCATCCAGCCTCACATTTTATTATCTTGGATTCTCCAGCATCTGCAGTTCCCATTATCACTAACTCAGTTTGCTTCTTCCCACATGACCGTGACATTTGCTTTATTTGATTACACCTGGCTATTCGTATTTGGATCTCAAAATTCTGATACTTTCAAAGTGGAACTGACCGTGTTCATTAACATCCAAGGGCATTATGCTTTCCATCCTTGAATGTTATCTGAGCCACCATCACAAAGGTAGATGTAAGTAGCCTCTTCCAATTTACCTGGTGTAAAATTAATGTTAAGTAACTTGGACTTCTGATATAGATTGGTTAATTGAAATTCCTTAACCCTATCTTCATTAACCCTTCTTATCTCATCATAGAAAAAACAGTCATGATTTTTAACACAATAATCCATTTAGCGTTAACTTTTCATGTTAAAAATCTCATTATGTAGTTTTCCATTTTCTAGGAGATCAAGGTCTTTAATCTCTGATAAACAGAGCTATATCACCTGCTCTATTTTATTGCATCAATGTTGTATCAACTGCTACGCTCTGCGGGCACCTCATATTTATCATTTTTGTTCAGAAACATCATTCAGGAAAATGGAGCTAAGGCTTGTAAGTAGACTTTAGGCATAATTCAACTATGGCCTAATTGAATGCTTAGAGACAATAAATGGTCTATTACCTGTCCTACGTCAGATGTGTTTCTAATTTTCCAACTGCATTGTAGATTAATTCTGTCATTACATTTTCAAGGGAGCTTCAGACTAACTATCTCGAAGCATTAAACGTGAAATACCCGTGGAATGCACAATTTCCAAAGGATTTTGCTGTAACATACATTGACATCATTCTGAAGTAACTATTCAAATCAATGAGGTAGCATTACAAGGCTGAGATAGGTGTCAATGTAAATGAATTAACAGTCTTTTGTCTGTTGAATTGTAACAAGTGAAACAATGATATCAGAGTAATATTTTGTGATTCTGTTCTAATAGAATGTCATATCAGATTATATAATTAACTAGATGAAAGAAATACAAAAATGGTAAGGAATGCTCACATGAAGGGTCTCGGCCCAAAACGTCAGCTTTTGTGCTCCGAAGATGCTGCTTGGCCTGCTGTGTTCATCCAGCTCCACACTTTGTTATCTCAGATTCTCCAGCATCTGCAGTTCCCATTATCTCTGCTTCATAGTCATTGTTTTTTTGAGTATTTCATGTCCCATGCCTGAAGAACCTTAACATGTTGCCTACATATTGGATAAGGCAAATTATTAGTCAGACTGAGCAACTTCCTGGAAGCTTGCGTTGCAATGATGGAATAAATATGACCTGATGCCAGTTTGCTGCACAAAGGATCAGAGATGTTTCTTCTTATCAGTGAATTTTTAAGCCAAGCACGACAGACACTGTGAAAGAAACTTTAAGGACGACTAGATGTTTGGACTCTCTTCAAAATTCAGAGCTCTTCAGCTTGCAAGTGCACAAGTCCTGTTGCTTATGACACTCCTTAACATTAACCTGGTCAGGCCTATCTATGACAGTAATGATTTGTGGAGCAATGGAGATGTTTTGCTAAAGAAAGGTGCCGTCAAAGTGAAATGTAAACAAGAGATGCTGGAAAGTCTCAATGGATTAGGGAACTTCTGTGCACCTAGAATGGTTTTTGGTAATAGTAGGGCAATATGGTGACTCAGTAGTTAGCACTGCTGCCTCACAGCACCACGGAGCAAGGTTTGATTCCATTCTCAAGCAAATGTCTGTGTGAATTTTACACATTCTGTGCAGATTTCCTCTTCGGTGCTCTGGTTCCCCAGCCCCACGCCTCCCCAGTACAAAGATGTGCAGGCTAAGTGAGTTAGCCATGGAAATGCAGGGTTACAGGAATTGAGGGCTGGGTCTGGGTGAGAAGTTCTTTGAGGGTCAGTATAGACTCAATGGGCCAAACGGCGTGCTTCCACACTGTAGGGATTCAATGAATGGTAATGCAAGCAGCTTCCCCATAATAATCACCTGAACACTTATTTTTGGAGAAATAATAGACAGGTCACAGGTCGGGGAGAAGATTCTGTAAGCAGGCCAGCAGAAATTTTTACTCAACTAACAATTTTCACAGCAGACTCTACCAGCAAAGTCAACGAGATACACACTTTTGGAAGGAGGGAGATCTGTGGAGGTTTTGATTTATGTCATTTATCATCACAATTCAAGAATAACTACAGCCAAATGTCACCACACTCATAGCACTGTCAGTAACTGGCAGAGTTAAACCATCATTATGTTTTGTTCTTTGAGATAATTTTAAATTTTGACTATAAGTTCGGTAACGTAAGTCAATTAGTCTCCGAAATAATATGAAGCATGTGCCCCATTTGCTTGAGGAAGCAATTAACCCAATCCCATCAGTGAGTGGAATATTGACTCAATTTTCATTACAATATACCTTCAAACATTATGCCTATCCTTAAAGAGACCTAGAGCCAATCACTTTCCACTTGCCTTCCTCTGCTATTATCTTTCCAAATTGCTCCGTGTAGATCATTGAGAATAATGTTGCACCCAGGTTGCAACTACTGCAAACAGCATTTTTTTTGAAAATTATTGAATTTTTAAAGATGTTTGCTCTAAAATTAGTTTCAATTGTTTGATATTATTGGCATAGTAATGTTGGAATCAAAAAAACAGTTTTGTATATTATGTCTTATCCAAGATAAAATAATCAGCTTGACCTAATATTGTAATGCCAAAACCTGTTCAAGAGGGTAATGTGGTGCAGTGGAGCTTCCCAAAACTGAGCCAGAAGCTCAAGGCTTAAATTTCACCCAACCTGGAGATGTTTCATACCACGTCTGAACAGGGTGACTTCAGAAAAGCTGCTGCTGGTTCTCAATTACTGGCAGATATGCGTCAAAGTCTGGTAGCTAGTGATATGAATTGTCTGCATCAGCAGTGCACACTATTGAGTTTTGGTGCTGCAAGGATGGCACAAGTTTCCAGCCAATCTGATTTGAGCCTAAAGACCACTTTTGGTATTGAGTGTATTTAATAACTTCCCAACATGTCACGAACAAAATAACTTAAAGGTTCCTGCAAATCATTGATACTTTTTATAACTGATATGTGAAATGGGCACGGAAAATAAATTCTGGGGAGAATTCTTGAAGTAAGTGGAAAAGTGAAGCTTGGTATTTCTTGAAATGGTACAGATACTTTACTCAGCTTCCGAAAGATTTGATTATGGTTGTCAGTTGCAAAAAAATGTACCAGAAATGGTACATTTATAACCCCATTAGCCTTAACAAATTTATTTTGTCAGTGCTTCAAAGTACCTGTCTAAAACCATGTCATGAAACACATGAAGGCTTGAAAGCCCTTCCATAAAAGAAGTTGTGCAAAGGATTTAGCTATTCGGTCTATATGGTTACATTCACAGAGCACGTACAATGCTTCCCAACAAAACTATCAAATCTTTCAAACCATGAACCACAATTTCCTAGAAATCTGTCCTAATGTCTAATGGGTTTGGGTTATTTGCTTCAATTGTTACTCATTTAAACCAAGCCGCTTGCTGATGTGGTTCTGTTGAATCAAACAGTATAATTTATTTTCAAAAGCTGACGTTTCGGGCCTAGACCCTTCATCAGAGAGGGGGATGGGGTGAGGGTTCTGGAATAAATAAGGAGAGAGGGGGAGGCGGAACGAAGACGGAGAGAAAAGAAGATAGTGGAGAGGAGAGTATGGGTCCAGTGGAATGTCTTGTCATGGGAGCAGATGGGCACCCGCATGGGCCCCAGCTATGCCTGCCTCTTTGTAGATTACGTGGAACAGTCCCTCTTCTGCACCTACACAGGCCCCAAACCCCACCTCTTCCTCCGGTACATTGATGACTGTATCGGCGTCGCCTCTTGCTCCCCAGAGGAGCTCGAACAGTTCATCCACTTCACCAACACCTTCCACCCCAACCTTCAGTTCACCTGGGCCATCTCCAGCACATCCCACACCTTCCTGGACCTCTCAGTCTCCATCTCAGGCAACCAGCTTGTAACTGATGTCCATTTCAAGCCCACTGACTCCCACAGCTACCTAGAATACACCTCCTCCCACCCACCCTCCTGCAAAAATTCCATCCCCTATTCCCAATTCGTCCGCCTCCGCCGCATCTGCTCCCACGACAAGACATTCCACTCCCGCACATCCCAGATGTCCAAGTTCTTCAAGGACCGCAACTTTCCCCCCACAGTGATCGAGAACGCCCTTGACCGCGTCTCCCGTATTTCCCGCAACACATCGCTCACACCCCGCCCCCGCCCCCGCCACAACCGCCCCAAGAGGATCCCCCTCGTTCTCACACATCACCCCACCAACCTCCGGATACAACGCATCATCCTCCGACACTTCCGCCATCTACAACCCGACCCCACCACCCAAGACATTTTTCCATCCCCACCCCTGTGTGCTTTCCGGAGAATCCACTCTCTCCGTGACCCCCTTGTTCGCTCCACACTGCCCTCCAACCCCACCACACCCGGCACCTTCCCCTGCAACTGCAGTAAATGCTACACTTGCCCCCACACCTCCTCCCTCACTCCTATCCCAGGCCCCAAGATGACATTCTACGTTAAGCAGAGGTTCACCTGCACATCTGCCAATGTGGTATACTGCATCCACTGTACCCGGTGTGGCTTCCTCTACATTGGGGAAATCAAGCGGAGGCTTGGGGACCGCTTTGCAGAACACCTCCGCTCAGTTCGCAACAAACAACTGCACCTCCCAGTCGCAAACCATTTCCACTCCCCCTCCCATTCTTTAGATGACATTTCCATCATGGGCCTCCTGCAGTGCCACAATGATGCCACCTGAAGGTTGCAGGAACAGCAACTCATATTCCGCCTGGGAACCCTGCAGCCATATGGTATCAATGTGGACTTCACCAGTTCCAAAATCTCCCCTTCCCCCACCGCATCCCAAAACCAGCCCAGTTCGTCCCCTCCCCCCACTGCACCTCACAACCAGCCCAGCTCTTCCCCTCCACCCACTGCATCCCAAAACCAGTCCAACCTGTCTCTGCCTCCCTAACCTGTTCTTCCTCTCACCCATCCCTTCCTCCCACCCCAAGCCGCACCCCCATCTACCTACTAACGTCTTCCCACCTCCTTGACCTGTCCGTCTTCCCTGGGCTGAGCTATCCTCTCCCTACCTCCCCACCCATACTCTCTCCACCTATCTTCTTTTCTCTCCATCTTCGGTCCGCCTCCCCCTCTCTCCCTATTTATTCCAGAACCCTCACCCCATCCCCCTCTCTGATGAAGGGTCTAGGCCCGAAACGCCAGCTTTTGTACTCCTGAGATGCTGCTGGGCCTGCTGTGTTCATCCAGCCTCACATTTTATTATCTTGGATTCTCCAGCATCTGCAGTTCCCATTATCTCTAATTTATTTTCAAATATCATTCTGTCAGATTCATAGACAGCCACATCGTCAAATTTATATATAAGCACATTTACACCAGCTTTAACACATATATTGATAATGTATGTAACTGTCCATTATCATAACTGTGGCAAGATTTCTTCATGGATTTATGTAATGTTTCTGAACATAAATAAAAGATGCAGCTGGAGTCAGACAAATAAATTAGTTTTCAGCATTCAAACTACTATCGTAGTTTGAACAGTTAAAATTATCCAGGTTTTCTAGTAGCTCTGAAATCCAGATATTCATCCTTGTGAACTCTAGAGGAACATTACGAAGATGTCACAGAGCTGCACTCATCATTGAGTATAAACGTAAAATATGGATGGAGCTAGAACACACTGCCCACTCTGGAAGAATACAAATATACCTCAACATCTTTACTGGTTGATATACCTGAGCAAAAGGAAAGTGACTCATGAAAAAGATAGTTTAGACTGCAACCATCATAACCAAAGTCAGGTGTGATCTATGATTGTCACGTACAGCAGTATTTATTATTATGTATAATAAACAGGGTCACTTCAAAATCTAAGCCTGAAGACGGTTTGTTGGTTTTGCTGTCTCATTGACCATTCTGTCATGAACCCAAACCCATAGTGTGATATCAAACCACATGGTAAAAGAGCTATTTCATGGCAGCATCTACTTGTTGTATAGAAATACTCACACTGCCAGATGATAAGGGTTACCTTAAGTAAACTTTATCATCTCACAGGAAAGTAGAATCTAGGAACATAATTTTGAGCTGAACTTTACAAGGTGTGGGATGTACTCCTTTTGTTCTTCTCTCCCATCCACCAGAAGCACAGAAGAGTCAGTTCCGAATGGTCATCCTGCAGCTATAATGCTCACCAGGCAGCTTTAGTAAGGTGAGGGTTGGACTTCGGCCCTCCAGTGTTCTGACTGACAGCCAATTTATGACTGTCTGTTAGGGTCACAGCATGGCATGCTGACATCATTGAATCAGCGACCCCCATAACATGCAAGCAGGCCATTCAGCCCATCAAGTCCACACTAAGCATCCTGTTCAGACACACCCTCCTACCCTAACCCGGTAGCCCACATTCACCCATCTAGCCTGCACATCCATGGATACCATGGGCAATTCAGCATGGCCAATCCACCCAACCTTCACATCTTTGGACTGTGCAAGGAAACCCACGCAGACATGGGAAGAATGTACAAACTCCACTCGGACAATCACCTGAGGGTGGAATCGAACCTGGGTCCATGGCCCTGTTAGGCAACAGTGCTAACATATACTGGAAGATTTATAGATAAATATATGGGGCTTTGTTCCTTGCAGACAGAAAGAACAAGTACACTCACTATGTCTGTTTCAACTCAATAAAATAGGTGACAGCCATTTATTTCTCAGGGCAATGCTTTGACAATCTATCTAGTTTAAAATTCCAGTTCTGAGAAAGGATCATCAGACCCAAAACATTAACTCTGATTTTTCTTCATAGATGCTGCCAGCCTGCTGAGCTTTTCCAGCAACTGGCCCGAAACATCAGCTTTTTTGCTCCTAAGATGCTGCTTTGGCCTGCTGTGTTCATCCAGCTCCACACTTTGTTATCTCTGTTTTTGTTCCTGTCTGGTTTAAAATTTGATTAAAACTTCATTATATCCAATCAAAAACTAGTATATTCTCCATGACAATCAAAGGTCACCTGCCAACCAGTCAGCTCTCCTCTCATACAGTCTAAGTTATGGTTTTCCCCTTAAATTGGTTTTCTGGTAAATTGTTCTGAAAAATGCGAGACAAAATTTTCAACAAAATGTGTCTTTTGTCAGTAATACTCGAGTCCTAAACTACTAAGTGGCTAATTGTAAATCCTACTACTTGTTCTTTTCTTGATTATATTGTTTTTATTTCATGGCCACGTGCAATGCACTCCAATTTTGATCAGTTAAATATCAGTCAGATCCCTTCATCTACCAGGCCCTCTGTTCCATCATGACAGATGATGGAGATCCTCATTGTAATAATGTGCATCATATTTTTGGATTTTTGAGGCAGGATCTCTTCCTGCTTGACATTTGGGCTGTGTGGTTTCAAGTCACACTCTCATCTCTATTTAATGATGCTCTGAGGAATGCGTAATCAACATTTTTCTGAAAATTTTCCACCTTGCCACCTTTCAAATGAAAAGTTAAACCGAATTCCTGCCTGCCCTCACAGGGATACATAAAAACCTCTCAAACACTATTCTGAAGAAGCTCAGACAGGTTGTCTCTGAAATCTTGAGCAATGCTTATCTGCAATCAAACCAGAAAACAAAAACAGATGATCTTGTAATTATCATACTGCAATTAATAGGACCTTGAGGTGCGCAAATTGTTTCCTACATTATAACAAAGAGCACTAACTTCAAAAGTACTTTGTTGACATTAGCACTTTAGGGTGAGTCCTGTGGTCATGCAAGATTCTATGTAAATGCTAATCTTTATTTTTTGCTTCTACACTTGGCAGAGTAACAGTTACGGGAGACACTTGTGAGTCCTTAATGTATTTGTACTTTCAGCCAGACTGCAGGAAAGTGAATGACCTACATGACCAGACCTCTGTCTAAACTCAATTCTCAAAACACAAACCATTCTGGAACTCAGCAGCTTTAATCCATCTCCTGAAATGCCTAGAATAATCATAACCATTCCTTCTGAGAGTTCTGTTTCAATATTATAATTGATTTCCCCGACATTCTTGTGAAATTAAACTGTTAACGAGAAAAACCAGACTAATAATGCCCTGTAGGGATTCCATCTCATTCCACCCGTTTCTTCATCTGCATTGCATCTGTTCTGGTAATGCCTCCGTCTGCAACAGGTCCTTGGAAATTTCCACTTCTCTCCTCAGCTGAGGATTCCCTGGTACTGTGATTGAGAGGCCCTCAGTTGTATCTGAGCCATCTCCCTCACTTCCCCTCACCCCATCTCTTCCCTTCCTCAACAGTGATAGATTTCCCATGGTCATCACATACCACACACCAGCCTCTGCATCCAAAGGATCACAAGCTGCCATTTCTGTCACCTCCAGTGACATGATCAGACACGCAATATTTCACTGGCCACCCCCTTCTCAGCACTCAATAGGAACCGGCCCCACTGAGAGACCTTGGTCTATGCCTTCCCCACTCCAAACAACACACCACACATCTATTGCTCCTTCTATTGCAATCACAGATGGTGTGAGACTTGCCCATTTGCCTGCTTTCCCCTTTACCATCCAAGGTACCAGACACACCTTCCACGTGAAGCAGCAACTTACCTGCACTCCACTCAATCTAGTCTTACAGTATTAACTGTTCACGATGTGATCTTCTCTACATTAGTGAGATGAGATGCAGACTGGGTGACTGCTTTGCAGAACACCTACATTCTGTCCATAAAAGTGACCCCGAGCTCCCAGTTGCCAGCCGCTTCAACACACCACTGTGTTCCCACGGTATCATTTCTGTCACAGGCCTGCTGCTGTATTCCAGTGAGCCTCAGTGCAAGTTTGAGGAATGTTTTATTTTCCGCTTGGGGACACTGTAACCTCTAGGACTCAACATCGAGTTCAACAACTTCAGAGCCTGATTCTGTCCTCCCATGTTGTTTTCCCATTTCCACCTCCTGATCGTGTCATGGCATACATTTATATCAGCAAAGCACCGTTATCATATGTCCTGATTTGCTTCCAGCACAATCTACCCATTCTCTTCTACTCTCAGCTCTAATTATCACTTATTCAGCTTCTCCTCTATCGTGGCTGACTAACAATAGTCCTCTCATCTGCCTACCCTTTCATATCTCTCTCTCTCCCTCTCCGGTGTCCATCTCCACCTATCCATTCACTTCAACCCCTATCCCATCCCCACCAACACCACCCCCCCCCCCACACACACACCAACCCCAAGCCCCCACACACGCACACCAACCTAGTCTTCAAGCATTTACACCACTTCTTCTGAGCTGCTATCAGATAAAGAATCATCAGATTCAAAACATTAACTCTGCTTTCTCCTTACAGTTATTGCCAGACTTGCTAAATTGCACCAGCAATTTCTGGTTTTGTTTCATATCTCTAGGATCTACAGTTCTTTGTTTTATAATAAAAGGAAGTATCGTGTTCAGCTGTAGAGTGCTCAATAACTTTAGAGCCTGGTTCTGTCCTCCCATGCACACTCAGTGCTGCATTGCTGTAATCTAACTTCTTAAATGATTACTTGGAAAAGCCTCTAGTTATTAGCGTTACCCAAAATAGCTTTATGAATCCCAATGTGTGTATTATTTAGTGGGTGTCTGGTTGTGGTAGGCAGAACTGGAGTGACAGTTAGTGGAATTTTCAATGAACACATCAGGAAAGCAATTGAGTTACAGTGTGTATATCTCCATGTAGCATAAGAGTAATTTGATCAGCAATCTTGTAAAATGGCTGAAGCTATTTACACACTTCATTAATGAAACAAGAAATAACATGCATTGAATCAATGCTGCTGGATAATGGCTTTTCTGGTTATGTTATTGGTTTGTTGTCTCACATGCAAATTTACAAATGGGCCAATGGCTGCCACTTGAAACTTGACAAATGCCTGTGCTGTCTCACATTATGCTGGCAAAGGTTAAGCAAACTGTTTAAGCAAGCTTGTATAGAAGTGACTGGTATCTTTCCTGAACTGAATGTAGCCATCAGTTTGAAAAGACATTCTGTCTACCAGACAGTTAAGCAAGATCATGTCTGAATTTCAATGGTGGCATGATGTCAGGTACATAGATCATACATCCCAATTATTGGCTGACTGAGTCAAAAATCGTATTACTCCAGTTGTTCATAACAGGCGGAGTGCAGACTTACTCAACAAGTTCGTGCTTGCAAAGTCCAAAACAAAATGTCTTCTAATAATTGAGGTTCTGCAATTTTGCAGCCCTTGCTGAACATTCTTGAGTGTGCTGATAGTCATGCTAACAACTAATTTAAGTTAATCAATTGAGTTCATAATACAATTCATTTCTCCTGCTTAGAGGTGGTATAATTCTTATGGAGGGTTCTGAAGAAGAGACATACTGGACCCAAAACATTAACTCTGTTTCTCACTCCACAGAATCTGCCAGATCTGCTGGGTTTCTCAAGCATTCTCCATATGTGATTCATATGGAGGGCCCTGTTCTCGATGAACAAAAGGAACATGTTCAAGCCTACAGCCTCTTTTGAGTTACCTGGAAGCATGGTGTAATAAGTCAGGAATCCTGCCTGGAAAGGAACATCATTTATTGTTGAACCAAAATAGAGTCATTTCTCATGGCAAATATGGGCTAGTCCCAGGCCAGGGCATACAGTTTTGCAGATTCATCTTTGGTTCTGCTTTATTGATTTTTCCTTCTTTTGTCTCGCCAGCTGCTGACAGCAGGTTTCTATTCTGAACTCTCACATGCTCCCAGAAGCTGTGATGTTTTTGGCTCCCAGTCAATTACCTCTGAATTGCCATTGAATGGAATCTGGAAGCTTTAAACATCAGATGCTCTCTTCTTGCGGTCAGGTTCTACACAGGATGATTGTAATAACTCAGAAAGCCTGACTGGAAGGAATATCATTTATTGTCGAATGCCAAAATAGCGCCACTACTCATGCCTCACATAGGCTAGTGCCCGCACAGGACAGACAGTTCTGTTCTGCAGAGATGTCTGCTTTATTTCTTTATTTTTTTGTATATATCTGAAGTGCTCTTACACATAACTGAAAGGTTTTCCCACCAAATCACCATGATATTTTTTCCAACGAGTGACCACCACCATTAAATCACCTGTCCAGCCAATTAACTTTTTATAAGCAAAGCCCATTACAGGCAATGCAAACCATGGAAAATAAGGGAGGGGTAGGGAGAACAGGAAGGGGTGTTGATGGGGGAAATAAAGCACTGTATCCTTTGCGCTGCCCATCTCTCTCTGAAGGCACCGATGGAGACCTGATGGACACCTTGTAAATTGAATTATATTACTTTGTGCCATAACACTAATGGCAGGACAAAAATAAATCAGCTAATTTCTAAGAGTTAGTAGGAACTGCAGATGCTGGAGCCTGAGATAACAAGGTGTTGAGCTGGGTGAATACAGCAGGCCAAGCAGCATCAAAGGAGCAGGAAAGCTAACATTTTGGGTCCAGACTCTTTTTTGCCCTGTTGCCTGGCCCACTGTGTTCATCCAGCTCTACACCTTGTTATCTCTGATAATTTCTATGTGGATTTTTACTGATATTTGTGGTTTTTGGACATTATATGCCCTTTGCCTGAGATTAAGAATGAGCTTTTACCGTTTTATGTTCAAGTAGCTGTGAGGATGTTCAGCTTAGGATGTTAGGTCTTATTTTTATATGAAGAGTAAATAGTCCAAACAAAAGATTGATTGAATATTTACAAAGGTTTTCATTAAATAATTGGGGATGTTAAAATAAAGGTTATAACCAAAGGTCAGGAGGTGGCTGCAATCAAAGCTTCCTGTCTGCATGCATGAATAATTCTTTGAATGCACCATGTTATGTTGTCTTAAATGCTAAATACAGTTTAACACAAAATGAATAAATACAAATTGACCATATGTGCAAATGACATTTTAGGCCGTACATATCCAAATGTTAGTGTTCCAGTGAGATCATTAAACTGCAATGAACAGGTACAAAAAATACAAGATTAAAGAAAGCTGTAAGATCAGAATATGAAGGGACAGACATCATACGTTAGTTTTTAAAAGCTGTGGACTACTGTCAATAGTTCTAGGCATCACACCTGAGAAGACTATATATTATTTGTGTAAAGACTTCACCTTCTTCTATATTTCTTTATTTTTAGATGATGGACAAAAATGGTAAAAGGAAACTGCTTTAATACAAGGAAACAGTAGAAAGGGGTGATGAAGTTTTAAAACAAGCTACACAAAATCACTGATATAACAAGGTGTAGAGATGAATGAATGCAGCAGGCCTGCTTGGCCTGCTGTGTTCATCCAGCTCTACACCTTGATATCTCAGATTCTCTAGCATTGGCAGGTCCTACTAACTCAAAATCACTGTGAGTTGTATTTACATTGTTGCTTTGTTCGTGCAATGAGGAATGATTGCTGAATTCATCTCACAATGGGTGCATATTCAGGGCAGTTTTGTGCAGAGACAGCCTGTTGATTGTTTTATTCAATGAAGACCAGTTGTGTGGGTCAGGAATGCTCAGCATGACAATAATTCATTGATTAACTCCTGGGCAGATGGACAGTCTGTGTTTGAACAGTGTAGGGGCAGGACCCTACACACTCTAAAATTACAGCAACACTTTCTCTAGTTGCAGAAAGATAACAAAGAAGTTGAAGGTAGATAGCTATTTTCACTCACTATTCGCATCTGATCTGTGTTTGCAGTAAAGAGTAAAAAGAACACCTCATTGAATCCGATGGATTGAATTGTGTTCTCACAATATTTTTTTCAAGCCCCAAACATCCACTTTTTTAAAATTCACCTACATATATCTGCATATGTAGGGGTTTAGGAAGAGGTGGAGTCAAAAGTTGATAATTTATGTTCTATTTGCATGTGCTTAGAACTAATGTATTTGTAAAAGTTTTTTCTGGTTAAGTACAAAACCTGGTCATTGTTTCTGTTAGCCTGAGAACATCAGACAGGAAAATGGAGGTCTTTGAGTAATTTGATTAAACCTTTAACTTTTGTGATGAACCTAGATTCAGTGACTCACGCACCAGCCTAGTGGGATATGACAGTATTGAAAAGAGTGCAAAATAGAATGTCATCATTGACTACATGGGGAATAGAATATAAAAATAGCAAATATTTGCTAGAATTGTACAGAGGTTTGATAAGATAACATCTAGAGTGCTGTTTACACTTATTTAAGAAAGGACATAATTGGAGTTCAGGGAAAGCTCACCCAACTGATTCTTGAAATGGGACTATATATAATCTTATGAGGGATATTGGCCTGGTTGGATATGTATCCATTGGAATTTAGAAGAATATAGGTTGATTTTATCGAGTCGTGTAAGAACCACAGGGGCCTTCACAAGTGATGCTGGGGTAGAGATTAAGGGGTATAGATGCAAAAGAATTGGAGATGTGAAATATTTTCACTCCAAGTCATGAGTTTGTGCAACTGTCTTCCCCGAATAGTGGTGGAGACAGTGTCATTGAATAATTTTAAAGGTGAGTTACACAGACTCTTGATTGTCAAGAGAGTCAAAACATATAAAAGGCAGGCAGAAAAGTGGAGTTGAGGCCACAATCAAATCAGCTATAATCTTACTGAATTGCAAAACAGTCTCCAGAGGTTCAGTGACCTCCGACTACCCCTAATTCTTCTGCTCATATGTATATGTTTATGTACCATCATTTTTACCAAAATGATGCTTGAACTCTAAAGGTTATATTAAGATTATGCTGTATTCCATGGAATTTAGAAGGATAAGAGCTGATATGGCCCAACTTTTCAACATCCTGTGGGGAAACAGATATAGGGAAACTATTTCCACTGTTGAGGACTAGGGGCATTGTCTAAAAATTAGAATGAGATTTTTTTAGACTGATTAGGAAACATTTCTATGTGCTAAAGGATAGTAAAATTTGGAAATCTCTTTTACAAGTAGCAATTGATGCAAGATCAGTTTCTGGCCTGAAGATGATAGATTTTTGATAACTAAAGGTTAACTAAAGGAGTCAGGGGCAAAGATCGATAAATGCAGTTAGGATTAGGATCAATCATGATCGAATTGAACAGCAGAAGAAGCTTGAGGGGATAAATGATTTACTTCTGTCCTTAGGTCAGCATGTGCACATTTATTCAGGTAAATAGCAGTTGGCCTGTCGTGCTTTTTCTGGCAGTTTGTACAGAAAGATTAAAATCATTTGCTACATGCTTTCAGTGAAAATTCTGTCTTGAAATTACTAATTCATTACAACTGACATTTATTTAATTGTAGCAATGGCACATGAGTAATTGGCACACTGTTCTGTGATTATATATAGTAACCTATTAGAAGAAAGAGGTTGTTTACCAGAAGCTTTTATTGCCTGCCTGATAAACAAATGTGATACACTGGAAAAAATAAGATTGTCATATCTATGCATTGACAGCACCATCTGGATTGTGTTTCAATCACTTTAATGATGCACCATTTTCCACAGTGAGTGGTTTGCATTGAAATGCCACAAAATAAATCCCAATGATTCGTTCAGCAACAGGACGGGATTCATTAAAAAAAAATCATTCACAGGATGTGGGCATCACTGGCTATGCCAGCAATTAATGCCCACTCCTAATTGCCAGAGGGTGGGTTAATAGCCAACAACATCGCTGTGGGTCTGGAGTCACATGTACGCCAGACCACGAAAAGAGGACAATTTCCCTTCCTAAAGATCATTACTGAACTGAATGGGTTTTCCTGACAATCAACAATGGTTTAATGAAACCATTTAAAAGAGAAACTCAGGCAGCACTAATAGACTGAAAAATTGAGAGTTAATGTTTTGAGTCCAATGACCCTTTGTCAGAACTGAAAATGGCTATGAAAGGCTGGTGTTTATGCTGATGGTGGTTAAGCATTGAGGTGCTGGGGAGAGGAGTGAATTAGGCACATGGAGACGGAGCCCAGAGAGAGTGAGAGGGTAAAAAAGAGATAGGCAAACAAAGAGGTAGCTGATGTTATAAAGTGGAGGTTGACCCCCACCTCCGAGAACCAAAACCCAAACAACCAAAGAGGAGCACCTCACTCTATAATTTGTTAAAAAGAGTGTGAAAATGGGTGTAACGTGTCTTTCATCAAATAAGTTCCTGACACTCACTTTACAGTCAACAAGTAACAATTTATTTATCTACCTCTAACAGTGAACAAATTAACTAAACTATTAACAAACCGAACAAATCCCTTCTAACTCCTAATCATTCCCGAATAATGCAGGATTCTAATGTTATGCTTTTCCAATAAATACAGCATCCCACTTATATAACAAAACAATACAATTTAGTCTCTTGAAATTACAGCCAGGTTATGTCTCCCAGAATATTCTTGTCTTCTCCATGAATTCTTCTGTCATGAATGCTCTCTCTGCCAATCCTTCCATCAGGAATGTTAGCCATGAGTTTCATGGTACCATTGTGAATAGATAGTGCTTTCTCTAAGAGCTGAGAGATGTTATCTCTAGTAGATGGCAGTTCACTGTGCCAATTTTCCAACTGTGTCCTTTTTTACACCCCTGGTGATATATCAATTTCTTACAATCAGATTGGTCCTAGGTTGTCAAAATGACCAGATTTAAATTTGATAGGTTTTGGGTATCTAAATATCTGGTTCAAACTGATTGGCTAAATTCAAAGACCTGTGGTCTTGGTAAAAATAATGTTTGGCCTGTTACTGGTATGGCCTTTCAATACAACTGTTTTAATTTGGATGCTCTCCGTATTTGCAAATTTTAAAGCAGCTCACACACACCTCCAAACACAGAAAAAGCACAATCTTTTAAAAGGAGCACACTATGCTTTCCTCCTATCATTTTACAAACACCAAGTTCTTATGTCCTGCCTCCCAATCCATAAATACTCCACCTAACTTTGCAACACTGATGATTAGCTGAGAGAGAGAGAGATAAGTGCCAAGTGGAGTGTTAGTAGCAAATCAGAGTTTGTGTAAATGGGTGAAAATGGGATGGCTGTGCTGGGAGCAACCCATATCAAACAGAATCTCGGACTGTGGGGATGGGTCACAACATGGAGGAGGGTGTTCATACTCTGAATTTGTCAAACTTAATGAGAGTCCTGAAGTCTGCAAGGTACCTAGATGGAAAGTGGGGTGTTGTTCCTTCAGTTTGCATCGAGTCTCCCTGGGGCATTGAAGCAAGTCTGGAACAGAAATATTGCTGTGGGAATGTGGTGAAGTGTTGAAGTGGCAGGCATTTGGAAGTTCAGCTTCATTTTTATGGACAGAGTGTAGTTTTTGGCAAAGCATGCACCCAAGACTGCATTTCAGCTTCCCATTATAGATAAGACCACACTGTGTGCAGTGAATACATTGGATTAGTTTGAAGGAGGTGCAGATAAATTGCTGCTTCACCTGGAAGGTGTGTTTGGGCCTTGGATAGTAATGAGGGAGGAAGTAAACAGGTGGGTATTACACCTTCTGTGATTGCAGGGGAAGGTGCCGTGAGAGTGTGGAGGGGTGTTGGGAGTGAAGGAGGAGTGGACCAGGGTGTCCCAGAGGGAACGGTCCTGTGGAGTGCTGAGAAGGGAGCGGAGGTGTTAGAAATGGCAGCTAATGATCATTTGGGTATGGAGGCTGATGGGATAGATTGTGTGAGGATGTATGGTCAAGGTAAATGTGGGAGTTAGTGGGTTTGTGGTGGGTATTGATGGCCAGCCCATTCCAGAAAAGGAAACAGAGATGTTAAGGAAAGGAATGAAAGAGTCGAATGTAGACCAGGTGAAGGACCGAGCAGGATGGGAATTGGAAGTAAAATTGATAAATATTTTCAATTCAGGATGGGAGAGGAAAGCAGCAACAATGATGTCATTGAGGTACTAAAGAAAGAGCTGTGGGGAGGGGCCAGAGTAGGACTGGAACAAGGAATGTTCCACATACCTCGCACAGAGACAGGAATAACTGGGGCCCATGCTGGTACCCATGGCCACAACTTTAATCTGAGGAAAGTGAGAGGAGTTAAAGGAGAAGTTGTTCAGGGAGAGGATGGATCAATGGTGTAGAGGAAGGTGGATGGGGATAGTTCAAGCCTTTTTTCCAGGAAGGAGTGGAGACCCTTCAGCTCTATCTCCTGATGGGAATGCACCTGTAGAGGAATTGCATGCGTGTGTTGAAGAGATGGTGACTGGTGCTGGCTAACTGGAAATTTTGAACATGATGTAAAGCATCAGATGAATTGTGGATGTCAATGGGAAGGGACTGGACAAGGGGGAAAAATAAATTCTTTGGGGCAGGAACATGTCAAAACAATGAATCGGTCTGGACAGATGTGTTCGTGGATTTTATGATGAAGGTAGAGATGGTTTCATGGTCATCAAAGATATGGATCGGATTAGAGTCAGGTTTTTAAGTTACTCCAAATTCTATGGCAGCATGGCAAGATTTAAACCCAGGTTCCCAGAATGTTAGATAATAAAATGTGAGGCTGGGTGAACACAGCAGGCCAAGCAGCATCTCAGGAGCACAAAAGCTGACGTTTCGGGCCGAGACCCTTCATCAGAGAGGGGGATGGGGAGAGGGAAGTGGAATAAATAGGGAGAGAGGGGGAGGCGGGCCGCAGATGGAGAGTAAAGAAGATAGGTGGAGAGAGTATAGGTGGGGAGGTAGGGAGGGGATAGGTCAGTCCAGGGAAGACGGACAGGTCAAGAGGTGGGATGAGGTTAGTAGGTGCCTGGGGGTGCGGCTTGGGGTGGGAGGAAGGGATGGGTGAGAGGAAGAACCGGTTAGGGAGGCAGAGACAGGTTGGACTGGTTTTGGGATGCGGTGGGTGGGGGGGAAGAGCTGGGCTGGTTGTGTGGTGCAGTGGGGGGAGGGGACGAACTGGGCTGGTTTAGGGATGCAGTAGGGGAAGGGGAGATTTTGAAACTGGTGAAGTCCACATTGATACCTTATGGCTGCAGGGTTCCCAGGCGAAATATGAGTTGCTGTTCCTGCAACCTTCGGGTGGCATCATTGTGGCAGTGCAGGAGGCCCATGATGGACATGTCATCTAGAGAATGGGAGGGGGAGTGGAAATGGTTTGCGACTGGGAGGTGCAGTTGTTTGTTGCGAACTGAGCGGAGGTGTTCTGCAAAGCGGTCCCCAAGCCTCTGCTTGGTTTCCCCAATGTAGAGGAATCCGCACCGGGTACAATGGATGCAGTATACCACATTGGCAGATGTGCAGGTGAACCTCTGCTTAATGTGGAATGTCATCTTGGGGCCTGGGATAGGGGTGAGGGAGGAGGTGTGGGGACAAGTGTAGCATTTCCTGCGGTTGCAGGGGAAGGTGCCGGGTGTGGTGGGGTTGGAGGGCAGTGTGGAGCGAACAAGGGAGTCACGGAGAGAGTGGTCTCTCCGGAAAGCAGACAGGGGAGGGGATGGAAAAATGTCTTGGGTGGTGGGGTCGGATTGTAAATGGCGGAAGTGTCGGAGGATGATGCGTTGTATCCGGAGGTTGGTAGGGTGGTGTGTGAGAACGAGGGGGATCCTCTTAGGGCGGTTGTGGCGGGGGCGGGGTGTGAGGGATGTGTTGCGGGAAATACGGGAGACGCGGTCAAGGGCGTTCTCGATCACTGTGGGGGGAAAGTTGCAGTCCTTAAAGAACTTGGACATCTGGGATGTGCGGGAGTGGAATGTCTTATCGTGGGAGTAGATGTGGCGGAGATGGAGGAATTGGGAATAGGGGTTGGAATTTTTGCAGGAGGGTGGGTGGGAGGAGGTGTATTCTAGGTAGCTGTGGGAGTCGGTGGGCTTGAAATGGACATCAGTTACAAGCTGATTGCCTGAGATGGAGACTGAGAGGTCCAGGAAGGTGTGGGATGTGCTGGAGATGGCCCAGGTGAACTGAAGGTTGGGGTGGAAGGTGTTGGTGAAGTGGATGAACTGTTCGAGCTCCTCTGGGGAGCAAGAGGCGGCGCCTCTTGGGGAAACCAAGCGGAGGCTTGGGGACCGCTTTGCAGAACACCTCCGCTCAGTTTGCAACAAACATCTGCACCTCCCAGTCGCAAACCATTTCCACTCCCCCTCCCATTCTCTAGATGACAAGTCCATCATGGGCCTCCTGCACTGCCACAATGATGCCACCCGAAGGTTGCAGGTACAGCAACTCATATTCCGCCTGGGAACCCTGCAGTCATATGGTATCAGTGTGGACTTCACCAGTTTCAAAATCTCCCCTTCCCCTACTGCATCCCTAAACCAGCCCAGTTCGGCCCCTCCCCCCACTGCACCACACAACCAGCCCAGCTCTTCCCCCCACCCACTGCGTCCCAAAACCAGTCCAACCTGTCTCTGCCTCCCTAACCGGTTCTTCCTCTCACCCATCCCTTCCTCCCACCCCAAGCTGCACCCCCAGCCACCTACTAACCTCATCCCACCTCCTTGACCTGTCCGTCTTCCCTGGACTGACCTATCCCCTCCCTACCTCCCCACCTATACTCTCTCCACCTATCTTCTTTACTCTCCATCTTCGGTCCGCCTCCCCCTCTCTCCCTATTTATTCCAGTTCCCTCTCCCCATCCCCCTCTCTGATGAAGGGTCTAGGCCCGAAACGTCAGCTTTTGTGCTCCTGAGATGCTGCTTGGCCTGCTGTGTTCATCCAGCCTCACATTTTATTATCTTGGAATTCTCCAGCATCTGCAGTTCCCATTATCTCTGATACTATTTTAACCCCTTCCCAGAATGTTACCTCGGTCTTGCATTAATAGCTTGTCAATAGTAACACTAAGCCTTTGCCTCCTTCTTTGAATTCATCAAGAGCAAGTTATAATGTTATTAGTTTGGAAGCTATAATCTTTACAGGGAGCTCTATTTATTGGAAAAGAAGCAGCCGGCAAGGGTTTTGGTCTGAACTTGTACGATTTCCATTGGTGAGATGATAAAGAGCAAGCTACGAACTTGCTTGTTGCTTCTTGGCAAATTTTGCCATAAATGATTCAGGAGGATTTTAAGTTGCCTGTAGTGTAGCTCCAAATCTGAGCAAAATTTCCATGTGTGTCCTTGTTGATGCAGCTGGGAGCTTAGAATGAAATAAAGTAAGCCTAGCTATTATCAGCATAGATTAGTGTAGCTTGAATAAACGTTCGAGAGAAAGTGCAGGAGTAATGGAAAAGCTTCTAAAGTGGGTTTTGTTGTTGTTTTACTTGTACCTACTTTCAGCCGCTCTGAAATTTCAACCCTATACATATTAAAAGGATTTCCAATGAGACTTTCCTTGTACCTATTTATAATGGAAAGGATTGAAAGTCTTTGCAGCATAGAGGTACAAGTGATAGAGTATCACCCAGAGGCTTGTCTGGTATGTATCTTTAGGTTTAAGAAGGATTGGTGGATTTATCTAGTTTTGAATTACAAGAAGTCAGGGGTGTGATAGAACCATCTAACTTTAATGTGTGATTGGATTCCTTGAAATGTTGAATGAAATAGAGGACACAGACACACCGTTCTGAAGTCCACTATTAACTCTTTTCACTGCTCAGCATTACAGGGCACCTCTTTCTGAATATCCAGTAAAAGGTGGAGAAGGAACTTGGAGGCCCTGGGATTCCTCTGTAACTTTGTCCTCAGCATCTACTGCCTCAAAATCATCTTCATTGTTTCTGCTCTTCTTCCTTCCCATCATCATCTTTCATCACCTGCTTCTTTTCATTCCTGTCAATGTCCTAGAAGAAAGGAGGGCACTAGTTTATCGAGTGGGAACCCACAGTGGGTTTGAAATGAGAGAGGAGGATGGTGTATACTTCACACCAAGATACCAACAAGACTGTGCAACTGTGCGACCACTAACAGTATATTCCTGTATTTATTTTGCCATTTCTCATCAAGTATTACCCTAGAAAATCTATGATTTGGTTCACATGTACAAGGGAGATGCTACAATAGTGATATTATCACTGGACCTGTAATCCAAGGCTCAACTAATGCTCTGATAACAAAATATGGAGCTGGATGAACACAGCAGGCCAAGCAGCATCTCAGGAGCACAAAAGCTGATGTTTCAGCCCTAGACCCTTCATCAGAGGCCTGAAACATCAGCTTTTGTGCTCCTGAGATGCTGCTTGGCCTGCTGTGCTCATCCAGCTCCACACTTTGTTATCTTGGATTCTCCAGCATCTGCAGTTCCCATTATCAGTCAACTAATGCTCTGATGACATAGGTTCAATTCCTACAATAGCACAAGGTGGAATTTAAATTCTGAATTCTAATTAATCTGAAATTTAAAAAAAAATCTCAGTAATGGTGACCATGATAATTTTTATAATTGTTGAAACAAAACCATCTGATTCACTAATGTTCTTTAAGGAAGGAAATGTGAATGTCCTACCTGGACTGGCCTACATGAGCCCCTCTGACTGACAGCAGCCTCCCCTTGAGTGGACTGAGAAATGGCCTTCCACTCACTTTCCAACATTATTTAGTTGAATAAACATGCAATGTGTTTGCCATGTAGGCAGCTGTCACACACTTCAGATGTTAGATTGACATCTTGGCATACCTTACAGTGAGATGTCCCCCTCCACAGTCAGGTCTCCAATGACAAGATTGACAAGTTGTCTGCGTTTGTATCTGTGCAAAAGAGTACATCAATAAGCCAGTACTGGTAGCTTTTAGGCTCTAGCTGAAAATCCAACATGTTATCAGGCATGGCATGATATGGCAAGGCAAGGCTGGATGCTATGAACATGCAAATAGATGTTAAGTGCACCGGTACTAACAGGGCAAGCAAACAGTGCTGAGATACACTGTGGTTCAATTTGTGAACTGGAAGCCTTTGCTATGCACAAACAGTTCTTGCAGCAGCATTTCAATGTGGTTGCTGGTGTGCCCACCAATGCAGGTCTATACTTCCAGTGTAGGTGCCAGTACAGGTAATTCAATGAGACGTAATGAGGATCGTGAGGATTGGGCAAATGTCAGATGCCATTGTCTGTGGATGAGTGGCTTCATGTAACTGGTGCCCATGGATCATGACCTGAGATAGTATCTGGTGCAGATCAACATGGAAGCTGTTTCCGGTGAGTTGGCATTGCCAAGTTCTGACATCCATCTTGAGAATTCTCAATATTTAGCTTGCTTGACATTGTTGGTAAGCCAGGAAGCTGAGGGAAGCTCAGTCATTATTAAGACGTTTAAGAAGCTATAATCCCCCTTAATTGGCAACTTACTGTTACCTAGTGAGAGAGTTATCTCACTGCTCAGTGCACGCATAAAGGACGTAATGAGTTACTCCCGATTGGTCTTGTCAGTCTTCCCATGCGATTCTGCTACAAATCTGGCCATAGCCCGTGTGGGTCAGGTCCCAGTAAGATTCCCCTCCAGGTCTTTCTTTTGTCAATCTTGTCACAATTTCCTCAAACTAATGAGGTGTTACAACATGAACCCTGTAATCTCCAGTGGGGTCAACACTGGGCATTTTGTTTGAGTCTTCAACTCTGGATACACTGGCGGTTCTCATTATTATTTCCTGGGCATTAAGATCAAAAATCATCTGAGTGGAGCTCAGAAAAGAATGTTTTTACTGGGTAAGATTTTATGCCAGGAACAGGAAAATCAATCTTGTTCCATTTCACATTAATGTCCAATTACATGTTGGAATTGGCAGATAGCTGTAGAAAGGAAATAGCTAAGCTAACCCTCTCACCACAAAGTAGATTTTGATGTAATGTCAGGTACCTATGAAAGAAACAAATGATACCAATCAGAAACTTTTGTAGAGATATAATCAATATGCATGTTTTAAAAAACGGGACTATACTAACTGGAATTACGTGATTAAAGAAAATCATACTGTGAACAATGAAGAACTTCTGCTATGCTCCAAAGTACTCATGTTTTACTGCATTGTGCCACTTCAATAAATTAAACACTATTTGACCCCTAGATAATAAAATGTGAGGCTGGATGAACACAGCAGGCCAAGCAGCATCCCAGGAGCACAAAAGCTGACGTTTCGGGCCTAGACCCTTCATCAGAGAGGGGGATGGGGGGAGGGAACTGGAATAAATAGGGAGAGAGGGGGAGGCTCTCTCCCTATTTATTCCAGTTCCCTCCCCCCATCCCCCTCTCTGATGAAGGGTCTAGGCCCGAAACGTCAGCTTTTGTGCTCCTGGGATGCTGCTTGGCCTGCTGTGTTCATCCAGCCTCACATTTTATTATCTTGGAGTCTCCAGCATCTGCAGTTCCCATTATCTCTGACACTATTTGACCCCTGTTGCATCATATCTGCATTGCTACTACAATTTGTGTCACGGTGTATTTGACAGCACATTTTGCCCTGATTAAGATGTGTTGCAGCATGAGATTAGACCTTGCTGTTGATAAGTCACCAGCCTCTCTTACATCCTTTCTAGTTTTTATTTCCGTTCAAACTCAATGCACAGCTTGAATTTTGAACCTTGTCATGCACGATTGTCGTATGTTGATGGTAAAAACACATGGTAAATTTGTAGTCTTTTCCCCAGGATGAGAGATTTCAAAAATAGAGGGCATATTTTTAAGGTGAAAGTAGAGAGATTTAAAAAAGATATGTGGGGCAAATATTTTACACAGAGGGTGCTTTGCATGTGGAATAAACTTTCTGAGGAAATGGTGGATGTGAGCACAGTTACAAAGTTTAAAAGACACTTAGATAAGAACATGAACAGGAAAGGTTTGGATGGATATGGGTCAGGAGCAGGCAAGTGGAGACTAGATTAGTTTGGGAGAATATTTGATGTGGACTGGTTGGACCAAAGGGTCAGTTTCTGACCTGTTATGACTCTATGACTATAAGTGTGGGTAGCTTTGGAATTTGTTTAGAAATATTTCCCTTTGTCAACAGCAAAATCAAATCCAATACAGTGGATGTTGTACAAGATGTCCAAAGAGCTTCTCCTCCACTAGGCCCTGTTTTCTCAACTCACAGTTGGCCACAGCTGCAGGGGAGGAGAAAGAAAACACCTCAAAGATACTTTCGAGCAGTCCTTGAAGTGTGGCATGAGAAGTGCTTGCCAGAAGTGCTCACCAATCACTCAGAATGGTGTTGACTTGTCCATAAAGTTCCATCAAACTTTCTGTCTTGATGTCTTATGAGTGGTGACGAAGGAAAGGAAGCAAATCCTGTATTCTGGATCCCACTACCTTATGCGCTCAAAGATCTATGAGTCAAGAACTTTCCTACAAAGTTACGTGGATATCTAAGATAGAGAAACACAACCCCGACTTGACGTCATCCTCGAATGGAGGGACAGGTAACAATGGCAATTAATGAAATAATCAGAAATATAATTTCATTGAAGTTCTCCATGAACATACTTTATCAATTTATCTAAACATTTCATGACAAGTTTTGTATTTTATCGTATTTTAATTGTAGTGAAATGGATTATTAGTTTTTGACATCCATTACCTAGGATCTTTCACAAACTAATGGTTTTAGACAAGGAAACTCAATGATTTAAGATGGCTGCAAGTGACCACCATGGGTTGGCTGGTGCATGAAACCATCAATAAACAAAACCCTACCTTCCACAGCTTCCTACACTTAGAGTTATAGAGTCATACAGTGCTGAAACAGAGCCTTCTGTCCAACCAGTCAATGCCAAACATAATCCCAAACTAATCTGGTCTCACCTGCCTGTTCCTGGCCCATATGCCTTCAAACCTTTCCTGTTCATGTTCGTTTCTAAGTGTCCTTTAATTTTTGTAACTGTGCTCACATCAACCATTTCTTCAGATAGTTCATTTCACATGCAACATGATAACACATTA
Organism: Stegostoma tigrinum; assembly: GCF_030684315.1. Taxonomy (NCBI): domain Eukaryota; kingdom Metazoa; phylum Chordata; class Chondrichthyes; order Orectolobiformes; family Stegostomatidae; genus Stegostoma; species Stegostoma tigrinum. The sequence continues at coordinate 23,993,798 of NC_081380.1, forward strand.
TCAAAATGATTGAAACCAGTCACTCAGATCCATAGCTCTTATTTGATATCTCTGTCTGGAATTTGTTTCTGTTGGGATGAAAGTCATCAGCAAGCTATCCAATGAATAAACCCAATGAAGCCACATACAGGAATACTCAAGTGAAAGGTATTTCAGGTATGAGCTTTTAGATTGAGAGAAAAAGAATAGAGAAGTGTCAGCAGAGCTAGAGAGCTTGCTCCCTCTCCTTTTGTTTCTCTCAGCCTCTTAAGAAAAAAAATGCTCAGTGATAAAACAATTTGGGGAATCTGTTCACTGAGAACTGAAGAATATCTACAATTTTTACTGCTGCTGTGGATACAAGATATCAGTTAAACAATCATTTTTGTTTAAAACCTGACACCTCGACGATTCTAAGGGCTTTTGTAAACTGTCTATTCTCGAATTTTATTTTAGTTAACACACTCCCTTTTTAAATTTCATTCTAATATTTGTTTGTGTGCTTGATGTTGTGTTCTATTATTTTTCTCAGGGGTAGCAAGTAATAAAATTCCTCTTTCTTCCACTAAAGAAAGCCTTGTAAGTGTCTCCTTAATTTTTACTCACGCAATGTTTTAATTGAAGTGTGATATGACCGTGTGATTTGATGCAGCCAACTTGGTTTTAAAAGTAATGAGCTGATTCATCCCTCCTGACCTGGCCATAACAATCATCTCTCTTTGTTGTTTAAAATAAGATACAATTCAAAAAGCTAGTCATTAAGAATTTTGAAAAATACCTACTGAAACAGGGAAACTGTCACTAATTCTTAATTACATATTGCTTGCTTCTTCTATCTTGCCACCTTTGATGGATTAAACATGGTGTTAGCATTACAATCTGAAGCTTGTCAGTGAGACGTGTTTGTGTTTGGATTTTCCTTCCAAGTAATTAACTACTTAGCCGACCGAAGCATGAACTGTTCTCTTCTGAGCATTCACATTCTGTGTTAATGACTGCAAAACAACAAGGTAGAGTTTGCAGGAAATCAACAATGCAATCTCCTACCAGTTAAATTAGACAGGGTTGTTATAATGAATATTGTATTTGCTCAAGGCAATAATGTTTGAATGCTTTCTATGAGCACAGCATTTGGCAACGAAAACATGGACTGAGCCAATAAATAATGTGAACTTTTAATTTCAGCTTAACTCCCCAGGGCACACAGGATGCTCCCAATGGAAACTGAATTGACACTAATGTCTGTGCTTCACATACATAATGATTTGGTACCAAAGGGCGAGATTTCGATTTGCTCAAGCATCACAGACCTCAGCCTATTTATATTATTTTATCCCAAGTTTCATACCAGTAAATCCTGCCACTCTCTTTTAAGGATTACTAACAAACAGCGAGGTAAATCAGATGAAGTAAGCCGAAATACATCGCTGCAACCCCCAGTGACTGTCTCTGGTTGAACCAGACTGTGTTGACCTTCTGTCCTTTGTGAACCTAGCTGAGGTACCTCTCCACAATAAAGACTGCCAGCTACGACTTCCATCATATTATTCACTTTCAACCTTGCCTTAATCTAACTGTTGATTAAAAACTCAATCATGGTTTTGGCACCTCCAGAATTCCACCAATTCCTGGCTGGAAATCTGAAATTAAAACAGAAAATGCCGGGACAGCTCAGCAAATTTGACAGCATCTGTTGGGGGGTGAGTAATCCTGTTGATGTTTTTTTGAGTTCTCTCTCAAGAATGTGAAACTAAAGTGAAGAGATGGCACCTCCTAGCTGAAGTGCCCTGCTACAACCCATTGCTCATTTCATTCTGGACGGCCGCCAATTGACAGTCCAATTTCAAGAGCCGAGCCACCTCCCTGAAATACACAGCAAGCTTGTCTCAATGACAATTGAGGGATCTTCCCCTTGACTATCCCAGGGCAGTATCTGTTCCCCTCTCGCGGTAACCTGCCTTTTGTTTCCTATCTGTGAAGGAAAGTCCAGCCCTCAGTGTTTGTTGCAAGATAACAAAGTGTGTAGCTGGATGAACAGCAGGCCAAGCAGCATCTCAGGAGCACAAAAGCTGATGTTTCGGGCCTAGACCCTACATCAGAGAGAGGGATGGGGAGAGGATGCTGAAATAAATAGGGAGAGAAGGGGAGGCGGACTGAAGATGGATAGAAAAGAAGATAGGTGGAGAGGAGAGTATAGGTGGGGAGGTGGGGAGGAGATACGTCAGTCTGGGGAGGACGGACAGGTCAAGGAGGTGGAATGAGGTTGGTAGGTGGGAAATGGAGGTGTGGTTTGAGGTGGGAGGAGGGGTTATGTGAGAGGAAGAACAGGTTAGGGAGCCGGGGACAAGCTGGGCTGGTTTTGGGATGCAGTGGGGGAGGGGGAGATTTTGAAGCTTGTGAAGTCCACATTGATACCATTGGGCTGCAGGGTTCCCAAGCGGAATATGAGTTGCTGTTCCTGCAACCTACGGGTGGCATCATTGTGGCACTGCAGGAGGCCCATGATGGACATGTTGTCTAAGGAATGGGAGGGGGAGTTAAAATGGTTCACGACTGGGAGGTGCAGTTGTTTATTGCGAACCGAGCGGAGGTGTTCTGCAAAGCGGTCTACTACATTGGCAGATGTGCAAGTGAACATCTGCTTAATATGGAAAGTCATCTTGGGGCCTGGGATGGAGGTGAGGGAGGAGATGTGGGGGCAAATGTAGCACTTCCTGTGGTTGCAGGGGAAGGTGCCGGGTGTGGTGGGGTTGGAGGGGAGTGTGGAGCGGACAAGGGAGTCACGGAGAGAGTGGTCTCTCCGGAAGGCAGACAAGGGTGGGGATGGAAAAATATCTTGGGTGTGGAGTTGGAATGTAGATGGCGGAAGTGTTGGAGGATGACGCTTTGTATCCGGAGTTTGGTGGGGTGGTATGTGAGGACGAGGGGGATTCTCTTAGGGCGGTTATTGTGGGTACGGGGTGTGAAGGACGTGTAGCGGGAAATGTGGGAGACACGGTCAAGGGCGCTCTCGACCACTGCGGGGGGGAAGTTGCGGTCCTTGAAGAACGTGGACATCTGGGATGTGTGGGAGTGGAATGCCTCATCGTGGGAGCAGATGCGGCGGAGGCGAAGGAGTTGGGAATAGGGGATGGAATTTTTGCAGGAGGGTGGGTGGGAGGAAGTGTATTCTAGGTAGCTGTGGGAGTCGGTGGGCTTGAAGAGGACATCAGTTTGTAGGTGGTTGCCTGAGATGGAGACTGAGAAGTCCAGGAAGGTGAGGGATGTGTTGGAGACAGCCCAGGTGAACTTGAGGTTGGGGTGGAAGGTGTTGGTGAAGTGGATGAACAAACTGGTCTTGTCCAGGAACTGAGTGCCTGTTTCTGAGCACACTTTGGCCTTACTGCATCATCACAATGACCTTTGTTAGTGCAGCCAGAGGCGAGGCACTAAAATACCGAAGTGTCCTGCGAATGGATCAGAAAAGTGCCATGAGGGTTCATTGGGGCTGGCACATGTTGCATACCAATGTCTGTCGACATGTGCTCATGTGGCCCATGGAGTATGCCTGAGATGTTAGTGCCTTGTATCCGACATGGAGATGCTTTGGGGCAAGCAGCAAGTTGAACCTGATAAGAACTCAGTCTAGTTTCCATGTTGAGTTTTCCTGACAGCAGGTTTGTATGGCAAGTTTGGTAAGATTGCAATTAATGGCAGGAAGGGAGGTTAACAAGGCACTTAACTAGCTACATGATGGACTCTGGTGAGAATCTTCCCATGCTGCTTCGGATAAGTGTGTGAGATTTGCCAAGATTATCTACACATCGAGATGGACTTCACTGAATATCTTGTTTGATTTGGCCACACGCCTCGCCATAGCTCACAACTCTCAGAGCCTGTTAATGTTCTATCCAACCGTTCCAAAGCAAAACTGCAGAAACTCCTCTGCTTTTTCAGGATTTTCGGCTATATTTTCCTTTAACCTGCCTTCACTAATACCTCCTATTCTTATAAACGTTTTTAAACACTACTTATTTTCCACTCATCCATGGCAGATCATCCCTTCTCTTCTCATTTACTTTCCTCTGTTTTAGTTTTATGCTTTCTAGTTAACTTCCTATAGATTGTGATATCTTTCAGTTCTGATGAAGGTCCCATACCTGAAGTGTTAACATGCCATTTGTATCCACAAATGCTGCTGGTTCTGCTTACTGTTTCCAGCACATTGCTGTTGGTCTCTGTTAAGCTGGATCTCCTCCCATTTTATGCTGCAACTTTTCTTGTGGAGCTGCCAATTTGTACACAGATGCAGTCAAAAGGAGACAAAATATTTCATGAGTGATAATGGGAACTGCAGATGCTGGAGAATCCAAGATAATAAAATGTGAGGCTGGATGAACACAGCAGGCCCAGCAGCATCTCAGGAGCACAAAAGCTGACGTTTCGGGCCGAGACCCTTCATCAGAGAGGGGGATGGGGGTGAGGGTTCTGGAATAAATAGGGAGAGAGTGGGAGGCGGGCCGCAGATGGAGAGAAAAGAAGATAGATGGAGAGGAGAGTATAGGTGGGGAGGTAGGGAGGGGATAGGTCAGTTCAGGGAAGATGGACAGGTCAAGGAGGTGGGATGAGGTTAGTAGGTTGGAGAAGGAGGTGTGGCTTGGGGTGGGAGGAAGGGATGGGTGGGAGGAAGAACAGGTTAGGGAGGCAGAGACAGGTTGGACCGGTTTTGGGATGCAGTGGGTGGAGGGGAAGAGCTGGGCTGGTTGTGTGGTGCACTGGGAGGAGGGGACGAACTGGGCTAGTTTTGGGATGTGGTGGGGGAAGAGGAGATTTTGAAGCTGGTGAAGTCCATATTGATACCATTGGGCTGCAGGGTTCCCAAGCGGAATATGAGTTGCTGTTCCTGCAACCTTTGGGTGGCATCATTGCGGCACTGCAGGAGGCCCATGATGGACATGTTGTCTGAGGAATGGGAGGGGGAGTTGAAATGGTTTGCGACTGGGAGGTGCAGTTGTTTATTGCGAACCGAGCGGAGGTGTTCTGCAAAGCGGTCCCCAAGCCACATCTTGGTTTCCCCAATGTAAAGGAAGCCACACTAGGTACAGTGGATACAGTATACTACATTGGCAGATGTGCAAGTGAACATCTGCTTAATATGGAAAGTCATCTTGGGGCCTGGGATGGAGGTGAGGGAGGAGATGTGGGGGCAAATGTAGCACTTCCTGTGGTTGCAGGGGAAGGTGCCGGGTGTGGTGGGGTTGGAGGGGAGTGTGGAGCGGACAAGGGAGTCACGGAGAGAGTGGTCTCTCCGGAAGGCAGACAAGGGTGGGGATGGAAAAATGTCTTGGACGTGGAGTTGGAATGTAGATGGCGGAAGTGTTGGAGGATGACGATTTGTATCCGGACTTTTGTGGGGTGGTATGTGAGGACGAGGGGGATTCTCTTAGGGCAGTTATTGTGGGTACGGGGTGTGAAGGACATGTAGCGGGAAATGTGGGAGACACGATCAAGGGCGTTCTCGACCACTGCGCGGGGGAAGTTGCGGTCCTTGAAGAACGTGGACATCTGGGATGTGTGGGAGTGGAATGCCTCATCGTGGGAGCAGATGCGGCGGAGGCGAAGGAATTGGGAATGGGGGATAGAATTTTTGCAGGGGGGTGGGTGGGAGGAGGTGTATTCTAGGTAGCTGTGGGAGTCGGTGGGCTTGAAGAGGACATCCGTTTGTAGGTGGTTGCCTGAGATGGAGACTGAGAGTTCCAGGAAGGTGAGGGATGTATTGGAGACAGCCCAGGTGAACGTGAGGTTGGGGTGGAAGGTGTTGGTGAAGTGGATGAACAAACTGGTCTTGTCCAGGAACTGAGTGCCTGTTTCTGAGCACACTTTGGCCTTGCTGCATCATCACAATGAAGCCACACCCGGTGTGGCTCCCTCTACATTGGGGAAACCAAGCGGAGGCTTGGGGACCGCTTTGCAGACTACCTCCGCTCGGTTCGCAATAAACAACTGCACCTCCCAGTCGCAAACCATTTCCACTCCCCCTCCCATTCCTCAGATGACATGTCCATCATGGGCCTCCTGCAGTGTCACAGTGATGCCACCCGAAGGTTGCAGGAACAACAACTCATATTCCGCCTGGGAACCCTGCAGCCATATGGTATCAATGTGGACTTCACCAGCTTCAAAATCTCCCCTTTCCCCACCGCATCCCAAAACCAGCCCAGTTCGTCCCCTCCCCCCACTGCACCACACAACCAGCCCAGCTCTTCCCCTCCACCCACTGCATCCCAAAACCAGTCCAACCTGTCTCTGCCTCCCTAACCAGTTCTTCCTCTCACCCATCCCTTCCTCCCACCCCAAGCCACACCTCCATCTCCAACCTACTAACCTCATCCCACCTCCTTGACCTGCCCGTCTTCCCTGGACTGACCTATCCCCTCCCTACCTCCCCACCTATACTCTCTCCACCTATCTTCTTTTCTCTCCATCTTCGGTCCGCCTCCCCCTCTCTCCCTATTTATTCCAGTTCCCTCTCCCCATCCCCCTCTCTGATGAAGGGTCTAGGCCCGAAACGTCAGCTTTTGTGCTCCTGAGATGCTGCTGGGCCTGCTGTGTTCATCCAGCCTCACATTTTAAAATATTTCATGACTTTATGCATGTTTCCAGCTGATTGGCCCTGTTTTTGTAACATATAAATTTGAGATTACCAGGTGCTAAGTTGTATATAGAAATGAAAAAGTGACTTAGCAAGTAAATTTACAAAGTTACAGGCCAGTTTTAACTGTTTTCCTTTGTTCTTTTCCCTTTGTATTTAGGTTACTGTGCTCTATAAAATTAAGCTGAGATAAAATTTTGTTGCCAAACTTATGCCAAGTCCCATTTGCCTTTCACTCCTGTACTTTGGACATTGCTTAACTGTGATTCAATGGTCAATTGTTAAAATTGCCTTCTTTGTTTCTATGTCCGCCGAGGGGTTTTTGGTGAACCTCATCTCCATAACCTCCTTCAGCCCAACTCTCCTCTGAGGCTTTACAGCTTGTTTACAGGATGAGGCCCTTTGGTCTATTTCACGCATTCTGAATTGGCCTGAATGACACTTAACCTCATCCAACCCAGTCTTGCACCTCCTATTCATTGAATCTGGCTTTGAATTGGCTACATGACTTTATTGGCCAAAATCCAAAATCTGGCACGGTCCTGAGGGTGTTGAATTTTGGAAGTCTTACTTGTGTTATAAACGCAGCACATAAATCCAAGTTGTTGTTATTAGGCTACCCTGCAGAGTCAGACGAACAAAATCATCTAAAAGATCAGCAGGACAAGGATAATTTATATTGTAAACAGATGACTATAATAACCATAAATCAAGTCTTTTCACAACATATAAAAGTGAATCAATCAGCCAGTGATCAGGAAGTACTTTTACTGAATAGATGACATATATAAATCAAATAATAATGAGTTATTAAGATTTGAACAATGAATAACATCACTAAAACATGGTTACTTTCCATGCATGATGTACAAAGATCCCCTGTTCTAAAATACAGTGAGAATATTTTTTGCATCAATTATTTATCTGCACAGTTTCATAAATCTGTTAGCAGGATTTTAATGCAATACCACAAGAGCTGAGCAATGGCCAATTTCAATAAGAGAGATCTAAGCATCTCTCAATACATTGAATTGTACCGCTATCACCAAATCCTTGAGCAGCCAACGACTAGAATTCTATCCAGACCAGCCACATAAACCATCTGGCTACAAAAGCACCTCAGCATTTGGAATTCCTCCAGTAAAGAATTCAATTCCTGACTCCTCAAACCCTGCCTATAACATACACGAAAGGAATGTAATAGACTACTTCTGATTGCTCAGATGAGCTAAGCTCCAACAATGCCCAAAAAATCTCAAACTCATCTATAAGAAAGCAACCCTCTCGATTAGAAGCATCCACGAACTTAAGCTTTGGGGTTGGGAATCCTTCTGCACAGTTTTGCCTGTGCCTGTAGCTAGGCAGATAGTGAGGGGCTGTAAGCCCATCTGGTTACAAGCACAGGCCCATGACCTATCTCCAGGTCTCCAAAGTGCTTCTGTCATGTCAGGAAGCTGGAGACCAACTGGAAATATCCAGTCAGCCTTCTTTAACTCAGCCTGATTGTCTCTGAAATTGACTTGGTGACATGAAAAAGTGACAGGCATCAAGAACTGGGTCAGTTAACTGGCCCTTGACCACATTCATTCCCAATCTTACAAGGCTGGAAAATTCAGCCTCAAGGTTTTTTAAACCACATCTTAGGAAGGATTTATTGGCCTTGGAGGGAGTACAAAGTGGGTTTACAAAATTGATACATGGACTTCATGGATTAAGTTATGTAGAGACATTATACAAATTAGAGATAATAAGGTGTAGAGCTGGATGAACACAGCAGGCCAAGCAGCATCAGAGGAGCAGGAAGGCTGACGTTTCGGGCCTAGACCCTTCTTCAGAAATTTCTGAAGAAGGGTCTAGGCCCGAAACGTCAGCCTTCCTGTTCCTCTGATGCTGCTTGGCCTGCTGTATTCGTCCAGCTCTACACTTTGTTATCTCAGATTCTCCAGCATTTGCAGTTCCTACTATCTCTTATACAAACTAGACCTGTCTGCTCTGGAATTTAGAAGGATAAGGGGTGATCTGACCCAAGATATTAACAGGAAAAGACAGGGCAGATAAAAATAAACCATTTCCACTGTTTGGGATTAGGGCCAGACCATGTAGGAGAGATGGTAAGGAAACACTTCTACACACATGGAATACAGGGAGAACTAATAATTTGGATACAGAACTGGCTCAAAGATAGAAGACAGAGGGTGATGGTGGTAGAAGGTTGCTTTTCAGGCTGGAAGTCTGTGACCAGCAGTGTGCCACAGGGATCAGTGCTGTGTCCAGTTTACAGACAATACCAACATTAGTGATGTAGTGACAGCCAAGAAGGTTACCTCAGGGTACAACAGGATCTTGATCAGATGGGCCAATGGGCCAAGGAGTGGCAGATGCAGTTTGAATTAAATAAATATGAGGTGCTGCATTTTGGAAAGGCAAATGACAGCATGGTTTATACACTTAGTGGTAAGGACCTGGCGAGTGTTGCTGATCAAACAGACCTTAGACTGCAGGTTCATGGTTCCTGGTCGGCGTGGTCAAGTTGGATGTAGGGTCTGTATCCATTCTGTACAACTCTATGACTCTATGATAACGGGCAGTAGAGATGTGGAACTCTCTTTCACAGATGGCAGTGGATGCTGGATCAGTGGTGAATTTTACATTTGAAAGAGATGGAATTTTGTTCAGCAAAGGTATTAGGAGAAATGGACCAAAGGCAGCTAAATGGAGTTAGGACACACATCGGTCACAATCGCATCGAATGGTGGAAGAAACTCCAAGAACTGAATAGCCTCATGTTCCTACATCCCTTTGTAAACTTTGCTGGTACACGTGCAGAGTAGTCTTAAATGGACAAAATAGACACTACAGCTGAGATAACAAAGTGTGGAGCTGGATGAACACAGCAGGACAAGGAGCTTCTCAGGAGCACAAAAGCTGACGTTTTGGGCACAGACCCTTCATCAGAGAGGGGGATGGGGAGAGGGAACTGGAATAAATAGGGAGAGAGGGGGAGGCGGACCGAAGATGGAGAGAAAACAAGATAGGTAGAGAGGGGAGTATAGATGGGGACGTAGGGAGGGGATAGGTCAGTCCAGGGAAGATGGACAGGTCAAGGAGGCGGAATGAGGTGGTAGGTAGGAAATGGAGGTGCAGCTTGGGTGGGAGGAAGGGATGGGTGAGAGGAGGAACAGGTTAGGGAAGAAGAGACAGGCTGGGCTGGTTTTGGGATGCAGAGGGGTGAGGGGACGAGTTGGGCTGGTTTTGTGATGCAGTGGGGGGAGGGAAAGAACTGGGTTGGTTTTGGGATGCAGTGAGGGAAGGAGAGATTTTGAAGCTTGTGAAGTCCACATTGATACCATTGAGCTGCAGGGTTCCCAAGCGGAATATGAGTTGCTGTTCCTGCAAACTTCAGGTGGCATCACTGTGGCACTGCAGGAGGCCCATGATGGACATGTTGTCTGAGGAATGGGAGGGGGAGTTGAAATGGTTCGCTACTGGGAGGTGCAGTTGTTTGTTGCGAACCGAGCGGAGGTGTTCTGCAAAGTGGTTCTCAAGCCTCCGCTTGGTTTCCCCAATGTAGAGGAAGCCACACCGGGTGCAATGGATACAATATACCATGTTGGCAGATGTGCAGGTGAACATCTGCTTAATATGGCAGGTCATCTTGGAGCCTGGGATGGGGGTGAGGGAGGAGGTGTGGGAGCAAGTGGAGCACCTCCTGCGGTTGCAGGGGAAGATGCCAGGTGTGGTGGGGTTGGAGGGGAGTGTGGAGCGGACAAGGGAGTCACGGAGAGAGTGGTCTCTCCAGACAATGGTGGGGATGGAAAAATGTCTTGGGTGGTGGGGTCGGAGTGTAGATGGCGGAAGTCTCGGAGGATGATACCTTGTATCCGGAGGTTGGTGGGGTGGTGTGTGAGAACGAGGGGGATCCTCTGGGGGCGGTTGTGGCGGGGGCGGGGTGTGAGGGATGTGTTGCGGGAAATGCGGGAGACGCGGTCAAGGGTGTTCTCGACCACTGTGGGGGGAAGGTTGCGGTCCTTGAATAACGTGGACATCTGGGATGTGCGGGAGTGAAATGCCTCATCGTGGGAGCAGATGCGGCGGAGGCGGAGGAATTGGGAATAGGGGATGGAATTTTTGCAGGCGGGTGGGTGGGAGGAGGTGTGTTCGAGGTAGCTGTGGAAGTCAGTGGGCTTGAAATGCACATCAGTTTCTAGCTGGTTACCTGAGATGGAGACTGAGAGGTCCAGGAAGGTGAGGGATGTGTTGGAGATGGCCCAGGCGAACTTGAGGTTGGGGTGGAAGGTGTTGGTAAAGTGGATGAACTGTTTGAGCTCCTCTGGGGAGCAAGAGACGGCGCCGATACAGTCATCAATGTAGCGGAGGAAGAGGTGGGGTTTGAGGCCTGTGTAGGTGCGGAAGAGGGACTGTTCCACGTAACCTACAAAGAGGCAGGCATAGCTTGGACCCATAGCTTGGGTCCTTTGTCTGTAGGAAGTGGGAGGCATTGAAAGAGAAGTTGTTGAGGGTGAGGACGAGTTCCGCTAGGCTGTTGAGGGTGTCGGTGGAGGGGGATTGGTCAGGGCTGTGGGACAGGAAGAAGCGGAGGGCCTTGAGGCCATCTGCATGAGGGATACAGGTGTATAGGGACTGGGCATCCATGGTGAAAATGAGGTGTTGGGTGCTAGGGAATTGGAAGTTCCGGAGGAGGTGGAGGGCATGGGTGGTGTCAAGGACGTAGGAGGGGAGATCCTGGACCAAAGGGGAGAAAATGGAGTCCAGATAACCAAAGGGGAGAAAATGGGATCCAGATACCCCGCACGGCCCGTTTCTATCTCCTTCCCAAAATCCACAAACATCCCTGCCCTGGTTGACCCATTGTCTTAGCCTGTTCCTGCCCCACCGAACTCATCTCTACCCCCACAGCTCCCTCGAATACACCTCCTCCCACCCACCCTCCTGCTAAAATTCCATCTCCTATTCCCAATTCCTCTGCCTCCGCCGCATCTGCTCCCACGATGAGGCATTCCACTTCTGCACATACCAGATGTCCACATTATTCAAGGACTGCAACTTTCCCCCCACAGTGGTCGAGAACGCCCTTGACCGCGTCTCCTGCATTTCCCGCAACACATCCCTCAAACCCCGAACCCGCCACAACCGCCTCCAGAGGATCCCCCACGTTCTCACACACCACCCCACCAACCTCCGGATACAATGTATCATCCTCCAACACTTCCGCCATTTACAATCCGACCCCACCACCCAAGACATTTTTCCATCCCCACCCTTGTCTGGAGAGACCACTCTCTCCGTGACTCCCCTGTCAACTCCACACTCCCCTCCAACCCCACCACACCCGGCACCTTCCCCTGCAACCGCAGAAAGTGCTCCACTTGCCCCCACACCTCCTCCCTCACCCCCATCCCAGGCTCCAAGATGACTTTCCATATTAAGCAGATGTTCACCTGCACATCTGCCAACGTGGTACATTGTATCCATTGTACCCGGTGTGGCTTCCTCTACATTGGGGAAACCAAGCGGAGGCTTGAGAACCGCTTTGCAGAACACCTCCGCTCGGTTCGCAATAAACAACTGCACCTCCCAGTCGCAAACCATTTCAACTCCCCCTCCCATTCCTCAGACAACATGTCCATCATGGGCCTCCTGCAGTGCCACAATGATGCCACCCGAAGGTTGCAGGAACAGCAACTCATATTCCGCTTGGGAACCTTGCAGCCCAATGGTATCAATGTGGACTTCACAAGATTCAAAATCACTTCTTCCCCCACCGCATCCCAAAACCAGCCCAGTTCTTCCCCTCCTCCCACTGCATCACAAAACCAGCCCAGTTCTCCCCCTCCCCGCATTGCAGCCCAAAACCAGTCCAGCCTGTCTCTGCCTCCCTAACCTGTTCTTCCTCTCACCCATCCCTTCCTCCCACCTTAAGCCGCACCTCCATTTCCTACCTACCACCTCATCCTGCCTCCTTGACCTGTCCATCTCCCCTGGATTGACCTATACCCTCCCTACCTCCTCAACTATACTCTCCTCTCCACCTATCTTCTTTTCTCTCCATCTTCGGTCTGCCTCCCCCTCTCTCCCTATTTATTCCAGAACCCTTTCCCCAGCCCCCTCTCTGATGAAGGGTCTAGGCCCGAAACGTCAGCTTTTGTGCTCCTGAGATGCTGCTTGGCCTGCTGTGTTCATCCAGCCTCACACTTTATTATCTTGGATTCTCCAGCATCTGCAGTTCCCATTATCACCACTACAGCTGAGAACTTGGCAATTAGTGCAACTCCAAAAAGAGACATTTTCTAAAGTGTGCATCTTCACAGCAGGAAAAGCAATAAATTAAAAAAAAACTTAACTGCACTCTCGCAATGAATGTCATGATGTTGTGAATCACTGGCTGGGTAAATAGCACTCTAGGTATAAAAAGCAATTTTAAATAAATTAAAGAACTGCCTTCTATTTGTGTGCAATGGAATAAAGAATTGGGCAATGGTTAGTTAATACTTATGTACAGGTGTAGGATAGACAAGGATTGTTTGTCTGAGATTACTAAAATGCTTTATTTATTGTACAATTCTGTGTTGACGAATAGAAAGTCATGCTTAGAAACTTGCTCCGACACAAGTGTTAGCAATGTTAAAATAGTTCACAGAGAACATGAGTCTGCATTGTTTAAGTAGTCACTTGATTTTTAAGAAATTAAATCCACAAATCTGAAATTTCACATCACAGAATAAATCACTTGTATCTCAATCTGCAACATGAAGTACTTAGTTAGTATAAGGGACAAGTCAAGAGTGTGATGGAATGCACTCCACTTGCCTGGATGAATGCAACTCCAGTAAGAATGATAATGGGAACTGCAGATGCTGGAGAACCAAGGGCATAAGGTGTGAAGCTGGATGAACGCAGCAGGCCAAGCAGCATCTCAGGAGCACAAAAGATGACGTTTCGGGCCTAGACCCTTCATCAGAGAGGGGGATGGGGTGAGGGTTCTGGAATAAATAGGGAGAGAGGGGGAGGCGGACCGAAGATGGAGAGTAAAGAAGATAGATGGAGAGGAGAGTATAGGTGGGGAGGTAGGGAGGGGATAGTCAGTCCAGGGAAGACAGACAGGTCAAGGAGGTGGGATGAGGTTAGTAGGTAGGAAGTGGAGGTGCAGCTTGGGGTGGGAGGAAGGGATGGGTGAGAGGAAGAACAGGTTAGGGAGGCAGAGACAGGCTGGGCTGGTTTTGGGATGCAGTGGGGGAAGGAGAGATTTTAAAGCTGGTGAAGTCCGCATTGATTCCATTGGGCTGCAGAGTTCCCAAGTGGAATATGAGTTGCTGTTCCTGCAACCTTCGGGTGGCATCATTGTGGCACTGCTAGAGGCCCATGATGGACATGTCATCTAAAGAATGGGAGGGGGAGTGGAAATGGTTCGCGACTGGGAGGTGCAGTTGTTTATTGCGAACCGAGCGGAGGTGTTCTGCAAAGCGGTCCCCAAGCCTCCGCTTGGTTTCCCCAATGTAGAGGAAGCCACACCGGGTACAATGGATACAGTATACCACATTGGCAGATGTGCAGGTGAACCTCTGCTTAATATGGAAAGTCATCTTGGGGCCGGGAATGGGAGTGAGGGAGGAGGTGTGGGGGCAAGTGGAGCATTTCCTGCGGTTGCAGGGGAAGGTGCCAGGTGTGGTGGGGTTGGAGAGCAGTGTGGAGTGAACAAGGGAGTCACGGACAGAGTGGTCTCTCCGGAAAGCAGGCAAGGGTGGGGATGGAAAAATGTCTTGGGTGGTGGGGTCGGATTGTAGATGGTGGAAGTGTCGGAGGATGATGCGTTGTATCCGGAGGTTGGTGGGGTGGTGTGTGAGAATGAGGGGGATCCTCTGGGGGCGGTTGTGGCAGGTTCGGGGTGTGAGGGATGTGTTGCGGGAAATGCGGGAGACGCGGTCAAGGGTGTTCTCGACCACTGTGGGGGGAAAGTTGCGGTCCTCGAAGAACTTGGACATCTGGGATGTGCGGGAGTGGAATGCCTCATCGTGGGAGCAGATGCGGCGGAGGAGGAGGAATTCGGAATAGGGGATGGAATTTTTGCAGGCGGGTGGGTGGGAGGAGGTGTATTCTAGGTAGCTGTGGGAGTCAGTGGGCTTGAAATGGACATCAGTTACAAGCTGGTTGCCTGAGATGGAGACCGAGAGGTCCAGGAAGGTGTGGGATGCGCTGGAGATGGCCCACGTGAACTGAAGGTTGGGGTGGAAGGTGTTGGTGAAGTGGATGAACTGTTCGAGCTCCTCTGGGGAGCAAGACGTGGCGCTGATACAGTCATCAATATAACGGAGGAGGAGGTAGGGTTTGGGGCCTGTGTAGGTGCGGAAGAGGGACTGTTCCACGTAACCTACGAAGAGGCAGGCATCGCAGGGGCCCATGGCCACCCCCTTGGTCTGTAGGAGGTGGGAGAAATCGAAAGGGAAGTTGTTGAGGGTGAGGACGAGTTCAGCTAGGCGGATGAGAGTGTCGGTGGAGGGGGACTGGTCGGGCCTGCGGGACAGGAAGAATTGGAGGGCCTTGAGGCCATCTGCATGTGGAATACAGGTGTATAGGGACTCAATGTCCATGGTGAAAATGAGGTGTTGGGGCCAGGGAATTGGAAGTTCTGGAGGAGATGGAGGGCGTGGGTGGTGTCATGGATGTAGGTAGGGAGTTCCTGGACCAAAGGGGAGAAAATGGAGTCCAGATAGGTGGAGATGAGTTCGGTGGGACAGGAACAATGGGTTGCCCAGCCAGGCAGGTTTGTGGATTTTGGCAAGGAGATAGAAACGGGCCGTACGGGGTTGGGGAATAATAAGGTTGGAGGCTGTGGGTGGGAGATCGCCTGAGGTGATCAGGTCATGAATGGTGTTGGAGACCTCCCCCCACTGCACCACACAACCAGCCCAGCTCTTCCCCTCCACCCACTGCATCCCAAAACCAGCCCAGCCTGTCTCTACCTCCCTAACCTGTTCCTCCTCTCACCCATCCCTTCCTCCCACCCCAAGCCACACCTCCACTTCCTACCTACTAACCTCATCCCACCTCCTTGACCTGTCCGTCTTCCCTGGACTGACCTATCCCCTCCCCACCTCCCCACCTATACTCTCCTCTCCACCTATCTTCTTTTCTCTCCATCTTCGGTCCGCCTCCCCCTCTCTCCCTATTTATTCCAAAACCGTCACCCCATCCCCCTCTCTGATGAAGGGTCTAGGCCCGAAACGTCATCTTTTGTGCTCCTGAGATGCTGCTTGGCCTGCTGTGTTCATCCAGCTTCACACTTTATTATCCAGTAAGAGTGAAGAAGCTTGACACTATCCAAGGGAAAGCAATCTGCTTGATTGACACCACATTCACCACCTTCCATGTTCATTCCTTCCAACACTGAGGCTAAGTGCCAGCAGTGTGAATCATTTCAAAAATATGCTACAGCAATTCCCCAAGGCTATTTCAACCAACTTTAATACCTGTGAGCTCGACCACTTGGAAAATATAAAGGCAGCAGATACCTAGGAACACTATCACTTGCAATTCCTTTCCAAGCCACACACCATTCCTTCACTGTCTCTGGACTGAATTCTGGAACTCCTTCCTAACAAAGCTATCCATGACTAACATCCAATGGATGGCAATGATTTAAGAAAGCAGCTCACCACCACGCTCTCAAGGGAAAAAAACAGCATGGGCAACAAATGTTGGCTGTTGGCCCACTCAGCGATGACCCCATCCT
This sequence comes from Stegostoma tigrinum, assembly GCF_030684315.1. Lineage (NCBI taxonomy): Eukaryota > Metazoa > Chordata > Chondrichthyes > Orectolobiformes > Stegostomatidae > Stegostoma > Stegostoma tigrinum. The sequence continues at coordinate 24,010,156 of NC_081380.1, forward strand.
GGGGAAAAAACACAAAAGAAAATGCTCATTCACATGTAAGATACTTGTGATTATCTTTCATTTCCTTGAATTTGAACCTTGTCCAGTTGACCTGGCTTCCAAATTTACCTGCAGATTGCTAATATGAAAACCAAAAGTCAAATGCACACTCGTATGGAATAAGTATAACATTCACAGAATTCATCCCCTTTTCTTTAAAATAAAACTGCAAGCCACCATTTAGAGAAAGAACTGCAGCTTGTTATGTTTAATGTTCAAGGTCGTGGAATTGATAGAGAGAATCTGGCAGTCACTCTCAAATGTCAAAAGCCTCGACAAATATTTTCAGTATAAGCCTGCAAAGCACAGTTGCACCACAAAAATGTTGCACTGAGAAAAATGATTTGTTTACCAGCTTAAATCAGTCCAATTACAATACCTTGAGAAATCAGAGATGACTTGGTGAAGGAAAAGTTGTTGATGCCTTTTACATTTTCCACTGCAGAAATGGTCTAGGCATCCCACATGTCATCTAATTGCCAAAGAAAAATTGTCCAAACAAAATTTAATGAAGACTGCGATAAATTGTATTCTCTTGGACTGAATTACTTTGCAACATCGATCTTCTTTGAAAGTGTTTAAAGAAACAAAGTCTGTGTTGTCAAAGAAATGCCCAAGGCAACTGACCCTTAGCTTCTTTGCTGATAGTTGCTGTTGGTTTGATTGGGTTACACCCAATATCTGCGTAAGAAGGTCACAGATTGAATCACTCCCTTGAAAAGCAATTTTCATTCTGGGCAGAGGTGCCAATCCCACCAACTCCTCCACACCCCATACCCTCTGCGTGCGTGAGGCTAGGGTGGACAGTTCATCCTTGCTTATCCCATATAATCATCCGATGGCTGGCAAGCTGTTAATTAGCTTCAGGTAGGCCTTTCATTCCCAATAGTGCATCACTGCTGACCAGTCGAATGAATTTCAATTCTCTTGTCTCAGCATTGCCACTGGGAGACGTGGACACTGCTGGTACTGTAACAGTACCAGAGGAAATGGTGTGATGGAGCCCAGACTTTGAGGTGAGTCAGGGGTCTCATTGCAACTAGGTTTACAGACCAGGATGAAAGTCGTGTGCGTTCAATGTATACAACAAAGGCTGGAGGGTGCTGTAAGTAGGAGGAATACCTTGACAGTTGTGCTGTTGGGTGTCCTGTATAGAAATGACTCATTCCCACCTGCAGTCTACGAGCCAACGCAATGAAATCTGGTGGGTTAGAGACATGGAGATGGTTTACCTGCCAAATGTAATATTGCAGCAGTAGCGGGAGGTGGCTCTTAATTGGCCTTACTCGTCACTGGTAAAACTGCAGAGGGGTTAAGAGCAAATAGGTTGGTTCTGGGAATTATATCTCTGGCATGGCACCTAATTTTATCCCTCAGTCAGCCCCAGGAACTGGCATAAGTTTCAGCCAGAGCACTTAAATCTGGACTGATGCCTCGGAATGATATCGTTTGTTAGACCATCTTTTAGATTAAACAATAGACTAGAACATTATTTCCCAAACTCATCCTTTAGATCCCACAGTACACTTCAGGATGAAGAGTCTTAGTTAACATTCCGCCCTGAGCCATTACAAATAACACATTACTAAGTGAATATGCACTTTCGTATTTTTATGGGGCCTTTCTATCTGCAAATTGGTCTATTTAAAAAGCAGCCATACTTGCAAAAGTAAGTAATTGGATCTAAAGTTCACTGAGACATTTGGAAATATGAAATATTATTGTAAAGTCATTCTTTCTGAACAAGATGCAGAATTCTAAAAATAATTCACAATCAGGAACTTGGCAAGAGGAATTGAAAACATCTGTGCCCAAGACACATTACAAGGAGTAACATAGCTAGACGCCTATAATAAGACGGCAGTCTTCAAGAAGTGACTTCTTAGGAATTGTATGAACATTTTTTGCACACAAGTAGATGAATGTCTTGAGGAGATGCAAGTGAATGGTAAGTTTGCTTAGTGAGATAATAATGTGAAAAAAGTATTTAACCTCAAGGAAGCTGGATTGCACATTTAGCGCTGCACCTGGGATTTAATGCACGTACACTTTTGTGATTATAAATATCAGAAAATATGATTGAAAAATGTCAGCCCATGGTACAACAAAAAACAACAGATTAACTGTTAGGCTGATGAGCAAAAGGCAATCTCCATCCAGAGGTAATAAAATGTGAGGCTGGATGAACACAGCTGGCCAAGCAGCATCTCAGGAGCACAAAAGCTGACGTTTCGGGCCTAGACCCTTCATCAGAGAGGGGGATGGGGAGAGGGAACTGGAATAAATAGGGAGAGGGGGGAGGCGGACCGAAGATGGAGAGTAAAGAAGATAGGTGGAGAGAGTATAGGTGGGGAGTTAGGGAGGGGATAGGTCAGTCCAGGGAAGACGGACAGGTCAAGGAGGTGGGATGAGGTTAGTAGGTAGATGGGGGTGCGGCTTGGGGTGGGAGGAAGGGATGGGTGAGAGGAAGAACAGGTTAGGGAGGCAGAGACAGGTTGGACTGGTTTTGGGATGCAGTGGGTGGAGGGGAAGAGCTGGGCTGGTTGTGTGGTGCAGTGGGGGGAGGGGACGAACTGGGCTGGTTTAGGGATGCAGTAGGGGAAGGGGAGATTTTGAAACTGGTGAAGTCCACATTGAAACCATATGGCTGCAGGGTTCCCAGGCGGAATATGAGTTGCTGTTCCTGCAACCTTCGGGTGGCATCATTGTGGCAGTGCAGGATGCCCATGATGGACATGTCATCTAGAGAATGGGAGGGGGAGTGGAAATGGTTTGCGACTGGGAGGTGCAGTTGTTTGTTGCGAACTGAGCGGAGGTGTTCTGCAAAGCGGTCCCCAAGCCTCCGCTTGGTTTCCCCAATGTAGAGGAAGCCGCACCGGGTACAGTGGATGCAGTATACCACATTGGCAGATGTGCAGGTGAACCTCTGCTTAATGTGGACATTAAGCTGGATGAACACAGCAGGCCAAGCAGCACCTCAGGAGCACAAAAGCTGACGTTTCGGGCCTAGCCCCTTCAGCAGAGAGCTTCTCTGGGATGTAGATGTTTTAAAAGAAATAGGGAGGTTGGAAAAAGAGGCGGGGGAGTGGCATTGCTAGTCAGGGCTAGTGTAGCAGCTACTGAAAGGCAGTTTGAGAATGATATGTCTACAGAGTCAGATTGAGTTGAGGTCCGGAACAAGAAAGGAGCAGTCACTTTGTTGGGGTTTTCTTATAAACCCCCTAATAGTTGCAAAGAATTGGAGGAGCAGATTGGGAGGCAGATACTGGAATGTTGCAGAAGCCACAGGGTTGTAGTCATGGGTGACTTCAACTTTCCAAATATTGATTGGAAACATTTTAGTTGTAATAGTTTAGAAGGAGCGGATTTTGTCCAGAGCATTCGGAAGGATTCCTGACACAGTATGTAGATAAACCAACATGAAGAAAGGCCACTTTGGATTTGGTGCTTGGCAATGAACCATGCCAAGTGTTAGACATGTTGGCGGTAGCAATCATAACTCTGTTATTTTCACAATAGTCATGTAAAAGGTACATACTCCACGGTAATGTTTATAATTGGGGGAAGGGTATTTACAATTCTGTTAGACAAGAACTGGGAAACGTAAAATGGGAACAGATACTGTCAGGGAAAAGCACTATTGAAATGTGGGGATTGTTTAAGGAATGCATACTGTGTGTGTTTGATATGTTTGTCCCTAGCGGGCAGGGAACATGCAGTCAAGTGAGGGAGGCTTGGTTCTCAAGAGAGGTCGAATGACTGGTTAAGAGGAAGAAGGATGCTTATGTAAAGTTTAGGAAACAAGGAACGGAAAAGGCTCTAGGGGGATACACGATATCCAGGAAGGAACTGAAGAAACAGCTTAGGAGAGCTATAAGGGGGCATCAGGAACCTTGGCAGATAGGATCAAGGAAAACTTCAAGGCTTTTTACATGTACATGAGGAATAAGAGAATGACCAGAGAAAGGGTAGGGCCGATCAAGGATTGTAAAGTGAATTTGTACACAGAACCTAAAGAGATAGGAGAGCTCCTTAATGAATTCTTTTCTTCAGTATTCACAACTGAGAGGGACCGAGTAGTAGAGGAGGACAGTGTGAAACAGGCTGGTAGGCCAGAGGAAGTGGATGTTAGTTAGAAAGATGCACTAGGAATTATGAGGAACTTGAAGCTAGATCAGTCCCCAGGCCTGATGGGAGTTATCCAAGGATTCTATGGGAAGTGAGGGAAGAGGTCGTAGAGCCTTTGGCAATGAACTTCTCGTCCGCACTGTCACAGCTATCATGTTGGAAGATTGGAGACAGGTAAACATCATTTTCTTGTTCAAAAAAGGGAACAGGGATAACCCTGGAAATTACAGGTCAGTTAGTCTTACATCAGTAGTGGGCAAATTTTTGGAAAGGGCTCTGAGAGACAGGATTTATGATCACTTGGATAGGCACAGTTTAATTCGTGATAATCAGCATGGATTTGTGAGGGGAAGATCATGCCTCACAAACCTTACCAAATTCTTTGAAGAGGTGGCCAAACACGTGGATGAAGGTAGAACAGTGGATATGGTATAAATGGATTTAAAGTAAGATGTTTGATGAGGTTCCCAATGGTAGGCTCGTGCAGAAGGCAAGGAGGTATGGGGTCGGGGGAAATGTGGCAGATTGGATTCAGATTTGGCTGACCCTTAGAAGACAAAGGTTGGTAGTGGATGGAAAATATTCAACATGGTGCTCAGTTACAAGCGGTGTAGCACAAGGATCTGTTCTGGGTCCTCTTCTATTTGTGATTTTTGTAAATGATTTGGATGTAGGAGTGGAAGGGTGGATTAGTAAGTTCGTGGACGATACGAAGGTGGAAGTGTGGAGGACTGTTCTAGGTTACAAAGGGACATTGATAGGCTGCAGAGCTGTGCTGACAAGTGGCAGATGGAGTGTAACCCTGAAAAATGTGAGGTAATTCATTTTGGATGAACAAACTTGAAAGAATACAGGGTTAACAGAAAGATTTTTGGCAGTGTGGAGGAGCAGAGTTCATGTCCACAGTTCCCTGAAAGCTGTCCCCCAGGTGGATAGAGTTGTTAAAAAGGCACATGGTGTGTTAAACCTTCATTAATACTGGGATTGAGTTCTAGAGCCGTGAAGTTATGCTCCAGCTACACAAAACCCTGCTTCAGCCACGTCTGGAGTGTTGTGTCCAGTTCTGGTCGCCTCTTTACAAGAAAGATGTGGAAGCTTTGGAAAAGGTGCAGAGGAGATTTATCAGAATGTTGCCTGGAATGGAGGGAAGGTCTTATGAGGAGAGGTTGAAAGAGATAGGGATTTTCTGTTTAGAGCGATGAAGGATGAGAGATGACACGATATAGGTGTACAAAATGATCAGAGGTATAGATAGAGTAGACAGAAAAAGATCTTTTCTTAGGGTCGAGGTAGCTATTACAAGGGGACAAAGTTTTAAGCGAGTGGAGGTAGACATAGGGGAGGCATCAGAGGTAGGTTCTTTACTCAGAGTGATCGGGCATGAGATGCATTGTCGCAGAGGGTAGTGGAGTCAGCCTCATTTGGGGCATTTAAGTGGCTACTAGATAGGCATATGGATGATAGTATAAGGTAGGGTTGGAGGTTATATAGACCTTAGGATTAGGGTAAAAGTTCAGCACAACATCGTGGGTTGAAGGGCCTATACTGTGCTGTAATGTTCTATGTTGAAAGACCAAATAGCAGCAAAAGTGATAATAGCCTAGATGGTTTGTAGTGGGTGACGCTGATTAAGGGATACAGAGGCATCAGAAAGCACCTTGCTTTGCAATTAAGTTGTTAACATTCAGATAATAATAATTTATGGTAATAGTTTTGAAAGTCTCATTAAGGTGTATACCAAGGGCAATTACTGAAGAGCTGCTTCATAGCCATAGATAACAAAGTGTGGAGCTGGATGAACACAGCAGGCCAAGCAGCATCTCAGGAGCACAAAAGCTGACGTTTTGGGCCTAGACCCTTCATCAGAGAGGGAGGGATGATGAAGGGTCTAGGCCCGAAACGGCAGCTTTTGTGCTCCTGAGATGCTGCTTGGCCTGCTGTGTTCATCCAGCTACACACTTTGTTATCTTGGATTCTCCAGCATCTGCAATTCCCATTATTTCTGCTTCATAGTCATTGTTTATTTGAGCATTTCATGTACCATGCCTAAAGAACCTTAACATGTTGCCTACATATTGGATAAGGCAAATTATTAGTCAGACTGAGCAACTTCCTGGAAGCTTGCGTTGCAATGATGGAATAAATACAACCTGATGCCAGTTTGCTGCACAAAGGATCAGAGATGTTTCTTCTTATCAGTGAATTTTTAAGCCATGCATGAGTTTCCTTGATCTTTAACACCATTTTCCTAAGGCCTCTGCTGAGTCACTCTGCCATTCGTTAGCATAGCTCTTCATATTCAAAACAGTGGCTCATACATGCTTTCTGCATTAATGCTGGTTTTCTGACGGAGTAGATACAGCCAAAATATTTAAAGAAATGGTAGAATAAAGTCATTTTTTACAGACTTTATCTAGACTTGATTTAATAAAGAACTCTCAATGAGACCTGATCTATTTTATGGCATCACAAAATAGTACATTAAGAACTGAAAACACTCCATGATTGTAATTTCTTGTATGTACCATGCCTGATACGCATGAATAATGATGTAAAGGTTTCCAATTTCAATTTTCGTAAATTAGAGGAGAAATAAAGCATAAATTTTGTACTTTGCTTTGTCCCTGATTGTGTACACTATTTGCTTCATTTTTGACATTCCTGACAAATGAGACAAAGTGATGAATTATAATTATAGAATTATAAATGCACAATACTCCCAACAATGAGCATTCATTCACACCTCAATCCTGGCTGCAGAAGATAGAAGCAAGAAATCAGCCATTTGTCAAAGTAAGATGAACTTAAGTAGTTTAATACTTTTGATTCATGCTCCAGACATTGGACTTAAAAGCTAATTTGTCTTTTCAGCATTTATTTTTGCAGAAATTTGGAAGGAGTCACAAAATGAATGGAATTTTCTTTAGCTATAATAAATGTTCAGCAGGTGACATGATTCATTGTGTGACTGGTGTCTTTTCCAGGTCAACCAGCAATGTAGCTAATAACAAATGGGTCATTAGATTTGGAAAAAACTAAAAGTGAGCAATAGTCAAGTTTGGGATTCAAAAGTGTAGTCATTTTTTTTTTCTGAATCCAGCGAGGCCTTTATATTTATTGGAGGGTGGTGAGTGAGCAGGGTGAACATTTTAAGCAGTCAGGAATCCCATTATCATGTGAAATGCATTGGATCTGCTGAATTTATTAGTTGTGTTTTTCCCCAGGCGTCGCTGCCAGAGGACCAGATTGAGAGACTAGCCAGATCACTAGCAAAAGTGTGAAGGCTTAAGCCTGATAACATAGTCATGGAAGCTGAGGGTAGAAGGCCTTGGCTGAAGAAGTCGAGAGAGTGAGAGAGGGGCAGACAGAACAAGAAAAACGGAAAGCATTAGAATGAGAGAAATCCTGAAAGGGTGCAAGGTAGAGACTGTTGTGTGGTGGAGATTATGGAGGTGTTATGATTCTAAATGTTATTATTGGAAATGTTCAGATCCTAGACTGAAATCCAGCTTGAAGTACTATATTTTGTTTTACTTTTATTTAATAATTTTGCATTTTTAAAATCCATTTACCCATGAGATACGGGTGTCACTGGTGGGCCAGTATTTATTGTCCATCCATAGTTGCCTGTGAGAAGGTAATAGTGTGCTCCTTCTTGAACAATAGCAGTCCATATACTGCAGGTAGACCCACAATATCATTAGGAAAGGAATTCCAAGATTTTGACCCAAGCCAGGAGGGGAATGTGTCAATGGTGGTCTCCTTCCACTCTTGTCATTTCAGATGGAAGTGGTCGCAGGTTTGAAAGGTGACATCTAATGAGGTTTGGTGAATTTGTGCAGTACATCTTATAGATGGCACATACTTCTGCCACTGTTGCTGTTTCTTGTGGGTGCAAGAACTTTAGCCATTCTGGCCCCTGAACTTCATGTGGCATCCTTTGATTACCCTGTCTGTGGTGTAATTTAATATAATTATTTTGGCGTTTGGATTTTAAAGTAATGGCGTGTTAGGTTTTTGTTCTGGGTATATGAGAGAGCTTGATGAAACATGTTAGTACTTTTGGAGCCACTTACTAAACAGTTATGAGGAAGGATGTGCTTGGAATAATGATAGGAATTTTTTTGTTTTGGGAGGGTTTATGATTAGACAGAGTAAATGTTGAATGGCACTAGCTTGCTTTTAGTTAGAAGATTTTTTGCTTAGGGGAAAACCCCACTGCTTGTAAAGTTTTTGTTTTCAATGCCTGGATGTCCTGATTGGAGTTAGATGTGAAAACATATTTCCTTCTGTAGAAAGGACACAGTTCAGAACAATAGGAAATAGTTTTACTCTGTTTAAAAATATTAGTTTGAAAGTTCTGAATCAGAGAACTTGATTTCGGGGTGGCTAGCACAGCTGCCTCACACTGCCAGGGACACGAGTGCAATTCAAACCTTGGGTGACCATCTGTATGGAGCTTGCACAAGTTTCACTGCGTCTGTCTAGGTGCTCCAGTTTCTTCCCACTGTCCAAAGATGTGCAGGTTAGGTGGATTGGCCATGGGCAATGCAGGGTTAGGGATCTACGGTTGGGGGGACTGGTGCATATTGGACCTGGGATAGATGTTCTTTGGACAGTTGGTGTGGACTCTGGGCTGGATAGCCTGCTTCCACACCATAGGAACTCTATGATTTGAACTCTCAGGGGATTATTGAAGCTGAGAATGCATACGCTAAGTTGTGTGACTAATGAAGATTCAGGAAATTCAATGAAACAATTAAGTCAATGTTATAGATTTGTTCATTAAGGGAGCTAATATTCCATGGTGTCTGAGTACAATAAGACGATGGTGTTGGGATAGATGGGATTGTGATTTTACTGTGAATTTTGAAATACTTCAAATTGTGTTAGATGTAAAGCGTTCTATTGTATCTTTTCTGTTTTGCACAATAAATTTTTTACAGCAAAAATTCAGTGAGAAAACTGCAAGCGTTTCTTTAAATATTCAGCAGTTTTAAAACACACAGTGTGGTCAGCTTCTGTGGAAGCAGACAATTATAAAAAGGCTTCAGGAACAATTGTACTACTAAACCCATCTATAAAAGCTGAAAACAGTGCAAAATAGTGAAAAAAACAAAGGAAAAGCTAGCACTGCACATGGAGTGTCTCATGAAAGTGGCAAGGATAAAAATCTAAATTATAAATCCAGGCTAAAATGGTATCAGACACTTGAAGAATATTAGGTGCCTTAGAGTATTTGATAATTACTTTGCTTTTAGAACCAACCATATCATGTAAAAAGCATGATTTAGAGAAGAATACACCTTCCAGGAGAACCGGTGACTTCTGATTAATGATCTTTTAATTTTGTCAGAATATGTAGAATCATAGAATCCCTACAGTGTGAAAACAGGCCATTTGGCCGATCGAGTTTAAACCGACCTTCTGAACAGCATCCTAACCAGACCCACCTGCCCACCCTATCCCAGCTTTTCCCATGGCTAATCCACCTAATCTATACATCCTGGACACAATGGGTAATTTAGCATAGCCAATCCACGTAACCTGCACATCTTTTGACTGTGGGAGGAAATTTGGTCATCTGAAGGAAGCCCACATAGACACAGCAAGAGTGTGCAAACTCCACACAGTCACCCAAGGGTGGAATCGAACCCAAGTCCCTGCCACTGTGAGGCAGCATTGTTAATCACTGACGCATCAATGGAGATTTAGAACCAGAACCAATTTGAGAATTGGAATTTCTGACAAATTTCCTTCAGCTATGTTACAATCCAATGAGGATCTCACACTGGAAAGAGCTATTCAGATCTTGGTAGAAGCAGAAATAATAAAAAAAATTCAGAGAATGATGGAAACAGAAAGTCAATCTATGTCAAGAAAATCATTGGATTTGCTCTACTTTCTAAGGAACAAAAACACCAAAGCATCCCATGATAGGCCAAGGAAATTGATGCTAGAACTCACTGTTCTGTGCAATTTTTTTTCTTATCTCCACAGTGTCCATTTTTATCACACCAAAGTAAATTTTGAAAGAAAGTGGGAGACTTCCAGAGAATGTGTAGAAGTCCAAAAGCAACCTTTGAGCCAGAGAATGACTGATACTTAGCGAATAAAGATACAAAACAAAGATGTTGAACCATTGAGTTCGGATCCACTTAGGAAGATGCATCAGCCTTTATTGGAGTAAATGGACCTACATGGTGATCTTGGCTGTTACTGTAATTATACACACAATATTGGCATTACCCTGAATTGCAAACCAGCTATCCAGCCAACTGAGCTAACCAGTAAAGCATACTTGGTCTCCAGTCTAACCTACGGTCCCACAAGAGCTGGTATGTAATTTACATGTAAAGTAATTAGTTAGTAAGTACAATGAAATAAACTGTTCTGTTCTACAAGACCAAGCCATCTTCTATCTCTGTGAGACCACCTATCCCTGTTGATAGCAGTAAGTTAAACTAATACCATGAAGAAGAATTGGTGGCACGCAAGCCTATGGGATTGGAGACAGGAGGAAACATCTTTACTTATCTTGGTCCACAAGCAGAAATGGAAAAGCACTTACTTGTGTGATCCAGGAACCTCACTTCTTCTCAGTTACTAAGTCTATAATATACTGACTCATCCTTCTTCATAAAACCAGAAGTAAGTACACTTGTGCAGTTTGGGCTTTACTTTCTCTTTTCTAAGAATTAAGTATTTCCCTTGCTTTTCCTTTGTGTGTTTGGGCAAGGGAGTTAAAAACACTTTTCTTTTAAAACAATGAGGCTTCACCATTTTTTTAATGCACACTTATTCTGATGGGTCTTTTTACAAAGTTCAAAGTGCAGAGAGAGAAGTGGTAAGCACCAGATAAACCATGAATACTTATGGCACTTAAAATTAAAGTACTTGAGCCTATCAAAGATCGACTCTGCGAACATGAATAAGAATTGAGAATCACAAACTGTTTTTTTCTATCTACACCCCGTAACTATGTTCTGATTTGATCAAAGGTTAAAATTCCAGCTGGAAACAATTCATATCTTAGAAACCTTCCCATTTACGGAAATTGTGTCACAGGTTTAGCACATTCCATCAAATTCCTGGTTAGTGAATAATCTCAATAAGTAAGCACAATTTTGTTGAAAAAGCATTTACATCGAGTTGACAGGTCATAAAATATCTGCATCAAAGTTTCACTAAACTCCATTATAAGTATTCAGGCTGAAAGTTGATATAAACAATACATTTAGATTAGTTTATGCCAACAGATATGTATTGTTGTATACTGCGCCTCTTATGTTCTCAGGATATCCCAATGTGCTTTCCAACAATGTCTTAATATTGATGTGGAGTTACTGTTTGCATGCGGGATGGTTCAAAAACAACAATAAAATAAATGACCAGTCATTCTTTTTTAGCTGTATTGTTGAGTAATGAATATCGGCCAGGATGGCCCTGTTTTTTCTGAAATACAATTAAATCTTGGCTTGTACTTGAGCAGGCGGACAGATTGTGTTTTGACACTTCATGCCAAAGATCAGATCTTGAACAGTAGAATAACCCTTCAGGCGTACTGAAGGCTCAGCTGAGAGAATTTAACTCATTCAAAATTCTCCCACTTATGGAGAATGAAAACCAGGTCCCACATGTTCAAAGTCCCAGAGAGGGATATCGACAAGAATGTTGACCTCTGGACTGGGCTGCGTTAATTCTGGGGCTCATCCTAATATGAAGAACAGGCTGCTCTCCAAATCCCTTGTGATTAGACTACCCAGCAATATGACAGTTGGCATAACCTAAACTTACAAGGCCTTCTTAAAATAAGATGCACCTCCTAAAGCCAGATTGCTTTCCCCAATCTTACTTTTCATTTGACAAGTCTGAATGCAACACTGGTGAAGGTGGTACTTGTGGCCTATCTCATGTTAATCCTAAATTTTCAGGCAGTTCAGCAAACATTTGACTTACTTCACACCTTCAAACTGCTGTTTTAATAGACCAAGCCCTGAAAAACTCAAACTTTCATCTTTCATCTTAACTTTTCTAAAGGTCCTTCTTGGCCACAAATGACTGAAACAGCGCTGAAGTATTTGAAGGAGAACAATTGGTGTAAATTGCCCTGGTGGACAGTTACAATGCCCTTTCTAAACTAGCTGCTGTCCTGTGAATGTCAATGGTAACCAGCTTCTTTTAGTAGGTGAGCAGAATAACTATTGGAAAACATAGGATGCATTTTTCACAGATGCGGATCAGATTCAAAGACATCATTGGCGCACAACTGCAATCTGACCACCACACCCATGTTGCAGTGCCCTCTGCCAAGCTAGTTTTGTTGAGAAAAAGGAGCAAAATCTGAAAAAGATCTATAAAAATATGACTCTTCTAAAAAGAATTCCCCTAGGCTAAGAACAGAGGGGGTCTTCACTCCAACAATGAATCTTGGGGTCTCCCTACCTTGGATACCCTTCTCCAATCATCTTTTCTCACTGCAACAACTTACCTTAGTGTTATGTATCAAGTGACAGCCAGAAAGTAACATGGTTACTTCAAGGAGCCTTCTTCATGTGACTTTATTAGCATAACATACAAAAACACAATTCCAGGAACCATTCCTTCAGGACAACAAACTATTTCTAAAATGGTTTCAGAGATAGTAGGAACTGTAGATGCTGGAGAATCTGAGATAACAAGGTGCAGAGCTGGATGAACACAGCAGGCCAAGCAGCATCAGAGGAGCAGGAAGGCTGACATTTTGGGCCTAGATTTCTGAAGAAGGGTCTAGGCCCGAAACGTCAGCCTTCCTGCTCCTCTGATGCTGCTTGGCCTGCTGTGTTCATCCAGCTCTGCACCTTGCTATCTCTATTTCTAAAATGATGACAGGTTAACAGGTGTAGATGTGTGAAAGGACTTGGTGCACCTTTGTAAAGGCTAACATGCAGGTGCAGCAAACTATTTGGAAGGCTAACGGAATGTTAGTCTTTATTTCAAGAAAGTTTTAAGTACTAGAGTGGCAGTCTTTCTTCAAATGCACTGAAATGTGGTTACATTGTTTCTAAATATTGTGTGCAGTTTTGGTCTCATTACCACAGGAAAGTTATTACTGGCTCAGAAGGGAGTGCAATGAAGGTTCACCAGACTTGTTCCCTGGGATGTTGGACTGTCCTATGAAGGAGGAGTGGCTAAATTGAACAAGTATTCTTTAGAGCTTAGATGAATGAGAGGTGATTTTGTTTAAACTTACAAAATATTTAAAGGGATGGGTAAGCTAGATGTAGCTAAGATGTTTCTCCATCTAGAATCTAGAACTAGAGGGTACAATTTAAAAAGAAGGTGGATCTTGTTTAGAACTGAAATGAGAAGAAGCTTTTTTACTCAGAGTGAATCTTTGGATTCTCTACCGCAGGGCTTTTGTAAACTCAGTCTTTGTGTAAACTTAAAATAGAAATTGATACATCTCTGACTACCACTGGGACAAAAGGTTCTGGGATAGTGTGGGTAAAACGCATTGAGTCTTCAATTAGCCATGACCGTATTAAATTGCAGAGTAGTGAGTTGGGCTGAAAGGACTACTCCTGTTCCTATGTTTCACCTACTCTCCCTCCCTTAAGGCTCAGGAATCTGATCAGAAAATGAGAGAAATAAATGTAGTTTCCTGCTGATTCTCTGATGGGATTTTTGGGCTAGCTTCCTTCAGTACCTTTATATCACCAATTCATTCCTCATTTGCTCATGGGTTATTAAAGAAATATTTGACTCTAAATGTGGGCGCTTTCTTTTTGCTGTTGCTTATCAGTGGCTGGAATTTTGTTATTGGGATGGGGTTACTCTTGCCCTCCAACTAGAGAACTGATGCAAGGCCCGTGCTGTTTCAGTGGGGGCCTGTTCTAATTACGAACCTGTGTGGACTGTGTTGGGTTCCCACAGGATTTAGGATTCAGGGGTTAGGTTTGGGGCAGTAATCTCACAGTCCACCCGAGAGCTGCTAACCAATCACCAACTGGAAGCTCACCACTGCCATCATCTTCATTAAGGGGTGGACATTGCTAGCAGTAACATTCCGTTGACCTAACCAAGGCTTGTCATTGGACACCTAATGACAGCTAAGGATGGGATGAGAGCAGTGGAGGTGGAGTTGGGGGAGAGATGGGGTTGGCCTGTCTGGACAGGGGGAGCTGCGGATTCAGAAATCAGGATGGGGTAGCCTTCAGTGGTGCCACATCAGACATCAAATCCTACAATCCAGCACTGTCCATGAACAGTTGAACCCCCTGACACTCCACAATTTGAAATCGTTTTGGCAGCTGGTTTTTGAGAAGTGCAAGAAAAGCTGGGCAACTCCCATTAAATCCCTGAGCCACCAATAAATTCCACTGGGCTCAGGAATAATTTGCTTTAAATGTTTTATTAATGAGTCCAGTTGACATCCCATTGCTGGTGGGCAGGACTCCTGCATCAGGCTTATTTGATCCCTTTCCTAAGTGGAGACAGTATTCAAAATGCCAGGAATCCGATGTGGGTCAGCTGATCCAATTCTCCCAACCCATCCCCCATTATCATACCTGCTCTAGGAGGCTTACTTATTTACTGAGTATTTCTTCGCTTTCAACATTCAAATGCTACATTAATACCCAAGTTCTTGTTTTCACACTTGCTGGCTTCTCTTGCTTTCACATCTCACAATTTAATCTAACCTAGTCCTGTGTGAGAAGCTACGAATCCTGTCAGTGGAGCAGATGTGACATTTCTCATACAAACATTAGCTCCATCATATCCTGTGAACCACAAATGGTAAGCTGTTTGCACAGTCATTTCATATGCTAGATTTAGATATTTTATTGATTGGAATTATGATCTCTGGACAAGTGCTTTGCAATGTAATCATTTATGCTGATGAACAAATAGCTCATTTGAAATGTACAGTCAGGAGTGAAGGATATCTATTCTACTTACCTCGAAATTAGAGAGTGATGTGCAATTTCTATGAAGGTCAAGACGTGGTCAGCAGATTTTTGTCTTCACTATGTTTACTTTGCCTGTTTTTATGTTTACAAGTAAAAATTCAACTAAAGAGAGAACAGCATAGTGATGTTTGTTCTGTTTTTCATCGAGCAGCAGCTTCCACAAAACAACGTGAATGCCATTGGTGAGAATAATTCTATCCCTTTATTAATAGTTCACACAAAACAATTTTGCTAATTCCTCTTAATTGTTGGGAATTTACGTTTGGAGAAAATATCCATCATTTTGTTTTCAATGCATGAAGACTTTCTTTGCAAGTCAATTTCTTCCATTAAGTGATAGATGCAGGAGTGGTGCAGCCCCAGATGAGACTATCTGTCTTAACATCAAGGCAGCACTCACCATTTTGACTTGGAAATATATTGCCATTCCTTCAGTGATGTTAGGTCAAAGTCCTGAAATCCCCTCTCTTACAGGATTGTGGGTCTACCTACAGCACATGGGCTGCAGCAGTTCAAGACGGTGGCTCATCACCATCTTGTCAAGAGCATTCAGAGTCAGGCAATAAATGCAGCCAGCAACATCCAGATCCCACGAGTGAATTAAAACATTTTGACTAAGTATGGTATCAAGGTACCCTAGGAAAAAAACAGAATTAAAGGGGAGTCAGGGCAAAACTCGCAACTGGTTAAAGCCATACCTATCACAAAGAAAAATGGTTGTGGTTGTCAGAGGTTAACCATCTCAGTCATGGGACATCTCTGCAGGAGTTCCTCGGGGCACCGTTCTAGGTCCAACCTTCTTCAGCTGCTTCATTAATGACCTTCCCTCACTCATAAAGTCAGAAGTGGGGTTGTTCGCTGATTGTTGCACAATGGTCAGTACCATTCTTGACTCTTTGAACACTGAAGCTGTCTGTGTCCATATGCAGACTTGGGGCTATAAGTGGCAAGTAACATTTGCTCCACACAAATGCCAGTCAAGATCACTTCCACTGAGACAAAATCTAACCATAGCTCTTGATGCTCAATGACATTACAATCCATGAATACTCCCATTATCAACATTCTGGGAAAGAAGTTTGAGCTGAAATTGAACAGAGGCAGCCATATAAATACTGTTGCTGAAAGGATAGTTCAGAGAATAGAAATTTTATGGTGAATAACTGACTTCCTCTGTCCTCAAAGCCTGCCCACCATCTACAAGGCAGAAAATACCAAAAATCATTGAAGAAACTTGTCAGAATCTAGGACAAAGATAACCAAGTGTGAAGCTGGGTGAACACAACAGGCCAAGCAGCATCTTAGGAGCACAAAAGCTGATGTTTTGGGCCTGGAAGATGCTGCTTGGCCTGCTGTGTTCATCCAGCTTCACACTTTGTTATCTCGGATTCTCCAGCATCTGCAGTTCCCATTATCTCAGAATCTAGGTCAAAGCAGCCTACTTTCTTGGCACCTCATCCACCTTTTTTTTATATTCACCACTGATGCACACCATTAGAGGATGCACTGCAGTAACCCATTAAAGCTTCTTCAACACCACCTTTCAAGTCCATGACCACTATCACGTAGAAAGACAAGATTAGATTCCCTACTGTGTGGAAACAGGCCCTTCAGCCCAACAAGTCCACACCGCCCCTTGAAGCATCCCACCCAGACTCATCCCCCTATAACCCACGCACCTCTGAACACTATGGGCAATTTAATATGGCCAATCCACCTAGCCTGCACATCTTTGGACGGTGGGAGGAAACTGGTGCACCCAGAGGAAACCCATGCAGACACAGGGAGAATGTGCAACCTCCACATAGACAGTTGCCCGAGGGTGGAATCGAACCTGGGTCCCTAGTGCTCTGAGGCTGCAGTGCTAACCTGAGCTACAGTGCTGCCCTTAAAGATGTGTGGGAACACCACTGCTTATGGGTTCCCCTGTAAGACACAAGTCATCCTGACTTGGAACCACATCACTATTACTTCACTGTCACTGAATTAAAAACTTGGGACTCACTTCCTAACAGCACTGTGGGTGTGCCTATAGTAGCAGCTCACCACTACTTCCTCCAAGGCAATTAAAGATTGGCTTTAATGCTGACCCACCCAGCAACATCTATATCCCTAAGCAAATGAAGAAAAACTTCACCTTCCAAGACCAGCATCTCTTGCCCCTCACCCATCGCCTTGCCCTCCCACCAACCACAATCATATATTGAAGGCCACCATTTTGCCTTCCTCCATTGATCATGTATTGCCGCAATCATCAACATCTGAGTTAGAACAGAATAATCTACTAACACAGTAGATAGCTCCCACATCATCTTTAGCCTGCCTCCCTACCTGCTCCTCTGCTGCTGCAGGTCTTCTCACCTTGTAAGCCTGTCAGGAAGACTTGGAGAAATAACTTTGAAGTTGTGATGTACTTCAGAGTTTCTTATACCAACTTCTTCCGGCCACTCTGAACACAATGCTTCATAAATATTGGGCCAGTCACCCATTGGAATTGCTTTCAAAAACTCTGCTTTTAACATCAGAAAACATTGGTCGCTTGGTTGAGGATCAGTAGAAATTTTCTAATTTATTCAAGGACATTTAGATATATTGCTAAAAATGGTGTGTGTTTTGCAGCAAGGTGCTTTGTAAACTTGGGATTAAGTAGCACAATAGGCAAGAAACTGTCCTCACTTATGACGTACCTGGCCGCATAACCAAGATGGTAAGATTAATAGCCTTCTTCTCAATTTCCCAGCTCACTTTCCCCGCACAATAGTACTTATTTTGACCAAAAGTCATCATTAATCCATTAACTGAGGCCCTAAATAGGTACTGGAAAATGAAATCCAATGCAAGTACATTTGATTTGTCTGCACTTTTAAAACTGTGATTTGATCTGACTATTTCACATTGGAACTACATTATGTTGTAACCAACTGTAACCTAAACAGTGTAGGTAAGCAAAACAAATTTAACATCTTTGCCTTTTTCAACTCTCACCTCATACATTTTCATAAACAGTTGATGAGCCAAATAGAAAAGAACAGAAAGTGAAGTCAGAACACTGAGCAGATTCCTTTAATAAAATTAACTGTCTGAAATCCCAATAAAGAACAAGAATAGAAAACATACAACTGTGACATTTCCAGATGTAATGAGAAATGTACTTCTCCAGTGCGATACTGTTTGGTTTGCAGCCTTTTTGACAGAGTCCCTTTGTTTGGTTAGGGATGGAAAGTGGCCAGTGATTTCCTGAGTAAACTGAGACTCACTGCAATATGTCACAGAGATCAACCGACAATGTACCCTTCTATTGAAGTCAAGGAAAATCAGACGAAGTATACAAGAGGTGATCAACTACTTCATATATCAGCAATTTTACAATATTCCATAAAAGTTAAAATTACTCCTGTCTCTGTTTCTTTCTTACTTTCATGTCTTGACTACAGTTAAGTCAGTGGTGGGAAGACCCATGGTTGACTTTCTTGCCTGTTGCCAAATGAGCTCCTTAAATGGGCAATGGATGCCAGCCAAGATCACAAAGAAAACCCAAAAGGGTTTCTGTCAAATGGGAGTGAGGACAGTTTTGGTCTGGATTCTGGGTTTGGGACTGTTTCGTCTCTCAAAATTATGCTGCTTAAGCCCATAGCCATTTTATGCAGGAATGCTTTATTTGCAATAAAACCTTTATATATATTCTCTTCATGCAACTTTTATTTTTATTCATTTCCGGGATGTGGGCATTGCCAGCTAAGATGATGTTTATTGCTCAGCGCACAATTGAGAGTCAGTCACATTGCTGTGGGTCTTGAACCAGACCAGGTAAGGATAATTGATTGCCTTCTCTAAGGGTTATTAGTGAACCAGACGAATCTTTATGACAATGGTTATTCTATGAGCGGTGTCCCTCGTTCAATCAGTACCTGATTGAGGGATGTGGCATCTGGAAGGGGGCGATGTTGAGAGAAACTGTTGCCCATGCCATTAACTACCATTTCCCTCCTCCCTGATCCCAATCCCACAAATGTTTCTCCTACCATCACTCACCTGGGTGCGTTCATGATCTTAGGTGTCAGGTGGGCATTGTACCAGCTGCAATCATTGCCTTCCTGGAGGCACCACTGCTCAGTGAACAGATGCCCATCTCTGATTGGCTGACAATTCTTAGCTTTCAGGACTTCTGGCTCGAGAGAACTTGATTCCAGGGAAAACCTGCCTTGGCCCTGTTGAGTTTCTAAATGGTATTTAATTTTGTGGGACTTTGCAAAGGAGGCAGCTCAAGATGCTTCATGAGTACAAAGCAGCCCTGTGTTCAGCACAGGGTGTTTATCAAAGAGAATTTAAGATATCTGCTTACAGCAGGTATACATCATGCTGAGGTAACCTGATTGTAGTGGTCTAGGAAGGATGTTTGCACATGATTGAATTTTAATCTAAACATTCCTTTTTATACAAAGATCAAGCAAAACTCTGCATTATCAGGTACATTTTCAGCTACCCAAGTTACAAAATATATGCATGACTCTTCTCATGCCTTAGCTGTTTGTTCTTTCTCTCAGTCTTTGCATTTGCATTGCACGTATGGGACTGAATCCAACCAAATTTTGGCAGTGTCATTTTCATTACATTTCCTAGAGAGTGTCTTTCTGCAAGGCCTGGGGATAAACTATCTATCATGCCTCTGTGGCACCCTGATCATTGGATGCTAGTCCAATTCTCCTAGTTGCTGTAGATGGGAGGACTTGCCCTGAAGGTCTGAGCAATGAGGCAAATTTCCCCACCCTTGTCTGCTTTCTGGAGAGACCACTCTCTCCGTGACTCCCTTGTTCGCTCCACACTGCCCTCCAACCCCACCACACCCGGCACCTTCCCCTGCAACCGCAGGAAATGCTACACTTGCCCCCACACCCCCTCTCTCACCCCTATCCCAGGCCCAAAGATGACATTCCACATTAAGCAGAGGTTCACCTGCACATCTGCCAATGTGGTATACTGCATCCACTGTACCCGGTGTGGCTTCCTCTACATTGGGGAAACCAAGCGGAGGCTTGGGGACCGCTTTGCAGAACACCTCCGCTCGGTTCGCAATAAACAACTGCACCTCCCAGTCACAAACCATTTCCACTCCCCCTCCCATCATGGGCATCCTGCAGTGCCACAATGATGCCACCCGAAGGTTGCAGGAACAGCAACTCATATTCCGCTTGGGAACCCTGCAGCCCAATGGTATCAATGTGGACTTCACCAGCTTCAAAATCTCCCCTTCCCCCACTGCATCCCAAAACCAGCCCAGTTCGTCCCCTCCCCCCACTGCACCACACAACCAGCCCAGCTCTTCCCCCCCCACCCACTGCATCCCAAAACCAGTCCAACCTGTCTCTGCCTCCCTAACCTGTTCTTCCTCTCACCCATCCCTTCCTCCCACCCCAAGCCGCACCTCCATCTCCAACCTACTAACCTCATCCCACCTCCTTGACCTGTCCGTCTTCCCTGGACTGACCTATCCCCTCCCTACCTCCCCACTTATACTCTCCTCTCCACCTATCTTCTTTTCTCTCCATCTTCGGTCCGCCTCCCCCTCTCTCCCTATTTATTCCAGAACCCTCACCCCATCCCCCTCTCTGATGAAGAGTCTAGGCCCGAAACGTCAGCTTTTGTGCTCCTGAGATGCTGCTGGGCCTGCTGTGTTCATCCAGCCTCACATTTTGTTATCTTTCTTTAGGCTGGTGTTGTTTTTCTTGGATCAGTGAAGCTTGACAGGAGACATGATGCAAATGTATAAGATTAGTATGAGTGCTCAGAGGTAGAAAGATAAGAGGGGAGTTGTGGAGAATTCTTTTTTAACCCAGTGGTAGTGGAAGTCTGGAACTCACTGCATGATTAGCAAGGTATTTGATACAGAAACTCTTGTAATGTTTAAACGGTATTTAGATATTCACTTGTGTGACCTCCAGCACCGTGGGCCAAAAGTTGGTTAATGCAGTGTAGTCAGATCTTTGTTGACCAGTATGGACATGATGAGCCAAACAGCCTCCTTCTATGCTATAAATATCTATGTTTATGACTTTATGATCCTGGAATCCTGGCATTACAGTCTTGGTCAAGCAAACATCCAGCACTGCCCTGCACATTTGCAGACATTCATCCCAGGCACGGATGTGAAGGCAAAATTGACTTCCAGTTTTGTGAACAGGGACCTGGAGGTCCTGGTATATGGGTTGGTACAGAGTAGGGCCATCCATTTCCCAGTGAACTGCCAGAGGAGACAATGCCAGCAGACCCTGTCAACCTGTTCAAATGGTTTATTGTATTGTGATATTGAAAATGTTTTCTGAAGGACATTAAGGATTACCAGACCAAGCTTTAGAATTGCTAAGGCTAAGACAAGTGGCATGTGCTTGACATCCATAGATCTAGAATTCTAGATCCTTGTTCATTATGTTGCAATGGGCTCATAACGTCCTTTTGGCAGGGGCATGGTGCAATCATATTGCCTCAGACTTACTTTAAAGGGCTTCACTTTGGGTCACCATGTTGTATCACTTCACACTGATCTGTGAATGCCATGATATTGTATGATGCATTGGTGCTAATCTGACACTTTACGGGCCTGATGTTCTTCTGCAGTTCTCATTTCAACAATCATTAACCATCCCTCACCTACCATCTTGTCTGAACTGACCTATTGTATGGTATACAGAGATTTTGCCCACTGCTGTGCTCCTACAATAAACCCCAGGATGGAGTGGGTTAAAGTAAAAGGCTGTTGCTCGTGTCTGTTATAGTGTCACAGACACTACTGTCCAACAAAGGTAATGCTGTTGTCTGGTGAAAGTAAGAACTGCAGATGCTGGAGTCAGAGATAACACAATGTGGAGGTGGAGGAACACAGCAGGCCAGGCAGCATCAAACGAGCAGGAAAATTGATGTTTCAGGTTGGGACTCTTCTTCAGAAAAAAATCTTTTCTGGGTCCCAACCCGAAATGTCAACATTGCTGCTCCTCTGATGCTGCCTGGTCTGCTGTGTTCCTCCAGCTCCACACTGTTGTCCGTAGTACCAGATGTAAAATGGATGCACCCTGAAAATATTCCAGAAAATAAACTTTCTCCAAAATGCCCCTTATATGCCATGGGTGCATGTAAGGGGTGGGTAGTGGAGGGAAGCTGAGAAGTGTATTGCATTGAAGAAGCCCACCTCTAAATGAGGATTTTAAGTTCTGTTTAAACGGGCCATAATCTGACAGAAAGGAGTCCCATCCTGAATTCCTCCTTCATGTATCACCCACCCATCTACTCACACCCCAACTACTGCCGTGATGCCCCTTGAATTGCGAAGGGTTTAGAGCATCCAGTGGTTTTGTGATGAAACATTATTCATCATGAAAATTATTAAATTACTGAAGGAGCTGAAAGGCATTTGAAAAAGCCACTACTATCAACCAGGTAAATAATAATTAACATAACAGGCAAAGTACACACTTCCATCAAGCTTGGAGTTCAAACATTGGAAATAGATGACAAAATCAGAATCTGAGCAAGGTGCAGTTTGTGAAATTACCGCTTGCCGGGAACATGTTAGCTAATATTTTCAAAAGGATTACTTATTAAAAATAAATATTTTTCTTAATGTATGTTGTTGTTAATGCTTAATCTAATGGCTGCTTGGGATTTGCTACATTAAAAGTCCAGCAGGTATACTCTTTGCATCAATCTCAAATGATTGAGAAAAGCAGACTCCAGGGCATAACAAGGCATTCAGGTTTCTAAAAACACGTAAATACAATTCTGTTCTGTTGCTCCTTCCCAACACCCTGCTTCTCCTACCTAATTTTAGCATTGTTGAAATAGATTTGGGACAAAGGCCCTTAATAGACAACCCCAGGTTCCACTCTGCACACAACTACAAAGGACTTAATGAATCAAGTAAAGCAAGTGATTCAGACAAATACTAAAAGATATTTGGGCATTTTCAGCTTTCAGAGGAAATATGTTCTCTGCTACGAGAAGAATAATTGTAACAAAGATATTAAGTTATCAATAGCCAAGGTCATCAAAGAAAATAGAAGTAATTATACTGAAAAGCACTATATCTACAAATACGAAATGTTTGCAACAAAACGGATAAATAATAGCACACATTAAAAGAAATTAGCTTATTTTGAAGCCATTGTGGAAGCTTGGTTGCTGTTTGGCTAAGGATGGGAGCTAAATGTTCCAGGATACTTGACTTATACAAGTCAAGTTGACTTATACATAATAGAAACTTATTCACCTGATAATGAAGTATGGGATAAGTATACAGAAAGGATCTTAGCTCAAAAATCAAGATGTAAGAGTAGTTTGGGTAGAGAGTGCAACTAGCAGAGTAGGTAAGGAGGAATTAAAGGATACATTATATTTCAATTTTTCAGAAGCATTTGATAATGTGTGCTTGAGGTTATTGCGTGGTGATGGGATTGGAGCTAAAATATTGTCATGGAGTGAGGATTGTTAGCAAAGAGAAAACAGAGTTAACATTTCAGGTCTATTATAACTCTTCTTTGGAGCCAAAGAGAAATGAAACCATGCTGGGATTTATGCTGATGAACATATTGCTGAGTTTAGCTAACACATTCTAATTTAATTTCAGATCTCCAGCATCTGCAGTATTTTGCTTCTATAACATGGATTGAGAATGGGTTAATAGAGGCAAAACAGAAAAAAGAAACTTAATTTTTGCACTGGTGAGTTGTAAGTAAGGGGCTTTGCATGAATCAGTGTTTGAGCCTCAACAGTTCACATACTTCCTAATTTACTTTGTTAATAATTAAAACTTGCATAAGGAATAATTACTTAGGTGATTGCTTAAGGACTGATTGCTCCTCATGTTCCCTATTAGAACACATTTAGGACATTGTATGGCACAAATTGTTGTGCAGCATTTTGAGTTCTACACAGAGAGATATCATCTTCTGCATTTCACCTGTGCTGGAGGTTAAGAATAAATTTGAAATACATTGGGAGGCTTGCTGGGACGCTTTTTCCACACTTCACCAATAATCTATTTAGTTTTATTGCGGAAATCTCTAAGGTCTTTGCTTAAAAATTAAATAATTGTGCTATTCTATCTAAATCAGACAATTTACAGAAAGTAATGTCACCATAATCCTACCTTACCATTGGGCTGCTTTCCATTAGAGAGAGGTGTAATCTGAGGGTTACTGTGCCTTGGGTGAGGGAAGAGAAGAGGTTGAGAAGAAGAATCCTTCATAGTGACCTCAGCTGGTGTGGGAATTGAACTCATATTATTGGTTCTGTATGGCAAACCAGATGTCCAGCCAATTGAGCTAACTAACCCCCATTTAAATTACAGAAGGTACCGGAGGAAGTGTTTGGTTCTGATATTGCTAAGGGCCCTCCTTGGTCTGTTGAAGGAAGACAGGACAGCTAGAGTGACAAAACTTGTTGCAAGAGTGAGAGAAAGAAGGGCTAGTTGTTTTCCTTAATCCCCTTGTGAGGATAGGATATCCCATCTCCTTTGTGGTTCCTTCTCTAAGGCCTCCAAAACCATGTTGGAGAATTTATGCGACCTCTTACATGGTCTCTGAGCCAGTGTGAAATGTGTTGTGAGTTAAGTGAACCTTCAATAATTGAGTGAACGGAGACAACTGTTTTCAAATTCCATTTGCTTCAGAACTGTGTATTCACATCTTCAAAACGGCTGATTGGAAAATATCTACACTGCACTGAGTTTAATTAACAGTTGACAACTAAACCTGGAGATGTATGTTTAGTACTTCCAACCAAGTTCAAATGATGTTAAACTGTAATTAGAACCATTTTACACTCTTAAGCCAGATTATCAAACATGCACATCTTATCAACACAGCATCCACTGAGAGATGATGGGAACTGCAGATGCTGGAGAATCCGTGATAACAAAGTGTACAGCTGGATGAACACAGCAGGCCAAGTAGCATCTTAGAAGCTTTTGTGCTCCTAAGAAGCTGCTTGGCCCTGTGTTCAACCAGCTCTACACTTTGTTATCTAGCACCCACTTAGCGCTTGTTTTCAACATCTCAGTTTTGTTGCATTTGGGAGTGAGATTAAAATCCGAATCTTGAGTTTTGTTGGGCTGGCATTCCACTGCACATTTTGCCTGGCTGCAGAATGATCAGAACAACAGTAGCCTAAACACAACGCAATTGTTTAGGCACAGAACATGAATGGAAATGTCTGATCCAATTGTTGATAACAACCATTTATTAGAACAAGTATGCGTCTGCTATTTACCTGACTTGGTAAAATTGCTCCCGAATTTAATCTCTTACATGCGCCTAATTTATAGTGCCTGATGAAAAATAATTATAATTCCTTACAGATAAGACAATCTTGTAAACAGATGGGATAGAGTAAACCACCACTGCCAAGCAAGTTGATCATTTCTAATCAGAAGCAACGTTCCACACTTGGAATGTACATATATATCTAGAAGCTGACGGCAGTCTGTTACATATACATTATCAGTCTTCTCTGAGTTCATAGTGACATAAGTACAAAATAAACTAAAAGTAGGTTGAGTAAGGAATTACAGTACTGGCTTGTAAACAAAAATGACTCCGGACTATAACCGAATCTTATTCAATAGTACTGTAGGGCTTTAAACTGTTCTGTTTTCATGTTGAACAACGGCAAAAGTTACAATCAATTCACATACTGTCATCATATCGGATTACCATATTGCAACAGCCTCCTTTCCAGCCTCCTCAATGGGGCAGTAATTACTTCTAATACTGCAGGGAAAGAATTTTATTCCAATCTCAAGCATAGCAATCTAATATCATTAGTTTTTGGAATGATGTTTATATAACAGCTGGAGATGCTCAGTAGAAGGACAGTATTGAGACGTTTGGGATGATAATGATAACATTATGGTATTACCCTTTCAAGATCATTAATCATGGGGCAGTATTCAATTTTCAATATCCTGTCACAGTAGGCTGGGCTTTGTTTTAAACACACTGTTAGTCTTGCCTCACATGAAAATCTCTTCAATACCAAAGATGTTTAATTGTCGACTCATTTGTTTTCCACGCACAATTTTTCAGTGATTATTCAAACCTTAATTGATTGTTTAATTAGATGCAGTTAACTTTAATTTTTGCTGTTGATTTGAAAATTTCCATTTGACTCATACCGATGTTTGATCATGTAGTTAAGGAAGGGTGTTGGCAGATGATAGGGATAATAATTCAACAGCTACATATACAGAACAGTAACTAAACCAAGTTGATTTTAAGGTATTGTTAAAAAGCACAATGTAGAGCTGAACTGTGAGAAATAATGTATTAAGATATAGGTCTCTATGAAGAGTATTCTTCTTCACTTTATATCCTTCCTTGCCAGCTATGTAATGATATATGGGTATGGATTACAATGGGGCATACAATTCAAATAAAGGTATTATTTTCTCTTTTGAGTCTTGTTTAATAATGTTTCTACATGACATTAACTTATTTCATTTTGAACTGTTTAGGAGAAGCAAATTGGTTCCTCTCTGTTCAAGCTTTTTTGGTTGAATGCAATACCAAATGGTCTGGAGGGCCGCCCTTTTAATGACAGAAAGATGGGAAAATACAGTGAGAATGAAATTATCAGGTTCTTGAGAAAACATTTCCTCATTTGTTTACTCAAGGTATAAACAGTGGCTTCAGAACTTCAGGCAACCTATTTCAATCTTATTTGTCTGACTCATCTTACTAAAATGTTATTTCCAATTCTCCTCTCCTTCCTCACAAAATAGATGATGCAAATTCCCAACATGTAAATCAGAGCAAGGACCTTGCTGCTGCAGATCACTGAATGCTTGATCAGCCATCGTGCAATTAACAACAATGACCTTGCATGTTCCATGTTCCATCTCCCTGAACCTTCATCTGTTCAAGCTGACACTGACAAACCACCAGCATGTCATCATGCCTTCCCTTAGAACAACTCTTCCAACATTTCATCCCATCAAAACATTATGTTAGAGCACAAGGGCCCCTGTTGACTTATGTTTCTGACAGGTCACTCTATGTGCAGGAATACACAAATGCATCATGCATGGTACAGGCTACATAGTGTGGCTCTCAGTTTGCTTTTGTAGCTATCACCCAATTTGCATTTACTTGGAGGCTGTCAGCCTTTGTAGACTTCACATTGCTAAAGTTAGTGGGTGCGCTAAGAAATCAATGACTTACGGGTGGCCAGCCTTTATATGGCTCATGCTGCTATTTCAGTGGACAGTGTCTTTAGAGCTAAGTTCCAGGCGACTGCCTTTGATATACGTTGCTTTTAGTTTAAATAAGTGGGGAGTATTGAACAGTTAAGGGATTGACGTGTTGCTATGTGGCAAATGTCATCTTCACACCTGTGCCAGCAGTTTGCACACTCCATTGGCTCTGGAAATGGTGGAGGAAGCCGAAAGGTCAGAGTATACAGGGACAGGAACACAAAAGGAAACATGAGATGGGCGTAAATTAGTGCCTTACAGCTAGATCCTATAAGTCACTCACACTGGTTTGAAGTTGGAACCTTGCCGTATTGAATTGAAAGTCAACAGCACAGTACTACATGAGATGACTGATACCACTTACAAAGTGGGTGGAATAAGCGGTTGCAGTATGGCGCACTGACCTCTACATCGCTGAGGCAAGGCACCAACTCTCCTACACCTCCTCCTACTGCCTCCTTGATCATGACCCACCCCCGACAACCAAAACATCATCTCCCAATGATGGCCATGGGTACCCGCATGGACCCAAGCTATGCCTGCCTCTTTGTAGGATACATGAAACAATCCCCCTTGAAAAGCTACACTGGCCATATCCCCCACCTCTTCCTCTGTTACATTGACGACTGTACCGGTGCCACCTCGTGTTCCCATGAGGAGCTCGAACAGTTCTTCCACTTCATTAACACCTTCCACCCCAACCTTAAGTTGACCTGGACCATCTCTGATACGTCTCTCCCTTCCTGGACTTCTCTATTTCCATTTCTGCCAACCACCAGGAAACTGATATCCATTTCAAGCCCACTGACTCCCACAGCTACCTAGAGAACACCAAACTTCCTGCAAAAAGACATTCCCTATTCCCAATTCCTTCGCCCCCTGCTTCATCTGCTCCTGAGATGAAGCATTACACTCCTGGACATCCCAGATGTCCTTGTTTTTCAAGTACAGCCACTTCTCCTCCACACAGTTCGAAAATGCCCTTGACCGTGTCTCCTGCATTTCCCTCAACTCATCCCTCACACCCTTCCGACAATAATAATTAAGACAGAATCCCCCTCGTCATCATGTACTACCTCACCAACCTCCGGATCCAATATGTCATCCTCTGACCCCACCACCAAAGCCATTTTTTCCCTCCCACCCTTATCTGCTTTCCGGAGGGACCACTCTCTTTGTGTGTCCACTACACACTCCCCTCCACCTCCACCAACCCTGGCACTTTTCTCTGCAACCGCATGAAGTGCTACACTTGCCCCTACACTACCCCCTCACTCCCATCCCAGGCCCTAAGAAGACCTTCCACTTCAAACAGATGTTCACCTGTACATCTGCTAATGTGGTATACTGTATCCGCTGTTCTCATTGTGGCCTCCTCTACATTGGGGAAACCAAGCGGAGGTTTGGGGACCGCTTTGTGGAACACCTACGCTTGGTTCGCAACAAACAACTGCACCTCCCAGTCGCGAACCATTTCAACTCCCCCTCCCATTCCTTGAATGACATGTCCATCCCGAGCCTCTTGCGGTGCCACAATGATGCCACTTGAAGGTTGCAGGAACAGCAACTCATATTTTGCTTGGGAACCCTGCAGCCCAATGGTATCATTGTGGACAACACAAACTTCAAGATCTCCCTTCCGCTGACCGCATCCCAAAACCTGCCCATCTTGTACCAGCCTCCCTAACCTGTCCTTCCTCCCACCTATCCCCTCCTCCCACCTCAAGCCCCACTCCCATCTCCTACCTACTAGCCTCATCCTGCCTCCTTGACATGTCCGTCCTCCCTGGACCGACTTATCCCCTCCCTAACACCCCATCTACACACACCTTCACTGGCTCCAACCCCAACTCCTTGACTTGTCTGTCTCCTCTCCACCTATCTTCTCATTTATCCATCTTCTATCTGCCTCCCCCGTCTCCCTATTTATTTCAGAATCCCCTTCCCCTCCCCATTTCTGAAGAAGGGTTTAGACCCGAAACGTCAGCATTCCTGCTCCTCTGATGCTGCTTAGTCTGCTGTGTTCATCCAGTTCTATACCTTGTTGTCTCAGATTCTCCAGCATTGACAGTTTCTACTATCTCTGGAATAAGCTACTGCTTTTTTCTTCTGGAGCAGTATAAAACTCATCGAATTGGAAGTCCTGCTTTGAATTGTTGCAGTAATCATTCCTCCATTAATGCAGTACTGCCACCCATCTGATTTCAATTTCTGCTTCAGCTGCAGCTCATACATTGTCCAAGATGGCACATTAAAATTATGGCCTCGAGTAATCATGGCCATTATATTGTGCACACTAATTACCTACTTGTCTTGTCATCTAAGCAACTGTAACGAGAACAAGGCATTTAAAAGCAGAAACTTAAGTTCTCATTTCACAAACAAATTCCATACCTAGCTTTGGAAGACGATGCTTCACAGCTACCAAATTTGTACACTGAACTGTAAGTATGCAAGTGTATAGACTGTAATGTGGAAGTGAGCCTTTGTTTTGTGAGGCGACAGGGTGATTATGGAGACTTACAGGCAGAATTCTACACTCAAAGCAGTGCTAATATTTTTATTGTGTAATATACATTTGGGTAAGGTGATATTCTTCAGATGTCCTTTTAGAAGCATGACAATAATTACCTTGGGAAGCCTCCCTATCACATTGTTTCAGGGCATAACACAAATCTTCATTGTAATGGATGGGAGGGCTCAGGAGATTTTTCAATAACATTGTCATCCTGAAGTTCCTCACAGATTATCTGCTTATATATCTCTCATGGTGACTATCATTGCTGGATTCCTTATGGGCTTGGTGCTACAGCATAAACAACATAACACAGGACGAGATGGTGATTACTAACTCACCAGCAAGCCTAGCAAAAACAAGCTCCTGAGGGTGCCATACACCACCAGAGGGAGAAACAGAGCTGAGAGATAGCAAGAACTGCAGATGCTGGAGTCAGAGACAACACAGTGTGGAGCTGGAGGAATACAGCAGGCCAGGCAGCAGAGGAACAGAAAAGTTGAAGTTTCAGGTTGGCTCTGCTGAAGATGCCCTGAGGCGGAGGAGAATAATGTGACGTTACATCCATAGATTTTGCTGTTATTTTTGACAACTGTCTGAAAGACAGTGGAGGCACTGATTAAGGATGTCCCAGCCAACTGTGTCATCTGCCTGAGCAGGACTTGTGCTCAGAAGGATAAGGGACTATCTCATTCTGGTCACTGTCAAGGTCATAAATGCCCTGAATTTTAATGTCAGCAACATAATTCAAGGATCAAACGGACATCAATGTGGCATCTCCAAATCTTTGATCTACGAGTATCTCTCGAGCAAAACTGTGCATGTCCTTCCTTCCTGATGAGGAAAGTCTAACAGCACAGACCCTAGGACTTTCCACCACCACTGGCTGCCCCCAGGTGCAGGGGACCAGTGACTGCTGTTTGAGATGATTCCTCAGGAATCTTCTTTTGATCCTTCTGTCATTGGTTAACCTGCAATGTTTCAGAGTGCATGGAGATAGCTAAGGTGCTCTAAAATGATTGAGCATCTGTAGAACAGCAATTGACCTGAGAGAGGCAGCACTTCATGCAATTTTTCTCAGCAGACCAATAAGCATTGGGGAGGGGAAGCAGACCTGTGAGTGACCCAGTATACTTCTCCCAATTTTGAATAGCAGTGCACTCCCGTGATGTATTGCTATGTAGAAAGGACACTTTCCTGCAAAGATGCGTGAATTCAGTGATCTCCAATTCAGTTTTCTCAATTACAAAGAGATAACAAGGTGCAGAGCTGGAGGAACACAGCAGGACAAGCAGCATCAGAGGAGCAGGAAAGCTAACGTTTCAGACCTAGACCTTTTTAATTACATGATGGTTTAAGTGTGGTACGATGTGTGCAAAACAGGCCCTAGCACATTCTATGCACATTGCATTTAATTTGGGTGCTATTCACATAAAAGCTCAATGCCTTGGGTTGCAAGGAATCATGAGGTTCCCTGTCTGCAAAATGGCAGATGAGCTTTCTTTTACAAGATAACAAAGTGTGGAGGCTGGATGAACACAGCAGGCCAAGCAGCATCTCAGGAGCACAAAAGCTGACATTTCGGGCTTAGACTCTTCATCAGAGACCTTTCTTTTACTGTGGGTTGTGTTTAGTTTTGCATAACACAGTGTTGGGGTGGGGCGCGGTTCTTGGATTGTAGCATGTAATGTTGTTTACATCTAGGCTTGAAATATGGTGTTAGAGGCACATGCTCTGGAAGGTCCCATTAGTAGCAAGAATTTCAGCTTCTCTGGCTACACAGTTCCACAGGAAACACACCTAAGGTCTCAGTTGCATAATTAATGATGTGAAATATAGAAGGATGTGTGGGAAAAGTTGCTGTGAGTCGTTGCAGACTGGACATCATGACTCTTACTCAACAAAACACTTTAAAATGAGAAACTTGCACATTCATATTCCTTTTAGCATGAGGATATACTGCTTTCTGATAAAAAATATAGTTACCCAATGTCTAAATTATCAGCAAGGAGCCAATCACAAGGTTTTCTTAAGTAAAGAAAGAGCAATTTTATTATCTGTTAAGCTCAAGAAAAATAATAAAGATGTGATGTAAAGCATACATGCAGAGAGATACAAGGTTAAGAAGGTTTTGAGTCCAGTACAGAAGGCAGGTTAAAGGAATATACAGTGTCCTTGGGGCATAAAGGTTTAATCTACAATCATTTTTTAAAAATGTATGTTTTGTATTTTCAGCAGTACCAATGTTTAGATCCTTAAGTTTTCAGTCTCTGGATAATTCGCAAACAAAAACAGAAATTTCTGGCGAAACACAGCTGGTCTGGCAGCACATCTGCGCAGAAAGGAGAGTTATCTTTTTGAGTCTCGTAACTCTTCACCAGGACTGATAGCAGCTAGGAAAAGGTGGTATTTATGCTGAAGATTGGGGGTGTGCAGTGGGGTGGTAGAGGAGTGTTGGTAGATGGAGATGGAATCCAGACAGAGGATATAAAAGGGTGTAGGCAAACACAAATTATTTTTAGGAAGCCAGGACAGAAGAGGAGCTCAATAAGTGATAGAAAGCATGTCAGTGTCAGTGCTAAAGGCATGTCATAACAGGATCAGGTATAGGGATGGGTAGAAACATGAGCTGAATTGTGCACTAATGTTTTGAACTCGATGTTGAGTCCTACAGACTACAGGGTCCAGAATGGAAAATGAAATGCTGCTCTTGTGAGCTTGTGCTCAGGCTTATTGGAACGCTACAACAGGCCTGAGACAGAAATTTTGCTGTGGCAACACGATGGTGTGTTGAAGTTGTTGTTAGGTCTTTCCTTAAAACAATTTTGGCAACTCTGACCAGAACATTATGAATGAATTTTCCCAGGTGTCCCATAATACTGAAGCGGTCAAATCATTGTGAATATAAGCCAGTACCAATGCAAAACAGTTCAAATTTGTTTGGGAACAAGCTCTATAAACCTTTGATACTAAATATCCGATCCCTAATCCTGTTTGGCCCCTTAAGCTGACAATACTTCAAGTCTCTTGTATTTGTATGCAGTCATGTTCTCTCTGGTTCTGTCTCTGGGTCTGTGAAGCTGCTTTCTTCCTCTCTCTCTCTCTAGACGGTCAGCTGGTTGGTCTCCTGCCATGCTGGTCTCCTCAGAAGGACTCAAAAGATTCCAAGGAAGTAGCCTGCATGTGAAATAACAAGGTGTAGAGTTGGATGAACACAGCAGGCCAAGCAGCATCAGAGAAGCAGGAAGGCTGACATCTTGTTTTTATACCTTTTTCATGCTTTTCTGGAACCTTCTTTAGTTCTGGCCAATCAGGGATATATATTTAAAAGTTTGAAATAGCATCAATTATTTGGATAGTATGCTACTGTTCGTTTCTTTGTGGAGCAGGATCAGATGCCTTTCAGTCTGAGCCCTCCTTTGTTTGGTAGGTAAGTTGTTGGGGCTATGTCTGTCCGGGATATTGTTGTCTTTTACATTATTCTAATATCAGTAGCACCTGGCTACTGCATTTGCACTATGCCTGGCACGTGAGTTTTGTGATTTCAGAGTTTTACTTGGCCAATGTACCCAGCATCCCTTGCTGTTTGGCCAATTTAGCTATCTATGTTTTAGCAGTCAGGATGCTGGTACAAACTGGCAGGCAACTGGAAATTTGGTGTCATTTTTGCAGACAGAACATATGCATTCTACAAAGTGGCCGCCCAGTGTGCATTTTAATATGGAGCAGACCACATTGTGAGCAGCGAAAACAGTAGACAAGATTGAGTGAAGTGTAGATACATTTCTGCCTCACCCGGAAGATATGTCTAGGGCTTGCATGATGTGGAGGGTCAAGGTAAATGGGCTGGTGTTTCACCATCTGTGATTGCTTTGCAAGGTGCGATTGGGTTGTGGGAAGATGTTGGGAATGGAGGAGGATGGACCAAAGTATCCAGGAGGGAATGGAAATGGTGGCATACATTCTTCTGGATGTGGATATTGGTGGGGTGATAACTGAGGACTGGGGAAATCAATCTTTGTTGTGGGCGGGAAGAGAAGGGGTGAAATCAGAAGTGTGGGAGATCGGTCCAGAACAGTTAAGGGCCCTGTCGACCACAGTGGTGGGAAATCCTCAGTCAAGCAAAAAGGTAGATATTCCTGAGGCTCCCCTGTGGAACAGATGCATAGGAAACAGAGGAACTGGGAGAATTGAATAGGGTCTTTACAGAAAGCAAGGTGTGAGGAGGTCTGGTCAAGGTAACTGTGGAAGTTAGTGGATTTGAAATGAATATCAATGACTAGCCCATCCACAGAAAGGGAAACAGAGATGTCAAGGAAGGGAAGGAAGGAGTCAGAGATGGACCAGGTGAAGGTGAGAGCAGGATGGGAATTGAAAGCAAAATTGATAAACTTTTCAAATTCTGGATGAGAGAGGAAAGCAGCATTGACAATGTCAAAAGAGAAAGTGTTGTTGCCAGGGTCAAAAGTACGACTGGAATAAGAGACAGGCATAATTGGGGTACACGCAGACGCCCATGGCCACCCTTTTGACCTGAAAAATGTGAGAGGATTTGAAGGACAAGTTGTTCAAAGTGCTCAGCCTGGTGGAAGAGGGTGGTGGTGGATGCGAATGGTTCAGGCTTCTTTCCAGGAATATAAGCCAGTACCAATGCAAAACAGTTCAAATTTGTTTGGGAACAAGCTCTATAAACCTTTGAGGAGACCGCTGAGACCATCCTGAAGGTGGGTTGTATGTCTAAAGGGATTGCAAAAGCATAGTAATGAGGAAGTGACTAACGCTTGTGAACTGGAAATTCTGAAACTGATGTAAAGCATCAGAAGGAATTGTGGATGGAAGTGGGAAGGGACTAGACAAGGGGAGAAAAAATTGAGTTAAAGTAGGAAGGAAACACTTCTATGGGACAGGAGCAGGGAGAAACAATGGGTCTGCCTGGGCAGTATTATTCGTGGATTTTGGGGAGAACGTAGAAGCAGGCTGTATGGGGTTGTGGACTATTGGGGTGATGCCCAGGTGAACTTAGGTTAGTGACAGTCATGGATACAATAGGATAATGCTTGATGTTGGGATCAGGGTCTGGAAAAGATAGGAGGAATTATCCAATAGCTCGAGCTCAGCCTTCACAATATAGAGGTTAGTACGTCAGAAAAACCAAAAACAGCATCACATTTGTCAGCAGCCTTGATGACAAAGTCAGGATTGGACATGAGAACATGGAGTGTCTGAGAGTCACCTGACTTGAAGTACTAACTTTGCTTTGTCCTTAAAGATGCTGCCAGAGACCTGTTGAATTTCTCCAGCAATTTCTGTTTTTGTTTCAGATCTCCAGCATCTGCAGCTCTTTGATTTATTTCTGGATATTTCTCTCCAGTTTACGTCATCATTGGGTGATTTATTCTTTAAGAACTACAGAGTGATTTCTCCAGTTCTGCAATCACAAATGCATTTTCCCTGCTGTGCCAAAAAAAATTCCATAAAATGCAGGTGGTTATGTGTATTTCAATGTCTGAGTTAATTATTTCCAACACTGATAAACACAGGTGCACCTTCATCTCCAACATGTGAATCTTATCACAAATGTTGTAAATTACAGTAGAAGATGTGGGATTTTTCATGCATGATTGGGTGGAATCGTTTCAGTATCCTTTGGTGAAAACATTAATTTCAGTTGAGACAATTATATCTATTCCACATTGGTTTCACGAAGATTAGCTAACCTCCATGGTCAACTGGTTTCAAAGGCCACTTTAAGTCAATGGTTTTTCCCTGTTAAACCATTTCCGTCAATTAAAATCCCAAGTGTTAAAATCAATGACAAAATTTGAAAATGACAGTCTATATTTTATCACATTGCAATTATAGGAAGGATATTAAAGCAAAATAAACAGCACAGTGCAGATTCACCAGGAGGTTGGTACGACAAAGCACAAGAAAGGATGAAAAACTTGGAAAATTGCATATGCTCCACTGGAGGAGAATAAATTAAGGGATGCATCATCTTTTAGGTGCAAACTACTCGTAAGTGCTCCTCATTGCTAAAGATGTTGTTTAATTTTAATTTGCTTTTGTGATGTCTCTTTTTACACTTACTCCCTCATCTTTAACAATAATTCAAATCTTTCCTGAGAATAATTAGTGATTAAATATTATAGATTCCACATATGTTGGGACATTTATTTTGCATTTCATTCCTATCTTCTTTCTATCTAAAATAAAAGTTGGCTCAGACCAGGTGAATGTGACCTCCTACTGACAACCCTTCCAACTTCTTCCAGTAAGTTGTTCTGTTCTACAGTACAACAAGTATAATGGTTCTGAGGTTACTATGTTTTGGAACTGCATCGTTAATTTAAGAAAATGAGAAAAATGAAAACAGGCATGTGACCGATTTTGAAATCTGCCTAACAACAGGCCTGGTTAACATAGCTCTTAAATGTTGATAGGAGCCCTACATTGTTCACTGGAAGGAAGATGTAAAAAATTCAAGCTGCAGACAATGGCAGTTGCATTTGTGTTAACAGCTGGTTTCCAAAATTCTGGAATATTATTAAGAATGTTTAGTTATAAACAGTATGCTTTACACTACCCATTCACACCCAAGATAAAAGAGAGTTGAATGCTCAAAAATTTCTTTTCAGCATTTTTACCTGGATGCAAGGCTCAAAGGATTCATGTTTCCATGGAGATGGGCCTTGAAAGGTTTCTAAGGCGAGTCTGATGCTCACAGACAAGTAGCAGCACTCAGGGGAGACGCTGGTTTAGGGTACAGTATGAGGGTGGAAGCTGGTTTTTGGATTTAAAGATCAAACTTATGAATGAAATTGGAAAATTTGCCTCAAATAAGCGGGAGATAAAGGCTCCAGGAAAACTTCCACCACGAGGGGCAGTTTTTGCCTAAAGGCTACTAAACTGGGAAAGAAAAGGACAGAAATAAACTCTTTGGAGCTAAGAATAATTTTGGACTTGGTTGAGGGAGAATTGAATTTTTACTATTAAAAGGGCAACAAAATGTACACCTGATCATGGGTTTCTCAGTTCTGTTAAAAATTTCATTCTATTGTTTAAAGTCTAAGGTTTTTTACAAAACACTGTATCATCAACATGGTTTTTAAGCTGTCAGTTTCAATACCTGTGTTAAAGATTGAGAATGTACTCTGTCATTCTTTCCGCTAGCAATTGGAAATCAAATTTAACTTTTTGAAGTTATCAGTCTCCATGAGTATTGTAGCAATGGTCTCTCCGAGTGGAAGGTTCAATGAGAAACTGGGCTGTTCAGAAATTTTGATGTCAGCAGATTGTACGTCAGCACCTGTAACATATCTTACTGCGGAGCATTTTGGAACATTGCAAGCACTAAATATATGAAGAGTTGTATCAGCAGCCAAAAGAAACCAAACAGCCACTAACCTGTAACTGGTTGATGATCCCTTTAAATAGCAGTGGTGAGTATTCCTTCTGACTGCTTGTTGTCTTATTTGACCATGACAGAGTTCGAGACAATATGGAGATGCTGGTGTTTGACTGGGGTGGACAGAGTCTGAAATCATGTAACACCAGGTTCTAATCCAACAGATTTATTTCAAAGCACAAGCTTTCAGAGTGCTGCTCCTTCATCAGGTGAAGTCACTTCACCTGATGAAGGGACAATGCTGTGAAAGCTTATGAGTTTAAATAAACCTGTTGGACGATAACCTGGTGTAGGGTGAGAAATGGTGTTAGCTGAATCATTGAGCTGCAAAATGGCAGCAGTAGATAGTTAGACATTAGTTGATAAAACATTCATTCAGGTCAGGCAGATCATTGTATGTTCTTTTTGTGTACATCAATACATGTATCATGATTACTTCCAATGCATTTTATGTCACAAATATGCATGAATACCATGGACACTACTTTGAAGAGATATGGGCTGCAAGCATCCAAAATACAAATGTTCCTGCATCTTGCTTCTCATCCAGGAATAACTTCACTGAAGTTATAAGGAAATTTGATTACCTACCTCTGAAAATCTATAAGTCTTTTCTTTTTCTGTTTGCAGCCAACATTCCATCCATGGATAATAAAATGTGAGGCTGGATGAACACAGCAGGCCAAGCAGCATCTCAGGAGCTTTTGTGCTCCTGAGATGCTGCTTGGCCTGCTGTGTTCATCCAGCCTCACATTTTATTATCTTGGAATCTCCAGCATCTGCAGTTCCCATTATCTCTGATTCCATCCATGGACTCTATTTACACTTCTCATTGCCACGGTAAGACTGCTAACGTCATCAAAGGCTCCTTCCACCTGGTAATGCTCTCCTACAACCTCTTCTGTCAGGCAGAAGGTACAGAAGCTAGAACATACGCCCCAACAGGTTCAAGGACACCTTCTTCTCTGCCGTTAGACTGATGAATGGACTCTCTAACTTCAAATAGTGTTATTCCGTTAATGTCAATCTTGCTTCGTGTGCCTTTTGTGTAGCCTGCAGTTTGTGTATGCCTCACTCTGTCTAAGGACCCTGCTCTGTATGTCCTTGCTAACTATGATCTGCCTATGTTGCTCACAAACAAAGCTTTTCACTGTACTTAGGTACACGTGACTATAATAAATCAAATCAATTAGTGTAAGGAGAAGAAAGGAAAAGCAAGCCACTTGCAGACAGCTCACTGAGCAGCAAAACCAGCACTTGTAGGAGGATTCAGTCTGGCCTTTGCCTGTGTACCAAGTTCAATTGTTTCAATAGGAAGCACAAAAGTTGCATCAGTACCCTTGAGCTATGGGGTTGAAAATGAATCCAGCTTCTTACAATTACCATTTAACGACTATCTTGAAATTGTCTAATTATGGATATTAACTGAAAAAAAATCTTCCAACTTCCCTTAACTTGCAGTGAAATTGATACACACAACAAAATTCAACAGGCAAATAATGGCTATTGATAGTAGAAACAGAGTTTAAATTCATCTTGAAAAGTAATGGGTAAGAATCCAGAATGTTTGAAAATTTAAAACTTGCTTGGAAACTTTTGGAAATATCTAACCAGTTAGTTTGCATCTAACATGAAAAAAAGGCAACTTTATACATTTCGTAGCAACCATGCAGCAGGACATGTTGGAAAGAATTGACTCCATAATTCTAAGGAAGATAGTTAAAATGCTAAGCCGATCAGTTCTGTCTTCAAGATCTGACAACACTACATTGTGTTCCTAACATTTGCTAACACCACTGTAAATTCTCACTTGTTTGGGCTGGCTTTGAATGGTTTCTTCAGATAAGTGTTCTTGTCATTCTTTAAAAGTCACAATTTCTGAGATTTTTCCAAGTATAGAGAGGAGAAGTATCTGGCACAACTTTCCAGTGCTACCTTGGCCATTTGCCGCAATAATATTTGAGCTCTTCCATGGGGTAGTTGCTCTCACATTGCCCTAAATCTCTTCACATAGACAAGAGCTGCATCTAGAATAAAGGAGTAAAGATTAGAATGCAATATTGTATTCTAAGATTTTTGAATCCTTAAACAAGATTGGCATGTTCTGAATGAATACAGCAGCTGCAAGTGAACACTTAAACTCACAGTCAACAATATAGGACAATTGGAAGAAATTGAAGTAAAACTAAATGAACAGTTGTAAAGGCTCTGTATAAAATTGACAGTGGTTCACTGCTCATTTAATCTATGTATTAAAGATTCTTGTGTCAATACCTAGTCATTTCGTGTCTCAGTGTTGTATAGTAAGAGCTGTCATTAACCAAAATTGCTTGGCATGGACCAGTTTGGTCCGAAGTGCCTGTCTCTGTGCTATAGGACTCTATGACTCTAAAATGGCATTTGTGCAACATCACGTGTTAATTTGACATGTAAAGTGCATAATTTGTTCTTTTCTCTGAGATGGTTCAGGTGAGGAAATGTTTGGAAAGTTAAAGAGAAAAGACAAAGCAGTTGAGCACAAAAATGATATCAGTTAAAATAACCAGAGTCTGATAGAAAGGGACAAAGCATACAGATACAAAAGTGTACCAGCCAGTCGGGTGACGGAAGAAAAATGTGGTGAAGAATCAAAATTAAGGATAGATGAACTCTTGGCACAAATATTGATACATGTGTATGGTATGATATTTATTACAGAGACCTGGGTGCAAGTTGACAAAGATTAAAACTTAAATATTCAAGAAAAATTGAGAGGATGAGATGAAAAGAAATTGGTGTGTTCTGTTTATAAAAGATGGGATTGGTGGGGAGTAGGAAGTGATCTTAACCTGGAAGATCAAATGGAGATCCATTATGTGTAGAGTTAAACAATAGCATGAGAAAGAAGCCATTGGCGGAAGATATTTATTAGTCTCCTAATCTTAGCTACACTGATGGATGCCGCATAAATTTAGAATAAATTGGAGCTTTTATGAAAAGCACTGAAATAAACGTGTAATCTTAATCCAAATATTTATTGAACAAAGCAAATTGAAAAAGGTAACTTTAAGAATGAGTTCATACAGCAAAGTTGGGCTAGTTGCTCTGATGAACACATTTAAATGTGCCAAGCAGGTAAGAACAACCAGTATGTCAGAACAATGGAGTAGCATTGTGATAGTACAAACGTGTTCAGTGATGTAAGTTATATTATTGCAAGTTTTAATAAATTGCGAGAATAAACTTGTAACTGTAGATTCAGACTGGGGAGCATTTTTTCAAGATCTCTGAATTTAACATTTCTTTGGTAGTTAAATTGTTTTTCAACAATTACTTTCCTGACTGATAATCTGGATGTACAATGCATTTATTTTGTACTGGATTAACTCCCACAGCTTTATCTCTCATACATTCTTATGTGTCGTTTTCCAATCTCTCTAACTGGCTAACAAATTTGTTCTTTTCCAGATGCATTCAATCTTGCCCTTGTTAATGTCCAGAATAGAAATAGTGAAGATAGTCGTGATTATATTCTTAACAGAATTGGGTAACAGCATTGGATGGGGATAGGATGAAAAACAGATGGCAAAAAGTGTGTAGATGATATACTTTTGAAGCTAAAACTGATAATTAGTGATCTGGGATAGTTGGGAGGGAATGTACAATCCTGGTGTTAGTCCTTTAGGAGTAATTTTCAGCTCATGGAGTTACTGTAACTTGGCAACAGTTAGGGGCTGAAATTCTAGGATCTGATAGTGCAGATGAAAGGGGAAAAGTGAAAGATTGCAGTTTTAATATGTAGTAATAATCAGTAGCATGAGACTCTGGGATCTATAGTATTAAGAAATGTTGGAATTTGGAGCATTTGAGGAAAGGGGTGGGCTTGAGATGGAGGATTGAGAAATGTAGTATTCATAGAAAAATGAACTATTTTAACACTGTCTCTGAGAATAACTAAGGTTTCGCACACTGATACAGGGTTGAAGCTCATTCATAGGCAACACAGGTCAGGTAATTGTTCCATTAAAATAAACACTTCTCTGCTGTTGTCACCAAGAGGACTTCAGGAACCTCTGTTGATTTGTGTAAAAGGGAAAAAGTGGGGAGAATTGTGATCCAGACCATCAGGAAAGTAGAGCTGGACATTACAAAAACCAGCCTAACATGGGCATGAGTTTGGGAATGGGCAAATAATTTGTTGGGCTTTACAAGAATCCAGATATTACTGCAGACAGAAAAGCCAGTGGTTCACAATTTATATAAGGTACTCGAGGCATGTCTGTCTAACAAAGATTTAGCAAAGTATCCATATCACGTGATCTTTGATGTCATCACTGTGGGTGATGTCATTCATATGGTAACATTCTCACATCATTTTAAGCTCCATCTCCCCCAAGCACTTTGTTCAAATTATCATTAACACACTCATACTTGTATTTACATCTGAATACTGCCTATCTTCTATCAAGTCTCTGACTTCACAAATTTAATCTGTTAGGAGGTGTATCTCCCTTATGATGTTCTCATTGGACTCAAATTATATTTCTTGTTAGTATTTTGGCTTGTCTTCCATTGAAGATTTCTGCCCTTTGTTGACAGTTACATTTTGAAGATTGAATCTTCAGTTATTTTAAAGATTGCACATTTAATTGGGTACATCTTTTTGAAAGTGGCTGCTTTTTTACAATTGGAAGCATTCTCCTTTATTTACAGGGCACTGATCTTGCCTGTAAAGCTTTTTTTATATTAAAACACTGGAAAGAGTTTATGGCTTCTTACCTTTGGGTGTCTCATTTTTATGGTGTTGTTCACTATTTTATATTTGAGGAATTGTATTGATGATTGTGATTGTTCTTTTCTAACATTGCTATGTCTTTCTGTTTATTTCTTTAAAGTGTTTTTCAGTAATGGAACTTTTTCCTTATATCTGAGCTTCACTATT
Source organism: Stegostoma tigrinum (assembly GCF_030684315.1). Classification (NCBI taxonomy): domain Eukaryota; kingdom Metazoa; phylum Chordata; class Chondrichthyes; order Orectolobiformes; family Stegostomatidae; genus Stegostoma; species Stegostoma tigrinum. The sequence goes on from NC_081380.1 coordinate 24,052,357, forward strand.
ACTTAGATTTTTTATTTAATTCTTTTACTGTTAAAATTGTTCTTCACTCAAAGGGTTGCAAACACCACTTAACTCCTGAGAGATTCATCTTTCTTCCCCCACATTCCCAGCAATATTCAAAATTGTCATTCTTTGTGGTATTTTAAACTGTTGGCTTCATATAAAAAAAATTCTAAACTGTCACCTTTATGTCTCAGTTACCCTAATTTTTCTCATTGCTCTGTTGGAATTTAATTTATAAAGGGCAAGCATTCAGCCTGTATTCTGTGCCATTTTCTAAGCTCTGTAAAATTACTTTAGTCTTTCTGGATTTATGTGTGTTTGAATTTTTTTACCCAATCATCAATGTCTGGCTCACCAGCTTAAACTGGAGTAGGGACAATTCTGGTAATTTTATATTGACTGTCTTTTGCTCCTCAGGGCTGTTATTGTTTTGTTCTTTTCGGTAGGTTCTGTGATTTTTAAAAATAATTGCTTCATCACTCTTGTATAAGCTTCCTTGAGCAAACTTTATCATTACTTTTATGCTATAAATGATATTTAAATATAAAAACTTCATGTCACAAGCTGACCACCATGTTGTAAGGTTTGGTTGCATTCATTATAAGTGTCATCACTAGCTGGTGTAGCCATTGTGCTTGTGCAAAAGCCGGGGTACGCACGGCCCTGTCACTACAAAGCAGTGGAACAGTGTGGACCAATTCTGTATCCCAGCTAGATGTGACAATATCTGAATGATTTACATTTCATGTGCAGGTTAGCAATTGAACTATATATCTGTGCATGTCCGTGTGATATTGACCATATATGTGCAGTTGCATTCTGCCTGAGGGTCATATGTCACTAGTAACTGATATTATTGGACTTGAGCGTGCTTGTGCAAGTGTCGTTTTAATAGCCATCTTTGCAACTAGCCAATCATTCTGGTAAGACTTGGACCCAAGACTGATGACCCTAATCTTCCACCTAACCCATAATGGTGCTGAGGTTTCTGTATTAATAGCTAGTAATAAAGCTATTACTGTATAAACTATTTATATGAGACATTTGAGACATGCCTCGTCCATTAAAGGCTGGGCAAGACATCCTTAGCATGTGATCCTTGACATCAGTACATGAAGTAACTCACTCAAATCCTTTCAAAGTTCTTAGTCTATAAATTACATAATTGATAAGAACAATATTAGCATTCATAGTCAAATAAAAAAAAGATGAAAAAACAAAGCACATAAGCTTCATGATCATCTCTCAGAATGCTATTACTAATAGAAGGGTAATTAGTTTAGCCTTCCAATAAATGTCTCCTGCGTCATGAATGCTGAATTGAAGAGTTGAAGAGAATGGAGATGAGGCAAAATGTGCAGTTTTGGGAGCCCTCTGGCTCTGGGTAGCATGGACACAGTCCATTGGAAGATACATATGATAGTCCTTATGAGACTATATTTGTCTGAAACAGGCAGCTGCAGGAGGGAGAGACTACCTATGTTAGCTGATCCAGCCTAATCAAGTGGGGAGAAATTCTGGCCCAAAGTCACCACTTTGTGGCATAGCTCCAGCACAGTAAATCTCATCTCCTGGGTCATGCGGTCACCATTCAGCAATGACCAGATGCCAAGCTGTGCCAGAAGGAAGGAGGTACTGGAGATAACTGAGACGTTTGATAGCCTCGGGTCACAACTGATGTAGCCAAGCTCATGCTCATGCTTGGTCAACCACTGCTCCAGAGGCTTCACATCGCTAACTGTGCACAGCCTCTTTCAAATGACCAGCATATTAAAACATTATGACTTTTTTTAAAGAAATGCATTATTGTTTTGTAATTGATTCTTATGTGGTGATCAGTTGGCAAACTCAAATAATAGATCTAGAATACAAACAGCAGAAAACAGATGTTTGCAAGGAGTATTTGGGACAATTATGCCTTAAGGAATACTTTACATCCTGCGAGAGTTTCCAAAGTACCGGCATTTTTGTCCTACATGTGCCACATGCAGGACTTCCAGTTTTAAAGATAGTTACAAGGAAAACTAATCAAATAAATCTTATTCATTAAAAATTAAAAGAACTGCGGATGCTGTAACCAGAAACAAAAACAGAAATTGCTGGATAAGCTCAGCAAGTCTGTCAGCATCTGTGAAGAAAAATCAGAGTTAACGTTTCAGGTCTCAATTTCTCTTCACAGATGCTGCCAAATATTATTCATTCACCGCTTTGGTGCAAATTTAAAATGGTTCAGTTAGCTCAAGCTGCCATGCATACCAAAAAGAATATTAGAGACTGAGTTGCATATGAGACACAAATGTAAGTGTCAATAGTGAAGAAAAGGCATTATTACAGTATTGAAATGTTAATTTCTGCACAATAAAATTATACAGAAATATCCTGTGTATGCTAAAATGTTTTCAAGCTAATTAAAAGCAACAAGCAGTGTGCGAAGAAGATTAATTTGTGATTATATGACAGGATTTCAAAGTATTTAATGAGCAGGTAGTGCAGCACAACATCAGAAAGTGACATTTGTGTAATTGTTTGATGTAAAGTAATTGCTGCTCTGTATTATTAGAATTTGTTGAATTGGCCTGACTGCCACTGGACTCGCTTTCCACGCTTTCATCAGTGCACTGTTTCTGCAATTTGTACACAGAGTGCACTAAGGCAACTAACAATACTTTGTCAGTGCCTCCCATTGTCTTGATTCCAACCACTGTGAAAGACAGGGTCACTGATGCAATTGAAACACCATCACATCTACACTTCTCTCAGATCCCACACCATCTTCACTTTGATGAAAACCGTTGTTTCCTCATTGTTGCTGGGTCAAAATCTTTGAATATTCTATCCAGCTTCATCATGAAGGCATCATCAACATAAAACTGCAGCATTTCTGGGAGAAAACACACCGTCATCTTTTCAAGATAAATGGGAATTCACATTGTGTGGATTTGCCAGCATCAGCCACAACACAAAAACAAATGAAAATGAAGTGATGCCTTCACTTATGTTTCTAAATCAGAATGTTTTCTACTGCAATCTTTCAGCACATAATGTCTGTGCACTTCAATTACTTCAACATCTTATTGTGCACTGCATTGTTGAAGGTGTTCAAATGAAACATTACAGCCTTATTAAACCTGCCTACCAGATCAGCTGGCTGCATACATTTCTATTGCACTATTGAAGGAGTCAGGTATAATCTGTTGTTCTGGTCAACATTTCTGTTTGAACTAACACCCACCAAATCCAGGTTTTCTTATGCATTCACTTATTCTTTGTGAGACTGTTCTGTATGAAAATTGTCTGGTATGTTTACCTCTATAGTAAGAACCACAATTCAAAATCGATCTTTTGGTATTAATAACATTTATTATAAAGTTCTACAAAAGTGCAATTTTTTCGAAAGTATATTTTAAAGCATCAAAGTGTTTTTTTTAGTTCATGATCCAGTTTGCAATGCCAGGTTCGGCTGACTCCACCGTCTGAAAGGGATCAATTTTTCCAGTTTTTGTTAAACTTTGATCTTTTTCCTTATTTTTATCAGCTAGCTTCTTCAACTTCCATCTTTCATACTCTCCTCTTTAGGAGGGAGAATGGGGTGACTGATGATACACAAAAGACATCAAAGACGGGGTCACAATCACTTCTGCTTCATTTCATCAAAAGTGGCATTGAAGACGTACAGCAAAAGGCCATGCCAAGCTGCGACGCTACCAAAAAGCTGGGGCAAGAAAAAAATATCAATACCTTTCATATAGTGGACTCAACTGAACCCTGGATTGCAAATTGGACAGTGAACTTTAAAAAAAACACTTCTATGCTTTAACGAATGCATGTACACTGTTAGAGTCTATTTTTCTGAAACTAACATGAAGTAAGGCAGAGACTCTCAGTGCAATTTTGTGTCTTTCCCTGTGGCAAGTTTGACGGTGAGAGGGCACTTCATGAGGCAGAGGGGTGAGGGATGGGAATTCTGTTACTTCCCTACTTCCACCCTGAATGAGTCCATGTTGGGAAGATTTGTGAATGGCCTTCCCTCTCCAACATGAATTGAGAACCCTGAGTGGGTAGGTAAGGGGGCTCATCATCTGAGGGGGGCAGGCAACAAGAAAAGCCACAGGAGTTTTTTCTGTACTCTCAGATGGGTCCCTCATTCAAGGACATTCTGTGTGTGAGCAAGGAATCTGCCATCAGAAATCTGCTGAAAGCAAACCCCTGCTCTTGCTTCCAATCCTCTACAATATCCCCAACCTTCCTTGTGCCATCACTGCCCAGAATCTAGTTTTGGTGCTAGCCTTTGAGTGGTGGCAGTAGCTACACTCTCTAATTTGGTCCTCTGTTCAATAGATTTACCAGCCTCTACCTGGCCAGCAGCTCTTGATAGGCAGGACTTTTGTAGCTGGGTGTCCTTGGTGCTGAGAGATAGCCAACTACTGGCTGCTCCACATCATCAGCTATTGATCCAGTTACATATGACAATATACTGACTTGGTGTTGATGCTCCTTTGGATATCAGCCTGAAACCATTCAATTGCACTGAAACTTCCAAACCCTCTACTTCTGGCCTTGTTCTGTGCCTCCTACATTTTCAAACAGTTGAGGTAATGACAAGGTCCGTATTGGGGCTGCCATTTCTATGGAGTATTGTATCTGACTGACCTGGCTGTCTACATACATGTTCCTTCTTACTATCAAAGTGTCCTGAGCCTGTTCTTACTCCACAAAGTATTGTTTTAAACGTTGACACCTTCTGATATACTTTTTTCTTGTCTTTTGGCGTCTTCCTCTTCTGAGGCCCCATTATTGAAGTCTTTTGAAGTCTTTACCTGTCAAGGAGTTTAACATTTATTCAGTTGCACCTTCAAAGTCTTTCGAAGTCCTTTGGAATCTTCCTTTTCCAGCTGTTTCCCTGAACTCTTAAAACTTCAGAGTAGGCTTTGGGAGTTATTTTTTCCCCTCGCCCTAGCAGCTGCCATATTTCACCTCATGGTTCAACCCAGTTGTGCCATCAGAAGCATTGGTCTGGAATATCAGAGGCTGTGGATGCCCACATACACTGTCCATGAGGCTGCTCATCTCAAAACCAGAGTCTTCAAATCCATGTGTATGGAAAAGCTCCATTATTTATAACTGAATTTAGTAGACTATCCAATATAGCTCTCTCCAGTTGTGTCTAAGACCTCTCTCTTTAGTTCAGCTAGACTGGTGTCTTCTCTCTTACTGATGTCAGTCAAGTGATTGGTTACAGCAACATGAATCATGAATACCATGCTAGTACAGGGAAGCAGTGCTATTCATACTAACATTTTAACGTGGGATTCTTTAGGTCAGAAATTTGGAGCAATGGTGTTAGGGCATTGGTTATAGTCACCTGCCTCTAACATGCAGGTGTGTTGGCAACAGTTCCAACTGACAATCCTGTTGGTGGAAAACCTTTGTGATAATTTTCTGGGTGGGGTCATTGTGATAAGCCTTGCTTCACTTCAGTTTATGCCTCAATAGCACTAAAAACAGTCTTCAATGCATAGCAAAATCCGGGCAACATGGCAAAGCTAACATAGTTGATAGCATTGATGAAACTGAGAGGTCTGGGTGGAGTGGAAGTAGAGGAGATGTTTCCACTAGCAGGAGAGACTAGGGCTCAAGGGCACAGCCTCAGGGTGAAGGGACGACCCTTTAAAATGGAGATGAGGAGGAATTTCTTCAGCCAGAGGATGTATAACCTTTGGAACTCATAGCCACCACAGCCTTCTGCAGCAAAGTCATTGAGTCTATATAGACAGGTTCCTGATTGGTAAGGGGATCAAGGGTTACTGGTAAAAGGCAGGAGAATGGGGTTGAGAAACATATCAGCCATGATTGAAACGCAGGGCTATGTGGCCCAATTCTGCTCCTATATCTGATGTTCTTATGGGTGACTTTCCCAAGTACAAGCTGGAACTTTAAGAGTTAAAATCCAGCAGCGGTTCAATGCATTCCAGAAAGGAGGCTTGCAAATTAGGAAGAAATGGGAGGAGCAATGCAGAAAACAACCAATTGCTTTGTGCAAAGATAATTGGAGGTGACTTAGAGTACACTTGCATCTTCCTTTTGTGCTGCTAGACTTGTAGATTTACTGAAGTAAATTGGGTCCAAAGAAAGTATGGTATTACAAGAGGTATTGTACCACTCATTCTCAACGACTGACAAAAACAAAGTGAACTAGATAGCAGAAATTTCTTCGTGGATTCTCTGATTTGATGATGATTCCATATGTCAGCTTTCCTCCAAACTTCCACCAAGGTCTATCAATTGGAGGAACACCACAAATTCCTAGCAAGAATGTTGTGAGATTGAGTTTTCTGTATTACTGATTAACATCACCAGTGTGTCAATGGTGCAAGCCAATATTCTTAGCAATTGCTCTTTCTCACCGGATAATTTATGATTAATGAAGAACTGGAATTGGACAAGCTCCTAGCAAAAGAACAGTGATTATCTGTTTTGTTAACATTTTCCTATATGCCAGGAATGAAGTATGATTATGGTGTGTCATTAGTCTCACCAGCTAATATGTTAAAACATAGGGCACATTAATAATATGTGCTCTATTGAAGATTTCTATCTGATGATGATATTTAATATTTCACTTTTCTAAGTTTCTAAGATAAAATTAGTTGACCAAACCAGTTGCATTTTAATTACATCTGCTAAAGAGGGAGACTTTGAAATGCCTGTCTCCATTGGCAAAAGAAATTTTGTGCAAATTCACTTCCTGTTCAAAGGATTTGGATGAAGGATTGACCATTTATTATTGTCATGCACTTGGGAGCTGACTGCATATTTTTAACATCCTGCCAACTGCAGAGCTGCAAATTTTTTCCTTATTCATTAACGGGATGAGGACATTGCTGGCTAAGGAGCATTTATTGTCAGTCCCTAATTGCCCAGAGTCTAGAGTCACACATGTAGGCCAGACCTGATAAGGATGGCAGTTTCCTTTCCTCAAGGATATTAGTGAACCAGGTGGGTTTTTCTGACAATTAACAATGGTTTCATTGCCATTGTTAAATTCCTAATTCCAGAAATTTTATTGAATTCAAATTCCACCATTTGTTGTGGCAGGATTTGAACCTGGGCATCCCCAGTTTGTTATCTGGGTCTCTGAATTAACAATCCAGTGATAATACCACTATTGCCTCCCCAGTCCAGTGGCTTTAACATGAACCCAAAATGGCGTCAGAAGAAATGATCCCATGGAAGGCTACAGGGCATCAGGCATTGTGGGGACTGAGTTCAATGGAGTGAGCAGATGTACTGAGGCTCTGCCTGACTTCAGAAAAACTAAGTGAAAACATTGCACTGCTGACCCTTCATCAATTAGCAGACCTCCATTTATGGATCATGGAAACACAGAATTGTTACAGAGCAGAAGAAAGTTAGTTAGACTTTGCAAGGTGTCCCTGTATTTCCAGCTTAAGAAAGATAAGGACAACTCTCGGGAGAGGTTATTTACCTTCATAGAACTGCTTATGGGCCAGGAGATGGAGGAATGCTTGCACCTCAGCCCAAGCTTCTGTACGTCAGACCACTCTCATTAAAGAGATACCAGAGATCGAGGATTGATCCATAAAATAGTATCAGAAACACATTCCATCTCTAGATGGAACCCTCTAGGATAAGATACCAGATGTATCCCTCCTCCTGGCTGCAACCCACTTCAGTGTGAGAGATCAGAACAGTGGGTTGACAATCAGATTACCTGAATCTGTGAGCTCCTTGCCTGAGTGGAAATGAAATCTACCAAGCTTTCCAGCTGGAAATCAATCAGGGCCAACTCTGTACCAAGTGATGTTGTCCAATATGCCGAACTTCTGGGGCTCACATTCCAAACTCAACCACCTACACCCTGTTTGAGTAACACACACCAATGAATAGTCAGGCATAAAACTCAAATACCCAAGTTCTAAATATCAGCAAGTTCAAATGCCTATTTTCACTTGCAGTAAAGAAATGCTCTGCTTAGGATGAGAGATTAGATATTCCTTGATTGGATGGCAAATGACAGGCCTCACCAAACGTTGGGGAAAATACATCTTTAGCGCAAAATGACACAGTTACCAGTTTTGGAAACATTTGAGCCTCTGTCACTCTGCTCCCATCCAAATGTGAGAAATAGCTTTTCAAGAAGAAAGTCGTTCAACAAAAGAAGCAAAAGTAACCTTACCCCTTGGTGAAATGTTTTGTTTTCTTTCAATGGGGAGTTGGGGGTGAGGTGGTGTTTGTTGGGTGCCGTGTGGGTCAGTGGCCGGCACTGCTGCCTCACAGTGCCAGGGATCTGAATTATCTGTATGGACTTTGTATGTTCTCCCTGTGTCTGCGTGGGTTTCCTCCGGGTACCCCTGTTTCTCCCACAGTCCAAAGATGTGTAGACTAGGTGGATTAGTCATGGGGAATGCAGGGTGGTGGTCTGGAAGGGATGCTCTTCAAAGAGTCGGTTTGGACTTAAAAGGCCAAATGGCCTGCTTCCACGCTGTAGGAATTCTATGTATGTTCTATGTATTTGTACAGCATAAATCTGAGAAATTTATAAGTTGCACACTATACGTTACACCTGTCGAGTAATTAATAAAAAGTACACCGAAGGATAAAAGAGAATTTTCGTGGAAAATTGAGAAGCTTTTTCTATGTGACATTCTGGGTATTCTCAAACTTGCTATTTATCTTTCCTGCCCAATGTCAGTAATTGAAAACTGTTGCTCATTAAAGGCAGAGTGTATTGATCCTTCGGAAAACATGACGACCTGACTTTCAAATAATCCCCCACCTCTCCTAGGCAAGAAAAGCTTCTTGTTGTCATCACGTTTACAATTACAAATGAAATAAGCATCACGAAATGCAGGGTGGGCTTTGTGTTAAGTCATTCTATTTTAAAATTAATTAAACCGATATAAGTAAAGAGAAAATAAAATACACTTGTATGCCTTAAATAATCAAAGAATGAGGTCACTCGTGTATCTATGGAGCTCATACTGAGAACCAGTACTTGAGGCTTGTCTCACTTGTTCTCCATGCTCATTATTCTTTCATGGGATGACTCCCTGAGACTAGCTGATGTGTCTACACTGCCAACTTGTTGTGTGGGACTGAACCAGCATAAAATGTTAACAGCAAAGAGAAGAGATAAAGTAAATACCTTCTCCAGTTTTGCTCCAGCCAAATGCCGACATTACATCTGACCACAGGACTCTATTACAATATTTGTGGTGTTACATGTTCAAATGTCCATTGTCAACTTTTACAATAGGTATTGAAACAAAATGAAAAACAGCAAAGTTTGAAAAAAAGAGTTGATGCTTGTGTTAAAATAGCAAAGGGGTTTTATACAAAAACACATTAAGCTTCAGTACGCATAACATAGCACTCAATACAGAGGGACAAGCAGCCTGTATCCTGCACATTAAGTTTTAATGCATTGATATTATACCGCAATCAGTCAGCCTCAATAAAGAGCAATAACCCGAAGCTCCTTGCATCATGACAAGCTATCCAGAGATGCCCAATGTTCTCTATCTATTTAAGTGCAACTAAAGTAACACAATGTACAGAAACCTAGTGAAGGGCTGGAATGAAGCCACATAGCAATGATGCAATTCAAATTCAGTTTATCATAGGAGAAAAGTCATAAAAGTAAAAGCAAATGTTCTATCACGATCTGGAAGTATTGAAACCTGAGATTGAATTTGTTTTTCAGAAATAAGCTAAACTCTAAACCAAAAGTTATATTTGAAAGATTTTGACTGTGTTTTGCCTTAACATGGGGCAGCACAATGGCTCAGTGGTTAGCACTGAGGCCTCACAGCACCAGGGACCCAGGTTCAATTCCAGCCTCAGGTAACGGTCTGTGTGGAGTTTGCACATTCTCCCCGTGTCTGCGTGGGTTTCCTCTGGGTGCTCCAGTTTCCTCCCACAGTCCAAAGACGTGCAGGCTAGGTGGATCAGCCATGCTAAATTGCCTGTAGTGTTCAGTGGTGTTTGGGTTATAGGGGGTGCATCTGGGTGGGATGCTTCAAGGGGACTTGTTGGACCATAGGGCCTGTAGGGAATATAATCTAATTTTTAAAAAAATTGTTTCCCCATTCATATGTATGTACAGAAATATTCATTGTTGTGGAATGGGACAATGTACTTGCAAAATGTCAAACTAACAAAGAATATGTAGTGTATTGATGCTCCTTTCCCTCATCTAAACTTGAAAAACATTTAATTTTCTAACTAATTACTGTCAGTTAGTTCAGAAACACACTGCCAGGAGTCCATCAGTCTCAAGTATCAATGAGAAAATTGCAATGCATCCCCACTATGTAAGCAAAAGTAGGATGTAAAAGAAAATGAACAATGGCCGCAGTCGACAGGCCAATTCTGTGAAAGTGAACCATCTGTGACCAGCTGATCAATGCTGCTCTGGTCGAAGGTTAGAATAAGAAGCCTTGCAGCTAAACTGCCTTGTCAGTCTTGTCAGTGCAGGGAGCCGATTTGCCTCAGGAAAGATCCCAGCAGCATTTCCAATCAACTCAAAACAGGCAAGTAATAATTCAAACAGCTATTCACTGCTGCCTACTGATCCAAAACTTTCCTCATGGGACCAGGAGGACTCCACCCTGAAAATCCTTTCATTTTCCAAAGATGACTCATATTCAACCCAAAATATTAACTTTGTTTCTCTCAGTATTTCCTGTTGTTTTAATGTCAAATTTCTAACATTCACTGTATTTTGCTTTTAATTCAATATGCTTCCTTCATCAGGTTCAACCAACAGGCTGAAGAATGGTCTAGTAGTAGTATTATTGCTGGGCTGTTATTAATCCAGAAATTTAGTTTATATTCTGGGGATCTGAGATCAAATCCCTCCACTGCAGATAGTGGAATTTGAATTCAATAAAAATCAGGAATTAGGAATCTACTAGTGACTATGAATCCATTGTTGATTGTCAAAAAAATGTTAATGTCCTGCAGGGAAAGAAATCGGCCATCCCCACCTGTCACTCCAGAGCCACAGCAATGTGACTTCCTCTCAAGTGTCTGTGAAATAGTCGAGCAACCTCTCAGTTGTATCAATTGCTGCATAGTCTCAACAAAGAAATTAAACCACCTGGCATTGACCTAGGCACTGGAAAAGACAATGGCAGAAACATTCCTGTTGACCCTGGAAAGTCATCCTCAATAACAGATGGGGTCTAGTGCGAAAATTGGGAGAGCTGCCTCACAGGCTAGTCCCGATATGTTGACTTTCCTTTTCCTCTGATGTTGCCAGGCCTGCTGTGTTCGTCTAGCTCCACACTGTATTGATCCTGACTCCAGCATCTGCAGTTCTTGCTATCTCCTAGCAACAGCCTGACATATTCATACACATAGGATCATACCATACTGACAATGTCTCAGGCAACACCATCGCCTGGGAGTTGCCCTGAGAGTCCTCAACATTGACTCTGGGCCCCATGAAGTCTCATGGCTTCAGGTTAAACACGGGTAAGGAAGCCTTTTGCTGATTACCACATATCATCCTCCCTTGGCTGATGAATCAGCACTTCTCCATGTTGAACAACACTTGGAGAAAGCACTCAGGGTGGCGAAGGCATAAATGTAATCAAGGTGGGGCATTTCACTGTTACCAAGAGTAACTCGGCAGCAACACAATTGATTGAACTGGTCAACATAGCTACTAGACTGGGTCTGCAGTAGGTGGCGTGGGAATCTACAAGAGAGAAAAACTTGCCTGACCTTATCCCTACCAATTTTCTGGCTGCAGATGCATTTATCCATGATGTAATTGGTAGGAGTGACTACTGCACAGTCCTTGTGGAGACAAAGTCCTGCCTTCACATTGAGAACACCCTCTGTATTGTTATGCAGCACTGTCACTGTGCTAAATGGGACAGACTTCGAACAAATCCAACTAATTAAGACTTGGCACCTGTGAGGCACTGTGGGCCATCAACAAAAATGTACTCCACAATCTGCAACCTGATGGCCTGACATGGACCCCATTTAACCAACAGCATCAAGCCAGGTCAACCTTAGTTCAATGGAGACTGCGTGAGGGCATACTAGGAGCAGCACCAGGCATTCTTAAAAATGAGTTGCTAACCTGGTGAAGTCACCAAACAGGACTACTTAAATGCTAAATAGCATAAGCACCAGGTGACAGACAAAGCTAAATAATCCCACTACATATGGTTCACATTTAAACTCTGCAGTCTTGCTACATTCAGTCATGCATGGTGATGGACAATTAAACAATTCACTGGAGGAGAAGGAATGACAAATACCCCTGCCTGAATGATGGAAAAGACCAAAACATCAATGCAAAAGATGAAGCTGAAGCTTTTGCAGCAATTTTGGCTGGAAGTGTCTAGTGGATGATCCCATAGCCTCCTCCATGCCAGTCTTTAGCCATTCAGTTTACTCCATGTGATATCAAGAAATGGTTGGAGGCACTGGATACTGTAAAGGCTAGGGGCCCTGACAACATTCCAACAATAGGACTGAACACTTGTGCTCCAGAACTTTCCACTCGACTAACCAAGATATTCCAGTACCGTTACAAACACTAGTATCTACCAACAAATGTGAAAAATTACCTGGGTATGTCCTGTACACAAAAAGCAGGACAAATCCAACTCAGCCAATTCCTGCCTCAGTCTACTCTTGATCATCCGTAAACAGTATTAACAAGTAGCACTTGGTCAGGAACAACCTGCTCAGTAATGCCTAGTTTGGAATCCACCAAGGCCACTCAGCTACTGACCTCATTCCAACCTGGGTTCAAACATGGACAAAAGAGGTCAACTATATCCACAAACACCCATTCATTTCATGACCGATACTCAGTAGCAGCAGTGTATACTATCCACAAGTTGCACTGCAGAAAGATCCTTAGACAGTACCTTCCAAATCCATGACCATTTCCATCTAGAAGGACAAGGGCAGCAGATACATGGGAAAAACACTACTTGCAAGTTCCCGCTTGGCCACTCACCACCCTGACTTGGAAATATATCACAATTACTTCACTGTCACTGGGACAAAATTCAGGAACTCCCTCCCTAAGGCCTACTTACAGCACATGGACTATGGCAGTTCAAGAAGGCAGCTCATCACCAACTTCTCAAGGGAAACTGGGGACGGAAAATAAATGCTGGCCAGTCAGCGATGGCCATGTCACATGAATGAATAAAAAAAAGAGATGTTGGCTTGTGTGAACAATGTAACACTGACATACGTCTACAAAATTGAGCAACTACGAAGGCAACCACTTCAATTTTAGTTTTGTTTACACTGAAAGTGGAAATATAGCTCAACCACTGTAATATTGTCCAATCAATCTTTGAAATACTCCAAATTACAGCGAATTCAGTTACCAAGCATGATACACATAAGGATAGTTAGTGATAATGGGAACTGCAGATGCTGGAGAATCCAAGATAATAAAGTGTGAAGCTGGATGAACACAGCAGGCCAAGCAGCATCTCAGGAGCACAAAAGCTGACGTTTTGGGCCTAAACCCTTCATCAGTTAGCTTTTTTTTTTAATTTTAGTATCTCATCTGATACAGAAAGTAATACTTTTACTAAATTGTTGCACTGGATTTTTTTTTTGAAATATAGAAAGGGTGCCTAAGAAACAAAATGAATGAGAATCCCTGAATTTATTAATGTCACTCAATGTGGTAACTCAAAGGAATCTTTAACGTGTGACTAAAACAATGATTTCTTACAAGTATATTGCTTTATTTTACCAGTACAGTTAAATTGAGGAATTTGCGAAAGAACAGAAGGCAGTTAAAATGTCATCGTCAGATAGAATGGAAAGCTCTCAGAGTGCTTCACTCCAAAAATAGCTGAAAAATTTATGATTTCCATTAAAACCTTAGAACATCAAACCTATTCATGAAAGCAACTTATAATCCATAAACTGTTGTATAATTTTGAAACAAGGCTGTTTTCAGAACTGCAGGAATATGTTTAAAACAGGGTTATCTTCTGATATGTTTAACATTTTGTTGATTTTGAAAGCATAAGCAATTAATTTTAAAACAGAACAGTATATATGCTTAGTGCTTTGGCATCCTATTTACTTACTGTTTATTTAAAACTCTAGCAAAGCTAATGTGATGAATAAGGTTAAAGATTGAAATTCTTCTCATTATATCTTGTTCAATTGATTTTATTATCACGCAGTCATACGGCTCGGAAACAGACCTTTCAGTCCGACCAGTCCCTGCCGACCATAATCCCAAACTAAACTAGTCCCATCTTCCTGCTCCTGGCCCATATCCCTCCAAACCTTTTCTATTCATGTACTTATCCAAATGTCTCTTAAATGTTGTACTTGCACTTGCATCCATCACTTCCTCTGGAAGTTCATTCCACACTTGGGCCACCCTTTGTGTAAAAGAAAATTGCCTCTCATGTCTTTTTAAAACCTCTTTCGTTAAAAATGTGCCCCTTAGCCTGGAGATCTCCCACCTGGGAAAAGGACAACTACCAGTAACTCTATCTACACTTCTCATTATTTTATAAACTTCTATTAGGTCACCTCTCTACCTCCTGCACTCCAGTGGAAAAGCCCCAGGCTATGCAGCCTTTCTTTATAACTCAAACTTTCAATGCCAAGCAACATTCTGGGAAATCTCTACTAAACCCTCTACATCTTGATAATATCCTTCCTATAACTGGGCAACAAGAACTAGACACAGTATTCCAAAAGAGGCCTCACCACTGTAGAGCCTCAAAATGACTTCCCAACTCCTGTACTCAAAGGACTGAGCAATGAAGTGAAGCATGCCGAATGCACTTTTAACCATTCTGTCTATATGTGACGCAAACTTCAAAGAATTATGTACCTCTTTTCTAGAACACTACCCAAGGTCCTACCATTAATTATAAATGTCCTACAATTATTTGTTGTACTAAAATGCAATACCTTGCATTTATACAGATTGAACTCCAGCTAACATTTTACCCATTCACCCATTTGATCAAGAGCCCTTTATAATCTTAGAAAACCTTCTTCATTGCCTACAATACTACCAATTTTGGTGTCATCCGCAAACTTATTAACCACGCATTCTGTATTCTCATCCAAATCATTTATATAAATGACAAACAAAAGAGGTCCCAGAACCGATTCTTGTGGAACACTGTGGGTGACAGGCTTTCAGTCTGAAAAGCAACCTCCCACCACCACCTTCCGTCTCCTGCCATTAAGCCAATTATTTATCCAGTTTGCAAGCTCACCCTGAATCCCATGTGACCTAACTTTATTAATTAGTCTATCACGCGGATCCTTGTTAAGGCTTTACTCAAATCCAAATAAACAACATCTACTGCTCTACCATCATCATTTTTTTTTGGGTAACTTCCTCAAAAAATTCAATCAAGTTTGTGAGACACAATTTTCCTCGCACAAAACCTTGCTGACCATCCCTCGATTAAGTTAGGATATCTGGTCGACATGGATGAGTTGGATTGAAGGGTCTGTTACCATGCTGTCTAATTCCACGACTCTATGATATGGAAAATCACTGGTAACCAACTTAAGAAAAGTTCTAAGATGTTTTTAAATATATTTGGAATAAGAGGATAACCGGGGAAAGTGTAAGGCCTATTGGGAACAAAGTGGAACTGTGTATGTGGAGCCAAAAGACATAGCTAAGATTTTAAATGAATACTTTGCCCCTGTATTTACTGTACATAAGGATGATGTAGGTACAGAAAGAAAGGAGGAGTTCTATGATATACCTGAACGGATTAGCAATGACAGCAAGGAGATGTTTAGCAGGATTTAAAGTGAGCAAATCCCCAGTCCCAGAACAGATGTATCCCCGCCTGCTGTGGTAGGGAAAGGATGAGATTTCAGGGTCTTTCACGTGAATTTTGAAATCTTCTTTGACTACAGGAGGGGTGCCAGAGGGCTGGGGAACACTTAATGTGGTAGTATCATTCAATGAGAGTGGTAGTGATAAACCAGGAAATTACAGGCCAGATGAGTAAATTGTTATCGGTCAGGAAACTATGGAAAATATTCTGCGGGACATCATTAATCCACTTGGAGAGGCAAGGATTGATCAAGGATAGTCAGCATGGGTTTGTAATTGGAAGATCATGTCTAACAAATTTGATTGCATTTTTCAAAGAGTTGACTAGATTTGTAGTTGAGGATAGTGCAGTTGGTAGAGTCTACATGGACTTCAGGAAAGCTTTTTTCAGAAAGGGTCTTACATGGCAGACTGGTCAAGAAGCTAAGAGACTCTATAGGATCCAGGACAATTTGGCAATATGGATCCAAAATTGGCTTCATGGCAGGAAGTAGAGGGTGATGCTTTCTGACTGGAATCCTCCGTCCAATGGCATACTACAGGGTTCATTGCTGGGTCCCTTACCGTTTGCTGCATACATTAACGATGTAAACATGAATGTAGGCAGTATGATCAGTAAGTTCATAGACGGCACACAAATTGGAGGTGAGGTAAATAGTGAGGAGGATGAGAGAGGAGGAAAGCCTTAGACTGCACTACAATATGGACAGCTGTCCAGATGGGAAGAACGGTGGCAGGTTGAACTTATTCCTGAAATAATGAGAGGAAATTCATTTTGGAAGGACTAACAATGCAGGGGAATACAGAATTTATAATAGGACATTATAAAGTACAGAGGATCAGGAAGACCTTGGTATGTTTTCTCCATAGATCCTTGAGACAGCAGGAAAGTTGCCAAGTGGTTAAAAAGGCATATGGGAAAATTACATTTCTTGGTCAAGGTATTGATTACTAGACCAAGGAGGTTATGATGGTGCTGTATATCGTGTTAGGTGAGTTGGCATACTTTGTGCAGTTCTGGTTATTACACTGTAGGAAGAATGTGATTTTACATAGTGAGGGTGAAGTGGAAATTCACCATAATCCTCCCTGTGTTGGAGTGATTCAGCTATGAAGAAAGTCTAGAATGGCTTGGGGTGTTTTCATTCCAGAAGAGAAGGCTAAGCAGCAACAAAACTGAGATGTACAAAGCTCAGAGGGACATAGACAAAGTAGATAGGGAGAAAAATTTCCCTTTAGTATTGGGGCCAGTATCAGGGGACACAGCTTAGTTTTAAGGGAAGGAGCAGGAGGCCTGGTGGGGATTTGAGGAAAGATTTTTCATCCAGAAGGTTGTGGGTATCTGGAACTCATCTGCCTAAAGGGGTGTAAAGGTGGGAACCCTCCAGAAATTTAAGAGCCACTCAGATGTACACTTGAAATGCCATAGCAAAGAAGTTTATGGGCCAGCTGCTGGAAAATAGGATTAGAATAGATCCATGTTTTATAGGCAGCACAGACAAGATGAGTCGAGGGGGAACTTTCCCTCAATGACTGCCTAATGCCTCAGCTCTTAATGAACCACAATGGCCATTACTGTGTTTACAGCCTTTAATTACTTCACCCACTTTTCTCCCCATTTGGAGTTTGCTTTGACTGCCACCCACTCTCCGAGTGGATTACTGACAAGGAACAAACTGGGAACCACAGGTAACGCTTGGCAAAGATAACAGGCTTGAACAGTTCTATAAAAGCCAAGCTATCAATTCATATTCATTCGGTAGTGGGGCAGGGGTTGTTGTCGTTTCTTTAAGTATTTTTAATTCAATTTTTTCTCATACTGGTGGTGCACTTTCATTTACATTCTCAATAAAAGATCTTTTGAACTCTTAAATGAGGCCTCATTTGATATTAAAATGTGAGGCTGGATGAACACAGCAGGCCAAGCAGCATCTCAGGAGCACAAAAGCTGACGTTTCGGGCCTAGACCCTTCACCCTCATTTGATATTGCCGTGTGTACCCTCAGAAGCACAAATACAGATTTTTACATCTAGTTTGTTAGTTCTTGGGAAAACATAAACAATCCATTCAGGCAACACCACAGACAATAACACGTACTTTATACACATTTCCAGTACATTATATTGCAACAAGTACCTTGACCAATATTAGTGGCTCCAAGAACAATATCACTGTCATAATGACCAATGTGACAGGTGTCCAGACCAATTTAGCCTACTGGTCTGAAAACCCACAGTGCACTGATCTTTTAAGATAATGAAATTTGAGGCTGGATGAACACACCAAGCCCAGCAGCATCTCAGGAGCACAAAAGTTGATGTTTCGGGCCTAAACCCTTCATCAGAGAGGGGGATGGGGTGAGGGTTCTGGAATAAATAGGGAGAGAGGAGGAGGCGGACCAAAGATGGAGAGAAAAGAAGATAGGCGGAGAGGAGAGTATAGGTGGGAAGGTAGGGAGGGGATAGGTCAGTCCAGGGAAGACGGACAGGTCAAGGAGGTGGGATGAGGTTAGTAGGTAGGAGATGGAGGTGCAGCTTGGGGTGCACTGATGTTTTGTTAGTCTAGTATTTCTGGTTTTTCCCTCTGTTTGGATGATGCCTGCAAATACCCCTCTTAATTCCATTCCTCCATGAAAATCTCTTCAGGATCCTCACTCAGAATTCAGCCTGGCATTGGGATATGACTAAAATCTAACCATTTCAGTTCATTTTCCGTAGGCTCTGCAAGTGTCCTTCGTAGGCTGGTGCAGGAGGGGGCCAGTATGTGCTGGAGGTATCACCTCCTTTGAGCTGGAGCGCTGTGTTCTTTTCCTCTGCCCTTTGGGCTGACAGGTAAAGGGGCAGAAAGCTGCTCCTATTCCTGCCATTGGTGCTGGAGTTGCAACTGGTGTTGGTTTTGTTCTTCATTTTGTTCCTCATTGGAAGACTTAGTTAGAGCTGCAGATGCTGTCTCTGTGCTGCTGAGAAGGCTGGCAGCTGGGAAGTATGGATTAAAAGGCAAAAAAAACTGCAAAGCAGCAGGAAGAAAATAAATAAGCCTCAGAAATCACCTCCAAAGTGGTGAAGGCACACTCTCAGAACAAGTCCTATGACTAAAACTCTCCCACTAAGGCAAGAAAACAGCTTGTATTTCTTAGTTTACAAAGTTTTCCAGCCTGTCGATTACTGAGGCCTGTCAATTTCCACAGTCCTCTCATCTTGCTCTACCTAGTAAGCTCCAGGACGCCTGTGAAATCCTTGCCCTGGCAATTAAAATCAGTATTGCATGTAAAGAAAATGCGCACAACTGCCTTTTAGCACATGTTGATAACAAAGCAGCCGTTCCTACAAGAGTTCTTTGAGTGTTACCAAATATTCTCAAGTTTAATCCAGAAGGCAGCGGGTTTAATGTTGGGTTCCTGACACACTGGCAATTTTAGCCCTTTTGACCTATCAGATCCATTGACACTCATCCAACCTAGCAGTTAAAATTCCCCACTTGACATTTTATACTAACCACGGTTGATAACACTTAATATTATTTTGTGTTTGTATATGTAGCACTGTTTTACTGGTATCTTATGAAATGCATCATTTATAATAAATAAATTAGACTTCCTTTTTCAAAGAAGTCAAATGAAAAGTCATTGTAGAGACAGTCAGCTGTTGTAAAACATAATATAAACCAAATAAAAAGATAATTCATTCATATCTGTGCCATGGTTTACAAATTGATAATTCCTCTACATCGTTACAGTAAAGTAGCAAAGCTAAGCAAAATATCCATGTTGATAAATGACCTGATATTGAAAAGTAGTACAAGTTGCTCTATTAATGAAATAACGAAATTAATTTGCCCGACCTTTAGTTAAGATGTTGATTGAAGTAGGATTTGCAATGTAAGACTGATGCAGGCATGTATCACAGTTCTTAAAATGTGGGCATTACATGCAGAAAACAACAAGTGTTACTGTTTCTTGACAGAAAACAGTTGAAATTCTACCAAAATTGAATGTTTATGGTTGGAAGCCAGGTTGTTCGTGGACGACAATTATTGAAATTTGAATGGAATAACTATTATCGGATTTTTGCTTTGCAGATTCTTTTGTGAGATGTTTGCTTTAAAGGAGCACAAAGTTCCTCTAGGGAAAGCATCCTAATTCTAAAGACCATCAATTTATTGATAAAATGGTAGAATGAGCAAAGGAAAATTAAAATTTATGATGTGAACACATTTCCCACAACAGAAAGATTGGGGAGAGAGTTAGCTTTACAAACATCAGTTTTTTTCTTGATTCTCTACAGGAAGTATGGATGATTCCAGTTATGGTATCGAGGCTTGTAGGAGTGGATGGGTGTAACATTTACAAGAAGAAAACCGTTGCTTATAAGAGGTTACTTACTAGACATTTATTTTGTTTTTAAATTTATGGTTGATCTCTAGTCCTTCCACTGTTAGTATATTTCCTATCAGTAATCACAGACAACAACATTGGAAGTTTGTCATCGTGGTACATTGGTTGAAGAAGAAGGTGAAGAGGCAAATGAAGCTTGTAAAAGAAAAGCTTTGGCAAGAAAGCAGAAAGTGGGAAAAAAAAATTATTTGTCTAAACTATTTAAAAAGACTTGTTGTGCAGGCTGTATAATACGGAGTCATTTTTGTTCGTTTAAAAACTTGTAGATCACAAAAAATGCATCCATTGAAGCTTTAAAAATCATTTTGGAAGTTTTACCAATGTGTCATTGTATATTCCATTGCCGGCTGAGGCCAGAGATTTATTAAATCAAATCAAATGAGTTCCTACTTCAGGTCAAGAAGCAAGTTTTGTTGTAGGACTAATCATGTTACCCAAAATCAAACAGATAATTAATTCATGTCTATTCTATATTCAGCACAGTGGCAATTCCTCTTTATCATTCCTATGAAGCTACATTTTCAACTGACAGTAGATATTTTATACTGTGCACAATGTTTAATTCCATTCCTATGGTGTAGTTTCATGAACAAGACCTACTTTATTATAACTGTAGGAAATAATTGCAGTAAAATGGAGATCCTGCATTCAATCACTGTTAGTGAGGGCAGCTGTAGATTGGCAGATGTTGGTAAATTTTTATTTTATGGGCTGTAAAAGCAGAGATGAAATGGCTATTTTTCTCTCTGCTTTTACAATATATTTCACCTTTAAAAATGTGATGGGACTAAAAACATTTGAGAGAGCCATACAGAGACAAGGAAATCATATTCTTTTCTTTCCTACTTTGCTTTTAAGTTGGCCTTTAATTCTGTGGTAAATTAAAATATAGCCACAAATAACATTGCAAAATGAACAGCTAAACAGCACAGCTGTGTAAAACCTTTTACACTTTTATTTCAATTCTATTTCAAGGTTTTGCAACCAGCAGAAATAATAATATCCAAAATAAAATTAACAATGTGCAACCTGGAGGCATGAATGGTACTTATGCCATTCAACATCAAATCATTTCAAATTATCTTCATAATAGACAAATGCATACCCTAGCAATGTTAGTTTTAAAACACATATCTTAAGAGGCTGCTCGCATAGTTTGATGAAAATATTTATTTAATTCAAAATCAGCCCAGAATGATGGGATCAAAACTTTCTTTCTTCCAATGACTGTTAAGAGTTGTTAAATGCAAGTGCTTCCTTTGTTAAATTAATTTGGCTACTATCATCTAAATCACTGAAAGTAGGATTCTACTGATAGCCAACAGTTCTTTCTGACATTTTTCTACATGTATGGATTTAGTAGATAATGTATAGAGCAAGCACCTATGAGATGCATTATTTATAATGACATGCTCATTTTGAGACTGGTCAAGTACCCTGACACCTCAGGAAAATAAGAACAGTGAACATGTGATGGTCAACATCAACCAGAAATCTGAACTTCAACAGGAAATCTGAGAACAGTGCAGCGGAAAGAGCAAATCCTGGCCAAGACAGATCTCTCATCTTCTTTCCTCTTCACTGTCATTGGGGAATGCCAATTCCAAATGCAGAGAAAAAGAAAATCTATCCAGATGTAGTTGCAAAGCATATACTTAATATATTCCATCAATTGTAGGTTATGTAAATAAGTCTGATAATTCCAGATGCATTGTACCCAACTGTTACCACAGAATAGCACACCAAAAAAAGTTTGCATTTTCATAAGCATATTCCTCAGCCTCAGATTGTCTAATATAATTTGCAGCCAATGAAATACCTTTTTCCTTTTGAATTCTGACACAGGTAATTTCGAAAGTGCAGGAGAAAACTCGCATATCAGGTACCAAAACCGTAATTAGATCGACATCCGATTGTAGGTGAGGGGTGAATCTGATCAGGATGCTGGGGAGAATTCTCTTGTTTTTATTCTGATTAATTTTATGCGGAAGTTCCTGGGTTTGGATTTGTACCCACAAACCTCTTATTTTGGGGGCGAGAATGCGAAAATGAACCTCCTGCCAATTCTTTGAACCTTTCTCATCAACTATTGAAGAAAATGTCAAACAAAGTCATGGACTAACGCTTTATTTCATTATAGAATTATAGCAAGTTTAATTTTACTTCAATGCTGAGTAAGACAGAATTAATGTATTGAGTTAGCAGATAAATAAATAACAAGCAGTTTAGTTATGTCAAAGTAATTGAGCATTAACTGCTTGTTGGTTACAAACTCAGACCAGTTTATGAGATTGCTATATATGGGTAAGATAATTTATGATTGAACTTTTTCGGGAAATAATAAGTTAACAGTCTACTTTTTTATTTTTAGCCATGTCTCAAGAACTTAAGTTATTTAATCTGTGATGATACTTTCAGTTTAAGAGGTCATTTTGTCCTGGGTTTTTTTGTGAAGAGAGTTTCAAAGGTAGAAGTACCAAGATGTCTTTAGGAAAGGCCTTGGGGTTTTTTTCAGAAGTTGGAACAATGGACTCAGCCTGGTTTTGACCAGTTCTCACAGGCCAGACTTTCCAGTCTTTTTAAGTTTTAGGTTTAGTCTTAAGCGAAAGCTTTGGGGTCTCAAAAGAGTTGGGGAGCTTCAGTGTATGTCTCCCAGCTACCACTTTCTCTGAATCTTTTTCTTCATGCTTTTTCTTCCTGCAACTGCATATGAGAATCCCTGTCTGAATTTGCTCTCTTTTTCACTGGGGGAGGGGGGGCCCAGAGCACGGCGAGGTGGGGGGGGGGTGCCATAGGAGGACGAGACAGGGGAGTCCTGGAGCAGGGTGAGGCAGGGGGGTGTCCCAGAGCAGTGCGAGGTGGAGGAGTCCTGGAGCAGGGCGAAGTTGCGGGGGAGTCCCAGGGCAGGGTGAGGCAGGGGGGTGTCCCAGAGCAGGGTGAGGCGGGGGGAGTCCCAGAGCAGGGTGAGGTGGGGGGGGTAGTCCAGGAGGAGGGTGAGGCATGGGGGGAGTCCCAGAGCAAGTCGAGGCAGGGTGGGTGGGGAGTCCCGGAGCAGGGTGTGGCTGTGGGGGACGTGGGCGGAGTCTCAGAGCAGGGTGAGGCGAGGGGGAGTCCCGGAGCAGGTCAAGGCGAGGGGGTGGGGAGTCCCGGAGCAGGGTGCGGTCGTGGGGGTGGGGGCGGGAGTCCCAGAGCAGGGTGTGGCGGGGGGGGGAGTCCTGGAGCAGGCCGAGGCAGGGGGTGGAGAATACTGGGGCAGGGTGAGGCCCTGGGGAGGGAGTGAGTCCCAGAGCAGGGTGAGGGGAGCGGGTAAAGGGTGAAGTCTGGCGCAGGGGTGACAGTCCTGAAACTTACCTTGGAGCAGCTGAGGGCCAGCACAGAATGGACTGGACGTTTGGATCGGAGCCGGGCGACTGTTGGACTGTTATCTGGAACAGGCAGTCAGACCACTTGAGGAGGCCCTGTGTTGAGCTACTAAAATGTAATGTTTATTTAAAATTTTTTTTACCCGAAGCGTAATGTTAATCCTTTAACAGGGTCTTCTTTCTAACATTTTTTTTAAACTCTGTAAAGTAATGCAATTAGTTTTCATTCCTCTTTTGTATCCAAGAGGTACTTGTATCTGAAATGGCACCTTAAGAGGCAGACATCATATAAGCTGTTCACTGTATTTCTACAATGGAGTACACGTTACAATAAAATGTATTCTATTCTTTTGTTCATGTTTTAACTAGCATTTAAATAAGTTGTGTTTTACTCAATGTTAAGTAGTTTGACCAGTCACGTCGCATCAGGAACATGGCACTTCTCATCTGCCTTTAAAATAAGAAAATGTTAGGGTTTTGGCTACCTTTGTAAAAAATGTTGAGTGGCTCTTGTCTGATCCATAATACAACATTATGAAATAAAACTAAAAATGCAACATATATACAGCACGTCTGGCAGAATCTGTGGAGTGAGAAAAAGCACAGTTAATTTTTCAAGCCCAGTGACACTTTGTCAGAATACTGGACTTGAACATTAACTCTGTTTTTCTTCTATATATGCTGCCAAACCTGCTGACCTTCTCTGGCACTTTCTGTTTTTCTTTGTTTCAGATCTCCAGCATTCAATGTCCTTTGTTTTATCTTCATTGGTGTAGCTGAAAATGTATTATAGCGAGTTTGCTGCCTATTGATAGGAAATTCTCTCATTGTATCTCGAAAGGACCACCTGAAGCAGCAGTGACTCTGTCTGGTCTGAAACACCATTGCTTGGTTTCATATGAAGTAGAAATAAATGTATTTTCTGAAGGCCTAATTTCCTTTGATTACCCACTGCCATTAACACCAACTGTGTACAAAGAGTACAAACATGGGATTTAAACGGTTAGCAGATTTTGCTGTATTCTTGATGCAATTTTAACTTGCTCATCTCAACGTTCCTTAAATCTGGAATGGAAATGCTTTTTGTCCCAAAGGAACTGGGCCGTATTTAAATGGCAATGTCATGCCTTGATGATATAATCAATACAAATAATCTTAACTGTAAGTCTTACTAGTCTCTACAGTCTCAAAATCCACCAGCATAACTCAAGTATTAATTGGAGCCCAGTTTCTTCAAGATAGGATGAGTTAAAAGTAGAACTTATATATTATGAGTGTTTGAATTTTGTCATACCAACAACAAAAAAGACTTTCATCTATATAGCATTTCTCACGATTGCTAGATTACTCAAAGCAATCTTATGCCCAAAGAGATACTTTTATACATGTGTTTTAATGCAGGAAATGCAGTTGAACATTGCAACCTTCCACTCACAGCAAAGTGGTAATGAGCAGGTAAACTGTTTTTAGATGAAATTTGAGAATAAATATTGAACTCACTCTGTGGGATAAATTGACTTTATAGAAGTAGTGCCATGCGGTCTTTTACATCCACCATGAAGGCAGATGGAGTCTGATTTATTACATTAGCCAAAGACACCAGTTCCAGCAATGCAGTACTCCCTGAGTATCAACCTTGAATTTTGGCCTCAAGCCTGGCGGGGGTCTTAATACAGAAGCTTGTGACCCAGAGACAATAGTGCTACAAGGTGAGCCACAGCAGACACAACAGAGGTGCTAAGAAGTGTTTATCTAACAAAGCCCTTATTTGTATTACATCCATTTATTCCATTCTGAACACATATAAATAGCTTATAAAATTATCTCGACATGCCCGTCTAAATAAGTGACAGCCAAAGCATGTAATTAAGGGCATATAACAAGGTAACATTTCTATGAAATCAAAGGAGATTTTAGGCTGTCAACACTTTCCAAAGCATCCAATAAAAAATAAAATTACATCTCACTTATGTTCTAGATCATTTCCTTCATGTAAATTTCCCTTTCTCAAAAGACAGTATCATTAGTCTTCTGTCTATCATACACCATCTCAAAGTAGTTGATGAAGTAACATAATGCTCCACTATACAAAAGCTGTTTAAAAGCACTTTTATATTTTCCAACCTACAATGGACACACTTCCCTTTTCCACATAGTACATTTTATAAATGCCTTACTATTTAAGGAACTGATTGAACTGTGGACCAGTGGAAATTTGGGTCTGTGATTCTGCTTTTGGCTTAAAGTAAATGCATTAAATAACTGTTTTAATTGGCGGTCAGGACATTAATAACACCAAGGCCATAGAGAATTTACAGTATGACATAGATTATAAAAAGGCAAGAGTCATTCAGAGGTCATTTTCCCTACACAGAGCCAATTTAAACAATTAGTGTAATAGCAGCTTAATTAGACATAGGAACATTGTAAAAAAAACTTGTGAACATGGTTCTTAATCTTCTACAATGCACATAACTAATTACTTTCTGAGTAGTGCAAATTCATATGCAACTCTGTAATCCTCTGGTTTCATACAAATGGAGCTTGAGGAAACGCTAATTTGAAACTCACGTATTCCATTACTTGCCTTCCTGAGAATGTTCAACAGCATGCCGTCTGGTCTAGAATCCCTGTGGACATTTAGTATTTTCACTTCTTCACAACATATTTGTAACTAGCTTCAAAATGTGTTATAGATTCCAGTCAATTTGACTGAATTTGGATTTTGCCCAGTTTTCAATTATAAAGCCTGATGTCCGAAGCTAATGCAAGACATCTGCTATTTCATAACATCCCAAAGTAATCCGATCTTTATGGGTTCCAGAAATTCTACCCATGCAGATATTCACAGAACTGTGGTAAAGGAATGGACTTTTTGGACTGACCTGAGATCTAACAGGTTTCAATTCCATGTGCAAAAAGAGCACTCAGACGAAGGCAGGGTTGATTCAGATTTGTGGGTAACTGTTTCTTCTGCCAACATTACTGCAGCAGGTTGTTTGCATCTGTTTCAATTCCAAGCTATCCTGAGAAATTGCACCAAAAGTTCACCTTAATATCAACGAGAGCTACACTTTCTGACCAGGCATATGTTCTCTGTGAATCTACTCTGGAAACTTTATCTGAAAAGACAAATGACAATTGATGCAAGACAGAGTGGCTGATGTTGTCAGGGAAACTTTGAGGGATTCCAGAAAAATTGCTCAGTGAAATCTTTCCAGGTCCTAAACCATTATGGCAAAGAATTTGGGAGAATCACATGAGAAACAGAACGAGGCCTTTCTCAATGTTGAGACCAACAATTTGGATTTATTAACTATGTCCCAAGTGTTGAGATAAGATTCTTGCTTGTGAGTCACAAGAGACCTATTATGGGTATTATCACTATCACCCTCATTACTGCTTAATTTTGTCTTCATTAATATGCAGTCACCTAAGAAACCAAACACCAGATAGAAGCTAGATACTGAAAATTCCTAACGTGAAGAACAGTTATCTGGCAACTCCAGCTCATCGCTTCTTCCTCCGGACTTCCATCCCACATATCCACCATCAACTTCACAGAGCACACTCAAAGGACAGTGGCTACACACACCTCGTGTCTATGGATGCTAGCTGCTGACATGTTTAGGCCTCATTGCATCATCATGGTACCGTGTGCTTCTGCATTTTAATGCTACACTTTGGACCACACCAACAACTTTCATTGCAATGATTTTGCAAGGACACAATGCATGCAGGGACATTCACTTACCTCATGAATTAGGTATCTATGTTATTAAGCTGTGGGCTGCTTGCCCTGCAGTAGATGATGCCACTACAAACAAAAACCATTGTATTCCATGAGGCAGTTGACCATCTCAGTCCATGTTTATTCAATGCATTCCTGCCCCATTCCCATTAAAGATTTGTGTGATCTTGAAATATATACTTTGGTGGCTCTGCTTCAATTAGCAATATTCTATTTTTTCCTTTATCACTTTAAAACAAAATTGTTAACATTATTTCCTGACATTTTTATGACTTACAGTTGTCCATAATTTATGAGTTTATAAACATCATTTTTAGTAGTTTTTTCATCACATAATTTTGGCCTCCTCATTGAGAGTTTGCTTTGACAGTTTGAGTTGCACTAAGCAATCCTTAATAAGTCATTTATCTACAACCATATATCATTCAGTCCATTCTCCAACAACTGTGGTATTGATGATCCAATTGCTATCATTCCAAGACAAAAGCTTGTTCTGATCTGATTACATGCAGACCATGCTACTTTCCAGTTTCTAACTTGCCCCAAAGTTCTTCAGTTATCTACTAAATCAACTTTCTTTGGCACATGATGTTTTAGTAACTGTTAGTTCTATTTTCTGGCCTGGTTCTCAATGAAATAAATTCAGATATTAGCAACATTACATCTTTTTAACCTACTTAGCATAGTCATTCAGAGATAGTTGGAACTGCAGTCGCTGGAGAATCTGAGATAACAAGGTGTAGAGCCTAGACCCTTAGTTCCGAAATGTCAGCTTTCCTGCTCCTCTGATGCTGCTTGGCCTGCTGTGTTCATCCAGCTCTACAGCTTTTTAACCTAGCATAGTCATTCTGCAGTTTTTCATGGAACACATTATTCGGATTTATTAATATAATAGATTCAAACCTGTTTCCTTTCAATGAAGTATTGGCCTTTTTTTTACTAAACCCATGATCCTTTCTGTAAGAAGACAAAGCTTTTGTTCAGAACCACCTACTCTGTATCTGCCTTCATACCTCACCACAGTGCTTGTTTAAAAGGATAAGGCCAGCAATCTCTGATCAGTCAGTTTAACTTCATTGGTGACAAAACTTTAAGAAACAATTATACAGAATAGAGTTTAGAATCATATTGAAAACGATGGGTTGTTTAGGAAGAGCCAGCATGGATTTCTAAAGGAACTGTGTATCTGACTAAGTTGAAGTTTTTTGAAGCGGTAACAGGAAGGTTAAGGACAACACTGGTGATGTGGTGTACAGGATTTTCAGAATGCCTTCTGATACACTGCCATATATGGACTTGAGAGAAAAGTTATAGCTTCTGAAATAAAAAAGGATAGTAGCAGCATGGTTTCAAAATTGGCCAAATGATAGGAAATAGGTAGAGGTTTATAAAATCATGAGGAGCAGGGTTTTCCACAGGGTAGGGGAATCCAAAATTAGAGCGTAGGTTTAAGATGAGAGGGGAAAGATTTAAAAGGGATCCGAGGGACAAATTTTCACACAGAGTGTGGCACGTATGCGGAATGATCTGCAGTAAACGGAAGCAATAGAGATGGGTACAATTACAACATCTAAAAAACATTTGAACAGGTACATGGATAGGAAAAGTTCAGATAGCAATGGGCCAAATGCAGGCAGATGGGACTAGTTCAGTTCAGGAAACCTGATTGGCATGGATGAGTTGGGTGGGAAGGGCCTGTTTGCATACTGTAGACTCTCTGACTCCACTGTACCTCTTGGAGAGAAGAAGGTTTAAAGTGGATTTGATGGCAGTTTACAAATTCGTAAGGGGTCTGGATAGAGTAGATAGGGATAAATTGTTCCTGCTTATAAAAGGTTTGAGAATGACAGGGGTCAGATTTAAGGTGATTTGCAAACACAGAAATCTGATATGGGAAATAACTTCTTCCCACATGAGTCGCCTGTATCTGAAATGCACTGCCTGAATTTATACTGGAGTCAGATTAAATTGAAGCATTCAATATGGTATTAGCTGAATATTTGATTAAAAACAATGTGCAAAGGTATGGGGAAAAGGCAGGAGAATAGCACTAAGTTATAACGCTCATTGGAGATCTGACGTAGACATGATTGGCTGAATGGTAATAAATCTGTAATTCAATGAATCTTTGACAGTCTCCAGTATCAATAGTTCACCTACTGCTAATATCTATTCATTTATTATTTATTTATTTTGCATTACTTACTTCCATCTTTTTATTTAGGGTGTAAACTTGACCAATATTATCATCAGCGTCTACATTTACCAGATACAATACCACAGTCATTAATGGTTTCTATCTTTTTTCAGAGATTGTCACGGCCCTACGCAATGAGAATAGGTCCATATTCATCAGGGTGAAGAAGCCTTATCGATCATCAATATGTTTAGAGAATAGCAAGAGTTAAAACCTTTTCTGGAGCCCTATGGATCCAAATGCGAGGTCCTTATGATTTGATATCACGCCATGATTCCATTTATTCTACATCTCCTGCCAAGCTCTTTAATCCTCAACATGATTTGACTCCTGCACTATATACCCTTTCTACACTGTGTTCCACCAGTTCTTTGTACCAATGTCCGTGTTTTACTGAAAAAGCCTGCACCCGCTCCACCCCCATCCCGGTTTCACTAATTTTATTGAAAATTTTTCAGGTTTGTAAAGGATCATTCCATGGAGAACTGCTTTTCAGAGGGTTCTCAACCTTTATTTCAGACATTAGTGATTGAGTTGCTGCAATATCTTTCTAAGGATTGAATTATGAAAGCTGTCCAGCTACCTGTTTCTCCTTCAAAACAAAATCAAAGCCCTGTTGTTTCAAGTTTCTTGTGTGCAAACAAAGTATGATCTTGGGTCATGCAGCCACATTATCACAATGTCCCCTCACATTCCAGAGTCACCTATGGGGATTCTTTTAGCAGTGGAAGCTGATCATGAATCCTATGTCACTGTTTAAAGGTGTGAGCTTGGACCTGTTGTACATGTCCATGGATCTTACAAACATTTTCGAGCCCATGTCTAAGGAAAGTTGCCAAAAACCACTGGTCACATCTAGCTTGATGAACAATGACCGACATTTGTTTGTGAGTTTAGCCAGGTTCTTGTCTTCAGATGCCTTTGGAGATATCTCATGTTGCACTGTCTTGATTAAAAGTTTTAAGTTGACACAATTTTTGATGGAGCTGTTCAGTTTAGGAACTGGGGCCATAGCTGAGCACCATGTAGTCAGCTGTATGACTTTAGAAATCATGCCTTTCCAGTGCATCATCTTAGCCTCCTCTTAATTCCATTGGG
Organism: Stegostoma tigrinum; assembly: GCF_030684315.1. Lineage (NCBI taxonomy): Eukaryota > Metazoa > Chordata > Chondrichthyes > Orectolobiformes > Stegostomatidae > Stegostoma > Stegostoma tigrinum. The sequence continues at coordinate 24,083,012 of NC_081380.1, forward strand.
TTCAGGACCTTTCTGTGTGTAAACCAACAGATTGGATTTACATGTGCCTTTAGTTTTATGTGGTACATGGAACTTCGCTGGATTCGTAAAGAGACAGGGGATCTATTGTTTAGACTCACTTGTCACTGTATGCCTGATAACTCTGTCTACCATAGGGGTGAGAAAGGGCCTGTGCAGGCATTTAGACTGAACGATAAATATCGGTGGTCATAGACAACATACCATGCTTAAACAATCTTTTTATATCTGTATGGTAATGATGCTTAACACTAACCTCTGACTGTGAGGATGGTTCTTGCTGGAACATGTAATTGAATGGTTGATGTTGTATAGTGACCTCATTTAGCCATCTGAGGCTGTCTAACAAAACAATAATTTCTATTTCTATGCCTCACTTAAAATTGTGTGTGGTAGCCATTTGCAATGACTTCCATGCTCCGATTGTGACCATCCAGATCCGAAACTTCCCCAAAAGTGAAATTTTACTGCACAGATGTGTTTTTGAAAACAAATTTCTTGTTTGCTCTTAATATGAGTTTCTATGATGAATGGGGAGCATTGAATCTGAGTTTGATTTGCTGTTATCACATGTGCAGAGATACTGTGAAAAGTGTTGTTCTGAGTGCTATTCAGGCAGATCATACTACACAAAATGCATCAGGGTAGCAGAACAGACTGCAGAATGTAGTGGTTCAGAAGCAGAGAAGGTGCAGAGAGAGAGATCAGAATTAACATTGGAGAGGTCAGTTCAAAAGTCTGACAGTAGTGGGAAGAAGCAGTTCTCGAATCTATTTATACTTGTATCCAAACTCTTACATCTTCTGCCCAACTATAGAAGAAAGTATAGACAGGATGGGAGGGGTTTTTAAAAATGTTGGTTGCTTTCCCTAGGCAGCGGGAAATATAGATGGAGTCCATGGATGGAAGGCTGGTAGCTTTCGATGCTGTGGGCAGAGCCTTCTCCCCACTGTCGTGTTTCTTCATGATGTTTTGAGAAGTATGTAAAATAATGTTCAGCACCTTTTGTGCAGTTTCCCCGTTTGTGCCACAGTAGATTTTCGATTCTGAACCATCTATGGCAGCTCTGCCACTGTTGAGGTTGGTTGGCTCACCAGGCTGGTTTCTTGTTTCGCAGGCATTTTGTTACCATGCTTAGTAATATCCCCAGTGCAGCCTCCGATGAAGCGTCAGTGTTTTTTCCCACCTGGTTTTTAAACTCTGGGGTCTGTTGAGATGGATTGCCTCACTTCCGGTTTGTATTGTTACACTGTTGTATTGGATATTTGAGTTGTAGTGCTGCCACCCATCTTTATTCAACTTGTTCAGACATGTTATGACAGACCTCTGGAGCAGACACCTTCAGACGCCTCTGGAACTGCTCAAGTCTTTTTTTGTTAATATCTCTGTCCTCACTTTCAAAACTTCCTAAAACAATGAATAGTACCTTGGATCAGCTCCCTTAACCCCACTATTAGTACAGAGCTAACAAAGTGTGGGTCTGGATGAACACAGCAGGCCAAGCAGCATCTTAGGAGCACAAAAGCTGACGTTTCGGGCCTAGACCCTTCATCAGAAAAGGGGGATGGGGAGAGGATTCTGAAATAAGTAGGGAGGGGGAGGCAGACTGAAGATAGATAGAGGAGAAAATAGGTGCAGAGGAGAGTATGGGTGGGGGGGTAGGGAGGGGATCGGTCAGTCCGGGGTGGACGGACAGGTGAAGGGGGCGGGATGAGTTTAGTAGGTAGGAAATGGAGGTGCGGCTTGAGGCGGGAGGAGGGGATAGGTGAGAGGAAGAACAGGTTAGGCAGGAGGGGATGAGCTGGGCTGGTTTTGGGATGCAGTGGGGGAAGGGGAGATTTTGAAGCTGGTGAAATCCACATCGATACCATTGGGTTGCAGGGTTCCCAAGCGGAATATGAGTTGCTGTTCCTGCAACCTTAGGGTGGCATCATTATGGCATTGCAGGAGGCCCAGGATGGACATGTCATCTAAGGAATGGGAGGGGGAGTTGAAATGGTTCGCAACTGGGAGGTGCAGTTGTTTATTGCGAACCGAGTGTAGGTGTTCTGCAAAGCGGTCCCCAAGCCTCCGCTTGGTTTCCCCAATGTAAAGGAAGCCACACCGGGTACAGCGGATGCAATTCAAAGCATCCACTTTCTTTTCTCTTTGCTAAAAGTCTGAAAATAATTATTAAGTTAATGGCGCAAATTATTATCATTCGTATATTTAATGATGTGGAAATACTGTTGACATCCTCTCAGTGCCTTGATGGAAACCACAGTGGACCAATGGAAGTTCCAGGAAAGCAGTGGAAAGGTAAAACTGCTGGCAGTAACAAAAACATAGTTGAGAATTTCAGCAGCTGAGGAAGGAATATCTCTGAAACCCTCCGAATACAATAGGAGCTTGGGAGAACCTTCAAATAATTTGAAGGGTTAAAATGCTTAGCCAACCCAAATTTGACCAAAGCTCACCCGTTTATTGGATGATCTGACCTCAGATTTAAACTCAGCATTTTTGACATGTCAATTGGTGGAGTAATTGGGCTAAATTTGTTATGCCTGACTTCATTTTGGTGACACTGATCACTGGCACAGTCTATATCACCGTAAATGTTTTTTTAGTGCTGGACCGACATAAAAGTTGCACTCAAGTCAATGCGTAGATGTATGTTTGGTTTATCTCTGTGTTAGCAGCTGAAGACTCAATGTTTGCACAATTTTCAAGAGCCAAGTCAGTCAGGAAAGGGAGCTGTTAACTATGTTATACTAAACACCAAAGTTTTCCCACTGCCCAAATGGCCAATTGCTCTCACTTCATTGGAAAACTGGTGTATCCATTAGCAGCGCTGTCCGTTGCTCCTGAGGCGTTGAGAAATGTTCCATAGGAATTGATTTATTCCTTACTGTCTTTCACCTTTTAGGACATAGGTCAACCTAATAAACAAAAACTTACAGAATAGTACTCCCATCATTATTAGATATAGGTTAAAGAAACATTGAAAATTCTTCTTTTACCAAACTTGCAATTACTAAACAAGTACAGAAATACAGAACTGGATCAGTCTAAGATGATTATATCCCTGTCACAACTGAGTAATACAATCTGAGTGAAACCATTTCTACTAACCAGGGAAGCCAAAAATCTGGTTTATGAATTAAACTTGTGCACCACAGATGTGTTGTTAACATTGTCCTGGCTAAAGTACATCCTTCCGTTTCCCTGGTCCCAATCAAACACAGAGTATCAAGTAATGCTTTTATCCTTCAATAGCCATTACATAATCATATGTTTTATGTCAAAATAGAGTTGAGAAATCCTTCTTCATCCCTAACCATATTGCCCAACTTATTATTAGTGATGGCAACCTGAATTCCCAAATCAATGCCTTCCAAAAACTAATTAAAGGAAACACTCGAATTTTCCTTTCCTTGGCCCCACTCATCCCTTCTTTCCTGCCTTTAACCTCACAACCCTTAAAACGTATTTTGATGAACACTTGAAATGTCAATACATTCAAGGCAATGGGCTTGTTGGAAGGTGGGACTAGTATAGATTTACCGTGCCTTTGGTGGTTCGAACTTGATGGACTTAAGTGCTTCTTCTATACTGTATGATTCTATGATAATTCTTTTTCTGTCACCCCCTTCCTGACCCTTCTATGTTTCTTTACAATATTTTCAATCTCCTCCTCCTTTCTTCTCCTATAAGAAGAAAGGTGTTGGCTGTGCAGCCCAACAAGCCTGCTTCACCACTCAAATAGATTGTGGGTGATTTATATGTCAGCTCATTTACTAACATTTAATCCATGTTCCTTGGAACTCATACTTCACAAAATATTTGTTAGTCGGAATCCTGGTCATTTCAATAATTCAACACTGCTTGTATTTCAAACATCCACTGCTGTTCCTAGCCTACATTTTCAGGTTATGTCTTCCATGCTTTAAAACCCCTCAGACCAATAATTTCTTCAGCCTAGTTTCTCAAAGGCTTCTTATTGTTTTAGCTGCCTCAATGATGTCACTGCTCAGCCTTCTGAACTTAGTGCAATACAAGTTAATCCTACTGATCATCAGAATTTAATTTTGTGTTCACTTTCTATGTCCTCTTCTCCATTCACTCACCCCACTCTGAGTGCCCCATCCTTCTTTTCCACTTGTCTCCCTGACTGCCCACATCCCCCTCACCAGCCCTCACCTCTGTCCCTGAATTCTCACTGTCTCCTCCTTCTCAACAAGCAATAAATATGTCTGTTTGTTTTGAATTGCCACCTTTGTAGAATCCTGGGAGATGACACATTCACAGCTCGCCTGGGAGCTGGTTACGATCTGAGCAATTATTTTTTGAGGATCTAATAACAAATCCTCCTGCCTAATATTTTCTTTTCCATGAAAAATCATACACTTATCACTCGGTTATTTCCAGATCTGGATACAAGTGTGGGTAAAATGTTATTTTGCTACATCATTATGGCCAGCACGGCGGCTTGGTGATTAGCACTGCAGCCTCACAGCACCAGGGACCCGAGTTTGATTCCAGCCTTGGGCGACTGTCTGTGCAGAGTTTGCACGTTCTCCCCTTGTCTGCATGGGTTTCCTTCGGGTGCTCTGGTCTCCTCCCACAGTCCAAAGATGTGCAGGCTAGGTAGATTGGCCATGATAATTTGCCCGTAGTGTTCAGGGGTGTGTGCATAATGGGGGATGGGTGGGATGCTGCAAGGGGCGGTGTGGACTTGTTGGGCCAAAGGGCCTGTTTCCACACTGTAGAGAATCTAATCCAATCATCAGAATCAGCCCAACCCAATGAAAAATGGGCCACTGGGGAAGTATTGGTAGATTAAAAACTGTGTTACTTTCCAGTCCTAAAACAGCATGTTCACATTATGTTTAGAGATAGGTCTGGGTATATTTGAATTGCAATGATAGTGCTCTGTGGCATAAAAATTTACTTGCTGGAAAGCTGTGTCCATATTTAACTTTTACTTGCTCTTTTATAACTTTCCGGTTTTAGTACAGTTTTCTGTTGTATTATTCTGTAGATATGTGAGGTCATTTCTTGTACCTTTCAGGGATTAGTAAGGAACTACAAAACAAGCTAATGGTGTACATTAACTATGCTGTCACATGAAAAGGTTCAATTTTTTTATGATCTTATCCTATTTCAAGTACCAAGGTAAACTAATTAAATCTTACGAAAATGTTTTTTATACATGACTGGTTTGTGAGATCAGAATCCTCTGGGTAAATAAGCATATTTACATTTGTTGCAGCATTGCTGACATATTCCCAGAACTCGGTTAGTTGAATTGTGACTTTGGCACATGAATCGAGATTTTGTTCTTCAATTAACAGATGAAAGAACATGTAATTCGCATGAGATTGCACAGCAGTTTGACGCATGAGTTCTGGCTTGGATGCCAAAATTAAGCTAAACAACTCAGTATGTCTGATGCAGCCAACATGACAGAATCCTGACTGCCCAGTGCAGACAGTGATGCTCAGTAATTGTTTGAATGCAACGTGCTACGTTATCACAAGAACTCATTGTGACCTCCAATCATTTTAAAATTAAACACAAATCTTGAGACACATTATGTATGTACAAAACAAACATCAGTTTCTTACCTTTTTCTCTGCAATCTGTTGTCTGAAATGTATTTTGATGTCTAACAGTTTGGCAAAATTATTTTGACAACAGTTAGTCGATATCTAGAATCAACAACATTAACTGGTATTCACACTGTGTGGTAAATCATCCCCTGGTGTTTAATAGAAACATTACCAAGTAAAACCTGACATGGGGCCAAAGATATTTTTCAGAAGCTTCTTTAATGAGGATCAAGATGAAGAGCCAAAGAGGTGGAGAGGGAGGAGGTGTTGTTAACAGAATTCCAGTTCCTGGGTCTAAACAACTGAGGCCATGGCTCCCACAGGATCGTAGAGTCATACAGCGCAGAAACAGACCCCTTGGTCCAATCAGTCTACACTGACCATTATCCCAAGCTAAACTCGCCCGTATTCCTCCAAAACTTAAAAATTTGTGTACTTATCCAAATTTCTTTTAAACATTATAACTGTGCCTGCACCCATCACTTCCCCTGGAAGTTCATTTCACACATAAACCACTCCCTGTGTAAAAAAAGTTGCCCCTCGTGTCCTTTTTAAATCTTTCTCCTCTAACTTTAAAATTATGCCCTCTAATCTTGAAATCCCCCACCATTTGGAAAAAGACTCCTGCTATTCACCTTATCCACACCCTTCTTGATTTCAAAAACCTCTACAAGGTCACCCCCAACTTCCCACACTCCAGCGACAAAAGTCTCAGCCTATCCAGCCTCCCCATAACTCAAATCCTCCATTCTCAGCAACATCTTCGGAAATCTTTTTTGAACCCACTCCAACTTGATAATATCCTTCCAATAGCAAGGCGGCTAGAGCTGGACACAGTACTCTAAAAGAGGCCTCACCAATGTCCTGTACAACAGCAACATGACTTCCCAACTGCTATACTGAAAGGACTGAGCATTGAGGGTAAACATGCTAAACGCCTTCTTAACCACACTGTTTACATGTGACACAAACTTCAATGAATTACATATCTGAACACCAAGGGGAAAAGAAATGAGAAACATTGAATAGATTACTATTGTGTCAATTAGTCCTTCAAAATCTAGCTGGATATCTGTCTGGTCATAATAGGCAAAAGGTAAAGTCACCATAGTTTCAAAGTGTCACCATGCCTCAGGCAAGGGCAAGGTTGAGAAAGGGGAACCTTCATGGTGACTTCAGTCAGTGCAGGAATAGCATCCATGCTGTTGGCATGACTATGTATCTCAAATCAGTCATCCTGCCAACTGAGGTAACCGATGACTTAATGATTGACTTATACAGAGCCTCAAAGAGAAATTCTCTGTCTACCAAAGTTGATAATGTCACATTTACACACAGTGAAAATAATTTCCCATGTCTTTGTCATTCACTTGATCTGCTAAGTCTCTTTGTAAGTTTAGGCTTCCATCAATATTACTGGCAAGGCTGCTTATTATGGTGGCATCAGAAAAATTGGATGGGATGTTCCAACTTGCAATTGGGAGGACTGAGAGGAAATTAACAATCAGAAAATCGAGGAAGGGTAATCCAGACATTGGGGTCAGGAATGGCCAAAGCCTCTTGAGGGTTCATACTAGAAGCAGCAATCATGCTCCTCCAGGGCCATGTAGTGAATGTCTACTCAAGCCTATAGTTCTTGCCTCTCGTTCACCGACAAGTTTCCCAAAGCCTAGAAATCCATGCAGGAACAGTAAATTCTAAAGTGGACTCCAAACTACACTGTTTTAAACATTAACTGTCATACCTCTTCAGACAGGGCAGTTGCCTCAATATTCACCAATATCCATCATTTCATCATACTGTGACTTCAGAATAACTAATCAGTGCCAAATTACTGGTTTGCATTGTGAGAGAGAAAATGCTTAAACAGATGAGCCTAAAACATAGGGTACTCCCATTTAGGAACTTACAGTAGGTTTGTACCACAGCCTCAGCCCATCTGACTGCACTGGGCATTTAGTCTGTAATAGATTCTAAGCTTGGTTCTGCCAGTTAACTTATAAAACACCGTGATTTAATGCAACTACTATCACTTCTTTACAGAGTACATTGCACAGTTCTTACATACCCAGCTTCCCAATTCAACTCTCCGAGCGGGACCCCACATGCTCCATGCAGATTCCCACTCCATCCTGATTGCACCGGCAAGTACCATGACTCCTCCCTCATTGCTCATCCTCAAAAGGCTGATTACTTAAAGGGAGATGGATGTAGCAGATAATTAACATTTTTAAAATGGCCCATCAAGTCCCCAGATTTTCAGGTGACTTCTTTTGTCTCATAGAACAATGTAGCTCAGATGACTGAGCCTTTTCTAATAAGATAGTTACTGTTGGACTTATTTCATGGGGACATGCCCTTGTGTCATCGCTTCACCTTCCTGGGGATAGAAATCTGGCCTGTCTCCTTGATTGCATTCATATCGTGCTCCATGGGTACTCCATCTGCATCTACACAATAATCACCACCTCTTTAGCCAGAAAGGTGCACTTCTCTCTTGAGGCACATTCCGACTTCATGAAATCTCCTTAATACTCCTTCCAAATTCGACAAGTGTTGTTCTTACATACAACCTGTTACTAATACGTCGTCCAGGCAGACAACAACTCACCATTGTTCTTTAGAATATAGCGCATGCTAATGAAACTCCAAAGGGCAAGTGGGTATGCTAGTACCACTCTTCTTTGATGCTAAGAAAAGTTCACCAATTTGATTTGATCTCTTGGAGTCAGTCATGCCCCATTAAACTTAATCCCTGGCCAGCCACCATGTCTCAAGGCAGCTGAGCAGATTGGTCACTGGAGCCACTACTGTACCTATTTTCTTAATGGCCTTCTCATTTACGTTGTCAGTCTGGACACAGTTCTCCTCAGCATCAGGAGGTGGGCCTCTTCATGAAGATACTCGTAGGTTTACTCCCCTACAAGGATATTGGAAGCTCCAATGTCCACTTCCATCCATAATATCTTTCTGCTTACCAATGTTTCCACTGTGATCAGGGCTAGTTTGCTCGTTTTTACATTGTTGACAGACACAACTGCCTGCTTCTCCTCAGGACCAGCTTCCACACTGGAAGGTGCTGTCCTGTTCAATTTACAAGCACTGGGCAGGTTCTGCTTTATGCTTGCTTCTATGCCTCACATATCCTTTTCTTCTGAGGGCTTCCCACATTTAAAACAGTCTGTGCACTCAGGGTCTATCCAGCTGTTTGTTTAATTTTTCAATTCCAATATTCATTTCCTTGTTGGACCAACATCTTCACTCCAGGTACCACTGCTGCTTGTGGTTTCCCACCCTAACTGGCCTGCACTGCTCAGAGCACTTTGTACTCCTTTCTCCATGCTCTCCATGGCTAAAGCAATCTCCAGTGATTTAAAAAAAATCTATTTCCAATTTTACCAAAATCATCTTTTGTGTAGCTTCATTATTAATGACAAATACTAGATGACCTTAACATGTCATTTAAAGTAGACCCAAAATCACAAGGGTCTAGGCCCGAAACATCAGCTTTTGTGCTCCTAAGATGCTGCTTGGCCTGCTGTGTTCATCTAGCTCTACACTTTGTTATCTCACAAGGATTTGCAATCTCCTTGAGCCTCACCACAAAGGCTGCAATGGCCTGGGGCTCTCCATGCCAAAGTACATTTGTAAAACTATATCAGGTCAACCTGTTCTTCCTCTCATCCATCCCCTCCTCCCACATCAAGCCGCACCTCCATTTCCCACCTACCAACCTCATCCCGCCTCCTTGACCTATCAGTCCTCCCCGGACCGACCTATCTCCTCCCCACCTCCCCACCTATACTCTCCTCTCCACCTATCTTCTCCTCTATCCATCTTCGGTCCGCCTCCCCCTCTCTCCCTATTTATTTCAGAACCCTCGCCCCATCCCCCTCTTTGACGAAGGCCCGAAACATCAGCTTTTGTGCTCCTGAGATGCTGCTTGGCCTGCTGTGTTCATCCAGCTACACACTTTGTTATCTTGGATTCTCCAGCATCTGCAGTTCCCATTATCTCAGGCTTCTACCTATTGACTATAGTTCCACCTTTATATAATCTCATATAACACTATAATCCCAACCAAACTAGTCTCCAAACTTCAAGACCAAGGTTTCTGCTTGACCGTCTGCAACTGGATCTTCGACTTCCTGGCCCAACAAGCCACAATCAGTGAAGACAGACAACAGCAGCTACTCCGCGACAATTCTCAACACTGGTGCCCCGTAAGGATGTATACTCAGCCCCTTACTGCACACTCATGACTGTGTGGCCAAATTTTGTGCAAACTCCACTGACAAATTCACTGACAATGCCACCAGTGTAGGCTAGATATTAAACAATGATGAGACAGAATACATGAAACTAATAGAATACTTGGTGATAGGGTGTAAAGATAACAATCTTTCCCTCAATGTCAGTAAAACCAAAGAGCTGATCATCAACTTCAGGAAGCAAGGAGGAGAACACGCCTCTGTCTACATCAATGGAGCTGAGGTGGAGATAATTGACAGTGTCAAGTTCCAAGGAGTGACAATCACCAATGACCTGTGTCAGACTACCCATGTTGATGTGATTGCCAAAAACACACTACAACATCTTTTCTTTCTCAGGAGGCTAAGGAAATGCAGCATGTCCATGAGGACCCTTACCAACTTTTACAGATGTACCACAGAAAGCATTCTATCAGGATACATCACAGCTTGGTATAACAATCGCTCTGCCCAGAACTGTAAGAAACAACCGTAAGAAAGTTGCGTACACAGTGCAATCCACCATGCAAGGCAATTTTCCATCCATTTGCTCCCTCTACACTTATTGGTGCCATGGAAAGGCTGTCAACATCATCAAAGACCCTTCCCACCCCAGTTATACTCTCTTCCATTAGGCACAAGGTACAAAATCTTAAACATATGTACCAACTGGTTCAAGAACAGCTTCTTCCCTGCTGTTATTAGGCTCCTGAATGGAACTCTCAAATTTCAAATCTAATGTAGATCTTGGTTTATGTACACCTCCTTTACAGCCATGACTTTGTATTCCGTGTTCTGTTCAATCACTTGATGATCTTTGTGTCTTTGTATGTATGCCCTACTGTACTGCATGCAAGACAAAACTTTTCACTGTCCCTAGCTACATGTGACAATGATAAATCAAATCAAATTACCTGGAGTTTAGGGTGGTAGTGCCCTTTGAGTAACTCTACAATGTGACTTTTTTTGTCATCAGGGCCATCCTGGAATGTTAAACTTCAGATCAGACTATATGTCTGTGCCCACATGCAGTTAACCAAATCTCTGTTTTTTTTGCCCCTCTACTTCATTGGCATGGAAAGAGTTTGAGTTCGACATACTGCACCCAATCTTCTGTCGCCTGATTGAACAACTCCAATGTTCTGAAAAGAGGCATTTGACTGTTGTCTTTTTTGCAGGCTGGACTTGTTTTTTTTTTGGCAATTTGAGTGCTGTCTTTTACCTCATTGCCAATGTAATAACTTCAAAATTTGTCTCCACTAGTTAACTTATAAAATGCAATGATTTAATACAAATTATAACACTTATTTAGAGATGGTCATTACATGCCTAGCTCCCCAGTTCAACTGCTGGGCAAGTCCCCACATGCCTCATGCAGATTCCCATTCCGTCCCTGATTAGACCTGCAGGTCACATGCCTCCTTCCTCGGAGGTCAGCCTGAAAGGGGCCAACTGTTACAGGATCTCATTTCACTGTTGCCAGGGTAGTTTGCAGAGATGGTTGAAGTGAATGGGTTTGTTGGCAGATGATGTATCCATCAATTTCCTTACCTCTACAGCTATTAAGTCATAAACAAGCTGACAATATAACCTGCTGGCTGCTCATCGACTAGGAAGAACTTGCACAACTGCAACAGGAAGGTGAACAAAATCTTTAAAACAGTATTCAAAATCTCTCTGGTGCAGTCAGGAGCTGCTGCAAATGTTAGATTATGATGCATTATGCAATGAGGCTAGGAATATCATTACGGAGATGAACCAGAATCAATACGTTCTGTTCATCTGCAAGGATGCTCAATTACACAGAAACGATCCCCAACAGACAACAAAGTCTGTCGTCAGTGATGAATGAGACTTTTTTCAGGCTGTCAATGATTGACAGGTTTGGGAACCACTGATTTGCCCAAGACCATATCAGGGGAGTCTAGACGTGGCAACCAGACAATAGCAGAGAATACAATTGCTTTTTACTGTTCATTAAAAAATTTAACATATTTGGAGGTGATAACCTGGAGCAGTTGCCTTAATAAACGGAAAATGGATTTAGTGCTTATAAGAAGCCTTTTAAATAAGGGTATGCACCTGTACGTAACCTAATCTAAAACCACTGTAAAATACCTTTTTGAAAAAGACTACTGCATTTTATAGTTACAGTGGTTATTCTAAAATGTTCCTTACTAACTTAAGTATCTTTTAAAATGAAAAGCACTTTCTAAAAATGCTGGCTAATGCCAGTGCATGTCAGAGAATAAACAGAATTTTTAGAGTCTTCCCTAATAAATGCAATAATGTATGCTCACAGTTTTGATCTGGGGAAATGACCAGTTTTGTAGCCAAGACCTGAAGCAGGTGAAATGAATTTTGGTCTAGCACACAACGCAAATGCAGGACCCTCTTGAGGTGCAGAGGTAGTGTTACATATCCCTCAACCTAAGAGACCTGGGTTCAAGTCCCAGCTTCTCCAGAGGTCTGTAATATCTCTGAACAGGTTGATTAGTAAAATACATTAAATAAAAACATAAATGTAACTGATCAGTAATTTAACAGAGTTTAATTCTGTTATCTGGAAGCTAAGTATGAAGACATTTGGTTTTATGATTTGAGATTAATGAAAATCATTATTGTGTTTCAGAGAGGTTAACAACTACTACTAAAAATCAAAACAGGTGTGAAGTGTTGAAGCCATCATTTGGTAGAATATGGGGTACTTGTTCACAATGTTACAGAGAACTAACCTGTACACCAGCCATCATGAGAAGCTGCTCATTCCAGATTCCCATTCAGTGAGCATTGAATTCATCTGGTGACCCCTTTTGGGAGGGGTAGGTTTGACCCAGATTTCTTTGGGCTTAATGCAATTCCAAAATGGCAAGTCTGCTAATGAAAGTTGAGAAATTGACATGTTTGCAGTACACTAATGACATTGTTGATAAGCGACTGGACAATCTGACTCATTAATAGATGCTTCAAAAGCAGCACTTTCCAAGGAATTGGCTTCTACCTACTTAGCTTCAAAAGTAAAGAGCTGGAAACTTTGAATTTTTAGTAGTTGTGTATTTTTAAGCTGCAGAGTTTTAACATTTTAAACACCATTAGCACCATTGTGCACATTTTGGGTTCCCTAAAAATTGGCTCTGCCAACCTGCACCTAATCTCTTTGGACTAATGAAGTATGTTTGTCAGTGGGGAAAGAGTGCATATTTTGTACAAATGTAGATCATCTAAAGATACTTAAATATAGTTTAATGAAAATGCCAGAAACTCAACTGTTTCCCATAAATGTATTATCGCACCCATCATGGTTTTTATTAACTGGTAAAGGACTGAACCAGATCAAGCCAACTGGACCTAATTCATACACATAAGAGCTTATATAAATATATTTGCTGGTTTTAAAAAAAAGTGCGTCTATTCAACAGCTTTTCTCAGTAGACAAAGGAAATGCTTTTGGTACACACTTGCAGCCTAAGTAACAACAGTCACTTAAAATGACTAATTCTTTTAACTAACTCTGAAAGCCAACAATACGTGTAAATATTTAAATATGAAAATAAGAAGTAAGTTATTATTTATAGTGCTATAACACATTTGGTCCAAATATACTCATCTACTGGGCAGACCAAAAATTTCAAAGTCCATAATCTTTATGACAAAAACCAAAAATTCCTGTTTTTTTTGTACTGATATAACAAACTGCTACAGCTTCTCTCCTCCTCCATTCTCTGCACCTCATTTTCCTCAATATCTTTGGCTAGAGAAGGAAGAAATGGATAAATATGTCAGTTTTGTTCTTTTGTCAATGCTGTTGGTATGATTGACCCAAGGTACAGTAGAAACATACAAAATGTTAGTTAAATATTATTTAAATTTACAGTTGGATGCTGTGCCATACACACTATATCAAGTGATTCAACCAGTTTATGACATTAACCAAACTGTTCATCTACATTGCTGCCTCATCACTTACTGCCAGTCATTTGTTATTCTCGACATAACATAGGATACAGTGTTCTCATGCAACATTTAAATGAATGTCACAATACATAGAGAATGTTATAGTTTTTCAAACTATATGAAAACTATCATGGGTTATTGAACAGTGAATTAACTGTGAGAGTTGTCATCAGTTGTCACTTGACCTTATACACATGATGTCTACCTATTTTGTTCTGTGCTGAAACCTAGCGGCCAAGAATGCACAGATGTTGTGTTCAGCTTCCACAAATCACATGAGAACTCCACAATCCATTTCATTGTCTATGACAGAATTTACAAGATGGTCTTGTGTTCTGTTCAAGGTCAGCATTAGAAGTTGCAAAGATCTACCTTATTGATATGGATAAATTTGGTTACTATGTGGGAATCCACTACAAAATCTGGCCCAGGTCCCTTAAAGATTGGTGTGCAAATTGCTTTCATCTAGTAATGTCTGGCTGGGATGCCTAAGACCAAATGAAACTAGAGAACAGGTAATGGCTAATGTTTTGAGAGCACTTGACTGTGTGTAGGGGACAACAAACGATCAGTGTTGGCATGTCTGTGGATACGAGTAGAAATAAAACTATGACTAGACAAGCATATGCCTGGAATCTGGCATATGACTTCTAATATTTTACACAAATTATTTTTAGGAAATATAGGGGCCAGTGAGTACAGCACTTTCTCTTTCTGTGAGGAAGGGAGTAAGACCAGGGTCTCAGCAACAGCTCAAGTAGGTGTCAAAGGCTGCTAGTGCGGACATTTGCATTTATAATTTGTTTTATTTACATTCTCCAAGTAGCATTCTCCAATTTCATCTATTTACAGAATATAATTTTGAAAAAAATATTACACTGAAGTACATTTACATTACAGATAAGAAAGCCATAGCTAGCAATATGCATCATACACACAACAGGGAAAGTGCATTTCTGCTTTACATTTTGATTGAAAAAACTAAATAGGCATCACTGCAGCAAATCAATAAGATATTACACTGTAGTTTCATAGAACTCAATCTTTTTATCTATTCCAATTCAACTTATGGTGAATCCTATTTAATTGCATCCTGTAGAGATTTTTCTATATCTCATTTAGTAACGTTAAGGAAATAGTCAAAATGGCAGAACAACTGAATTGACCCCTCTGATGAAGGGTCTAGGCCCGAAACGTCAGCTTTTGTGCTCCTGAGATGCTGCTTGGCCTGTTGTGTTCATCCAGCCTCACATTTTATTATCTTGGAATTCTCCAGCATCTGCAGTTCCCATTATCTCAGAACAACTGAATTGAACTGTTTTGCCATGCTTTTTTTGTTGCCGGTAGCAACTTCCAGTCACATTTAATGTAAATTTGCTATGAGTAATACAAAATATATAACTACAGAACTGCAATAAAATAGACACAGATGTTGATGCACGTAGGTACATTGAAGTAAATGCGTATGAGTGCAAGTAACTGCTGTGCCATTACACAGAGATTTAAACATTGGATCAATAGGAGTGTTTTGGTTCCAGGATTCACCCACTATCAAACAGAACCATTGCTAAAATGGTATGCCACTATGAGAAGATATGATCATTTTTATGGGGAATAATGCACTGGATTAATAGCCCTGGAAACTGGTTTCAAATCCTGTGTTGGCAACTTGGATGAAAGTTTTTGCTTGCTGACTCTGATGGCATTAAGCCAAAATCCAAAAGGAGGCCTTTCAGTCTGACGTGTCACAGGAATGTAGAAATTGCTGGACAAATAAACACCAATGTCTGTCCATTTTTCCTTTGATGATCCTGATGATGATATGGTATCACTAAGTCACAGAATTGTTGTGGTGCTGAAGGAATCCATTTGGTCCATTGTGTCTGCAATGGCCGTCAGGGTGTTTTAATTTAGTGGCAACTCTCCTACCTTTTCCCTTATCCCTGCACATTGTTTCTATTTAAGTAATGATCCAATGCTATCTTAAGTACTTCAAATGAAACTGCTTCCACTACAGTTCCAGGCAGCGCATTTCCAACTACTGTCTCATGCCCTAACTACTTGCTGGGTGAAAAAGATTTTTCTCAAGGTGCATTTGGTTCTTTTGCCAAACACTAAAACAGTGCCCTTTGGTTCTCCATCCACTTGTGAATGGGAATAGTTTCTCCAAATATCCTCCATCCAGATGCCTCATGATTTTAAAAACTTGTGTTGCATCAACCATCAGTGTTCACCTCTCCAAAAGAAACAACGCCAACTCTAAAACCTATCCTCATAATTGAAATATCTTATCCTATGAATATTCCTGTAAACCTCTTCTGTACTCTTTCAATTCATTTACGTCCTTCCTAAAATTACTGCTTATACTGTACACAATATTCCAACTGGGGTCTAACTAATGCCTTATACAAATTGATCATATCCCCCCGTTCTTCTACTTTTTGCCCCTACTTATGAAGCTTGACTATGTATAAGTTTCATTAATAGCTCTCTGTACTTGTTGTGACAGTCCAATGACTTACATACACATACAGCTCTCTGCTCCTGTACACCCTTTAGTACAGTACCCCGTGCTTTAGTCAACACAGTGTGGAGCTGGAGGAACACAGCAGTTCAGGCAGCATCAGAGGAGCAGGAAAGTCAATGTTTTGGGTCAGGACCCTTCAACAGAATTGGGGAGGGGGAAGGGAACTGGGAACTAGATAGAGGGAGGAGGGGTGGGCTGGGGAAAGGTAGGTGGAATGGTGATAGGTCGATGCAGGTAGTCGATAGTAGGGATTGGTCAGTGGGAAGGGTGGGGCGGATAGGTGGGGAAGAAGACGAACAGGTTGTGTCAAGTCAAGGAGGCGGGGATGAGAGGGATGATTGGGCGTGGGGTGAGGCTGGGGGTGGGGGCAGTTTAAAACTGGTGAATTCTATGTTCAGACCATTGGGTTGTAGGACTGGACACATACTGCTATAGAAATTTCCCTGAATATATTCCAGGATACTTGTTTTTTATTGCTCCTTACACTGCCACTATCCCAGTCTAAATTTGAATATATGAAGTTCCCCATTATAGTTAGTCTATAATGTTTATACTCTTGTGTACTTTCTTTGTATATTTGTTCTTCCCTATTCTTCTGACAAGCTGGTGGTCTATATGTTACATTGAACAATGAAATTACACCCTCCTTATTCCTTAGCTTGAACCAAATTGATTTTTTTACTTGTGGTCTCTGAAACATCTTCTTTTTCCAGTAATGCAATATTCCCCCAATGGCCCCGCTCTCCTTCTCTTCCTTTCTCATTTCTTCTGAATACCTTCTAATCAGGAATACTAAACATCCAGATCCAGCCTTCCTTAAGCCAGGTCTCTGTTATCACTACAACATCATATTCCTACAAGAAAATCCTGCCTGTAACTCCTTAACCTTATCTCTGCATTTTCACATACACGCAGTATGATTTATCTTTCATTGCTTCCTCTTTGTTTTAACTTCACCTACTAAATTACTATTGTCTACTTTAGTGCCATTTGCCTCTCGGTACATTTAATGCACCTAGTATTACTTTCTAATATTCTTTCCTGGTTTCCACACCACTGCAGCGTTAGCTTATGCACTCCCTAATAGCATTAGCAAAAGGCTCCGCGAGGTTGTCAGTTAGATACAACTCTCCTGGATTGTACAGGTGCCATCTCCCCTACAGGAAGTCCCAATCTGCCAGGAATCTAAAGCCCTCCTCCTCCTACACTATCTTTCCTGCCACACAGTTACTTGTCTTATCTTTCTATTTCTGTGCTCACTTGCATGTGATGCTGGGAGTAATTGGGAGATTACTATTTGAGATTCTTGCTTATTAATTTTATACCAAGCACTTCAAATTCCAATTGCAAGGCCACATACTCCCTTCCTAAGCTTGTTGTTAACACCACAATGGACTATAAGCTCAGGTTGTTTGCCCTCCTCCTAGAAGAAATATCAGTAGCCATTCTGTGTAATGAAATTGGAACTGTTGAATTATCACAGCAATCAATGTCAATCACTTATTCTAGCAAGAAAACTCCCAGCGCTGGAAGGCCAGGGAATCATAGATCTTTAGTGACTTGTTCATCCCAAACATGTCAGTTCCGACTCTTGACTAGATCAATCCTAAACTGAGCCAATCCCCTGATTTTTCCTCTTCACTCTATAACTTCTCTGCTACAAATATTTTTGCACTGTTTTGTAAGTTGCAATGGCTTTTGTTTTAGCCACTCACTTTGGAAAAAAATTCCATCTTCTGCTCCCCACTCTGTGTAAAATTAAAATCTCTTACATTTGTCTCATCACTTTCTTGAAGACAATATCACGTTGATGACCTATCATTGCGAACTTGCCAAAAAGCTTGGAACTTTTCCTACACTATTGCCATATCTGTTGTGTTTTGGAGCTTATTTTATGGAGCATATACCTCTCAGCTACAAGTCTGTAAAAATCATTGTGTTAGACATTTAAGGGGTCCCTCAGTCTCATCCTGGCTTCATGGAGCCACTCTCACCTCTGAATCAGGTTTTGATTACCATACCAGGACTTTAACTGCATAATCTAGGCTGACACTTTGATAAGTATTGGGTGCTACCTCGCCGGAGATACCATATTCCAAAAAAGTTATTAATCAAGGTCCTTCCTTAAAGCATTTTCAGTGGATATTAAAAAAATTATAATGATATTCAGAGAAGATCATGTAGTTCTCCCTGTTGCCCTTTTGGTATCCATAGTGCAACTAAACAAAGTAACTGGTCATTTACCTTCATTCATTCTGAAGAACAGTCACTGGACCCAAAATGTTAACTCTACACTCTTTCTACAGATGCTGCTTGACCTGCTGAGTTCCTTCAACAATTTCTGTTTTTGTTGTAGATATTCAAACATCTGTAGTTCTTCTTTTAAATTTAATTTTGTATTTTTTTGGATATTATAGATTTGGCATTGACGTTTGTTGCTATGATGATATTTCAAAAGTTATTAATTGGCTGTGAAGGGTTTTAAGATGTCATTACATATGTTAAGGAACTATAAACTGTAATTGCAAGTTTTAAAAAGTTCTTTCTTTTCCTGTGCATCTGTTGAAAATCTTTACTTAAAAATCTCTACTAAGTTTTCTTTTAACCCCTCTGTCCCAAAGGAATTTTTTAAAAACTTCATTTTGTGGGACGTGGCGTTGCTGGCTGGTCAGCATTTCTTGCCCTTCCCAAGTTGCCGTTGAGAAACTGGTGGTGAGTTGCTTTCTCAGACCGATTTGGTCCTCCCACAATGCCATTAGAGAGGGAATTCCAGGATTTGGACCCAATGGCCCAGTGAAGGAATGGTAATGTATTTCCAAGTCAGGGTGGCGGGTGGCTTTTAGGTGGTGCTATTCCCATATATCTGCTGCCTTTGTTCTTCTAGACGGTAATTGTCATGGGTTTGGAAGGTGCTGTCTGAGGACCTTTGGTGAATTATTTCTGCAGTGCATCTTGAGGATAGTGCACACTACTTCAAGTACTTTACGCTCCTCCTCATTTTATCCTGGTGATAAGTTTTGTCCTGAAGACATTTGTAGTAAATATATCTGTGATGGAGCTGCCAAAACTGCATTATCTCCAAATAAGTTGAATTGTTGCCTAGTCCGAAGTTATCCACACTACTGTTCTCTCCTACATTATGCCTCCATTTATTATATGCAAAATGCTGTTAGCCTTTTCTCATAACACTGTATATTTGTGCTCACTCTTTCAAAGAATTACGTACTTGAACCCTTAGTCTCCCTGGTTATTTATCCCTGGTTAGTGGAATATTAATGCCCAGAAATTCATTATTCTTCATTGATTGATGCAAAAGAACATTTTTGGGTTGAATGGAGAGAATATTTTTCCATTGAGTTTGCACTATATCTGCCCTAGCAGTGTTTGAGGTTGATATTGTGAGTTATATATGGAAAGACCTCATTTCCCAGCATTGATATTCCTCATGTTGTTAATCAATAAAATCATTTTCAAACATCTGAAAGGATGGAACATGACCATAACTTATTGGAACAAAATGTTGATATTGAATTATAAATTTATTAAGCTAAATCTAGCCGAATACTGTGTATTAACAGTGAAATGCTTGACAATAAAATATGAATTTAACATTACAAAAGTGTGACAATTATTTGCTTGAAAACTTAATATGTTGATTTTTGAATTTTTTTTCTTAGGAAAGTCTGCTAAGGCTTGAGGCTAAGGTGACTGGCTTCCATTCAAAGTTGATGGGCTTTGAGACTGTGATAAGTTCAATGCATGATATGGACTGTCTGTTACTGTGACAGAGTAATATTTGAAAAGTTGGGAGGTGAGTTGTTTGGAGCTTTCTGCACTTACTCCAAAACATCTTCCTGATGAAGTTTCTCGATACAGTTGATGCCACCCATTGACCATACTCCATTTCGGTAGTCACTAGACAGGATCTCCTATGAATCAGAGGATGCTCTGAGGATGTCCCTCAATATTTCCCCTGTCCTTCTGAGAGTATCCTTCAGTGAGCCTGAATTCTAAGTATAGTAAGTGCTTCATGAGTCTGGTGTCAAGTATATGAAAGACATGTTCTGTCCAGTCAAGCTTTTTTTGAATGAAGTTTTGGGCAAGTTGGATTGGGGGATGAGACCGTTGTTGGATACCTTTCTTGCTGCTTAATTTTGAGTGCCTTGCAAAGATATTGTTGGCATTGTTTCCAAGGTGCTTTGAGGTGCCAGCTGTAGGTTGCTTTTAGCCTCCAAAGCAAGTAGCAGCAGGGGTCAGTGCTTCCCAGTAAAGCCTGATCTTAGTCTTGCCTCAGTTGGCCAAAAGCTGAGCTGGCACATTAGAGATGATGACGAATTTTGTTATTTCTGCCTGCCTTTTATCAAGATAGTCTCCCAAAATATGAAAAATGGTCCATGTTTTAATCTTGCTGCTAATGTCAATTGATGAGAAGAGGTGTTTTGCTGTAGGAGCTGCTGGAAAAGGACTTGAGTTTTCCACGTGTTTAGTAAAGGTCCATTTTCTCATATACTTTGGTGAAGGAGTCTACACTGGCCTGGAGTTCATTTTCTAAATGAGTGTATGCACAAGAGCTTCCATGTACTTAAGCTTGCTTTGGACTGGAGGCGGCAGTTTGAACAGTTATCCATCAATTCTTTAGATTATCCCCATACCTGCTGGTTATTTGTTATTGTAGAGGTATAGAAAAGCAGCATGGAAAATGGAGAAGAGAATTCTGCAATGGCATGTTCTTAGTAGATGCCAGTATTCAAAAAGATAGGGTTTGTGGTGATGACATTAGTGAGGATCACTTATTGCATGTTGTCATGGAGTAAGCAGACAATGGTGACAAATTTCTGAAGGCAGTCAAATTTGAGGAACTCCACAACTGACAAAGTCAAAGGTTTTTGTGAGACCATACCAGGCCTGCACAGATGTTGAAAAAAAGCCACTCAGCAGCTAAAATGTAACAAAACTCCGGGAACAGAAGGAATGCTTGTGGAAACATTGATAAGATACATTCTTGCAGAGCTGCAAAATGTCATATCCCTCATCTGAGGAAAAGAGCATACGTTGTTGAATCTTGGGGACACTGTGTTCGTGGCTTTAGTCAAGAAGGTAGACAAGTACAATTGTGGGAACTAAGAGTAGATACACAAACATTTGCCATGTGACGGTCACTGCAACGATCCTCTTTCGTGTCTTCCTGAGGAAGCTGAGGAACTCCTTCCAGAGTCATGCTGCTGTCTTCACCCATCACGAGGTACCTCATGCATGATCTTTACAGTGGGGCAAATTCAAAGAAGTGTGAGAAACAGTACCAACTGCTCCACATTGCCTTACCGAAGCTAGTTGGTCGGCAGAAGGACCAAATTTTCATGTTAAAGCACTAAGATTTATGGTTCATAAGCCAGCAGGAATGATTAATGCTCTCAACAAAATATCAACAAGAATAAGGATTACATTGACTGTAATTCAACTGTGAAACCAAATTTATTGCAGTCTTCAAAGATCATTTAAAAACCCACTAGGACTTTAACTAGGAAATATGGACAAAATCTTTTGACTTATCTTTT
This sequence comes from Stegostoma tigrinum, assembly GCF_030684315.1. NCBI lineage: Eukaryota > Metazoa > Chordata > Chondrichthyes > Orectolobiformes > Stegostomatidae > Stegostoma > Stegostoma tigrinum. Next base: position 24,104,907 of record NC_081380.1, read on the forward strand.
GAAATAAACATAAAAAGTAAACAAATATAAGAAGGATAAAGTGTACATAAAGTGGCAGTAGTCTGAGTTGTCCATGGTGTGCCCTCACTGAATCCCAGGATCCCAGAATTATTATTGTGCAAAAGAAGGCCATTCGGCCTCTCATGTCCACACTGGCTCTCTAAATGAGCATTTTGTCTTTGATTCATTCTCCTGCCTTTTCTCCATAACCTTGAATATATTGAAATATATTTCTCTCAGGTCACAATTTCCTCTTTGGTAAACCACTTTGTATCTGTGACCTCTAATCCTTTAATGTGAGAGAGCAGTTTCTCTTCAGTTACTTTGCCCAGCTCCATATGATTTTGAAAGCTTTGAATCAATCTCCTGATCAAGGAGAACAGTCCCAATTTCTCCCATCTATCAATATGACTGAAGTTTCACACTTCTGGTATCATTCTTGTAAAACTCTACTGGAATCTCTCTAACTCATTCATAAAATTCCTTCCTAAAATATGACACCCAGAATTGTACACAATACTCCAGCTGATGTTGAATCAGTGTCTTAAACAGGTTCAGCATTTCCTCCCTACTGCACTACTCTACATCTCTATTAATAAAGCTTAGGATGCAGTACAGTGTAGTAACTGCTCAATTGCGCTGTCCTGCCACCTTTAGTAATTTATCTACATGAATACTCAGGCCTCGCTGCTCCTGTGCATCCTTTAAGGCAGCAGCCTTTAGTTTACACTGGATTTAGATGTTCTTTGTGCCAAAATGCATCACTTTACATTTCTCCACATTAAACTTCTTCTGTCATCTGTCTGCCCACTCCACTGACTTATCTAAGTCCTTTCGAAGTTCTCCACTATCCTCTTCCTCTTCACAGTTTACAATGTTTCCAAGCTTTGTGTCATCTGCAAACATGGAAATTGTCCCCTGCACACCACGCTCTGGTTCATTAAAATATATCAGGAAAAAGATTTTATGCTGGACTCCTCAAAAAGATCATTCATGTTTTACCATGCATGTGAGCTGCAGACTAGTGTCTTTTTTTTCAGGCATTTATGTCCTCACTGAGCCATCATCAGGGCAGGAGAAAACTTGACCATGATTACATTTTTCAGAAAATATTTCCTGTTTATATTTGCTGCCTAGCCTAACCAGGGTTTCTACAACAACTTATATTTATATTTAGCACCCTCAGCAAGTGTTTTGGTTTTAATCCCAATACCTTCACAGGAGAATTATGAAGCAATATTTGACATTGAACCACATACAGTAGTACTAGGGATTCAAAGGATCTTAGAAAACAAGGAAGAAAAATTTAGAGACAGCATTCCACAACTGGGCCTAGGTATAACAAAAGAGCTATCAATAACAGTGATTAAAATTGGAGATGCTAAAAATGCCAGATATCTCTGGGGTGATGGTTGTACAGTTGGAGGAGATTTGAGACAGAAGAGGTGAGACCATGGAATAATTGGAAAACAAGGATGAGATCTTTAGAATCAAGGTATTTCTTGATTTTCCAGTGTACGCCAGCAAGTACAGGGGTTTGATATATACAGGAACATGGTCAACAGTGTTCTGGTTGACCTTATATTTATGGAGAGTAGAATATGGGAGACCTGCCAGAAGTGTGATGGAATAGTCAAGTCTAGAGGTAAGAGAGGCATGTTCCCAACATTTACTGTTTCTATTTCAGATTTACAGCATCCATGGTATGTTGCTTTTGTTTTTAACCTTACCATCTGTTTATTTCAATTTGTTCTTTTCACAGCATATCTAAATATATTCTTTTTTCATATTGTTGGTTTTGGATTACTTTCCATGACATCACTGAGTCTGTTATGCCACAGTCTCTTGTAAGCTGTACATGCAAGAAAACCTAATTTAGTAGCAAACTCAAATTACTTTAAATTTGTAACATTAATTCCAAAAATATACTTTATCTCAAAAGAGATGTATGAATATCTGTTAGATAGCAATAACATGGAAAAGAAGAAATGTCTTTATGGATTTGGTCTTGTGAGTTATGTAGTCATTGGTGACTGGTAATACACCATATATTCCATAATTCTCTACTTCACACAATAAAATTTCTGCTTAACCCATGATTTTGAAGTATTACCATGGTTTCACCTGCACAAATTCATTGTCACTTACCCTGGGGTCCAGCTAATGGCAATAATGTCATTTTGTACAGTATTTCCTGTGCAGTCAACTTTGCGCAGAAACATATTTTTAATTAATAGGTTGGACAAATTTGCTTTCTGATCTAAAAATAGTACTTGTTATGTTCTGCTGCAAAAAATATAATCTGAAGACCACTTCACAATAGTCACAAAAGTTCTATTCATTACATTCATTACCATTGCTCACATTTTACAAAAACAAAATGTACACTTTAAAATAATGAATTGTTGAGCAGAAATTAAAGATTATAAATTAACTTGATGGTTCAAACATGATCCATAAATCACTCAAGCTTTTGTGATTTACAACAGGAAGATTCAGTAAAATAAGAGCCCGTTAATCCTTACTAAGTATCAATTAACATTTAGAAAAGTTTAAACATATATTGTGCTCATCCCTTTGGTATAGTTTATTAACGTTCATTACCTGATCATTTAAACAACAATAGATGTTAGTAATTGTTGCTCATTTTCTGCCATGGAACTGCTCAAGCAAAAATAGAAAAAAAAATGTTGTAATTCGCGTCCTGCTTATTAAAGATTCTCTCATTTCAACTGCTTTGCCTCTCTTTCTGTTGCAATTGCAGTGTTTTGCCCTCTGTTACTTTGCACAACTCATAGATTTACTATCACATCTCTGTGCAAGGGATGAGCTATTTCTCATACGTTCTCCTTGTAGGAAAAGTAAACACAATTATTCTTTGGTGCCATGAAAAAGATACAAGACAGTACTCAATGTAGCAGCTTGACAATGACCATGAACACTGTGCAGAGAAGGAGAAGTTGAGTGGCTTAAAGTTACGTTGAAGGGAGCAGCTGGCTTCTTGGAGGAAATGGTCTGGACAAAAGTTGGGAGATGAAATTTGAAGAGAGAGCTATGTAGAAGGAAAAAAATTGCATAGCACACAGGGAGTGGGGAGGCAGGCGAGAAGCATTGAGGGAGGGGATAAAAGTGGCAGCTTCAATCTGGAAATGAAGTATTTGGTGGGAGCAAAACTGCTGAAAGGTCTGAAGAGGGAATTACTGTTTGCGTTCTCCTGACCACTAAGGTTTAGCAAGATATGGTCACAGAAAACAGCCACGTGGAAGCCACATTCATCTTGTCTTCAACCAACTGCCGAGACATGAAAGTAAATTTATACAGGGAAGCAGGATATAGGAGATCGATGATATTTACCAGATGGATTCTCTTGCCTTCTTAAACTCATTACTAGCTTTTGGGTGTGGTTTGATATACCATTTTCTGACCTTTTTTCCTCAGGGTCAGTAGGTAATAAAATTAAAACTTAAAGAATTGTGGATGCTGGAAATCAGAAACAAAAATAAAAAAAAATGCTCAGCAGATCTAGCAGCATCTGTGGAGACAAATCAGAGTTAACTTTTTGGTCACTGGACCCAAAAGGTAATAAAATTCCTTTCTGTCATTTCAAGAAGAGCCTGAATTTTGGTTAGTCCTGCAGCATAATTGAAGTGTGATGGCTGTGTGTTAAACAGAAATACAAGCATTTATTGCAATCCACAAAAGAGGACAGACAATGCTTCCACTTCACTGGCCCCTAACAGTTCACAGATATCTCAGCTTCTGCTGTACACAGACACACACAGCTTAACCTCGGGTACGGTGGATGAGAACCAGAACAGGGAAGCACCTGCTGCACCCTTATCACAAGCTGGAGGCCAAGAGGATGATGAGAGTCTCAAACAGGGCTTGGTTCAAAAACAGGGCTTGAGTTCAGCAGAAGACAGAGACCCACACAGAGAACTTCCTATCGCAGTGAGGAGGCTGAAGCGAAGCTCTAAGGAGCTTAGAAGTGTCATAGGTTTTAGGCGCTGAATTAACAGCAGCCTTTGTACAGTGCTGAACCGCAGCGAAAGGTTACATAACCAGGAGATGCCTGAGCCTTTTTTTTAAGGTAGTTGATGAGAGATAATATGAAGACCGCGTGTAAAGTGGGTGGGAGCCAGAGCTCCTGGGAACTGCGGATGTAAAGGTTTTAACGATAAGCAGGCGCGAAGTTGGTGTTTTTTTTCTAATTCGAAGGGACGAGATGCTCAACGTCGAATAGGAAGACGATGCGATCACATCAACTTCCTCTCTGACGGCTGGATGGGGGCATGTAAAAGGGTTTATCCCTTTCAGTCAGTGTCTTTGGTGTACTGGAGCGGAGCACTTTAGTAAACATTGGTCTGGTGTCTCACAGTTTCTGTCGTTTTCAATTAGAGTGAGTCTGGTTTGGAAAGCTAGCATTCGGAGCTGGTATTACACGCTGTGCATCTAATACCATGCTCTGCAACCGAAAGGAAGGGACACACTGAGTTGTTTTTTTATCGTTTGATTCGTTTTGCTGTCGTTTGGGGGACCTGCTTGGCGGCCAGTTGGCACTTGGGCAATGCCATGGTGGGTTCCCACACTCGGCATGGTGTCCCTGGCCGTGCTGTACCTGGCGGCCAGGCTGTATTTCGGCTGGAGTTTGACCGAGAGGTGTTTGCTGAAGGGAGCCCGGAGCCTGGGGGACACTGATGTGCCGAGGCTGGTCTACAAACCCTCCGCCCTGGCCAAGTACCTGCTCAGGAGCTGCCTGAGCTTCAGCTCGGGGGCGCCGCGCCGCTGTACCTGGAGCAAGCTGCCCCACCTGCAAACTCTCTGGAATGTGTTCTGGCCCCCGGGCACCGCCGTCCACTTCGTCCGGGATTACCTGCAGTTGGCCGACGAGGGTCTGGTGGCACTGGACTGGGCGGTGCCCACCACCTCGGGCAGGAGAAGAGCCTCCAGCAACTCGCCGGCGCCCATCGTCCTCGTCATCCCCAACTCCTTCGGCAAGATCACCAGGAACGTGGTGGAGGTGAGAGTCTAACTTACTGAAAAAATATTGCTATCCCTTCTCTCACCACCCCCCACCCCCGACTCTGTCTCCTCAAAACCCAGTGAGAACAACTCAGCCACGCATGGGAGCTGCATTGGCAGCCTCTTGCAGAGAGCTAGCACGGCCACGGCGGGCCGAGTAGCCGGATTTCCCTGTCGCACGGCGGTAAGAGGTAGCATTGGTGCGAGTTGCTGAGGATCAGCAAATGTCTCTTTCGGGTTTGCCCTGAGCCTTTCAGTCAATCTGCTTTAGAATATGACAGCAGTTTCACAGCAAAACTGCAGCTCGCCACAATATTTACCCTGACGTTCAGGGAAGGGCCGCAAGAGTAAATATTCACCTGGGGAAAGGGAAAGGGGAGGTGGGCAGAAGTATGATTTTACCCACCCTGGTTCCCTTAAGCTCCCATTCACCCCGATTCAGATTTCGTGCAGTTTGTGTTTTGGGACGGTGTTCCTCGAATGTGTGAGCATTCAGTCTCAGTGTGTTACTGGGGAAGAGGTGGGGCCCTCACGGTTTTGAACAGCACGGAGGTAACAAGAAAGGAGCTTCTCGAAACTTAGAATCCGAATGAGTATCAAACGAAACTCAACGTCAGGGCTTGTCTCTCATATTGCTGTCAGGAGAGCAGTCTGTGTTATCTCCCTGTTTCAACTCTGCGCGAATCCCGCTGACGGACTATATCGGTCGGACAAGAAGGTCAGATTTTCTTATTCTGTTCACAGGTCAGTTAGAATTTCTTTTTAACAGGGAATTTCAAATCAAAATTCTGGAGCATTGGTGTTGACGAGCCAGCTTCAGTTGTTTACATTGCTCAAATCCGGTTCCTTATGACAGACTTTTAGTTTGAACGCCTCCTACACGGATAAAGGGGTCGCACTCGTTCCGGCAAACGGAGCCTGCAGGCTGCGTTCTCAGAATCTAAATGAGGTGACAACAGTGTGAGAATAAAAAAGTTGCTGGAAAAGCCTGGCAGGTCTAGCAGCATCTGTGAAGGAAAAAAACAATTACGTGAGGAAGGGTCACCGGACCAGAAATGTTAACTCTGTTTCTTTTCCTACACAGATGCTGCCAGACCTGCTGAGCTTTTCCAGCAACTTCTGTTTTTGTTCCTGGTTTACAGCATCCGCAATTCTTTCGGTCAGTGTGAGAATTACTGCTGCCTTACTCTGCTAAACCGTCCACTTAATGTGCAGCGACAATTAACGGATTATTGGACTATTTACCTCAAAAGAGCAGATTACAATTCAGAGGATAGTGGCACTGTCCCAACCTCTGTTTTCAGCAATTTCAAGCCCTAACTGCTCTAGAAATGTGTAATAACATCTCTGAATAGGTTGGTCAGGAAATATCTATAATTTGAAGGAAATCAGTCTTTAGATCACTTTTTTTTGCCAGAAGGTGCTTGAGATCTGGAAACCCTTCAGGGCACTAGGAAGATGTTTAATCCTTGAAGCAAGTACAGAAGGAGTCACAATACTGATCCTTCGGAGGCTGCAATTTTCCACCTCAGGACTTCTGTGGGGATGTTGGTAATAACATACATCAGATGTGTGACTGTGAGTTGCTGACCTTTAAATGTGATGGATTGAAAGTTGTGTGTGGGATGTGCCTTTTCCAAATGCCTCCTGCCAGAAGCATGTTAAGTCCAGCGTTTCCTGGCAAAGGACTCAGCTGTGAAGTAACAGCCAGAAATCTCAGCCTTCAGAAAAGGGCACCTAGGATGTACAGAAGTAAAGGAAATAATAGAGACTAAATTAATGTAAATTTGGAAGGTTGCTCAAGTTAAACCACACAGTAAGGAAGTGTGACTTTGGGTCAAACTAGCAACACACAAATTTTTACCAACGTACAAGAAGTTTAACTTCCCACAGGCAGTGATCAACATGTGGAATGACCTTTCAGGTAATGTAGTGGAGACAAAATTGCCATTATTATTGAAGGAATCGTTGGGTAGCATAAGGACAAAGTTTCTGTGCTAATAGGTGGTTCTTTCATAGTTCTGCTTTGTCGTTGTTGGAGATTTTTCTGTTCGTTTCTCTCTGGCTTTGAACCATTCATTCTGAGAATTAAGGTTAAATCCAAAATAGCTCATATACCTTATCTCTGCAGCCCCATCTAAAGCTGCTTCAATACCAACCCATCAACCCGTGCTGATTTAAAGACAAAAAAAAACTGCAGATGCCAGAATCCAAGGTAGACAAACAAGAACAAAAACAAAATTGCTAGAGAGGCTCAGCAGGTCTGGCAGCATCTGTAAAGGAAAGAACAGAATTAACGTTTTGGGTCTGGCGACCCTTCCTCAGAACAAACAGGAGGCTGGAAGAAAACAGTAATGTCCTGTTTGTCAACCTGTGCCATTTGATTGATGTTATCAGTAGCTGAAGTTAAAACTTAGGCCTTCCATCATGGTTGAATCACAAAGCATCTCGTCTACTTGGAGAGATTTATCCCAAGAGTTCAGTTTGCAATTTACCAAATAATCACATAGTTCACCTTTTGTGGATAAAAAAAGTGAGCACACTCCACGTGCACATTCCACCAAATGCACTGCACTGCTGTTCGAAAGGAATGCAGAAATGTTCAATAAGATTATTATATCTGTCAGTTAAGCTGGAAACAGGTTGTTGAACATTAACTGCATCAGCAAATAAAAGCACAAAAAGCGAAAGTATCTTAAAACCACATTCCAAAGCTTAATTGAAAAATTGAGAATTCTCAATGTTTCTCTTAAAGTGCTGCCAATCAATTATTTTCTTTTTTGCTCATTTAAGAAGGCTACTCATTAAAACGTTTCTTCTTCAAATTGAAGTGATTTCATTCAGCTTAATATTATCACCCACTTTCAGCAATGATCTTACTACCTCATAACTGGACACCACTTCCTGGCTCTATAATTGCCAGAAATTTATAATTGAATAGTGGATATATGATGTGTCAATAAACTAAAAGTGAATAAAACAAATAACTGTGAATGCTGGAGTTCTCAAACAAAGCTTGAAACTGCTGGAGAAACTCAACAAGCAATAGCAACTAATGGTGAATCATTGATTTTGATGCCAGGTAGAAAGATCCAAATTTTATCTTGACTGATGTTTCAAAGAAATTTGTCAACATGTGCATTGCTTTGTACTTGTATGAGGAAATCCCTATCTTTCAATAAAGCTGGGTTGCAGTTCAATGTCCCTGTATTAAGGAGGACAAACAAGCATCTAACTCAACTTAGGACCAGAGTCCAGGTTAGTTTGGTAGAAATCAGCTGAATAAGTACACAGACTGCTAGTTCCTGAAATTGACCTCAGTTGCCATAAATTAGTTGTTTTAATAAGCAATATCTTCTAAACTGTATAATTTTCCCACTTGTTACCGAGATGACAGAAAGTAAGTCATTGTTAGACATCTATGCACCAGATCTGTAGCTTCACAGCAATTGTAAATTACTGTGATTTATATCAAATCCGTACAAACCGCCAGATTCAGATCTCCACAATATGCAGAATACATAACTGGCAATACTCAGGTACTGTCAAACTCTGTCATTGTTTGCAGCATGAGGTGCCTTGACTGTACAAATAATCAATTTTACTTCATTGTGATCTGTTAAGAAAAAAATGTAGTCTCAAAAATGAATTTCAGATAAGCCTTACAAATTTGGACCAGTCTGTAAAATCAGGGAAGATTGACCTCAGGGTAGAGCTCAAATCCTTCTATTTATTTTCTGAATTGTTTGGGATTGTTGGCTTTTAAAATACTTTTCTTTTCTAAGAAATCATGAAGCTGTTAAATTGTAGCTAACAACTCAACTGGCTCACAAGGATTGAAACCTTCCATTCTTACTCAGTGTTACAGGCACTCCCCAATATAAATGTGCTCAGACAATTAATTGTGACCATCTGTTTATTTTTAACCTTAAATAAAGATATCAACAAACTTAACAATGTGATTTACTAGGCCTCCTCCATCCATCCCCAATGCTGTTGACTCTTAATCTTGTGTATCACTACAGTTGTGGACTGCAGTAATTCAAAATGGCAACTCAGCACAATTTTCTCAGGGCAGGTAGGATATACAATAAATGCCAGCTTTGCTTGTAATGGCTATATCCCAAGAATATATTTCTTAAAAGCACATAAAGCATAAAATAAAGCAGAATTTATTGTAAATAACAGGCAAAACACTATTTGTGGAGAGATAAAATAGTGTTAACAGTCCTACTGGCCGGAAAAATTAAAAACTCATGGGTTCTAAGGAAAAGTGGCAAGTTGAATACAAATTTGACTTAGTGGTAGGAAGCAAAGGTCAACCAATGTCTTTGTGATTGGAAGGCTGCCTACAATGGAGTTCTGCAAGGTTCAGTATAATTCAGAGAACTATTATCTACACAACATTCTATGGGCAATTATTTTCTCAGATTGTCCCTTTCATTAGAATTTTGGAAAATACAGTCCCATATCTATTGGTTTCACTCATGCCGGTATTATATCAGTTAGGATATTTTTAACAACCCCCTTTATTTTCTTGGCTTATAAGACCAATGGACAATGCTGTTTATTCTCTCCTACCAAGAATATGATAAAACTTGTCATGCAAGAATAATGACTTGGAAGATTGCCATATGAAGAATTGCTAAAAATGACTAACTTCATAACTTTTGGATCATCCAAGACTGGAAACTTGAATACATATTTTCCTGAATTTAATCTATTCAATGTTTTATTTATTCTCAGAACCTCCTCATCCTACGACATGTTTTAGCATGGTATTGAGCTCCACTAAGCCATGAACAGCATTTGGTCTTATTCTAGTGTGCAACCAGTTCACCTGACAAATCAAAGCTCTTAACTGAGATAGTAGGAACTGCAGATGCTGGAGAATCTGAGATAACACGGTGTAAAGCTGGATGAACACAGCAGGCCACGCAGCATCAGAGGAGCAGGAAAGCTGATTTTGTTCAGGCCTAGACCCTTCTTCGGAAAAATTTTTTTGGAGGGAGGAGGGTAACTTCTTTAGGGTAGGCGTCCTTAGAAGAGGCTTTGCCATGGGGTTAAAATTGTTTCAGAGATAGTAGGAACTGCAGATGCTGGAGAATCTGAGATAACGAGGTGTAGAACTAGATGAACATAGCAGGCCACGCAGCGTCAGAGGAGTAGGAAGGCTGACATTTCAGGCCTAGACCCTTCTTCAGAAAAATTTTCTGAAGAAGGTCTAGGCCCAAAACATCAGCCTTCCTGCTCCTCTGATGCTGCTTGGGCTGCTGTGTTCATCCAGCTCTACACCTTGTTATCTCAAACCTTTTAACTGGTTTGTTTGTAACTTGGATGCAGAATTCTCTTTCTGGCCTGTTTATTGGGATGTAATTGGCCTGTACTAACCAAGAATGTTGATTCAAAGTTAATCTACTTGACATCTATTCTTTATATTCAAAGGCCCCCAAATTTTGACTGCCAGTTTTAAACTCCTTTATATTTTGTCTCTCACATAGCTCTCAAATTCTGCAGAACCTCTCCACAATTATCAAAATGCATCAAAATGATGCCTGCTAGTTTCTCCTTGTGATAACAATAAAACATTCATGCATCTACTGTTAATTAAATACAATCCCCTTTCAGTAGTGTGGACTCAACTTAGAAATTCCTTAGAACATTATATAACTCAAAATCACTTGTTTAATTTTACAGTAATTTCACTTCTGCATAACTAAATTCTTTAGAAGGCTGCAAAAAAGATATCCATTTGAAATTTTTCTTTATGCCAAAATATAGTTTTTACATCAATCGGCTTACATTCCCAGGAATGTGTCACTGAAAGAGCTAAGAAAATCTTCATGCTTATATTTCCTGGTATAGCAGAATTGACTCTAACATTTTGATCACCAAGGGTCTTTGGAATCCATGGCCACTAATCTGGCTTTAGAATTATCTGTACCAACAAAAATCATTATCTGTTTGATAAGGCTAGCTGTCCATTATCTGGCACCTTGCGCATACACCAAATAATTTCCAGATTTCCAATTCTTTTGTTTGGCATTTTTATCCACTTGTCTAACCTATTAATAGCCGTTAAAATTTTTCAATCTCTAAGTGTTTACTTCTTGTGGTATTTCTGGCCTATCCTGGAGTCTTTGTTCTTATACAGGGTAACTGTGTACCCTACTGCCCTTCCAGTCCTCATTCTAGATTTCTACAGCACGTTTCCCTTCTTTGATCTGAGTTCCTTTCACCAAGTTGTGATCTTTTCCACGGACCATGATCAGTTCCAGGGCCATTTGAGAGCCTGTACTATGTTATTTGCCTTTCACATGTTTACTTAATTTTAGACCACAAGGCCTAGGAGTATGACTAGGCCATTCAGCCCATCACATCTGCTCCACCAATGAGATTATATCTGATTTGATTATTCTCAACTTCAGTTTCCTCCCAATAACCCCTAATTGCTTTAGAGATTTAAAAGGTACACATACCTCAGTTTTGAATATAACTAAAGACCCAGTCACAAGTTTACTATCTTCCAAAGAGATAAAAAAAGGTCCTCCTCATCTTTATTTTAAATGGGTGACCCCTTACACTGAGATTATATGGGATTATACTGGAGTAAATAATTAGATAATTGTCCTAGACTATTGCACAAGAGGAAACAATCTCTCAGGATCAATCCTGTCCAACCTCCTAAGAATCCTTTATGTTTCAATAAGGTAGTCTCTCATTCTTCTGAACTCCATAAGCACAGGCCTAATTTACTCTACTCATCCTCATAAGCAACTCCCTTCATATCCAGGGACAATTTAGGGAGCCTTCTCTGGACTCCAATACAATATGTTTTTCATTAGATAAGGGGAGCCAAGCTTTTCACAGTATTCTGTGTGTGGTTTCAATAGTACTTTATATGTTTCTAGCAAGACTACCTTTTTTCTACGCTCCACTCCCTTCGAAGTAAAGGCTAACATTCGATTTTCCTTCCCTGTTGGTACTGAAATTGTATGCTAACATATCTTGATTCATGGATGAGCAACCCTAACTCCTCCTGTGCTGCAGTTTTCTACAATCTCGCTCCATTTAAGTAACATTGGGTTTTTTTTCCTGCCAAAGCGCATAACCTCGCAATTTAATACATTATACATCAATTTTTTGTCCACTCATTTGACCTGTTATATACATTGTGTCATCCTCACACTTGCTTTCCCATCTATTTTTGTGTCATCTTCAAACATATACTTTCCAAGTCATTAATATTGTGAATAATTATGGCCCCAGCACTGATCGCTTTGGCACTTCACTAATTAGAGCTTTTCATCCTGAAAATGCCCCTGGTATCTCAATTCTCTGTTTTCTATTAATTATCTAATCCTGTGTTCATGCTAATATACAACTCCCAACTCTTATTAGGTCGTCTAATGTGTGATACCTTATTGATCAACTTTTGGAAATCCAAATATATTACATCTACTGGTTCTCCGCTATCTATCATGCTTGTTAGTTCCTCAAAGAATTTTTGTCAATTTGACAGGCATGATTTCCCCTTCATGTAGTTATGCTGATGCTGCCTGATTATATTATGTAATTAAATCATTTTTAATAGACTCTAACATTTCCCCAGCTACAGGTATTAAGCTAACTGGTCTATAGTTACTGTTGAAACAAAAACAGAAGTTGTTGGTAAAGTTCAGCAGGTCTGGCAGTGCCTGTGAAGAAAAATCAGTATTAATGTTTCAGGTCTGGTGACCCTTCCTCAGAACTGAGGGTATCTAGGAAAATGTAGGTTTATATGCAGAAGATAGTGTGGAGGAATGGGGTAAGGAGTAAGTGATCAATGGGGATAGAGCCCAAAGAGAGAAAAGAGCAGTTGGACAGACAAAGGAATTGATAACAGTCTGGCAAGAAGGATGAACAGTTGTTAATGAGGACTGTTCGTGACTAACAATAGGTAGTATGTAATGGCAGGCTATGTGATAACAAGGCCTGTTGTGTGGGTTCGGGAGCTAAGACATTGGAGAGTTCAGGCCCTAAAATTATTGAACTTGAGACTGAATCCAGAGGGCTGCAGGGTCCCCAAATGGAAAATGAGGTGTTGTTCTTCCAGTTTATGCTGAGCTTCGCTAGAACACTGATGCAAACCTGAGACAGAGATACTGGCCAGGGAACGGGTGATGTGTTAACGTGGCAGGAAACTGGAAGCTCAGGGTCTTTTTTGCAGGCAGTATGTAGATGTGCTGCGATGTAGTCAGCCAGTCTGTGCTTAATTTCCCCAATGTGGAGGAGATTATATCGTGAGCAGCAAATGCAGTAGACTAGATTGTGTGAGGTGCAGGTAAAGTGGAGCTTCACCTAGAAAGTATGTTTGGGCCCTTGGATACTGAAGAGGGAGGTGGTAAATGGGCAGGTGTTGCGCTGTCAGCTGTTGCAGAGGAAGGCGCTGTGAGGCTGTGTTGGAAGTGAAGGAAGAGTGGATAAGAGTATACTGGAGGGAATGTTCCCTGCGCAAAGCGGACAAGGGAGGGGAAGGGAATATGTGTCTGGTGGTGGCATCTAGTTGGAGATAGCGGAAATACTAGCTGCTGATCTTCTGGATGTGGATGCTGGTGGGATGGTAAGTTAGGACAAGAGGAACCCTATTGCTGTTAAGGGATGGAGAGAGGGGTCAGAGCTGAAGTGTGGGACATGGGCTCAGCTGAGTTTCTGGGGGATCCTAAGTTGAGGAAGAAGGTGGGCATTTCAGAGGTTCCCTTATAAAAGTTGGCATCATCAGAACAAATGCAACGGAGATGGAAGAGCTGAGAAAATGGAATGGAGTCTTTCCAGGAAGCAGGGTCCAGGTGGCTGTGGGAGTGAATGGGTTATTGTGGATATTAGTGGCCTGTCTATCCCCAAAAGTAGAAACAGAGATAGACCAGGTGAAAATGAGGGCAGAGTGGAAATTGGAAGTGAAATCAATGAACTTTTCCAATTCTGGACGAGACATGGAAGCAGCCAATATCTCATTGATCTATCAGGGAAAGAGTTGTGGGTGGGAGCTGGAACAGGACTGGAACAAGGAGTGTTCCACATGCCCTGTGAAGACTCAGGCATAACTGGGGCCAATGCAGTCACCCCCTGACCTGTAGAAAATGAGAGAAGTTAAAAGAGATGTTTATGATGAGGGCAAACTTGGCCACAAGGAGGAGTAGGGTGGTGGTGGGTTGGGACTGTTTAAGGCTTTGTTCTAGAAAGAAGCAGAGAGCCCTGAGACCGCTCTGGTGGGAGATGGCTATGTAAGATGATGTATAGTTGCTTTTGTTTTGTTTCCTCCCTTTCCACATAAGAGTGTTACGTTGGCAGTTTTTCAATCCAATGGGATGTTTCAAGATTATGAAGATTCTTGGAAGGTCACTAGCAGTGAATCCATTATCTTGGTAGCTACTATTTTTAATATCTTAGGATACAACTTGTCAGATCTAGGGGACTGATCAGCTTTTAGCCCTATTAGTGTCCCCAGTCCTTTTTCTCTCATGGTAGTTATTGTATATATTTTACTCCCTTTTTTTCTGCACCTTGGTCATTTAGCATTTTTAGAATGCTTTAGTGGTTTCTACAAAAAAGGCTGATGCAAAGTGTTCATTCAACACCTCCACTATTTTCTGGTTCCCTGTCATGATTTCACCAGCCTAATCTCTAATGGGCCAATGTTCACTTTGGCCTATCTCTTCCTTTTTATGTATTTAAGTATGTTCTTGCTGTGAACTTTTATATTAATGATTGACTTTGGTTGGCTCATCCCCTTCTTAGAATCCTCCTTCTTCACTGGAATATATCTGTGTTGTGATGCAACCCATCAGGTCTAGGGGACCTAGCAGTCTTTAGCCCAGGTGGTTGCCCCAGTACTTCTCTGCAGCAATAGTTATTGTGTTTATTGCATCTTCTTAAGGGGATACAATAATGTCTGGATTTTGAAAATTTGAAAATTGAAGATTTTCCACCACAATTGTCTTATTTTGTTCCACGTCTATTTCATTTGAGTCTTTAGTATAGATTTTTCTTTGTTATTCGCTGGGACTTGGGTGTTTGTTGTTCAGCCCTTATGGTTCTTGAACTGGGTGACATTGTTGTGGATCTGGATTTACATGCAGACCAAATCAGGCACAAATGGTAGATTTCCCTCCCTTTAATGACCAGATGGGTTTTTACAACAATAAAGGGTCAATTGTAAGGATTTTCACTTGTTACGCAATTTGTGTCGTTAAAATGACTTACCTATTGTTACAGGGAATCACCACTCTTTTTTAGTGATTTCAGTGCATTATCTTCCCCAAACCTGAAACAGGCAGCATTTTCCAATTCTTTAACCTTACTTTGGCACTTTTTATTCATAGAATCGAGGTAACATTTTTACCAATCCACTCCAGAGACTGTGGACAAGTATCCATGTTCCAACGTGGCACAACTGATTGTTTTAGTTGCAGACTCATTCATTTCTGGACTGAAGCCTATTATAACTGCTGTAATAGAATACCTTCCCCGGATAGCTTTTCCCCCACTTTTTTCTTTCCAAATCTTCAATGCCATATGTCATTTCAAAAATCTTTTTATTTTATTTCGGACAGTTTATTACATAATGGAATTTCTGAGTTGCATCTAAAACAATTGTTGACCATTTACTGGGATTCCAGGGAATCATTCTTCTGTTATAGTTTCCAATTTCTTGTCTTCTGGTTTAATCTCTACCCTCACTTCACTTTGTTATGATTCTCCTTTAGTGTTAGTGTTATCTAGCTCGTATTTGAATGATCTTATATCACTGTTACTGCTGAATGTCCCATTATTTATGTTGTTTTTTATTCACTTGTTGGACATGGGACTTGCTAGCAGGCCAGCATTTATTGCTCATCCCTAATTGCCCTTGCAAAGGTGTTGGTGAGCTGCCTTCTTGAACTGCCGTGGTGCACATGCTGTAGGTTGACACACAATAGGGTGTGAAGTCCAAGATTTTGACCAGCAACAGTAAAGGAACAGGGACATTATTCCTTGTCAGGATGGTAGGTGGCTAGGAGGGGAATTTGAAGGTGGTGGTGTTCCCATATATCTGCTGCCCATGTCCTTTTTAGATATAAGTGGTTGTGGATTTGGAAGGTGTTGTCTAAAGAAATTTGGTGATTTTCTGGACTCATCTTGCAAGTAGTACACACAGCTGCTATTAAACATCAGTACTGGAGGAAGTGGATGCTTGTGGATGTAATGCCAATCAAGTAGGCTGCTTCATCCTGGACAGCATTAAGCTTCTTGAGTGCTGTTGGACCTGCATCCAGCCAGGCAAATGGGGAGTTTTCCGTTATACTCCTCACTGTGCCTTGTACATGGTGGACAGGATATGGGTAAGTCAGGAGTTAAGTTGTTCATCACAGTATTCCTAGTCTTTGACCTGCTCTTGTAACCATTGTGTTTAAGTGGTGAGTCCAGTTGAGATTTTGATCAATACTAACCCTCAGGATGTTATTATTGTGAGCTTCGGTGATAGTAACACCATTGAATGTAAAGGGGCAGGGGTTAGATTGCCTCTTACTGGAGATGGTCATTACCTGTAATTCGTGGGGTTCAAATGTTACTTGCCATTTGTCAGCCCAAGCCTGGATGTAGTCCGCATCTTGCTGTATTTGAACATGGGCTGCTTCAGTATCAGAGGTATTATGAATGTGTGATTGTCGCAAACATTTCCATTCCTGACCTGTATGATGGGGGGAAGGTTGTTGATGAAGCAGCTGAAGGGGGTTGGGCCTGGGACACTAACTTGAGGAATTCCTGCAGAGATATCCTAGAGCTGAGATGATTGATGTCTAACAGCCACAACCCTCTTCCTATATGCCAGGTACAACTCCTAATAACAGAGAAATTTTCCTCAATACCCCTTTAAAAAAGGGTTCCTTGATGCTGTCCTCAGTCGAATGTGACCTTGATGTCGAGGGCTGTCACTCTCACCTCACCTCTGGTTTTCAGCTCTTCTGTCCCTGTTTTATCCATGTTACTTCTAAATGCCTGATGTGAGCCATGAAGGCCACTGGCAATTAATGTTTTTCCAAGAATTGTTTTTAAGTTTATTGACATCTGCTCTGAAATTGTGTTTCTTTTTGAAAACCTAACTCCAATTAATGCCAGGGGGTCTATCCATGTCTTACACCTTAGCACAGTCTAACAATTTAAAGACATGCGCAGAATTAGGAACCTCCTTTAGTTCTGAGAATATTTTATACTTGCTCCTGCTTCTAATGGCCAGTGGCAATGCCAAGGCTATACTGTGATTTTTCTTTGGTAAGGATTCAAACTGTGTCATATATCTACTTCATTCTTCCATTGATCATAACGATCATCTTTGAAGAACATCAGTGGTAAATCGAAGGTCAGAATTTTACACTTCGTTTCAGCCATTCTTCCCAAAGTCAATTCAAATTACAATGTTCTGCCCGAGTGAAACTTTTAAGTTTTCAATCTTCACCTTCTCAGAACCAATCTCTGCTACTTGTGTTAAAATTAATCTAAGTCAGTCAGTGAGACGGAAAACCATGAGGCCTTCTTTTGTGGATCAAGTTCATTGACTACTCAGTTCTACAGCTCCTGCCAGCGCCACTGCCACTGTGTTCCCATACCTATACCCAATCCCATCCTAATGCTCCCATGCCACCCCTAAGTGTTAAGAGCATTCCCCTTATCTTTGAGTTTAGAAAATAATAACTACCATCTATTTCTCCTTTACATTTGTTCATATTTTTATTCAAAGTTATATGTTAAATTAGATATTAAAAGAACACTGAGATCTGCAGATCCTTGAAGGTAGTGGGACAAAATAACAAGATGATCAGAAAAGTAGTTGAGGTAGTTTCCTTTATTGCCTTAGGCCTATAATATCAGAGCAGAGAGCTAATGCAGAACTGTATAAACTGTGATCATAATAAATGACTGCAGCTGAAGTGCTGTTTTTAGCTCTGGTCTCCCATTAGAGGAAGTATTTGATCACAATAGAATGAGTACAGAAAAGATTCTGAGGAAATTACCAGGAATAGAGACTTTTGACAATTAAGAAAGATTGTATAGGCTGGAGTTGCTTTCTTTGGAATGGAGGAGACTGAGGGAAACTTAATGGAGAAATAAAATTGTGAGGAGCCACTGAAATATATTTCAGTGAGCACAGAGGTCAGAAGAATGAACATAAACTTTAAGTGGGGTAAAGGAAATGATTAGAAAGGAATTTTGAGGAGCAAGTGGGTATTGAGGATCTGGAATTTACTATCTGAGAATATGATAGAGGTGGAAACCCTCACAGTATTTAAAAATGAACACTTAGGTATGCTTTTAGGATGCCATAATCTACAGAGTGACAGATCAAGAAATATAAGGTGGATAATGTTTCCTGGCTAGCATGAACATGATTTCCAAATGGCCTTTTTCTACGCTATAAATGTTTCTACGTTTCTATGTTTTTGTCTCTGTTACAAGTCAGTGACCTTTCAGTGGAACAAGCCTAAATCATTAACTCTGGTTGTCTCTCAGATGCTGCCCCACTATTTCTAGCATTTAGTGCATTCTTTTTTCCAGAATTTGACATATTTTGCCTTTCTATAAGAGATAAAGCATACTTCGTCCAAACTCATGGTTTGGCATTGTCCTTTTTTATACCCTTGAATCTTGTTGAGTTAAAGATAAGCATTATTGTGAAACTATTAGGGGCTGATCTGGAACATTTACGATATTCTGCATTACATTGTCAGTGCTTTTGAAGTCAATGAACTGTAGGTTGGTACTTCTAGCTACAGCAGAAACCACATCCAGATCAATCTGTGTAAAAAACAGAAGATTGAATGAATTTAATCCATTCTCGAAACTTAATTTAAAAAAAAATCTACCTCCTTTGTTACCAGCATGGCCTGAATCATCTGTGCAAATTATTTAGGTTAAGCAAGAAAAAATTGTTTCAAATTCATGGAAGAATCAATTTTATGCAATACAACAAACATGCTTAATGGCATAGTTTCAGGCCTAAATGCAGACCAAATGTGTCCTCTTCATCTTCGGTTATTGTGTGAGAATGTTTTAATTTTCTGCGCAGAATCTTCAGGAGAGATTTTTATGTGCTGAGTTGCATTGCCGTTACGGTACAAAGGAAAGATTTATGCCCACTGGTGGTCAGCAAAGGTATTTATGTGAAAGTTTCAGGAGCAGTCATTGGTGTTATTTCTGTGTGAAATGGATGCAAGCTACTACAATACTGAGAGAGTGGGGTGCAGATTTTTTAATAGATAGTTCATACTGAACATCTATGCAAGACTGGGGCTCAAGCAGGCAAGGAAGCAGCAGCACTTTGACCTACTCAATTGAATCTCACATACTTCACTGCTCATTGCATGAAACTTTTTCTCAAACATTTCAAGAATGGTAACATATTCAACGGTAACATTGAACCTCCTCGTGATAGGAGATTCAATGGTTAGGGGAACAAACAGGAGATTCTGTGGTCGCGAACAAGACTCTCAGATGAGATGTTGCCTCCTGGATGCCAGGGTCAGGGATGTCTCAGATCAGGTGTGCAGGATTCTTAAGGGGGAGTGTGAGCAGCCAGAAGTTGAGGAATACATCAGTACCAATGACATAACTAGGAAAAGGGATGAGGACTTGAAAAGTGAAACGGGGAGTTAGGTTGGAAGCTGAAAGGCGGGGCGAGCAGCGTAGTAATCTCAGGATTACTTACTGGTGCCACGGGCTGGTGGGGCTAGGGATAAAAAGTGAGTGCAGCTGAACTTGTCGCTACAGAGCTGGTATAGGAGGGAGGGCTTCACATATGTGGAACGTTGTGATACCTTCTGGGGAAGGTGGGACCTGTACAGGAAGGACAGGTTATACCTGAACTGGGGGGACACCAATATCCCAGGCAGGAGGTTTGCTAGAGTTCTTCATGAGGTTTGAACTAGTTTGGCGGGGGATGGGAACCCGAGCTACAGATCAGACGATGGGGTAGCTGGTGTACAGGCAGATACAACATGCAGAGAGTCTATGAGAAAGAATAGCCAGTTAATAGGGCAAAGTTGCAGTCAGTGTGACGGGTTAAAGTGTGTCTATTTTAACGCAAGAAGTGTCAGTTATAAGGTGGATGAACTTAGAGCAAGGATCAGTACTTGGAGCTATGGTGTTGTGACCGTTATGGAGAATTGGATATCTCAGGAGCAGGAATGGCTGTTAGATGTTCTGGGGTTCAGATGTTTCAAAATAAAGAGAGAGAGAGGTAAAAGAGGTGGGGAGTGGCATTGCTAATCAGGAATAGTATCACAGCTGCAGAAAGGGAGGTCGTGGAGCAGGGTTTGTCCATTGAGTCAGAATGGGTGGAAGTCAGAAACAGGAAAGGAGCAGTCACTTTATTGGGAGTTTTCTGTAGACGCCCTAACAGAGACACTGAGGAACAGATTGGGGGGCAGATTTTGAAAAGGGGCAGAAGTAATAGGGTTGTTGTCATAGGTGACTTCAACTTCCCTAATATAGACTGGAGCCTCCTTAGTGCAATAGTTTGGATGGAGCAGATTTTTTCAGGTGTGTCCAGGAAGGATTCCTGATTCAATATGTGGATAGGCTGATGACAGGGGAAGCCATATTGGATTTGGTGCTTGGCAACGAACCAGGCCAGATGTCAGATTTCTCACAGGCAGAGCATTTTGGTGATAGTGATCACAGCTCTCTGACCTTTTCTACAGCCATGGAGAGGGATAGGAGCAGACGGTATGGAAAAGTATTTAATTGGAGGAGGAATAATTACAATGCTATTAGGCAGGAACTGTGGAGTATAAATTGGAATCAGATGTTCTCAAGGAAATGACAACAGAAATGTGGAGGTTGTTTAGGGAGCATTTGCTGTGAGTACTGGGTGGGTTTGTCCCACTGAGGCAAGGAAGGGATGGTAAGGTGAAGGAACCTTGGATGACAAGACATGTGGAAAACATCTAGTGAAGAGGAAGAAGGAAGCTTATTTAAGGTTGAGGAAGCAAAGATTAGACAGGGCTCTGGAGGATTACAAGGTAGCCAGGAAGGAACTGAAGAATGGACTTAGGAGAGCTGGAAGTAGGCATGGAAAGCTTTGGTGGGTAGGATTAAGGAAAACCCCAAGGCATTCTATACTTATGTGAGGAACAAGAGGATGGCTAGAGGGAGGGCTGATCAGGAGTGAACTTGTGCCTGGAGTTGGAGGAGATAGGGGAGGAGGTCCTTAATGAATACTTTGCTTCAGTACTCACTAGTGAGAGGGGCCTTGATGTTTGTGAGGATAACATGAAACAGGCAGATAGGTTTGAACAAGTTGATGTTAGCAAGGAAAATGTGCTAGAAATTTTGAAAAACGTGAGGATAGATAAGTTCTGAGGAAGGGCCACTGGACCCAAAACGTTAAGTCTGTTTTCTCCTCCACGGATGCTGCCAGACCTGTTGAGCTTCTCCAGCAACTTTGTTTTTGTTCCTGATTTACAGCATCTGCAGTTCTTTTGGTTTTTATTTAGAATTGATAAGTCCCTTGGGCCAGATGGGAAATACCCAAGATTCCTACGGGAAGCGAGAAAAGAGATTGCTGCCACTTTGGCAATGATCTTTGCATCCTCACTGTCCACTGGAGTAGTACCAGATGATTGGAGGGTGGCAAATGTTATTCCCTTGTTCAAGAAAGGGAATAGTGTTAACCCTCGGAATTACAGACTAGACAGTCTTACTTCTGTGGTGGGCAAATTATCGGAGATGATTCTGAGAGATAGTATTAATGATTATTTGGAAAAGCACAGTTTGATTAGAAATAGTCAGCATGGTTTTCTGAGGGGCAGCTCATCCCTCACAAGCCTTGTTGAATTCTTTGAGGATGTGACAAAACACATTGATGAAGGTAAAGCAGCGGATGTGGTGTATATGGATTTTAGCAAGGCATTTGTTTAGGTTCCCCATGGTAGGCTCATTCAGAAAGTAAGAAGGCATGGGATTCAGGGAAATTTGGGAGTCTGGATACAGAATTGGTTGTCCAATAGAATACAGTGGGTGGTTGTAGATGGAAAGTATTCAGCCTGGAGCTTGGTGACCAGTAGGGTTCTGCAGGGATCTGTTCTGGGATCTCTGCTCTTTGTGATCTTTATAAATGACTTGAATGAGAAAGTAGAAGGATGGATTAGTATGTCTGCTGGTGACCCAAACATTACTGGAGTTGTGGTTAGTGTGGAGGGCTGTTGTAGGTTGCAATGGGATGTTGACAGGATGTAGAACTGGGCAAAGAAGTGGCAGATGGAATTCAACTGGCAAAAGTGTGAAATGATTCATTTTGGAAGGTCAAATTTGAATGCAGAAAACAGGGTTAATGGTAGGAATCTTGGCAATGTGGGGGACAGAGGGATTTTGGAGTCCACATCCATAGATCCCTCAAAGTTGCTAAGCAAGTTGATAAGGTTGTTAAGAAGGCATGCGGTGTGTTGGTTTTCATTGGCAGGGGGATTGAATTTAAGAGCCATGAGGTTATGCTGCAGCTCTATAAAACCCTTGTCAGACTACACTTGGAATATTGTGTTCAGTTCTGGTCTCCTCATTATAGGAAGGACGTTTAGAGAGGGTGAAGCGTAGATTTACCAGGATGCTGCCTGGACTGGAGGGCAGAGCTTATGAGGAAAGATTGAGGGAGCTAAGACTTTTCTCACTGGAGCAAAGAAGGATGAGAGGTGACTTGATTGAGCTGTACAAAATGATGAGGCATAGATAGAAAGGATGGCCAGAGCCTTTTTTCCCAGGGTGGAAATGACTATTACGAGGGGGCATAATTTTAAGGCAATTGGAGGAAGGTATAAGGGAGATGTCAGAGTTAGGTTCTATACTCAGAGAGTGGTGGGTGCATGGAATGCACTGCCAATGGTGGTAGCAGAGTTTGATACATTAGGGACATTAAAGCGACTCTTGAATAGACACATGGATGATAATAAAATGTAGGGTATGCAGGTTAGTTTGAACTTAGGGTAGGATTTTAGGTCGGCACAACATCGTGGGCCGAAGGGCCTGTAGTGTGCTGTGTTGTCCTATGTTCTGTTTTTAAGAGAGCAAACACTAGCAGCAATTGGACAAATTAATCTGCAGGGAATGGCATCCAGGCAAAAGGGACACTTATTTAAAGCTTAGATTGTCACTTTCTTTGCAGAAGCAAGAAGTAGTGTCTTCGCCCAACCATCTTCAGTTGCTTCATCAATGACTTTCCCTCGATCATAGAGTCAGGAGTGGGAATGTTTGCTGATGATTATACAATGCTCAGTGCGATTTATGACTCCCCAAATACTGAGGCAGTCCAAATGCAGAAAAACCTGCACAAATCCAGGTTTGGGCTGACAAATGGCAAGTAACATTCGATGGAGGGGGCGGGAACACAAATGCCAGGCAATGGACTGGAGGAGGAGGGTGGTGGTGCGTTGGGACAGTTCGAGGCTTTGTCCCAGGAATGCATGGAGAGCCCTGAGACCATCCTGGTGGGGGATGGACATGTAGAGTGATTGCACGTCCATGGTGAAGAGGAGGCAGCTGGAGCATGCAAACTGGAAATTCTGAAACTGGTATATAGTGTCAATGGAATCACGGTAAGCAGGC
This sequence comes from Stegostoma tigrinum, assembly GCF_030684315.1. Lineage (NCBI taxonomy): Eukaryota > Metazoa > Chordata > Chondrichthyes > Orectolobiformes > Stegostomatidae > Stegostoma > Stegostoma tigrinum. Next base: position 24,128,541 of record NC_081380.1, read on the forward strand.
ACGAACTGGACCACGGTTAAAAGACCAGTCAAGGTGGGAAGGGGTGGGTCTGCCCAGGCAGTCCTGTTTGTGGATTTTCAAAAGAAGCAGAACCAAGCTGTGCAGAGTTGAAATACTATCAGCTTGGAGGCAGCGGGGGGAAGGTCACCGGATGAAATGAGTTTAGTGACCATAGTAGATACAATGGCTTTATGTTCCATGGTGGGGTTATGGTCTGGGGGAGATACAAGGAGGTATCTGAGAGCTGGTGCTCAGCCTCTGCGATGTAAAGGTCAGTACGGCAGGCTACAAAAGCAACACCCTTATCGGTAGGCTTAAGTACAAAGTCAGGGTTGGATCGGAGTGCAGTAAATTCGGGGGGAGATAAGTTAGAATGGGTGAGGGATCAGAGAAATTGAGATGACCAGAAGGCCAGAGGGAGGGGTCCAGGCGGAAGGAGAGTGTTGGAGATGGACAAAGTGGTCTGTGGGACAGGGAGAGGACACGTGTCTGAAGAGATGGGCACGGAGGAGGTTTTTTTCAAACATTCAAAGAAGGGCTGTTTCCCAGCAGATAATAAAGTTGCAGAAAAATCAAGGTGCCATTTGCTTTGGGGCAACAATAATTTAGCCTCGTCTTCTGAGTTTCCTTCTACTTTTGAATCTTCCTGTTCCATCACACATGATTGTTCTTGTATGGGACTATTGGTCCTGCAGCTCTGGGTTTCCTGATCTTACATTCATCTATATTATACTCTGGGTCACTTAGATTGAGAATTATGTGGCACAGTAGCTGCTGGGATCAGATGATAGAAAGCAGAATTTTGGACTTTCTGGACATGAAGGATCTGTGGAATTTCATAGGGATTAATGCAGCTGGGATAACCCTGTTTTTTTTTGCTATTCTACCTACAGAAAGTTGAAGTTGTTTGTTTTGAGAGCTTGGGAAACGCACATTTCTTTAAAAGATTTTTTAAAGATTCGTCACCAGAAAACTGTCAAGATCTTAAAGATACATTTTCACTGCATAGTCAAGTTGAGAAAGACTTCACAGTGTGTTATGGTGATTTATAATATTTCTGTACCAGAAGGGATGGGGGCTGACAGTGCTGACTGACAGGGAGGATATGACTCCATTGGATCAAGAACTATATGGAGAAATATATCCCAATGATCAGTGCTCAGAAACTATTGCATGAGGCATCAGACCAAATCTCATCATTCAAGTCTTCTCATTTTGGGACATCATATAATATTACAATCTTTCCTTCCTCTTTGTCACTTTTCAGTAAGGAGAGAGGTTATCTGGCCAAGCTCAGCCTCACTGTAAACATCTTCTCTTGCAACTTCGCCAAGTTCTTCAGGTCAGGAGGGTGGCCATGGGTTCCCGCAGGGGCCTCAGTTATGCCTGTCTCTTCTCAGGGTATGTGAAACTTTTCTTATTCCAGTCCTATTCCAGCTCCCACCCATAATTCTTGCCCTGATACCTTGATGATAACATCTGTGCTGCTTCTCTCTCTCTCGTTTGGAATTAGAAAGGTTTATCGATTTTGCTTCCAACTTCCATCCCATCTTCACTTACCTGATCCATCTCTGGCTTCTCCCTTTCCTTCCTTGCCATCTGTTTCTATTTCTGGGAATAGACTGGCCACTAATGTCTGCTATAAACTCACTGACTCCCACAGCTTCCTGAGACTGTACATCCTTGCACCCTGCTTCCTGCAAAGACTCTATTCCATTCTCTCAGTTCCTCCATCTCATATGTTGCGATGATGCCAACCATTACAAGGCAGCCTCTGAAATGTCTACTTCTTCCTCTACCGAGGATTCCCCAGCACCGTTGTTGACAGGGGCCTCATCTGAGTCCAACCCATCTTCCACACTTCGGGCCTCACCCCTCCCACTTCCCTCCCACAACAGTGATAGGGTTACCCATGTCCTTACCTACCATCCCACCAGCAATCACATCCAGAGATTATCAGCTGCCATTTCTGCCACTTCCAGCTAGATGCCACCAGCAGACACATGGTCACCTCCTCTCCCTTGTCTGCCTTCTAAAGGGAATGTTCCCTCTCAGATACCCTGGTTCGCTCTTTCTTCACCCCCAACACTAACCCCCTTCCACTCCAGCCCTACAGCACCTTCCCCTGCAATCGCCGAAGGTATAGCACCTACCTAGGCTTCCAGTTGCCTGCCACTTCATCACACCACCTTGTTCCCTTGCTAACATCTCTGTCTCAGGCTTGCTGCAGTGCTCCAGCGAAGCTCAGCATGAGCTGAAAGGACATTTCTTTTTCTGCTTGGTAACCCTGCAGCCTTCTAGACTCAATATCGAGTTCAATAACTTTAGGGCTTGAACTCTACCATGTCTCCGCCCCCACACTCCAGACCTTGTGATAACCATTGTCTGCTATTACACTGAACCCATTGTTAGCCACTAACAGTGTCCATTAACAGCTGATCACCCTACTATCCTGATTGTCATCCACTCCCTTTATCTGCCCATCTCTTCGGGCTCTATCCATAATCACCTATTGTTTACTCCTTTACTCTCCCCACTCCCCCAACATATCTTCTGCATAAAAACTGACATCTTCCTGGCTACCATCAGTTCTGAGGAAGGGTCACTGGACCCAAAATGTTAACTCTGATTTCTGTCCACAGGTGCCACCTGAACTGCTTTGGTTTTCCAGTAATTTCTGTGTTTGTTTCTGATTTACAACATATGCAGTTTTTTCGGTTGTTATTCTCCTTTGAATATTACTTACTGAGGGTGGAGTTCTCAGTAATTTCCAGAGTTCTGATGTATTTAATCTACACAAATCTTTGGTTTTATACACAATATTAGTTAGAAAGGTTCGTGAAGGCACGAGGAAGCATTTAAAGTACACTCAGATCCAATTTGTTTGCTTTGTTCCTAAGGAATTGCTAGAGTTAGTGAAATGTAATAAATTCCTATGGGGATCATGCAAGACCAATTCCAGTTTTTAATCACATCTTTTAACAGTTATTCCGTGTCTCATTCCTATCGCATAGCTGGTTGTTGTACTTCATGCTCTCTGTTTTAAAAGGAACACGCTTTGTATGAAACAGCATCTCTACTGACCAGCTGAGTTCTCCCTTTCTTAACAGAAAACTTCCTCTTAATCTTAACTGCAGGCATTCATCTCCATCAAAGCACCAAACAAGAAACTTTATTCATTCTTCTATATTAAAAAAAAAGTCAAAATACACTGAAATCTGATGATAGAATTCATCCTAGTCTGTTTCAATCCAGGAGTGCAGTTGCACAGCTCAACAATGTAAAAAAAAAGTTGGTTTGTAAGGGTAGAATAAGTACAATTATCTTTAAACTGGTGAGAGTAAGTCTTAGAGTGAACGGTATACTTTTGGGATCCTCATAGTCCTCATCAAGGTCAGAAAGTGGCAATGTTCTTTATCTATTATGTCTTCCAATCATGCAATAAAAATTGCTTGAGCAAGTACAAATGTCTAATAATTCACCTGCCTCCTGACAGGACTAAAACACATCAGTCACTCTGCAGCAGCAAAAACCACATCAGCTCAAAAAAAGCACACCAATTGCGTGATCACTGAGCCACGGCTGCATAGCAATGATGCATTATTCAACCACAGAGAACTATTTGCGCCTGCACACGCCGGTTCATATGACCAATGCAAAAAAAATTTTGCAAATACATTTAATTAATGTTCCAGAACAGAAATAGTATGTTATATTTCACTGTCACAAGGTGAAATAACGTGATAAGATCTGTAGAAATATTGCATTTTTTTGATCTGAGCAGTGCCACCCGGTGTTGAATTTGCCTCATTAAATGTTTATTGAGGACAAATTGATGGTTATCAGGGGACATGCAGCTCATCAGTAATGACACCCAGACAAATACTTGAGAAACAAACCACATGAAATACTTATCTTGTGAGTGCTGTGCGTTTCAGGGAACAGAAAGGTGCTAGTTTGCACTTTTTGTAATTCTATTGCGGTAGAGATTTGCTTTTTTTTGTAATTCTATTTCAGTGAGATTTGCATTGGTACCATTCAATGTCGTTGATTAGATTACACATTACCTGATAGATTGTGCAAGTGAAATAGATTAATTGCCATGCGCTGGCTTTTAGTGTAGTTTTGTGTCATGGCTATTTACAGGCTAGTTACTAATAAAAACCGAAAGACCTGAGGATGCTGTAAATCAGGAACAAAAACAAAGTGCTGGAGAAGCTCAGCAGGTCTGGCAGCATCTGTGAAGGGAAAAACAGAGTTAACGTTTCGGGTCCGAGACCCTTCCTCAGAACTTCCCCAACCAGAACTGGTGTCAGAGGGTTTTACGTGGAGAGTTGACTTGGAGTAGTAGCCTAATTGGCCTATCAAGCATGCTCTGCCATTTGATAAAACCATGGCTGATCTGACCATAGTTTTAGTGCCACTTCTTACCTGCCCTGAAAACTCTTAGCTCCCTTATTGATCAAAAAATTTGTTCGACTCATTTTTAATATGTTCAATGACCTTGCCTCCACTGCCTTCTATGGAAAAGAAAGATAAGAATTCTCTGAGAGAAGAAATTCCTCCTCTTCTTTGTCTTAAATGGAAGATATGTAATTTCGAAACTTTGCCCCTAGTTCTGGATCCCTTCACATTCTCTCAGCATTTATCCTGTTGAACCTCCTTACAGCCTTATATGTTTCAGTATGTTCACCTAGCATTCATTCAAACTTCAATGGGTATGGACATCATCTGCTCAAATGTTTCTAAGATAACTCCTTCATCCCATGAATTAGCCTAGTGAACCTGCTCTGAACTGCTTCCAAAAGAAGTCTCTTCATAAATCAGGGATAAATAATCTAATGTTGTCTTGAATGGCGACAAACTTCTTGAGTTTTATTGGAGCTGCACTCATCCAGACAACTGGGGAGTATTCCTTGACACTCCTGTCTTGAACCTTTTAAATTGTTTGCAGGCTTTGTAGAATCAGGAGCTGAGTTACTTGCTGCAGATTCCTAGCCCCTGACACGCTCATGTGGTCATGGTATTTATATAGCTATACTGGTTCAATTTCTGTTCAATGTTAAACCCCAAGCATGTATCTGTTTTGAGATCCTTGGCCATGAATATCCCCACAAGCTCTTGGTCTGTTATTGATCATGACTAACTGCCCTTGATGAATCCTCTGAAGAATGTCATTCTATAATGAATCCAGAATTACCAGTCAAACATCCAAACTGGTAAATGTTTGATGATAGAGCAGTGTTTCCTTTGTTCAAAGTAAATCTTTGTCACACAGTCATAGATCTACAGCACAAAAAGTAGGCCCTTTTGCCCATTGCATTCATGATGGTCAAAACAACCACCTGCCAATTCTAATCTCATTTTTTATCTCATGGCCCATACCCTTGTATGCTTCGGTATCACAACTACATATCAAAATACAAAAATATTATGGAGCTCTTTGCCTGCACCACTCTCACAGGTAGTGAGTTCCAAATTCTCACCATGCTCTGGGTGAAAAAGCTTTTCTCCATATCTCCTCTAAACTTCTTACCCCTTACCTTTGAATACATCACCTGTGACTCTGGAAAGATCACCTGGTGGCATCTGATTCTTGCCTTCGACAGTTTGAGTCTTAAAATAAATAACAATACAACACAGAAACCGGCCCTTTGACCCTCTGAGCCTGCATCAACACATTTGGCCCTTCCATACTAAAACTGTCTTCACTTATAGGATCCATATCCCTCTATTCCCTTCCTATTTGTGTATTTGCCGAGGTGCTTCTTGAATGCTGCTATTGTTGTCTGCTTCTACCACCTCCTCTGGGAATGCGACCCAGGTACTCACCACCCTTTGTGTGAAAAGCATGCCTCACACATTTCTTTGAAGTTCCCCACCCCTTGCACCTTGAACCTGTGTCTGCTAGTAATTGACCCCTCCACCCTGGGGAGAAAATCTTCATACCTTCCACTTTACTACGTAATTTCCACTGTACTTCACCCTTCAGAATGCATCATCTCACATTTGCCTGGATTAAATAACATCTGCCATTTTTCTGCTCATGCCTCCAACTGATTATATCCTGCTGTATCCTCTGACAATCCTCCACACTATCCGCAACTCCACCAATCTTCGTATCGTCCACAAATTAGAGGGTCTAGGGGTCCAGGCCCGAAATGTCAAGCTTTCCTGCTCCTAAGATGCTGCTTGACCTACTGTGTTCATCCAGCACCACACCTTGTTATCTATATCCATCTTGCCAGCTCACCCCGATACCATGCAACTTCATCTTTTGCACCAATCTGTCATAAGATATTTTGTCAAAGGCTTTATTGAAGTCCATGTAGACCATATCATCTGCTTTTCTCTCATCAAACATCTTTGTCACCTTCTCAAAAAACGTGATGCAGGTTTGTGAGGCATGAACTCCCCCACATAAAACCATGCTGTCTATCCCTAATAAATTCATTTGCTTCTAAATGTAAGTAAATTTTGTCACTGAAAATCTTTTCCAATAATTTCCCTACCACCGATATGAGACTCAGAAGTCTATAATTTGCTGGATTATTCCTACCACCTTTCTTAAATGATGGGACAACATTGGCTTTTCCCCAGTCCTCTGGGACCTCACCTGTGGTCAAAGAGGATACAAAGATGTCCGTCAATGCTGCAGCAATTTGTTCTCTCATCTCCCTCAATATTCTGGGATAGATCCCATCAGGACTCGGGGATTTATTTACCTGAATACTTTGGAAAATGGACGTCTTACTTTTTAATAGCAATTTGGCTTAAAAACTTGATACTCCCTTCACTGAGATCATCCTCCATCAAATCCTTCTCTTTGATGAATACCAACACAAAGCATTTGTTTCGGACCTCACCTACCTCTTCTTGCTCCACTGCCTTCTTGTTTAAGAATCTCATAAGTTTGAGACGAGAACGTTATTCATGATAAGGCATTTTTACCAACACTTTTGTATCCAGAAAAGAGACCAAAGGTTTATGATCAGTTTCAATCATGACCTTGAAGTCCTGAATGCAATCAGAAAACTTTTCACAGTAACTAGAGCTGCTTTCTCAATGATAGCATACTGTGTCTCCATATCTGACAGATACTGAAATAGAATATAATGGTTTTTGATATCCTTTTGGCCGTTCCTAAAATAGAAGCTCAGCCAAGCACTCAGTCAAGCGTTGCCAGCCAGGAGCTACCCTTCATAGATCATGTAGTGAGAGGAGAATAAAAAAAAACTCTTTGGTGGGTACATTGGTAGCACATTGACACTTTGTTATAAACACAAGCTCATATTCATATACTGCTATTTTACATTTTATTTTACCTGTCTGATTAACAGTGAATTATACCCAGAGCAATAAGAATCGAGCTACACAGCAAGTTACTCAACAGTAGCATCATCCAATCATAGAACCCCCTGGAAAGAAAGTGCTATTCTTTTTCTAGTGCTCAGCATAGTGTAGCAACTTCTAAATTGTTCAATGTGGGACAGTCATGCATCAGAAAGCCTTCAAATGGTTGAAAATATTCACTTTTATTCAGCAGCAAAAGTGAAAAGAGGACAAAGAAAAACTGCATTTACTTCTGGGGACAGGCACCATTTTTGCCTTTTGATCAACAACACAGTTAACTGCTCCTCTGATGCTGCTTGGCCTGCTGTGTTCATCCAACTCTACACCTTGTTATCTGCAGTCAACGTATGATCACGACATCCACCTCTCATCTACTGGAACTGTCTGGTATGTTGCACCTGATGGTACAGCACTCTAGAAGATGATATTCCTTTTGTTCAATGTCCTCATCTTCCTAGGGCACAAAAACAAAGTTGCTGGAAAAGCTCAGCAGGTCTGGCAGAACCTGAGTTCAGAGGAATGGTCGGCCAACCCAAAAATTTAACTCTGTTTTTTCCTTTACAGATGCTACCTGACCTGCTGAGCTTTTCCAGCAACTTTGTTTTTGTTCCTGATTTGTAGCATCCCCATCTTCCTACTTGGAAGACCGTTGTTGCTCTCTTAACTTTTCAGCATCCACCTCATCGGCTCTATGTCTGCTCCAATAGTGCAGAGCACAGCTTTCTTTGCTCAGATTATGTGCCACTCTGTGTCTGTACTGCAAGGACACCTTAGACTCATCCAAGCATTGGAACCTCCCCTTGAGCAGTTCTATCATTTATTACATGAGGCCTTGATTGCAGAATGTGCAACATTGTATTAATGCTTAGCCTCAGTCAAGGAGTTGTGTAATATGTGATTAGCCATAGTTGCAGCAAGTAGCCCTTATCTCCCAGTAACAATCCTTGTAAGGCATCTGGCCCTTGAAATGAAGCAAAAATGTGAAGGTTCTTAGGCATATAGGCATCATGGCAACTTCCAGTACACCTAGTGTTATTTTCTAAGGTGTCGTACCAATGATCACAGATAACTTATAGATTGATGGAATGGGACACTTTTGTAATGATGATATTGGCTGTGTTATGACTTGTTGCTGTCAGCACAACTTGTGTCCGGGTACATTGTGCCCGGGGTTGTCAGCTATGATGGCAAAATCTACTGCCTGAGCTGCAGCACTGACTTCCTCATGGGTAAATGAGGTGAAATGATGTGATCTGGCATAAATTACATTGGCAACAGTCTTGAAAATTTTGTGAGTCGAGGATTGGGAGATCACAACATGCCCTTAGAGGCTTCTTGGAAGCAGCAAGTTTTGTAAAGGTTTGGCATGACTATCACCTAGACAGTCCATGGGATAGAATGGTCACCCACCCCTTCAGGTCACAGGTCTCCTCCAGCAGTTGATATGGTTCCATGACCGTGTCCTGGGACACCCGTTATTCATGGTGGCAATGTGTCTTCGATCGTAGCATGTATCCAAGCAGTTCTTTTCAGATTTGAGTAAATAAAATTAAGAGAAGGCTCGACCACAGCAATTTGCTTAAACATGAATGTTTATTAAGTAACAATAAATGATTTTAGTGGTAATAGTAAGCAGAAGAGAAAAACAAAAACAAGTCTCATGCCCTTCTAGCAAAAATCAAAAGGCTCGCGTCCTTCTGTCCATTGGTGGGGTGGGGGGAATCCCTGGACCAATGGCTGATCCGGAGTCTTAACCTCCTTCCTGGCACCGTTCATGATTCTGATCGGAGGCAAACTCTAGGATTTGGAATGAAACTCTCTCTGTCTTTCTCTCTGTCTCTTTCTCTCTTTCCTTCTGCACTCTCCTCTCTCTACCCCCCCACCTCTCTTTCTCCCTCTCTCTCTCTATCACACACATACAATGTAACAAACAGGAAGCACAAAGAAAGCAGATATAGAAGACAAAACACTGCACAGAAAAACAAGTTGCAGGTGCTGTCTTCGGCCCGTAAAGGAATGTTAACGAGACATATCCAAGGTCATGCAGCTTGTTGAGTATTGTCACCAATTTTAGCCATTCAGCCCATCCTATATAATCTATCTTCTGATGCCCTTCAGCCCATCCTAGACACATGATGTCTCATTCATATGGAGGAAATGACATTTTGGAAGATAGATTCTGACCCTTCTCTATGTCCTTTGCACCCTGAGGGACCCTTCAGCTGTGATGTATTCATATGGCCATAGTTCTGCAGTGTTATTCCTGGACTTGCTGATGATTTTGGCCCTCTTTAATTTCTCTATACCTTCATACCACTGAAGCCTCATCGATGATAACACTTGCTGTGATAATTGATCATTATTCCATTGATAATGATTCCAATGAACCTGTGTGGGGAATATCAGAAACACGACAAGTTTGTGGAATAGAGGACATTGTCAGGAATTTTCTTTGTACTTAGATTTCAAATAATGTCATTTGTACATCAGTATCAAATAATGACGAATATGGTAATCATAAATATACCAGCCTCTCAATCATTGTCATGTTTAGCAAAGGCTAATCTACATTTTTTGTGCATTCATATCCATGTGTGCCCAAGACTCTTGCTCAGTTTAGTGTTCTAACTCCAGCCACGCTGTGCTATTTATATTCAGTGATGTGCCATTTGTAACAGTACTGCAAGGTTGCTCTAGGGTCTTAAATTCCTTACACAATAGAGTGTCTTCTCTATCTGTCATGCCTGGACACTCCAAATGCACCAATACCAGTGGTCTCTAAACATTTGGATGGTACTGGAAGTGCCATTATTATGATGGCCGATGGGATTGCTGGAAAGTGAACCCTGAGCCACTCTCCAGTGTACCATCAGGATTAGTGTACAGGCATAGTATGTCCCATTGCTCGAACATGCCAGAACTGTGGCCATTGAAGTGCATGACAAAGTGATTGACCACACACTAGCTTAATATTCACTGAGTGAAATTTTCTTAAGTTGATGATATTCTCAATTGGGGCATGAATGGCAATGTGGGCTTAGTCTATGCCACCTGAACTTGGAGAAATGTTGCTAGTCACCCTCTTGCTGAGCCAGGTCATTTTGAAAAGTGATTTAATGGGATGATTGCGCAAACATTAATGAAGAATTACTAACTGATACTTCCCTTGTGGCCCTCCACTGTTAATCTTATATTGTAGCCATGGCTTTAGCAGAGTAGCGTTCTAGCAATACTGATTGATAGCACTTTATCATTGGTCTTGCTATACACCATCTGTTCTGTGGGGATAGTCATTTAATGTGGCAGCAGGTGATTTATGCAGTCCATTTATATGAAATATTCACGTGTTAACATCGTGTCATAATGTTACCATGAGAATCATTTTCATTTTTTCATTTCATGACAGAATGCTGTGCCATTATATCGTAACCAATAACTAAAACAGCTGCCACTAAAACATTTTACTAAATGTTTTGATGAAGAGTTATCACAACCTCAAACATTAGCTCTGCTTCTCTTCCTGATTCTGCATGACTTGCTGAGTACATGCTTTCTAGCATGAAATTCCAACTGTTTTGATTTCAGATTTTCAGTTGCTGCAGCAGCTGGTATTTGGATTTATTGGCCCTTTGCGATCTTAGTCACTGCTTAAAATGTGTACTAAATTTATCATTATACCATCTTTGGATACCCAAGACTGGCAGCTGATGCAAATTTTAAGAGTATGCAATCTGAGTCCTTATGCCAGATTGCATCCATTTGCTCATTCAGAATCCTGCCAAGCTTCAAAGGATCAAGGGCAATCCCTTGCATAGGTATGGCAGCTGCTTTGTGCCTTGCAGACCGCTGCAATGGTGTTCGCCAAAGATGAATTTTTATGGGAGTGACTGACCACGAGTTGGGGTTGGTACGATGTCTCCTTTTGCCTTCTATCAGAACCTTTATCTTCTCTCAAGAACCTGCTTTTCAAACTAAGCCAAGGTAAGAAAAGGTATGAAAACTATGTTTCTTGAGGTTCAGGTTACAGCCCTAATTTAGAACTTAAATTCAGAATTTTTGGCTATTCAGCAAGCCAGTTCGTCAAGAGTACCCAGTTGCACCACCACCGTTTATGATATCCTACTTATCTCTGAGAGCTGAGAACATGTAAAAACACGTGCAGAGATCAGATCTGAACTCTGCACTCACGTCGCATCCAGTCTTGAGTGATGGTGAACAATTAAACACTGTCTGGAGGAGAGTCCAAAATGTCCCCATCCTCAATGATGGGGAAGCCCAGCACATAAGTGCAAAAGACAAGGCTAACACATTTGCAAGCATCTTAGACCAGAAGTGCAGAGTGGATAATCCATCTTGGCCTCCTTCTAAAGTTCCTAGTACCAGAGATGTCTTCAGCAATTCAATCCTCTCTGACCTGATACCAAGAGACAACTGAAGGTACTGGATACTGCAAAGGGCATTGTGCATTTTTACTAAAAATCTGTGTACCAGAACAAGTCACACTGGCTAAATTGGTCCAGTCCAGCTACAACAGTGGCATTTATCCAGTGCTATGAAAAATTATCCACATAGGTTCTGTACTCCAAAAAGTGGGTCAAATCCAACCTAGCTAATTACTGTCCCATCAATTTACTCTCAACCGTCGACGGTGTTTATCAAATGCCACTTATTCAACCTTAACCTGCTTATTCATGCTTGTTTTAGGTTGCACCAGGCCCATTCAACTCCTGACCTCATTGTCGCATCTGTCCAAACATGGACAAAGAGATGATCGTAGGAGGTGAAGTGATGTTACTGCTCTTGACATCAAGGCAGCCTTTGATTTGAGTATGGTGTTAATGAGCTGTAGCAAAACTTATATAAATTGAAATAAGTCGCTTCTGGTTGGAGTCATGCCTGTACATAGGAAAATGGTTGTGATCGTTGGAGGTCAGTCATCTCAACTGCAGATATCTCTGCAGAAATTACTGAGGATAGTGTCCAAGGCCCATCCACGAACAGTTGCTTCATGAATAATCTTTCCATCATCATAAAATTAGAGTTGTGTTTGATTATGATATTTGGATTTTAATAAAGCCTTTGATAAGTTTCTGCATGATAAACTAATAAAGTTAGGTCATGTGGAATTCAGGGTGAGCTCGCCATTTGGATGCATAATTGGCTTAACGGCAGGACATAGACTATAATGGTAGAGGGTTGCTGTTCCAGCTGGAGTCCTGTCACCAGCAGCGTTTCACAGAGATCAGTTCTGTGTCTTCTTTTGTTTGTCATTTATATAAATGATTTGGATGAGAATATAGAATGCATGGTTAGTAAGTTAGTGGATGTCGCTCAAATTGGTGGCGGAGTAGACAGTGAAGAAGGTTTTCAACGATTATAAAGGGATCTTGATCAAATGGGTCAATGAGCTGAAAATGACAGATGGGGTTGATTCTGGATAAATGCGAAGTATTGCATTTTGGTACAACAAACAAGGGTAGGGCTTAGACAGTTAACGGTAGGGCCTTGGGTAGTGTTGTGGAACAGAGGGACATAGGGGAGCAAGTCGATAATTCTTTGAAGTTTGCGTCTCATATAGAAAGGGTGGTAACTTGACTTCATTGCTCAAACCTTTAACTACTGGAGTTAGGATATCATGTTGTGGTTGTACAGACATTGGTGAGGCCTCTCCTGGAGTACTGTGTCCAGTTCTGGTTCCCCAGTTACTGGAAGGATATTATTAAGCTGAAGAGGGTTCAGAAGAGATTTATTAGGATGTTGCTGGGTATGGAACGATTGGGTTTAAAAAGAAAGGCGGGATGGACTAGGACTTTTTACACTTGAGTGAAGAAGACAGGCAGGTGAGCTTATAGAAGTTTATAAAATAATGAGGGGTACAGATAGAGTAGTTGTATTGTCCCTAGGATGGGAGATTTCGAGACTAGGGGCACATTTTTGAGGTGAGAGGAGCGAGATTTTAAAAATGGGGCAATTTTTTTTACAGTGGGTGGTTTGTGTGTGAATGAACTTCCAGAGGAAGTGGTGGATGCAGGTACAATTGCAATATTTAAAAGACTTTTGGATAAGTGCATAAATTAGAAAGGCTTAGAGGGACATGGCCAGGAGCAGGCAGATAGGACAAGTTTGGTTTGGGATTATAGTTGGCATGGATTGGTTGGACTGACGGGTCTGTTTCTGTGCTATATGACTCTATGGCTATGACTCTAATACAGGTGCAGTTTTCCCAAGTTGTCTTCATTAAACAATCCTGCCACCCTGGGAACAAGAGTAGGGGACCTCTGTTCCACTCCCTTTATGGTAATAATTTCCTTACGAAGGTAAGGGAACCAAATCTGAACATAGAACTCCAAGTGCAGACTAACCATGCACCTGCATAATTGAAGTAAGACTTTGCTAATCCTCTACTCAAATTAAGGTGGATAATTCCCCAGGGCCCGATGGTATCTCCCTGCAGGTTATTGAGAGGGGCAAGAGAGGAGATTGCTGGAGCCTTGACCAAGATCTTTGTGTCCTCATTAACCACTGGAGAGGTCCTGTAGAACTGGTGAGTAGTCAATGTTGTTCCTGTATTCAAGCAGGGAAATAGGATAATCCAGGAAACTAAAGACTGGTCAGTCTCACATTGGTGGTTGGGAAGCCATTGGAGAGCATTCTTAGGGTAGGATTTATGAGCATTTGGAAAAACATGGCCTAGTTAGGGGCAGTCAGTATGGCTTTGTGCAGGGCAGATCATGTCCTACTAACTTGATTGAATTTTTCGAGGTGGTGACAAAGGTGATCAATGAGGGTGGAGCAGTGGATGTTGTCTGCATGCATCTTAATAAGGCTTTCAACAAGATCTCTTATGATAGACTCATCCAGCAGATTAAGATGCACGGTATTCATGGTTACTTAGCTGCATGGGTTCAGTATTGGCTTGCCTGTAGAAGGCAGAGGATAGTGGTGGAATGTCATTTTTTCAGGCTGCAAGTTCATGACTAGTGGTGTGCTGCAGGGATTCGTACTAGCACCTCTGCTGTTTTTGATCTCTATAAATAACTTGGATCCAAATGTGAATGGGTGGGTTAATAAGTTTGTAGACTTATTGGTGGAGTTGTGGGTAGTGTAGAAGTTTGTCAAAGGATAAGCAAGATATACATCAGTTGGAGATATGGGTGGAGAAATGGCAGATGGAGTTTAATCTGGGTAAGTGTGAGGTGCTGCACTTTGGGAGATCAAATAGTAAGGGAAAGTGTACAGTTAATGGCAGGATCCCGAACAGCATTGATGTACAGAGGGATTTTGGGATTCAAATCAATAGCTCCCTGAAAGTGGCCATTCAAGCAAATAGGTTGGTGAAGAAGGTGTATGGCATGCTTGCCTTTATTAGTTGATGAATTAAGTACTAGAGTCAGGATATCATGTTGCAGCTTTATAAGACTTTGGTCAGGTCACACTTGGAGTATTGCATTTAATTCTGGTTGTCACACTACAGGAAGGACGTGGAGGCTTTAGACAGGGTACAGAAGAGCTATACCAGGATGCTGCCTGGATTAGAGGGTAAGAGTGATGAGAGAAAAACTCAGATTGTTTTCTCTGGAGCGGCGGATGCTGTGGGGAGACTGTATTGAAGTCTATAAAATTATGTGTTGCAAACATAGGGGTGACAGTCAGAATCTTTGCCCCAGATTTGAAATGTCTAAAACAAGGGGGTATGTATTTAAGGTGAGACGGGGCAAGTTCAAAGGAGATATGAGGGCCAGGTTTTTTTACATAGAGAGTTGTCGGTGTTGGAATGTGCTGCCAGGGGTGGTGGTGGAGGCAGAGATGGTCAGGATATTTAAGGAATGGAAGCATGTGGACCAAGGAGGGGTGGAAGGAACTAGTATGGTTTGGTATCATAACATCATCGGCCGAAGGACCCATTCCTGTACTATACAGTTCTATGTTCTGAATTGTCCTGGTACAGGGAATTTTCTCCAGGGAATGCTGGAAAGAAGATTGGCTGCATGCTACACAGAGAAGGGCAGCTAAATAATGTTGTTGAGGCCACAGTGACTTTTCAAGTTTTTGTAACATTTTGCTGGTGGCGGAATGGCCATCCGCAATGTAGAGAAATCAGCTCAGTGTTGGTCGTTCAGGGATGAGTGGATAGCTTCAATACTTCCAAGAGGGACCTGCATTAATCAAATGCAATTGCAGACAAAATCAAACCACTGGAAGAATTCCCCCATAAGCCCAAAGCCATTTGGTCATTATCTCATGCTTAATATGCCACCCGTTCAGGACTAAATAATATTTAAACTAAATTTGTCCTTTAGTAAATGGTGAATGGGGTATGACTATATAGGGAAGTCAGGCTATAACAGTACAAGGTATTGGTGAGTCTGCAACAAGAGTATTGTATGCAAAGGAATAAATTTGTTTTGGAAGCATTTTTGAGAAGGTTCACTAGGTTGAATCCTGGAATGAAGGGGCTCTCTTATGCAGAAAGTCTGAAGAGTTTGGAATAACTTTGGAATTTAGAAGAGGACAGGATTCTAACCAAACTGACAGATTAGGTGCTCAGTGATTTTCTCTCACGGAGAAATTTAAAACGAAGTTTAAAAATAAGGGGTCTCCCACTTAAGATCAAGATGAGGAGCAATTTCTTCTCTCAGAGGATTGCTGCTTTTCGTAATTCACTTCCAAAGAGAACAATGGAGGTCATTGAACATATTCAAAGCTGAGTAAAGACAGAGTTCCAGTCAGAGAGGGAGGCAAGTGTTATGGGGGTCATGGAGGAAAATGATGTAAAGGCCACAATCCGATTATCCTTGACCCTATTGAATGAAAATGCTGGCTTAAAGTCCTAACTGGTCTTTTTCCTTCTCCCATTTCTCATGATCATATGATTTACAACTTGCTTATCACAGAACTGCCCTTTATGATATCACAGAAACATCTATTGTTTTGCAAATTTATATTTAATCAAACTGCATGGAATGCCATAATTATGAGACAGGATGTGGCATTCAATTCACATGTTCACATATAAGAGACATTAGGGAAACTGTAACACTTCCTGTATGCCCTATGAATCACAACATCTCCAGTAAGAGAATCTGGAAGTTATAAAGTTTCCTTAGAGGCTCTTAAAATATGTCTGGTTGCTGTAGGTAGTGACTCATTTCCCCTCTGATTTTTACACACTCTTTCATTTGAGACAGTGTAATGTGGTGTGTCCCTGAGACATTTAATTAAAAAAGTTGACTACCAGGTGGACAGCCTTCAGTGTAGTCCATTTACAATAACTCTAATCAATGGCAGACTGTGGCGAAATCTTTTACCACAATATTCTTCTTTGATGATTACAGAGTTTAGAGTGAAACTGGTTGAAAACATTTCTCAAGTTGCATTGACCAAATCTTGAATATACTGCACAGCAGAAACAAATTCACTTACCAATATTAGTGCTTAGAATCCTAACTTAAGAATTCTAGGATCTCACTAACAAGATGTGGGCTCATGTGGATAGGAGTACGAGATGACAACTTTCTGTAATTGTTAATGAATACTTATTATCAGAATCAATTCTTGATTTCTTTGTAGTAATGAAAACTGTATTATAAGATTTTTAATATGTGAAGACAATCCCTTCAATGATACAGATAGTGACTACTGCCAATTATCGATGCTGCATTCTTTCAATAATGAGTGTTAGCTTTTTCATCAATGAGTTATAACATCACTATTCTACTTTAAATTTATCAACAATATTTAAAAACACAGACTATAATTTGATGTAAGTTATAAATTAATATCTCAAAATTATAAATTGGTGTAGCCTGTGATAATTTTAACACTGATTTTAATTTGTTTCTGCCCTTGTGCAATTTCAAGATGGCTATCACATGATCACAGTAAATGAGTTGTAATGATTGAACATATCTTTCTATTTTTATAGTACAAATCAGCCAAGCAACACAATTCATGGGGAAAAATCTGAAAGAGAATCATGTCATGTTGGATAAGTGCAGGAGAGTTTATTTGAACTAGGGCTTCTTATTGTGTACAATAAGGCAGTGACATATTTGCTAAACTCCTTGAAACTATCCCATTAATGAAACAATAGAATAGATTTTTTAAAAATAAAAGCAACATGATTGTACATGATCAAGGAAACGTTAATGGCAGAACAACTCCCTTGTAATTCTTTGTCTGTAATGCCTCAATACGGGAAGTACTATGGGATATGATTAGGCTACCTCCAAATTTTCAGACTTTCTGACTAACATCCAGTACTCAAGGAGTAGAAATTTCATCCAACTAAATGTTAGAAAACTGAAGCTACTACCTTTGGCCCCCAGAACAAACTCTGTTCTTTAACCACCAGCATCATTCCTTGCTCTGGAAACCACTTGAGGCTGAACAAGACTGGTCACCACTTTGATGTCATATTTTACGCAAGGATAGCGTATTTTCATCTCTGTTATATTATGCAATTTTCCCTACCTTAGTTCAGCTGCTGCTGAAAGTGTTATCCAAACCTTAGTTGACTTGAGACTCAACTTGTTTCCATTTTAAGTTACACTATTCTTTGTTTTGTCTTTGCAGCTATGTGCCTCAGCCCTGGATTATGGCCACCGTCCAGTGATTTTTAATAGAAGGTGCCAGAATGGAAGTCTTTTAACTACATTGAAGCTGCAACAGTTTGGTGATCCATCTGATCTGAGGGAAGCAGTCAGATACATTCGATACAAGCATCCAAATGCCAGACTTTTCACTGTAAGTGAGAGCACAGGAGCTGGGCTTTTGCTCTCTTATCTTGGAGAGTGTGGATCTTCCAGTTATGTGACATCTGCAGCCTGCATCTCACCTGTCTTCAGGTATCAGGAATGGTTTGAAATAGGACTGCCTTGGCTTTATCAATGGTTTGTACTCCTTTACCAAAAAACCTGGCTCAGCAGGTGAGTTTAACCAGATAAGTAACATGAAGGACATGTGTTACTGCATTAAGAACTATGTAAGGTAGAAGCAGATAGTGTCACATAATTATTGCTCTGTTGTGGTGTCTTTTTTACCCCTGTAGATGAGGTCATATCATCAGGTTTTTATATTCATTCAGGGGATGTGGGCGGTGCTGGCTGGGTCAGCATTGATTGCCCATCTCTAATTGCCCAGAGGATAGTTAAGACTTGCAAATAGGTAAGGACAATACTTGCAAACCAGGTAAAGACAATAGTTTTCTTCCGTAAAGGACACTAGTGAACCATATGGGTAGCAGGACCTCTTTCAATTCATTATGATCAAATT
The DNA here is from genome assembly GCF_030684315.1 of Stegostoma tigrinum. Lineage (NCBI taxonomy): Eukaryota > Metazoa > Chordata > Chondrichthyes > Orectolobiformes > Stegostomatidae > Stegostoma > Stegostoma tigrinum. The sequence continues at coordinate 24,147,168 of NC_081380.1, forward strand.
TCAGTTAAATGACTTCTTCTCCTGTAGATAAATTAAACTTTCACAAATGTACAGAGGACCAACACGCCCAAAACATCTGTACAGCCCTTTGCATTGGCTTTATGAGGCAGGGTATAAGCATGGGATTCTGAAACCTAGTTTACTTTCGATTGTAACATGCAGGGGCGGACTAAGTACATGCCCATTACACTTACAATGCATTTTTAAAAAGTTTAAAACTAATTCAATTATCAAACCAAGTGCAACAGAAACTATTCATAACCAGACAGCGGACTCAACTGCTCCAAAAACCTAAGTGCCGTTTCTTCGTTTCCCTTCTAGCTTTCTTTCCTTCTGCACACACAACTACTGAGAAATAAGCCTCATTAACCTTTTCAAATTGTAACTCATAGCATGACCAAAATTATTTTTGAACACTAGTTGGTCCAAGCACTGCATCATTAGATTCTTAACTGGCTGGGTGATGCATACACAGTGCCTGAACGGTCCAGGGTCAATCTTTGAATGGCCAGTTAGTGTATGCTCAATTTCTGATTTTTAACAGTCATAGCCATCTTAGTGATATCACTTCCTCCCATCTCCTGACTGATTCTTTCTTATGTGTATAAGGTTAACCTTTAATGAAATAAAGCATGTATGTTTGTTTGTTTTAGAGGCATCTGCTCAATGTGTTTTTTCTCTCTACTTATGAAAGATTTGGAACACAATACTTTAAAGTAAGGAACATAGTAGAAAGGTTACTTATACAACATAAATCTACTACAGAAAATTATTAAGTAATTATACATAAAATCACACGGCAGACAATACTTAAGTTATACAAATTGTATAAAAAATATAAATATGCAATAGTTAATGCAGGGAAGTTGAGCTAGTGTGATATTCTTACACATTCAATCAATATATAATATTGAATGATAGAAATCTATAATAATTATACTGTTTACAAAAGCGAGCCACATATAACTACAGAAGTTAATTCTAAATACATTTAGCAAAAAATGTTTTGTTTTTCTAAATAGAACATTACAATTGTAAAGTATAGAATACAGCTACTGTCTTTGAATAATAACTTTTCACCTCAGAGCTTCTCACATGTGTTGACTTAAGATCACATTAGCCTGACTCATATAACATTAAGACCATAAACTCTACTTTTTGACCTGGACCAAATAGCTTCTTACTTACAGATTCCTCACTCAACCGTAAAGAGTTTGTCACTTGCATTCTGTTTAAAACTTCTGGTCATTCCTTTGTCAACTGATGTTAAATAGTCATATCAGTGGAGTCCTACATTGGTTACAGTTTAAATAAAATAGCATAATATTAGGTTCATCTACTAATATTCTCTGAACTAATCTAGATTAATCCTGAATCATCAGTTTCCTTACATAAATGAATGTGTATCATTGCTTTTGCATGCATCTTACCTTTTTGTAATGGCCTGTGTGCATCTCCTATCTCTTGTGACCTGACATTGTTTTGTAGGTGGATATGAGATTGCCTAGAAAAAAAAAGTAGGCCACAAACAAACAGCAATACATGACAGGATGTGTTCTGTGGGTGTAGACAAAAGGTAAAGCATTTTACTTCTGTGCAAAGGTTACACTCATTTTTCCTCCCCGTTAAATGCAATAAATGTTTTCTAGCACTGCATCTACACTTCTGGCATACAGTTGGTGCTATCAGTTGCCTAAGCTACCTCCTGCCTTGCCATTGTTTGCCATGACTTTTAAGATCTTACTTCCAGCAACTGCTGAATAGCTACATCATTGCCCTTATGCGGGCCACCCTTATGACTTGCAATCTGAATGATGTCATACTGCATTTCCTACTCTTTTGTCTTGCTCTGCCAATTGTAGAATTTTCTACTAGCATTATTAGGTTCACAGAATTAGCCCAGAATGCTTATTTACAATTTATTCTTGATAGATTTTCACTCACAATCAGAGTTCACTATTTCCTCTGTGGACATTCCTAATGGTCCTAGCAGTATCTAACTTATTGTGTTTGTGTAGCCCTTAAGACCTGCTGCTCCACTTTTCTTTCTTGGGCAGTCCTCATTATACCTAAGAGCTGTCCCTTCAGGCCCTCTGAATATGACCTGAGGCAAGGCCCCAAAGAACCACTGTCAGAAACATCATTAGTTTTACGTACTGTCCACACATTGTACACATTTTTCTGGACCCCAGGAAAATGACAGTTAGAGATTAGATTAATAAACATTAATAACATAAAATAGAAAAAGGCTTACAAAGAATTTATAAATAAATCATTGCAAAGTTAAATTGTTGCTAAAAATTCAATTGTGACTTTAATGGTGAACAATTATTAATAATTTGAGATTTATTTGACAGAAACATGTAGAGCAAGTGACCTAAATAACACTTCTTTAATAATTGCATGAATAGAGGCTTACACTCTTTATTGACCAAAATTCAAGTTGCAGTTTCATTGAATCAGCAAGAGATTTAAACAGTCAATGCCTGGAAGTTTTGGGAAAATGATGCTGTGGTAAAGTTCTGTGTAAGTATCAGTACTAAACAGCCACACTTGCTCTACTTCTGAAGGGATACAAATGAATTAATGAAATATGACACTTGGTCCAATACTTCAAAAGATTTAGGGAGGAAAGGAAGGCTGGAGAAAGGGTGGCATTTTCCCCAAGTTTTATCAGATCAATTCATTAATTTTTCAGGGTGATAGACAACAGCTAACATTTGAAACAGGGACATTAAGGGATTAAATCCAATTTACATTTTTCCAGTTGAGTAATGGATCTTAGAAATTGACTTCTCTCAACACTGTAAAAGAATAAAGTTTGAATTAACTACAGACTTAAAACACAACTATTAATGCTTTTACTAACTCCAGGTATGCCACTGCACTGGGAGAGATCATTGACATGGATAAGTTGTTTGCCACACGTACTTTCAAGGAGATGGAAGAGGTACTGTTCTGTCACACAAAGAAGAGCAACCTATCCTGGGATTTGTATTGGGAGAAGAATGATCCATTACGAGATGTGGATGAGGTTGCTGTGCCAGTGCTGTGTATTTGCAGCCAGGATGATCCATGCAGAGGGGACCCAGACTTGACCCTGCCGTTTGAGCTTTTCGAAACTAACCCCCATTTTTTCCTATTGTTAACTAAACATGGTGGCCATTGCGGCTTCTTGAAGAGCAGGTCCTCTGCATGGAGTCATGAGGTATTACTCGAGTATTTTAAATCTGTCAGTGAGTTCTTCATGACTGAGGAAAGGACAAAAAGCTTTTCAAAAAGAAAATGTGCGGGATCTGGAAATTCCATGTCTTATAAATGTGGCAGAGGCAACAGCTTCAAAACAGATTCATTTTGCTCTCACAACATCCATGATATTTTCAACTGGCAGCGGTCCTATACCAGGTGATTAAAAACTAGAACCACACAGGAAATGATTGCTCTTAATAACCTCAAATGGCAAAGTGATGCAGCCCTTTTTGATGTGGATCATTAAGTGAAATGTCACTGGCCTAGATAAGGGTTCAGCGTTTCATTTTTTCATTGGGTTCATATTTGTTGAGGTTTGAACATCTCATTAATTTCCAGGCAGCTAGAAAAAGCATTTTTGGACTAATGAAAATGGACCTACATACCTTAATGGTAAAGAGTCCCCATTATTATAAGTTACAAATTAATTTTAAAAAGTGTTAAAATGTCTCACATTGGGACCTGCCAATGTGTTTGAGTCTTATAGGAAATCTTATATCACAGAGAAGAACTAAGTAAAGTTTGCTAATTCAAATGGAGCTATGTTAACTGTTTGTTATAATCAAACTGGATTTTTAAACTCTGTGGAAACACTTTAGTCAACGATTAATCTCTTATGCTTTTGAGAAACTTCAAATAACAAGCCAAAATGCAAAGGGCAAGTTAGGCTTAGCTTCTGTATTATCTCCAACCTATTTATTAAAACAAAAGTAACAGTAAGGATACTGATTACTGTTTCATAATTCAGTGTGGTTGGAACAAATGTTTTTGGTGGTGTATATTTTGTAAGTTCAAGATTGCATTTGATGTCAGCTGATACAAAGAGTTAATGTGGAGAAGTTTAGTGTTAAAATATGTAAACTGCCAACGGTGCAACTTGAAAAATGGTGTTTTACAGGCGTATTCAGTCAAAGTGATGGATGTCTTGTTTTATATATCTGTGGTTTTATATTTATTGTATCTATTCAATGTGCCTGAGCAGTAATCTGCTCCTAGACATGAAACCTACCCATTTTGCACCCCAACCCCCTTTACAGGAAGTCTCATTTATCTTCTAGCTTTTAATTTTGAAATAAAATATTCAATATCACCAATGTTCTCTCAATAACTGTGTAAGAAGCAGATGGAGTGCATTGTGTAACAGGCACAAAGTGCTCAAGTAGTTTCAGATTAAAGGATAAGTGGCAATATTCTTCATTTCAGTTTGGAGATTGTGACTAACTTGCAATTAAAATTGTAAAAAGATATTTTTTTTAAAATGACAGATATGAAAGGTATATATATATATTTTAAAGTTTGGAGCAACAACCACATCCAGCAGCAAACTGTCCAAAGCCTGTTTGTATTCCACGTTGGATAGTTATCCCTGTTTAACTTGGATTCATTAAATAGGATTCCCCATTGAGCTTTCCCATTATAACTGAGAGTGTGCCTTTGTACCTGTTCTTTCTAAACTGGCATCAGTTGGTTGGATGCTGTTATTATACATCTGAAGCAAAGCTTATAAAAGCTCAAAGCTTATCAAATTCTAGTATACAGTCAGTACTACTGTTGCTTTCTGTCATGCTGCCAAGTTATTAAGTGTATTTAAGGCACTTAATACACTGTCCTGTTTAGTATGAGAATCAAGGGTTACAGGGAGAAGGCAAGAGAATATGATTGAGAAACATATCAACCATAATTGAATGGTGGAGCAGACTCGGTGGGCTGAATGGTATCATTCTGGGCCTATGTCTTATGGTCCCTCTGTTATTTCAGTCATTTGATCATAGCTAAGTACATTTCCTCTACCTAATCACAAGTTAATTGTAGCATGTAGAAATGGCCTCCTGCCTTCACAGCAAAAATGTTCTGCCTCATCTCAGTACTGTGCTCCCCTGAGCTTCTTCCAAAGTCGTTTGTTAATCATTTTAAAGTATTCTAATAACTTAATGTAATGTTGTGAAATCTTTTCTATCTTTGATAAGTGTCCATGGTTACTAAGCCATTTTGTGCTGCTTTCTTAAAATTTAAAATCAGCCTTGAGCTTTTGTGCCCTTATCCTATACTTCCACACGGATTCTGTTGAATTCGTATCATTACATCTAGATGATGAGAGGTGAAGTTGCACCCCTCTTTTCTTCTCTTCCTTTGGATGTGAGTGTTTAACTTGTTTTGTGCTGTAATAATAAAATAACTAATTAGGCACATTTTCACAATTTTAACAAAGAGTTAAGTTTTATTGTGCTATTCTGGGTGAAATGTTAAAACACACTCCAATATTTACAAGTATAGACAGCTGGTGGGACAATGCATAGAAATAGAGATTAGAACAGGTTTACTAAATTTGACTCAATAACTGAAAGGAATAAAATGTAAGTGACATTGCTGGCCAAATACTCCTTCAATTGTTCTAATGTTTTGAGATAAAGCTACAGCTAATTTCATTTTTCCCCCTGAGATGATGGGGTTGAGCAGAATTTCAGTCTTAAAATCTTTCTGTTTGCAGTCAGTATACCTTGGTTGATTCTGATCAGCAAAATACATACTTTTGCATGTAAGATGATTCCTGCCATCACCAACATCGCTGTTAGTGAGTCTGAGGTGCCTTTCTTCTCTGATTTAAATGAATCACCAGTCGTGGTTAAAATATTGGTGTTTGAAGTATGTAGAGCTTATTCACATTTATTCAGAAATGAATCAGTGTTAACCTCTTAACTGAATGATTTTAGAATAGTATTTGTTACTTATGTTACAATTCCCCAGATTCAGTTTGTTTATGCTGTGCAGGAACTTGTGCAAACAGATGTCAGTCCTCTCCCATTGTATTGCACACTCTCTAAACCTTCCATTTGGATAGGTGATGGCCTATCAGTATTATTGCTAGACTATTAATCCAGAGACCCAGGTAATGTTCTGGGGACCTGGGTTCAAATCCCACCATGGCAGATGGTAGAATTTTAATTCAATAATAACCTAGAGTTAAGAGTATAATGATGATGATGAACCCATTGCCAATTGTCAGGGAAATCCCATCTCATTTACTAATGTCCTTTCAGGAAAGGAAATCTGCCATCTTTACCTGGTCTGGCCTACATGTGATTCCAGATCCACAGCATGTGGTTGACTTTTAACTACCCCTTGGGCAATTAGGGATGGGAAATAAATGCTGGTTCAGACATCGTAGCCCACATCCCATGAGTGAATAAAAGAAAAAAAAGCTCCCTTTTGACACAAAAGCAAAGTTGTTGGAAAAGCTCAGCAGGTCTGGCAGCATCTATGAAGGATAAAACAGAGCTAACGATTCGGGTCCAGTGACTCTTCTTCCTTCACAATGGAACATTAACTCTGTTTTTACCCTTCACAGATGCTGCCAGACCTGCTGAGCTTTTCCAGCAAATTTGATTTTGTTCCTGGTTTACAGCATCTGCAGTTGTTTTGGTTTTTATTTAGTTTCCAACTCACAGCTACCTTTTGAGTTAGGCCTCTTACAAGTTGAGCCCCATTTGTCTGGCCTGGTCAGATTTCTTGGTGTCAACCAGTGTGGCTGCCCTGTTGACAGGCTTCACCCCTTACACTGGAAGTATTTGCACAAAATGATAGTTTGGTTATGAAGAAGCCAGGTTATTGAAAAAGTCTGTACTCAACAGAGCTGGGAGGATGAAGATTTACCCTGCCAGTTCCATGGCTCATAAATATTTGGTTTGGAGACACATGAGTTTTTAATTTTTGATTTGACAAGATTATGCTAATAAAAGTAATCCAGTGTGTTGGGGTGTTAATGAGAATTCATGCTGATAAATGTAAAGGAAGTTCAAGCCTATATACCTGAAAGGTTCTGAGAACTCAAAACCAAACTTTAAACGCACTGTCAGGAAACTGAATACTTTGCCTCCCATTAAGTTCCCCATTACCCATATAAAAACTCTAGATAGGGCTGGAAGATTCTAACCATAGGAAAGTATTTAACCACTACAGCCTAAACCTTATTCAATTAGATCATGGCTGATCTGTGGCTCAGTATGATTTAGCATACTTAATGAAAGAAAATTGTCTATCACTCAATCATGAAAATATCAATTCACCCAGCATTCACAGGATTTTGTACGACAGAGCTTCATATTTCCAAAACTCTGTTTGAGAAAGTGATTTTGACTTTAGTTATGAATGATCTATCTCTAATTTTTAAGATTGTGCCACCTTGTTTTGGACTACCCACAAATATAAACTACTTGTGTCTGTATTTACTCAGCTTTTCAACGGCATCAACTTTCGACCATAAGGGAATAAAAGTACATAAGCATTTATGAGGAGCACTTTCACCAGGAATATACCAGGATTTAAAAAATTGAGTTATGAGGACAATGTTTAATGCTAGGATATTAAAATGAAGATGTTGAAATACAAATATAAATTGAAAATATAATTGAAGGACCACAACTGAGGTACTATCCCTCTAATGAAGATAAACTTAGCCACATCAATCGGAAAAGGGACAACTTACTGGAATTAGCAACTTGAAAGCAATGTCATCATTATTTGTTAGGTCCGAGGAGACAAATCTTTCAATTCGGCACAGACCATGAACTTCTCTTTAATATGCTACACAATAACTGTCCAGACAGATGGGAAAGACATGCTCTTCACTCAATAGGAAAGATTTGTCTTACTCTGCCTTTAATGATTAGATGGCTGGTTTCAGCAGTTTCATTAATTTTTGTCTTTCATTTTTTTAACTGCATGAGCTTGATGTCCCATTGTAATGAAGGCTGTGAATTAAGTAAACTCACAAATACATATGAATATAGTTTTAGGTTCAAAAGATGGGTCAAAATGCCATGAATGTATGACCAATCAATTATTCTGTTACTGGAATCTCTAAATACAAAACATCCAGGTTCAAATACTGGAGGTCTAGGAATACAGTGGAAATTATGGCACCCAAAGCTGACAGAATTGCTGTTTGTAAGTGCAGTATCAGCTATTAAATAAATCATAATGGTGTATCATAAGAATACCTACAACAAAATTTAATGCAAGTACAACTAATGCAAAATCAATTAGAATGTAAATACAGACAGGAAATAATGCAGAAATTCAAGGGAAATCAGACCGTATTCTTTCTAAACCTCCATTATCAAAAAGACGTTCACAAGGATTTAAGCAAAAGTTTTTTTAGCCACGTTATAAGATCCCCTTTTAACATTAAAATAACCTCTTAAAAGAGCCTTTCCTGCAAAATCAATGGACAGACAATGCTTATTTCTGAAAGATTATCACAATGGTGAGGTATCAGAATATTGCGAACATTCATGAAAGGGTATTAAAGATGAGCTAGATTCTATTGAGTTGAAAAAGGTAGAAAAAAAGGCAAATGGGAAAAAGTATGAAAAGTAGAATTTCCTGTTGATATGGGAAAATTGATTTTATGGGGTTTGGGGGAGGGAAATAAGCCTTTAATTGTCTAAGCCATGGTGACCTGTCTGCCTGATCTTTAAAGAGAACTCTTGAATTCTAGCATAGTTTAAGTACGTTCAGCTTTTTTGATTAGTTTACATTCACCCATTTCCTGTCACCAAACTGATTCTTAACCAGAATTGATCTGATTAGGGACTGAATTTTGTTTTGTTATTAATTAACCTAAAAAAAACTTGTAAAGTGTTAATGGCTCTTCAATGGGATATTTGTTCTAATTTATTCGTGAATATTAAATATTAAAACCACTATCAGAGTCTTTATCAGAGTATAGTCTTTCACCTTTCCAGCTTTCAAATGGCCAGTGTGAAGCAGCCTGGAGCTTTAAATCAATTCCCATTGATATGACATTATTATGTTCTGCCTGTCTAATACACAGTTTAAAACAGAAAATTTCAAAGCTCTTCCTTCAATTTACTAAAGCTCACAGCTCAATGGAAGGGATTAAGACTGGAAGATCTCTGGTCTATTCTGTCAACCAACAGGGGCAATAACAAATAATACTGCAGCAAAACTGTTCCCTCAACAACAGCAAGGTTGTATTTTCAATCATGAAATGGATGAGAGGTGAGGGGAAGAAGACCTGCAGCTAGCTGGAGGAATCTGCACAAGTCTTGTCTCAATTTTCAGAATGTCTCAAGTTTGCATGGTGGAAATGGGCAGGACAGTGGAAATGTACTCTTCATCGGCATATTGAGTGCGATTACAACTTCTTAAAGGTTTGCAGCAACTTAAAGGAGATTTTCCTTTTGTGTGCTACACTGGGAAGCCAAATGGTGGAACTGCAGTTTAACAATTGTAGTTTTGGCGCATGTTAAAGATATTTTGATGTATTGTTGGAGATGCTGGTGAAGCAAATATAAAACATAAAAAAGAAAATTCCCTCATCTTCGGTTGTAGGTACATAAATACTAAATTATTAAACAGGCATCATGGGAAAAGATACAGCACATGGATTTTTACCAACTTCTGGCAGGGTTGCCAGCGGAAGTTTAATGATAAGGTAAGAATTATCTTATCCATTGGACATAGTCTGTCAGGGGTTCTATTTTTCCTTCAACCTTATCAATCCTTACCTTCCTGCTTGTCTTGGTTATCTGTAAATTAGCTTGGAAGTGCTCAATACAAATCTCATTTGCTTCTCGTCCACCCACAATACATGATAATGCACTCAAAATTGTTTTCTCTTCTTGGCTATATTTACTGCTTTGGATTAACTAGTTTATACATGGTCAGAATTGAATCTCCAAGGCAAGAGTCACATTCAATACTCTTAAAGGGGAACCTAGCACTTAAGAGGGGAAAGATAACCAGCACTCCCACTATACTGAAAGCTAGACACTTGTGGGAAAGACTACCATTGATACAATTGAAGATCACACCTATGGGTTACTAGCATAGTGGTTATGTCACTGGATGAGTAATCCAGAGGACTGATCTAATGATGGGAATTCTGCAGAGATAAGTTGTGCAGAAATGTGGTACTCTGTATGTATCAATGATTTAGAATTACAGGTAGCAGCATCATTAAGAAGTTTATATTCTACAAAAATTATCGATGCAGTTGATAGTGAGCACAAATGGTGTAGGTTCCAGGAAGCTACCAATAGACAAGTCTAAGGGGTAAAGAAGAGCAGGTTAAAGCATTTGGAGATGGAAAACAAGGGAAATGAATATGGAATAAATGGTAGGATACTGTGAAGTACTGAGTGGAGGAATACAGGACTGTTGTGATCACTGATCTCTGAAGGTGGGAGAACAGCTAGATAAGTTGGGTAAATATACACTTACCATCATTTATCTGCAAGTATAAGAGCCGAAAAATTATGCTTGAATTGTACAAGATATGAGTTAGACTGTTATAGGTGTAATGCATATAGTTCCAATCACTGCATTACAGGAGGGATGTGATCAAGATAGAAATGATGTAGAGGAGTTGCATGAAGATGCTGCCAGGATAGAGAATTTTAAGAAGATTAGACAAGCTGGCACAAGTGTCCATAAATGTGACCATGAGCTTCTGGTCACCTGTCATATTGACTCTCCATCTTGTTCTGATTCTGACCTTTCTGTCCTGCCTCCATCGTGTTCCAATGAATCACAATACAAGTTCCCAGAACTACACCCCATCTTTCTGCAGGCTTCTGGATTCATCATTGAGTTCCATAATTCTATATCATAACATCCTCTTCCATTTTGTTTTTTTTCTGTCATTGTTTACAGATGGCAGCAGTGACATAATACTGCCATTCGCATCTCTTCTAGAAACATGTTCATTCTTTCGCTTGTCTCATTACCACTCGACCTTGTCCCATTGACTCTTTAGTTATTTAATGGGGATGTCCAGCTGGATGGCTAATTTGTGATGCCATCAGCATGAGCTTCATTCAACACTGGTTGAGTTTACAATGAAGGACTCCACTTCTCACCCTCGCTGTTCACCTGAGGCAAGTTAAACCACCACCACCTCTCATAAGACAGCAGCCCTGTGGTCTAGTAAGACTGTAGCAACTTTAAAATGTCATTTAATCTCTCCTATCTTCCCCCTTTCACAAATACTCCCTTTTGTTCTTTTCCCACAACCCACCAGTCTCCCCCACCTACTTTCATTTGCTGCAAACCCATTACATTTCTAACTTGTTTTTCCTCATTTTCAAGGACCGCAACTTCCCCTCCACAGTGGTCGAAAACACCCTCGACTGTGTCTCTCGTGTTTCCCGCAACTCATCCCTCACACCCCCTCCCCGCAATAACAACCAAAACAGAATCCCCTTCATCCTCACGTACCACCCAACCAATCTCCGGATACAACCCATCATTCTCCGGCACTTCCACCACCTGCAATCTGACCCCACTACCAAAGATATTTTTCCCTCCAAACCCTTCTCTGCCTTCCAGAGGGACCACTCTTTCCATGACTCCCTTGTCCGCTCCACACACCCCACCAGCCCCATCACCCCCGGCACCTTTCCCTGCAACTGCAGGAAGTGTTACCCCTAACCCTAACCCCCATCCCAGGCCAAAAGAAAACCTTCCGTACCAAACAGATGTTCACCTGCACACCTGCTTATATGGTATACTGTATCCGCTGTTCCTGATGTGGCATCCTCTACATCGGGGAAACCAAGCGGAGGCTTGAAGACCGTTTTGTGGAACACCTACATGCGGTTCGTGACAAACGATTGCACCTCCCAGTCATGAACTACTTCAACTCCCCCTCTTACTCCTTAGATGATATGTCCATCTTAGGCCTCCTCCAGTGCCACAACAATGCCACCTGAAGGTTGCAGGAATAGCATCTCATATTCCGCTTGGGAACCCTGAAGCCCAACAGTATCAATGTGGGCTTCACAAGCTTCAAAATTTCCCCACCCCCGACCGCATCCCGAAGCCAGGTCAACTTGTCCCTGCCTCCCTAACCTGTCTGTCCTTTCTCCCACCTATCCACTCCTCCCACCTCAACTCCTACCCCAACCTCCTAACTACCAGCCTCATTCTCGTCTCCTTGACCTGTCTGTTTTCCCTGGACTGACCAATCACCACCCCCCTCTAATTTCCCATCTACTCTCACCTTTACTGGCTCCATCCCCACCTCTTTGACCTGTCTGTCTCCTCTCACCCTATCTTCTCCTTTATCCATCTTCCATCCGCCTCCCCCGTCTCTATTTATTTCAGAATCCCCTTCCCCTCCCCCATTTCTGAAGAAGGGTCCAGGCACAAAACTTCAGCTTTCCTACTCCCCTGATGCTGCTTGGCCTGCTGTGTTCATCCAGCTCTATACCTTGTTATCCCACATTTCTAACTTTCCCACTTCTAATGCATGGTCACAGACCTGCAGTGTCAACTCTGTTTCTCTCTTCATAAATATTGTTAAACATGCTGAATATTTATGGCATTTCTTTTGATTTTATTACAGATTTCTAGTATCTGCACTATTTTGCTTGTGGATAAGAAGAGGTCTGAACAGCGATGGCTAAAGGGAGATCTAACTGAGGTATACAAAATTATGAAGAACCTGGACAGAGTAGAAAGGCCAATTACATGAGGGCACATATTTAAAATAATTGATAGAAAAATTAGTGAACATGGGGCTAAGGAGAATTATTTTCACTCTGAAGATCACCAAGGGCTGGCTAGGCCAGAAACTTGTCATATTGAGAAACACTTGGAAATACGCTTGATGTGCTGTTACCTATAGGTTATGGCTAAAGGCATGGAAAGTAGGGCTATTGTGGAAAGCTCATTTTCATTCCACATGGTCTTGATAGGCAGAATGGCCACTTGCTGCATCCTAATGTTTCTTTGTCTCTGCATTAGGATGACACAGTGGTGTATTGTGCTGCCGCTGACATCATATTGTCTTGCTTTAGCTGAGTTTTTTTCTCCCGCCGCTTTATTTCAACTAGTGCCAACCAGAAAACTGCAGATAACTCTGAAGATGAAGCACATTCCATTTTGTTCTTTTTCTTATTTTGCCTGGTTAAGCCCACCACAGTCACCTCACTTGACTTGCAGTCATGTCTAAAATGACTTCAGTAGAGTTAAACAGAGCAGGCACAATGGGAAGGAAAGTCCGGACAAGACTGAATAAGAGGGCTTTCTCATGTCCCTCCTCTGCTGAAGAAAACATGCAAATAGAATACAAGGCTCTAGCATTTATAAAATGGGTCATTTTTGTGTGTCAATAATTGCTCCATGTATGGGTTACCTGCTGTTTGCAACTCTTCCAGAGAATTACTGCGTAAGAGAAAGGTGGAATTTGCATGTGTGCAACAGCATGTGAGAATTGCTTTCCCTAAAAAATATATACATTATTCAAAATTGTAAATCAAATTCTACAAAACATTTCAACCCATTTGGAATTTGCAATAAAATTAAATTTGTCTCCAAATAAATGTTCTATTCTTCGGTGTTTCAATATGAGTGTGATTGTCTTAATATTTACAAGATACATTCCATGGCAGCAACCATCTTAAGAACAAAAAAATTCACATTGTCAAAGACAGAAAATGAAATATAAATATTTTTGCACTCTGAGATGTCTCAATATGATTTTGCAATATATATTATAGATTCACAGAGACATACAGCATGGAAACAGACCCATCGATCAAATACATCCGTGCTAACCAAGTTTCCCAAACTAAACTATTCTAATTTGCCTGCATTTGGCCATAACCCTCTTACCCTTTCTTTTTCATTTACATTTAAATGTTGTAATTATATCTGTGTCTATCATTTCCTCTGGCAATTCATTCCACATATAAACCACACTCTGTGTGAAAACATTGCCCCTCACGTGCTTTTTAAATCTTTCTCCTCTCACCTTAAAAATATGCCCCCTAGTTTTGAACTCTCCAACCCGAGGGAAAGAACTTTGCTGTTCATCATATTCATTATATCTATGCCCCTCATGAATTCACTTCTACAAGGTCACCCTTCAACCTCCTATGCGCCAGTGAGAAAAGTCCCAGCCTATCTCCCCTTATAACTCAAATCTTCCAGACCTAGTGCCACTCTGATAAATCTTTTCTGAATGCTCTCCAATTTAATAATATTCTTTCTATAGCAAGGCACCCAGAACTGTGCACAGTACTCCAAAAGTGGCCTCACCAATGACTTATACAGTCTCAACAAGACATTCCAACTTCTATACACAATGAAGGCAAGCGTACTAAATGCCTTCTTAACCACACTGTCTACAAGTGATGCAATTTTCAAAGAAGAACATAGCTGAACCACTAGGTTTTTCTGTTCAACAACACTACTCAGGGCTCTACTATTAACTGTATAAGTCCTGCCCTTGTTAGTTTTGCCAAAATGCAATATCTCGCATTTATCCAAATTAAATTCTATACGCCTCTCCTCAGCCCAGTGGCCCAATTGATCAAGATCCCTTCATAATCTTAGATAACTTGCTCCACTCTCAATTATGCCACCAACTTTGGTGTCACCCCCAAACTTACTAACCATGCCTCCTAAGTTCTCATCTGAATCATTTATATAAATGACAAACAACAGTGGACACAGCTCTGATCACTGTGGAACACTACCGGTCATACACCTCCAGTCTGAAAAACAACTCTCCCACTGTCAAGCCAATTTTGTGTCCAATTAACAAGCTCTTCCTAAATCCCATGTGATCTAACTTTACTGATCAGTCTACCATGTGGAACCTTGTCAATACTAATGTCCATGTTAAAAATGTCAACCACTCTGGCAGGACTTGAGCCCATGACCACAGTATGATTACCTGAGGTCCTGGATTACGAGTCAAGTAGGCATTACCATCACCCTCCTTGAAAGGATAATAGTTAAATGAACATAATTTTACACAAGTAGACAGCCTACAGACAACTATGCTGAAATCAGGTTGGCTGTAATCTCATATTTTTGCCTTAATTAGTTGCCATTACACTCTCCATGCTAATAGGGAGGTGATGGCCTGGTAGCGTTATTGCTGGAGTGTTAATCCAGAACCCAGCTAATGTTCTGGGGACCAGGGTTCAAATTACATCACAGCAGATGGTGGAATTTGAAGTCAATAAATATTTGGCATTTAGAGTCTAATGATGATGGTGAATCTGTTGTCAATTGTCAGAAAATCCCTTCAAGCTCACTAATATTCTTTAGGAAGGAAACAGCCCTCCTCACCTGGTCTGGCCTACATGTGACTCCAGACCCACAGCAATATGGTTGACTCCTAACTTCCCGCTGGGCAATTAGAGAAGGACAATAAATGCTGCCCAGCTTGTGACACCCTCGTCCTGTGAATGATTTTTAAAAAAATTATCAACACCAATATTGCTGATTAACCTCCAGCTGTTGCTGAAATGTCATCAAAGCTTTCTGGTTTTAAAATTTACCTTAAATGGTTCACATCAGAATGAAAATAAAATGCTCCAAGATCGTTCTAATTTCAGGCAAGCAGTGCCATCTAAAGAAACTCTCCTACCCTACAAGCGAAATGCTGCAATTAATTAACAGACTAGCTATATATAGTACACAATATAAAAGGAATGAAGTTCAATACACATGTTGAATTTGTATGGGGCCTTTGACGAAGGAAAGTTTCCCAAGGCACTTCACAGAAGCATAATCAAAAATGATATTTAGTCAAAGCGAAAATTGCTAGAAAGGGAAACAAATCTCAGCAGAAAAGGTTAATTTTCAGTGGACAAAATAATCATCTGGCATCCCTTTGGGTTCTATGAAAAGTGCGATGCCGAGGTGAATTTTTTAAAAACTCTACAGCAATGCTTACAATCTTGTCAATTCACAGCAGATATTAAAACTTATCCACTATTCTACTGTCAACAATCGCAGCTCCGTGGTGAACTCAATTTCCTCGCAATAGAGCAATGGGACCGTTTATGGCTGTGGGTGATAAGTTTGTGATAATGGAAGGCTGTATCGACTTTTGTACAGCATAGGGTTGAAATTACCCCAAGAGATTCTGCGCAACTAGAAGAACGTCAATTCTAGCATTATTTCTTAAGTCAACATTAAAAACTCTAACGTTAAAACACTTTGCTCTTGGAGACCAATCCGTGCACGGGTTATCAGTGAAGACAGTATTTTCCACCAGATGGCGTATTTGAATAGACCCACGGCCGGCAAAATTGTAAATGAAATAGCAAAATGGACATGATAAAATGTGGCGGATTCCCTGGAATTTACAAAACACCTTTTGTTTTAGCAGTTGTTAATTTGTTTTTAAATAAGGAAAAGCTGGACTTCTTGTTCTGTCGTTAGCTAATTGCTGAGAAAAATGACAATACCACAATATTACTGTCAATCACTAAGCCTTTCAGTACAAGGGAGGATAAAATAGACGGGGTACGCCTTGGTTCTCTTACTGATTGTTTATTATTCATATGGGCTCAATCAGACTATTCGACCACCATGGCTTTACAGCCAAACCTGATCCCTTCCCTCACCCAATGTTAATATGAGTACAGATCACTGGATTGAAAATGGAATCAGGCTGATATCACTAATTTTTTGACAAGTTGGAGTGCATAATTAGCAAGATCAGTGAAGTAAGCACAATTTAAGAGTTAAAGGGGGTCTATTTTTTTACATATTGCTCTGCTCCATAATGGGATGTGAATATTATCCACCTTAGTATTCATGCTTTTGTGTTATACAAAAGAAAGGTGCTGGAAAACCTCAGCAGGTCTGGCAGCATCTGTGGCGAGTGCTTCAACTCCAGTGTGACTCCTCTCTGGCCTTGAAGCATTATTTCTGTTTCTGTTGACACATGCTGCCAGAGGGGACATCAATGTTGAGGTTGTACAGGACATTGGTGAGCCTCTTCTGGAGTAGTCTTTGCAGTTCTGGTCACCCTGTTATAGGGAGGATATTATTAAATTGGAGAGGGTTCAGAAAAGATTTAGCAGGATGTTGCTGCGACTAGAAGATTTGAGTAATAAAAATTGGCTGGATAAGCCAGAACTTTTTTCACGAGAGCTTAGGAGGTTCAGGGGTGACGTTGTAGAGATTTATGAAATCATGGGAGGCATAGATAAGGTGAATAGCAAGGGTCTTTTCCCTAGGGTGGGGGAGATAAAACTAAGGGGCATATTTTTAAGACAAAAGGAAGAAGGACATGAGGGCAACTTTTTTACATAGAGTGTGGTTCGTGTGTGGAATGAACTGCCAGAGGATGTGGTGGATGCAGGTAAAGTTACAACGTTTAAAAGACATTTGGATAGGTACATGAATAGGAAAAGTTTGGAGGGATTCAGGCCAAACACAAGCAAATAGGACTAGTTTTACTTTGGAAACATTACTGTCATAGACTAGTTGGACTGGTCTGTTTCCATTCTGTATGACTCTATAACTCTGTTTTTAATAGAAATTTCTAGCATTGACAGAATTTTGCTTTTCTTTGAGAAAGTATTTTGGCAAATGCTTCCACTTATTAAAATCATGTACTTGTAATAACTATTCAGGAGATTTTTTTATTACTGAATTGCTGAGGGAATATCAACAACATCAACAATCTATGTCAATTCTCATTCTTTTTCAAAACCATAAAACTATAATATATAGCTCTAGAATTAGTCATTTGGCTCATTGAGTCTGTTCTACCATGTGATCATTGTTGACATATTTCTCAACACCATTTTCCTACCTCCTCCCTGTAACTCAGGTCCCTCTACGGCATTGCCTCTCCTGATCTATACGTCCCCTTCAAGTCTCACAACTATTTGAGGTATCTGCACTCCTCCAGTTTTGTCGTCTAGTGCATCTTTCATTTTAATTACTACACCACTGGAAGCTGCAACTTCACATACCTAAATCTTAAGCTCTGAAACATCTCCTGGACATTTCTCTGCATTTCTACCTCACTTTCCTATATTAGCACACTACTTCTTTGTCCAAGCTTTTGTTTATTTTACCTAATATTTCCTTATGTGGCTTAGTGTCATACTTTGTTTTATAATGTTACTGTGAAGTGCCTTAAGGTGTTTCATTACATTAAAGACACTATATAAACATAAGGTGTTGTTGTAGCCTGGGTTCTGATTCCCTTTAGATACAATAAACTTTCAACAGTGACCAAGATCCAAACATATGTAGTAGTTGTTTATATAAGGTACATAGGATGACTGATGACTATGGATTTGTACTTCTGTAAGAAATACTTTCGAAAAGCAAGGGGGAAAAATTGCCATAAATGAGTTACAGTTCCATGTCTTTGTAATACAAAGCACTGTTACATTTTTCAGACTACACGTAATATTTTCCATACTCATAGCATAAATTGATAGTATAGTGGTGAACTCTTCAAAATGATTCACTGTACACCTACAAGTATCAACCACTGAAGTCACTGATCATGAGTCATGTAGTTGCCCTCACTCTACTGCTCATGACACACAAATTACAATCACAATTCATTATTCATTGCGCTCTGCACTTCCCATTCAGAGCAGAGTTAACTGTTTTAATCTTTTCTGAACCTTTTGCTCAGTTCAAGTTTGATTTTGGTGTATGGAAAGAGGCAGGCATCATGATCTTGCCTTTACTTCTGATTTATTGATTTCATTATTTAGGCATTGAACATACCTGCATTTTTAAAAAACATCCAGGCTTTAGGGGCCCAAATTTTATTGTGTTTTTAAGTGAGTTATGAGCTGTCCACTTTACTATTTCAAAATCGTCAGACAACATAACTAAAAAAGCAAAGTGATCTAATTCAAAAAATGACTAAGTGATATCATCACTTGCAAAGACAGTTACTTTAAAATCACTTTAAGTACCTTTTCATTTGTCCCTTTTTCTTGTGGTATTTTATGCTTTCAGACAGATAGAGGGTCAGGGACACTGTTTAGTTGGGGAACAGTTTGACACATGACACAGCGTCCTTCATTTCAGTTTATCTCCGGCAGACTGAAAAGTTTCAGGTTTATTATTATATTAAAAGAAACAGATAATTGAGCTGACCTCTTTTTAATTAGCTATATATAGCTTGCAAACTGAACAGTCTTGGCAATATTGTCTGTGGATGGCACTGCTCATGGTTGAACACTGGAAGTGTGAAGATGGATGAATATTCTAGTGTTTTGTTTGTGTAGATTTATGGTTCAGGAACATTCATACAAAAGTTTCTTTCAGAAAGCTAATTGAGAGAATTACAATTCACAATAAAGCAGGCACTGGCTGTGGAAGTAGCCACCTTAATAAGCTGAATAGTTTTTTTGTTCCCTGCAACAGCCATGAAGCACAAACCCTATTCTTTCAGTGGCTAATGTGCTTTATAAGCTATTTCTTATTAATGCCTGTCCAAATAGATTGATGATGTACTAGCTGCTGCTTCATGTCAAATGTATCATTTTGTAAAGCATTAGTCAATAAACATGTCAAAGATTAAAAGAAGGAGTTCTCTTTTTTTAAAAGTTCTTTTCAGTTTGAAATGCTGTTTAATAAGTAGCTTGAGAAAAGTTTCCTAGATATTATGACCACAGCAACTGTGATGAAGAATCATACTTTTATAGAATCTTTTACAGAATAAGTCATCCCAGACCTTGGTAGACAATCTAATGAAGGCAGTTCAAACAGACCACTGGAGCCAGCTTCACCATTTTTTTAAGATTACCCCTCATTCTGCCTATCTACCACTTAGCTACTCCCACACGTTCTGTGGTCAACGTACCCTGCCCAATTTTAATGTTCCTGTAAAATCTTTGGAGAATAAAATTGGGCTGCTGATCCAATTCTGTCAGCTTCCTGTTGGGTAACTTAGGTAAAATGATCCAATGTCTTGAATATGCCTTTACTTCTCTCATTATCCCCTTGAGTATCTCATTCTCATATCAGGTCAGCCAGTTAACGACCTCCTGTTCGGCAGATTATGTGCTCTACATATTATTCAATCACTTTCCTGTACATACAGTTGTGTTTGATTCCCTCTTTATCTTTCACCTTACTTTATTTCTTTTTAAATACCTGTCATCTATAATATCTTTCAGTTCTATGGAACGGTCCACATTTGAAATATCTTGTATGCCCACTCGACAAATGTTGTTTTGCCTTCATGGTCTTGCTTGACCACTTGCGGGCTATTTTGTTTTATTATTTCAGCATTAGTTGCATTTGCTTTTTGCACATATTGATTTCCAAAGCTTTTTCTGTGCCAGTTCCATGCAACTTTAGTAAGTAATGAGAAACAGAGGAGAAGCCATTCCACACAACAGTGGTTAGGGTGCCCGAAAGTGTGGTGGAGCCAGGTTAAATTCATGAATTAAAGAGAGCATTGGATAACTATTTAAGTATAAACAATGTGCATGGTAACAGGGAAAAGGCAGGTGCTTGGCATTAAGTTGAAATGGAGCCCATCTGCCCTAGGCCAGTGGCATTGTTTCCTCTATGAACTTCTTATCCTTTTTTCTTACTTCTTCCTTTCTTCTTCATCTTTGAGGCCCAAGTGGTGTCAATGGGATGGTGGCTGCAGTGTTGGCAGTGTGGATTGGGTCTCCTGATGGCGATGGCCGTGCTGGTGCTCGAGGCTTGGACTCCTGGTGGTGGTAGGCCTGGAGCCTGGACATCTGTCAGCAGTAGGCCAGAAGCCTGGACTCTTGGTAGTGGCGGTGCCCAAGGCGGGACACCTGGCAGCAGTACACCAGAAGCATGGGCTCTTGGCAGTGTTGGCGACAGCATCAACAAAGCCAGGGTCTCCTGGGGCATTGGAATTGCTGTTGCGGTTGCCAGACCAGTGCTCCTTGAGGACTGGAACACTTTCCAGAAACATTGCAGAAGCCCTGAAGCTATGCCTGGGACCCCAATTTGAACAGAAGATGAACTCACATTTAAGTAATTTCTTCGTATCCTAATTGTAACTCAAAATTGCGCTGGATGGTGGCAACAAAACACTTCTGCTGTATCTTCAAGGTATATGCGACAATAAATTATTCATTCATTCATTCATTCAGTAATCTAGAACAGAGGCGATGGGCTGAACAGCCTCTTTATGCATTGTAACAATGCTGTGATACCATGTTGATATAGGATTTGAAAAGGTATAACATTGTTTGACAGTGTCTTAGCTATTTGGAAAATGAGTTCCACTTTATATTTGAGATAACAAGATGTACAGCAGGATGAACACAGCAGGCCAAGCAGCATCAGAGGAGCAGGAAAGCTGATGTTTAGGGCCGAGACCCTTCTTCAGAAATGGGGGAGGGAAAGGGGGTTCTGAAATAAATAGAGAGAGACGGGGAGGTGGATAGAAAATGGAAAAGGGGGAAGTTATGTGGAGAGAATACAGGCAGGTCAAAGAGGCAGGGATGGACCCAGTAAAGATGAGTGTAGGTGGGGAGTTAGGGAGGTGATAGGTCTGTCCAGGGAGGATGGACAGGTCAAGGAGGCGGGATGAGGCTAGTAGGTGGGAGATGGGGGTGGGGCTTGACATGGGAGGAGGGGATAGGTGGGAGGAAGGACAGGTTAGGGAGGTGGGGACAAGCTGGGCTGGTTTTCGGATGCGGTAGAGGGAGGGGAGATTTTGAAGCTTGTGAAGTCCACATTGATTCCATTGGGCCGCAGGGCTGCCAAGTGGAATGTGAGGTGTGGCATCATTATGGCACCGCAGGAGGCCCAGGATGGACATGTCGTCTGAGGAACGGGAAGGGGAGTTGAAATGGTTCGCGACTGGGAAGTGCAGTTATCTAGGGCGAACCGAGCATACGTGTTTCGCAAAACAGTTCCCAAGCCTCCATTTGCTTTCTCCAGTGTAGAGGAGGCCACAACAGAAACAGCGGATGCAGTATATCACATTAACAGATGTGTAGGTAAACGTCTGCTTTATGTGGAAAGTCTTCTTGGGGCCTGGGATAGGTGTGACAATGGAAGTGTAGGGGCAGGTGTTCCACTTCCTGCGGTTGGAAGGAAAAGTGTTGGGTGTGGTCAGGCTGGAGGGGAGTGTGGAGCAGACAAGGGAGTCTCAGAGAGCGTGGTCCCTCAGGAAAGCAGATCAGGGTGGGGAGGGAAAAATGTCTTTGGAGGTGGGTCGGATTGCAGATAGCAAAAGTGTCGGAGGATGATGCGTTGGATCCGGAGATCCTGCGAGGATCTCAAACAAGGAGCTCAAACAGTTCACCCACTTCACCAACACCTTCCACCCCAACCTTAAGATCACCTGGACCATCTCTGAGACCTCTCTCTCCTTCCTGGACCTCTCTGTTTCCATCTCTGGCAACTACCTGAAAACTGATATCCATTTCAAGCCCAATGACTCTCACAGCTACCTAGAACACACCTCCTCCCACCCACCTTCCTGCAAAACTGCCATCCTCTATTCCAATTCCTTCACCTCCACTGCATCTGTTCCCAGGATAAGGCATTCCATGCCCGAACATTTCAGATGTCCTCATTTTTCAAGGACTGCAACTCCCCCACTCAGTGGTCGAGAATGCCCTTGACCGTGTCTCCCCCATTTCCCGCAACTCCTTAGATGACATGTCCATCCTGGGCCTCCTGCAGTCCCAAAACGATGTCACTCGAAGGTTGCAGGAATAGCACCTCACATTCCACTTGGGAATCCTGCAGCCCAATGGTATCAAAGTGAAATTCACAAGCTTCAAAATCTCCCCTCCCCCTACCGAATCCCAAAACCAGCCCAGCTTGTCCCTGCCAGCCTAACCTGTCCTTCCTCCCACCTATTCCCTCCTCCCACCTAAAGCCTCACCCCATCTCCCACCTACTGGCCTCATCCCGCCTCCTTGACCTGTCCATCCTCCCTGGACAGACCTATCACCTCCCTAACTCCCCACCTACACTCACCTTTACTGGCTCCAACCCTGCCTCTTTGACCTGTCTGTCTTCTCTCCACCTATTTTCTCCTCTATCCGTCTTCTATCTGCCTCCCCCCTCTCCCTATTTATCTCAGAACCCCCTTTCCCTCCCCCATTTCTGAAGAAGGGTCTTGGCCCGAAACGTCAGCTTTGCTGCTCCTCTGATGCTGCTTGGCCTGCTGTGTTCATCCAGCTCTACACCTTGTTATCTCAGATTCTCCAGCATCTGCAGTTCCTACTATCTCTGCTACTTTGTGTTTACTGCATCTACCAATCTTAAGCATTAGCACCTGAAATTACCTCAATGGCCTCCAGTCAGATTTTGATGCAATACCTGGCAATATGGCACCAATGGCTAGAAGCAACAATTGCTTATCCTGTTAATAAAATGTGAGGCTGAATGAACACAGCAGGCCAAGCAGCATCTCAGGAGCACAAAAGCTGACGTTTCATGCCTAGACCCTTCATCAGAGAGGGGGATGGGGTGAGGGTTCTGGAATAAATAGGGAGAGAGGGGGAGGCGGACCGAAGATGGAGAGAAAAGAAGATAGGTGGAGAGAGTATAGGTGGGGAGGTAGGGAGGGGATAGGTCAGTCCAGGGAAGACGGACAGGTCAAGGAGTTGGGATGAGGTTAATAGGTAGATGCAGGTGCGGCTTGGGGTGGGAGGAAGGGATGGGTGAGAGGAAGAACAGGTTAGGGAGGCAGAGACAGGTTGGACTGGTTTTGGGATGCAGTGGGTGGAGGGGAAGAGCTGGGCTGGTTGTGTGGTGCAGTGGGGGGAGGGGGCGAACTGGGCTGGTTTAGGGATGCAGTAGGGGAAGGGGAGATTTTGAAGCTGGTGAAGTCCACATTGATACCATTAGGCTGCAGAGTTCCCAAGCGGAATATGAGTTGCTGTTCCTGCAACCTTCGGGTGGCATCATTGTGGCACCGCAGGAGGCCCATGATGGACATGTCATCTAGAGAATGGCAGGGGGTGTGGAAATGGTTAGCGACTGGGAAGTGCAGTTGTTTATTGCGAACTGAGCGGAAATGTTCTGCAAAGCGGTCCCCAAGCCTCCGCTTGGTTTCCCCAATGTAGAGGAAGCCGCACCGGGTACAGTGGATGCAGTATACCACATTGGCAGATGTGCAGGTGAACCTCTGCTTGATGTGGAATGTCATCTTGGGGCCTGGGATAGGGGTGAGGGAGGAGGTGTGGGGGCAAGTGTAGCATTTCCTGCGGTTGCAGGGGAAGGTGCCGGGTGTGGTGGGGTTGGAGGGCGGTGTGGAGCGAACAAGGGAGTCACGGAGAGAGTGGTCTCTACGGAAAGCAGACAAGGGTGGGGATGGAAAAATGTCTTGGGTGGTGGGGTCGGATTGTAGATGGCTTCCTCTACATTGGGGAAACCAAGCGGAGGCTTGGAGACCGCTTTGCAGAACACCTCCGCTCAGTTCGCAACAAACAACTGCACCCCTCAGTCGCAAACCATTTCCACTCCCCCTCCCATCCTTTAGATGACATTTCCATCATGGTCCTCCTGCGGTGCCACAATGATGCCACCTGAAGGTTGCAGGAACAGCAACTCATATTCCGCCTGGGAACTCTGCAGCCATATGGTATCAATGTGGACTTCACCAGTTTCAAAATCTCCCCTTCCCCAACTGCATCCCAAAACCAGCCCAGTTCATCCCCTCCCCCCACCGCACCACACAACCAGCCCAGCTCTTCCCCTCCACCCACTGCATCCCAAAACCAGTCCAACCTGTCTCTGCCTCCCTAACCTGTTCTTCCTCTCACCCATCCCTTCCTCCCACCCCAAGCCACACCCCCATCTACCTACTAACCTCATCCCACCTCCTTGACCTGTCCGTCTTCCCTGGACTGACCTATCCCCTCCCTACCTCCCCACCTATACTCTCTCCACCTATCTTCTTTTCTCTCCATCTTCGGTCCGCCTCCCCCTCTCTCCCTATTTATTCCAGAAGCCTCACCCCATCCCCCTCTCTAATGAAGGGTCTAGGCCCGAAACGTCAGCTTTTGTGCTCCTGAGATGCTGCTTGGCCTGCTGTGTTCATCCAGCCTCACATTTTATTATCTTGGATTCTCCAGCATTTGCAGTTCCTATTATCTCTTGCTTATCCTGTTTCCTTGTGTATTCTGCCAAACGTACAGCCAAGGTTATTTAAGTGAATTGGTGAATGAACTCTGCAGGCATTCAGTACCTAGGATCTATGGTAAGATAGAGCTACAATCAACAATGTTAAATAAAGCATGGCACGTAGGTCACATTTTCCACGGCTACTGGAAGCTAAGGTGTTGTATCCGTGATCAGTCAGCTTCTTAGGAGGGAAAGGGGGTAAATTGGTGAAAACAATGTTGAGCAATAATCAGAATTCTTTGTCAAACCACCGTGTGAGATGACCAATCTTTAGGATCCCTCTCTGTAGACTTGATGTTGTTTCTCCACATGAAAGAATGATTGCGATTGGAAACTTGCAGGTTTGAACATTCCACATAGCATTGTGTTCTGATATACATTGCTACATTCTGACATACATACTACAGTGCTGTCACTTTGCTAAACTGAGTATAAAAGGTTGGCCTTGGTATCAAGTCGCTGCCACTCCTTTGGAATACCCACAAAGAAACATTCAATCAAAGACTTCAGCTGTAGCTGTAACACTCTGTTGACTTCATGTTGAATATTTTAAATGCATTTACTCCAAATTTGTGGTACTGATTTATTGGTAATAATACCGTGTTGCTCGATATGAACACTACCTTTAAAGTGACCAAGATTTCAATGGAATCAATTCTTTGTTGTAATAGAATGGTCACATCATTTATTGTCTTATTTTTGCATTGAGGCTAACTTGTGCCCTAGACTTATGCCCACTGAATGGACTACAACTAATTTAACATTCCAGACTGCCATAAGCAAACTTAGGACATGTTTAAATCAGTTGAACACAGGCTTCAGTGGTAAATATTAATTATTCAAACCATCTGCACCACCCACTTCTCCAGACTTGATGATTCACATCCTGTCTAATGTTTCTTTGTTGGTGTTACATTTCTAGGTAAAATAAAATTTCAGTGGAGTCAAGGATTCTATATTTCATTGTACTAAAATATTTTAGCAACAACAGAACTTTTCAAGTTGTCTCTTCACAGTAGAGTTGTACATCCATTTAGTTTTCTTGGAAAAGTCATATTTGGAAAAGACATATTTAACAACTGTTTTGAGTGAGAAATTTGCAAGCTGCTGCTCTTATGGTTTCATTAAATCAATATGTTTATAGTGTTGCAGTTGCCTGTTTACTCACACTATATATAGTAGCTACTAGATTCTTTCTTCAAAATATTCATGTCACTTATGCTTTCTATTGTCTGGTATAAAACTGCTCACATGTCTCTACTATTCACGCATAGCTTGGAGATTAATTTTAAGCCATTTTATTTTTAATGTTCTACTGAACATGTTGGCTGTACATAGCAGTATCATCTCTGAAGTTGCAGTTCTACAAGGATCTTTACTCATCATTGTCGACAGGAATAGTGCCAGACAACTGGAGGATAGCAAATGTGGTTCCCCTGTTCAAGAAGGGGAGTAGAGACAACCCTGGTAATTATAGACCAGTGAGCCTTACCTCAGTTGTTGGTGAAGTGTTGGAAAGGTTATAAGAGATAGGATTTATAATCATCTAGAAAAGAATAAATTGATTAGGGATAGTCAGCACCATTTTGTGAAGGGTAGGTCATGCCTCACAAACCTTATTGCGTTCTTTGAGAAGGTGACCAAACAGGTAGATGATAGTAAACCGGTTGATGTGGTGTATATGGATTTCAGCAAGGCGTTCGATAAGGTTCCCCACAGTAGGCTATTGTACAAAATGCGGAGGAATGGAATTGTGGGAGATGTAGCAGTTTGGATCGGAAATTGGCTTGCTGATAGAAGACAGAGGGTGGTAGTTGATGGGAAATGTTCATCCTGGAGACCAGTTACTGGTGGTGTACCGCAAGGGTCGGTGTTGGGTCCACTGCTGTTTGTCATTTTTAGAAATGACTTGGATGAGGGCGTAGAAGGATGGGTTAGTAAATTTGCAGATGACACTAATGTCAGTGGAGTTGTGGATAGTGACGAAGGACGCTGTAGGTTACAGAGAGACATAGATAAGCTGCAGAGCTGGGCTGAGAGGTGGCAAATGGAGTTTAATGTGGACAAGTGTGAGGTGATGCACTTTGGTAGGAGTAACCGGAAGTCAAAGTACTGGGCTAATGGTAAGATTCTTGGTAGTGTAGATGAGCAGAGAGATCTAAGTGTCCATGTACACAGATCCTTGAAAGTTACCACCCAGGTTTACAGGGCTGTTAAGAAAGCATACAGTATTTTAGCTTTTATTAATAGAGGGATTGAGCTCTGGAACCAAGAGGTTATGCTGCAGCTGTACAAAACTCTGGTGCGGCCGCACTTGGAGTATTGTGTACAGTTCTGGTCACTGCATTATAAGAAGGATGTGGAAGCTTTGGAAAGGGTGCAGAGGAGATTTACTAGGATGTTACCTGGTATGGTGGGAAGGTCTTACAAGGAAAGGCTGAGGGACTTGAGGCTGTTTTCGTTAGATAGAAGAAGGTTGAGAGGTGACTTAATTGAGACATATAAGATAATCAGAGGGTTAGATAGGGTGGATAGGGAGAACTTTTTTCCTAGGATGGTGATGGCAAGCACGAGGGGGCATAGCTTTAAACTGAGGTGTGAAAGATATAGGACAGATGTCAGAGGTAGTTTCTTTACTCAGAGAGTAGTAAGGGAATGGAACGTTTTGCCTGCAATGGTAGTAGATTCGCCAACTTTAGGTACATTTACGTCATCATTGGACAAGCATATGGACGTATATG
Source organism: Stegostoma tigrinum (assembly GCF_030684315.1). Classification (NCBI taxonomy): domain Eukaryota; kingdom Metazoa; phylum Chordata; class Chondrichthyes; order Orectolobiformes; family Stegostomatidae; genus Stegostoma; species Stegostoma tigrinum. The sequence continues at coordinate 24,175,052 of NC_081380.1, forward strand.
GAATAGTGTAGCTTGAGATCGGTATGACAGGTCGGCACAACATCGAGGGCCGAAGGGCTTGTACTGTGCTGTAATGTTCTATGTTTATAACGTAATGTTACTCATTTCTAATAGCCAATACCTTATTGATGATAATCTAGTTTGTAATCTGTCTCATTCATTTCTGCACATAGAAAAGAGTTCAGTTATTTCGCTCATATCGGTAAAAGCGACACTTTGCGTTTAACACGCCAAAAACTATTTTCACTGTATTTTCTTAAAAATGTGACAATAAATCTAAATCTAACATATCTGCTAAATTCATCAGATTCGTATCAACACTATAAATTTATAATAGGTTATTTTAACTCCAGAAGATCCATTACTAGCTATAAGCTGAGGTTCTGTAAATTCTGGAGCAAAGTGAAAAAAACTCAAACATCATTTATTCCAAAAGTCCACATAATAGTCAAAAACACAATTTATGACCCAAGATATGAGTTGAACATGGTGGAACCCTGCCATGAAGGAAATTGGTTTCATTTATTTTTTTATTTCAAAATGTTGCAAATATAAAATTTCTTTGTCTTTATTAGAAGAGGAAAGTTCTCCTGAAAAGTCAACAGGTCACTGCATGCAACAAAACTGAATTTGCACTGCTCCCCCAGGAGGGACAGCTTCCTGTAGGTGAATCAGAAAGAATGTTTTTAAGTAACGTGATTAACTTAATCAATTAAAATAGAGACAGATAAAGGGTCTAAAGGTCTTGGTGTCATGAGATAAATGGCCTTTATTTGGAGAACATTGTAATTTGCACACAAGTAATTTATTTTTGTAGAATTGTTCCATTCCAATTACATAGAGAATGAGTTGCAGAAATCAAAATCATGTCATACTAATATAATTGTAATATTCTTAACCATTGACTACTCTTAATACACCTGGTTCAATTTAATTAAATCTTTTTCATTTGGTCTAGCAGCGATTTGATCATTTGTTGTGTTTAAATTTACACGAAGAATGTTAAATATTAAGCATAATTTGACAATGCTGTTATCCCTGCAGTATCGGAGGCTGAAGGGAGACCTTACACAGGTTTATAAATTTGTGACGGGCATGGATAGGATGAATAGCCAAGGTCTTTGTCTCAGGGTAGGAGTGTCCCAAACTAGAGGGCACAGGTTTAAGGTGAGAGTGGACAGATTTATAAGGGACCTGAAGGGCAACATTTTCATGCAGAGGGTGGTGAGTGAATGGAAGCAGCTGCTAGAGGAAGTGGTGGAGGCTGGTACAGTTACAACATTTAAAAGTCATCTGGATTGGTACGTGAATAGAAAGGGTTTAGATGGATATGGGCCAAATGCTGGCAAATGGGACTAGATTACTTTGGGATATCTGGTCAGCATGGACAAGTTGGTCTAAAGGCTCTGTTGCTGCGCTGACAGGTCTATGATTCTATAATTCTAAATGCATTTTATTAATCAATGAGTGCAAACTAATAGTTTAGATTAAATATAATGAAATTGGGGTGTTTATCTCTATTTTCATAGCTCTATTTTTAATCATCAAAAGTTTTTTCGCACTAAGGATAGGATTTCACAGCTGCATGACATTTTAACAATGAAAAGAAGATTTAAAGATGCAAACATGGGTGCAATGGGTGGGAAGATCTATAACACCGATAAAACCATAAGAAATAGGAACAGGAATAGGCCAGTCAGCCCCTTGAGCCTGTTCTGCCATTCAATGGAGGCATAGCTGATATGACATTCCTTATGTCCACTTCCCTGCATTTTCCCTGATAAGATTCCCTAATCTGTATTTTATCATTCCAAGATTCTAATAAATACAAATCTTACTGAAACAATGACCGATAACAAACCAAGCAGCATTTCATGCCACTTTCACAGCCACAAGTTTCTAGTACCTTTTATACCTTTTCAAAATAAATAACATACAGATCTATTTTTAGGTTAATAAATTTTAAAAGTATTTAGCTGTTGAAGATGAAGAATAAGGGAAACAACTTAATATTTCAGTGACACACAGTGTTACCAAGTGGTTCGAAATCTATATATTAACTCCTAAAAGTGCAAAAGACTATTAATTCGCAAAATAGCCATATACCAATTTGTAAGAAGAAGCGAAAGGGATAGAAGAGGATGAGTGTTGCCTGTAGAATCCAGATGGCTTTAAGCTTCCTATTTAAGCCGAACATGTGAAATTTTGAAATCTATCTGAAGTAAAAAATTCAGGAACGATTAAAAATTTAAAAAGTTTGGGGCTCAGTAACTAAGATGTAATTTCAACGGGAAGATTTATAAAGGCTACTGAAATAATTGTGTGGATGGAAGAGTTTGGTGTTTGAGACCTGAAAGCCAGCAAAGTACCCATTGAACCTGGGAAGATACATGAAAAGTTCATCTTGGCAATATAACATGGGCAAACCTTAGAAGTGGATAGCTATCAGATTGAAAAGATATAAAAACCCAGGAGGCAGTACAAATATACAATATCACCAGAAACATTTAAAACAGCATGAAAGCAGTAAATCATTAAAGAACAGTAATACAGTGTGAAGCTTGATTGAAGAATCCAATACAGCCATACAGTAATAGAGAGTTTTAAAAATGGAAATAAAGGCAATGCTGCATAGAGTCTAGCAAGCTCTTCAGTAATTCAATTCAAAATAACATTAAGAATATAAGAATACAAGCTGAAGTAATAGCAGGTTATAAGAAATATTGTGATGATACATACCTTAAACAGTCTTAAAAGTAATAAGAATAACTAGCACATTGAGAAGGAATAGAAAAAAGTTATATTTTCTAGGATACTCATGGTCAGAGATAAACCTTCCCATTATCTCTGATAAACCATACAGAACACAAAATTGGTCTTCATTGAGTTGACTGATCTTAAGATATTTCTGAAGAAGGGTCCAGACCGGAAACATCAGCTTTCCTGCTCCTCTGATGCTGCCTGGCCTGCTGCATTCATCCCGCTCCAGACATTGTTACCTCAGACTCCAGCATCAGCAGTTCCTACCATCTCTTAAGATATGGCATTCCTTCAGAATCTAACACTATGGATGGAAATTTTCTTTTAGAAGTTAAAGTATGACATTGAGTGTGTTAGATGGCAATATATCCATCAATGCCTGGGGAAAGTATTGCATCCAATCACATACTTCTCAGCTTGTTTTCTATGCAAATAAGATGTTGCACAGGCTGCTCGGCAAATCATGCAGTGATTCCCACCTCGCAGCATTCATAAAGCTTCACACCCCTGCAAGCCTCAGCATCGCACATAATGATGTTCAAAGACTCACCCACCTCATCCTCCAAGCTGTGATCAGGGATAATGGGAACTGCAGATGCTGGAGAATCCAAGATAACAAATTGTGAAGCTGGATGAACACAACAGGCCAAGCAGGATCTCAGGAGCACAAAAGCTGACATTTTGGGACTAGACCCTCTCTGATGAAGGTTCTAGGCCCGAAACGTCAGCTTTTGTGCTCCTGAGATGCTGCTTGGCCTGCTGTGTTCATCCAGCCTCACACTTTGTCATCCTCCAAGCTGCTAACTTTTATTTCCGTTTCCTACATATTCATTGAGATGTTCCATCACTTTGCATGGTTACATTGGCTCACAAATTGCTGCCAAATCCATTCCCATCAACGCTTCAATTCTTCCTTTTATCTTGCTGCAGGAAAATTTAGCATGGAGCACATTGCAAAATGAAAGTTTACTTGGTATTGTCATGTTTGAGAAATGTTCCTACAATTACCGAAGACAAATCAGAAGATAAAACTCAGCAAAGTTTGCAAGAAGAAGCAAAAACTGAGAACAAGAAAGAGGTGAGGCATAATCTTTAATTGATGTTGCTGAGACAACAGAACAAACTCATTAAAAAGAACATTTAAGGCAAGTGACAAGGCATGTTACATGAGCAGAGATCATACGTTACCATGAGAGAGATTCTGGAAAAAGTATTCTTCACCAAACAACCATGTGAGTGAATAAAAACACCCAGCTCATCAACAACTCAAGGAGAATAAGCTGGGAATGAGATCAATGTCCACAAATTCAGAACAGTCAAGAAGAAGAAACGCCTGATCTAAGTATCTAGAAAACTGCAAATAAGAGATTGCCTTTTCCAACGAAAACAATATTGCCTGAGCCAGAAACCCAGGACGCTGGAAGGAACAAAATTCTTGTTTCAACTGTGCAGCTGTCTTCCATGATGGATGTTCATGAGACTAAAGCTCCCTACGGGGCAGAATGGAGTTCCTCTGTAAAAGGAATTCAGGAAAATTATGGTGCTCCAGTCAAGGAATGGAACAACATAGAAGAAATAACATTCTCTGTGAAGTATATCCGTGAGAAAAAAAATCCTCTCGTGCATAAATGATCCATAGTTCAGAACTTTGGTCAACAGTCCTTAATTAAGAAACCTAACATTCTTTCAATGGCAAACAAAATACTTTGTGAAAAGTGTGAACCATCCAGACCACCTGCATTTAAGAAGCCCACCTCCCATAGAGCACAAGTTGGGAGTGTGATGGAATACTCTCCACTTGTGTGGATGGCTACTGCTACCAAAAATACTCAAGAAGTAAGACATTATCCAGTGCAAAGAGGCTTGCTTGACTGGTACCCCAGCCTTCAACATTCACTCCCTTCAACATCATCACACAGTGACAATAGTTCCATCTACAAGACGTACTGCAGCAATTCACCAATGTTCCTTCAACAACATTTTCCAGACCTGCGTTATCCACCACCAAGAGGGAAAAGAGCAGCAGACACATGGGACCACCTTCACCTGCAAGTTCTTCTCCAGTTAACATATCAGACTGATTTGAAACTATATCACAGTTCACTGTTGGTGAGTCAAAATCCTAGAATTCCATAAGAAGGTGAAAAACCCTACTTCAGTGGTTCAAGAGGACAACTCACCACCATCATGTAAAGGGAGGTTTGGATGGGTAATAATGCATGTCTATCTAACAATGCACCACATCCATTCCATGAATTAAAAAAAAGGCTAAATAATGTGGATGTCGAAAATTTGAAATACAAGCAGAAAATGCAGGAGAAACTCAGCAGGTCCGGCATTATGGAGAGGGAAACAGAGTTAATATTTTGAGTTCAGTCAGACTCTGAAGAAGAGTCATACTGGACTTAAGACAAGAATGCCTAATTTTAAAAAAATCACTACAGCTACAAAGGTACTGTAATTTTGTGCATCTTTTAAACTAAATTCAACCAATTTTACAGAGTTATTATGATCTAGATTCAAAACTCTTTGTCCGGGGCATGCGCACAAAAACCAATGCTGTTGCACCAGTGCTATATTGTGGGAGCGATGTTGAAAGGGTTGAATAAGACAAAACTCCAGGGCCCCATCTGCCCTTTCAGATGAATAGAAAAAGTCCAACTGAACTATTCTGAAGGAGAGCAAGTAAGTTATGCCCAGTCGTCTGGCCAGGTACTTATCTCTCAAACAACATCACAAAAACAAATTATCTGGTCATTGGCGGATTGCTGCTTGGGGGTTTGCTGTTATTCCTACATTGCAACAGTGACAACATCTCATAAAATATTTCAATGGCTGAAAAGTGTGCTGTAACTACATTATTCCTTTGTTCACGAGGACCGCAGCCAGCTAAAGATACATTTCCCAAAGACATTTGAATTTCACTTTTCTGCACTTGGATCAGATAATTAGATATTGGAATATCACAGGAAAGATTAACTGTAAATTTATATAACTAGCAATGGAATAAACTGTGTTAGTTGTCATGGTAACTTGGCCATTTGAGCCAGTATGCGTCAGCTGCAACACTCGCTATGTTCACAATTTCCTTTCCTTCAAGCAGTCAGGCTGTTCATCAAGCGAAGGGCTCCCTTAATTTCTAGTAATGATCTGCAAACTAATTGAACCCTTTGTTTTCAGGGTTACTCAGCAATATTCCCAACCCGGTTCGTGAACTTTCAGCAAAGTCAGATTGCTGCTTCTTCAGTTGAAAGTCGCAAGAAACTAAAATTCCAGTTCTCAGTTGCCAGTGATTGAGATCCAGATTGGAGCTCGAGGTAAGTGAAACTCTGATGAAAGGGGTCATTGCCCTGAAGGATCTGTTTCTCTCTCTCCACGGAGGCTGCCTGATTTGCTGTATGTTTCCAGCATTTTCTGTTCTTTTTACATTTGCAGCTGCCAATTAAGTTTTTCTGTTCTCAAAATGAACAAAGCCAACTGCAATAGTGATTTTCACGTAACCTAATACTTAACATAATGGCCATACAGCAAGGATATTCAGTACATAATAACTGAAAAACATGTTATATAACGATTTGGTTCATGATACTTTTGTAATTCATTATTCTAGACATGGAACAGATTATTGTCTTTGTTCAGGTTTAAAAATACTTCCAAAGTAATGAAAAATAGCTAAGTAGTGCAAGATGAGAGTCTGATAGGTCTAAATCCACTCCTTCTCAGTTCATTCTAGCCAAGGCCCAAAAACTCTGTAGCTTAGACACTGTCTGTACCAATTCATATTCACACAGGGATCTCTGCAGTTTGTCATGATGTTTTGCTTCTAATGATTCCTATCATATTTTTCTTTTGTGAGCAATAAGCCTCTGCAATTCTAAAAAAAAATTTCCAATCATTTTTCTATTCCAATCAGTACTAAACAATTTAGCTTTTGATTTACTCTATTCAGATGTGGTTGTGTATTGGAGGGCTTGGGTCTTCATTCTGACTTCTAAAAGTGAAAACAAGAGGTAAATCTTAAAGGGCCCTGAATGACACGGGCCATTGTGAGATTTGTGGCAGAACTGGATGCAAAGTCTGGCAAGGCCTATCTCAACATTAGGAACAATTTGCTACACTTTTTATGTATTTTTCAAGTGTACAGGCAGGTGTCTCGGCAGTGGCGAATTATAGTTTGCTAATCACCTTATTAATGCCACAATTCCCCTCGTTGTTATTCAATTTCCTATCTTACCAACCTTGATGTTGAGAATTTTTGACATGGTGACTTCAGACACTTCTTGTCTGTGCCTATCTGATTGGGTCACTCAGAAAATGGACTTTGATCACTCCATTGGATCGTTCCATAGAAATAAAGGGAAAGGTGCTTTTTAGGTACAAGGGAGTGATGCTGACATGGGAAAGATGCCAAGGAATCTATTTATTGGGATTGGGTCCACTGGCTGGGAGGCAATTATGAAGGAGACATCTGTATTTATAGGAGAAGATGAGTTCGGAAGGATGGAGCGGGGTAATGCGGAAAGGGATTTTGTGCACAGTCAGGAGCAGACTGACTTCAAAGTTGCGGGGGACAGTATATGACCACAATTAGCTGGTCACCACATACGGCAGGTGCAGGTGGCCAGGAACCATAGGTTGTGCAAAGCCTATGGTGTTCACGTAAGGACTATCAGGAAGGGGATCTGGAAACCAATGTCCAAAGATTGCTCACTGTCGCCTTCCATGGAATTGTAATTTGAAAGGATGCAATAAGAAGGCAAACAGCTGTGGTCACAACCGCAGTAGGCGGGGGAAATATCTCAACCTGTGAGGAAAGGAGCTGCATGACCTAATAATGTGAGAAAATTTTAGAGGGAAACAACATATACAAGCCCCTGCACTGTACAGGCCACAGACCTGGCAATTCTAATGCATTGATTCCCTGATTGCTGCAAACCACCCTGTTCCAGACACCATTGACTACATCATTCACACCAGCACTTTTGGACACATAGGCCAGAGAGAGAATAAGGACGTTCTAGGGCAAGTGACAGTGGTGTCAGCAGAAGCCATTGCCCTGTAAACACCTCATTCATCTTGCATCCACATACTGCAGCAGGCTCTCAAAACATACATTGGTCTAAAATATATCCTGTGTGGACATGAAGTTTGGCCTCAAACAGGCAGAGTTACATGTGGGGCTACACAGAGTCAAACAAGTAGATATACCAGAAAAGCAATCAAAATACTCAGAGGGGAGATGGCAGCTTAGTGGTATTATTACTAGACTATTATTTGAGAGACCCAGGTTGTGTTCTGAGGACCTGAGTTTGAAGCCTGCCATAGCAGATGATGGAATTTGAATTCAATAAAAACACGGAATTAAGAGTCTAATGATGAAAATGAATCGTTTGTTGATTGTTGGAAAAACCAACCTCGTTCAGTAATGTCGTTCAGGGGAGGAAGCTGTTTTCTATGCCTGCTCTTGCCCACATGTGACTCCAGACCCACTGTAATGTGGCTGGCTGTTAACTGGCCTCTGAGCAATTACAGAATAAATGCTGACCTAGCCAGCAGCATCCATATCTTGTGAATGAATAAAACAAAAATTTGTACAAGTGTGATATTTCATGCACATTGCAATGTCACCTAAGGTTCTGAGGTGCTGTCAGATTTACTTCTTCCTCTCCCTGCCACTACATCTTTGGGTAATTCCTAGTCTTGCAGTTGTGGTGGAGGGAGCCTGCTCAACAGATGAGCCCAAACCTGGGGGTTTGGTCAGACAACACAGCATTTGCATCTGGACGGCCAGACATGCTGAGCATCCTCTTGCCAGAGGTAAATTGACCACCAATGGCTGAAATTTCATTCAGACCAGATACTAGTTTTATGCTTATATACATTCTTTAAGTCAATGGGATAAAAATGTAAAAGTAACAGGAAGAATATGATTTACAATCATTGTTATACATCATATGAAGCAGATATGGAGAAAGAAACTCTAAGCCCAAAAGTCAAAGCTTAGTCCAGCCTCAGAAAATTTGGGAAATCCAGGACTGGGAATAAGAAGTGCCAGAGGTGAGGATGGAGGAACTTTCCACTGTAGAGAAGGTGAGATGCTTGCATCAAATGGAATAAGTATGTCAGTGTATTTGTAAGCATTAAAAAAAAGGGTGGTTGTAGATTTTAGGTGTGATAGATAATGGTTCATCTCCAAAAAGTATCTGAAAGAACAAATGAAGATTTTTGAATCACTTGGTCAGAAGAGTAACAATATTCAGTTGATGGATATTATAAATAACAATATTTATTACTTATTCTTTCATGGGATGTGGATGCCATGGGCAAGTTCAGCATGATTGCCCATTTCTTCATTGCTTTTGTACTGAATGGCTTGCCAGACCATTTTTGAGCGCTGTCTGAAGTTAGGGGTAGGCCAGACCAGGTACAGATGATAAATTTCCAACCCAAAAGGGCATTAATGAATGAGATGATTTTTTCCAACAATCAATGATCATTTCATAGTCACTTTTGCTAAGAATACCTTTAGATGCCCGATTTATTATTTGAACTAAGAAGACAACAGCTTATGGTATTATTGATAGCATATTAGCAAAGATAGAGGATTGGCTAACTATTAGAAGACAAAGATTTGTGATATGGTAAGCATTTCTATCATGGTAACCTGTAACTGGTGGAGCGCTGGAAGAATTAATGCTGGAGCCATAATTATTTACAATATACTACTAATACTGTGTAATATTATTGACTGGAATAGGCAAAATGTATGTATCCTAGCTAAGTTTGTGGATGGCATGAAAATATGTGGGAAAGCAAATAGTGAGGCTGACATAGAATCTTGCAGAGGGATATAGACTGGAGAAGCGAGTGAACAAAAACTTGGCAGATGGAATACAATGTGAGAAAATGGGAGCTAATGCATTCAACAGGAGGGATAGAGGAACTGAATATTATTTACATGAAGAAAGACTGCAGAAAGCTAGAGCATAGTGAATTTCAGAACCTTCATGCATAAATAACAAAAACTCAGCAAGTAATAGTGAAAGCAAATTAAATCTTGACCTTTATTTCAAAGGAAATTGAGTGTAAAAATAGGGTAATCTTTCTGAAACTGTAGAAGGCACTAGTGAGATTATGCCTGGAATACTATGAACAGTTTTGGGCTACTTATCTAAGGAAAGATATTACATTTTTGTAGAAGCTGAAATGATCATATTATATCAGTATTGTGCTCATTTAATCAAATACATTGTAAGGAAATATAAGGTGAAGGCAAGATTCATAAAAGTTTCTTTATCCAAGTCATCAAACACTTATCTAATTTGTACCACAGATGGCAAATTGCATAATAAGCTCATTTGCTGCTTGTAAAGCCTTGTGTAACGTTCATAATTACACAAGACTTGACATTACACAATGCCTTTAGCAGGAAAAAAGCACTCTTAAATGTTTTGAGAGAAGGTCTTATTTCTCAGAAAAACATTTCTGTTGCTCACTATTACACATTTCAAGTCACAGTATTATTTTAGTCAACACTCTTTAGAAAAGAATGTGGTGTGGGTTACACTGAACTTAGTCATTGGCTCAGCATCCAATCACTGTGTATATACAGAGAGGCTGACACATTGTGGCTTTAACTAGCTTTAGAACTGCTTATAATCTCTGTTCATTTTTAGATGATCTCAACCAAATAATACAAAGGTTAAACAATTAACAATGTGTGTAGGAAAACGACAGACAAATCAATTTGAGATTCAATAAAGGATCAACGCTGCAGTGTACAAGTCTCAGTCAGGCACTGCTCAAACTTGAATGTTGAATATTATAGTTTTAATCAACACAATGTGATGTATTGTAACATAAAATAGAATTTCCTTAAAAGATATTGGCTAGAATCTTGCGGAGGTAAATTTGGAGATGACTGGGGGTGGGGGGGAGGTGAAGTTTATTAAATGAGAGTCAGGTAACTTCCTGATGCATTCCTACCTTATTGTGTATTTTTCATTGGTGTGAGTAGACTAGTAACAGCAAGATAGGCAGCAGAAATCAATTAGTAAGATGCTTAATGGGTATTTCATGAGCCTACTGCAAAATAGTCTTTGGGACCCCAGGGTACATGCACTCTAGAAAATAAGAGGAGATAGTTGCACAACAGAATGTGGCAGCTACAGTAAAATGATTGAGATTTAGCTGATAGTGGCAAAAAAAATGAAAGTATGCTATCACCATGTCTCAGAGCCTTGGCAAAGAATTTGGAATTCCTGGAAAGTGGGATAGATGTTTCCACGGACAATAAGTCTCAAGATGTCTCAGCTGCTCCCCTAATATTGATGATGTGATGGTGTCTGCAATGCTTCCCAGCTGTTCCTGCTGCTTGCCACCTGTTAGTCACCTAATGAGTGCCATTAGCCTCATTTGTCATGGGTTTAGCTGTCCAGAACTCCCATTTCCAGGGCCTGCTTACAGCCCATAACTGGACACCAAATACTGATATGACCTGTAAATTTGACACCTCTCATAAAATTAAGCCAGATGTTACAAAAATACATAGGTTTGGGGCCCATAAATAGCTCTGACATTAGAATTCCAATACCCACAGTAAAATTCAGCCTATTATTAATCATAAAAACATATTTAGCTTACTGATTTTACTAATACAGAAAATGCTTAAAATTCAAAAAGAATTTGAAGAAAAGACATCACTGAACTCAAATGTTAACTTAGTCTCTATCTCCACTGATACTGCCAGGCCTGCTGACTTTCTCCAGTAACTTGTTCTTTTTACAGATCTCCAGCATACACATGTTTTGCTTTTATTCAAAATAATTCATTGATCAATACAACTACTTTTTATAAAATCTTCCTGTATACAAAATAGGTGCTCCATGACTTATTGACTGCACTCTTAAAGCAATTCATTGGATGTGAAGTATTTGGGTTCCAAGAGTCATGGCATGACACTAAATAAACATACATTTCTCAATGAGATTATGGCTCTATAAGTACTCCATTATAAACTCTTTTAAGAGTATCTTTACAAGTATTTTCAATAGTCCTTTGGGAATAATGGATGCCTCTGACTGATTCTAATTGAAAGGTTCATACCATGCCAAAAACCATGAAACTAAAGCCTAAATTGTTGAAGACAATTAGCTCCATATTAATGTTAGCTATAATCTTAAAATGTCTCTCTGCTATATTATTCTTCTTACCTTTTATACTGGGACAAGTGTGCTGGTTTTGACTAACTTTTATGCTCGAGCTGTCATGCAGTACACTATTTTGGTGGTCCCATGCCATTAAAAAATGAGTGAATGAATTACCTTGACAAATAATTTAAAACAAATTTCCAGGAAATATGCGAGATAACAAAGTGTGAAGCTGGATGAACACAGCAGGCCAAGCAGCATCTCAGGAGCATCAAAGCTGACGTTTCGGGCCTAGAGAGAGGGAGAGGCGGTTCAAAGATGGATAGACGAGAAGATAGGTGCAGAGGAGAGTATAGGTGGGGAGGTGGGGAGGGGATAGGTCAGTCCAGGGAAGACGGACAGGCCAAGGAGGCGGGATGAGGTTAGTAGGTGGGTGATGGAGGTGCAGCTTGAGGTGGGTGTAGGGGTTAGGCAGGAGGGGACGAGCTGGGCTGGTTTTGGGATGCAGTGGGTGGAGGGGACGAGTTGGGCTGGTTTTGGGATGCAGTGGGGGAGGGGGAGATTTTGAAGCTTGTGAAGTCCACATTGATACCATTGGGGTGCAGGGTTCCCAAGTGGAATATGAGTTCCTGTTCCTGCAACCTTCGGGTGGCATCATTGTGGCACTGCAGGAGGCCCAGGATAGACATGTCGTCTAAGGAATGGGAGGGGGAGTTAAAATGGTTCATGACTGGGAGGTGCAGTTGTTTATTGCAAACCGAGCGGAGGTGTTCTGCAAAGCGGTCCCCACGTCTCCACTTGGTTTCCCCAATGTAGGGGAAGCCACAACGGGTACAATGGATACAGTATACTACATCGGCAGATGTGCGGGTGAACGTCTGCTTAATATGGAAAGTCATCTTGGGGCCTGGGATGAGGGTGAGGGAGGGGGTGTGGGGGCAAGTGTAGCACTTCCAGTGGTTGCAGGGGAAGGTGCCGGGTGTGGTGGGTTTGGAAGGGAGTGTGGACAAGGGAGTTATGGAGAGAGTGGTCTCTCCAGTAGGCTGACAGGGGTGGGGGTGGAAAAATGTCTTGGGTGGTGGGGTCGGATTGTAGATGGCGGAAGTGTCGGGGGGTGATGCATTGTATCCGGAGTTTGGTGGGGTGCTGTGTGAGAATGAGGAGGATTCTCTTAGGGTGGTTATTGTGGGGGCAGGGTGTGAGGGATGTGTTGCGGGAATTGCAGGAGACACGGTCAAGGGTATTCTCGATCACTGCAGGGGAAAATTGCGGTCCTTGCTTGACCAGGCATTCACAATGAATACTACATGTGTACAGAATCCTCCTAGACCATTAGAGATGGGTTCAGTGCTAAGTTGGGCAGGAAAATTATGGAAATTGAAATCAGGTTGTGGTCCCAATGGTATACCATCCCCTTTCCAATTTTCTCCGATGGTATCAAAGGAGACTGGGGAAACCCCTTGGATCTGTTCAGCAAGTAATTGAGAACTTTTTGAGATTGTTAAAAAGCTAATTGTAAGCTGTTTCATCACTAAATCCTGGATTTCCTAGACATGGACCCTCACTGGCATTTAGAAGAATGAGAGGGATTCTCATAGAACTCTATCAAATTAAACAGGACTAGACAGGGTAAATGCTGAAAGGATGTTCCCAATGACTGGGGAGTCCAGAGCCAGGGATCATAGTCTAAGAATATGGAGTATGCCATTTAGGACTGAGATAAGGAGAAAATTCTTCACCCAGACAGCAACGAACATGTACAATTTTCTTCCACAGAAACCAGTTGAGGCCAAAACATTGAATGTTTTCAAAAAGGAGGCAGATATAGTTCCAAGGGCTAAAGGGATCAAAAGCTATGGGGTGAAATCAGGATCAGTGTACTGAGTTAGATGATCAGGCATGATCGTATTGAATGGCAGAACAGACTTAAAAGAGGTGAATGACCTCCTCATGCTCCTACTTTCTAAGTTTTCTGTGTTTTGATGTTTCCCTAACCTGTCAGCAAATTGCTCAGATCACCAAGGCAAGTGCACAGATGGAACAGCAGAAACTGACAAGCTGGCAAGGCTTTGATCAGTTACACTGAACACTCCAGTCTTGACAACTGAGAAATTTCTGTCACAACAATTCTCTCGGAGACTGCTTTACTGCCTGACAAGAAATTGCCACCTTCGTGGAAGGTACTTCATTCACCCCAAGCTATACTTCCCTTGCTAGCCTTCACATTATAATGAGAACAGTTTAGCAGCTCCACCTTGCACCTCTGCTGAGGGCAGGCACGAGCCCGAACAACTACCAATAGATCCAGCAGCAGCAGGAACAAATACCGCAGCAGAATCTGCTGCTTTCTCTTCAATTGTATAGCTTTCCAGTGGCCAGGTAGGAGACACCATGATCGAATTGAATGGAGGTGAAACGCCCAACATACGGACTGCCAGCAGAGGATCAAATCCTCTTTATGGTGAAGTACCAATATGTCAGGAGGCCTAAATTCTCAAGACAGCTCTATGCTGATATCCACATTTCCTGGAATGGGATTTCCTTCCCAGTGGAGCAGGTGGGTATACATTGCTGGTTGCCAGCAATCTGCCTTTCACTAGAGAACCATTCTTAACCCGTCTCTTTCCTCTGCTCACATTACACGCTCTCTTCTCTAAGGAGAGAAAACAGACAGTTGCAAAATCTCATAATGACACGTGCAGCTGAATACAGAGCATCATTAGTGGCAGGTGATTGTGAGGAATAGATAGAAGGCAATAGGCTAAGGGTTAGTTTGTATTTTGGCTGCTCAGATGAATATGTGAGGTGCCTGCAGAGAAAGGAATGGATGGCACTACTCAGTGTGTTGCCCCGAAGTACTCTGTGCAAAAGAATGCTAGGCAAGATGGGTCTTGAGGTTTGATAAATTATTACATTACTCATCAGTCATGCCCTGCTGAGCTTTTATATTTTTCTTGATGCACTGTCTTCACCTGCTGCCTCAAAAATCAAAGTAGTGGTTGGCTATCTTGAAACATGATGCTGCCTGTTTAACAGGAAATCCTTGCCTTGACAGAATGGACATCGGCATAACTATCCTTGTCTATTTGGAATGGGCTCCCAGAAATAAGGTGGAAAAAAGGTAAAGAGCAACTGTTTGCTATGCTGTTCAGAGATGTGGATTCCAAACCATCTTGGCAGAGATTAATGGTATAAATCTGTCCTGTATGTCCAATAATGTGAGTCATTTGAACTCATTATCCATCTCAAATGAACGAGATGTTTGTAGATCAAGCAATATCAATAGTGAGAGAACCATAGACATAATGTTTCAGTTTTAAATGTGTACAGACTTCCCAATTTTTATTTCAAATTTCCAGCATCTGCTTTTTGGTGTCAGATTGCATTTTGCATCCTGTGGTACGTCTCCAGCTGCCTCAGGCAGCTTATCCCTCCATTCATTCAATCTAAAGTTTCCTTTAAACCTTCTGGGTGCGCTTCAGTCCTGATTTCTTTTATTGTACAATTTGTCTTAAATGTATCAATTGCACAGGATCCTGTGAATCTCTGCAGTTCTTTCCACTTAGTAGCAATGAACAGGGTCTCAAACACAGATTTTCACATTACCAAGTATCTCAACAGATAATGCTCTTAAAGTTATATTTAGAAACTGCACTGGGGATATGAAGTATAGATGCCGACCATCACCATGTTATGCAAAGGATGTTGAAATGATACCAAAAAGGTCTACCAAGAGAGTAATAGAACTGAAAGTTAATATCTATCAGGAAAGAATTAAACAGGTTGGGGCTCTTTTCTCTTGAAATCAGAAGGCTGAGGAGTGACTGGATAGAAGTCCTTTAAATTATGAAAGAGATAGTGTAAATATAGATAATATGTTTCTCCTGGAGGGGCAAGAGAAGATCTAGGGCACATGACTATATTAAGCCATAGGTTTTTATTATTTCATTCAATGTTCAGTTGCAATTTGGTGGGAGCATCACATCAATATTGAGAAGAGCAAAGCAAGAAAAGAAACAAGCTTGGAATTCCAGATAGGAATTTAGGTTTCTGGTTAAAACAAGTAAAATTGACCAGTGAAACTCAAGACTTTTGTGAAGTACGCATCACCCAAATTTTTTTTAAAACACGTGTGAAGGCATTTTTTAAAAAAAAGCTAAATCAAACAGATCATCCAGAGCAGTAACCTAATCCAGTATATGTTAAAGAACGGGGAACGCTTGGAGTGTTAATGGAAAATGAACTGTGATAGTTGTGTTATGACTCACTCGGGTAGTGTCCTGGAAATCAAGCTATTTCCAGAGTCATCAAAAAGTTGAAGATATTTTGAAGTATGCAAAATTCTCCAATTTACCTGATGATCAGGCCCAAAATGATAGAAAACATGGACCAGGTCTCTGTATTGAACAAAAATCATGATTTATTATAGACTCTAGCTACAGGTAAATAGTTATAATCTGTTGGCATATAACGCTAATAATTAAAAAATTTAATCCCCTTAAAGTTGTCCTTACATACAGATGGGTAAAATAGTTTGGAGTCAGAGGGGAAAAACAGGAAAGACAATTTAGTGATCTCTTAAGATACTTCGTTGTTAAGGTGATCCTTATGACTATTCTGCTGATCACCATGATGGTTCAGTCATCTTTTTCCAGATGATTCCTTTGGTTGACAATAGACATAAATTTGCAGGTACACTGATTAAAAGTAAAAACCAAAAGAATGCAGATGCTGTAAATCAGGAACAAAAACAAAGTTGCTGGAAAAGCTCAGCAGGTCTGGCAGCATCTGTGGAGGAGAAAACAGAGTTAATGTTTCGGGTCTGGTGACCCTTCCTCAGAACCCTGTTAACTCTGTTTTCTCCTCCACTGATTAAAAGACTTAACTGTTAAAAGTCACAGTTTATAACAGGGAAGACAAATTGGTTTTCTTCAAGTTCACTTTTGAGGTTTGACTGCAGAGAACAAAGACACTGTTCCCAAGCTGGGGAAGAAATGAACATTGTTTGCTTTCTGTAGCTTGTTCCCAGCTCCAAGCTGTTCACTTACCTTAGAACCAATCACATAGTTGTTTGTGGGCAAAAAGGTCTCTGTCATTGATAGCTAGTCACTGATCAACTACTTTTTGCCAGCAAAAACTATGTTGCACTCTCCTTAGGTTCCAAATCTCCTCCAACAGAAACTCCAAATACTGATTCTTCAAAGTGTACTGCTTTCTGTGATGCTTACAAAAAGAGGAGATTTTGAAGCTTGTGAAGTCCACTAATTGAAAACAGTACTGAAGTTAAGGTGACAAAATTTTCTGAAAAATCTTCACAAAACTGGAGCATGTTGAAAAGACAATAGGAAGGTGGGGCTGCAAGATGACTGACATATTAGGCAATCATAGCAGGAATTTATAGGAGGGGCAATTAAAGGTAATGGGATGACATTGGTCAATCCAGAATGGTAATCCTATTGCGTAGAATGTTTAGATTAGATTACCTACAGTGTGGAAACAGGCCTTTTGGCCCAACAGGTCCACACCACCATTTGAAGCATCCCACTCAGACCCAGACCCATCCCCATATAACCCACATACACCTGAACACTACGGGCAATTCAGCATGGCCAATTCACCTAGCCTGTACATCTTTGGACTGCGGGAGGAAACCGGAGCACCCTGAGGAAACCCACGCAGACGTGGGGAGAATGTGCAAACTCCAAACAGTCACCCGAGACTGGAATCGAACCCAGGTCCCTGGTGCTGTGAGGCTGCAGTGCTAACCACTGAGCCAGCATGCCACCACCAAATGTCTAAAAGGCCTCACCAACAGTGGTTCTGTGGGCACTAAAAAACACTGGGGGAAAGTGAAAGGAGAGAGGCAGGTCTGGTGCATGCAATGGGCAGTTGTTTAGAAGAAAAAGAATGGAATTTCACAGAAATGTTCTCCTTCACACACACATTTATATTCAATGCTAAGAGAATACAGTGAAAAACAGAACTTTTGAACTATTTTTAGGAAATTGTTAGGACACTCAGACATTTTATGAAAAGTTGGAACTATCTTGGAAAAATCTGAACGTCTGGTCACCATATACAGAGAATAACAGAAACGAGCTGTGGTTGGATGACATTGACGTTAGATTTGACGTGGTTTATCAGTTGTAGACTGAAGGAAAACTGGGAAAGTGTCTTAAACAATCATGTGTTACGTTTTACGTCAAACTATTTGTTTTACATTGTGCTTTTGAATGTCCAAAAATTCTCATTGCACATTAAATGTAAAGTGTTAAGACTGTGCAGTGACCCAACTTGAGAAGAGACAGTAGAAATTTTCTGCATATTTAAGCAAAACACCTGTTTAAGGAATCCCCTTGAGATTCTAGGCTATTCTCAACACATAAAAGAAAATAACATATTAATGAACAACTAACTTCCTGTACATTTGCTTTTGTTCGAATTGCCCTGTTTCCTGTTAGCTCAATCAGAGTGAATTATTGATAATAGGAGAGTCAATAGAGGCATTTAACTATCAATCAGTAAATATTGCCTTGTTCACTGTTGGTCCACATACTGATTGATAGATCTCCTGTGGTATAACCCAATGAGTTACTGCTTAGGCAATTACAGAGGTTGCATGCATTCCCACTAACAATTTTTAAAAGATTTAAGCATACATTTTTCAAATGCTTTCCCTAAATAATAAAATCTATATTTTCCTTATGGACTATAGGCAGGAGAATACACATTTTCCCCTTATATACCATCTTTAGAATGGAAGAGCAAGAATATGCATTTAAAAAGCACCCTTTATGATTTTACAAAGAACTTTACAGGCAATGAAATATTATTGTATTGGTATTGTTATCGCTGTTTTAACATGGAAATATATGACAGTTAATACTGTAGTGTAAAGGTATAACTCCTTTCACTCTAGTTAGACCGATTGAGTGACAGAGCTATCTCAAAGTGACATCAGATCATATGGAACTAAAATCTTGCTTTGTTGGGTTCCAAGAAAGATATTCTCTCTTATTATCCCCTGTACATAGTAATATTAAATGAAGCTTGTTCTTATTCATTCAAAAGTAAAGATTTCACATTATTAACTGATGGCAGTGATCAGACTCATCAAACCAGAGGCAGGTGGTAAGAGTCTGAAATGAAGTCCAGTGACGATAAAATATAAGGTTAAACTGGTGATCCAAGTTCACAGGTGGAGAAAATACCTCAGGTGAAATGCAGTGTCAGTAGGGGCTATCTAATGATGAACTTTGAGATGCACCTAGACACTGTACCATGGTATGGAAAGCCCATGAGAAGCTGAAGAAAGCTTGGCAGAAGATCTACAGGAGTGTGCATGGTTGTCAACAGGAAGAAATCAATCAGACATAGCAATTAAAATCTTACATAAAGAATTTTGACATGGAGAATAAATGAATATTCAGAAAATACACTAGCATTAAGCAAATGAAGGAACAGTGTGCAGTCTAGGCCACAGGGAACTTTACCGAAACATAATTCAACCAACTTTATAAAGAGTTGCAAGTGCGAAGACAGAGATTGGGCAAAGACTACGACAGCAGGACAGAAAGTTAAACATAGTTCTCAACATTCTAGAGGAGTGCCAGCAAAAGGGCTCATTGAGTGAAAGGATGACCTTTTCCTTGGGAATGTGACAGGCCCACATGAGAAATAAATTTACTTGGTTGCACAAATCCATAGGATATTTTCTAATGTATAGAATTTAAAATAAATGGCAGAGAAACTAATTTTAAATTGGATATATGAGATGAATCAATCATTCTGGACGCTTCACCATGGTGGAGGCCATGAATCTTCTTGACGATCCTCTAACACAGGTTGGGTCCCAAGAAATACAAGAGTTAGAATAATAGGCCAGATTAATGCTTTGCTTTGCTAAATTGGAAAAGAGATTATGGATAATTGTATATAAATCCTAACCATTCTGTTTCTTTATTAAGCAAAGTACCTTGTTTAGCTCCAGATAGTCTGTGGTTAGCAATAGCAAAGGAACTTCAGTCCGAGCATTGCAGGAAGATGGAACTGACCATCAAGAACAGTGACTGAATCAGTGGAAAATGAAAGTTACTAAGAAGGCAAGTGTCCAGCCAGTGGACAGTAATTTGCTCTTTTTGAACCTCGGGAAGAAATTTACAGGGCCTGAACGAAATGGGCTATGATGTGAAATGTGGGAGAATTTTATGAGGATTTTGAGTGGTGTCTTTCTTGATCTCAGAAACAACTCATTATATTTTCAGAGTTGCAGGCATTAAGATTAGACACTCACAAGGAAGTGGTAAGGTGCCTATTAAGGGGGATTGTTAACAGCCTCATGAACAACAAATATTATCTTAATAGTGTGCAGCTTCCTACTATTCCACGTGAAAAGTTGACATCAATGATTCCTGACATAAAAGTCAGAGGGGATACTTAACAATTTCAGTTCACTACGTGCTCCTCCGGTCCACCATCTTGGATGCCTGACAACATCTCAAGGCACAATCTAGGGTACTAGTGCACAATGTCCACAGACATTGACATTTGACATTTGCTGGCCTCTTCAAACCTTTGTGGCACTTTCCAATCCTCCTGCAAGACGCTTTTGCACTTTGAGGTTGCACTTTGGGGAGCACCAGCAACTAACATAAAGCACTGCAGCAAGGACATTTTGTGCATAGGAAAAGGGGCCCATCTCAAGAATTAGACCTGATTGTATCTCAGGGCTGCCTACTTGCCCTTTAGTGTTCTCTCACTTACGTGGATCCTCCTGGCATCCCTGCCTTGGCCAGCTGTAAATGCCTTTTTATGCAGTCACAGAACTGGGCAATGTGTCTTACTGACCAGCAGACCTCAGTCTGGGTGGACATCTTACCATATGGAACATTGATTTGTCAATCACTCTCCTGAATCGTCTGTTAGCTGTGTATATCACAAACATATCTTACATAGTTAATGCAAACAGCCACATCTCAAATTCTATGGGGATTGGTCTGTGTTTGGCTCGCTCACCGAGCTTGTTCGTTGGTCTGCAGACATTTCATTATCCTGCTGGGTAATATCATTAGTGCAGCCTCCGATGAAGCATTTCTCGCCTGGTATTTAAACTCTGGGATCTGTTATAGTTGATTACCACATTTCCGGATTTTCTTTGCAGCAACACTTCATTGGAAACCTGATTTGATGATATTACCCAGCAGTGTAATGAAAAGTCTACAAACTAATGAACCAGCTTGGCAAGCGAACCAACTGCAGCATCCATAATCTGAGATACAAATCTCCTCAAGAACATTAAACACCTATGGGATTGGTCTATAGAGGCATCCATTGGTCAGGTGGGCCTGGCACAGTAAGTTGAGAGCATCCTAAGATCAGTCCAAGGGCTTGTCCAGGGTTAGGTGTCCAGTCAGGTTGCTCTCAAACTAGGGGCCCATGCCTTTGTCTCCCAGGGAATGGCTTACAGTTAGCCCTGTGTCTCCTTATCAGTCAGTTCAAGGGTTTAGCACTAACACTGGCAGGAAGATGTACAGGCATCAGTTAGTGGTGCTGACACTGCTCATTCAGGCCTGTCCATTTAGGTCACTCAAGGAAATGGGGTAAGTCCATTGTACCCATCCAATAAAACCAATGATGAGAGGAGTTGAAGGAATAATGGGGGCTTCTGCTCTGGGAAGGAGATTAGGGAATCCATTTGTGGGAATTGTGGTTGCAGGTTGGAAAGCAGGAGGAATGGCAAATGTGAAGGGGTTAATTGTATATGTAAGAGGGGGATATGGTAACACATGGATAGGAGCAGGGTCATTCAGGAGGAAGCTTGTCAATAGTAAGCAACACCCTAGCATCAAGGGAGAAATATGTACACAGTTTCCAGTATAAATGAACACACTTGATATAGTCACATCATATACTGGGGCTATGTGTATGTGTTGTGGGGAGGGGTGTCAAAGGTGGGCAGATGCGGGTTGAATAGGGACCTGAGGAGGTTCAGTTATGGGAAGCATGGGAAGGACAATCAGGAAGCGGTCTCACTAACGTATAAAAATGAAGCATGGAAATTACTTTTCAAGAAGTACTTACCTTATATCATCCTGTCATGAAAGCAGCCAGATGATTGCATGCTTGAAGCAACTGGGTCCCGATAGCATAACTTCAGTCATAGAGGTGCAGCATCATATAGCACGGTAACAGACCCTTCAGTCGTCTCTGGGTTCTGAGAGCCATTGACTCCCACATAATTGCCTGCTGCTCCTGTCTTTACATGTGAAATGCATGAGGCCCCTGATCCTCTTTTCCTGGGGCTAGTAGGTGCCTGGTCTCTGACAGTCCTCTGAGTGCCAGTGGCCGAGGGCAATATTTACTTGGCAAGCTGGGGAGTCATAGTAGTGACCGTCTCACAAGTTTGTGCTACCAACTCTAATCTAGCAGAATTCCCACCAAAGTGTCAGTATCTAGATTGGAGGCACCAGCTGCAAGAGGCACCAATTAATCTTCTGTATGTCAGAACTCTAAATGGTGTGAAGCAAAAATTGTGATCAGAGATAATGGGAAATGCAGATGCTGGAGAATCCAAGATAACAGAGTGTGGAGCTGGATGAACACAGCAGGCCAAGCAGCATCTCAGGAGCACAAAAGCTGACGTTTCGGGCCTAGACCCTTCATCAGAGAGATGATGAAGGGTCTAGACCCGAAATGTCAGCTTTGTGCTCCTGAGATGCCGCTTGGCCTGCTGTGTTCATCCAGCTCCACACTTTGTTACCTTGAAGCAAAAATTGATTGAGTTCATACCTATGATCAAAGGAGAGCTTGCTTACATTCCAGACCTCGTACTTTGTATTTCTGTGCATATCTGTTATTGTTTCGAAATATCATCGCAGACTGGCTGCAACTATTATAGTGACCCAAGTAGTTGCAAATTTTGCAGCAGGTAAATCTCACTAGGTAGCATTTAGCAGTCACAGCCGAAGTAAAAACAGAGAAAACTTCCTATTCTATTAAATTGGCACCTGTCATTGTGATGACAAACTGACCAATTGGTTAACAAATTAATATCTTCAATGTGTGAGGAGAAATTTTCTAATTTAATGGCTTTTAAGGAAACATTTTAAAAATTGCCAGAATGCAAACCAAATCAATCAGCAACTGAAATAGTGAACACTGGTTAACATTGCATGTGGCAATTCAACAGTCAGATTAGTAAAGCTCCTACAGGACAGATACAAATAGGTAAAGGTCAAAAGGTAAACCTAACAGATTATAAACTTTTTGAATTGGTGCTTTAATCAAACGTACAAACATGCAGGTTGTTGGTTGAAACCCTGATGTAATCTGAGCCAGTTGATCTCAGCCTGGCAGTAATCGGATTCCACTTTGTCATCCATTGATTGTGCAAGGTCTGGAGTGTCTTATGTCTTGCAGATATGCTGATATGTCACACCAGTTTTAATGTCTCAACAGGACTATATTTACAAACATTTCTAAAATGACTCACATACTTAGCACTTATTATTTTCATTTAATTTAACTTCCTCAGTAACCACACCTAAGTTTGACTAATAATGCATACAACAGCCAACAATCCTCCACCAATGCGATTTTGATTTAGTCCCTTCTTTCTCTCCCACTCCCCCTCACCTTTTGATATTAGTATTATCCTTAAAAGGCTTTGTTTATAAATATTCAAACGGCCACATGGAAGTTTTCCCATCGAGAGAAATATATATATATAATTATAAACTCCATTCACAATCATGTCTTCATTTTCTGTCTCACTTCATAAAAGAAAAGTACAGATGTTTACGTGTTATTCCACACACCAAGTACAAAATTAAATAAGCATGGGTGACTGGGAAAATGCATAAAAATCAGCTGGGCTCTCTTATAAGGAGCCCCAAAAAACAATTAAAATAGAACAGTCAAGGAAAACACAAACAATGAAGAATTGAATGTAACACCTTTCTCCCTTTGTAAACGAAAAGACCGAAACTTAAACTAAACCATCATAAATGACATACATATGTACATTGTGTCCTTTTTTAGCATTCATATATTTATTTCCTCCAAGAATAAAAGTATTCTTTATTATATGAAGGTTGTTGATGAAGGTGCTGAGAACTATGAACATGAATTGGGGATTCTACTTCATTAGCTTAATGAAGCGAATAAATGAAATTACATCATCAGAAAAGAAAATTAATTCACATAAATTGCTGCGCTTGAAACATTTTTGTTGACTCACTGCAAGAATTTCTTGCTGAACTTTTTTGCTGAATGCCAGTGATGCTGTAGGCAATAAGCAAAAATTATATGTTCAATTGATGCCTTTCCAGTCAGAGAGTGTGGGGTAGATCAATAATATACAAAGTTGGATACAAACTCATTTTCTAAATGTTTTCTCTCCAACATATATGCATTTAACCTGCCCTCGATCACTGTAGAAACGTTCAACACAACTGGGTTAATTTCATAGATAGTAGGAACTGAAGATGCTGGAGAATCTGAGCTAAGAGGGTGTAGAGCTGGATGAACACAGCAGGCCAAGCAGCATCAGAGGAGCAGGAAGACTGATGTTCCTGGTCTAGACCTTTCTAGGCCCGGAATGTCAGCCTTCCTGCTCCTCTGATGATGCTTGGCCAGCTGGGTTAATTTAATGTTATATCAGGATGTCAAATGGCGTGAATTCCGTACCTTGCTAAATCAAACTGTGCCTATCCAAGTGATCATAAATCCCATCTCTCAGAGCCCTTTCCAGTAATTTTCCCACCACTGATGTAAAATTAACTGGCCTGTAATTTCCGGGGTTATCCCTACTCCCTTTTTTAAACAAGGGAATGATGTTTGCCTCTCTCCAATCTTCTGGCACTATACCCGTGGACAGTGAGACGAAAAGATCATTGCCAAAGGCCCTGCGATCTCTTCCCTCACTTCCCATAGAATCCTTGGATAAATCCCACCAGGCCCGGGAACTTATCTATCTTCAAGTTCCTCAAAATTCCTAGTACATCTTCCTTACTAACATCAACCTCCTCTAGCCTACCAGCCTGTTTCACACTGTCCTCCTCTACAACTGGGTCCCTCTCAATTGTGAATACCGGAGTATTCATTAAGGACTTCTCCTATCTCTTTAAGCTCTGAGCACAAATTCCCTTTACAATCCTTGATCGGCCCTACCCTTTCTCTGGTCATTCTCTTGCTCCTTGGTATGGTACGCATTGGCTCAGATTTTCTGATGCCAGAGAATCGATTCTAATGCATTGATGGAGTTGCTCTTGGGGACCCTGCAGAATCCCCACATTCAAAGACTCTAAAGGAATTGTGCAGAACTTAAAGATTCTGTTGTGGCATTTACCTACTCTTGGAACCCTTCTAAAGTATCAATTTAACTGGAGAATTTGGAAGATTCCACCGAAGTAAATTGTTATATATGAAAAGTTAAACTATTAAATATCTAGTCTAACTCCTGAATAGCTATTAAATTGACCCTCAACTTTTCACATATCTTCAACTACACCAAATCTCTAACAAACACCGTCTCTTCTTCCAGGACTTGACTTCCACTATCCTTAAAGGACCCAGTAGCACCCAGCTTTGGACACAAAACCCATCCACCACTGGATCTGTCAAGCCCACCCACCTCGCTATGGCCAGGCCTCGATCCGAACAATCCTTTCCCCCTCTGACAGACCCAACTTCCTCTTCTCCTGCTCTGACCTATCAACCTCTTCCCCTCCACACCAAAACTGATGATTCCTCCCCTGCCCTCGACTTGACACCTCATTCCCCCACTCCAGGCCCGACTCCCTCCTTGCCCTGCTCCAAACCTAACACCTTTGTTCTCCCACTGTGTCACATACACACACACACACACAAAACTGTGGGACACAAAAATGCCAAATGCATACTTACTTTTAGACAGTAGCTGGCAAAGTGGTTGCCTGTGACTCTGAATCTTTAAATTTCACAATATGGCAGTTGATTGCCATGATAAAGGAATGTAGTTTGCCTTCCCTGACAGTTCTGGTCTGTGAAAGAACTGTTGGAATGCAGGTATGACTCCTCATTTCTGAAGGAGCTCTGGTGAATATTCCGTCAAAAATATCACAGTTTTCCATAGCATTGCAGTGAAGTTGAGTGAGAATGTCACTTCTCTGACTGTCTCTGAAAATCCAGCTCTACGTATGAGGGTGCCTGGAGAGTAAGTCTATCATCTTCAAGAACCAGAGCTGTTCTCCTCCTAATGCCCTATGACAAACATTTTGTTGCTTGCCATCATTGCATTGCAAAATTATAATTTCACATTCTGGTTATATTGCAGAATCAAACTGACTACAGGATTATTGCAAATAGCTATCAATGAGAGTGTTTTATTTTCTGAAGCAAAAGTCATAGCTCATGCTACATAATGCTAAATTGCTCAAATGTGGAAGCTTTAAACTATCATAGTTATTCACTTATTGATTTGTATAAGTCAAATTATGCTGCAAGAGAATAATTCATCTTTGTTTTGTAATGCAACTGAGTATCTAGTCTCGATTAAAGTGACTGACAATTAACTGTCTGACATCTTTGTAGTGTTTCCATTCATAGAGAGATAAAATGTGAGTTATGTAAAGGGTAGATTCTGATGAAAGCAGGCACACTAAAGATGGAAAGCAATGAGCTATTTACAGGTCTGTGGCTGGATCAGCTGAGATGGAGTAATCAGCTGTCTGACTCTGTTTATGTCACAGTGACGTCTGCAATTCTATCCATGAGACGTGAACATGCAAGAACAAATTCCCAAGTTTCAGTCCTAAAGAGGTAAATGAACAGACAAAAGAGAGAACTTCTCTACAACTATAAAAATAGTTTCCAGAACAGGACAAGGTAAGCATCTGTTATCATCCAGATCTATTGATAGCACTATTACAGTGTTCTTGTTTAAAAGAATAATTGTTTAAAATAGAAGAGTTTCAGAAAGCCACTATTTGACCTAAATTAGATTCTTATCAATATTAGATTTTCTTTAACCTCATCGCCAGGGAATGACCAATGTAATGCATCAGCAATATTTTAAGCCTTACTCCATTCAGTTGCAAGACCAAACAAATTCCATGATTCGTATTCTAAAGTGAGTAACATGATTTAACTTGGCTTCACAGCCAAGAGAATTATATTACCATCATATTACCACCAACTTTTGTTAATTACTAGTTGTACTTCGGCTAACCTACTACAGCTGTCATTTTA
Organism: Stegostoma tigrinum; assembly: GCF_030684315.1. Lineage (NCBI taxonomy): Eukaryota > Metazoa > Chordata > Chondrichthyes > Orectolobiformes > Stegostomatidae > Stegostoma > Stegostoma tigrinum. The sequence goes on from NC_081380.1 coordinate 24,202,189, forward strand.
AGTATGAACAGACTGGGAAAATGTAGCTGCGTATTCACATCTACCTGGAGCCTGACCTCATTCTCAGGCAGGGTGTGGAACAGTGATACGCATGACATTATCAGTCAAGAGCCCTCTGGGTTACAGTAATGACTTCCTAATCTATTCAAATACACAACGTCTATTTTGTAAAACTAAATCCAGAGAAAGAAACTTAAGGCTTTCCCAAATAATATTATATTGGCCCTCTAAAGCAGTCTTCATTAACAAGTGGTGTCATAAACCTCTTTCTAATTGGAGAAAGAAGAGGTTTAAAACTTTGAGATAACAAGGTGTGGAGCTGGATGAACACAGCAGGCCAAGCAGCATCGGAGCAGCAGGAAAGCTGATGCCTTGGGTCTGGTCCCTCCTTCAAAGGGTCAGCTTTCCTACTCCTCTGATGCTGCTTGGCCTGCTGTGTTCATCCAGCTCTACACCTTGTTTCTCAGATTCTCCAGAATCAGCAGTTCCTACTGGTTTAAAACTCTTTCATTTTTGTCCTGATGGCAAAACTCAAGGTGCACAGTGAAGTGGGTCATTTAAAATTGAGCTTTAAGAAAATGTTTGGAAACCACTTTTCTCAAAAAGTGATGTCCCTTTAAAGTTTCAAAATACATTCTTACTCTCAGTATATTGCTATAAAATGAATTTGATTTAATAGAAGCCTAGTAATAGCTTTGAGATGAAAGAAATAAAATGAATATAAACACAACATTCAATGCTTCTGTTCGTATGCTTATATGGATTTTTTTGTGGTAACATAGATCTGGTTGCACTGATCATAACACTTGTATGTCAAAGGTTTCAGTGAAGCTATTTTTAACTTCCTCAACCAATAGCTTCCTATAATCATATGATCCTCAGTGATCAACACAGTTTGCTGGTTTGGTCCCTCGGGACTGACCAGTTTTCTTGTCTAGTGATATACCGGGTATAAATGCTGTCAGCTTTCCAATGTGGATTCCCCCTTCAAACAGACTTCCCACTACAATTAATTTCATCTGCTCATAGCAAATACAATAAAAATCAAGACTGAATTAGCATCTGTGATGTACTTGCTTGAGACATGATACAAATGGATTTCAACTATTTAAAAAATATATTGTAGGCTGTGCTCTCATAAGTCTATATCATGGATTATGTTCATTAATACTGTAACTGGTAAACGTGATAAAATAAAATTCTGAGGCATCATGTGCTGATTTGTAATTTAAAATTATGAAATTACAAACAGTTGACTCAGAGTATGAGTAAGCAAAATGGAGCCTAGAAGGATTGGCCTAATAATAAGCAAATGCTGATCCAAATAGCTGTGCATATGATACAGCCTGATTTAACAATCCAGATTTTTTAATTTTCTACGTGGCTGGAACATTATCAGGTATGGATGGAATCATCTTAAAGAGTGAATAATTTAAGTACATACAAGCAAATATCAGAACAATACTCTTATGCAGCCTAGCAATGCTTAACTAAAATCTATTTGACAGTTCTAAGACAGCATGGTTACCAAATATTTTAAGCTACAATAGTAATACTTAAGGAAAGAGCCTGAGAGGATATCCCAGGGGGCAGAATGTGGGCTTGTACCGAGTCTATAAAGTTAATATCCAAACAACACTATTCAACTCCTCTCCTTTTGCTCCCTCCCACCTCACGAGAGATGATCAGAGAACGGTTGGCAAATCTTCAATGCAATAGCTTGAACCTCATTCATAATTGTCAGATTTGGATGCTTGTGTACTATAATTGCCAAGGTCATGCTTTTATATTTCTACTTTCAAGATATGAACTAAAAGTAGAAATTGTAGATGGAAAATTATCAAAGCAATGCTAAAAATATTTAAAATACGAAGATCATTTCATATCCGTAGACAGAATACATGAGTTAACTATTCAGGTGCAAATGATTTTGGATCAGTGTTGGAAGGTTTAAAATACATCTGGGCAATTTCAAAATTAGACATGTAAACATTAGTCCCATGAACCAGTTGATACAGTTCCTTCTTTCAATATATAACAGAAACAGACAGCATGTTTTGTTACATTTATCGTTCCTGTGTAAATACACCTCAGCCTTAATTTAGTTATCTACAGACATTAAGGTACATATCTCCCAATTTTAATTCTTTTAAAAATTCTCTCCTGGAAAGTGGGCATCACTGGCTGACCAGTATTTATTGCTCTTAATTGCCCATGAGAATTTGGTGGAGAGCTGTCTTCTCGAACAGCTGCAGTCAATGTGCTATAGGTTGATCCGTAATACTGTTATGGAGGGAATTCCAGGCTTTTGACCCAGCAACAGTAAAGCAACAACAATACATTTCCAAGTTAGGATGGTGAGTGGCTCAAGGGTAACTTGGAGATGATGGTGTTCCCACGTATCTGCTGCCCTTATCCTTCTAGGCGGAAATGGTTGTGGGTTTGGAAGGAGCTGAGGATCTTTGGTGAATTTCTGTGGTACATCTTATAGATCGTTCACACTGCTGCTACTGGAGTGTCATTTGGAGGGAGTGAATGTTTGTGAATGTGGCACCAAACAGATGGGTTCCTTCATCCTGGACGGCGTCAAGCTTCTTGAGTGTCATTGGAGTAGCAGGCGAGTACCTTATAGATGGTGAACAGGTATGGTGAGTCAGGAGGTGTGTTACCCGTTGCAGTATCTGTAGCCTCCCACCTGTTCTTGAGCCACTGTATATATATGGTGAGTCCATGAGTTTCTTGTCAATGGTAATCCCCATGATGTTGATAGCGCAGCCTTGTCCATTCAAGCTGTTTATAGCTAAATTATTTTACATCATGTAATTATAAGCAAAACTATTGTTTTACTTACTGCTTCATATTTCTGGAATTTCAAGATCCAAGAACGGCTCTTGGTAGCTCTTCAAATTTCTGCACGCAAGGGTTGACTCAGGTCTTTGGAATATTTGCTAGTAAAGATAAAGGAGGCTTTTCCTAATGAAGCTCCATCGATTTATTAATTTCCTGGTGTACCCATATTGACTTGGTATATCCACAGGTCTATTGATTGATTTGTGCTGCTCTAGGAATGCACTAATTTATTAGTGTTTGCTGATTCGCTAATCTATTAATTGTTGGCTTGCTGACCAGTACATGAATTTATGAATTGACTACATGTCAGTTAATCTCCACTTGATTTGCTGCTATCCACTGCTTTCTTAATTTATTAATTTGCTGGCATCTGCTATTATATGAATGTACTGCTTTAGTCTTGATGCTATTTACAATGGTTTATAGCCTTGGCTGACCACTTTCATGACTATATTTAGTAACTTTTTGTAATAAAAAGTAAAACTATAGCTTTCTACTGCCTGTGCAGAATATCATGAGAAATCAATTAACCTATCTAATAAATTTAAAATGATATGAGAAACTATAAAGGACAAGAGAACAATAGTCCTAAATTGAAGGTTATGAAGTAAAAAAGGTACATCAATCAAAACGCTTAAAATATTGTCATTCCTCCTCATCCAACCCCATGGTCAAATCAGACAACGTGTGTTGCTTAACTAGAGCCACGGTAGGTGAGAAAACTTTGGTGTGATGAGGAAAACCAGGACATGGTACAAGTTAAGACATCAGCAACAGAATACTGGATGATCTCAAGCTTATGGAAGGCAGAACTTGGGATACTGGCGAGCAGTGCTTTGATGTAGTCAAACCTAAAAGTAACAAAAGAATGAATGAGGATTTCAGCATCAGATAAGAGAGGAGTCAGGTCATGCAGAGAGGCAGAAATAGACATGTAGATTTAACATACGATGAATGGCTGAGGATCCTGGGATTGTATTCATTAGAGTTTAGAAGGTTGAGTGGAGATCGAATAGAAACTTACAAGATAATGTATGGCTTAGAAAGGGTGGATGCTGGGAAGTTGCTTCCATTAGGTGGGTCAGGTAGGGAGACTAGGACCCGTGGACACAGCCTTAGAATTAGAGAGGGTAAATTTAGAACAGAAATGAGGAGACATTTCTTCAGCCAGAGAGTGGTGGGCCTGTGGAATTCATTGCCACGGAGCACAGTGGAGGCCGGGATGTTAAAAGTCTTCACGGCGGAGATTGATAAATTCTTGATCTCACAAGGAGTTAAGGGCTACGGGGAGAGTGCGGGAAGTACAGTTGAAATGCCCATCAGCCATGAGTAAATGGCGGAGTGGACTCGATGGGCTGAACTACTTCCACTCATATGTCTTATGGTCTTATGGTGATGGCAAAGATGTGTGTTTGAAGCTCATCTCGAGTTCATACATGGCAGTTGCTATGGAGAAGGTAATGAAGTGATAGAGTTTGTGTCAGGATCCAAGGACAAAGCCTTTGGTCTTCCCAATATTTAATTGAAGTTGCTACTTATTCAGAACTAGATATCAGACCAGCAGTCTGACAAGTTAAAAATGCTGGAAGAATTGAGGGAGATAGAATGGTGTGTCATAGAAACTTAACTATGCTTTTGAAAGATGTCACCAACAGACATTTGATTTGATTTGATTTATTTATTGTTACATGCATCTTGAAACAAAATACAGTGAGAAGTGTTTATAGTACTTAGAAGAAGAAAAGGAGAAGGCTAAGGATAAATCTCTGCGGTACAGGAGTAGTAATAAAAGTGCATCACTAAACCGTTGCTGTAGATATGACAGAATAGATGAGAATGAAATCAGACAGGAGGAGTCCCACCCAGCTGGTGCACAGTATGGTGTGGGGGGAGGATGGGTGGTCAATTATTAAATAATGACACATCTTGACATTTCCTTCTGAGCATTCCTGGATCACGTAAATGACCCCAATACTAATAAATCAGTCTTTTATAACACTATATTTGTTACTAAAATACTTCTGATTTTAGAAAATCAATCCTAACAGCAGTTAATAATATAAAAACATCACATAGGCATAAACTTCATCCAGGTGTCTTATTTCCTGTTCATTACATAATTCCAGTGTATCTTTCTATTGTGATTAAAGTTATACTTCCATCTTATTTCATTGGAATGTATGAAGTTCAGTCTCCAAAGCAAGTGTTATATTCCATACTTACCTCTGAATCTTATCAATTTCTTCTCCAGGATAAGTGGTACTGTCCCCCTGTGGTTTATCTTTCTCAGTCTAGCTAACATCGTAGTCAGGTTTTAATTGGTTACCTCGAAGGCTGTAGAATGGGAAATGAGAATTTGAAGTAGACTGACGGTATTTGGACTAGAGCATATCCAAACTGCATCCAACTTGTTACAACAATTATTTAGAAAACAAGTTTACAAGAAGCAGAACAAAGCATCTAAAAACATTCTAATAACAAAAGTTAAAATGTGATCAGAATTCATTCTTATTATTAAACAATACATCTTTTGTTTTATGGTGAGTGATGAATGTCAAGGGTATGTTTCTTCATAATTTTCTTTAGTTAAATTAATATGTGATTTTACAACAACAAAATCTTGTCAATTAATGGCAAGAAACTCAAAATATCTAACCAGAAGTGATTTAAACTTGTGTCATTAGGATATTCAGTTTACTACTATGGCAGCAGTTACATGTTGCCAAAAACTGAATCTTGCTCAGATCAATCTCATTATGTATTACTGCACATGAGACTGAACTATAATTTTATTGCAGATTATCATGAGGCCATTTTTTGATGATTTATAATTCAAATAAGTCTCAAATTTTCACCCCATTTCAATCTGCACTAACACATCTTGCATTTTGTCACTCGTTCATAAACACACACATGCATGCACACACTCACATGCAGCACTCTACGTCACTCTACTGTTTCCACAACCTTATCGCATCATTTTCTTTCTCCAACTCTTTAGTGTTTAGTGAATGTTCAGTTACCATCAAAAACGTATTTAAATACCACATGTTACATGCTCAAGTTATCTCAAACATTTCACAGCTGGTATGACTCTCTAGTTTAGCGTGTTGGAAATCAAACTATTCTTAAGATCATCACAAAAGTTAAAGATTTTCTAAGGTATGCAAAGTTCAGAAGGACCAGACTTCTAAATCCCTTATAAACTCCCCCATATGCAGCGACACAAACACAATTAAACAGGTTATGGACAATGATGAATGACTGGAAAGACAGTTCAGTAGCCTTTGTTCCTAGGTAGCGTTGTTGAGATTATTTTTATAACTTTTCTGCAGGCCCCTAAGAAGCTTTAATTGTTTTTCTCCAGATGCTTCCACTAATTAGTAAGAGACACAAGGTGGCTGGTTCACTCATAAAAAGTCTTAATTTATCAGTTAAAAGTTACAGCTTACGACAACTGGTGCAGGAAAGATAAATTGATTTCCTTCAAGTTTAAGGTGAGATTTTACTGCAGGGAACACTGAGAGAGCACTCCTGAGTTAGGAAAGAACTGAACACTTCTCTCTCTTTATAGCTTGATCCCAACTCCAAGCTGTTCAGATATCTGAGGATCAGATAAGCAATCAAACTGCTCATGGCGGGCAAAAAGGTCTCTCTCATTGATAAATTGATCACTGGTCCAGATCAATCAACCTCCTGGTGCTAGCAAAAGGTGCATTCATACAATTGTTTATACAAAGCCTGTCAGGGGAGTCGGATACTTTCAAAATTGCAGCCAACATTTCAAACACCAGTTTTTGAACAATTCTTTCTCATTTTATTCACTTTTTAAAAAAGCACAAAAGTAAAAACACATGATCCTTACACAATAAATTACTTGATGAATGCAGTCACTGTTGGTGCTAACTATGGCATTTAACATTTGCTGAATAATGAAACAAATTGCCAGTTAATCAATTAACCGATTCTGCTTTTATTGGTGCCAGTTGATGTACAGAGGTTGAGTAAAGCACTGAGCAAGCTTCCTAATTCTCTTCAAATAATACCGTGGATTATTCTCCTAAACAAGCAAAACAAAACATTGGCGTTATATTTCATATAATGCACAGCGCATCCAACATGGAGCATTCCCTCAGTGCTGGTAATAGGATGTTTAGTCTTGACAATGTGGTCAGGTCTGGAGCAGCTCTTGAACCAAACATTTTGTGTCAGTTGAGAGTCAGAGCCTGTCACGCTGTTACATATTATACTGTAATCAAAACAAAAATCATCGAACATGATCCAATTGTGAAAATTCAGAAACATAATTAAACAACCAATGGAGAGTGATCATTACTCACACCATTAAGTGAAATTTTGTCAGGAACAAATGTCAGTCTACTGCATTAAAAATATTTGTAGTATGTAACTTTAATTGTGTGTCATCCAAAATATCTAAAAGCACAAAGAATAACGTAGCAGAAAATTGATTAGAAATAATGTAAGATTTATAGCTGAAAGCCATCAAAAGCAATTTGACATCTCTTGAGGGTTTTTCTTTCCCGTAGGGTGATGTCTGAATGAATCAGATTGTTGTCTCTTTCTCACATTTCTCATTGGAATTGCTCATTATATAATTAACAACAGTTGCAAACTCAGCTGATTTATAATATACTTTGCATTTTAAAGAAGGAAGGTTACTGTGGGAAAATATCTTGTGAGATGCTTAATGAATTTGGTTATAAATGGGTATTATTGTAATAAGGTATCATGTTGTCATGGTCAGATTGCCATTTTCTCCCCAAAACATACTTTTTCTAAAATAAAAAAGTTGAAAAATATAATAGCTGGCTGTTGAGCATAAACAGATATTGAGGTACCATAGACTGACAAGTAGGGATTTTCTCCTCTCCCAAAACTACTATTAACTTCCAGTATATTATTATAAAAAAATTGCTTGGCTGACACAGATGGAAAGGGGGATAATTGGAGGATTTTTTTTCCCTATACTGCCAACCACACCCCTCCTCCCCGCCTCAAAACAGTCCAAGTGCATGTTGAGGAGTAATTTTCCATCACTATACTTTCCCATAGATGGGGAAGGTATAGTGTCAGAGTGCCACAGGAGGACACAGCAGTGTTTGTTGTTTATAATCAAAAAGCAAAGACAGAAAAAAAATCTCATTCTGAAACAAATACTTCCAACCCTGAAATAAACATATCAATTTAAATAAAGGAAAATTGATTAAAATTAGAGCAAGACAGTTATAAAATGTTGTCAGAATGTACTTTTTTTACACAAAAATCTGGAACTCACATTTCCAGACAGCTATGGAGGCTAGTTCAGTTGAAATGTTCAACACTGATGGGTAAAATTTTGTTAAACAAAAGTTTAAGGATGATGGAACCAAAGCAAGTAACTAGAGTTACTATTCAAATGAGACACAATTTAATTGATGGGGCAAGCTTGAAGGACTGAATGCTTTACTTCAAAATAGTTATAATCTTTGCATTTTACAATTTTTTGTCACAATCTTCCTTTCTGTGGGCCAAGTGACCACGGGCCCAAAATTTGACATACTAAATTGACCCACAGATGGATAAACTGGTAGAAAATTGGACAAACTCAACTAAACAGCAGCCAGCAGCTACTAGCCTCATAGAATAGTGGAAGCCAAGGTGAAAGAGGTCACAAAGGTTCAGGGGAAACCATTTACAACCAGCCCAAGCATTCTGTATTGGGGAGGTTTCAATCAGATTTCCTGGCACCTTGACTTCCAGCCAGTGTCTGAGGATTTGCCCTTTATACTTCCCTGACACGGCAACAATAAAGAATGTTGGCAAGGCCCCATTGGATGCATTGAGCTCCACTCATGATGCCATTGGCTAAAAGCCACAAAACATTCAGAAACGTCTGAGGCGAGGGGTTGATCAAAAAGACACCCCAGAATATAATATCTCAGCAAATTCTTGAAGCCAGGCTCATGGCAAAAGACAGTGCAGCAACCCAAGAAGACTCTGGAGAAGATCCACCCTGACCTGAGAGACCCACCTTTGTGAAGGACAGCCAGCCCTATGTTGGTGAGGAAGGAGATTCTACAGGCCCAGCTCATATGAGTGGATCATTGTGGGTGATACCCTTTCTTAGATGGATAGAACTAAATAAGGAGTAAACATATTGGAATTTGGGAAATGTTTACATGGTGATTGAGCAAGGAATATTTTGTGAATAAAATCGAGTTGAACCTCAAGTTAAATTCTGCATCCCGTTATCTACCTCACTGACAAGAGCACCTGGGCAATACATAAACTGTCAAAGTGTTAAAAGTACGGAAAACACCATATTCTAACTTAATTATAAAAATGAAAAAATTATCATATCCATCAATACCACCCGTGCAGTTGGCCAACAAGAACTACTTATCTGCAACAATGGGATAGGTCCTATTAGGAAAATTGACTTGTAAGACCACCGAAGTAGAGATTGAGATTTAGTGCCAGGCTCCAGGGCCACCTACAATATTACTCTTCCATGCACCTTAACCATTATCAGTAGAGAATATTCGGAAATTTCTTCCATTTTAAAGTATGTTTATGTTTATTCATCATCAAAACATCGAAACTGAAAATTTCAGTTTGCATTTCAGTTTATATTTATATCCAACAAACAGGTCTACTTCAAAGACTGACAATCTTTGTTCTTTGTTTATAAGACTAGTTTAAAAACATGTAAGGAAAACTTCTGATCCTAGCCATCCCGTAAAATTATATCCCAACAATTCTGTAAAAATTGCATCCCAGCAACAGTCACTGCCTTCAAGAGATTTCGGGAGAAACACAGAGAAGGAGAAAAGATGAGTGCGGTATGTAGATTCAAAACGAGCAGGTGTACATTGCAAAGGAAATAAGGTTCATAGAAGTTAATACTGTATTACAAAGTGCTTGACATGGATCTGGGAACTTAAGTACATGGATGTGATTCAGCAATATAGCTATAAATAGATATAATCATATTTCAAATTGAAATTGAAGTGACTGAACGTCCAAACTTCCCAATTATGGTATTCTCCAAAGTGGTGAGTAAGCATTCTAGAGGCAATACCAAAAAACCTATTAGCAAAAATTCCCACATACTTATGAACAATTTCAGATTAAGAACAATAATGATGTGCTAGCCCATGACATATAGTTATGAGATTATGTTAACATTTTATAACAAGGTTACAATTTTCAAGCTTACCCACTGAGAATTTTTTAAATTTAACCTTTTGTTGTCCCAATCAACCTCTCCAGTGATGTTATAACACACCTCTGGAGCAGGTAAGATTTGAAAACAGGTCTCTCATTCCATGGGTAGGGACCTACCACTGTGCCACAAGAGGCCCCCTTCTGATGATAGTTATGAGTATCCACTAATTGTTTGCCCCCAGAGGTTCATTGAATAGTGAGTAAAATGGTGGCCAAGAAAACTCACCGGGGGGATCCACCTGCAGTTCATCTCTATTCTTCATGCATCATTGATTTGCCAGATAACTTGAGAGGAAATCTTGAAGAAGACAACTATGCCTCTTTTGTCAATCGCTGCTTTATTACATTCAGCATCTGCAACTGATAAGAATTACCTTTTTTGCTGTTGTAAGTGCAGTCGTGTGAAGTCAGCAGAAGGAACTTCTTAAAGGGATAAACATTAGGGAAAGATTTTATTAAATTAACTGGTCACACTTAATATATTTGTGCACAGAAGGGTTTTCTTGTGTTATCGCTGTACGGTTACAACGAGAGATATGCAACACTACATATTAAACAATTTTAACTTAAAAATACATTTTTAAAATCTGATACAATTGGCAAAAAAAAATTAACACAGCATTTCTTTTTAACCTAATGGCAAAAAATGGAGCTGGCCATTTGCAAATAGTTAGTTCTGGCTTCTTAAGACTGAGCTTTATCAAAACTCTCTAATACAGCAAAGTAAGATTAAAGTCACAAAAAAAAATTGTTTCTGGTGCTAAATCAAGCCTAAATGTTTTATGCATGAAATTGTTCTCATGTTAGCTCCAATTTCACATGGATAAAGGAAGTCAGAAATTAATTTGGGTTAATTTCATGGAGTGATGTGCACTTGAACTGAGAGGCCAAGAATTGATGTATGTTGCTCCTCTGGCTTTGTAGTGTTGTTGCTTAGAGCTGCTATGAGAGTTACCAGTAATGGGCATGGCTACACTTCCAGTTCATCTGATCAAAGATGTCAGGTAATTTCGCAAGTGAAAGTGAAGTGAGCTATAATGATGAGATATAAGATCCAGAGACAATCTCAGGCAGATTTTTTTAACACAACAAACAAACCTGGCATTGTCGGCCGTAGGAGACTGCTGAAGAATCCGAAAGTTAGTTCATCACCAACTCAATATTTAGCGCATTTTTTCAAAAGGCATTGGGGCCCTAATTTTCATATTTACAACACCCGACACTTACTTTAGGCACTTAACCAGGTTGCCAAAAAATCTGGATCCACAAATTCACCAGTGGGTATTATGCCTGGGCAGATTGAGCACCAGCTGTTTGTTCCAGTCCCAATAGATACCATTAGCTTTTTAAGAAATGAATTTCCCAGTAACCTACAAAATTATCAAAGAACTCAATTGCACATTTTAAAACATTTTCAGCAACAAACAAACCAGACTCAACATTTTGAACATTAAATAAGAAACCACTTGTACGTCAGACTGAACAAAAGGCAATTGAGATATGTTTTATGGAGGTTTTTTTTGCTGTGTACCACGTTTCTGGCAAAAATAATTGTAGAGCAACAGTCCTATTTCTCCCTGTCAGGCTAGGTTGAAAGTTCAAAAGTTACTCTACTCACCCTCGGGTTTTTAGATCTAATTTTCACCAGAAAGGCCCATATCAGTTACTCCCTACTTGTTACATCTCCAAGACCCTAATCTGTTCTGTTCCTTTCCTTTCAGACAGTAAACAAACTCTCACACAGATCTCGCTTATTTGTTAATAGAAAGCAATTCTTAAATGCTCAACCACAACAGTATGTTCTTGGTCTCTCTTCCTTTTTGGAGAAATCAAATGTACTATTAGTGTATTTGTTGGCTTGCTGTAGCCAGATGACCTGCCATATGTGCTTCTTGTGGACAATCAGTCCCAGCCATTAAATATAGATCACTTGGAACATGCTGTCAGAATGGAGCAGTAGATTTTCAGAGCTGTAAGACAATGAGTTGCTGTGAAAAAGACAGTAACGGATGTTCATCTGAAAATGGATTTTCGGAGCTTTAAGAGAGTTAGCTGCCGAAAAAAAAACAATGAATGACAGTCTGCACTTTAAATTACTGGTTGAGCCAGGCTGGCCGTGCATTTTTCATTTCCCTCTGCTATGGAAATGAAATGAGTTAGAAGACAGAATTGGATTTTACTCCATTCTCAGTGGCAAGATCCTGAAATTGCTTTAGAATTAGATAAAAAGACAGAACAAATTACAGTAAAAACCTTGCTATTAGTGATGGAGAAAGAGTTCTGCAAGTTACATTACAATAGGAGCTGAAAAGCCAGGCAGGAGAAATTTTGAAAACTTTGAATCCCATATTACTCTAATGGATGAATGATTTGCATTCAGCATTAGAGCTTGTGGGAGATGGAAAGTCTATTGGTTGATATCGACACTGACCACACAGTTATTTCTAGTTGAATTTTGAGAGTTTGGTCAACTGAATGATGATCTCATCAGAGATTAGATTGTTTTAAGCATAAAGAATCCTAGTACAAAACTATGTCTGCTGAGATAAGAGAAACTTACTCTCAACAGGCTATCAACATGCACAGATGATTTGAGATTGTCAATCATCAACTAAAAAATGTTAAAGGGAGAACAAGTAACACTTTATTTTAAACCAGAAAACAGGCTGAATAAAAACAACATATTGAAGAAAAAAGGAAGAATTATTTACAGAAAAGCCAGCAGAAAGATCAAGGCCAAAGGACAGAATGTCACATAAAAGAAGAGTGAGCACGTCCAGCATGGGGAAAACAGTGGTCTTAACTGCAAGCAACTGAATCAATTTTCATACAAGTACTTAGCTAAATAAGCAAAACAGGCCTATAAAGATGTCTGCTGGAGAGGTGCCAACTCGTCATTCTCATGAATCACTCATGCTATGAAGAAGGTTGCATTCTTCAGGTCTAAAGGTGATAAATGGTTTGTGACAATGAGAATAATGAGTGCAGAATGAGAGCATCAAGTGAGTGCGAAGTGCCAGATAGACACCAATGTTCCCTTCTATATTACGAGTTTAGCAGACAAATATGAGGAGGCTCCAAATGTGACGTTCAAAGGTTAAGGTTGAGGCTACATGATAGAGTAATACTCATGCCAAGATGGCAAATTAAGCTGACAGCACAATGAAATGGCAAGAATTAAGATTTCGAGTTCTAGATAGATGTTGAACAAAATCTATTCATCTTGGAAGAAGTGAGCTTAGACTAGTAATCCTAAACATGCCAGAAAAAGCAGTGAAACATAGAAATTAGGACCAAGAGTAGGCCATTCAGCCCTTAGCCTTTCAAGCTTGCTCCATTGTTCAACATGATCATGGTTGATCATCCAACTCGGCACTCTGTCCTTGCTTTCTCTCCATACCCTTCAGCTCTTAGAACTATATCTAATCTCCTCTTGTAAATGTGCAATGTCACTTTCTGTGTTAGAAAGCTCCACAGGCTCATGATAGTACTTGCAATTTTCTTTCCTTAGAGCAGGGGTTTTGGAGAAATGAAATTGTACCCTTATCTTACTGACTGGCTTGCTGTAGGCATGTGACATCTACCTTTGTTTTCAATTATTTTGTGAGCAATCTGGAGCAGCTATTGAACACATATCCACTTGGAATGCTGCCTCTTAAAAAGATGGTGATAATGGGAACTGCAGATGCTGGAGAATCCAAGATAATAAAATGTGAGGCTGGATGAACACAGCAGGCCCAGCAGCATCTCAGGAGCACAAAAGCTGACATTTTGTGCCTAGACCCGGGTCTCTGATGAAGGTTCTAGGCCAGAAACATCAGCTTTTGTGCTCCTGAGATGCTGCTGGGCCTGCTGTGTTCATCCAGCCTCACATTTTTTTATCTTAAAAAGATGGTGTTCCTTTTCTCTGAAAAACTGTGAAAAGGTTTAAGATTATCAGTTGGCACTTCAATGGGTATCTATTTGAGTTTCTCACCTATGCCAACTGTACCTAATTGGGTTTTTTCTCTAGGTTGAGCTGAGGTGTTTATCATAACCACACCAACCCCACTTTCAGGACATTCTTTTACACCTGAGGACCATCTTGTAAACTTCATTGTTCATGCGAGTTCCGCTGTTAAATTGATACATTTACACCTATTTTATGCCTGAAAGACAGACAAAACAAATACCAAATTCCACCCCAGATTTCTCCAGGGCAGGTCAAATGTATCAGTGGTTGTTGACTTTACTGCATAAAAATATCCCAAATCTTTGATTGGCGCATGCACATATGTTTATCCGAATATTGTATTGCAAACCCCAACTTTATGAATTGTTGATAACTATTCCGTTTTTAATTCTCTCTTTCTTAAATCCTTTTGGTTTTTACTTGTGGCTAAGACCATGGTTGAGAACTCTGCTCCCAGGTTTCTGTCAATGTTGCTTTATATCAGCTGTTGACAAATGCAAGGTGGACTTAAATTTTATTTCCAGGAAGCATCTACTTTTTACTCTGTTACCATTCTCTTTGTACATTCCCAGATCAGTTACTTCTGTTCCTAACACCTGTGGGTGTATCAACCATTACTATTGCATTAATGTGTGGTTTTATTAAATCTATTATGCATAAGTCCATGAAACAGTAGAATCCAAATGGCATTGATTCTTAGATAACAAGGTGCAGAGCTGGATGAACACAGTAGGCCAAGCAGCATCAGAGGAGCAGGAAGGCTGATGTTTCAGGCCTAGACCCTTCTTCAGAAAATAATTCTTATTTCTTTACAAACTAACAAGCTCATGCAGTAGGCATGTTTTAACTCTAGTATTAACACCAAAAGTATCTTGCTTTGTGGCTTAAGATGAATTTTAGCACTTACTTTATTTTCCAGGAATATAAGCAAGGTTGGAAGTAATGTAATTAGATTAGAAAGAGAGTAATGTAATTAGATTAGAAAGAGAAACTAATAGCTTTTATGTTAAGAATTTTCTTAAAAGTTTCAAAACGCACAAACTTTAAATGAGTCATGGTTAAATTTAGCTTTCAGAGAGACAGGATCTCCACTATTTGCTAAGTGCATGCTGAAAGTGATTCTTGTGTCTAATGCTCTTAATATGCAGCTTAAGTACATCATGTTTGTGTATTATATTTTTAGCAAGACACCATTCTTGAGAAGGCAAAATTCACCTTTTTCGAACATTCTCTGTATGTAACAACTTCTTTTATTGCTAGTTGAAGATTTGGCCCAAATTGTTGCGGAGTCATAAAGACTCTAGAGACTTTTACTAATGTTGGACAGGACTTAGAGGCAGAAATCCGATATCACTCCACCCACCCCCCCAACCTTTTTTGGGCACATCCTATTTCCACAGGTAAGGCAAAAGTAGCTGGATATTACTCACATTGAAGGAAAAGCCAATACGATAAGCATCCATGCTCAGTTTAGACAAACGACAATTTGGAACAAGGGCTACAGCCTGCAATTTGTGAGTTTTGAATTTTTAGAATAAGTATAAATATTTGTGATGGGCTGATAAAATCTGTGAAACTGTCTGCTGTAAAGTTGCTTAAATAACAGTAACATTCTTGAGAAAAAAAACGCCTGCCTGCATTTGTGATTTGAAGAAAAAAACTGGGCCAGCAGTTTCAATAACTTTACATTGGCAAGACACTAAATGCTTACATTATGCCTATTTTTCCTAACAAACCCATTCAGAGATGTAATTACACACCTCCGAAGCAGGTGGAACTTAAACACAGGCCTCCTGGTTCAGGGATAAGGACATGACCATTGAGCCACAAGATGGTCCCCCAGTCCTGTCATTATAACATATTACTGTTTGATTGCTTTCCACAGACTATCATTGGTACAATGAAAGGCTGTAATCTCACAGTTTGACTAACAGTTCCAAAAGGTTATTAAAGAATTAGCTGTGACTGATGTGTGCTTATGAATTCAAATGTGTGTTTTTTTATGTGCAGTTAAGTACTTGAGAGATTTTAAATGTATTGAAAGGGGCTTCCCCATGTGAGACTGCATTTTATTTAGTGAAACATATTTAGAATTTTTTTTCAGTTCAGTATGGCTCCTGAGGTCTGCCCATAGCAGATACTGGGTGAATTCACATGGTGGGCATAAAAAGATAATGTAATGATGGGGGGGTATGATTTGGCACCAGAGTAGCTATAAGATCCATGGGGTGGGTGAGAGGATCTGATGAGTTGAAACTAGGTTGGCATCATAGCTATTAGAGGAAAATATGTGTCTTGAGTTGGCATTTTCATAAAATGGTAGAACCCTACAGTGCAGATAAACGCTATTAAGCCCATTGAGTCTGTACCAACCTTCTGAAGGGCATCCCACCCAGACCTTCCAGTTGGAAACATTCTTGCTTCTTTGTAATTGATCTGTGAGTTCAAGTGTAACTTCAAAGAAATTGGCACAAAAGTATAGGTTAACACTCCAGCGGAGTACTAAGAGAGTGCTACACATTTGGAGGCATCATCTTTCAGATGAGGCCTGAAATAAAGGCATTCTCTGCCCACCCATTTTGATATTAAAGATCAAGGCACTATTTTGAAGAACATGGGTTTTGTCCCTGGTGTCCTGGTAAATATTTTTACTTCAGAAGTACATCATTGTGGGATGTTCTGATTCTGTAAACAATGTATCTTTCCCACCTCAAGATTATATCACTATTCAATCCAAGCAGGCTAGTCAAATTAAATGCTGATAAATTCAAACAATGATTAAGTTGTGTCATTGAAGCATCCTGTCCGAACAAATCCAAAAATCATGAAATGCTTTAAGTCATCTGGTGCGTAATGTGCATCATATCCAGTGGTGATCCTTTGCAAAATAAAGATTGATCTTAAGCTATAGCAGCAAAAGTAGGCCATTGAGCGGATTGAAGCTGCTCAGACATTCAGCAAGATCATGGCTGATCTGAGCATCCCCATCTTCACTTTCCTGCCTTTTCCTTGTAGCCCTTGATATGCTTACCCATAAAGAATCTATTCAGCCTTAAACATGATTAACAAACCAGACTCTACAGCCTTTTGCAGTAAAGAATTCCACAGATTCGCGACACTCAGAGAAAAAAAATCCTCCTTATCTTTGCCTTAAATGGGTGACCCCTTATTCTAAAGCTATGCCCTCTCATCCTATGCTCTCTCACAAGGAGAAACAACCTTTCCACATTCACCTTGTCAAGTTCCCTAAAAAATTTGTGTTTCAATAAGGTCTTCTCTCATTCTACCAAACTCCAATGGGCAAAGCCTCGACCTACTCAACCTCCCCTCACATGGCAGTCTTTTCTTATGCTGCCTCTAATGCCAGTATCTCTTCCCTGAGATTAGGGCACAAAACTTCACAGAATTTTCACTGTGGTCTGACCAACACCTTGTGTATTTTTAGCATGACCTCCCAATTTGCATACACTTTGAAATAAAGGCCAACATCCAACTTGACTTCCCAATTACCTGTTGAACTTGGAACTTAGGCAAGCATTTAGATGGATCATTCCCAGTGACGATTTGCATTGGGGATAAATATAAAGCAAATTTCATGAGGTGCATGAGCAAAATGATTCAAATGTTGATGTCATTTCCATTAAAGATAATCATAGCAAAGAATAAAATGCCACAGGTAGCATCATATCAGTAAATTTATTCGTTTCTGGTAAAGCATTAGCCTCTCTGCCTAGCCATCGCCATTGAGACATCTCAGAATGAGAAATGGTGTACACAGAAATAGTTATTTCCATTGAAATTTCTATAATTTTCAATTTGAAATATTTTCCCATCACACTATTTATCTAATGTGGAATGCATATAATAAGTACTAAAATTATTCCAATAGTATTGAGATGTCCAAGAATTGAACATGATATATGGAGAGAGTTGAATTTTATTGTAAATTATGTAATTAACAAATGGAAATGGTTTATAAAAGAATGGTTCCAAATTTTATAAATAAAGTGTATTTTTGGCAAAAATTATAAAACTAGATTTATTTTCACTGTTTTACACATTAATCAAACTATCTTTAAAAGCAAACATGTGCAGGTGATGAATGCTACTTGAAAAATTGCACAAATAATTCCTTTCCAAAGTTTAAACCAATGTCACCTTGTCACCACCAAGTCAGAAACCAAGGTACTGCAATCACTAGGGTGGTCAGGCTGCCCTTTAAGAAATTTCTCAGATCAATATAAATTAATAGCTTTGCTCAATGCTTTTGTACCTGCCCTCAAAACTTGCAAAATTAATTTCCCAAGCAACATACCAATCTACGACACAGTAATAAACACATGAAAGTGCCGAGAATTTGAAGACTTATTTAAATTTCTATATATGCACTGATTGTTTAGTAACACTTTGTGATAGTCTCCAAATATTAACTATAGAATAATCAGAGCTCCTGATACAAATCAATAAAGGAGAATGCACTACACTAGCCTTGAGAGAAGGATCATGATCTGAAACAGATGTGTCTCTTAGTGACTGTCAGCAATATAAATATAGCGACAGCCTAACACCTGCGTAATATTTAGTGAGTCATACCCACAAGCCTAATTAAACTATGTAAAATTAGGTCAATTTGTGCTGAACAAACCTATCACACTTTAGGAATGGATGAAGTTAATTTGTGCTCAGTTACTCCACTTAAAGCTGAAGGTACAATTTTGGCATCAGAGATAATGGGAACTGCAGATGCTGGAGAATTCCAAGATAATAAAATGTGAGGCTGGATGAACACAGCAGGCCAAGCAGCATCTCAGGAGCACAAAAGCTGACGTTTCGGGCCTAGACCCTTCATCAGAGAGGGGGATGGGGAGAGGAACTGGAATAAATAGGGAGAGAGGGGGAGGCGGACCGAAGATGGAGAGTAAAGAAGATAGGTGGAGAGAGTGTAGGTGGGGAGGTAGGGAGGGGATAGGTCAGTCCAGGGAAGACGGACAGGTCAAGGAGGTGGGATGAGGTTAGTAGGTAGCTGGGGGTGCGGCTTGGGGTGGGAGGAAGGGATGGGTGAGAGGAAGAACCGGTTAGGGAGGCAGAGACAGGTTGGACTGGTTTTGGGATGCAGTGGGTGGGGGGGGGGAAGAGCTGGGCTGGTTGTGTGGTGCAGTGGGGGGAGGGGACGAACTGGGCTGGTTTAGGGATGCAGTAGGGGAAGGGGAGATTTTGAAACTGGTGAAGTCCACATTGATACCATATGGCTGCAGGGTTCCCAGGCGGAATATGAGTTGCTGTTCCTGCAACCTTCGGGTGGCATCATTGTGGCAGTGCAGGAGGCCCATGATGGACATGTCATCAAGAGAACGGGAGGGGGAGTGGAAATGGTTTGCGACTGGGAGGTGCAGTTGTTTGTTGCGAACTGAGCGGAGGTGTTCTGCAAAGCGGTCCCCAAGCCTCCGCTTGGTTTCCCCAATGTAGAGGAAGCCGCACCGGGTACAGTGGTTTTTTCTGCACACTGCACACCTCCTCCCTCACCCCCATCCCAGGCCCCAAGATGACATTCCACATTAAGCAGAGGTTCACCTGCACATCTGCCAATGTGGTATACTGCATCCACTGTACCCGGTGCGGCTTCCTCTACATTGGGGAAACCAAGCGGAGGCTTGGGGACCGCTTTGCAGAACACCTCCGCTCAGTTCGCAACAAACAACTGCACCTCCCAGTCGCAAACCATTTCCACTCCCCCTCCCATTCTCTTGATGACATGTCCATCATGGGCCTCCTGCACTGCCACAATGATGCCACCC
Source organism: Stegostoma tigrinum (assembly GCF_030684315.1). Classification (NCBI taxonomy): domain Eukaryota; kingdom Metazoa; phylum Chordata; class Chondrichthyes; order Orectolobiformes; family Stegostomatidae; genus Stegostoma; species Stegostoma tigrinum. Next base: position 24,222,013 of record NC_081380.1, read on the forward strand.
GAAGATTGCAGGAACAGCAACTCATATTCCGCCTGGGAACCCTGCAGCCATATGGTATCAATGTGGACTTCACCAGTTTCAAAATCTCCCCTTCCCCTACTGCATCCCTAAACCAGCCCAGTTCGTCCCCTCCCCCCACTGCACCACACAACCAGCCCAGCTCTTCCCCCCCACCCACTGCATCCCAATACCAGTCCAACCTGTCTCTGCCTCCCTAACCGGTTCTTCCTCTCACCCATCCCTTCCTCCCACCCCAAGCCGCACCCCCAGCTACCTACTAACCTCATCCCACCTCCTTGACCTGTCTGTCTTCCCTGGACTGACCTATCCCCTCCCTACCTCCCCACCTACACTCTCTCCACCTATCTTCTTTACTCTCCATCTTCGGTCCGCCTCCCCCTCTCTCCCTATTTATTCCAGTTCCCTCTCCCCATCCCCCTCTCTGATGAAGGGTCTAGGCCCGAAACGTCAGCTTTTGTGCTCCTGAGATGCTGCTTGGCCTGCTGTGTTCATCCAGCCTCACATTTTATTATCTTGGTACAATTTTGGCTCTGTCTTTGTAATGTATTCATGATTACATTCCTAATTGCACCTTTTACCACTATTCCAAAAATATGTAACTCAAAACGCTTTTGTTCAGGTAGCAAATTGTTTGCCCATGTGTTGTAGAATGCTGTCATAACTGATTAATGTTGAACAGGCTTATCTATTTAAAGCAAATACCATGTATTTAACAGTGCAAAACTAGTCTTGTTCTGAAAGTTTCTTTAAAACAGGCAACAGCAATCACAGATCCCAGCTGCTAATATAGTAACACATTAAATTAGATTATATAGAGTTTTGCTATCAAGTGAAAAATATGGAATGTGTAGGCTGGGCAATAACCATGGTATATTTTTAAAGTTCTGGCATCAAAATCGACTTATCTATGCTAGTTTCAATTGCAAATCGTAAGTAATCTTGTTCCAATGTTAATTGACCCTAGTTTCATCCAGTACTTTATATCTTTTAGAACATGCATAAATGTCCCATATAATCTGTAATCAGAAATATATACTTTGTTTTACTTGATCGAATGTAATAGAATTACCTGAAATGATCCCAAGGCACTTACACAGTTTATGCACTTTCAGGTATGTGTGGGATCATTTAGTGAGACTTATGGAAACAATGGATTTAGTCACCACAGGGGTGTTTGAAAGGAAATAGGGTGGCAAGAAGAAACACAGAGATTTGGGCAATGTTAGACTGCTTGCCACTCCCAATACAATAGGTAAGCAATTTCAATTTTTGTATGATGTATGATTAGTGAATTGAGCATGCATAAAGATAATGCCTGAGGAACAGCAATTGGTGAAGCACCAGCTGTGCACTATGACTAAATCTCTTGTTTATAAAATTGGGAGGACACTCAATCTGAAACTGTTCAGAAATAGTACCAAATGAGATAGCATTTCACCGATATTGCACTAAAGGAAAGGATCCACACAAAGATCACCATTTTTTCAGAAAAACTGTTCAAAAATTACAATTTTAGTCATGGTAATAACTAAAAGGGAAAAATCAAGGCTTGATTTCGTACTAATTTTTCCTTCCTGTTATCATTCAACTCTCCTCACTGAAACAGACTGAAGGAGGATCTGCTTGAAACGCTTTGTCAATGTTGATTCTGCAACAAAGGAAATAGTTACTTGTCAGTTGATTCTCTCTTCCCCTCAGCAGGAAATGCTTTCAGAATAAAATATCAAATCTAGCCTGCTTCCTAGTTTTTGGTTAACAATGTTCTTCAGTTATTATTTTGATTGCTGACTGTAGTTAGGAACATGCAGGAGATATTTTGATGTAACCAATCATGTTCTAGTACAGCATTCAAGAAGACATAATTTATTCAGAACGAATCTGCTAGTATTGTCAATGAGCAGGAGCAAAAGTAGTAGTTTTTGCTTTTCAATGAAAAACTTAAAAATGACAATGGAATAAAAATTTCAATTAGCAGGAATTTTGCATACTGCTAATCATTTCTATTTAAAATGGGGCACAGAGGACAAAAATATTGAGTTAAAGTAACAATGCACAACTTAAAAACTTAAAAAGCATGCAATGAATTTATTTTAATTAGTGTTTTTATACCTGTATTATTATGTCAAAATATCACAACCACACACCAGGCATTTCCTTGTCGTGATCTGTGACTCAAGAATTTATATAAGTTCATACGTAGCTCCAATTTGGTATTCAACTATTTCAATTTTAAAACAACCAGCAACACAATTGCTACAAGCTACATAAGAATCAAACTGTTTAGTGAAATCTTTGTATTTGTATTATAAAGTAACTATGGATAAAAGCCATATATGCAGATGAAAATCAGTTTAGTTTCTACCACAGCTGCAGGGTGGCTTGCTTGAGGTTCTCTTTCTGAATTCAGATTCATTGTCTCTGTAACTCCCAGTGCCAAGGGGAAAACCCAGTTATCACATGCTTTTCAGATATTTCAATTGAGAATAGTACCAGGAACTATCTTCACAGAGCCTCTTGAAATTTTTGCACAAAATTGCCATTTACAGATAGATTGTTATTAATTTCAAAATTTTAAAATGCCAACTATCCCGAACTGTCAAATGCTTCAATATTCGGTGCGGGGTTCTCCTAGTTATTGAGTATAGATCCATGCATTGTCTTTTAGCCAAGCTAGTTAACTTTTAGCCAAACTAATTAACATGCCCTTACACTCCCACCTTAATGAATTTTGGGCTCATTGTGATGTTGAACTGTTTTCCACCGCATCTGTCTCCGGGCTCACTTCTTCAGTAGGACTCACCCCTCATTCCATTGATCCCCTCACCTGCCTCCAGGATTCACCCTCCACTTCCCCTGGCCTTTTACCTGCCCTCAAATTCTTTATTGAAAACTGCCAACATGACATCAGCCGTCTCAATTTCTCTGCTCCTCTTATCCACTCTAACCTGTCCCCTTTTGAAATTGCTGCAGTTCGCTATCTTAGGTGCAACCCTAACTTTGTTATCAAACCAGCTGACAAAGCTGGTGCTATTATAGTCTGGCACAATGATGTTTACATTGCAGAGGCTCAACAACAGCTTTCAGGCACTTCTTCCTACCACTCTGACCATGAACCCACAACTGAACACCAAACCATTGTTAATAAGAGATAACAAGGTGTAGAGCTGGATGAATACAGCAGGCCAAGCAGCATCAGAGGAGCAGGAAAGCTGATGTTTCGGGACGAGACCCTTCTTCAGAAATGGGGGACGGAAAGGAGGTTCTGAAATAAATATGGAGAGAGGGGGAGGCAGATAGAAGATGGATAAAGGAGAATACAGGTGGAGAGAAGACAAGTAGTAAGCACGGAGGTGGAAGCGGCAGAAAAACTGTTCAACGCCCAAGCGTGAGCAGCAGTCTGTCTCCTCTCTGCCTATTTTTTCCTTTATCCATCTTCTATCCGCCTCCCCCTCTCTCCCTATTTATTTCAGAATCCCCTTCCCCTCCCCCATTTCTGAAGAAGTGTCCAGACCTGAAACGTCAGCATTCCTTCTCCTCCAATGCTGCTTAGCCTGCTGTGTTCATCCAGCTCTACACCTTGTTATCTCAGATTCTCCAGCACATGCAGTTCCTACTATCTGTCAAGCCATTGTTACCAGGATTGCCACCAATCTCATTACCTTGGGAGATCTTCCCCCTTTGCCTCCAATCTAATAGTCTCCCAAGATTGGACAGCCCACTTCTACCTCCTTCCCAAAATCCACAAACCAGTAGGTTCCTGCCCCAATGAGCTCATTTCCTCCTACCTTGATTCTATCCTGTCTCCACTTGTCGAGACCCTGCCCACCTATATCTGTGATTCCTTTGATGCCCTCCACCATATTGAAAATTTCCAATTCCCTGGCCCCGAATGCTTCCTGTTCACCATGGATATTGAATCCCTCTATTACCTCCATTCCACACCAGGATGGTCTGAGAGCTCTCAGCTTCTTCCTTGACCAGACGCCTGAGCAATCCCCATCCACTACCACTCTCATCCAGCCAGCTGAATTCATTGTCTCACTGTACATTTTCTCCTTTAATTCATCTCACTTCTGCCAAGTCAAAGGAATGGCTATGGGTACCTGCATGGGCCCCAGTTATGCCTGTCTCTTTATAGGGTATGTTAAATGATCCTTGTTCCAGTCTTATACAGTCTTACACTCTTTTATTGGTAATTGACAACTGCTTTGGTGCAACTTCACTATCCCGCCAGGACCTTGAAAACTTCAGTCATTTTGCCTCCAATATCCACCCTTCTATAACTTTCACATCATCCATTTCTGACACTTCTTTTTCTTCCTTGACCTCTCTGTCTTCATTTTGGGGAATAAACAAACCATTTCTTCCCTTTCTTTTAGCTCATTACAGTCTGTAATCATGTCCTCTCTCCCCTCCCCCGCCCCAGTCAGACTGTCTGTCCTTTTCAGTCTGGCAGGAGACACACCATTGTTCTGCCATTCTCACATCCCAATCATTTAATCTCAACTATCAACATCTTGTCTTCACAAGCACACTATACCCACTACCCTCACACACCCTCACCACAAACAATAGCATAAATGCTGTCCTCTCCACAGTTCATTTCAGCTGTGATAAAGAGTCATCTAGACTCAAAACGTTAGGTTGTTCTCTCTTCTTGGATTATATCTGACTGTTGTTTTCAGAACAGATTCCAGCATCTGCAGTATTTTGCTCCTAATTAACTTTTCAACTGACCTCGTCATTAACTTAATGTTTTCTTATTCTTTCAAAATATTGGTGAGACAGGAAGACAATTCCAGGGATACCATTGTCAGTGAGTTTCTGTTTATGCTTGGAAATGTTTTAGTTCCAACTGCAGTTGGCTCCAGAAGGGGAATCATATGGTTTCGGGGAGCCATTTAGTACGTTTCCTTGTGTCCTTTTTAAAGTCAGATTAGTTCCCCTTACAAAATATGAATTATTAAAACTACACATTAGAGATAAAAGGAATGATCATATCAAAGATTCACAGTCAAAATGCTCAATGTAATTGGCTAATTTTGCAGGTAAACTTCCAAACCGTGCCCCCCACCTCTTTGTAAACTTCCAGTTCTCTGGGCCCCAACACTTCATCTTTAGTATGGATATGCAATCCCTAAACACGTCCATACCCTACAGGCCTTCAGTTTTTCCCTCTCGGACAGACCCATCCAGTTGCCACCCACCAGTACCCTCCTCCGCCTCGCTGAACTAGCCCTTAGCCTCAATTCTTCCCACTTTCTCCAAATTGGGGGGTTACCATGGGTACTCAAAAGGCTCCAGCTATGCCTGCCCATTTGTGTGTTATGTTGACCAGTCCCTCTTCAGTATGTACACCGGTATTGTTCCCAACTCTTCTGCCATTATATCGATGACGGCATCAGTGCTGCATCCTGCACCCAGGCTGAACTGAAGAAGTTCATCGACTTTGCTAAGAACTTCCAACCCACTCTCAAATTCACTTGATCTATCTCAGACACTTCCCTGCCTTTTCCTGACCTTCCTGTTTCCATTTCTGGTGACAATATATGGACTGACATTTACTATAAACACACAAACTCTCATAGCTACTGGTACTACATCTCTTCCTATACTGTGTCCTGCAAAATTTCCAACTTATTTTCCTAATTCCTCAGTCTCTGTTGCATCTGCTCTGAGGAGGAGGCTTTCCACCCCCAAGCGTCCTGGGATGTCTGGCCTTTTCAAACAATGCTCTTCCCCCTGCTGTCATCCAGACAGCCCTCCACTGCGTTCCCTGTTCCACAGCTTTTAATCACAACCCCCAAACATAACCAAGATAGAGTGCCCCTTGTCCTCACTTTCCACCCCACCAGCCTCTGCATCCAACATATCATCCTCAAACACTTCCACCAACTCCAATTAGCCCCCATCAGCTGGAACATCGTCCACTCCCCACCTCTCTCTGCCTTCCACAGGGACATTCCCTTTGCCACTCCTTAGAGCGCACCACACTCCTCAAAAACCACTCAAACCCACCGGGTACCTTCCCTGTAAACATAAAAGATGTGACAGCTACCCACACACCACCTCCCTTAGCTCAATTCAAGGCCTTAAGCAGTCCTTTTATGTAAGACAGAGATTCACACGCATCTCTTCCAACCTAGTTTATTGCATTCGGTATGCCTGATGAGGTCTTCTCTACGTTAGCAATACCAAACGTAGACTAGGTAACCGTTTTGCCCAAAACTGGCCCAAAATAGACATCCTAATCTCCCAGTCACCGGCCATTTCAACTCCCCTCTCCCTCCCACCCCACTCCCCTTGACATGTCTGTCCTTGGCCTCCTCCAATGTCAGTGTTGGGAGCCAAATTTGTGGAACAACACCTTATCTTTCACCTGGGCTTCCTACAGTCAGAGGATTCTAATTTCCCCCCATTCCTACCCCCTTCCAGCCCCAACTTCTCCCTTCGATTCCACCTTCTGACCCTCCTATCCACTTATCACCACCATTCTGCTACCCCGTCTCTTTATCTACAACTCCCTCTGCCCCCACATCCAGCCCTGATGAAGGGTAATACACAAAAGTTGACTTTGCCTTTCCTCCAGATGCTGCCTGGCTTGCTGTGTTCTTCCAGCCTCCAATTTGTCTACCTTGAATTCCAGTATCTGCAGTCTTTTTGTCTCTAACCAAACTCCATTAGCTATTTTGAGCTGTACAGTTTTTTGACATTCAAAACAATCACCGATAATGGCAGCGTTTTGTATTTTCTCAACAAAAATACAAATTATGAAAGCCAAAGCACTCTACAGTTATAAAAAGGAAAATGCAATTTTTGAAAATCATATAAAAAGAGAAAGTGTTAGAAATACAGTAACTATGATTGAGCAAAGTGCTGCTTAATCAGTCTTCCTTATTTCATATGTTACCTGTTGTGTTATTTCACCTTTTCATTCTACTGAAAATCGTTCTTTTTGATTAATTGTGCTTTGCACTCCAAGTGCAACAACACTTTAGGTCTACGTTTTTGGAAACATTGTACTGGTACAAAATGCAAATAACATGTGTATGGAGCACATCAGTTAAAAACCTGATGTCATCCACGTTTCAGTTGGCAGCACTCTAACTGAAGTATCAAGCTTCATCTTCGGTCCACCTCCCCCTCTGTTCCTATTTATTCCAGAACCCGCTCCCCATCCCCCTCTCTGATGAAGAGTCTAGGCCTGAAACGTCAGCTTTTGTGCTCCTGAGGTGCTGCTTGGCCTGCTGTGTTCATCCAGCTCCACACTTTGTTATCAAGCTTCTAGGTCTGAGGCCTCAGGCAGCTGCTTGGATATATGTGAAAGATCCTACAACACTCTTTCAACAGAAAAGCAAGGGAGTTATCCCCAGGTCCTAGCCAATACTGATCCCTAAATCAGAGTAAATATAAATTATCTGGTCATATTCATATTGCTACAACAAGTGACATTTTAAAAGTACTTCATTGGTTGTAATGCGCTTTGAGGAGCCTTGTGGTCATGAAAAGCTCTGTACAAATGTCATTTTTTCCTCTATTCTTTCTAATACTGTTAATTATTGGTGATGTAGAAAATGAACAGGCTCTCGAGTCACAAGCAAAGTTTCTTTGAGCTAAACTAAACAAGTCACATCCTCGGGAGTGCTCTCAGCCAAAGAGCTACTGCATTTGGCGCAACTTTTGTTGTTTGGGGATGAAATTGCAGATTCGCTGAAAAAGTCCCTCAGATGAACTATAATCTGAGTTAATGGTGTCAGTTAATGATGTCTGATTCATTGGGAAACCCTTTTATTCTCTTTCAAACGGCGTCGTGGGATTTACTTACGTTCATTTACATAGCGAGCTTAATATCTTCCCTGAAAAATTCAATACAGCACTTCATTGGTACCGGATAGCATTAAAGTGTCAGGTTGGATTATAAATCTCCATGACGTAAAGTTTGAGTCCAAAACAAATCTAAGATATTTCTCATCATTAATTTCTGAACATTTGTCTTTGTAAATAATTATCTCTTAAATGCTGATATATATATTTCACAATTTCAAACGACCAAAAACTTTCGCTGAGACTTTAAAAACTCATTTGAGTAATCGAAGTATCTTTTTGTCTTGCTGTTATTGTTAGGTAACCATTAGGGAATTTTGGTTATGAAATACGCGCTAAACACCTGCATGTTAGGAAAAACCCAAAGTGCACTTGTTTTATCAATCAGTTTGCACGAGAGGGCAAGGGCACGAACGATGATTATCACATGATGATGATCTGTCCACTTGGGGAAAGTATGAAGCAAATGTACTTTTCAAAGTTAAAGTAACGTTTTGAGGGAAGCTAGTTAACAAGATCGCCTTCGTCATTTAAGTTATTGAAGATAAAGGCAGGAAGCGATTATGACATTTTTCTTAGAAAAATGTTACATTTTGTTGGGTCAGCGGAGGCACGTGATCGGAATTACATCACATTACTGTACGTCCAGTAGTCACAAGGGCGAGACATGGAAACAGCTGATCGGCCCCATGAGGTCACCGGGTTCGCGGCGCTCAGCTGGAGAGGGCGGGCACTGTTGACGCAAATCATTCTGATGAGCCATTGAAACCAGCCTGGCCCCGCCTCCTCCAGACGTCGATAGGTCCTTTAGGCACAAGCCGTCATGTTGACTGGCTACAGGAGCTGCCAGTCATTATGTTACATTGCCATTCCGATTTATACATCTTATTTTAAAACGTTATAGTCAGATAAAGTAGAATGTCTTATTTTCATAATTGGTAATTTTTATTCCTGTTCGGTTAAGTTTTAAAACAAGCGTACAAAAGTATATACTGTAATACAATGCGTGCCAATAATGACGTTCAAGATACAGCAATAACCCAACCTTTCATGGTAAAACTATCCTGAACATTCCTCCATATGCTCCCATTTTAATCAGTTCCAGCGAATTAGCCATCAAACCTTAAATCGCCATTCATAAAATGCTAAGTCATGCAGACGCAATATATTCTGGGATGTGTAGTTTGGTCATGCGTGACGTGCTCTGTAGCCGTTAAACCGTCGGTGCAAGAACGACAAATCCCACAAAGCAGCGCGCACCACCTCCGGGGCGATACAGAGGTAGGCACCCGCTCCGCTTTCACATTGGGCGGTTCGGCTCACTGACGTACCACTTGGAATACCACCGGCACAACAACTGCAATCGATTGGCTTGTGTTGTTGTCAATCATCTTGCGTTTCAGACCACGCCCATCCGCACCCACGGTTTTCATTCTACGCCTCGCGCGGCGGCTGGAAAAAAATTGAGGCACGGCCGTGTCTATTTGCTTCATCTTGATTGGGTGAACTGCAGCAGGAGCCGCGCCCCGTTGCTCATTTCCCGTTCAGCGATTGGTGACAGCGCTTGTCAATCAGATCTGAAAGCGTCGTGACGGTGGTAACTGTCAAGTGAAGTTAAGTGGGGAGCTGGTCGGTGTCTTACTCCATCAGTCAGTCTGATTACTGGCGTAGTGAGGGTGGATTGGTTATAATTGAGGGGTTAAAAAAAAGTCTCCTACCAGTGACACCACCGGCTAACTAACTAACTAGCCAAGGAGGAAAGCGCCGAGCTTCGGTAAAGAGGGTGATGGGCGCCGACTTGTCATTGACGAATCACCGGACTGAGGCACCGCCGGGACAGGGACTTTCATGGGGAGTTCGTTCACACTTCTGCAGCCTGTAGGGTGGTGATGTGAATGTGCGCAAGTTCTTGAAGTTCTCTTTTTCTTTTTTTTAAAAAGAAGCTTGCGAGTTGTCTAGAATCTCTCAAGTGCAAAAAAAGGCTGAAAATTGATTTCATGTCTTTTTTTACAAAAAAAGTTCCATTCTTTCAAAGTCTTCACTCCCTCTTCCCCCCCCCCCCCCCGAAAGATTTGCTGTCTTTAAGTGAGATTTTGTTTCAAAGTCCTTTTTGTTGGGAGGGGGAGTTTAGTGGGCGTCTGCAATGTTCTCTTGTTAGGTAACGAAGCTTATTCTGCGTCAAGAAAAGGCAACGGCCTGTCTTTTTAAAGATCTTCTAAATGTATTGTAAATAGGTGAAGAAAGTTCTAGAAGTGCAACAGAATACAATCTGGGAGGAATAAAGATTATTTTAAATTGATTTGGGCAAGTGAACACTTGGCCTCCACTTCGCCTGACAGAATTTCTGGATAAATCTTTGGTTCCATATGGTGTATATTTAATTGTCCGATGTAAATGTGATTAAATTAGGGAAACGATTCACCGAGAATACTGTGCTAATATTTTTGTAGCCAGTAGATAGCTTATAAATTTCTTCGCCCTTTTAAAAATTTTTTTCGCGAGTTTGGTTGTTTGCATTTATCTTTATTCATGCTTACGCAACACTGCAGTTGAGTTACTGCCCTTAGTTTGGAACTGCAGGGAGCAGTCTAGCTCCAGTGTCATTGCTCTTGCGTTTGTTAAAATGGCCTTTCTTTCTCTCTTCTTTTTTTCTCCTCTTCCCCCCCCCCCCCAAAAAAAAAGAGAACTTCAATTGCTTAGCCCCCGTACAATGAAAGTGCTCCAAAGTCTCCGGATAATTGTTATATTTGTGTTTTGGGAACCGTGAGTTGCCCGGAACTGAGTAAGCGGGTGAACAGAATTTCTGCGGGGGGTGGGGGGGAGAGATGACAAGTGAGATGAGTAATACGATTTGTTATAAACCTTGGACGTTTATCTGGAACTAGTTGACTTCATATTTCTTACCGGGCTTGCAACGTATGGGGTGCTCTTAATGCTGTAAGTAACCATTGCTGTGTTTTGAGTTGAAACGATTTCCTCCCGAGACGTGGGGTGTGTACATTTTTACTGCGAATCTTGTATGTCAAAAATGAACGTACTGGGAATTTATATTTTGGCAGATTCTGGGATTCTCACGAGGACTGACTAAATATGAACTGGAAGAACCGTTTTTAAGAGCAAAATATTAGGTATAAATTGGAGGTTATCAGAACGACTTAATCTTCAGGTGATACTGAACGATTAATCTTGTATCTTTCCAATGGCCATTCTATACTATTCGGACCTGTGATTAAACATTAGATCTATCGAAATACATTGTTTCAATTACAATAACATTATACATTTTAAATATAATTTCACTAAATGTGTTTTGGATCTGTCTGTACTTGTTTTATCGATAATGTTTAATGCATAATGAGTTTTCAAATACTTTGCAGGGATCTCGGGTTTTGTCTCCTTCCTCTCCACCCCTCCCCACCCAAAACTGTTTCCTGTTAAGTCACTGAATGAAAGCCTCCTTTAAAATTTTGGCCTATTGCTGAATCATGCATTAAAGCCAAGGTGAAGGGAGGTACTGAATTTTTTTTATCACCGTTCAGACAAATGGGGCTGGCAGACTAATTGGAATTTATGCCATATGCAAGAGGCATTTCAAGAATTCACAGCATCATAAGTTGACAGAATAACCCACACTACTAGAAGACAGGCTGATCCAGTTTCCATAGCTACAGTACCTCCTGGGTTCTCTTCTGTTAAGCCTATGTTAGGAGGGTGTGACCTTTTTAAAATAACTACATTTAATTCCATATTAAGGAAATTGTTTTTCTTTTTGAAAACTATTGATCCGTGGAAATATTTTGTATGCAATCATGAAACTTTAAATTAATTGGAACTATTGTCATACCTCACTTGATAAAGTCAATAACTAGAACTTTTGTTTTTAAGTGATTCTAGCTTCTTCAGTAAGTCCATGAGATGCTCGAATTACTGTAGCTTTACCAGGGAGATAAACAAGTTTGTTTTCTTTTGTAGGAGGATTGAATTCCATAAATTACTCTGGCTATCCGACAGCCGTTCTTCACTGGCTAGTTTTATGTCAGTGCCAAGCAGCTAAAGCTGCCAGTTGAAGAACTGTTGAGGTTGGCTATTTGCATCGGGACACTGAAGAGGATGTGAATGTGTGGCTTTGTGGGCCAGAAGGGACTTAACTGTTCTAGTCTTGTGTGAGTAAACATTGATTACTTGGTCTCAAGAAACATGCTTTATAATACAGCATGGTCCAATTGGCTCAATGCTCAGTTGTATAATTTTTTTGCTTATAAGTGTGCATTTGTACAATAACTTGTCTGGGTGGGGCTCTTTATTTTAGAATTCTTTTTGCAACATAAAATAGTGTGTTTTAATGTCTGCATTTTGTAAGATTTCTGGGGAATGGAAAGAGTTTTTTTTGCTAAACTACTTTGTTAGAAAGTTGTAATCAAAATAATTACCTAGTTTTACTTTACTGTGTAAAACGTAACCATACCAATTTTCTAGGGCACTCTAAATACTTCGTTAGTCAAATTCCTTTGCACTGACATGTACTTCCCAGCTTGTCATGTTAAAACTTGAGCTGTATTAAAGAAACATACAATTTTTAAAAAGACATCTTTGGCTTTGTATGTAGCTTGTTTTGAGTTTTTTAAATGTTCAAAATGGCTAGTTTTTTTTAGCAGCTTATGACTCATTCTTTATAATCACTTAGAAACAAAAAAATCATCATTCATATTCCTCCATCAATATTTTTCCTTTTATTAGATCTGTGGTTTTGTGGCCAGAAAAACCAATTCTTTTGCAGTCACTTCATCAAAATGAAGCCATTATAGTTTTCAAGGAATGAATCCCTGCTGGTGTAGACAAGCAGTCCTGTATCCAACTAATCTATGCAACTGTTTTTGTTTTTTCCTCCCCTTGGAGAAATAACTATATTTATGTACTGCCCTGTTGTCATTGGGGAAATGTCCCAGGTTGCTTAATAGAAGTGTAATCAGGCAACAACTCTCTCTGGGTCAAGGAAGAGATGGCTGAAGGGTTGGTGCAATTTACGCACTTTGAAATTTATCAAAAGTTCAAGTTGCTTGAAGATTGCCATTTTAAACAGCAGGGTTTTTTGGCGAGACAACCTTTTTAAAGAGCCTATTGTACAACAAAATCATCTGATTCAGACACGTAACTTTCAACAATAATTCCAAATTTCCAGTGACCAACTTAATAAAATGTCCAACAGCTTTAAGTTTGAAGTTTTTTGTGGAGCAAACCAGCTAAAACATTGACTACACTCTTTCTAGACAACTTGCACTCTAGCTAAAATTTCCTTGTTCATTCTATAATATGTTGTACCTTTTTTTAGCTAATCTATTCTTCCAGAACACCAGTGGAAAGTGATTAGCTCCTAAATACACATTTCACCTTTCTAACATTTTCTATCAGATAAATTAGTTTCTGAACTAGCTTTTGTAGTTGGGATTATCCTGGTGATTCCTGCATTTAGCCAAAACTAGGCAAATCTTCCAGGCTAGTTTAAATTCTGTCAAGCCTAGTCTCTCAGGGCAAATTAACCTACATTGCATGTTCCCCTGGTGTCTGTAGGTTTGGGTGTTCAGATTTCTACCAGTAGTCCAAAATTGCACCATTAGGTGCTTTGGCTGTGCTAAATTGCCCATAGTTTACAGGAATATGCAGGCTAGGTGGGTCAGCAATGGTAAATGTCCTTACGAAATAGAATAGTGTTAGGTCAGGGTGGAATGCTCGTTGAAGGATCAGTGCAGATTTGATGGGCTAAGAGCTGCTTTCTGCGCTGTAGGGGTTTTGATTCTAATGAACTAAAAATGCTAATTAGTCCTCCAATCAATCTATTACATTCTATTGTGCAACTAATAAACACTTTCAACTGCCACAGTTTAGAAAACCCTACATTCCTAACACCACTTTAAGACTTTGGAGACCAACAATCTAACCACTGTCAGCATAGATACTTTGGACATTGTTTACCAGCATGAGCAGCTAGATGCTTCTTTCCTCAAACAACCTGAACTATTACTTTTAATCTTTGACAGCAAGCCTGGGTGCTAATAGCAAAATTCAGAATGTGTCGCACGATCCCTTCACTTATCCATTTTATTATAAAGACAATCTAATCACTTTAAAACCTTACCTTTGTAACAAATGGCCAAATGGGTTTCAAGTCAATTGCCTCTATGCTGGACAGCGAAATCTTTTCAGAAAAACATGTTTCCCAATAGTTCGCAGAGGGAACTGACTGGTAAACCAATAGGGTGACTACAGAAAGGTGCATGAATAGGCTTAAAAGTATTTCAAATGTTAAAAGAAACTTGCTATAATATGTGGACAAGCCACTAATGATGCAATTTTGACCGAACAAGTCCAATAACAAATTGCTAGTAGAATTAGTTTAATAAATGGGTAGCTACTGAGTTTGAGGCATGTCATCAATTTGATCTTGCAATTTTGTAATCCACTTAAGGTTTTTCCCCAAAGTCCAGAAAACCGGTTATGGAAAATGAAAATCATACAGCAAAAAGTTATACACTCAAATCCAAGTGAATCCCTTGTACCAAAGTCACATGAAATGGTCGTAGTTATCAAAGATATTACCATTCTTTGTAGTAATTGAAATAATTATATTTTGATTATATGGCAATTTGACTGAATTCTTTTGTTTTTAATACCCTGTTCAAATTTAGTATCTCAGCATTTTTGATGGACAGATAAAAATTTCTAATCCAATATTATCTGTTCTGATTTAACTTGCCATATGACCTAGACTACATTTTTCTTTAAAAGAAATCTGTAGAAAAAACAATTGATCTTTGGTTTATGGCTCACTCTGGTCACACCCTGATAATTTGGAATCTGAATTTGAGCCAACAGTCAAATCTAATAACTACGCTATTTTGTGTTGCCCTGGAAAGTTTCTTCTGCAGCAAGTAATGGCTTGAGGTTGATGAATTTGAAAGACCTTTTTAAGGGATTTTGGTAAAAAAAACAAATACAGTTCTGACTTTTTAAATTGCAGTTACTACTTAAAGCACTAAATGTTTTGTTTGAAACTGGTATGATGCAAGACTATATTTTGTGCCATATGGTAGTTTGACCCAACTGTGTATTGATAACTGAAATGAAATTTCTTAATAAAACTGACTATATCTGACAAATGCGTAGCTGAATAGACCTTCTGAAATGCCATCTTTAAGAATGCACCACTAATTGAATGTAGGTGGTAGTCAAAACATATAGCAGAAAGTACTATGAGATATGTAAACCCACAAGATATCAAGATCTAACTAACAAATTTTGTACAAAAGGTTGTGCTTGATAGAAATGTTGCCAAAAGTTCCACTTGAATGGAAGTGTAATTGGACAGTAACTTGACTGACTTAGGATTGCATGGAATCTACAGGGTAGAAATGAGTCCTTCAACCCAACTAGTACATGTTGACATCTATGACCTATCCAAACCTCTTCCCATCTTGGAAAATATTGGAATAAAAGTCACCATTATCCCAGAGGGCCATAATGCTATGCTGTCATCAATGAGATGACTTGTAGTGGTTTAAACAAAGGAAGTTGAAAAGATGGGATCTGATCACGTCAACTGATGCAGGAATTGAAACCATGCTATTGATGTCTCTGAGATAATGGGAACTGCAGATGCTGGAGAATTCCAAGATAATAAAATGTGAGGCTGGATGAACACAGCAGGCCAAGCAGCATCTCAGGAGCACAAAAGCTGACGTTTCGGGCCTAGACCCTTCATCAGAGAGGGGGATGGGGAGAGGGAACTGGAATAAATAGGGAGAGAGGGGGAGGCGGACCGAAGATGGAGAGTAAAGAAGATAGGTGGAGAGAGTGTAGGTAGGGAGGGGATAGGTCAGTCCAGGGAAGACGGACAGGTCAAGGAGGTGGGATGAGGTTAATAGGCCGCACCCCCAGCTACCTATTAACCTCATCCCACCTCCTTGACCTGTCCGTCTTCCCTGGACTGACCTATCCCCTCCCTACCTCCCCACCTATACTCTCTCCACCTATCTTCTTTACTCTCCATCTTCGGTCCGCCTCCCCCTCTCTCCCTATTTATTCCAGTTCCCTCTCCCCATCCCCCTCTCTCTGATGAAGGGTCTAGGCCCGAAACGTCAGCTTTTGTGCTCCTGAGATGCTGCTTGGCCTGCTGTGTTCATCCAGCCTCACATTTTATTATCTATTGATGTCTCTATTCCCTTCTCTATCATTTATATAGCTTTCCTGCAATGTGCTGATACTGTCTTAGTTCAGTGGCTCCTGGTGGTACTGCATTCCACATGCTCACTACTTTTGAGTAAAGAAGATCTTTTGGGTCTGGGTATCAAGCTTGTCTCACTATTTCAAATTAGTCCCTCTGCATTAAGGCTAAACAAAATCTGGTAATACTTGGAAACTTTCTCCACCTGTTCTATTGCTTTTAGTTACTTTTTAAATAATATCTTTAACTGTACCATGTTCAAATGTGGTATACCAAGATTTGATTTTGATAGCTTTAGCATAACCTCTTGTTTCAATTTTGTTCCATTAGAAATGTTTTGTGATGCGTTTGCTTTTTTTTGCTTTGGCTATGCAAAGCCAGTGGTAAATCTTTTAGTGATTAGTAAGCTTACACTCTAGATTCTTTTATCTCATCTGAGCTTTCACCTTCCAGTCTGAAAAATGACCTTATCATCCCTGTCAGTGTATGATTTCACTTGCCCATTCTGCAAGTTTGTTATTGCCTTCCTGTAAATATGTCCTCTCATGGGATGTGGGCATAGCTGAAGCCATCATGTTGTCCATCCCTAATTGCTCTGAAATGACCTTGCATGCCAGTTTTAGAAGGCAGTTGAGTCACATTATATTACTTTCTGCCTGGAGTTGTGTAGGCCAGTTTAGATGAGGATAGCAGATTCTCCCTGAAGGACATCAGTGAATCAGAATGGGTTTTTTTTAACACCACTCAATAGTAGTTGCTGTGGTTACCATTACTAAGACCAGTTTTTAAATTAAATTAATAAATTGTATTTAAATTCCAATCACTGCAATTGTGGAGTTTGAACCCATCTCCTAAGAGCAATGGCCTGGTGTTTGTGTACTAGTACGATGAAAATGTAACAATACCAGTTGCTTTCATGTTAATAACTACCTTTTTACTCTGGCAATCTTTGTTTTTATTTGAAGCTAAATAGCACTCCACTCTGCCACTTAATCCCTGAATCTGAATTTTCTGATTTTAATTAGACTGAAATGGGGTGTTAACTGAAACAATTTCAAAAATACTGATAAATTGTATCTGTCCACTGCTTTTATTTTCTCAAATTCAAATAAGTTGGGTCAGGCAAGGATTTCCCTCTTTGGTTTTTTTTTGAAATCTGTGTTGATTAGTCACAAATGGCCAAGCATATCCAATCTCTGGATTGTCAGATTGGGTGTACTGTGAAAGTAGCACAGACCTCTCTAAGTTCCAACTTTGATTAAAACTTGCTTTAGTTCAAGTGGCATGGTGGTTAGCAGTGCTGTGTCACTGTGCACGTGCGTCCGTTCGGGGGTCGGTGCTGCCTGGATTCGCCAGGTGGCCTGTTGCGACCGTCTGACTCCTGATCGCTCGGGCCCTATCCACCCTGAACCTCTTGCACTTTACACTCCATCTTTGCCAGATTAGCTTCAGAGTGTGAAGCATTGTTATTCAACAATAGGGCCACTAAAATTCGATATGGCTGTTGCGATGATCCACTCTGCTGCTTGCAAGGTTTGCTGGATTGACTAATGGATTGTACTTTAGGTGCCAGGATGGAAGGAGAAGTGGGCAGTGTTTTCTTGGCCTGGGTCTGAAACAGGGTTTTGACCCAAATTGCAAGAATTTGGCCATACTTTTAGTTGTACTTCTGTCAATTAAATTGTCTAAAATTCCTTGGGCATACTGTGTGCACCCTCTGTTCTCACCCAAGTCCTATATTTGATGCACCAGTTCTCTTTGCGCTACTAGTTTTTCAAAAAATATCAAATGTTTGTATCACCTTTTATATGCTTTTTTAAAAAATGTATATCATTGATTTGGAGCAGAAGCTTTTGTCTTGGAATTTTATTTAACTTTTTAATCTCCGATGCGGTTAGGTCATTGTTTCCATAACATTCAATGTTATGTCTAACTGTTGTATCCCACTGCTAAATGAGCAAAGCTAAATTATCAAATATGTGCTTTTCAATCTTGTTACCTATGGCATTACCACATCTCTGGTTCTATTCCCACTTTTTGGCTTCTTTTGTCTCTCTGTAAACTGTTAAACAAAGGAGTCCTCTACACATTAAGAATTCCACTTCCATGCCCCTTTAAACTATTCTGCCTAATTAATATTGGGTATCTGGAATTGTCTGCTATGTTCCTTTAAATTCTTCATTGCTTAACTTGCATATTGCACTCTATTAATGTGTCTGTGGACTATATCTATTTATCTAATTGTTTTGTTATATTTTCTTCATATGGATATGATTTTCACTTTGCCAGACTGGTATTTCTTTTCCATTGGCACTGATGGGGAAAATACATTTGATGGAGTGTGAACTGAGCTGACAATTTGTGGTTGCCTTTTTTTCCACTGCTGTTGCAGATAAGCCTACCAACTAACAAGATAAGTTTGTTTTTAACCAATGTTTAGTAGCTAATATAAATCTGAAATAAGACTAAAAAGCAATTAAAGGCAAATCTGTATACTAATTACTAATTATATATCTAGATACAGCTTCTAATATCAACACTGTTATATTTGTAACTGTTTCCTCTGGCCTTGCTGCATTGAATTGACAAACTGTTAATACAGGAATCTCAATTTCCTGACCTTATGGTGGTTATTTATCTGCTTTTGGTTTCATGAATAATTATTGTCTTGTATATTCTTTCTCTCTAATTAGAAGTTAAACAAAAAGATACTAAGAATGATATCAGCACATTTCACTGACACCAGTGAAACTGTTTCCGAGAGGAAATGAAAAGCTGAGCAAGAGAATTCTAATGATTTGTGTGTGGGCAATTTTTAGCCTATTCCATGGAGTCGTTTTGGTTGTTTTAGTTCAGTTTGGATTTATACTCTACAGAAGTCAATTTTCTTGTTGCTACTCCAGCAAATATGTTCAGATGGAAACTGTTAATTTTTGCTATAAAAGTCACTTAAATTTGTTCCATCTTTAAGTTGATATAAATACTGTCAGTTAGTGTATTTGTTAAATTCCAGGGAGGCAATCTAGAACTAATCAAGATTGTAAACTTCGAACCATCACAACGATGAAACTGTTGACTTGTCAAGATTGTAGACTAGTGATTTTGTAATAAAATAAAATAAAAAAAGTTGTTTTGTAAATAATTGAAGACTAGCTTACCACTTAATGATAACATAGCTTTGCTTTCTGATTGTACTTCAATTTGATTAACCACCTTTTGGACTTTACATTGTTCTGGTTTTTTATTTTTCTTGGTTGGGGGATGGGGGAACCCTTTCTAGTGTGTGGGACAGAACCCCAAAGTGCAAGCCGTGACAAGTTTTAAAAAACATTGTGGCTGCAGTAAAGACTCCAGCTTAATTCGTGCCATACGGTGAAATCCACAAGGGGAAAAATCAGCAGAAGGCTACTTTCCCTTTAAAAAGGAAGATTCTGTTAAGTGAGCTGCACTAAAAGTGCCTCGTGGCATCAACATCAATTCAGCAGGAACTGCCCTTTCTGCCATTTTTCAAAAATTCTGAAGGCTTGCAAAGAGGTGACTACTGTGAATTATGAACAAAGCTACTCCGAACATCATCAGCTTAACATATTCCTACATGCTGACAACAGCTTCATGAAATGGGTGGTGGACAAGAGCTGTACAGACTTCTAATCCATCCTAAACCTATTCGATGCATATTTCATTGCAAAATTGAACTTCTGAATTGCACTTGCTGAATTATGTCAGCTGTTGGTGGCCAGAAAATCCATCTTATTTGGGATCGGCTTGGAAAGATTACTTTGATCGTGATTGATTGCTGGACACTGACAACATCAGTTTTTTTAGTTGAAGAGTTGAGATTCTAGCAAGCAGTGCTGTTGTAAAGATGATATCATATCCCCTCTGATTTTAGAGGCAGGTATGCCTTCTGTTCTAATGAAGGTAACGTTGAGATTAAATCATTTGGAGCAGTGGAGTGTAAACTTAAATGAATCATGTTTTCTTTAAATTTTATGTATCTGGGAGAGTACTGTTATTGATCAGTTTGGTAGTCAGAGAAAGCAGACCATGGGCCACAAAATTGATTCAAAGTCAAAACCAGCATTCAGTTCAGAAGTCAACCTAGCAATGTGATTTTTTTTTAAGTTTGTAAAGTCTGCTAGCTGAGAATTTGTCTAGATGCTTAGAAGTTCTGAGGTTCACGCGAGCAGAATGAGAAAGCAGCAGTAAAGCTGGAAAGTCATTTCTGTCAGAAATGGAACAGATGAATAGTTGAGTTTGATCCATTTGTGGAGTGGGATATGGAAGATCGAGAAGTTGGAGAAATAAATAGTGACCTTGTGAAATGCCCAGGTTACAGAGGAGATGGTGTTGGATGGTTTAAAACAGGTGGATAAATCCCCACAACCTGATCAAGTGTACCCTAAACTCTGTGGGAAGCTAGGAAAGCAATTGCTGGGCCTGCTGATGCTAATATTTCAGCATCAATAACCAGAAATGAGGTGCTGGGAGACTGGAGGCTGACTATAATATGTCATTCAAGACATATGACAAGGAAAAGTCAGGGAACTATACACTAGTGACCCACCACTGATATCAGGCTAAGTTGGAGGGAATCTGAGGGATAAGACTTGCATGTAATTGAAAAGGCAAGGACTGACCAGGGATAGTCATGGCTTCATGCACAGCAAATAATCTCAACTTGCATTCTTTTATTTTTGAAGAGGTAAGAGATGATTGAGGGCAGAGCAGTGGATGTGATATCTGTGGACTTAAGGTGTTCGAGGTTCCTCATGGTAGACCGGTTTGCAAGTTTACATCATGTGGAATGCCAAGTGAACTAGGAATTTGGATACAGGGTGGTGTTGGAGGGGTGCTTTCAGACTGGGACACCTGTGACCAACTGTGTGCCATAAGGATTGGTGCTGAGTCCACTGCTTTTTTTAAATGTAACTGGTTTGGATGTGAATGTAAAAGCATGGTTAGTAAGTTTGCACATGACATGAAAATTGCAGGTGTAGCAGACAGTGAAGAAGGTTATCTAAGAGTACAACAGGATCTTGATCAGATGGGCCAAAGGGGTGAGGAGTGGCAGGTGGAGTTTAATTTGGATAAATGAGGTGCTGCGTTTTGGAAAGGCAAATCTGGGCAGGACTTGTACGTTTAATAGTAAGGACCTGGAGAGTGTAAGTTCATAGTACCTTGAAAGTAGAGTCACTTGTAGATAGGATAGTGAAGGAGGTGTTTGGTATGTTTTGCCTTTGTCAGTGCCTTGAGTATAGGAGTTGGGAGGTCATGTTGCAGCTGTACAGGACATTTGATTTAGGCCACTTTTTGAAATATTGTGTGCAGTTCTGTTCTCCCTGCCTATAAGAAGGATGCTGTGAAATTTGATAAGGTTTAGAAAAGGCTTACAAGGATGTTGACAAAGTTTGAGCTATAGGCTGAAGCTGTATTTTGTTTGGAGTGTCGGAGGCTGAGGGGTGACCTTAGAGGCTTAAAATCATGAGGGGCATGGATAGGATGAATAGCCAAGGACTTTTTTCCTTAGGGTGGGAAGCCTAAAACTAGATGGCACAGGTTTAAGCTGAGGGGAAAAATTTAAACGGGACCTAAGGGGCAACTTTTTCACAGGTGGTATGTGTATGGAATGAGTTGCCTGAAGAAGTGGTGGAGGCTGGTACAAAATAACATTTAAAAGGCATTTGGCTGGGTATATGAATAGGAATTGTTTAG
This sequence comes from Stegostoma tigrinum, assembly GCF_030684315.1. NCBI lineage: Eukaryota > Metazoa > Chordata > Chondrichthyes > Orectolobiformes > Stegostomatidae > Stegostoma > Stegostoma tigrinum. The sequence continues at coordinate 24,243,791 of NC_081380.1, forward strand.
GGGGACATAGGCCAAATGCTGGCAAATAGGATATCTGGTCATCATGGATGAGTTGTCCAAAAGGTTCTTCCGTGCTGCAAGGGTCTATGACTATATCCTCAAAGGATATTGCTAGGAAGTGGGTGAAACCTTATTTTGGTGTAGATTTTTCAAAACCGCTCTAAACACTTATAGATTTCTTTCTCTTGAATAAATTAGGTTTTGTTATAAAACCTAGTAACTGCAAATTAAATTTTTGCGATTTTATTCTGCCAAGTTTGTCTGCGAACTGACTTTGTCAACATTAATCAGCTGGGGCCAATACAAAATGGGGACAATTACATTTAATGTGAGGGATGAGTCTCTTTCAAATAAACCCTATGCATGAAAGTACTGGACATGAAATGGGAGTATTCATTGTGATGTACGTTGCACTTTCGAAGCAGGCTTGAATGTTAGTAAAATTAGGAGTAGGAAACAGTGGATTGTTTGAGATTCTTGAATTTCAAAAATGAATCTGAGTTGGCAGGTAAATGTTAAGATAGGAATAAAAGTAAGACCTTAATGATTGAGATGCTGTAAGTGATCACCCAGCATTTTAAAATTAGCAGGGAAACCTGAAAAACGACTCATTGATCGAATCAGCTAAGATTCAGTTAGAACTGGGGAAATACTTTCTTCAGAAGAGGAATGAAAATTTGAAGTTTTAATCTTTTGAGTTTTAAAGGAGTTTGCTTTTTAAGCAAGAAAAGCTTGAGAATAAAGGAAGGAAGAAGTGGTAGTGGCTCAGTGATTCTGATTCATTTGAGGAATTTGAATTAACTAAAAATTGTGTTTACCGAAAATTAGAATAGTGGGTAGATAGTTTTGCCTCATTTGAAAAGGAAACTGGGAAGATGAAAAGATCAAAGTCTTTGGACCTTTAGTATTAGTCTTTTTAACAGCCACAGTTTGGAATATGTACTCAAAGTTGTCTGAAGAGAATCCAAAGACAACAAAACTGTTAAAAGGGTATGCTAAAAGCTGAGTTTGTTTAAAGCTTTATCAATTAAAATTTAGATCTATAAAGAAGTTATTTGTAGAATTTGAGGAAAAATGCAGCTATGACCAATCACAGGAGTTAAATGAAACAAAGTTGGATGAATGAAATCCTGATGGAGGTATTCCAGTAAACTCTAATTTGGATGAGCCTCAATCTGAAGCGGTTCTGGCAGAAACTGATATCCAGTACAGATAGTTATAAGCAGAAGGATGGTCATGTGGGAATCAACAATGAAATTGAAGCAATAGAAAATCTAGGGATAGAAAAGGTATTTATTGGAGAACCAATAGAAGTACCAAAGAAAATTCTTGAACCAAAAAAACAGTTTAAAGAAAAAGTGCCTCCCCTGTTTGTGCATTGACTCTACCAAAGCCAGTTGATGGAAGTTAAATATGAACAATTTGTAGTAGCATGAACACCTAAGAAACCTCAAGGGCACATCAGGAGGCTCTGGATATTTTATTTCAAAGGGAGAGGTATGTTATTCTCCCAGTGAAGGAGATCAACCATTCCAAGATGCTGAGAGAAATTGGAGTAAGTCGGTTGTTCGTTCTGGCTGATAGGTCAATTAAAATATTACTGTTAATGGGGGTTGTGATTTGGTGAATGAGAAACTTGTAATTACTAGTGTAACTTAATGCCCATGAATGAATTGACTGTGCTTTGGGGAATTACCTGGCTGGCTCAAATCAAATTATCACTGAGCAACTTTTGATATTTCAATGATTTCCAGGACCAGTTAATGTGAAAATAGTAGAAAAATAAGGTATGGGTTACCAAAGAGATGCAATTCAATTTTGAGATTCAAATTTTCTTAATTTATTCCCAAACTGTATTCAAAAATAAGTCTCCAGCTTACCATTCACAACCTAAGAGCAACAAGAGGGCATCAAATTATAATTAGCATGACTTGTGCTGTCCAAGACATCCTAATAACTGGGATGAAGGAATTCGCTTACTTCTGTTTGACTTTAGGAATGCCCCTAACGAGGCTACAAAATTCAACCCTCTTCGCCCATTATATAGAAGTGTGAGCTGACAGTGTTCCTTTAAATTGATTAAAGAAAACATTATAAACCAAAACTTAGTCTACACTTCTGATCTAAGTTTCTCTTTGAACCTTAAAGCAGAAAGTGAGTGGCCAAAAAGTCAATGAAAAGTGCTCAACAAAGTGTGAAAAATAGTTGAGAAGGCCAAAGCTAGAAGCTCTGTTGCAAAATTAGGGCAGTGTTTCTAATGATTCCCCAGAGACCAAAAAGTAAAGCTCACTGTAGGAGCATTAAAATGTAGGAGCAAAAGTAGATTATCCAGACCATAACATCTGCATGGTCATTGAATGAAATCAAGGTTATTCCAATAATCCTTAATGCCGCTTTCCTGTATTTTTCCCCACAACTGTTGATTGAATTACACTGTCTTGCTGAATATACTAAGGGGCCCTTATTTAGTAAAGAATTCCACAGATTCGCTGCCCTCGGAAGAAATTTCTCAACACCTGTCTTCAATGTGTTACCTAAATTCCTTAGTGCAAAAATAATCCCTTTGGCCCAGCCAGTCATGCAGGGACTCCCAGCATCTCATACACACCTAGCTCCCTTGCCCTATCCCTGTAATCCTGCATTTACCACAGCCCATCCATCCGACCTGCACGTTTTGGATTTTGGGAGGGAACTGGAGTACCTGGCAGAAATCCACACAGTCACTCAAAGCTGGAATCCAACCTGGATCCCTAGTGCTGTTAGGCAGCAGTGTTAATCACTGAGCCACTGCCACACTTGATTATGCTGCCTAGTCCTAAACTCTCACCTAGAAAGGAAAACAAGCTTTCCACATCTTTTCTGTCAAGTCCCTTAAGATTCTGGTTTGTGTGAAGATTGTTTCTCATTCTTCTACGTTCTTTGAGTAGATTGGAGTTGTACTCATACCTCTTTGTAAAATGGTGCTTCTGTAGCATGCCATTAATGCCAATATACCTTTCTTTGCATAAAGATCCCAAAATTCTCTAGTATTCCTGACTGATTAATGCCTTGGAGAGATAATGGGAACTGCAGATGCTGGAGAATTCCAAGATAATAAAATGAGAGGCTGGATGAACACAGCAGGCCAAGCAGCATCTCAGGAGCACAAAAGCTGACGTTTTGGGCCTAGACCCTTCATCAGAGTGCTCTCTGATGAAGGGTCTAGGCCCGAAACGTCAGCTTTTGTGCTCCTGAGATGCTGCTTGGCCTGCTGTGTTCATCCAGCCTCTCATTTTATTATCCTGATTAATGCCTTGTACAGTTTTAGCAATAGTTCAACTTTTGTACACCACTTGCTTTGAGATAAAGGCCAGTGTTCAATTTGCCTTCCCTATTATCTGCTGAACTTGGATGCTAGCTTTTGTGATTAATGGATAAAGATTCTCAATTCATTTGTTCCAGACATTTGCTAATCAATATGTTTGAATATTGTTATGCACTGGAGCAGGTGGAATATGAGCCCAAGCTTCCTGATTCAGAAGGAGGGATGATACTACTGTACTGCATGAGCCTCTTCTTCTGTACCACAACTTTTATTGTAATCTTTCTCAATTTAAATGATATCTAGCTGTTCTTCCTTCTGAATTGCATTAACACTCTTTCTCACATTCCATCTGCCAAGTTCCTTTTTGCCCACTTGCTTAATGCCACTATCCATCTACAAGACTCTCATTCTCCCCAGTCACCTTCCCACTTTATTTTTGCCATCTACAAACTTGGGTTTGGGATATTCTCTTCCTTCATTCAAGTTTATTAATATTATTGTAGATAATTATGACTCCATCACTAGTTACTGTGGCATATCTCCAGTTACATTCTGAAAATGTCAATCTTATCCCAACCCTCTGTCTTCTATTCAGTAGCTAATCCTCCACTTGTGCTAATATACTACCTCCAATACCATGGTTATCGCAAGGTTAATGCATTGTTGGCAAATGCCTTTCTAATTTGATGATTGGAAGACTGTACTGAAATGACTGGACAAACACAATTTCTTACAAAGACGACTTTTTTAAAAAAAAAGTTCTACTAACCGAACTCCCATTTGGAGTTACAAATCTGATATTTAATTGTTTCAATATAAATGTCTTCTGCTTTGGAATGAAAAATACACAGCCATCTTTGTTTAATCAGTTATGCAGTTATGGTAGCTGTATTGACAATTTGTGTTCAGCCAAAGTGGAGAAGAAGCTTTAGAGAACTGTTCAGTTAGTTTTTTCAAATCATGATTAAAAGCAAAGATACTGTTAGCAAAAACGTCTTTTTGGGATCCTGCTGTGGTTCAAGTCCAAGTACCTGGGGAAGCAAAATAAAGGCTGTTTTAGACTTCTGCAGAATGAAGACAAAATGCAAAATTCTTGCAATATTGATTGTAAATTTAATCATTTCATATTTCAGCACTTTTGCTTTTAACAAGCTAAAGGCAACAGATTTGAATGGACAGAATGTCCAAGTGCTTTTGATCACTTGAAAGTTATCAACCAACCAATTTTTGGCAGCACTGAATTAATTGAAGCTCTCCAAACTAGATTTGATGCCAATGATATTGGTATAGGTACTGTTCTTTGACACATCAATTGGCTGCTCAGTTACTTTTCCGAGAAATTGCTTGTCAACAGAAACGTTTGACTGTCCAATGTTTGACTCTGCATTTGGTTTTGGGATTTTGACACTCTTGATATAAAAATATCCAATTCTGATATACACCAAGTCTCTTTTGTCAAATCTTTTTTAAAAGGTAAATATCCCAAAGATGACTAAACTTGTGGTCTAGTACTGCAACTGTATTATTTAACATAATTCATAATTGCAAGGACAGTCTTATTGGCATGCTTTGTCAAGAGTAGGTAGCCTTTTTTCATTTTTGTAGAGAGGTGCGATAAAGTAATTTGTATGTGCTCAGTTGGAAATTATGTATTTAAGTGCTTTGCAGAATAATTAATTGAGGTTTTGAAGTGATATGGGCCAGGCACAGGCAGGTGGGATTAGTTTGGTTTGGAAGCATTGTTGGTGTGGACTGGTTGTACCGATGGGTCTGTTTCCATGCTGTCTGACTCTATCACTGAGCATTTCAGCAGATAATGGAAACTCATTTTGTCAGATAACTGCTTTATTATCCCAGATTTCCCTCAGTAATGGCCTGCAGACTAGGTATGACATGAGACCACAAAGTAGAATAAAGTGTATTTTCTTGATCAATTAAAAAGTTCGGTGTAATTCCAGGCAAAGAGAAGACTCTCTCTACCTTTCTGGATGTTTGAAGGCACAGCCCTCAAATGGGCAGAACAGTTATGTACTTATTCAGAAGGAAAAGAAACATGTTTTAAATTTAGGGCAGCAAGAACTAATGAAAATCACCCAAAACTATATTAATATCAATCTGCAAGATGTAGTGATAGTTAAAAGCCATCACCTGAAGCCACAGTAATAACAAGACTAGCACAAACAAATACTATGATTCAACCTGTGAAGTTTGGACTTTACCACTATTTCTAATGTAAATTGCTTAAATAATTAAATGTTAATGCAAAAGAAAGGTGGGAGGAGGCAGGAGAGGTGTAGATAATAATGGATGTGATGACTGGATGTATATCATGCAGTAATGACATCAGTCACGTGTTAGACTGACAATGGTGGAATAGTCGGTTCTGTGCAGGTACACATTACTGGTGCAATGTGTGTACCATGGATTAAAAAGAATGTTTGCAGACTGTAGTAAGAGTCAGACCACACTTGCTAGTAACAAGAAATCATTACAGGCAACAGACAGCCAGAAGGGATAAGGAGAGCTATTCTTGCAGAGTGCAGAATAGACTGCCACAGACTTCATAACAAAACACAACACAAACCAATGTGCAATAAGAACTGATGGTGCACTATTTGGTGTCATTGGCAAGGTACAAGTTACTATAATTCAGGCCATAATTACTCTAAATAGATGAATAAGTGGCTGGCCTTGTTAGGTTATTTCAAGTATAAGTTTCTACAGTGTATGATATAAAAATGTGTAAGGGAGTTTAGGTTATGTGAAAGCAGTCTCTGCATCATTGATTAGCATCAGAAAACAGTCTTGATGCATGTTTTTTTTAAACTTATCCATATTGTGAATACACAGATTGAAAGAGCTCTAATGTACTTTTTTAACCAAATGCTGTAATAAAGAACTCAATTTAAAGCAATGGAATAATTTCCTTATGTGCTGTATGTCTATTTGAATGTGGTTTTAAATTGTAAACTGCTAGTGATTTTGATTGAATAGTCTAATTTGCATTAAATTTAACTAAAAAAAAAATACTCCTAATAGATTACCCTGTGCTGTCACAGCACAAAACCAACTAGAACTATAAACCCATAAGCCTTTTCTGGCACTTGTTGCATGACAGTATCTATTGGCTTTACTACTGTCTCCTCAGAATCTGAGTCTGCCTCCAATCAGCCATTTTAAATTCTTTGTACAGGGACCAAATATGTTTTTCTGTTTGCAGTAACTTTCTGACACTTTATTAAAGGACTCCCTATGTAGCATTGAAAACCATTGACTGTCTATAGAGCTAAAACTCTTTCTTTTGTATGAGAAGTCAAAGATAACTCAGTAGCTAATAAGTGTTTGTGAAGATGAGAACTGTGCAAAGTAAATAGATGCTAGGAAATGCTGCATGTAAATAACTTTCTGAAGTGATCATTTTTAAGTTAGACTATTCATTTATTGCCTATGGCTTTAGAGCCATTCAATACTCAAACTTAATTGGGCATCTAGCCATTTATTGTATCTATATGTCCAAACAAAGTACTCAGTGAGATCACTGAAAATGAATGTTGCTTTGTTTAATTTTGATATCAATATTTTTCAAATTGCAAAGATTTTACACCTGGGTGAGGACAGATGATTTAAGTGGGACAATGCAACAGATTAACCTGTAATTAGCCATAAAATAGATTAACAATTTTGGAAACTAAGCTAATTGTGTTAAACCGAAGAACTCCTTAACAAAACACAATCAGTTTTCCTGTTATGTTGAGAGTAATAGAGGCATCTTTTTGTTTTAAAACTGCAGATCTTCTAAATAACTGATATCACTTGTATTAGTTTTAAAAGTCAACAGCCAACATTTCATGTTTTTTCTACCAATTGAAATTGTTTCGTTTGGTTCCTGTAAAGTAGCATAATTTCCTGCTGAGTGGATAAGAGACCTTGATCTGAAATCTATGCTGTTGTTGTTATTTTTGAACTAATTCAAGATATTAGATGAAATTTGATTGTGACAACTTATCAATGTCATTTAAAGACAATGAATGAACCAATCCATAAATATGGGCTTGAACTTGTCTCTGTTATCATAGTGTGTTTTAAAATGTGAATGTGCCTCGCTGGTCATAGTGTTTGAATTGTTGAAGTTGCAAAAATTTGTCCTGAATATTTCAAATTTTGTAGCCATTGAAGATTAAAGAAAAGGATCTAACACAGAATTGAAATTAATGTGTATTAATGACCGAATCCTTTTTAAGATGGTATGGTTTTGGTTTGAGGAAAAAATTGGTTTTTTAGTAATTAATTTTTTCATACAAAATGCTTCACCATTATTTTATATTTCCAGACCTTTCCAAATGCAATTTTCTTAGATTCAAGCTTTTCCCAAAAACAAAAAAAGACATGAGAACTAATTTAACATCTTAATGGATGGATCACAGTTGCGTATGATACTGGATCTTGGCTTACTGTCAAGCTAGTGAAGAGAAATGGAAGATTGGACTACTACAACACCATTAGAGGCAGAGATCTAATGAATGGAGGAGCAGCTTTGAATGATGTTGGAAGAAACAATGCCACTTGGCTCACATCTGAGTTTTGCAACATTTTTCTATTTTGCTTGAAGTCTGCAGCAGTTCTTAGGCTGTTGGACTATCAATAAATTTGGTTTATCGAGGTGTAGTTGTTGCTTTTTCCTTGGCAAACCAATATTGCTGCTGACATTAATGCAATGAGTATCTCTCCTTTTTAAATTGCCATGACCTGGCAGCCTACACTTTGGTTCAGCATTGTGTGTATACACTGTATACTCAAGGCTGTTTTAGGATCTGAAATAGGTAGTTTGTTAAATTTCTGACCATGAACTGGTTTACTATAACAAATAGTTATTTTCATACTGAGATTGTAGGTTGCCTTGAGTGCCATAAATGGAGTTGCATACCACAGTTAATAGGATGTTCTTCATGCTGTTAGTACTCTGAGGTGCCAAATATCACTTGCGCTGAGCATGATTTCTTTTTAACAAGTAAATGTTACAGAAGCTTTGTAAAACAAGACAAAATATTGATGGTATAAATACTTACTTTTGAGCTCTTGTCAAGGGTTATTTTGCAATCTGGTAATATGTAAGATTTTTGGAAACACAAGCTGACTTCCTGGTGTGATTGACTCTGACGCTGACTCTGGATTGATGAGTTGATAGGCTTTCAAATCAGTTTTAGAAAGTGATTTGGAAGCCTAACTTGAAGATATTAAATGATGAAATGCTTTGCTTTAGTAAATAAAATTCAAAAGAACTACAGATGCTGTAACAAAAACAAAGCTGCTGGAAAAGCTCAGCAAATCTGGCAGCATCTGTGAAGGAGAAAACAGCATTAACACTTTGGGTCTGATGACCCTTCCTCACCTGTTGTAGGTTAAAGATGCCTCAGGAGGGATATCACCTACTTTTGGAGCTTGAGCCTGACTTATTGTGCCTGTTAACTTCATGATCTCGGTATCAGATCAATAAAGGAGCTTTTCAAAAAAATTGTAGTGGGTTGCTGATTAAATAATTCAAACTTTAACCAGTGCAAACCAATCTAGTAAATATAATCGGCATGTATCGAATGGGAATATCAGCTGATGAATCCAAAGCTAAACACAATGTATGCTAAAGATATAATAGATTTTTGTTTGGTTTTATATTGTAGTGAAATTGCTTTGCTTTTTCCAAATAACAGTAAAAGTCTGACCTGATGAGATATCACACTCCAAATGAGAAGCCTAAGTTACAGTAAAATAATTTTGAAGAATACTTATTAATTTAACTTCTGCAAGAATAGTTTGTTGCAAAATCCACATTTAACAACATGTTTGCTTGGTCTGTGCAGAGCAAGGGATAAAATTTGTGTAATGAAGTATTTCATACTTTACAGATCTCAAGACAGAAAATGTTCAATGTAGTCATGCTTCAGAAAGATTTTAGATTGTGTTCAGTTAAATGCTTTACTTCACAGTCCTTTGTCTTGTATGTGCTGATATTTCTGTTTATATGCTACTATTTTCTCATGTTTTAATCCACATTGAGACCTTGCATAAAACAAAATCAGAAACCGGCTGACTAGGATAGATGTTCTGCTTTGGTCAATCAGTAACAGTCTTAATAGTCATTTTGTATTTGTCTCCATTTTGACATCTGCATCAGTGTTTGCCCATACTAAGGATCCAAATAGTTCTATCTAATCAATGGTTAGCTATAGCAAAACATTTGCTCATTCCAATACCTCATCTCTTAATAAGTAAGCATAGGAATAACTTCAGAAGCAAACAGCTCCAAGCTCATTGACCATTTTTTGAAAGAATTTGAAATTCTGACATTTTGTAATCAAGTTTCAATTAAGTGATTGTTAACAAAGTACATTGCCTGGATATTTGATCTGCTTCTAAGTTGTTAATGAAGAGACCTTTTACCAAAGATTAATCTAACAGGCAGGAACACGTTTTAAGGTCTGATTAGCCATGATCTTAAATGGTAGGGGAGGCTACAAATCTGAATGGCCTACACCGGCTCTTAATTCATAGTACAATACTTGATATTTAGAATTTCACAAGCTTAGTTGGCTAAATTTTGTAGTTGAGTCTGGAGTGCAAGTTTTTGATTATTTATTCAAGTTTTTATGCAAGGAGAGTCCATGTCAGACTAACTACTGACTATAAGAAATATATCAATTTGGACACCTTTGGTCACACTTGTGTAAATTCCAAAATTCAGTGCATAATGATACAATTAACAGACATCTTTAGTCCCATATACATATTTTCTTTTACCCAGACAGCAATCACTTGATCTTATCCTAGCCTGGCAATGTTTGTTTCAACCCTTTATCAGATTTTTATGTCTTCACTGTTTTGTCCCTTTAACGAGTGTGCAGAGTAAGTCTGGAGAGAAATGCAGTTGGTTTTGTTGAGGTTAGATCCAAGCAGCTCAGTTTCATTGGAGTCTACTCTACATTCTGTTTCAAAGAACAAAAAATTACAGCACGGAACAGGCCCTTCAGTCCTCCTAAGCCCGTGCTGATCCAGATCCTCTATCTAAACCTGTTGCCTATTTTACAAGGATCTGTATCCCTCTGCTCTCTGCCCATTCATGTATCTGTCCAGATACGTCTTAAACAATTCTATTGTGCCTGCCTCTACCACCACTGCTGGCAACACATTCCAGGCACCCACCCACCCACTCTGTAAAGAATTTTCTATGCATATTTCCCTTAAACTTTCTTGCGCTCGCTCTCTCACTTCTCCACCCCCGCCGTAGCTGAGTCCCCCACTCTGGGGGGGGATATAAAGCTTCTGTCTATACCTTATGATTTTGTAGACCTGTCTTTCTAATGTAAGTAATCCTAATCTACTAAACCTCCCTTTGTAGCTGGTGCCCTCCATACCAGGCAAAATCCTGGTGAACCTCCTCTGTACCCTCTCCAAAGCATCCATGTCCTTTGGTTCAACCACATTTGAAATACTGCACACAGTTCTGGTCACCACATTACCAAAGTCCTGTACAACTGTAACATGACCTGCCAACGCTAGTACTTAATACCCTGTCCAATGAATGAAAGCATCCTCTATGCTGCCTTGACCACTCAATTGACCTGCGTTGCTATCTTCAGGGTACAGTGGGCCTGAACACCCAGATCTCTCCATCAGTTTTTTTCCCCCCGGGCTCTTCCACTTACTGTATAGTTCGCACTTGAATTGGATCTTCCAAAATGCATCACCTCGCATTTGCATGGATGGAAATCCATCTGCCACTTCTGCACCCGACTCTCCAATCATTCTATATTCTGCTGCATTCTCTGACATTCCCCTTCACTATTTGCTGCTGGGACACACATGCTGAGACCAACATCAGTTGTGCCTGGAGGACCATCAATGCAGCAGAAAATTGTCTCTGGTCTGCCTGAAACTTGCTGGTCTTCCAGCTGAAACTGTTGACTGGCACATTCCAAGGTCCAGGACTCCATACAGAGGAATGCAATAAAGCTTGGGACAACTGCTGCCAAGGCTCAGTGGGGAAAGACCACAGTGTAAAATCTTTCTGCCAAAATAAAACAGAAGGGTCTGTTCAGTAACCAGACCCTGCTAAATACCAAGAGGTTAATTGTTAAACATTGTTCATCTTTCTCTATATTTTATTCTAAGTAATGACAGTATAGATTGGAATGGCTACATGTGTATGTACATGAAGATTTCCTATGAATAAAGTGCTTTTTTTTTGCAGCTTAAATGTTAATCCTTCATGCTTAAGTCCTTGAAGGAAGATTCCTGTTGTTTCCACCCTTGATGGTGTTGAAGGCTCATCTGGTGAAGTCTGCTCTTTCAATTTTACCTTGGCCATATAACTTCTGATTTAACCCTTGTGGTCTAATTAACTCTTTCTTTTAAACCAGCTTCTGTTAGCTGTTTGACTGAGTCTGTCTAGAAGTGCCAAAATAAGTATTGCTTAGAAAAAATTTATTTTATTGAAGCTGTTTACCTTTTTAATTTGGTAGGGCAATTTGCTGAAATTACCAGTTGAAATGGAAAAATATTTCTACTGTATGATAGTGGTTTGGAAGTGGATTTTTTCAGGTATTGCTCTGTGTAGTGATTGTAATGAGGTCAGCCAGGTCGACCTAATAGACTGAGTTCCCTGCTTAGACCAGAATAACAGCATCGCTTCTCCCCCCCCCCCCCCCCCCCCCCCCCCGCCGCTGCCCCCAAAATGAGGGAGTCCTGGCTAATAGATAAGAACAGTCATGTCAGACACCCTGCTCGCTCTGAGAGCTGGCTTTGAGGGTGCTGAGTCAGTGTCAAAGGACTCTGCATGCATAAATAAAGGATGACTTTGTGATAGGATACCAGCCTCTCTGAAGATACTTGAAGGTGAACCATGCACTCTCAAATATTGACTGTTAATTGCCAAAGTTTGTTTTAAATCTTAAATTAGGCAGGTGATTTTTTTTCAGGGCAATGTCTTAACTATTCTCTAAACACCTATTTTATTGAGTTGAAACTGTCGTAATTCTTACAGGCAACATTACTTAGCAAATGTCCAATCAGAAATCACAATACTGACAGTGTATCGAGCACTTTTGCAGGTACACAACCTGTTTTTGAACAATGTCACAGCAGCATTAACTGTTTTCTGTCCACAGATGCTGCCAGACCTGTTGTGCCTCACTTTATGTAAAAGAAAATGGTAGCTGTTTTGGTAGTTTAGCTTTTTTTGTGTGATTGAAAGATATAAAACAGGTGTCCATTTACCCCTCCTACTGAGGATTGTAAGGGTAAAGGAGCCCAAATAGATGTGTTGAGGTTAGGTTTGGGATGGATTGGAATTTAAAATTATGATTTCAAAGGCTGGAAGCCATTTAATGTCTCCCTAAGTACAAAATGCAGCTTACTACTAATAGGAAGCATGTTTCTTTTAACTAGTAATGACAGTTTTTAAACTATTGAGATGTGGATTTAATTGGAAAATAACATGAAGTGAAAAAACAAGAGATATGTGATTTGAACTTGCATATGTTGCCTCCTACATTTAGGATGAGCAATTTGCAAGAAAAGTTTTTAAAGGACAGGGTCTCATTTGCATCTTGTGATTTTAAGAAAACAGTTTAATTTTGAAGAAAATGACATGCTAAGACTGCTCCAGTTTGCAGAGTATTTGAAGCAAAAGTGAGCATTGCCTTAATCAAGCTTAAAATAAGATGAAGTGCCAACTGAACTTTTTCGCTTGCTATGAAAATGCAAAGACCAACTGTGGAGTTTAGGATTATTACCTTTTCATTCGGTTTGTCTTTCCTGGTATCTGGGAACAAATGTTACTTCCATCATAGTTCTGAATTAGAGCTAGAGATTACAGAATAATGTACAGTTATTCTCAATTGGAGGCACCTGGAGCACAGATTTTAATAGACTACTAACAAGCATAATAATGTAAATGGGAACAAATATTGACCATGAGTTATGACAGTTGAGGAGAAACAAAAAAGATTTGACAAGTGTTTGGGATTGTGAAGTGTTTACATAAATGGAGAGAATATGTTCCTAATGATAAATGGTCAAACTTCTGAAGAAACAGGCAGAAGATAATCAGTAAAAGAACCACTGAGATGATTAAAAAATGCTTTCTGTGCAACTAGTTGTCAAGATCTGGAATGCACTGCCTGAAAGTGTATTCAAATCTATTTTCAATGTTCAAAGGGGAGTTGTTAAAATTGAATTGAAACTTTTGTAAAGCTATAGAGAAAGGGCAGGTGAGTGGGACTAATTGCATTCATTCTACTAAAAAGCTACACCAGTTTCATTCTGTACTCTTCTATATCATTCTGTATTTTAAATAAAATGCAAATCTGAATAAGGTTTGGATTATAATTTAAATACTTTGCCCATCATCCAGAATTGAAGTAATCAAATGTAACATTGGTAATATTGAAGCTGTTGTAATGTTTTCAGGTGGACATTTTCCAGAAGAAATTGTTAAAACTAGTATGCTTAAATTTTGATAGTGCTGCTGCATTAATATGTTAATCTAGAATTCCATAAATAGACAAATTAGGGTTGTTGGAATCAGTTCTAAGACAACACTGGTAGCAACATTAGTTTGGATATTCAAATGAAAGGGCTAAATTGTCTGGAATTTTTAAAGCACTTTTAGTATCTTTGAACACTGTCTTGCTGTGAGCATTTGCATGAAATGTTGCCTCTGCTGTGTAATGAAATGGAGTAAATTTTAATTTGACTGTATAAAGGAGATATAATGCAGTACAGGCATTCTCAATGTAGAGGAAAATAACTTGGAGAAAACAAGTTTAAATGACCTTGAACGCTGTGGCAAAAGGAAAATTTAAAATCTGAGTAGGGGCACACATGAATTTGCACCATTTCCAAATTAGTTATTTTAAATAAAGAATAGCTCAGGAAAGAAAAACTATATTCTTAGAACAAACACAATTTCCTATGTGATGGGTTCAAAATAGTTTCCCCCTCAAGAAATGAAAAACTATTCTACAAAGTTGCACCCTATTTTGAAGATGTCAGGTAAAGCTCCAGGTACCCTCTTTTTGTGCACAATGTTAGATGTTGCCAATTAGATGATTGCCTGCTGATCTTGTTGTCCAGGGAGTATTGAAATGTTTGTATGACACTTTTTACCCATTTCTAATCACTTAGATATTAGACAAGGATATCTTATTCATTAGCTATGTAATTGTAATGTCAAATAGATTGAGATCACATACTGATGGTCTTGCATCCTAGTCTGACATTCCTGTCACTACAGGATTTATTTGGTCTAGCTATTTACAGCCAGATTCTTGATCTTGCGATGTGCTACTTAGCTTGCTACTGTGGTTCTTTAGGTATTCTGAATACTAAAGTATCAAAAAATCATTTGAGACTAGATGAACTTCTCTATTTTCTGCTTTATAATATTGTCTCATTTCCAATTAGCATTTTAAGAACTGAACAAATTTTGAAAAAATATTTTTGCAGACAGTTATTTTAACTTTTTGTCCCAAAACACCATGATCCCTTTATCATTCTTTTTGGGAGTTTCTCTCCCTTTAAACAGTAGTCTGCATTTTCATTATTCCCCAAAGTGCATGATCTCTCACTTCAGTACATCGAAACTCCATCTGCCAAGTTTTTGCCCTTCAACTCAACCTATGTCCTGATGTGCCTTCATCATAAGTCTCTCCCAACATTATTCCTGGCTTCAGCAAATTTGGGTACATTGCGCACTGCTACCCCCTCCAAATCATTAATATAGACAATAAATAACTGAAGCCCTAGGACTGATCCTTGTGACTCCACTAGTTACATTTTGCGAACCTGAAAAATACTGTTTGTTAACCAAACCTCAACCCTTTACTAATACATTAGCCCCAATGCATGACCTAATCTTGTGCAATTACTTTATATGGCCTTCTGGAAATTCAAACAAAATACACCTACTGCGTATGCTTTTATCAACATGACTTGTTATACCCTCCCAAAAACTCTGGAAAAAGTTGTCATTCTTTTCATAAAGCCATGTTGACTCTCTGATTTTTGTATTAAACCTTTCTAAAAGAGCTGTATGTACTTTCCTTTATTAACAGACTCTAGTTTTTCCCAATTAGATGTCAGGTTAATTGGCCTGTAGTGTCTACTTTCTGACTCCTCCCTCCCCCTCTTCCCACATTCTCCTTCTCTCTCCTCTCTTTCTCCCCCCCCCCCCCCCCCCCAAAAAAACAGGGACATTGTGATAGCAGTTTTCCATATGCTGGAACTCTCTTGGAATCCCATGGGTTCTGAAATGCCTCCACTATCTTGGTAAACTCTTCCTTTTAAAACACTCTCTCTGATTCAAGTCATTAGGTCCTGTGACTTGTGACAAAGCTGCAACTTGCGCCCCCTGCCCCCCAACATCAGCCCAGGTACTGATACCTTGGTGGAACATAGACAGTATGCAGATACCTATTCTGGTGAACACTTAGCTGTGATAGCTCCCTAACTGGCTAAGGAAGGAATAGCCCTGGCAGCTTATCCTTGGACTGCCAGAATTTAACTTGCTGCTCAACTCCCAAGCAGACAAACCTGTGCTGCTCCATTCTGGACACTTGGATGAAATCGGAGATTCAAATGCACAGAATGGAAAGCAGCAGCAGACAGGCATATGGCATTCAATGGCTCACTATGCAACTGTATTAGTTTAGCGAAGCCTGTGACTGTTTGTTTGGCTTTATGGAGACGTTTGTCTGCTGTGGAGAGCCAGACCCCATCCCCTCAGCAGTTTTTGGAATTGTACTGAATCCTGCATTTCATCACCCAACCCCACCATCCACGTGTCACTAGGGTGGGGAGCTTTCACTCCATTCTAGATGCCCTGAACACTCAAGGAGACAGGACCATGCCAGCAAGCATCCAGCCACAGTGGAGCTGTGTACAGGCCCCTATGCACTCTAGTCACTTGGGACACTGCAGAGACATAGCTGGGCCCTCCATCTCAACTTGGATCTCTGATGCTTGGCAGCTCAAGGCAAGGAGGATAAACTTGCTTCTAATAATATCCTCTGAATCTGACCTTCCCCCAGGGTAGTCTCATTAAGTCTGCAGGACCCCCCCGCCTTGGGGAAATAAGGCAGGGCAGGTTACTGAGGTATCACTGGGAGAGCACTTTAGAATTGTTGGTCATAATTGCATTAGTTTTTTAAGTTTTTAGTGATTTGAAAAGGATAGACCGGATCTAAAAGTTGAGTTCGTGATAAGAGGAGGGCCAACTTTGGTGTTAGACAAGAATTTTCAAAAGTTGGTTGGGGGTGGATGTTCACTGGTAAGGGGATATCTAGAAAATGGGGAATCTGTCAAATGAGACGAGACTCTACAGATAATACTTTCCTGTTATGCTAGGGCTGGTAGGGTAAGGAATGCTGGATGCCTAGAAGAAATGAGGTTTTCAAGAAGAAGGAACCATATGTCAGGTACAGAAAGTAGGGATTGAGTGAATCTCTACAGAGGATAAATGTAGTAGGAGTATACTTAAGATGGAAATCAGGAGAGCAGAGAGGGTACACCAGATAGTTTTGGCAAATAGGGTTAAGCAGAATCCGAAGAGATGGTATAAATACGTTAAAGACAAAAGAGTAACTAGAGAAAGAATAGGTACCCTGAAAGAGCAGCATAACTGCCCATGTGTGGAACTGCAAGAGATGGAGATACGAAATGAGTATTTTACATCAGTGTTTACAGTGGAGAAGGCTTTGGAAAATGGAGAACATGAGGAAATAAATAATGACATCTCAAATGTCCCTATTAAAGCGGAGGCACTGAATCCTTTAGAAAGGATAAAGGTGATAAATCCCCAGATCCTGATCAGGTGTATCCTAGAATTCTGTGGGGAAATTAGGGAAGTGATTACTGGGCCCCTCACTGAGATATTTGAATCATCAATAGCCACAGGTGAGGTGCTGGAGGACCTGGAGGTATGCTAACAGGGTGCCATTATTTAAGGTAGGTGGCAAGGAAAAGGCCACTGGCTACAGACAGGTGAGCCTGACATCAATGGCTATCAAGTTGTTGAGGCAATCCTGAAAGACTGAATTTACATTTGTTATAAAAGGCAAGTACTGATTAGAGATAGTCAACGTGGCTGTGTTCATGGGAAATTATATATCTCTCTAACTTGATGGAGTTTTTGTAAAAGTAGTGAAGAGGATTGAGGACAGTGGTGGATGTGATCTATATTGACTTCAAGGCATTTGCCAAGATTCCTCATGGTAGACTAGTTAGCAAGGTTAGATCACATGGAATCCAGGGAGAACTAGCCATTTGGATACAGAACTGGCTCAAAGGTACAAGACAAGGTGGTGGTGGAGGGTTGCTTTTTGATGCTAGGAGGCCTGTGACCAGCAGTGTGCCACAAGGATCTGTGCTGGGTCCACTGCTTTTTGTTGTTGTGTATAAATGAACGTAGGAAGTATGGTTAGAGAAAAATGGGAACTGCAGATGCTAGAGAATCTGAGATAACAAAGTGTGGAGCTGGATGAACACAGCTTCTTAAGAGACAAGCTGACGTTTCGGGACTAGACCCCTCCCGAAATGTCAGCTTTTGTGCTCCTATGATGCTTGGCCTGCTGTGTTCATCCAGCTCCACACTTGGTTACCTAAGAGGTATGGTTAGTATGTTTTTTGGATGACACCAAAATCGGAGGTATAGTGGACAGTCAAGAAGGTTACCTGAGTACAGTAGGATCTTGATCAGATGGGCCAAGGAGTAGCAGATGGAGTTTAAATTTAAACAAATGTGAGATGCTGCATTTTGGAAATGCAAATCAGAGCAGGACTTGTACACTGAATGGTAAGGACCTTGGGAGTGTTGCTGAACAAAGAGACCTTGGACTACAGTTCATAACTGCTTGAAAATGGAGTCCCAGGTAGAGAGGATAATGAAGAAGCCACTTGATATGCTTCCCTGTATTGAATATAAGTGCTAGGAGGTTACATTGTGTCTATACAGGATATTGGTTAGGCTACCTGCAGAATACTGCATGCAATTCTGCTCTCTCTGCTACAGGAACGATGTTGTGTATTTTGAAAGGGTTCAGTGAAGATCTACAAGGAGGTTGCCAGGTGTGGAGGATCTGAGCTACAGGGAGAGACTGAATAGGCTGGGGCTATTTTCCCTGGAGCATCAGCTGAAGGGTGACTTCAGAGGCTCATAAAATCAAGAGGGGCATGGATAGGATCAATTTGGGATATCTGATCAGCATGGATGAGTTGGACTAAAGGCTCTGTTTCCGTGCTGCACAACTCTAATGGTTGCACTTCCATGCAAGCTCCCTCCATCCCAGCTTTGGAACCAAGGACTAATTAAAGATGTAATGGGAGATAAAGAAGAAAATCTATTGAGGCCATGTTTGACATCATTGGTGAAAAACACCTACTTTTAATAAATTTTGGTATAAAAGTTCCTGGTATAACTGTCAGGTATTTGAGACTTTGTGTAGCCATAAATGCATTTCAGCAATATTCAGCAGCACTGTGGTCTATGGTTGGATAACTGTGCTGACAGCCTATTGCACCCTCTGGAAACAAGGGGAACAGTGCATACACATAGTATTATATAATGAGGATGCCCTTGTCCATCCTTGTTCAATTGTTATGTTGCGGTCCCTCTGAGCGCAAGGTATATGTATCAGTGAATAGTTTAACAGTGATTGTGTCGGGGAGATATTCAATCCTGTAGGATAATTAGGGAATAGGCAGCCTCAGTGTCTGTTAATCGTTGCATGGGTGTATGATCTATATATTCTCCCTTTTAAAAGCCATTATCACTTAGCTGCACCCACCACCCCTGCTCACCAGTTGAATTTCTAACCTTGCCCACTTTGGTTTGAACCATTTGCTTTCCCATTGCATACTTTTGGTGTCTCGCATGATGGGCAGCAGGGGTGAGCACTCATTTGCAGTGAAGACCCAAATATTTACATTCCCTTCCTAGCAGTTTTTCTGTTAACCCCACAGATCTTACACTTTCCCAAGTCCTAACCCAACCTGTTTACATGCATTGACATCTGCCTACCTTAACCACCCAACCCTGGCATGTGAGCTGCCTGTGACAGTGTGGTCAGTCAGTATTGCTCTTTTTCACTACCCTCCAACTCCCCAAAGCTAGGATGCCCCTGACCACTGAGACCCACCTTCCCAGGTACTTCTCTGTGCTGCCCCCATTGTCAGAATTTTACTACACCCTTGCACAGACCCTGCAATCCCCCTACTGCCCGAATCTTGAAGAGTTACCTGTCAAGGGTTAGGCCAAAGGAATGGCCATAATTGTCCCCTCCCTCCCAGTATCTGTGGACAAACCTGATGGACTGACTGCAGCTCAACCCTTCAACTGACAGGAAGAGACAGTACCAGGAAAGACATAATTGCAACAGTCTGGATACACCTTCCTGACCACATCAACCCTACCTGCTGGTATTGTAGATGCAGAGCCAACTGACTGTCTGTCTGTTTCCTGGACTGCAGTACTATTGGCTGGTATAGCAGGTTACCCTGACTTAGTGTTGGTTTCTCCTGACTTTAGTGTGCTTCCACCCACTTCACTCTAGCACAGATTTCTTAATGTTGCACTTCTCAAGCTCTCGCCCTAAACGGGCTAAAGAAGCCATCCCCTATAGACAAGCTCTATGTATACACAGGATCTGCCCGGACAAGGAGAAATGCGACAGATACCTATTAGATGCTGAAAGACACTCCCAGAAGAATAGGGTTTGGTGCTCAACTCATCAATAGCCAGTTCCCATGTGCCACAACAAAAAACTGCAACATCCTCTTCAGAAGACAGACAAGTCATGACTGATAGTACCCTCTGTCACCTAGTACCTCCCCAGAGCAGAGAAACTACATAGTGTTCTTCACTGCCTTCGTGTCATCAGTGATGACAAACATTTTGCCAAGGCCATCCCTACACCTCCACTGCTCACCTTCAAACAACTGCCAAACCTCAGACCACTGTTCACAGCAAACTTCCCAGTCTTCAGGAGAGTAGCAGCTGGAATGACACACTACCATCCCATGGCAACCTTTGCAAGACATGTTAGATCATCAATGTGAATCACATGGGAACATCACCCACTATGTACATGGCAGGTCCATATAACTCTGCTAATGTTGCCTACCTCATATGCTGCAGGAAAGAATGTCCAAAGTATGGTGTATTGGTGAGACCATGTGGTTGTTACAATGATGGATGAATGGACACTATGCAACAATCAACAGGCAGGAGTCCTCCCTTCCAGTTGGAAACACTTCAGCAGTCATAGACATTCAACCTCCAATTTCGGGTAAGCGTTGTCTTAAGGCGGTCTTCAAGATGGACAACGATGTAGAATAGCCAAATTCTATATGATGGCCCTAACTGTGAGCTTGGGTTCATGTTGCTCTACATGTAACTCTACATTACATTACTGTTCTGTTTTGACACTAATCTTGATGATTTATGTCTGTCTTGTTATGTTTTTGGATTGTCTGTTACTTTGGTTAGACCCTTGTCATGAAACTTATACCTATCATGTTATTCTAGCCATTTGGTTTGTTTCTAGCACCATTTTATTTCAGATTTTTTGTAACTTTTATTTCTCTGCCTTAATTAATCAGATCATATGTTATTCCTTCACTTGCTATTCAGCTGGTGACTCTTAACTCGGTTGGACGCTTCCGATCACCTGCAAAGCCTTGTTATTCAGGCTGTTGACACTCCACTCGTGCTTTTACCACCCTGAATTACCTGGAATTAACTTGCAGTGATCTCTCCACCTATAAATTCTTTTTAAAAAAAAAGCCTATAAATGCAAACTTTATCTAAGCAAATATCTCCTTTTTAAAGAAATTAAGTGCCCTTTTAAAAGCAAATTAATGAAGTTGAATTAAGATACTACACTTACAAACCAAGTCAAGTGGGCACGGTTAGAATTCAACTGGTGAGCAAGGGTGGTGGGTGCAGCTAACAATGATCATGGCTTTTAAAGGGAGAACTTCAGCAATTCTCCTTTAGGATCCAAGGTTAAAAGACATTGCTTCACAGTGAAATCATGGAATTGGGATTCCATTTAAAAAAATCCTTTGCTAAATGACCAACAAAACATAGAAAGATCTTCTTGATATCAAATTTGACCAAAATGTGTTTGCATTTCAAAACACTTTGAAATTGGAGCTCATGTTTTTATGCTTTTTCAATATTAGAATAATTACGATCTAAGTGAAGTTGAATTGTGTTCATGGCATTGCCCTGCATAAGGACAGTTGGTGTTGCATAATTTGTCCTGATCATCGCTGGCAATTGTATGCTTGTTTTAGATTCAAGTGAACTTGCTATCTGCATTCATTTCGAGCCAAAATGACCAGCTCAGTTATGACCAGATTAGAGGTGCAACTTGGGACAAACCTAAATATTCCTGAAATTAGCAGTATTGCTTTCAAAATCTGTGATTTTGATTTTTATCGACGTTGATACTATACCTTGAAGTATAATAATCTTGCATGGTCAATGAGATAGCAGGAACTGCCGATGCTGGACAATCTGAGATAACTGAAGCTGGATGAACACAGCAGGCCAAGCAGTATCAGAGGAGCAGGAAAGCTGACATTTTGGGTCGAGACTCTTGCTTCCTTTTTTAAAAAGGCTTTGAATATTTAGGAACATAATTCACACTATTCTAAGTAATTTAATTTATTTTACATCTGTGGTCCAGGGAACTTAAGACCTTTTATATTACCATTTTTTAAAAAAAAACCCCTTGAAGTCTGATAAGCATGACTGGTGTGAAGGTCAAATTAACCAAAGTGCAAAACAAACCATTTGGCATTGGCTTTCAATTTTCAATTGCATGTTAAAGTTCTGATAGTAATTGGTTTCGCAGCTGGGCTGAGATTGACTGCTTAATACTACCTATCATAAATGCTGTGTTCTTCAATATTGGCCAAGAAGAGTAATTGATTTTACTGTACTCTCGCAAACTTAAACAGGATTTGGCAGTTATGAAAAAACCAGAAATTGACACTGAATATTAGCGATCTTTAGTCAGTCTTAAATCTTGCGAGATGCAGTAGAGGTATTATGGCCGTATTGATTGACCAAGGCTTTTATTGTCTTTATTGTTTCCAAAATAGAGGAAGCTTGTTTTGTATAATGTCCTGAACTGTCAATTGAATGGCTTCGATTTCTGCATAAATGTAGCTGATTATTTCTAATTGTCTCCTGTCTTTTGTTTTCAGAATTTCAGCATCTATTTTGCATTTGAGTACACTGTACCAGAATTTTATTTAGAGTTATAATCCTGTTGCTGGTCCATGTCCTGTAATGGAACGTTCACTGTTGTTACCTAAACAGTTTCAATTATTGATATGATGATCCACTGTGTATTGCCGTATGTAATGTTCGTTTTAATGTTTTAAAGTTTCCGTACATGTAAGGCATTGAAATTTGTTTGAAATGTGCCAAGGTGAACTGGGAAAAGTGCAGAATATTTGCTACTTGTGCTCCCAGTCAGAACAGCGAAGTTTAGTGCATGAGCTACTCTAATGCTTGCTTTGGGAAAGGAAACAACTTTATATAGACACAAGGAGTAGGGCGCAAATACCCATTGACCCAAAATTACTTCAAGGTAGCATTTTGGTGCTACTAGGTAACTTGGAGTGTTTTATCTTCATTTTTAAAATACGAAGTGAAGTCATGCTTGATTTGTATTAATTGCTAACCCTTTATTTATAATTGGTAAATTTATTCTGTAAGTCTTTATTTAAAGGCTTTCTAAATTGAGCTTTTATTTTATCATGATTAATTGACAGGATTACAGCTTCCTCAGTACTGGCAATGCCTTAAGATTTCTTCTCCTTCATTTCCCCATCAACTCATCTCCCCCATGAGCCTTTCCATGCCCCCCACTTTTTGATATTGATACAATATTGTTTTACACATACATAACTGTCACTAGAGAATATAGGAGTCAATGCCAGAGGTTTTTTCAGTTAAGAGGGATGAATTTCATTAACATTATTCTCTTTCAGGTTTAGTAAAATATGGCATCAAAGGCATTTTGCACACGGTACCTGTGTAATTTTTTAGTTTTGTTTTTGAGGTGTGAGGGGAAACCTGAGTCCACAACTGTTTACGTGTGGTGTTTCCTCAGCGGTAATAAATTGTAGAATTCTGATGTTCTCAATGCTTTTTCACTAGGCATTTTGGGAGGCTGGGGGTAGTGAGCACATCTCTGGAAATGTGATCAGAGATGATGGGAACTGCAGATGCTAGAGAATCCAAGATCAGTGTGGAGCTGGATGAACCCAGCAGGCCAAGCAGTATCTTAGGAGCACAAAAGCTGACATTTTGGGCCCAGACCCTTCATCAGAGAAGGGGATGGGGAGAGGGTTCTGAAATAAATTTGGGGGGGTGGGTGGGGGGGGGATGCGGACCGAAGATGGATAGAGAAGATGATTGGTGGGGAGGGGATAGGTCAGTCCGGGGAGGACGGACAGCTCAAGGGGGTGGGGATGAGGTTAGTAGGTAGGAAATGGAGGTGTGGCTTGATATGGGAGGAGGGGATAGGTGAGAGGAAGAACAAGTTAGGCAGGTGTGGACAAGCTGGGCTGGTTTTGGAATGCAGTGGTGGCGGGGGATGCGGGGAGACTTTGAAGCTCGTGAAGTCCACATTGATACCATTTGGCTGCAGGGTTCCCAAGTGGAATGAGTTGCTGTTCCTGCAACCTTTGAGTGGTATCATTGTGGCACTGCAGGAGGCCCAGGATGGACATGTCATCTAGGGAATGGGAGGGGGGGTTAAAATGGTTTGCGACTGGGAGCTGCAGTTGTTTATTGCGAACCGAGCAGAGGTGTTCTGCAAAGCTGTCCCCAAGCCTCCGCTTGGTTTCCCCAATGTAGAGGAAGCCACAACGGGTACAGTGGATGCAGTATACTGCATTGGCAGATGTGCAGGTGAACATCCGCTTAATATGGAATGTCATCTTGGGCCTGGGATTGGGGTGAGGGAGGTGGTGTAGGGGCAAGTGTAGCACTTCCTGCGGTTGCAGGGAAAGGTGCCAGGTGTGGGGTTGGAGGGGTGTGGAGCGGACAAGGGAGTCCTGGAGAGTGTGGGACAGCGCAAAAGCAAAAGAAAATGCAAATAATGTTGTGAAGATCGGGGGAAGCCAGATTATTGGGAACCCTTTAAAAAACAGAGGGACAACTAAAATAGCAGTAAGGAGGGAGATGATGAAATGAGGGTGAGCTAATTAAATAATACAAAAAACATTGCAAGTTTTTTTTTAGGTATATCAAAGGTAAGAGAAGCAAAAGTGATCTCTGGACCATTGGAAGACAAGACTGGAGAAGTGGTAATGGAACAAAAATAGCAGAGGAACTGAATAGATACTTTGCTCACACCTGCAACATTCCAGAACTTAGAGTCGGGGACAGACGTGAGTGTAGCAGCTATCACCTAAGAAGGTGCTGGGGAAGCTGAAGGCTATGAAGGTGTATCACCCAGACCCAATGGACTACATCCAAGGTTATGAAAGAGACAGCTGAGTAGGTTGTAGATTCATTGGTGCTCTTTCAGAAGTCACGAGTCTGGGAGGGTCCCAGAAGACTGGAAAATATTTAACAAGGGAGGGAGGCAGAAAAGAGCAAGTTTTAGGCCAGTTAGCCTGACCTCAGTTGATGGTAAGATTTTAATCTTCATTACTAAGAATGAGATTGTGGTATACTTGGAAGCATGTGGTTAAATAGGGCTGAGTCAGCATGGCTTGATCAAGGTGAGATCATGCTTGACAAATCTAAGAATTCTTTCAGGAGGTAATGAGCAAATTAAACAAAGGAGAGCCACTGGGCATGATCTATTTGGATTTCCAGAAGGCTTTTGAAAAGGTGCCTCATATTGGCTTTTTAAAGAAAAGCCAATATGACAAGGAACTGGCATGGATAGAGGATTAGCTGACTGTCAGAAGGCAGAGTAGAGATATAACTTTTTTTGGATGGCTGCTAGTGATTATTAAAGTTCTGCCAAAGTCTGTATTTGGACCATAACTTTTCACATGATACATTAATGATCTGGACAACTAAGTTTGCAGATTGACACAAAGATAGGTAGAGAGAGACACCTGGTGTTGAGAGGCAGGGAGGCAACGGAAGGACTTGGACAGTCCACGAGTCGATAAAGAAGTGGTAGATGTGGGATAATGTGGGGTGAAAAAGTAGGGTTATGCACTTCACCAAAGGTCCTTGGACAGCAACTTACAAATTCACAACCACTTCCATCAAGGAGGACAAGGGCAGCCGATGTATGGGAGCACCACCACTGTCAAGTTCCCCTCCAAGCCCCTAACCATCCTGACTTGAAAATATATTGCCATTCCTTTACTGTTGCAGGGTGAACCAAATGGCATTGTGGGTAAACCCGCTGCAGTGGTTCAAGAAGCAACTAGGGATTGGCAATCAATGCCTGCTAGCCAGCCAATGATGCCTGCATTCCACAGATAAATGGGAAAAAAGTTCTATTTTCTAAATGGGGAAAGGCTTGGAAATCTGAAGCATAAAGGGTCTGGGGGAGTCCTAGTTCAAGCTTCTCAAGGTTCACATGCATGTTCAGTTGGCAGATAGGAAGGCAAATTCAATGTTAACCTCAGCAGTACATCTTTGTTGTATTCTAGCCCTCTCGAAATGAAGGCTGCATATGGCTCCGGTCAGACCACATTTGGAATATTTGTGAGCAGTTTTGGGAACCTATCTCGGGATGGCTGTGCTGGCATTAGAGAGTGTCCAGAGGAGATTTACAAGAGTCTGGCAATGAAGGGAAGTTCTTTGGAGTAGCAGTTGAGGATTCTGGGTCTGTATTCAGAGTTTAGAAGGGGGGATCTGAATAAAGCTTACAGAATATTGAGAGGCCTGGGTAGAGTGAAGGGGAGAAGATTTTTTTCTGCTGGTAGGAGGAACTAGGACCAAGGACAGCTTAAGTGAAAGGAAGATCTGTTAGAACTGTGAGGAAGTTCTTTAACCAGAGGATGGTGAATCTGTGGCTGTGGAACCTATTCGTTCTCTTTGAGTGAGATAGCTAAGTTCTTGATTAGTAAGGAGATTAAAGGTTACAGGGAGAAGGCATGTGAAGCGGTGAGAAATGTATATCCCTGAGTGAGTGGCGGAGGAGACTTGATGGGTCAAACTGCTTAATTCTACTCTTGTATCTTATGGTCTTACAAAACCTGTACCTAAGAAGCTGGAATTATAAGCCTCTAAGGTTAGCATGTGTACTAAAAGCCCAGGAAAGCCACATTAAAGGAAAACATAGGCCAAAAAGGTAACAATAAAAGGAGAGAGATAATGGGAACTGCAGATGCTGGAGAATCCAAGATAGTGTGAAGCTGGATGAATACTGCAGGCCAAGCAGCATCTCGGGAGCACAAACGTCAGCTTTTGTGCTCCTGAGATGCTGCTTGGCCTGCTGTGTTTATCCAGCTTCACTCTTTATCTCCTTTTTATTGTAGATGATGATTTTGAAGAAACTAAAGATCTTCACTAACTTTATGGAATGGGCAACCAATGACAGACTGAACGATTAAAGTATGAAAATAATGCATATACAGTTTTAATTTACTGTTCAAGTGTTGAATGATCCAGAGTTCTGAAAATTTTGCATGTCATCAGCAAAAAGTGGCCTGACAGAATTATTACATCTGGTCCTTGTCATCTTATAAAAGAGCTCAATGTTCTGAGTTTTAGATGCTACAGGAAGAATAGAAAAGGAGGCATGAAAGGTAGGGGTGGGGGGAAGGTGGTGGCAATTTGATTTAAGGAATGCATTGCTGTTGTAAGTAGGGGAGTTACTTCTAGAAAAATTGTCCAGTGAAAATATATGGGTAGAAATTACAAATAAGGCCTCTAGTAGTAAGAGAGAAATTGAGAAACAGATATGCAGGACTGGTATATGTAAGTGTGTTAAGGTTGTAATAATAGAAGATTTTTAATTTTCCAATGCTGCCAGGGGCTACCATACTGTTAAAGGTTTGGATGGTGAAGAATGAGTCAAGTGTGTTCAGGAAAATTTTCCTGATCAATATGTCGATGCTCCTACTAGAAAAGGAACAAAACTAGACCTTTTGGGCAATAAGGCAGGGCAGGTGACTGAAGGAAAGTGTGGGATCACTTTGGGTCTAATGATCATAATTCTATATATTTTCAAAATTGTTATGGAAAAAGGTACACCTTCTGTAAAAGTTTTTAAGTTTTTAATTGGAATAAGGCAAATTTTAATGTGAGACAAGTACTTTCAAAAGTTGGTTGGAGTAGACTGCAGGTAAAAGGACGTCTGAAAAGGGGAAGGTGTTCGAGTGCAATGAGAGTTTAGTGGCATTTTGTTCCTATTAAAGTGAAGGGTAAGGCTGGTAAGATTAAGGAGCAAGGGATGAATAAAGATTGAGGTTCTAGTCAAGAAGGAAAGAGAAATCTGATTTTAGATATAGACAACTTGGTTCAATTGAATCTGTTAAAAAATATAAAGAATATAGAGGCATTCTTGAGAGAAATCAGGAAGGCAAAGAGCGGATGTGGGATAGCATTGGCAATAAGGTTAAGGATAATCCAATGAGTTTCTAAAAATACATTTAAGAGCAAAAAGGGTAACTAGAGAGCACTGGGCCTTTTAAAGATCCAGGAGATTGTTTTCCCCCCCCCCCCCCCCCCCCCCCCCCCCCCCCAATCAGTTTTAACTGTGGAGGAAAAAGTGGAGGCCAGAGAATGCAGAGAAATAAACTGATGTTTTAAAAACAATTCACATTAGAGGAGGAAGTTGAAGTGGTTTTAGAGAATATAATGGTAGATAAATCTCTGGGATCAGATCTAATGTATCCCAGAATGTTATAGGATGTAAGGGAAGAAATTACAAGACTCCTTGCAGAGATGTTTGCATCATCCACAATTACAGGTGAAGTGCCTGATGACTGGAGGGTACCTAATATTGTACCTGTGCTTAAAGGCTGCAAGGAGAAACCAGGGAACTATAGACCTGAGAGTCTGACTTCAGTAAATTGGAGGTGATTATAAAAGATAGGATTTATGGACATTTAGAGAGGGAAAAATTGATTGGGGTAGTCAGCATGGTTTTGTGTCGGGAAAATCATGTGTCACAAACTTGAGTTTTTTTGAGGAAGTTACCAAAAAGATTGGTGATGGCAGAGCAGTAGACGTTTTGTTTGGATTTTAGTAAAGCCTTTGACAGGGTTCCACATGGTAGATTGCTTGAAGTTAGGTCACATGGGATTCAGGGTTAACAAGCTGATTAGATACATTATTGGCTTAATGGTCAGAGACTAGTTATTTTTCAGACTAGAGGCTTGTCACCAGTGGTGTTCCACAGAGATCAGTTCTGGGTCCTCTTTTGATGGTCATTTATATAAATGATTTGGATGAGAATATCAGAGTCATGGTTAATAATTTTGTAGAGGATACTAAAATTTGTGGCATAGTAGATGAAGGTTTTCAAAGACTACAAAGGGATCTTGGATCAAATGGAGCAATGGGCTGAAAAATGGCAGATGGGTTCAATCTGGATAAATGAGATATTGCATATTGGTACAAGGAACAAGCATTAGGTTTATATAATTATTGGTAGCTTCTTGGGTAGTGTTGTAGAACAGAGGGACCTAGAGATGCAGGCATAGTTCTCTTGATGTTTGCAACACATGGACAGGGTAGCTGAAAAGGCATTTGGCACGCTTGCCTTCATTGCTGAGTCCTTTGAGCATAGGAGTTGGGAAGCCATGTTGAGGTTGTACAGGACATTGGTGAGGCCTCTTCTGGAATACTGTGTCCAGTTCTGGTCACCCACTTATAGGAACGATGTTATCAAGCTGAAGGGAGTTCAGAAGAGATTTCCCAAGATGTTGCCAGGTATGGAAAGCTTGAGTGATCAAGGCTGGATAGGCTGTGACTTTTTTCATTTGGAGCATAGAAGGTTGAAGTTTGGGATGGGAGATTTCAAGACTATGGGGCAAATTTTTAAGGTGAGAGGAGAGAGATTTTTAAAGTAATGAATCAACTTTTTTACAGAATGGTTGCTGTGTGGAATGAACTTCGAGGGAGTGGTGGATGCTGGTACAATATAATGTTTAGAAGACATTTGGGTAAGTACATGAATAGGGAAGGTTTGGAGGGGTGTGGGCCAGGAGTAGGCAGATTGGACTAATTTAGTTTGTGATCATGTTCGGAATGGACTAGTTAGACCGAAGAGACGGTTTCTGTGCTGTATGACTCTATAAAGAAAGTACTTGCAGACCAACTCAGGATGAAAAGTAATTTCAGGATGACTGGACTCTGACTAATATCATTCAGAAAGTCACCCTGAGTCAATTGACTAGTTAACTGTAGATAGAGGTAAAGGATACATGTGTGACTTCTGAAGAAAGCGGAGAGTCTCATCAAATTACCTTAGTTATTATCTTTAAACCAACAGGAAGGATCTTAGAGTCAAGTAAGAGGGCTATATCATTGATATTTTACTTGAGAATGGATATATGTACAAAGCCATAGTAGCAGGCCAACCACAATTATATGCTTTAGGTGCAATCAATGCTATTACTATGGTCAGCAAAATCTGGAATACATCTGCTTTGACTCACATGCTCTAAAACTGTCCAGGTTTTCTAAATATCTGTAGACCATATGACATCAAAGGGCATGTGTGCAAGAAGTTAGACACCAAGGACAGACCCCAGAGCACAACACAGATAACCATTGAGACCATACAACACTAACACAGGCAGCAAGGAAACTAAACCCATAAGAAATATTAATAGAAGTAATCTGTTCAGCCCCTCAAGCCTGCTCTAACTTTCAATAGGATCATAGCTGATTTGACATTTCTCCAGTCCACTTTCCACTGCCATCACCCTTAATTCCCCTGCTGATCAAGAATCTATCTCTGCCTCAACTGGCAGTTGCCAAGGTTGAGAAACTACAAGTGGAAAAATGCCATTGCCCAGGATGGCCTGATTAGTTTTAGGAAGTATCAGACAATATTTTTGTTTTTAGGCATGCAGAAGAATTTTTGGAATGAGCCATTTTCAGGGGCAAACAAGTCCTAATATCAAACATTATGCCAAAATATCATGTCTGTATTACAGCAGGAATGCACAAAGTTTGTGCATGAATTGGTGTTGATCCAGGTTATTCAATGACTTATGAATGCATGAGTCATGAAAATGTACAGAGCCCAGCACTGGAGTGAGCATCTACATTCATATGATGTACCATCCATTCTTTGGTTGAAAGTAGCATCAGACATATTTGCAATGCATGAGGAAGATATATGTTCTTGTGACTGATTACTTCTCCAGATTTCTCTTGTTTGGCTTAGTGCCCACAAGCATCAAAGTACAACCATCACCAAATGCAATCATTGCTGATAAAATGAACATTGTTTTCACTATCTTCAGAGCACTGTAGTGGATAGTGATTAGAACAGATCACTGTTCATTAACAGACTTTTTAATGACATGTACTATGTGAAGACTATCCCAAATCATGTAGTGCTCCCCTCATTTCTACTCAAAAATAATGTAGCAAAATATATGGTAGCTAGCATCAAATCAATGTATAATCTGGAAGCCTTTGTTAGTATCCATGTATTTGTATTTGTATTTCAAACTCTCTCTCTACCCAGTGAACTGTTTTGATAGTTGATAGCAACCTGCTTGCTTTATTGTGCATCTTCTCTTTCATGCTTGTCACCTCCTGAAGAAGAATGTCCTCTGTCTTGGAATGGTTAGACCAATGATTGCTTCCTGACCACAATTTGTACTCTGTGTTAGTCTATAAAAATGAAGCAATACAGTTGTGAAAATCTTGTTTTGAGCAAAGGCTTCCAGAATATGTAACCAGCCTAAATCATGTAAAATCATTAATGATCATTTGGTCCAGTCTGAGCTGAACTTGTTACTACATTGCGATGTGTGACGTAGCAAGTGAGGAAGAAAACTCTGCAGTGACTCATCACTGCAATGAACAGCGAGACAACCAGTATGTAAAATGAGCACAAGAAAACATGTACCCCTCTGGATGGTTATGATTACTGGATCTGGATGAGCCATCAGACCACTAAGGTGTTATGTTGAAATTTGAAATGTTAAACTTGAAAGCTATTTTACCTGTTTGTATAATAATCAATATATATATATTGGAAAAATGGCGATGTAGTGCTATGTCCTGCAGTTAGTAGGTCAGTAAGAGATGTGCTCGTGTTATCACCATATGACCTGACAGTATAATGATCTTAAACTCTATCTTCCATCAGCATGTCTTGCTTCAAGTGACTCAAGTTAAGATAGTTACTCTGTTACTGAATACGTTTAATGTGGATATTGCTGCCTGGGATAGCACTTATTTCCCATCTCTAATTGCACTTGAACTGAATAGCTTGCTAGGCTATTTCAGAGGCAGTTCAGTCAGCCACATTCTGTAATTCTAGAATCAAGTGCAAGCTGGACAAGGTAAGGCCAGTAGATTTTCATTCCTAAATAGTATCAGTGAACTAGATTTTTGTTTTGACAATTGACAGCGGTTACATGTTCACAATTATGTTGTCTGTATATTTCAGAAATTTTATTTAAATTTAACCTTCATCTGCCTTGTGGATTTGAATCCACCTTCCCAGAAGATTCTTCATGTGCCTGTGAATTTTACTGAGCTGTAATAAACGTTGTTTGGATTTTTCAATACCATGTTATCCTCTCCCAGACTTATGTTATGGAGAATAACACAAGCATTGCTGCACTAGATAAAATCACCCTGTTTTAAGCAAAACAAACAGGAGTCACTATTCCTACTGTCTCCTTTGGTTCTTATATTCATTTTTCTGTCACCTCCATAGAGTATTTAGGAATTTTATTGAACATCCAGTGTACTAAACAGTGATTATATTGTGATGTGTCAAATTGTTACCTCTCCAAAACTACCTCATTACAATAGGCTAAATCTGAATAAGCTGTGGAACATATCTAGCATTATCCAGGGCTGAAAGATTTAAATATCTTGTTAGTTTTTCATATCGGTCAAGGGAGCTGCAAAAGAAATGTAACAGTGAGATGATGCTTATGTTTTATCTAGCTAGGCATAATTAACAAGGTCATGACTGGAACTTTTGTATTAAGGAAGTTGAAATTCATTAGGAGAAACCTCTCCAATTTATACCAGAAATATCTGACAATTATCTTTCAATATCGTATATCAATTCAAAATCCTCTGTAGTAATTGGCATTAAAGCCTGACATATGCTTTCTCACCCAGAGAATACCCTTCCTTTGCAACTTAGTCATGTACACACTGCACAAGAGCTGAAACAGTTAATCATTTGGGAGGACAATGGCCAGAAGACTTGCCACCTATTCAAGTAGAAAGTGTGTATGAGGAGAAGCAGGCATGGGGGTGAAAACCAAAGCATCCTCATTTTCAGATTCACATGTGGAATTGCTTATTAAACAAATCAGCTTAGCTCATTTCCTCAATTATAATGTTGACAAACATTGAAATAACTGGTACAGGCGTACTTCAAAGTCATTTGTCCCAGCATCTTATCAGCATAGCTTGGGTAAATTATCCTCTTGACATCCTCTCATTTTGAAATTACCATCCCACCAGCATCCACATCTATTGGATCATTTCCTGCCACTGCCCAGGGGATGACACGTCCAGAGACACATTCCCCTCCCCTCCCCTTCCTGGTCAGCTTTCCACAGTGATCGTTCCCTTTGGACATTGTGTTCCACTTGTCCTCCACTCTCAATGCCTCCCTACACCCCCATGGCACCATCCCTTGCAATTGCAGAAGGTGTAACACCTGCCTATTTACTTCCTCAGTCCTTTACTATCCAATATTCCAACATCAATTTCCAGGTGAAGCAGTTGTTTTGTTGTACTTCAATCAAGTCCACTTGCTGCTCACAATGTGGTCTGCGGAACTGGACAATTGCTTTGCAAAGCACCTATGTTCTGTCCCAAAAAAAAAAGACCCTGAATTTGTGGTTACCTGCTACTTCGAAGTACCACTGTGCTCTCTGGCCAACCATCTTTCTCCAGGCTTACTCCAGTGAAGCTCAGTGCAAGCTGGAAGAACAGCATCTCATTTTCTGCTGTGGACCGGCAGCATTCAGGACTGAAAGTAGTGATTTAATTTTTAGGGCCTAAGCACCTTCTCCCATGTCCCCAACCACCCCCCCCCCCCCCCCCCCACCCCACCCCAACATACCAGACCTTGTCGTCATGTGGGCTGCTAGCAGAAAGAACCCAATGTCAACCACTAATTGTCCCCATTAACAGCTGCTGATCTTTCCCCATTCCTTTTTCTGCCCAACTGGTTTTTTCCTCTCTGTCTGTGTCTGGGTTCCATCTCTCCCTTCCCCTGACCCCATCTTCACCATATGTGCAAGCCTTTTCCTAGCCAAAATCGGTTCTGAAGGAGAGTCACTGGACCCAAAACATTAACTGACATGGCAATTTGGTGGTCATGTTGGACTCAATCTATCAGAGTTTCCTGTGTAGTTGAAAAACCTCCATTATGTATTTGTATCCGGTTTTGGAAGGTTTTGTGGTGCAGCAGTGGTGATGACCCTACCTCTAGACTAGAAATCCTGTGTTCAAACCCCATCTGTCCCTGACATTGCCATTTCCAAGAAGGTTGGATGAAATACCTGGAAATATTGTGAAATAGTTGCCTCTAAACAGGAAGTTTAGCTAGGGGATTGAAGCAGCACTATTGAAAATCAGTAAACAAAAGCAATTACAATGATGTTTCAGAAATAGTAAGAACTGCAGATGCTAGACAATTTGAGATAACAATATGGTGTGGAGCTGGATGAGCGCAGTAGGCCAAGCAGGAAGGCTGATGTTTCAGGCCGAGACCCTCCTTCAGAAATGGGGGAAGGAAATAAATAGGGAGAGAGGGGGAGGTGGATAGAAGATGAATTGAGGAGAAGATAGTTGGATACTGGACAGATGAGTCAAAGAGACTGGTATGGAGCCAGTAAAGGTGAGTGTAGGTAGGGAGGATGGACAGGTCAAAGGGATGGGATGGGATGAGGTGTGGGGGGGGGAATAGGTGAGTGGAAGAATAGGTTAGGAAGACAGTAGGAGGTGGGGAAATTTTGAAGCTTGTGAAGTCCACATTGATACCATTGGGCTGCAGAGTTCCCAAGTGGAATGTGAGGTGCTGTTCCTGCAACCTTCGGGTAACATCGTTGTTGCACTGCAGGAGACCTAGGATGGACATGTCGTCTGAGGAATGGGAGGAGCAGTTGAAGTGGTTCGCGACTGGGAGGTGCAGTTGTTTACTGCAAACCAAGCGCAGGTGTTCCACAAAGCGGACCCCACAGCCAGCAGCACATAGCCCTGCCGAGTCTTCACTGTTCCCCCAGACCTCCCCCTTACTGAAGACGAACTGTCTTTCCTCAGGAAAGGCTTCGCCTTTGTCCCCCTTCACCCACACATCCACAAATACCGGTCACGTTTGGACATTGAGCAGTTTTCCCGCCACCTCTGCCTCTGCACTTACTTCTCCAACACCAAGCCCCCCCCCCCCCCCCCTCACCCTGGACACTACCCCAATGCATCATCCTCTGATACTTCTGCCATCTGCAATCTGACACCACCACCAAAGACATATTTCCTTCCCCACCCTTATCTGCTTTCAGGAGGGACCACTCTCTCCATGACTCCCTTCTCTCTGTGACCGCCCCCCACCTGTCTGCTTCACACTCCTGTCCAGCCCCACCACACCCAGCACTTTTCCCTGCAATTGCAGGAAGTGCTACACCTGCCCCTACACCTCTGCCCCTTACCCCCATCCCAGGCCCCAAGAAGACTTTCTACATCAAGCAGATGTTCACCTGCACATCTGCTAATGTGGTACACTGCATCTGCTGTTTTCGTTGTGGCCTCCCCTACATCGGGGAACCCAAGAGGAGGCTTGGGGACCGCTTTGCAGAACACCTGCGCTCAGTTCACTTTAAACAACCGCACCTCCCAGTTGCGAACCATTTCAACTCCCCATTCCTCAGACGAAATGTCCATCCTGGGCCTCCTGCAGTGCCACAACAATGCTACCTGAAGGTTGCAGGAACAGCAACTCGTATTCCGCTTCTGAAGGACAGCTTGTTCCATAAATGCACCACCCTCTGCATGGAAAAAGTTGCCCCTTAGGTTTTTTTTTTATATCTTTTCCCCCCCTCACCTTAAACTTATGCCCTCTTGTTTTGGACTCATCCACCCTGGGGAAAAGAGCTTGTCAACTTACCCTATCCATGTCCCTCATGATTTTATAAACCTCTATAAAGTCACCCTTCAGCCTCTGACATTCCAGGTAAAATAGCTCCAGCCTATTCAGCCTCTCCCTATAGCTCGAACCCTCCAACCCCAGGAACATCCTTTTTTTTCTGAATCCTTTCAAATTTCACAACATCCTTCCTACAGCAGGGAGATCAGAATTACACGCAGCATTCTCAAAGTGCTCAACCAATGTCCTGTACAGCTGCAACATGATCTCCAATACTCAGTGCACTGACCCATAATGGCAAGCATACCAAACACCACCTTCACTGTCCCATCTACATGTGACTCTACTTTCAAGGAACTATGAAACGCTGTTTGTTCAGCAACACTCTCTCGGGTGATCTTAGCATTGTGTATAAGTCCTGCCCTGATTTGGTTCTCCAAAGTCTAGAACCTTACATTTTATCTAAATTTAAACTCCATTCACAATTCACATAATTTGTATTCGGTAGAATATTCGACTATCTGCTCAGTATTTAAAAAGAAACTAAAGTGAATTACATTCATTTAGGAATGGCAAAAGACATTGAAATGGACATTACCAAAAGAAAATGCAGGGAAGAATGAGCAGGAAAATACATTTAACAAAATTGGTGCAGGTGTAGTTAGAAAGTAGCAATCTTAAAATGTAATTCTCTGGAATAGAGGGTCAATTTAAAAAATGGTTACCAATCCAATGGGGACAGACAAAAGTTTGAATTATTTTATTCTTACCAAGTCATTTTTCCGTTGAAACAGGAATTCCATCTGATTACTTGCTTTTAACATCAGACAATCGCAGACTTATTGGTTTTATATTGCATAATCTCAGAGCAAAGTTCTAAAGTTGATTAGTATTTCCACCAGTCCAGTTTTTGCAGTAAATTTTATAAATGCTGCACATACCATTGCAGTCAACATTATTTTCGTACCATCTTCATTCCATTTTAATCAGGATTGTCTATTAGATGAAGATTTGGACATTCTTTCACTGCTGGCTAAAGTTTCAATAGCCAATATACATTCCCATTAGAAGCCAAGGCCTCATTCCCTCCCTTGATCTCTTCATCTCTAACTGCCCTTGAGACACCAATCGCCTCAACCTCTCTGCCCCTCTCACGGACTCCAACCTTTCCCCCACAGAATGTGCAGCCCTCCGCTCCCAACCTTGCCATAAAACCCGCGGATAAGGGAGGCACAGTTGCAGTATGGCGCACTGACCTCTACATCGCTGAGGCCAGATGCCAACTCTCCAACACCACCTCCTACCGTTGCCTGGATCATGACCCTACCCCTGAGCACCAATCCATATCTCCCAAACCATCCACAACCTCATCACCTCTGGTGACCTCCCACCCACAGTGTTCAGCCTCATCGTTCCCCATCCCCGCACCACCTGCTTCTATCTCCTTCCCAACATCCACAAACCTGCCTGCCCTGGTCTACCCATTGTTTCTGCCTGCTGCTGCCCCACTGAACTCATCTCCACCTAGTTGGGCTGCATTTACTCCCCCTTGGTCCAGGAACTCCCTGCCTATGTCCGTGACACCACCCACACCCTCCACCGCCTCCAGAACTTCCAATTCTCTGGTCTCCAACACCACAATTTTACTATGGACGTCCAGTCCCTATAGACCTGCATTCCCCATACAGATGGCCTAAAGGCCCTCTGCTTCTTCCTGTTGGCCTGACCAATCCCCCTCCCCTGACACCCTCATCTGCTTAGCCGAACTCGCCCTCACCCTCAACAACTTCTCTTTTGACTCCTCCCACTTCCTACAGACAAAGGGGGTGGTCATGGGCACCCACATGGGACCAAGCTGTGCCTGCCTCTTTGTAGGTTGCGTGGAACAATTGCTCTTCTGCACATACTCTGGCCCTAAACCCCACCTCTTCCTCTGTTGCATTTGAGGAGCTCGAACAGTTCATCCACTTCAACACCTTCCACCCCAACCTTAAGTTCACCTGGACTATCTCTAACACCTCCCTCACCTTCCTGGACCTCTCGGGCAACCACTGAGAAACCGATATCCCTTTCAAGCCCACTGGCTCACACAGCTACCTAGAATACATCACTTCGCACCCATCTTCCTGCAACAATGCTAGCTCCTATTCCCAATTCCTTCACCTCTGCTGCATCTGCTCCCAGGATGAGGCATTCCGCTCCTGTACATCTCAGATGTCCTTGTTTTTCAAGGACCGCAACTACTTCCCCGCAGTGGTCGAGAACGCCCTTGACTCTGTCTCCCGCATTTCCCGCAACTCATCCCTCACACCCCATCCCCCCCTCATCCTCACATGCCACCCCACCAACCTCCGGATCCAATGCATCATCCTCCGACACTTCCACCGTCTGCAATCCGACCCCCCCCCACCAAAGACATTTTTCCCTCCCCACACTTGTCTGCTTTCCAGAGGGACCACTCTCTCCATGATTCCCTTGCCCACTCCAGCCCCACCACACCAGGCACTTTTCCCTGCAACTGCAGGAAGTGCTATACCTGCACCCACAACTCCTCCCTCACCCACATCCCAGGCCCCAGGGAGACTTTCCACATCAAGCAGAGGTACACCTGCATGTCTGCTAATGTGGTATACTGCATCTGCTGTTCCCGTTGTGGCCTCCTCTACATCAAGGAAACCAAGCGGAGACTTGGGGACTGCTTCACAGTACACCTATGCTCGGTTCTCAATAAACAACTGCACCTCCCAGTCACGAACCATTTCAACTCCCCCTCCCATTCCTCAGACGATGTGTCCATCCTGGGCCTCCTGTGGTGCCACAATGATGCCACCCAAAGGTTGCAGGAACAGCACCTCATATTCCGCTTGGGAACCCTGCAGCCCAATGGTATCAATGTTGCCTTCACAAGCTTCAAAATCTCCCCTCCTCCTACTGCATTCCAAAACCAGCCCAGCTCTTCCCTGCCTCCCTAATCTGTTCATCCTCTCACTTATCCCCTCCTCCCACTTCAAGCCCTACACCATTTCCAACCTACTAACTTTGCCCCCTCCCTCCCGACCTGTCCGTCCTCCCTGGACTGACCTAACTCCCCACCTATACTCTCCTTTTATTGGCTCTATCCCTGCCTCTTTTAATTTGTCTGCTTCCTCTATCCATCTTCAATCTGCCTCCCCCCTCTCCCTATTTATTTCAGAACCCCCTTCCCCTCCCCCATTTCTGATGAAGGGTCTCGGCCTGCTGTGTTCATCCAACTCTACACCTTGTTATCTTGGATTCTCCAGCATCTGCACTTCCTATTATCTCTGATACATTGCAAAGGCATTCAAGCTAATTGTACAATTTTTTTAATAGGTACGTAGAAATCCCTGAAAGAAAAACTCGTAAGGCTTACAATTGGACAAATGGTTTGCGTGTGATTTTCTGATCCCAGAGGACACACAAAGAATGGTGGGCATGTAAACATAATTGGTACGAAGCAAAAACTCAGACTTTAGCCATCAAGAGCAACGTTAGTAACTTCAGTTCAACATCCCTGACAGCAAACGCCAAGATGTTGATTTATGTATTTTAGCATCTTAGTACAACACTCTGAAATTATGTCAGTCTTCCAAATCAACATCTGCTGAGTTGAGTTTCTGAAGAAGGGTCCCAATCCGAAATGTCAGTTTTCCTGCTCCTCTGATGCTGCCAGGCCTGCTGTGTTCCTCCAGCTCCACACTGTGTTATCTCTGACTCCAGCTCATGTTGGTGAATGTGTCTTGTGATAGTTTATGGGGAGAGATTTGTGGAGGCTGTAAAGGAAATTGGATATGGTAGGATAGGGCTTGGTAGGTCAGGATTTGAAAACATGTGGTTCATTGTGGGGGAGCCATCAGGGAAAGTGAGGGTGTAGGTAGCCTTAATAATGTGAAGATGCAATAGAGATAACCAAGTGATGAGGAAGATAGAAAGTTGGGGGTATTTCTTGGGTTATTAGGGGTGGCTGGAAATAATTAGTTCACATTCAAATAATGAATAACACCGCCTTAATCATAAAACAACTGCACAATACTCTTTTGATTTTGAAAAGGCTACACCCAAGGTGGGAAGAGCAAGTTATTTTTAGGGTTGGCAGAATTGCAGCTTAGATTTTGTTTTTTAGCTGACTGAAGGGGAATCCCATTAATAATGAATTCAGTGGATAGAGAATCCTCATTAGATGACTTAAATTCCTGCATGACTGTTATGGCCCAGACCAAACTCCCTCAAAGTATATTAAGAAAATTGTCCTCAACTTTTTCTTAATTTTAAAGATAAGTGTAAAGCATTGTGTTTTCAAATACAATTCGATTGGTCCAACTATTCAAAGCTAAGCAAAACATATTTTATACTACATTAAAAATACAGACAATAAAAATTAGAGGCGTAACTGTGTACCTCTATCACAATGTATAATGAAACAATAGATCTATGAACTACTAATTAATTGTTACAATATATAATTCTCCTATAAACACGCTGTTAGCAATGGCAAATTCATTAAAATTGTCTCTCATGCAATTTTAGCAGCAGGAAGAGAACTCTAGCTTTGGTTGTAACAGATAGGTATAAGAGCTTCCACATCCAGCTAAAAGATTCTAGCAATTGTTACTCCAGGCCAAAACGAAAACAAAAGTCCAGGATTTGTGGGAGTTTGACTCCATCCATTCAAAATATTTCTATTGTTCTAACATTTAAAAAAAAACAAGTCTCACAAGTGGCTTAGTTTGTTGTCTTTGGAACAGACTGCCTCAATCCCTCTGTCTCAAACTCTTTTTCATTTAAAAAAAAGTCGAAGTACATCATAGCATCATCACAATGACCAAAAAATCAATCTAACTCATGGATTCATATTCCAATGAGATCTAATGAAGTCATAGAACCAAAAATACATAGTGACCTGACTGCCACTTGTGATTTCTCTGACATGCATGAAACAATGGAGGAAGAGACATGTGTTCAATTCATAAACTAGCCCATTGGCAAAGGCTAACTGCCACGATGATTGCAAGCTCTGGCATCTCAGCTGGAAGCTTCAGCTACACATGGGAACTGTGGGGGGAAAAAAGTGAGGTGGAGAGTTGCTGGCAGAACAATTATGCTAATGGCAAACCGAGAACAGTTCTGTAATTCCCCCTGAAGTGAAGCTGTTTATTGCGGGACGTGTAGAGTCATTGACAAACTGCAAGTACCCTTGTGCGTGCTTTCTTCATGCCCGCGCAAATTTGGTTGCAAGGAGCTGTTCTCTGAAGCCACACATTACATGGTATGTCTAATGTTTGGGAGGAGGCCAGATAGGGAAACATTACTAGGTGAAGTGCTTGCCTATAGCAGAATGAGGCATGTTTTTGAGGCAAAAATCAAAGAGAAAAGATGGCTATATTCATTAAATTTCTGTATGCACAGAATTCCTGAGTCTGACAATACAATGACAGTGATTCACCTGGCCATTTTACTGGTCACCTCAAAGCTAAGAAGAAATATGGGAAGAAGAATCGAGCAACCATTTCTAACCACTGTGTCCAACTGCAGAGATGTAACATGCATTGCAGAAGGGTCAATGTTAATGTGAGCACATGCCTGCACCAAAAAGTGCAACAATCACACAGGCAATACTGTAGATTCCTCTGTATGTCCTGGGACATTGTTCAGCAGCTACCAGAGGCAGGAAAGTCACACTTGTATCTGCAAGAACTAGCAGACAATACCATTCCAGTCGCCTTGAAGACTGTCAGTTTTGCTGCCATAGTAGGTTTTCCACAGGTACGTAGCATTCTTTATTGCATGGTGATTGCTGCACTCTCAATTATCTGTACTGTTTATTAATAGGAAAGGGTTCCAACCCCTGAATACACAGATCATCCATGACCGTACCAGTTGAATAATGCAGGTGCGTGTACTGTACCTGAGGAGTTCTCAATACATTTACATTCTGGACCACACAGGTGTTTACATCTTTCAATGCACTTTGCTGGTTAGGATAAATGGTAACCCCTGGAGACCTAGCTGATGACATCTTTCAGGAATCCTCAGACTGCCATTGAGGAAAGGCGCACTGCTATGCATGTTTCAACCATGGCCAGTGTTGAACAAACTGCAGGACTGCTGAAAATGAGATTCTGATGCCAAGTCTGGTCAGATAATATGATATAGTTCAGACAATGGCCTAAATCACATTGCAATGCAGCACCCTCCACAACCTCAAAGTCATTACAGGCGATGTCTTGGAAGGGGAAGAGATGTAGGAGCAAATGGAAACCTCTAAGGATGGTGAGGATCCTCAGATCAGCTAGGTGTTTTATCACAGACAGGAAGAAGACAGGCTAATGGTTCGACAAGGCAGAGGCCTCTGGCAATGTTTTAGCCAATAGTTTCAGGGCAGCCGTGTCTAATTTACTTGTTTGTTTTAAGATTCTGTATTTTGTATATCTACCATCTTCCACTTCAAACTGGTAAGGGCCTCTGGCATCACTGCATGATGCTCCCATGCCAATCTCACAATGTTGCTTATGGCTTATCAGAGGTGTGTCCTCTGCAAGAGACTGGGCAGATGCCTGGTCTCTGGTCCTCCTAGTGTCAAAAACCTCTAGTATTGCTTCCTCCACTGACTGCAGATCTGTGACATTGATATGCTCACCAGGATTTGTCCCTGAGTCTGTGATAAACAGTGTAACCATTGAGATAACAAAATGTGAGGCTGGATGAACACAGCAGGCCAAGCAGACTCCAATTTGGAAAACACAGGCCATTGCTTGGCGTACTGAACTACACAGTAATACTGCAAAATGTAACAAGTCGTTAGCAATATATTCTGCACAT
Source organism: Stegostoma tigrinum (assembly GCF_030684315.1). Taxonomy (NCBI): domain Eukaryota; kingdom Metazoa; phylum Chordata; class Chondrichthyes; order Orectolobiformes; family Stegostomatidae; genus Stegostoma; species Stegostoma tigrinum. The sequence goes on from NC_081380.1 coordinate 24,286,232, forward strand.
GTATAAGTTGTTACATCATATCAATGTGTATCCATAGTTAGACTAACTTTTCCCGCGTTTCCTAAAGCGTGTTGTAAGGCAGACAGTGTGGAGCTGGAGGAACACAGCGGGCTTGGCCTGCTGTGTTCATCCAGCCTCACATTTTGTTGTCTTGGAAGCTTTTGTGCTCCTGGGGTGCTGCTTGGCCTGCTGTGTTCATCCAGCCTCACATTTTGTTGTCTTGGAAGCTTTTGTGCTCCTGGGGTGCTGCTTGGCCTGCTGTGTTCATCCAGCCTCACATTTTGTTGTCTTGGAGTCTCCAGCATCTGCAGTTCCCATTATCCCTAACCATTGAGATAATTTTGGCAATGGAAAACCCAGGTGAATGCCATACTGTTACTTTCTCTGAGCTTTTAGAGACATCATCCTCAGAGATGGTGGTGCTGGTGAGAGGTTACAGCTTTTTGTATTTCATCAACTGTTCAGTAGTAACTACTAGTAACTGTAGAGAAGAAAAATAAGAATTAGTGATGATGCAGAGCCCCTTTATGTAGACCAATGTATGAGGCTAACTCACCACTTGTTTGAAAATAACATAGTCATCATCTTTGCTGGCTTCTTTGGACTGGTCTTGGTCTTGGTATTGGTATTGGTCCTCACAGAGAGTCATACAGCACAGAAATTGGCCCTCCAGCCCAACTCATCCATACCAACCAGCTGTCCTAAACTGAACCCTTTACTTTTCTCCTCAGATCATTAGCCTGGGTCTCTGGAATCCTGTTCCAATGATATTGCTGCTATTTCATTTGCAGGCAATTATCTGACCTGACAGACCTGTGCAGAGGCATGATTAGACTGAGTGCCCCTGTAAGCGTGAGCTTGTACTTGCCTGTGCGGAACACAGAAGATTGTTCATGCCCTTCCTACACTCTGTCTGGGTCTTTTGGTGCAGATCTGCACTGCATGACTAAGCTGCAGGGTCAGTTTTTGCCTCATCTGAGACATCTCCAGGAGTGAATGGGGTCAATGAACACATTTCCCTGGGGCATTGCAGGCTCACAATGAGTGAAGGCCAATCATGTGGTTTTATTTAAAATGGTGCTCGAACATTTGACCCGAAAGATCGTGGCAGAGGTGAGAACCTCCAGGCTGCCCACCCTGTGTGATTCACCACTTAACTCATGAAGTGATTCAGTTGCATGCACAATGAGCTGAAAAGCTGTTGATTGGGTGAGAAAACTTGCCCTGGGCAGTGACAGAACTGTTGACCACTCTCATGTCTGAAGCAATGCTCCAACTCCAATTTGGAAAACACAGGCCATTGCTTGGCGTACTGAACTACACAGTAATACTGCAAAATGTAACAAGTCGTTAGCAATATATTCTGCACATGTATAAGTTGTTACATCATATCAATGTGTATCCATAGTTAGACTAACTTTTCCCGCGTTTCCTAAAGCGTGTTGTAAGGCAGACAGTGTGGAGCTGGAGGAACACAGCGGGCTTGGCAGAATCAGAGGAGTCGGAAAGTTGACGTTTCATTTTGCGACCAGAAACGTTGACATTCCTGCTGCCTGGCCTGCTCCAGCTCCAAAGTATGTTGTCTCTGACTTCAGCATCTGCAGTTCTTGCTATCTCCATGTCTGTAGAAAGTTTAGATTGGAATCTATGATTAGAATTTATAGAATGCCTAGTTTATCTGGTCTTTGCATAACCCAATCCAAATTATTTTGATTTTCATTGAAGTACTGATCACAACAGGACCGTTGTATAACACAGTCATATTGTATTTTCGAGTCATCATCAACCATAAAGTTGGAATGTAGATGCATCAATATTTTAGTGAGTGTATTTGATAGTGATTGCCAATATCACAACACTAACATCAAAACTATTAAGAACTTAAGTGACTTAATGTCATTAACAGTCATTATAATTAACTGTATTTCAAGTGCATAATCGCCTGGCGGATTTTCTTAATAGTGTAACAATGTTACAATGCAATGTTTCAAAATAACACAATGACTTAGCAAAGTCAACAGCTTGTATTTAATACATTGCTGATAAGTTCGAGCATAAAACTTTCTTCTAATGATATGAGCACAAGATATGCAACCTCCTTCTTTGTAACATGCTATCTTCTGTAGTGTTGGCAAATGCTGAATTTCCCTAGAATGCCCAGGCTTAACCTTTTGATGTTGCAATAATTGTTAGTATCCATGGTAATTGTTTACATTCTTCATTGTTATTATCCTGTCCTTTTCTTTCTGATAACGTTGTTTGTACACTATTTCTTTATACTCTCATTGCATTTTTCATCTGTGGTAAGGAAACAAACCATTCACTAGTTAACAAAGTGTAGAGCTGGATGAACACAGCAGACCAAGCAGCATCTTAGGAGCAGAAAAACTGACGTTTCGGGCATGGACCCCTCTGTTCCATACATAGTTTTACTTTGTTGAAGTAAACATTTAACTTTTCATAATCTTTCACTATCCTGTCAACATTTTCTTGGAATTTGAATACACCAATTCCTCATGGATGGAGGCACAGAATTCCTACAGATCATAACAAAACACAAATAATTTTCCAATGTAACACTCTATACCACAAAAGACTGTTTAATCAGAAAGCTTGGTACCAGACAAGTAGGAGCTGGCGGATCTATATGAATAGTGTCTTAGCTGGCAGTAAGAGATTATTGGTTTGTGGACTAGTAACCAGTTATTGGTGACAAGGACCTCCTGCCTGCCCACAACTATAAGATTGGCTGCCAGTTAGCTGTACAGCTTGAGGGTGTGAATATTCAGATGGAAAAGCCATCTGACTTCTATTCATGCTGTACAGCAAAAAAGTATTTCAAGCCCAAAGATAGCCTGTTTATTTCCCCTCATCATTTGCTATAGGCTGTGACTTTTAATTAATAAATCAGAGATCTTTTACATGTCCAGTCCTGTGCCACCTATAAGCAAGTGAGATCACCTGGAAAAGGAAGATTGAGAAGCAGTATATTGATCAGCAAAAAGATCACCTTGGTGAACTCTGGAGAGGGATGTCAACTGCCTTCCCAGTCTTGCCCACTGCTCATAATACTCAGACTTTTAAAAATTTATCCGCACATATATGTGCAAAGGGGAGATTTTGCGAGTGGGTTAGAGTTTTAACGAGTAGAGTTATACTTTGGATCATAATTGTTCATGACTTCTTAGATACTATTTTTGTTTAGTCATTCATAGCATTATAGAACCCCTACAGCATGGAAGCAGACCCATCACGTTGATCCATCAAAGAGCATCCCACCCTATCCCTATAACCATGCATCTCCAGAGCAGCCAGAGCAAACCCACGCAGACACAGGGAGAATGTGCAAACTCCACACAGACAGTCGCCCAAAGGTGGAATCGAGCCCTAGTCCTTGTATTTTTGATTACAGAAACTGAGTTCATGTTTTCGAACAATCTGAGTTGAAAAGATTAGTAAGTTGGGGAATTCCATGTGCTTTTAAAAATCTTTAATTTTCGTGATGATTTTGGAATAGCATGGCTTGCTTTTCTGTACGCTACCACAGTGAGGTAAAACTTAAGACCAGAAATGAAACTTTGAAAGAGTTCAGAAATTTGGAAAACGAGGAGTGAATAGGGTTCCAGCTATTAATCAGAGGTCTGTAAAAACACATGTAAGCATGCTTAAGAAATAGGCCAAGTTACCTGTAGATAAACAAATAAAACTCTGGAAAGTAATTGTGCTAAATTGCAAAGAGGTTAGGGAAGGATTTGAGAGACTTTATACAGCAGTCTTGTAAAGATAGTCATACTTTTTATGAGCTTTATTTAAAAAAAAGTTAAGGTTCCTGTCCATGCCTTTTGATTTATCCCTTTTTGAAGTGCAAGTGTTTTAATCAATAATTTCACCCTCTTCAGTGAGATAAAAGTCTCTGTAATGCTAGTAGAAGTGTGGGTGTTCAATCTGCATAATCAACTGAAACTCCCTTTTTACCTAGAATTTAGGATAGTATCAATGATGGTTTCAAACATCTGATGGGAAGTCCTGCTCCCTTGAGTGGAAACATGGATTTTTTTTAACTAACTTAATATGTATTATTATATGTAATCAACAATGACAGGGTAAACATCTTCTGTTTTACAGATCCAAATCTATCCACAATTACCACTCTTTGTCCCAGCCTTAATCCCAATTTATCGTCACTTGGTGCCAATATTGCTTCCATCAGTCTGGAGTTTGAAATTTTATTCTTGCTCGATAACCAACAAATCAACTTTTGTTCCATTTTTGCTTCAACTTAAGTCTACTGTCATATCTAGTCCTCAAATTAACCAATGGCTTTCTCCCTAGTCCTATGTTGCATACCTTACCTGGTCGTATGGCTTGTTCCAGTCTACAGTCCAGTCTTAATCATAACCAGAACCATTGAAATTTGAGTTTGAGGCAAAGAAAGGGCTTTTTACATATGATTGCACGAGCTGAAGTAATACAGATTCAATAAAGGATTCTGAAATGTAGCAAATTAAAGATTTGACCGGTAAAGCCTTGATTAAATCATGTAGCAGTAGTTTAGCTCATCAATCTCCACACCACCCCCGCTTATTTCTTTAAAACATGATATTTTAATAGGAGAGGAATTTTGAATTATGGTAATGTTTTGTTATGGGGCCTCTTTGCCCAAAGACAACTTTAAAAAAGAATGGAACACCACTTCAAAATTCCAAGGAGCAACATAAAATATACTTTGAACATTTATCTATAGATCCATTTTTCTACATTTTTAAACGTAAATAGTATTTCTGTAACATGATTTGTGAGCCACAATTAAGAAAAGGATAATAGTTCGAGTTTGTTTATTCTTCTTTCTCCTGCCCTGACATACATGCAGTAATTAACAGGCCAATTTGAAGAATGAATACCTACCTTTTATTCAATAATTACATCTTGCATTTATTAGTGGAATGAATATTGAAGCTGTATTTGGTATTGAACTTTTGATTGGAATGGAATACATGTGAAAGAGTGCAGCTGTTTTGTAAAAATAAAATAGCTTCCAGTCTATGGCTTAAAGTCAGATCAATGTTATTATCATTTCTGTGAAAATGGAATATCAATATTCAACATTTCTATATCATGGCACCTCTGCCACTGGTCAAGTTTGATTTTGGCATAGAGCATCTCACTAATGAGAAAAGCATAAAACATATTGGGCTATGAGCAGAGGGCAACTTTGATAACTAGGGAGAACCCAGTGCCCATACCATCATGACATGTTTTATAATTAGAGAACTGCAATGGTGAATTCTAGGATATAATGAAAGATTGGGGTAGGTGTAGGGAATGACAAATGAAAGATCAGTGGCGAGCCAGTCTTCTGCAAATATTGTTTAAATAAAGAGAAATTTCTCAATTTAAAAATCCAATAAAGTAATGGATTGCAAGGTACCAGTAACCTTTTGCTTTTGGATTCAGAACAAGTCAAGATTACATGAATATAAAAAGCCTTCTGAATTTCTGGTAAACTATAGTTTGAAAATACATCTTCCTAACTATTTTAATGTCTTTAAATTTTTGTCAATGCTGTGTGAGCTAAGGGAAGAGGTGCATGGTTTCCTTTCAGCATCACTGGTTTTCCCATGAGACTTAAAAGTTTGAATTAAACCAGTATTGACAAAGTCTCTTTCCATTCATGAAGTCATCTAAATACCATTCAACTACAAAAATGACCTTCAGACAATAGAATCAAAAGTATATTAATTGTTTTGATTCTTATTGTGGGATTGTAGACTACATACCTGAAACTGCTTGTATGGAAATGTTTTGAGCAACATTTTCATATGTTAATGCGCTTTCATTTTTTCTTGCTTGGCTAATTTATAGAAATTTTGTGGAATGATAGATCTGGGATATAAAAGTAGTAGCTGCAAATTCCTATAGACTATGACCAATTTCTGTGTTGTGGTAATAATTTGAATTTGTAAAGTTCTTCAGCAATGACTCACTCATGCTAGTAGCAGATGTTTAGTGGAAGGAAGAGTCTAAATTAGGCTTTGCTTTCTCCTCAAAAGAAATCTACTCATTGGTAATCTAACATGGTGATCATTTGAAAGAAAATGAACACTTACACTAATAGAATACATTCGCATTTACTGCATTAATTTCTCCAACAGATAAAAACTTACATAGCTTGTGCAACATATAGGTAATGAAATAGAACAACTCAAGAAAAATCTCATCAAATTTCATACAACTGGAAGCATAATTGCTAACTGTCTTGGCATTTTGGCCCATTAAATTGATTTAGTGTTCTTGCTTACATGTGTAGACTTCCCCACTGAAGATCCTTTATGGTAATGCAAATACTTGGAGAAAATCAAGTTGGCAAAACTCCATCTGGTGACATTTAGAAGCTTTTCTTTTGGAGACTTCAGTCATTTCTTGAGCTGGGGATAGCTTGAAGCTCTTTTATGAATTAACTATACCTCTGCTAATTGCGTTAGTTAAGGAAATCTAAATTTTACTCTTAGTTTGGGTGGTGGTACTCCTGTTAGTAATATGCCATTTTGGAATGGGAGTGACCATGAAAGGGAGTTCTGCACCAGAGGCTGGACTGTCTTTAATGTTAAACTTGGTTTGTCCCAGCTCCCCTCAGTGATAATTTGGCTGGTAATTCTTAACATTTCCAGAAAACTGAACAGAGGCATAGTAAAGTCATTCTACTCTTAATTCACATGATGTAACTACAGTATAGTACTGATACTTGCACACTACGTCTCAGACAATTCTGTGTGTTCTGTCTATATCATGATTACATTGCCTGTGGTATCACAGATTTACATTGCTCTACTTTAATGATCATGAATTAGGAGGTCCCCTGACTTATAGATAAGTAATGTTATTGGCAACAAAGAAAAAGAAATTTACATTTCTCTGACTGATAATGCCTATTAGAAAGAAAAATACCAGGTAAAACAAACAAGAAACCAAATAGATAACATTTGATGGAAATTTACAAATTGTGTGGATGTACTTTTCCTCTCTTGAAATCAAGATTGTCTTCTACAAACATATTCTTAAAAGCGGCTTAGATTTGGTTTTATGGTTTGTTCCAACCCCCTCTGTTAAATTGCAGCTTTGTAACTTGGCATGTATGCTCTTGCCTTTAAAGCTTTATATTGAAATGCCGAATGAATGCATTTGATTTGTTTTCTATTTTCAAACAGCATGTTGTATTTATTATTCTGAGAATGAACTGCGAATTTGTAAATATCTGACATTGACCTATAACTCAATTAGAAAAAATTAATATTTTTCATGCAATCTGTGACTCTATAATTTAGCAATATTTTTCAAAACTTTAGAATTTCAGTTCCACACCAATATCAGTTTAGAGTTCCCTTATCATTCCAGAATAAAATGATAACTTTTTTTCTATATTCTAATTTCTTTATTTAGGCTTTTTCTTTTCACACAGGATATTAAGTTAATAATTTGTTAGGAATAAGTTTGTATATGACCATGTAATGCTGCATAGAAGATCTTCATTTGAAATTCATCAAATAGTTGTGATGTTAAAATGATCACAAAGATGTAGAGGGTTAAAGCCACGGAGATATTTGAAAACAAAAATGACTTGTTTAAAAATAAGTCTTGCCGACGAGCACAGGGGACAGACGTTGTTGCTGAATGAAACTTGGTGAGTCATTACTGGGGCAGTAGAAGTGTGGATAAGATCAAGTTTACAGATGATGCAAAGCAAAAGTCTGGCCTGGAAACCTTTCCAGGCACAGTCCCTCACTCCTCTATCATGCACAAGCTTGATGACCAACTGCCAATGAAGACTTCGGAAGGACATGTCAAGAAGAGCACCAGATATGCTTTAAAATTAAGTGACAACTTAATAAAATTACAACATTGTTGTACACAGGTAGTGAAAGAGCAGAATTAGCATGGGATTGACACGGCTAAGAGATCCAGAAGTAACAGATCATATCAAAATTCTGCAGTTCTTCCATATCCAATTGTGAATAGTAGTAGACAATAAAACACCAGCTGGAAAAGAACATCCCCTATAATGGGAGAACCCTGTAGCTGAGTGTGAAGATCAAACATTATTGAAGCCAATATGGAAACCAAAGGAAAAATTAGCATTCATCCCATAGTGGTGCCAGGCAATGATCATTTCAGTCAAATGAGAATATAATCATCTCCCCTTGACATTCAACGCATTACTATTGCAGATAAGCACAGTGAAACATCCTGGGGGATGTTATCATTGATCAGAGACAACTGGAATAGCCATACAAATTTAGTAGCGACATGAATAGGTGTGATAAAAGCATAACGTATATTGAGGCTGGAATTTTAAAATAGAGGTAGATAGATGTGAATCACTTCAATGAACTTTTTTTCTTAAACAGTTCAGAATTTAATGTGGAACAGTGACCTCAGTGCTTCGATTCCAATCAATAAATTTAATATGTGCCAGCAGTTAAGTGCTGGCAGAATCACTGGAGTATAAATTAATGAAATGTTTACATTGCTAAGATTACAAGGCACCTAAAAGCCATGAATTTTAGTTTTTGAGGAGAAGAATTAGAAGTTCAGTGCAGAAGGGCGAACAGTTTATTTGAGTAGAAAAATCAAGCTTTTAGTTTAATGGAGACAACTAAACTACTTTAGTTTATGGAACTTCCAAGCCAGAAAAATTTGGATAGAAATCTTCAAGTTTTCAAACTGAAAAAGTTCAAGACATCAGAAGTGTGAAAGGTTGGTGCCAGTGAGCTCTAAAAAGAACCAAAAATTTCTCTACAGTCCACGGGAAAGAAGCGGGTCAATTAGGTAAAGATTTAAGAGTTGAGACAAGATTTATATTTCAATGGAATTGAGTATCTGTCAAATTATAGCATTAAGAAACAGGGTAATACTTTATTTTACTGTTTATGTTAAAATCTTTACAATTGTTTTTGATAAATATATATAAATTCTTGTTTTTGTGTAATAAATCTATGATCTGTTGTTAAAGAATATTTACAGCCGCCTGCAGATATTTTTCAGTGACTATTCGCAATGATAACCAACTGCAAAACAATTAAACAATATGATCTGTCAAGCCAGGTTTTACTCTGGGATCAAATAGTCTGTATTATTATCAGCTGGATGATAACAAAGTCAGATATCGGGAATCCTGCGACAGGGAAATTACTTCCTGATTCTCCAAAATCTGTCCAGCAACTACAAGGCACATCAGAACTGTGCTGGAGTACTTTCCATTTGCTTGGATGAGTGTGGCTACAATAGCTCTCAAGAAGTTCAACACCATTCAGGACAAAACAAACTGTTTGATTGGCAGCTATTCCACTGCTTAAAAATTCACTCCCTCCACCACTTACACATAATTGCCTCACTGTCTGGAACATGCTTTGTTCTGACCAAAAATGATCTGACCAGTTTAGAATGCATTTAATAAACTTAACTATTTTACAACCACAAGAATGTGGAAGTTAACCTTCCTTTTCCATTGCTTGAAAAATTTCCATTTGAAACAAATGGAATAATACTATGTTTCCATGTTGGATAAACAATGATGGATTGTATTGTTTCTGAAATAAAACATTAATATGTTGCTGGCATTTGTTTTCTTTCAGCTTCTATGTGTTCACATTGCATGATTCTGAATTTAAAAATTCATTGTTGGGATGGTAATGTATGATCAGTCAAAGCAAATCTTATTTATTCTAAGAACAAGTTTTAATCTAAACATAAGACAGCATGCCAAATCAAATTCCAGATGTATAAATGAATAATACAGTTAAAAATACTCTATTAGTGTTGGTATTTCTTTGAATTGATTTTCACCATTCTATAGACATTGCTTAGGTTGGTAGCACTCTTCTCTCAAAATAAATCTCATAAAGGTTGAGGAGATGCATTGGATTCCCTTAGTGTTTTTGATCTCTCTTTCTAGAAAATAGGAGCGGAAGTAGGTCATTTGGCCTTTTAAGTCAGCTCCATCTCTCATTATGATCATGGCTGATTATCCAACTCAGTTCCCTGTTTCCACTTTCTTCCCATAGCGTTTGATCTTTTAAACCCTAAGAACGTACCCAACTCCTTCTTGAAAACATGTTTAGGCCTTGACAGCTTTCTGTGGTAGAGAATTTCACAGGCTCACCACTCTCTGAATGAGGAAATTTCTTTTCATCTCAGTCCTAGTGGTCTAGCTCATGTCCTTAGATTGTGACCCCTGGTTCTGGAAAGAACCTGACTTCCATTCATCACTTTACCACAAAAACATATTCTGAGATTGATTCAGCAAGTGAGGTTATGGGCCTTTCAACTTTCTGTGACTTGATTATACTATCTAGCATCATTCTTATCTTAAAATGTTATTTTGTGACAAATCTGTTTACAATTAATCATCTGAAATGTGTTGAGATTCTTAAAATTTACAGTGGAAACAATACTATTTAACAACATTTTGCTTTTCACCAAATGTTTACCATATGCATTTCTTTGTGACTATTGACGAATTGCAGCTTTTCTAAAAAAAAACTTTGTTCAGTATCCTAATCTGCTGTACACTTTGTTTTCATGACATCAGATATCCTTATGGAGTTCCTGTCGTATAAACAACTCCTTAATTCCAATAAACTGATAATAAGTTCAACAACTAAAGATATTGGATGCTACCACATGCTGAAGAAATATCTGTCTGCCCGAGAGCTTTTTTAACCATTTACAGTTGTTCGTTTTTACTGAAAAGTTAATCTATTGGGCACATTTGTGAAAGTCTCCTACAGTTCTGCACATAGTCACATGCAGGTCAAAACATGATCAGAGCTTCTGTGGATTTTTGGACTAGTAGAGCACGCAACTATCTAGCAAAGAGAAAAACATACTTTGATCCAGCCACAATAAGGAGGTGTCATAATATATGAAGATAGCAATCGTCTGTGGAAGCCATTAATGGGAGGTTTAGAGCATTCAGCCACCGGCGATCAGACAATATCAATTTACTATCTTTCCGACACTGACTCCTATTTTCTGAATGATAATGATATGGGCAACATTTGCCCAGAGGTGCATGTTTTATGATTTTGCAATCTGCCACCATGTGAGCTGAACATAGACAGTGTTGGAGTAATCTTCATTGGTGATTCAAAATAATGTCAATCTCCTGTTAAAAGTATTACCAATAATTACTGATGTAGCAAGCTGCTATTCTCAAACTTGTCACAATTGTGAGAATTTGATTTAGCTACTGGATTGCCCAGTTTTGCCTAACTGTCTAACTCAGATTAAAATAAGCTTTTCATTAAGAATGAAATAATTACTTATTATAACCAAACTGTCCTTAACTAAAGGCAAGAAAGAAATATGAATCACTAACTTATAACTCCACAACTTAAACTCTACTACTTTCTTAAAATGCCCATACACATGCAAACAGCCAAACAAAGACAAGTCAAGAAGCAAATGTTGCCATGGGGAATGAATAAAGGCAGGGAAGCATTGTCCCGGCACCAACGTAGATCACAGACAGAATGAGCTGTTTTTCCTTTGGTCGTCCCCTAGCTCTTTCTGATTCTTGAATAATGATATGAAGTTGTGGATGCATCCAATCTTAGTCTTTCATTCACTTGTTCAGCATTTGCCTTCTTAGTGCCTCCGTAAGTAGTTTTTCACACTTTTTCTTTTGGCAAGTAAATTTGTAGAGACAGCAGCTTACAGGCAAATGATGAGTGAGAACTACCAGGAGATTTTCTTTTACTTCTCTGCCCAAAAGGGAGAGAAAGATCTAAGTGCTTTCTTTTTGCAGGATGAATATTTCTGCTCGATTGTCATGTACAATGCTGTAACCACATGCCCTAGAACCAATCAAATAGTTCTGAATTAGGGACACTGGACCGAAACCTTAATTCTGATTTTGCTCCACAGATGCTGCCAGATCTGCTGAGTTTTGCCAGCAATTTCTGTTTTTCTTCCTGATTTTCAACATCTGCAGTTCTTTTTCATTTTTATTCAGTGTTAAACTCACTGCCACATCTCTTCCAGGCATGCCCACCTTAAAGAAGTTCTGCTCCTCTCTCTGACAGGATTTCCATTTCAATTGTTTTTCTTTCACCATCACTATTTTCATTGCCGCCCCTGGCGTTCGACAAGATATTTGCTAAAACTCATTTCCATAGCCACATCACATTCCTCAGTGACTGTCCAGTTCTGAAGAAGGATCACTAGACCCGAAACATTAACTCTGATTTCTTTCCATGGATGCTACCAGACCTGCTGAGTTTTCCCAAAAATTTGTCTTTGTTTCCAATCATTAGTTGTTGCTATGCTGACCCCAAAACAACTTGCCAATTGATAAAATAATCAAAGGACCACATCGAGGCAAAACGGCCCTGAAAAAAACACACACATAGACACACACAGTGTGACAATATGTGCTGCATTCTCCCACTGCTTGAATAAGGCAACATCAAAGATGCAACTCTGTATGATTTCTAATAACTTGTTTTTGAAACCACAACACTTTCCACATCTTCCTTGGATTAAAGCAATATCTTTTCTTACATTTTTAGGTTGCAGTCCAAAGAAAAGTAGTTTTAATTTTTCTGATCAAACTCCTCCTCTAATGGCTTCAAAGATACTACCCAATTGGACATGAGAAATAAATGGGCTAAAGAGAAACTTTGAACTGTCACCTAATGAAATATTCAGGAGCCTTTTGAATGGGTATTGAATACAACATTAAATTTTAGCACTGTCTCAACCAACTACAACCTAGAACGAAGTGTTCAGTTAAAATAGGCTTGTTCAACTATGCAGTATCCATTTGTACATGCATTTCTGTATTGCAGTCGCTCTTAGCTAAAGATCATAGCAATTATTTTAATTACCATTTGTTTTAAGATTCTGCTTGTACTGTATGAAATTGCTTTCACTCCATGGATTCCATGCTACACAAAATCTGGCTTTACTTCATAAAATTATAGCTCAGACAATTAAGTCTTAAGGGAATTGCTCATCCCTCTGTAAGGGAAATTCACAGATACCATTCAGATGAGCTCAAATTTGATAACTAAATGCACACCATTATTACTATGAAAGTATCAAAGATTCATTTGAAGGGCGTACCTCAAATAGATCTTTTAACCAAACTGAAAAGCTCTGAAGAAGACTCTCTAGACCCGAAATGTTAATTCTACTTTCTCTCCACAGATGCTGCCAGACCTGCTGAGTTTTTCAACAGTTTCTGATTTTGATTGCGAGTTCCAGCATCCACAGTCCTTTGGTTTTATTTTTTGTTTGCAGTGTCTATGCCCTAACTACCATCTTATACAGTCCTAGAATAACTTCCTTTTTTATATCTTGTGTATCAGTTAAAGGGGAAACCATATCATATGTTTCCTCAATTAACTACTAGATCTGATAACCTTGAATCTGTGAAGATGTCCTCTGTTCCTCCACACTTTTCTGGTTTTATATGATTTATTTTGTACTCTCTCACCTTGTTTGTTCTCCAAATTATATTACCCATCCCTACTCTGACTTGTACTTCATTTGCCATTTCCTGTTCACTTGAGCAGTGCATTGATACTTTTATGCAATATTCAGCTTTCTAACACAATGTGAATCACAGCCAATTTTTGTGGCATTTTCAAATAGCTTAACTGTGCCCTATGTGTAAATCTAAAGAATTGACTTACACCAGAAAAAAAGTCAGTCAGCATTTGTAAAGAGCGACATGCCTCTTTGATAATTCCACAGGGTGATTAGTTTAAGCTTGTTTTCTCTTAAGGTTTTAAAACCAGAATAATGAGCTTGGGCTGAATGTTCCCATTTTTAGGCTGTGTTATTTTTGGGGAGTTTGATGGCAGATGGCTGACAGCAACCATTCTCATATGGTCTTACTCAGCTCACCCTATTCATTAAGCATCCATCTATGGAGCCCTTTGTGCGCAATCATGTAATAGCAGAGTCAGACGTGCACACTGCTGCCTGAACCTTGCACTATTCACACCACGAGCACTATATTTGCACTCCAGAAGTGTGCCACTTCAAATTCTGCAAGCCAGGAACTGACCTTCACGCTCTGGTGCCTGACCATTATTGGAAAGGACACATCTCAAAAAAGGAAACTGACACCTCGCTTCCGAAAAAGAGACCTGGAGGTGCTGGTGGACAGGTCAGAGCCATTGTCTTTTCTGTAAGCCAGTAAAGGAGGCCATGCCACCAGACACAGCCAACCTGGACCCAAATAGCAGCCCAGGTCAATCCTATTCCACAGATGAAAAGAAATACCCAGCAGTGCTGGGAGAAGGTCAATGTTTGTCTGTACTCCACAACCGTAAGTTACATCATCTACTCCCTGCTACCTTACACTCACCCTCACTCTGCCACTGCACAGGAACCTTACCAAGACTAACGTTCTACAATTTTCATTATTGCACGCTGCATTACCACTCAGCAGCTCTCATCCACCTCATTCTCCTAAACTACTAGCTCTTCTTGCCCTCTGTGATTCCTACTCAATCACTGGAGACATCTCACCATCTCTTGTGCTCATTCACTACCATCAACTGCTCTTCCATTTGCTTTCTGCTCACTCAATCTCTCCTTTTGTCTCAATGCAAGAGAAAATATCTCACATCAGACAGAGAGAGGCAGGACGAGAAGTGATGTGGCTAACATTCAGTTCCTGAGCCCCTATGAAGAGAAATCCTCAAAATGGCTGGAGTGAGTAACGACCTCATGTGGAAATACTAAGAACTTTGTGTTAAGGCAGTCCAGTAGGATTCATCGTGCTGTGCTGCACTGCTCTCCCATTACAACCAGTTAACTTACTCTTAAAGTGTTCAACCCCTTGTACAATTAATGACCTTTCTCTTTTTTCTTAATGCAGGCATCAGCAGCACCCATACAACCTCTGCCCTCAAATACACCAGCACCTCATCCCATGAACTCCCGCTCTACTTCTGAGGAAAAAGACACAGATCCCTCAGAGGATGCACCAACCAGGCTTTGTCCCACACCTTGCACTAGCTCAGTGATTTTCAGGTACCTCTCAGACCTTGGCAGAAAATGATCCTTGATATCTGGACGTACATGGAATAGTGTAGGTTAAATGGGCTTGTGATCGGTATGACAGGTCAGCACAACATCGAGGGCCGAAGGGCCTGTACTGTGCTGTAATGTTCATGTTCTATGTTCTATATCGGTTATTAAGAACCATGCAAATGCACAGGCAGACAGGATCAGCAGATGGATGCTGGAAATGCACGTAGACCAGCACTCCAACACTTTAGCTAGTGATGCATAACATCAGCGGCAAGAAGAGATGGGGTCTCTCAAAGAAAAAAAATTAATCTTTGACCTCAGTCCAGATGCTGTTCCTCTGCAGGTAAATTGTAGTACCATCAAATACTCAGACTGAGGAGAAATTGCCGACACAGCTCCCCTCCCTACTCCTCAAAAAAAGAATGAGCATACATCTGGGCAGGACAGTCTCAGCATGCATGGACACCTCTAGCCACAAACACCTCCCGGGTCATCTGCTTATGATCTTCCAAGCCAACAGGATGCACTGGGGAACAAGTTCCCTTCAATCCCAGCTGAATATCCTAGCAATGGACCACAATGTCGTGGGAGGGCAAGGGAAAGAAATAAATACTATGAGCTCACATAGCACAAGTAAAACTTCGTTATAAATACACTTTAACATGTGTGTGTACACATGTATACTAAATATTATATATATTTGTATATACTTTGTTGTTCACTGATGGCTAGGCTAGCATTTAAGCCCATCCCTAATTTCAGTTCTGTGTCAACCACATTGCTGTGTGTCTAGAGACCAGACATGATTTCCTTCCCTAAAAGACATTAGTCATTTTTTTCTCCCAACAGTCATTTTATGGTCATCATTAAACTCTTAATTTTAAACTTTTATTGAATTCAAACTCTGCTATCTGCCATGACAGGACTCAAAACCCAGGTCTTAGGGCATTACATGGGTCTCTAGATTAATAGTGTATTGCTAATACCACGAGGCCATCACCTCTCATAGTATGTATTTTCAATTGTCACATATCTGATTGACTATCACTTTAATTGACTCCCATGGTTAATTGGCTACCATGTCAGAGTTAAGCAGCTTTTTCATGCTTCCCAAGGAGCGTAGAAGTTATGTTGGCAATTCATCGCTTATCTCTGAGAAATGTCCTAATTGCTGGCAAATATTAACCCTTTACCTCTTATGTCATGTTATGTCGAGATTTGGCACTTTATTAAGGAGAACATTGAGGCCAAACCTAATGTGAATGCCTTTTAATAGGGCATTGCCTACACACATGTTCTGCATTTATGATCACCCTGTGTCTGTGTGACTACATGATCATTCATGACTTCTCAGGAGGCAAAGGTTCTTTCTATCTATGTTTTTAACAAGGGAATGCTTTTGCACTCAAGGATGGTTTATAATGTAAGTTTAATTAATATCCAAACTATACCTCATAGAACAAATACTTACACCTTGTCCTTGTAGGTAAAATAAAGAAGCTCACTCTCTGTCCACTTTGAATATGTTGGCAGTCATTTTTCTTCTTCATTGCACAATTGAGATTTATTTGAAGATGTTAAATTATCCATTTTGCACTGGAGTTTTGAGATTACCATCTAGATCAGTGCAGTCACAGCCATGTGAAGGAATATCCACCAGTGTAGGAAGCATGTCAATGACCTTCACTCCATCAGGGTAAATGCCACCATCTGCTCTCTGCTACTTCACAGTCTATCTTTGTACTGCACATATCTCCCACCAAGGCTCATTGTGTACCATTCTCATGATTGCATACATCTCCCCTCACTCATTCAATTCTACCCAATTCCCCTCCCCCAGCAGCTAAAGAACCATGTCCAGGCCCCTAGGAGCTGTCATTGATTTATTGTGCCAGGGATCTTAACTGAACAATGCCTCAATGTACCTTTAAACTTCATTGCATATGCTGCTAACACGTGGTACAGTTGTGAGATTGACACAACGTGGTGTCATATGGCAACATGTACACTCCTTTGACTAATGACTGCTGACAACCATGTCGAGTTTCCTAGCTTTTGTGTCTGTGTTAAGAGTCAAGCCAAGACCTAAGTACTGTATTGCTGTTAACTTTGGCTATGGGGCAAAGTGCTAAAAGGCAAGGAAAGGCAGGGATGCCATGACCACCCATGAATGAGTATTAAGAAAACAAGCAATTAGCCCTGAGATGTACCCTACTCCAATCCATTAGCTAGGTGCTTATCGCTGTGCACAAAGTGTCCTTGTGGCAGCCTTACAATGATTGTCATTGGTGCACTCCAAAGTTCAGCAAAAAAGTGCAAAAGCATACTGTAAATGGATCAGAGATGTTACATGGTGGTGTCGAGAGGCAGGCATGTTTCGAATGAGGTGTGTGCATCTGCTGCCCATTGCGCATGCCCTGAGATGTTGGTGCCAGATGCCCAACATGGAGGTCTAGAGGAGCAAGCAACAAACTGGAGTTGTCAGGTACCTCCTCTAACTTCCACGTCAGGAATTCTAGCCATCTAGTTTCTTGCCTATGGCTGGGAGAATAGGAGAGTGTATATAATGAGACAAGGTCAAGTAATGATTAATGATAATGAATAATAATCCCTGCTAACAGATCTCTCACCATTGCCTCACCACCATCTCGACATCCAGAGCTTAATTGGAAAATGTGGCTAGTTGCTGTCAAAGTTGAGAAAGGCCTCACCTGACTTTTCACACAATTCTCCCAAACTTTTTACCACCGCCCACATTTTTCAGGGCCTGGGAAGATTCTGCCCATTGCTTTTTACATTGAAATGCGAAATATTTCAAAATGCTGAAGGGAAAATTGATCGAATGTTTGGTGGCTGTTTGATTGGTAATATTCTGAGCTTCACATTTTCCTGGAATCAAAACTAACAATGTGACCTATATTTCCTTAAAACGGAGGCATTGCTCTTTTCAGGAAGGTTAGATACAAGTTCACTTCCTGGAACGGCCTCTTCCAAGAATTTATATTTCAACACCACAATGTTTGGCAAAGTTTCTTTGCAGCAGATGTCTTGTTTGCTTTAGCACAAATGTTATAATGTAGTTTTTTATGGAGCCAACCTAATGTTAATGAGTCTAAAAGAAAAACAATTATTGCCCAATTAATATCAATGAACCATCTGAAATTAAGTTATTGCATAGTAAACTTTACTCCGTAAAACAAAAGTCAATAATTTTATTATCATTATGATATGACAGATTATTATCTCTTTCATTTTACGATCTTGAAATGGCATTAACATACTAGAAAGCAGTATAACACTTTGTACACACAGGAACTCACAATCTTCCAACTTCCAAAATAACCCTGTGCTGAAAGGCTCAGTCGCTAAACCTCTAAGCACTCCTTGGACAGCAAAGTACCATTGGCAAATGCCTGGATAAGGAATTCAGTCCAGATTTTTGATTTTGAAAGGTGCAGGAAATAGGTTTATGAAACAACTAAGAAAAAAATTAGATAATGCAACATCCTGATTTACATTTTGTTCCATGGCTTTGCCGGATATTTTTGTAATAACTGTGTTCATTTTTTTCTGGATGCGTTACTAGGCCCAATGATGTGAGGGAGCTGTATTAACATAAAAACAATAGTGATTAACCCAGGATATATCAGGAAATGTGCACTAATTTCTCTGTCTCTTGCTGTTGGCACTAGTCCTAACTCTTCCAAACCAGAATTTTCCTTTCCTGAAACTAGCAACATATTTAAGCAAAATGAAGGAAGCATCAAACATTCTTTGAAGGCAATTATGGTTGAAGGCAACTTCTGGAAGTTCTGAAATAATGATAGCTAAGACAAAAGTGTCCTGCAGTGCTGAACTTCGCATTGCACCAAACTGACCTGATGTGTAGTATTATTTTCGTTTTATTTTTTAACTATGCAGAATAGAACAATTACAACTCACAGCAAGTGAAGAATACCAGGCATTCTTCAATGATTCTTTCCAGATTATGAGGAAGTTAATGTAGACAGGCAAGAATTGTTTGAGGCTAAACTGGACAACCCTCAATCAGGTGAGATTTTCACAATTAATCTGAACCTTTTTGATGTAATGCAGGTCAGCATGCATGGCATCAGACTCTGTTGTTCATTGACTGCATTCATTGGCAGGGGACCCAAGACTATTATTTGCTAACACTACTTAAAACTAGTTTTTAACCAGTCTGGCCAGTATCCAGCACTATATGGCTTTCTGTTCAGTTGTTTGTGCCTTCATACAGTTATATCACTGAAGCACCAGCATGGGGCCCAAGCTTGTTTCTTATTCCATCTGCAGCAGCTTCAAAACAACTTGGCCGCAAAAAAATAGATTTTTTTTAGCTTTTTTGCCACGTCTTCTCCCTTTCAACCCTCCCAACGAGAAGGTTGGGCAAAAAAAGGGCTCTGAGACATAGGATTTATGATCACTTGGATAGGCACAGTTTGATTCATGATAGTCAGCATGGATTTGTGAGGGGTAGATCATGCCTCACAAACCTTATTGAATTCTTTGAAGAAGCGACCAAACGCATGGATGAAGGTAGATCAGTGGATGTGGTACACACGGATTTAAGTAAGGCATTTGATAAAGTTCCCCCATGGTAGGGTCATGCAGAAAGTAAAGAGGCATGGGATAGGAGGAAATGTGGCAATTTGGATTTAGAATTGGCTGACCCTTAGAAGACAAAGGGTGGTAGTGGACGGAAAATATTCAACATGGTGCTCAATTAAGAGTGATGTACCACAAGGATCTGTTCTGGGTCCTCTTCTATATGTGATTTTTGTAAATAATTTGGATGTAGGAGTGGAAAGGTGGATTAGTAAGTTTGCAGATGATACGAAGGTGGGTCTCATTGTGGACAGTGCGGAGGGCTGTTCTACATTACAAAGGGACATTGACAGGATGCAGAGATGGGCTGAGAAGTGGCAGATGGAGTTTAACCCTGAAAAGTGTGAGGTAATTCATTTTGGTAGGACAAACTTGAAAGCAGAATACAGGGTTAATGGAAAGACCCTTGGCAGTGTGGAGGAGCAGAGGGGTCTTGGGGTTCATGTTCACAGTTCCCTGAAAGCTGTCACCCAGATGGATAGAGTTGCTAAGAAGGCATATGGTGTTTAGCTTTCATTAATAGAGGGATTGAGTTCAAGAGCCGTGAGGTTATGCTCCAGCTGCACAAAATCCTGGTTCAGCCACATCTGGAGTATTGTGTCCAGGTCTGGCCACCTCATTACAGGAAAGATGTGGAATTATTGGAAAAGGTGCAGAGGTGAATTACCAGGATGTTGCCTGGAATGGAGGGAAGGTCTTATGAGGAATGGTTGAGAGAGCTAGGCCGAAGGATGAGAGGTGGTTTGATAGAGGTGTACAAAATGATC
Source organism: Stegostoma tigrinum (assembly GCF_030684315.1). Taxonomy (NCBI): domain Eukaryota; kingdom Metazoa; phylum Chordata; class Chondrichthyes; order Orectolobiformes; family Stegostomatidae; genus Stegostoma; species Stegostoma tigrinum. Next base: position 24,306,670 of record NC_081380.1, read on the forward strand.
AGAGGTATAGATAAGGTGGACAGCCTGAGATTTTTTCCTAGGGTGGAGGTAGCTGTTATGAGGGGGCATAGTTTTCAATTGAGTGGAGGTAGAGATCAGGGAGATGTCAGAAGTAGGTTTTTTACTCAGGAAGTGGTAGGGGCGTGGAATGCATTGCCGGAGAGGGTAGTGGAGTCGGCCTCATTAGGGGCATTTAAGGGCTATTAGATAGGCATATCGATGATAGTATAAGGTAGGGATGGAGGTTAGATAGACCTTATGGTAAAAGTTTATGGCAAAAGTTCGGCACAACATCGTGGGCCAAAGGGCCTGTACTTGTGCTGTACTGTTCTATGTTCTTTGTTCTATATGAGAATCAGAAAAAAAATCAGTAATGCTTCGAAATGAACACATTGGATGGACTGGTCCTCTATTTTGAAGTATACAGAACAAGTCAGACCAATTTGTCTCATTCGTCAGTTTTACTGGTTTTTCCTCCTGCAATGAATTTCTCTCCATGCAGGGATCAGTGCTGGGTCCACTTTTGTTTGTCATTTATTTAAACAATTTGGTTGAGAATTTAGGAACTATTTGGTTAGTAAGCTTGGAGATGACACCAAAATTGGTGGTATTGTTGACAGTGAAGGTTATCTGAGAATACAAGGGGATCTTGATCAGTTGGGCCAATGGGCTCAGGACTGGCAGATAGTTTAATTTAGATAAATGTGTGGTATTGCATTTTGGTAAAACAAACAGGGCAGGACTTGTACAATTAATGATAAGGCACTAAGTAGTGTTGTCGAACAGAGAGACTTGGGGTTTCAGGTACATAGCTCTTTGAAAGTTGTGTCACAGTTAGACAGGGTGGTTATGAAGGTGTTTGGCACACTTGCCTTCATTTCTCAGATCATTGTGTAAAGGAATTGGGATGTCACGTTAAAGATGTACAGGACATTGGTGAGGCCACTTTTAGACTACTGTGTGCTGTTCTGGTCACCCTGCTATAGGAAGGATATTATTAAATTAGAGAGAGTTCAGAAAAGATTTACTAGCATGTTGCCAGGATGGGAGAGTTTGAGTTTTAAGGAGAGGCTTAATAGCCTAAGATTTATATCACAAGAGTGTAGGAAATTGAGGGATGACCTTCATAGGGACTCAAATGAGGGGCATAGATAAGGTGAATAGCAAGGGTCTTTTCCCTCGGATAGGGGAGTTCAAAACAAGGGGACATACTTGTAAAGTGAGAAGGGAAAGATTTAGAAGCCACTTGAGGAGCAATTTCTTCGCACATTTGTGATGCATTTGTGGAATGAACTGCTAGAGGAAGTGGTGATGCAGGTATAAGTACAACAGTTAAAAGACAATTGGATAGGTATATGTAAGGGAAAAGTTCAGAGAGATGTATGCAAATGCACACAAGTGGTACTAATTTAGTTTGGGGAACATTGTTAGTATGGACTAATTGAACCAAAGGGTCTGCTTTCATGTTGTATGACTCTATGATTCTATGTTGACATTATCCTTGTTCGTTGCAAACATGTCTCCTATTCATTTCTAGCTGGCACCACTTAATGTTTCCTAAGATTTTGTACCCAGGTACTTTGTACCTAAGATGGCATGAAGGACTGTAATGCTGAACTTTTTTATTTCTTTATTTTTCTAGTTTATTCCTAAGATCCTGTACCTAGTAATCTTTATACCTAAGATGGCAGTGTAAGTGGTGACCTTGTAAAATTTGACAGCACTCATTGAGTCCATGTGACAATAAACCTAATTCTAAATTTTAATTCTAATGGGTAGCATTGTGGCTGCTGGAGGTACTGACATCATATGGCACTGATCAACAAATAGCAATGGGTTACCGTAAGAAAGAATGTACACTAAGGTTTTCTGATAATACACTGGAGGTCTTGATGAAAATCAGTGTAATGTAGGACTATTCTGTATTCACACAGAGTCAGAAAGCCCCTAAAAGAGAGGCAATTGAGTTCTTATTGTCTACTCTTGTTCCTATGGTGCAAATGCCAATTATCACTTATCAAGCTATGCTTTGGAATGTTGTCCAGGCTTTGCTGCATCTGGAAGTTGCAAACAATACTGAGCACTGTTCAACCATCAGCAAACATTCCCACCTCTGAGTGTGTAAGGAAGGGAAGGTCATTGATGAAGATGCTGAAAATCATTGGGGCTACTACCATGAGGAACTCCTACAGTCATGTGGAACTGGGATGATTGGCTTCCAATATTCATAACCATCTTTCTCTGCGTTTGAGTTGCCTACTAACTGTAAACAGTTTTTCTCTTGATTCCCATTGATTTCAATTAGCTGTGCTCTTTGATGCCACACTCGGTCAACTTCTGCCTTGATGTTAAAGCCAGTCACTCTTGCTCTGTCTCTGTAAGTAACGTATGAACATATTATAAAGGATGGTTATTCCATTGTCTCCCTCCTGTGATTCTCATTACAGCATACTAACACTCATATGCCCTACCTACACAACTATGAAATTCCTCTCTCATCTGCAATGGTGATGAAACAAGTCCCGATATAGAAAGGTGACGGTGCGATATGTCCACAAAGTTTGTAGTATCAGGAAACTGGAAAGTTCAAACATTGTGTTTATCATAGATATCGTAGAACCACTAGAATGTGGAAACAGGCCCTTTGGCCCAACAAGTCCACACCGAACCTCACAGCATCCCACCCAGACCCATCCCCCTATAACCCACACACCCCTGAACACTACGGGCAATTTAGCATGGCTGATCCACTGAGCCTGCACATCTTTGGGCTGTGGGAGGAAGCCGGAGCACCTGGAGGAAACCCACGCAGAGATGGGGAGAATGTGCAAACTCCACACAGGCAGTTGCCGGAGGGTGGAATCGAACTCAGGTCCCTGGTGCTGTGAGGCAGCAGTGCTAATCACTGTCACCGTGCTGCCGAAAGTCCTGTTATATAAGGTGTATTGTTTAAATACCTTTACCTTTAGTTATCATTAACATCAAACGTTGCAATTAGAGAGCAAAGCTTGGCATTTGCATTTGTTTGGGGAAAGGAACCCTTTGGGTTTGTGCTAAAACATTCTGCATTGCAAATTACCATAGGTTACCCGGCAAACAGAAGAAATAACCATCATCAACACGGTAGTTTTATGCAAGCACTAAACTAGAGCTCACAGTTACATTGAACTTTTCAAAACTTTGGATGTCTCTTTAAGAGTTTATTTTATTTGTTAATGATTGTGAGCATTGCAGGAAGACCAACACTTGTTGCTCTTCCTTATAATTTAAAAGTCAACCACAATACTGGAGTTCTAGAATCACATCTAGACCAAACCAGAAAAGAATGGTCAATGTCTTGACCTAAAGGGCATTAGTGAATTAGGAGAGTTTTCACAACAACCAGTTGTGGTTTTAAGGTTAACATTACTGAGACCAGCTTTCAATTTGGGATTCTTTATTTTAATTGAATTCAAATTCCACTACCCGCCATTGTGTCACCATCTCCTCCAAAGCCAACAAAAGGTGCTTCCAATAGTGGAACTAGACAACTGAGGGCAGAAATTTAAGGTAATTAGCAAACAAAGTAATGGGAATATGAAGAAAAACTTGTTTACGCAGCAAGTGGTTAGGATCTAGATTGCATTGCCTTCTGTGTTGCCACAATTCTATCAATCTGAAATCTATTGCATTAATCAAACTTAACATCTATCTTAATTCTCCTGATGTGGGTTGATGTCATAACTTGTTTCATAATGCTTCAACATTTAAATATGTTAAGGTCAATCTATAAACGTAGGTTTTTAAAAAATTTCTTATCTGCAAAATACTCACACAGGTCATTCAGTTAGTTCTTATCCATATTCTCTATTTCATTTGGAGAGGCTTAGACTGACAACTGTTTGTTTCCCATTTAAACATTATGTAATATTCCAAATGGCTTGAAGTATGGAAGATATTCATCTCAGTATTTTTGTATTTTAGTAAGCTGCACAGTTGTAACTGGCAGATCATTCAGTTTTGCTGCCTGTGAAGTCATTTACCTTCTGCCCCCTTATAAAGGGGGTTTTGGTATGGCTTCCAGTCACTGCCAGAAGAAGAAGCTGTATTTAATGGCTGCTTTCTAGCTACTGCAATGATGACGTCCTACTTTAGTTTTAATGCTGACAATTAAAACTATATCATACACTAGAAGACATTAATAACTACCTTTTTGTAGGTTGGAAGCACCATTATGTGACCTGTTGCAACAGTTTCCGCACCCTTAATAAGCCCAAATTATGAAGGTATGCCCATGCTCCTTTCCCTTATTGAATTTTCCAATCCTTCCCGCCATATCTGGTCCATTGTGGGAAGAGCTTATGGTATTGTCCCAGCATTATACTGAAGTGTTATAATTGCATAAACTGGGTAATCCAGTTGATTTCTTGATGATGCAATTCTACTTGCATTGCCTTGATTATGTCATGTCATGTAATGGACAGAATGGGACATGGAAAAAGTTACGTAAACACAATTGGTGCATTTTATTGTTGAAACATATTTTGTTCACAGTGCATGGCATACATGTTTCTGTTTGAGTCACAACATGATTCGCATTTTTTGCATTGCTTCATTTGCTAACCACTCTGGTGTATATGCTTCAGAACAAATTTCCCGGCAGATCTATGGATTTTATACAATGAGGTGGAGGAATAAGTAAAAACAGTGGTTGCTGGAGCATAACTAAAATAAAGGCTGTGTGATAGGCTTGTGAGAAATTAATCATTTTGGAGAGGAATTGGAAACGGTGAAAAAGTGCTCAACTTGTCAGAGATACCCACATCCTGAATGAATCAAAGAAAACTCATGATACTAGAGGAGACTCAATGGCAAGCATGCACCTAATCCACCGTCAGGAAATGGGTCATCAATGTAAATAGTTACTGAGACTGTGAACCTGATAGTTCCTTACCTGAGGTGTACAAAATACAGACGGCTAGGATTAAGCCAGAAACTGAGATGTTTGAAACATACAAAAGATAAGTGAAACATTGTTTATAAAAAAAGGCTCTCACTCAGTTATTAAAATGAAAACTATCCCATATTGATATGTAGATAAAGTAAGTCGTAGGATTTACATTTATTTATTTGTCGTATGTACTAAGTATAGGAATACATAAGTGCAGTGAAAAGTGCATAAAGTTGCCATTCACTGGCACCCACCTGGTTACAAAAACCAGAATTAAAAGATTTTAACAGAGCCAAAAGGAAAACAAGAAGAGTCCAGATTTCAGACTCCCAAGTCCCAATGTGACAGTGGTGTAAGCGCCGCTCCAATCGCTGGGACACCCAGCAAGCTGCCACTGTCATGTGAAAGGCCAATTCTCACTGCTGTCACCAACTCACCAGCCCCGCTCTTGCCGCCGACCGCTGTCCCCTCACCTGCCCCACTCTCGCTGCCAAACCAGCCCACTCTTGATCCACCACCGTTGCTCCAGTCCACGCTCAATCCACCATTGCTGCAGGCCATGGCCCGCACGTTCAGCTCCTGCCATTGGTTCCCAGTCACAACCAGACTCTTTCCTGACTCTTGGATAGGTAGTTAAAAGCATGGGAAGTGGTGGGGAGGTGACAGAATTACTGCAGAGAGGGGAGAGGCGAAAAAGAATGGAAAAGGAAAGGGAACTAGGAAGCAGAGTGGAACTTCGAATGGAGTGACTTACCCTGCCACTATCTTACCGGATTCCTTAAATTTCAATAAAACCCTGAAAAAAGCAAACTGAGAAAAAGGTTTCAGTGAAAATGCATAGTTGGATTATCTATCAAAAGAGGATGTTGTGCCCAGGCTTATTAGAAGATTAGTGACAGTGTGCAACTGTTTTGTTTTCTCTGACTTTGTGATTGTTTACCACTATTCAAATTCAAAAGTCTAGTAGCAGATCCAGCACAGTCATCAATTACGCCAGTATTCAGTTATACTTGAGGACATAATTGGATAGTGCTTTAGGTATTGTGATGCATTATATGGAGTTGTTCATATTTTTCCTAACCTACCTGTTCAGAGATGTTATTATGCACTTCTGAAGCACGTGAGAGTTGAACCTGGGCCTCCCAGTCTAAGTGCACTATCATTGCACCACAAGAGGGCCCAAAATTATCTGGCAATTTTTCAAATGAATTTAATAGCACACAGCAACATCATTGCCATAAAACTGCTGAAGGTAAGGTAGAAATGGCCCAAACCAGAGGCGATAAAATGGTGAATAAATCCAACAAGGAATTCGGTAGAACTATCGTTACACAGAAACTAGTTAAAATGTGGAACTCCTCATCATCAATAGAGTGATTGATATCAATATCATAGGTGCCTATGAATTAGATACATAGATAAAGGGAGGAAGGAATGGAAGAATATTTTCATAGGGTGGCTGGAGACTCTTAGACCAGTTGACCAAAAGAGCTGTGACTATGGTAGAGAGTCAGGCAGTCAGACAGCTCAGTTGCCTTACAGAGTAAGGTTGGTTTACAGAGTAAAGTGATCGCAACAGCAGTGGGTTCAATCCCCAAACCAGTTGAAGATACCACAAAAGGGTGACACTTTTCAACCTCTCCTTCACCTGAGGCATGGTAACCTTTGTGTAAAATCACCACAATCTCTCTCGAATGGAAGACAGCAGCCCTTTATTTGGTAACAATGCAGTGTTTAAAAACATGTAAATTCTATGGAACAGTATATGTTCAAATAAAGGTCTCTTATTCTATACTGATGAAAGATTAATAAAATGAAGGAAGTTAATCATCTGATTATTGTTCATATATCAGAAACATCCCCTCATCACTGTATCAATTTTAACCATAAAATTTGTTTCTACTTGTTTGTAAGATGTAGTTGTAAGATGTACCAGTACCATCAAATTACCACCTCCCCATTACAACATATCCATTATGTCTAATATACCTTATTCTTCTAAATACAAGGAACAAGTAGCTTGCCTACTTTACAGCCAAAATCTGCCTCCTGGTGGCCACAAATACATTTTCCACATTAAGATGTTATCATCAATATCTTCATTACATCAATGGAAACATCAGAATATAATTTACTCGATTATTTTTAAATTTGACTTCCTATAGATTTTATTAGTCCAGATTTTTCCAGGTATTCTGTTAAATGGGACCGTCCCTCCTAATCTTCACCCCCCCTGCCTGAAGACTGCCCTATCATTCAAATGCAACCATCTCTTCCGGTGTCTAGCTGTGAACAATCGTTCAGCCACAACTTTTTAGTGTTATTTTCCAGTTCTGGACGCAACAGTTTACAAAGCATGTGACAGAATTAGACAGAGTACAGAAAATATTCACAAGAATGACTCCTGGGATGAGGAATTTCAGTTTTGTCAAATAATTGGAGAAGTTTCACCAAAGGCTGGATAATGGGGTTAGTGTATTCAGATCTTTATTGCGCAGCATGAACACAGAAGAATGAATGGCCTCCTTCTGCACTGTAAACAAGTATAAAGTCTATGAGAAGATGAGATTAAGGTGAAATTTGATAGAGGTATACTACAACATGAGGGGTCTGGGCAGGGTAGGTAGGGAGAAGCTATTCCCAAAGTAGTCCAAGAGTCAAGAACCAGAGGGCAGAGATTCAATATAATTTGCAAAAGAAGCAGGGGTAACATGACAAAAAGTCTTTTGGTAGAGTCATACACCTCAGAGATATAACCTTCGGCCCGATTTGTCCATGTCTATCAGGTTTCCTAAACTGAGTTAGTCCCATTTGCCTGTGTTTGGTCCATATCCTTCTAAACCATTCCTATCCATGTACCTGTCCAAATGTCTTTTAAATGTTATAATCGTACCCACCTTTACCACTTCATTTGGCAGTTTGTTCCATACATGCAGCATCCTGTGTGAAAATGTTGCCTCTCACGTCTCTTTTAAATCTTTCCCATCTCTCACCTTAAACCTATGCTCTCTAGTTTTGAACTCCCCTTCTCCTGTCTCAGTGGAATACATAGTGCGACTGATGCAATTCAAAGTCAACAAGTATGAGGTGGTGATGTTATGCAATAAATTGTAGTTACAAGTGAGGGGGACCAACCGGAGATAAAAGAGGGATTTAGGGACACAGGCTCTCAGCGTTGGAAAAAGCTGGTACAACAGATTATTGAATTTCATTATGAACAAACAAAAAGTGAAAAAAAAGACTTCATAGACGCTGCCTGACTTGCTAAACAACAGAAAACACTTCAGGCCAACAAACAATTAGAACTAAAGAGAAAAGAAATGTCAGCATTTCAAAGTCATTTGGGGAGGTTGGAGTGGGGGGGGGGGAGGGAAAACAGACACAAAGAAAGGAGATGGTCTACAACATTTTGGAGACCAAATAATCAACAAATCTCATGATGCAACTGTTATTGAAAATACTGATTGAGAGTAGGGTGAAGGCAGTAACAATAGGGGGGTATCCAACAGTGAATTCAAATCATCATCTGTATTGGAAAAGGATGTGAAAGACTACTGTGCAGAGTGGCACTAGGTGAGTTAATCCTACAGAGGACTATTATTAGACATGATGAAGCAAAGGGCTGCCTTCTATGCTGTAACCATTCTAGGATCCTGTTCAGCGAACACCTCTTTGAGCCATTTCACATCAACCTGCCTGAAACGTAGATGAGGCTCTGGGCGTTGCCTGCGACCACTTCATGTCTCATACTGGCAAATTAACAGTATTTTCCAAATTCTCAGCTTCTGGTTTAATGGACAAAATTCTTTATCTGTTTTGAATAGGAGCAACCAATTTATTGTCCAATTTTATTTACTTTTAGCACTGACAATGTACAAAGATACAAGCTATTTTATTACGTACAACATCTGTTCTGTGACCAAATCTACAAATCCACATTTGAGGCAACAAAATTTGAAGTTTGAGGAATGCTAACAGAAGTCCAAATAGCATTTGCAAATATCAGGCATTTGCAATTTAGTCTGCAAATTCCAGATAACTCCATTGTTTCTTATATAGATTTTCCTGGTTGTGCTGTCTGAATTGGAAAGGTCTGATTTATGCATTGTCATTTCATTCATGAACTACTCCTGCTATATCCAAAACTTAAAACATATGTAGATTTAGAACTACGATTCATTCAAATGAGTTTAATTGTAATCTGTTAAATCTCTCAAATTCACAATGGGATGGACCATAAAGACTAAAAGCTTGGACATTCCTCAGATGCATTATATTGTTTTTTCAGGAAATATTCATAATAGATGTTCAAATTCTAAAGACAATAGTAAATCTTTACTTATGCAAAATGCAACGGTAATGGACTCCATTTACTGTAGAACAAAATGATATTAATGTAAGAAAAATGGCTCCTCAATTTAATGTTTGGAATAAGTGCAAAGTACTAACACCAGGGGGCATAATATTTTTGGAATTTTACAATAGTTTCATTTTTCATTTATGATTGGCTTTATTGAAATCATTAAGTAAAACAGCAAATGGTTTAAAAGTGAACAGGAAATTTAATTTTAACATCATAAACCAGTGTAATGTTTTATTGACCTGAAATCACAAATAATTGCTATTAATAGGTGTGAAAATACCACTTTAATTAAATAGGAAATCAACTGTTTAGATGCTCAAAATATTTATTTTGCTTGGAAAATATATATGACAATTTTGTTTTAGTAAAATGACAGGAGCTGAAATTTTCTCATATCCACTGGATTAAGCCATCCAAAAAGTGAACTGCATCACTCAAGCAGTGCAACAATACCAGAGAGAGAAAGTAATAACGTTAATTCAGGAGGTCACTCTCTTGTAGACGTCTATTCTGAACTGATTCTCAGCTTTCTTTCATTGTGAATGCCCAAAGATAAATGTTGCAGCAACATAACAAGTATTCTAACCTCAGAAAAAAGGTTTCTATCTCAACGAAAAAATATACAACCAGGTTTATATGCTACTTCCAACAAATGCATTCTAGCATTGTTTTAAATTTTCATGATGAAAACTAGAACTATTGCCTCAACATGTAGCTAAAGGTCAGCCAAAAGACTGACAAGTCACTGAATGGATTTGTAAAGTAACGTCACAGAAAAGAGAGAAGGATCCGCTTCAAAACAGACAAAAACTAAAACACAGAAAATGCAGAATTTGTGATGACTGCAAATCTAAAGCAATTGCCCATGACACACTCAGTTGCTGACAAAGCAGATTTCATGAGTCTCAGGTTTTATTTCCGAGTTCCAGCAATCAAATATAAAAAGAAATTGCTGGAAAAACTGAGCAGGTCTAGGAGTATCGGTGGAGAGAAAATAGATTTAACATTCTGTGCTGAAGGAATCACTGAACTCAAAGTGCTAACTTCACAGATACTGCAAGACCAGTAAGTTTCTTCAGCAATTTCTATTTTTTGCATGTGCAAGAGCTCCAGAATCCTTTCTTTTTTGTTTTATTCCAGCAATCAAGCCTCTAATGTTTTTGGAACAAAAGTAATACCTAAATATAAAGCACTGCAGATTGTGGAAATCTGCAACAAAATGCTGGAGAAACTTGGTAGGCTCTGTAACATCAGTAGAGATGAAGCAGAGTTAATATTTTGAGTCCAGTGAACCTTTGTCAGAACTTGAAAAATGGAGGCGTTTATGCAGAGGATGAGGGCAGAAGATTGCTATGTGGTGAAGGGGTGACCTGAATAAATGAAGATAATAACGAGAGAGACAGACAGAGACAGAGGGAAACAAAGGGATTACTGATGGTAAACTGTAGAGAAAAGTAAATGCTGAATGGGCACTAAATAAGAAATATGAACATGTGCCTCTGCTGGGAGCAACACATGCAAAACAGGACCTGTGTGGGTGGTAAAATCCTCACTTTGATGTTTATGTACCTTTCAGTAGGATTGAAGATATATCTACATTACAAAAGTTGATATGTCGACTTCTTTTCAGTTTAATTTAAAATTAACAAATACTGAAAATAACATGCTGGAGAGAGAAAAGCACAGGAGTATGTCTCCATATGCTTTTTTAAAAAAAAATTCAAGTCTTGAGAATGCACATTTTATGACAGACATTAGTTGCATGTTGAAGTGCATCTTCTCCCTCATGAAAACAAAGCTCATACCTTTCCCACTAGTCCTACTCTGTTCATTGGCATATCTGATAAACTCATTATATCAATAGTTGCTTACAGCTGAGGATTATCTATATATTCAAATTCCCAGTTGTCATTCTTTGCCAGGTGTCAATTACGGAAATAAATGTAGAATCAGAACAAGTTATCACTGAAAATACTATTGCATTCTTACAGTAATTCTATAAATTTCAGTTTATTCAGTAGAGTAACAATTAAACTATGGACAATGCTTGCTATGTCAGATCATAGTAGTATTTACTTGCATTCCCCAGAAAAATATACAATGTTTCAAAACAAAAATTTAATAAAATATATCAGGAAAGTCAATCAAGTGTTACAAAACTTCCTTTATGCCAGGATTCTAAAAGAGGTTCACTTGAAGATGCATGAATCAGATGTACTGAAGCCATGGCATTTTCACATCCCTGTTAGAAAGATAAATAAATACTTCAGTTAAATGCACCTTACACTCATTACTTTTAAGACAACAAACACAATTCAGGATGGAACAGCCGGTCGATTTCTTGTAAATGGATTTGCATTGATAAGTTAACATGCTGTGATATGCCAATTTTAGTTGCAGCTTTGGGGAGCTTGCAAATGGAAGGCAGGTAATTTACAAAAATGAATCAACACAATCATCACCACATAGCCATGGATAAGTTTCCCCATAACCGATGGAATGGGAAAGTACAGTAACACCAAAGAAAGTTTTAGAAGTAGAGAAGGCAAATTTCCTTCCCATTCTTCTTCGATGTAGGAGCTTCACATGGAAAATAAACACAATTAAACTGAGCTGGGAGAACAGCAAGTCTCTAATAGAGAATGGTTTTCTGTCTATTCATTCAGTGGAGAGGAAAAACACATGGGCTCTTCTGGGACAGTCCAATTTTGGTTTAATGCTAATGTGATTTTCCCAGCATCCCCATATGCCCAATAGCAATGTTTGTCACAGGGTTTCTCTTCAAACTTGCAGTCATCATGGAATGTATGTACTGTTAGGAATGTAAGGCAGAGAGTAAAATAGGCAATAAAGTGTTCATGTCACACAAAATGGGATTAGTTAACATAATAAAACTAAAATGTACTGAAATGCATTAATACTTAGCAAAATATTGTTTTTGAGTATCCTTCAGGTCAATGCTTATTAACTTTTTTTTGCTACAACAAATAACTTAAAATTGTACACATCTTAAAGGCTGACAACTGCAATCCTGCACAGCCATATCATGCTGTGATTGCACAATGTGGAGAGTGGATAACAGTTGGTGGCACTGATTAACTGAATTCCTGCCACTATCTTTCCCTGCTGGGAGCTGAGGAATTAACATTCATGAAAACAATTTGAATAAATATCAAATTCCAATCCCTTGATCAGCAATAGCAAGAGCGAGAGTTGGACAAATTCAGAAATCTGATTCTCAATGCACAGGAAAGAATTTCCAATTTTTGCCTTAAGGTTTAAACAGTGAGTTCAGAATCTCGCTAACGAGTGATGGCTACCTCATTTGCATTCCAGCTTTGGGTGGAGTTTACACTTTATCCCTCACATCTGCTTGGGTCTCCACCGGGTGCTCCGGCATCCTCCAACAGTCCAAAGGTTAGGTGGATTGACCATGCCACATTGTCCCGTAGTGTCCAGTGATATGCAGGCTAGGTGGACAAGCCATGGTAAATGTGGTGTTTCAGGGATTGGGGGGGGGGGGGGGGGGGGCGGGGGTTGCTGGGTTGGGGTTGGGTTGTATGCAATGCTTTTTGGAGGATCTGAGAGACTTGATGGGGTGAATCGCCTCTTTAGCTCTGTAAGGATTCTTTATTATTAGCTAAATTCAACACATTCTCATCCAAATTGCTTGTGGCATGGTTAATAAGTTTACAGATGACAGAAGCAGACAGTGAAAAGGTTATCCGAGAGTACAACAGTATCTTGATCAACTGGGCCAGTGGGCCAAGAAAAGGCAGATGGAGTTTAATTCAGACAAATGAGGTGTTGCATTTTGGCAAGGCAAATCAGGGCAGGACTTATTCAGTTAATGATAGGATCCTGGGAATTGTTTTTGAGCAGAGGGACCAAGTTCAAGTACATTGTTCCTTAAAAGTCCTGTCACAGGTAGACTAGGTGGTGAAAAAGGCATTTGGCATGCTTGCCTTCATCAGTCAAAGTACTGAGTATCAGAGTTGGGGCAAGATGTTACAGCTGTACAAGACCTTGGTAAGGCCACATTTAGCGTACTACATACAATTCTTGTTTCCCTGCTACATAAAAAGGATGTTATTAAACAGGAAAGGGTACAAAGAAGATTTACAAAGGTTTTTACTGAGACTGGAGCATTTGAATTATAAAAGGAGAGGCAGGATAGGCTGGGACACTTTTTCACAGTAGCGGAAGAGGCTGAGGGGTAACCTTAAACAGATTTATAAAATCAAGAGGGGCATAGATAAGGTGAGAGTAATCAAGGGCTTTTCCTCAGGGTAGGGAAGACCAAAACTAAATAGTATAGGTTCAAGGTGAGAGGAGAAAGATTTTAAAAAAAGGACCTGAGGGAAGTGGTAAAGGCTGGTACAATTACAAATTTTAAGACAAATTTGGACAGGTATATGGATAGGAAAACTTTAGGGGGATATGGGCCACATGCAGGCAAATGGGACTAGTTTAGTTCAGCATAGATGAGTTGGATTGAAGGGCCTGTTTTTGTGCTGTATGACTATTTCTATGCAGCTCCCAATTCTCTTCTCCTTCAGTTGCTTTCACCCTTGCCTAGGAATTCTGCCATAATTAACTCAGCTCCCATCCCTTCAATTCCTGTACACCATCTACAAGGCACAAATCAGGGATATAAATGGAATGCAGTGCATTTACAAGGATGAGTGCATGAAAGAATCTCAACACCACAAATGAGCTGCTTTGTCCTGATTGCAATAGCAGCACATGCACTATTTTTAACATTCATTCCCTTCACCACTGAAGTACAGTAGCAGCAGTATGTATCATATACAAGATGAACTGCAGTAACTCACCAAGGTTCTCTGATAGAGGACACTTGTTAAGAAATTTCTATCAACTAGAAGGATAAGGGAAGCAGATGCATTGGAACACCTCCACCTGCAAATTCCCCTCCAAGTCACACACTTGACTTGACAGAAATATATTAATGTTCCTTCACTCTCGCTGGGTCAAAATCTTGGAACTGCAATATCAAACAATGCAGTGGATGTCCCTACCCCCCAAAAGACTGCAGTGGATCGAGATGGCAGCTCATCACCACCTTCCCCAGGGTGACTAGGGACGTGCAATAAAATTCTCGCCTAGCCTGTGATGCCTACACCTTAAAAGTACTTTTAAAAAAAAATATTGACAGTGCCAATTGCTGATGTGAAACTCAGAACGACTAGCTGACAGCTGCAGCTCTCTGTTTATTCGCCCAGTCCTTCAGAAAACTCCAACTTTGCCACAAGGTCGCTGCACAGTCCAATGGCACAGTACTTTTCTACTCTGTCTACACAAGTCAGAATCCACAATCTGTCTCACCACATCATTTTGGCTGAATTTGGACAACCATTTCCGCCCTCAAAGACATGTGTCACTGCTTAGGGATACATATCTCATACATCTACATAGGATGCATCTTACGGCTCTTAGCCTAATTTCTTCGCATTTACTCTGTGGCTTGCATTGCTTTTTAGTGAAAAGAAAGAACTGGCTCAATTTTAACCAGTGAACAGTCAAGGAAATGCACATGTTGCCACATGGCACTATGCTACATCAATTTCATAACTTCAGCATAATGCCGTAGCTGATATGGCAAACATACTGCATGTGCTTCAAACAAATGACCATGTCAAAAAGTAAATAGGGATTACTCCTTAGTGGCATCAAGAGGGACAAGTGTGAGTCAGGAGGTATCGCAGCACTCAGTCAAGGGGCTTGTCCTTTTCCAATCTAAGGTATTGGCCACACAGTCAGTCAGGCACTTTGTCCTACTGTAAGTATGAAAGACATGATCTGTAACATTCAAGGTTAGCTATTCATGAGGAGTTTGATCATAATGGATTAATGCCAGAATTTCACTTTTCCCCCCGAATAGCATTAGCACTTTGGATTTGGATAGGACTATAAATCTCAGAACTCCTTATCAAGGCACAATAATAGCCTCCTCAAAAATCTTCAAATTGCTAAGAACTAGGACACAATGCAACCCAATTCTCCATCAGGGCCTTAGTGGAAGAGTCCATTGATCCTATTAAGATGTGGTTTCAGTGCCTGGGCTGTCTCAACAAGGCCTTGCAGTATATCTGAAAGCGTACACAAGCATCATTATGGCATGCTGAGACCTTCCCCACTGGAACTGACAAAGGTACATGTGCTCGATGCAGAGGAAATGAGGATCCTTTTGAAGATGAAGTTGATGATCGGGACATTGACTGGGATGGATATCCAACACAGTATCACAGACCCATGCAGTGTTGAGTGAGAGAAGACAGTCAAAGCCTCATTTGAATTGCACCTCCAGCAGAAATGAACTAGGTCTGGCCTACTTTTAATTGTGCAATTATTGTTTGGTTATACAGCAAATAATCTTTGGGTCAGTCCGCTGTATTTGTGCACCTGGTTACTTTTTTGCCATAATACTGAACTTTTCAATTATTAAATAAATGTTTTTGCAGCTAAATAATTAAATATTTTGCATCTTTGGGAGATCCCACATATCCACATTTTACAGATCCCATTCACCATTAAGGGGAAAGCAGCAGAAAGCGAAACAGGGTAATAATGTCACATGGTGTTAAAGTTTGGTTACTTCTGAGATCTCAGTCAGCATGTAGTTTAGCTACAGTCATCAACATCTCAGTTCAACGATCCCCATAGCTGATACTACCTCCAGTGAAGGAGTCAGTGGCTTGAGAGAGATGAGCAAAGCTTGGTCATTACAACTTCTTTCATCCTTATGTCAGAAACAGCTGCTCATCTCAAATGGATGAGGCTTCATCAGATTTGTCAGTGCTAAAAGGCACCAGAGCAGTCACTAAGAATTCAAGTCAACATGTAACCACAAAAAAAGTGTGAGGTTATTTAACTAGACAAAATCACCCATGTCTTAGTATGACTTTTTTTTCTTCATTTCCCTCCCAATACATCTTTGTATAGTCGTGACTTCCACAGCTCGGGTACTGGAAGCCTGCTCTATAGATGGCCTTTTTGGCATGGAGGAATTGGCAGGTCACAAGCTGGAGCAGTTGGGTCTGGAGCACGCTAACCTGCTGAGAGTGTGCTGCATGGAGGCAGGCTCATTTAGCTTGGCTTGGACACCTGCTGTCCTCACTATCACAACCGGAGTGGAGATGGAGAGGACCAGGCACCTTTCCATTGTCCCGAGAGGAGGCTTCCTATGCAATGTGTTCGGGTCTTCCCTCCCTATGGGAGTGTGCTGGCACCAATCTGTCACCCTTTGAGAAAGGGGTACCTGGAGTGGGAATGAGATCACTCATCCCCATTTTAACCCTACCATCACTGAGCACCTATGGTAAGAGAATGGGGTATAGATCCCCACCAAGTGTCTGCGGCTGGCTGTCCATGGAGGCAGCACATTGTAACTAGCATGGTACTGGTCATTTTGATGGATTCCTCCAGCCTCCAATTCAATCCAGCGATTGCTTCTAATAAACCACTGTCCCATTCCCATGTTCATCTGTACATTTTGCCAAAATTATTAAAAGCCAAGACCAGGCAATCATCCTCTGGCAGGGGCTGAGCAGGTTCCAGGTTTCAGGCAGTCCAAGTGTCATTTCTCTCCCAACCAGTTATGACCATGTGACACACTCAGCAGATTGTGATGCTGACTGTAGTCTAGATTAAGAACCCACGGTGATGAACATTTGAGAGTTGAACAGCTTCCTCTTCAAAAGGTGGAGGTAGAATGGAGGGGCTCCAGTGTTGGCCTCTTTCTAGCAGCAGTTTGCTAGTGCCTGCACTAGGGAATGGGGGGGGGGGGAATTAGTTGTAGAAAAAGGGATAAATGCTTGTGTAGGTTAATCTGAGAGAAAAAAGAAAATGAAAGAATGTGGATGGTTATGGGAGAGCAATGCAGCGCGGTACATGAAGCTTGCCTTTGGAGGTCTCTGTCTCCATGTGAGCAGTTGTGCTCTTCTCTGGCCATATCGAACATCTTTTCCTCATATGGAGTGAGAGACCTTACGTACCCCTTTACACACCCTCCCACTCACCTTCACCCTTCAAGGTGTTTGAGACATTTTTACTCACAATGAGATAAAAGGAGGGTCAGTGGTGGAACTAGATGTAGGATCCATTTGTGGTGATGCAAGAGCAGGGGAGATGATAACATGTCCCCAGTGCACTAGTAGGAAGCGCAGCGAGCAGAACAAATTGGCCAAGAGCCATTTATTGGAAATGGTGTATGTAATACTGAAAGCCTTGGTGGAAAGGGGTGTGACAGTCAGAGTTAGTGGTGACTCTGTGGGTGGGATGCAGCAGAGAGAAAATGGTGGCCTTTACCCTTGCAGGGTATTGGATATAATGTACCTTCTTTCTGAGCTGCTGTGCAATTCTATTAATCCGCAGATACAGCACTCATCAGACTGCTATCTTGGTCCAGGCTAGTCGAGTCTGGTGGCACAGCTTTTTTTGTCAGTCAGCAGGAGAAAGAATGGGCCTCCTCTCCACCATCCCTTCGAAGTTCCCGTCCATAGAGAGGTGAGCTAACTTGCTTTTTACTCGGCCACTTCCTCAGGGAAAACAGTGGAACGCCACATTACGAAGGCCAGTTCCTGGTTTGCAGCTCTTGCAATGCCGTGGAGCTGGAGTTTAAACTTGGTGCCAGTGATGAGAATGTTTCAAAAGTCATAATGCAGTGAGTACCTCTGCCTCTCCCGCCATATGATTTCACACGATGCAAGCAGAAAATTCCAGTTACATAATTCATGAGATGAAGAATGGAAGATTGTTTGAGAAAAGTCAGCACGAGCCATGGTGGACAGGGCACAATGAATCTCACTCAAAAAAGTTCACCTTGCCAAATAATAGGAAAATTCAGCCAAAGGGAACATCTGCACAGTTAATTGCACACATCATCCCATTTCCACAAAAACAGCAATTCACTACGAGTGTAAAATGAAATATTAATCTCATTTTACAAAATCTTTTACAAGCTTAGAGGTTAATGAACAATTTTCAAAACATAGCTCTAAAACCAGCCTGTCCACCATCTACAAGGCACAAGTCAGGAGTGTGATGGAATACTTTGCAATTGGTTCGCA
The DNA here is from genome assembly GCF_030684315.1 of Stegostoma tigrinum. Classification (NCBI taxonomy): domain Eukaryota; kingdom Metazoa; phylum Chordata; class Chondrichthyes; order Orectolobiformes; family Stegostomatidae; genus Stegostoma; species Stegostoma tigrinum. The sequence continues at coordinate 24,325,052 of NC_081380.1, forward strand.
GCAAACAACTGCACCTCCCAGTCGCGAACCATTTTAATTCCCCCTCCCATTCTTTAGATGACATGTCCATCCTGGGCCTCCTGCAGTGCCACAACGATGCCACCCGAAGGTTGCAGGAACAGCAACTCATATTCCGCTTGGGAACCCTGCAGCCCAATGGTATCAATGTGGACTTCACCAGCTTCAAAATCTCCCCTCTCCCCACTGCATTCCAAAACCAGCCCTGCTCGTCCCTGCCTCCCTAACCCTGTTCTCCCTCTCACCTATCCCCTCCTCCCACCTCAAGCCACATCTCCATTTCCTACCTACTACCTCATCCCGCCCCCTTGACCTGTCAGTCCTCCCTGGACTGACCTATACCCTCCCCACCTCCCTTCCCATACTCTCCTCTCCAACTATCTTCTCCTTTATCCATCTTCGGTCCACCTCCCCCTCCCCCTATTCTGAAGGGTCTAGGCCCGAAATGTCAGCTTTTGTGCTCCTAAGATGCTGCTTGGCCTGCTGTGTTCATCCAGCCCCACACTTTGTTATCTACTTCCCACTTGCCTGGATGAGTGCAGCCCCGACAACACTCAAGAAGCTTGACATCATCCAGGACAAAGCAGCCCACTTGATTGGCACTATGTCCACAAATATCCACTCCCTCCACCTCTGATGCTCAGTAGCAGCAGTGTGTACTATCTACAAGATGCACTGCAGAAATTCACCAACGATCCTCAGACAGCACCTTCCAAACCCACAACAACTTCCATTTAGAAAGACAAAGGTAGCAGATATATGGGAACAGCTCCACCTCCAACTTCCCCTCCAAGCCACTCACCATACTGACTTGGAAATATATTGCCCTTCCTTCACTGTTGCTGGATCAAAATCCTGGAATTCCCTCCCTAATGGCTTTGTCGGTCAACCCAGAGGAAGACTTCATTGGTTCAAGAAGGCAGCTCACCATCACCTTCTCAAGGGAACTAAGGTCAGGCAATAAACACTGGCCAGCCAGTGATGCCCACATCCCACAATTGAACGGAAAAGAAAATTTAGATTTACACTTGTTAAAAAAAAGTTATACAAGAGGCAAGTAGTACAAATGAACCGTTTCCATGGATTCAATACAACAACTTGTGGATAACAATTTTTGACATCTTTTTATATAAATACAGACCACTTGTACATTTTCTGATGCTGGCTTATGATGCCATAGTAATTTTTTTTTAAAAAAGTCTTCCTTCCATGTGTCTATCAAAACTTTCTCAGTTTATTTCCTGTTAACACTGAATGGTCATTTTGAAGTGCATCAGATATGAAGTGAAAAATATTCAAAGATTCTGTGTTGAGATAGAAACCCAACTATTAACAGCAGGGAGTATGGTTTTGGTTTGTTCCTCACAAAATGATTTTTTTAAACGCTGCTACAGTTTTCCAGTTTGAAGGCAATATACAAGATTCTCGGGGTCTCTAAACTCTCCTTTAGTTGTTAGATTTTTCACCCAGTCATTGAACAGAAGCTGTGCTTTGCAACACATAGCTTGACACGAGATGAACTGATTTTAAACTGCAGGATTCAGAAACATGATGGGTGTAGTCAGGGCAAGAGACTGAGGGAGTGAAACAAAACATTTTTGTTTCAGCTGTTTTTTAAGTACATGGCAAAAATTATAATTTATGCAAACATTCTTAATGCATCCTTGAGTTATGAACTTCAAACTGCACAAATCTCCCTGAATATTATTATATTTGGTATCTCAGCTGCATATTAATTTTCTAACATTGAGAAGCAAAATAAATGTTTCAGAATGAGCTTCTGCAGTAAATTTAAAAGTTCATAAAATTTGTCAAGATTTTATAACGAAAGGCAAAGTGTTATGGCCCTTATTTCATTAAAGCCGGGGGGGGGGGGGGGGGGGGGGGGGGAGATAAAAAATCTCACATTGATAGAAGGAAAGTCTCATTAAACCCAGATCTTTATTAAACGTGACATACTGAGCTTCATGTTTTGATATGGTCTTTCCGGAGGCCAGAACTTCAGCCACCTGGGCTACCACAGGATCATAGTTCAAACTGGCAACTGCAACCACCTTATCCTCTCTGAAAACAGAATCGCAATATTACAATCAGAAATCACAATCCCAAGTTCAATTTCTTTAATTAGATTTTTTTCCTTTTCAAATATGTTCACAGCAAAACGTACTTGATATAAAATGCCACAAACTTCAGTTCATCCTTGTTGCCTTGAATTATAACTTCTTCAAAACCTGCACCGTAACCTGTCAAAATAGAAAATGTTAAGTAAACTTGAAAATTGATTGTCCTGTTGCAGTGTTGGAGGGTAACTCTGTACTGTCCGGAAACAAACTCCACAAAATGGATTTAACGTGGTTACAGCACAGAATCATAGAATCCCTAAAATGCAGAAGCAGGCCATTTGGCCCATCAACTCCACACTGCTCCTCTGAACAGCAATCCACCTAGACCCACGACTAATCCACCCAACCTGCATATCCCTGGACATAATGGGCAATTTAACATGGCCAATCCACAGAACCTGCACATCTTTGGACAGAGGGAGGTAACTGGAGGAAACCCACATAGACATAGGGAGAATGTGCAAACTTCAAGACGGAAATCAAGCCCGGGTCCCTGGCACCATGAGGCAACAGTACTAACCACTGACCCACCATACCTCCCCAGAAGGCCAACAACCTATCCTAGCTCTCCGCAAGACCCACTTAGGTAGTTAAATTTCCCCAACCTTCACGCTCGCCATTAAAATAAGAGGGACCCCTCACCACTTCTGTCTTATCAGGAACAGAATACTTCAAGTTATTTAAATTCAAAATAATATTCAAAACCTGGAATGAGTGCAGGTAACAATTAAAAAAATCTTCAGGAAGTCCTAGGCTTTACATTGATCCATGTTTTTTGGTAGTTTTAATTTGATTGTGAGCATTTGGGGCTTTGGACATCGACAAAGACAGAAATAGCAAATGCAAAAAAAATTAACAGGGCCTGTACTTGACCTATTTTTGATGCAAGAGTTTTCAAATTACAGGACAGAAAAATGCTATTAGAAACGGCATTTGCAAACTGAACCTAAGGTAACCAGAATTTTGTACTGTAAACAATCTAATCCATAGAAACTCTCTTGACCGTATAAGTTCAGTAGTTTCACTCCACTTTTTTTGAAAAAAGGTTTGTTATTTTACATTCCCAAATACTCCAAGTTGGAGTACATCTCATTAAGTCATTCACCTGCTAATGCCAGAAGTGGCCTAATGTCAGGAAGATTTTTCTATTGTCCACAGGGTGTCAGAAGTTACTTAAATCAATGTACATTTTGTTATCCATCAAACAGAACACTATGTTCCTCCATTATGTACCTACAGAAGGTGTTGCTTCCTCCACTTAAAGTCTTTCTTTCATTTCACTTGTGGCTGGCACTAGCCCTACCTCTTTTGGCAAAGGCTGACCAACATGTAAGGTTCATTCTGAAACTTTATGAAGTCCACCACTATATTTGTACTGATTTGAAATGGTTGCCAACAAGTGAAAATTTCTCCTCTAATTAGGAAATGTTTGTCTGCTTTTTCACATTACCGTCATGGGCTGGCTTTTTGCATGAGGACACAGATACGGAGACAGCTATGAATAGTTATTTAAATGCGTTGACCTTCCTCAATTGTAGGTAGACAGTTTGCTGCATTGTTGGCAAGTTTTGGCCCTGCAGTTTAATATGAAGAAAAACTGACTTAACATGCAAGAGAAATTGACATTGTCCAAGTATCTAGAGAACAAACTGATCTTCATTTGTGAGTGAAATTTGGCTTTGACATTGTGGAGAATAGAGATGCAGCAAATACAACATTATGGATACGCATTGAATACAGAGCACAATCTGCCTTATGGAATCCAATGTATTATCTAGTTTAAAGAGCAGGATGACTGTAAGTTATGGGAATACGATAGTTCACAGAAACTGGATAGATGGAGATTCATTAGATACAGCACATGATCCAATTATAGGCATTCAACCTGCGTACCATCCTACTCATGGATGCAAGGCTGGTTCATCCTGAAAAGCACCCATACTTTTGGCAATTTTATTCAAGGTTCCTCTTTCTCTGTCAGTTGAAACAAATGACATTGCAGAAATGTTTTAGCACAGTATCAGATTTTAAAAAAAACTTGCATGGTTACAGCACTTTGAGAGATAGTAAAACTTGTGACTGCAAAAGATTCAAAACTAATCAACCAATATCACTTATTAGTAGGGATTTAGAGTATATACACAAAATGCAGAAGGTTAAAAAGGCTGCTACAAGAAATACCTTGGAAACTCTTCCACTAAACTACGACTTTTTAAGAGGGTATGAGGTATTTGAGAGTGCAGGAGAGGAGAAAGGTACAGTAAGAAATTGCTAACTGTCTCTCAGCTGTCCTAATCTAAGGTCACAAATCTCATGACACCAGATTAGTCATTTGAAAACACAAGCTTTCATAGCCTCGCTCCTGCTTCAGGTGTTGATTAACCTCCACATCATGTCATAATCTAAGAGGGATTTCCACTTAAAATAGCATCTTTCATGGTATTTAAACGTCCCATAGTACTTCTAAACCAATAAACTACTTTTAAAGTATATACACTGTTAACACTGAAAGTTCAAAAAGGTATTTAGACACACACACAATCCCTCAAGTAATATGTAATCATTATTTGTTTGCATTTGGTCTCGGTTATTCCTACCAGACCATTCCAGTTGTTAACAGATTCTCCTTTTCTCTCTCTTTTTTGAATAAAGCTATATGATGTATAATAAAAAAACAATAAAACAAAAATGCTCAATCCGATCATGCAAAATGACACCATATTATAGTCCTACTTTTAGTGTACATTGAAATTCTAAACGTCCTTTTTCCAGTATTGTTAACAGTTTCTTAGAGCTCACTCCTTTGTCAGAAAAGCAATCAAATAGTTCACTGCTGATGTCGACCCATTACAATTTTGAAATTTCTCCATCCTCCACTATCCATTTAAAAACTGCAATATTTATGCCCAGACATTAAGTTTTCAATATTATTGCATTTATGTTATCCCATAGTCACTTCGCACCAATGTCGTACTCAACAAATATTGTCGTTGAATTATTTTTCATTAGGAAAAAACATTGTTTACCATCCCAAAAAGAGAGTGTAGATTTCTGTCTCTAGGGCATGCTTTATAGCTCTTTAGATGTTTTCAGCTTGAGGTTGGTTGGCTCACCGAGCTGGTTTGTTGTTTTGCAGACATTTTGTTACCATGCTTGGTAACATCCTCAGCGCAGTCACCGATGAAGCGTCAGTGTTTTCCCGCCTGGTTTTTAAACTCTGGAGTCCGTTGAGATGGATTGCCTCACTTCCGGTTTTCCTTTGTACTGAAATGTATATGGGGTCAACTTCAACGTATTTATTAATAGCATGCTTCGTGGACTGCCAAGCTTCCAGGAATTCTCATGCTAAACGGACCCCAGAGTTTAAAAACCAGGCGAGAAAACACACCGACGCTTCATCGGTGGCTGCGCTGAGGATGTTACCAAGCATGGTAATGAAACGTCTGAGAAACAACAAACCAGCTCGGCGAGCCAACCAACCTCAACACCACAACCCGAGCTACTGATCTACTCCAAAATGTTACTGTTTTCACCTTCTCAACCTAAGAATTGTAAACCCTCCTGTACTTGGGAATCCATTAAAGAGTTTACAGATCAAAAGCAATATTTTTCATGTTTCTGGCATCTTCCATTGACAGAAATTTCAAGGCACAATGCTCTTAAATATTTTTCAATGTTTAGCTCACCAAAATAATATCTTACATTTGGTTTTTTCATAGTTGTACTCGACTCCAAAACCCCAAAACTATTACCCAGCCTCATTTGAGTGCCCAGACATTTTAGCAGTCCAAGTAGACTTCAGAACTCTTCCATTTCAGTTTTTGAAGCTGCTGCATCTTTCTTGAGCCCCCTGCTTTGAGGAATAGCACTGTTTTCCAAATAATAAAGCAAAGTGACACTTGGTCCATTCTATCTGAATTCCAAATCAGTTGTACTTAAAAAGACCCAGAAGCCAGACTTCCAATTTGGCTGCTTAAAGCCCATTTATGACAATGTTTTCAAATGTCCTGCTCCCACCCAACAAAAAGTTATCCACATGCATAAAGATGCCCCTATGCTGCCAATAAAACATGACAGGGTCTGCTTTCAACTAGAGACAGCCCAATTTTAATAAGATGGACCTCCTCAAGCTCTAGAGACATCATGTAGGTCATAAAATGCATTTATTTAACTTCCAGAGTAGCCCCACTGCATTCAGTCCCCTCCTTTGGAAGGCAAAGGAACACTCCCCTTTTTGAGCTGATCACTCTGCAAAAGTGCAGCATTATCATCAACTGATTTGCATTTAAGATGTCTAGACATAAAAAGGAAATGAAGGTGGCGTACTGCTCAAAGTAAGGCATAGGACCAGTGTATTAATGAGGTAGGAAGCATGGTTAGAAATTTTGCAGATGACACCAGAATTGGTGGTATAGCGGACAGTGAGTAAGGCAATCTAAGATTACAAAGGGATCTTAATCAATTGAGCCAGTGGGGTTTAATTCAGGTAAATGCATTTTGGTAAGACAAGCAGGTGCAGGACCTACAGACTTAACGTTCAGGCCCTGGGGAGTGTTGTAGAACAGAGACCTTGGGGTTCAGGTACATAGCTTTGAAAAGGTGAGAAACAGGTAGAAACAACGGTAAAGGTGGTGCTTGGCATGCCTGCCGTCATTGGTCAAAACATCCAGTATTGGAATGGGATGTCATGTTCCGGTTGTACAGGAAGTTGGGGAGGTCACTTTTGGTGTACTGTCTACAGTACTGGTCTCCCTGCTACAGGAAGGATATTATTAAGCTGGAGAGAGTGCAGAAAATACTTTAAAAATGATACTACCAGGACTGGAGGGTTTGAATTAAAAGGACAGGCTGGATAAGCTGGGACATTTTTCACTGAAGCGTAAGAGATTGAGGGATGAACTTATAAAAGGTTTATAAAATCATGACAGGCATAGAAAAGCTAAATAGCAAAGGTCTTTTCCCTAGGGTTTAGAATGAGAGGGTATAATTGTAAGTTGAAAGGAGAACGATTTAAAAAGGGACCTGAGGGGCAATCTTTTCACACAGAGGGTGGTTCATAGGTGAAATGATTTGCCAGAGGAAATGGTAGATGTGAGTACAACATTTAAAAGACATTTGGACAGGTCCACTGGTGAGAGAGGTTTAGAGGGAGATGGGCCAAGTGCAGGCAGATGGGACTAGCTTAGTTGGGGAAATTTGGTTGGACCAGAGTTTGCTTCCAGGTTGTATGACTAATCGGAAGAGAGGAACATAGAATCTGTTTGGGGCAGAGCTAATTAACAGTTAGGGGCAATAAACATTGGTAGGAGTGTTCAGAGAGTGGATCAATTGATCTTTCAAAATTCTCTTAAATTCTGCAATGATGCCTGCAGATTGGAAAGTTGTAAACGTAAACCTGCTGTTTAAGAAACAAGTAAGGGAGGAACTGCAGACTGTCAGCCTGACTCAGAAGCAGGGAAAATACGACAATCTATTAGAAAGGTTGAGATACTTGGATATTTAGAATGTAATTGTCTGATGGGGCAAAGCTAAAATAGATTTGACAGACAAATCATGCTTGTCTAACTTGACAGATTTTTGGGGTGTTCCCAAAAGAGTTAAATAACGGGAGAGACACTTGATGTAGTGTAATTGGATTTTCAGCAGTCTTGGAGTAAAATCTCACACAGGAAATTAGTTAAAAAAATGTTAATGCACATGGGATGGGGCGAAGATACCATCTTGAAATTCAGATAGGTTAACAGGCAGAAATCAGAGAATAAATAAACAAGTTATTTACAGGTTGGCAGCCTGTGACTAATGGGCCACTGCAAGAATCAGTGCTTGGGCTCTAACTGTTCGCAGTCCAGTTGGATATGGAGGAGCACTATAATGTTTCCAAGTTTGCAACTGATATAAAACTTGGTGGGAATGTAAGTTGTGAAAAGGCCATAAAGAGGCTTCAACAGAATTTAGGCAGGCTGCATAAGTGGGCAGAAAAGATAGCAGATGGAATATAAGAGATAATGGGAACTGCAGATGCTGGAGATTCCAAGATAATAAAATGTGAGGCTGGATGAACACAGCAGGCCAAGCAGCATCTCAGGAGCACAAAAGCTGACGTTTCGGGCCTAGACCCTTCATCAGAGAGGGGGATGGGGGGAGGGAACTGGAATAAATAGGGAGAGAGGGGGAGGCGGACCGAAGATGGAGAGTAAAGAAGATAGGTGGAGAAGGTGTGGGTGGGGAGGTAGGGAGGGGATAGGTCAGTCCAGGGAAGACGGACAGGTCAAGCAGGTGGTCCCACCTGCTTGACCTGTCCGTCTTCCCTGGACTGACCTATCCCCTCCCTACCTCCCCACCCACACCTTCTCCACCTATCTTCTTTACTCTCCATCTTCGGTCCGCCTCCCCCTCTCTCCCTATTTATTCCAGTTCCCTCCCCCCATCCCCCTCTCTGATGAAGGGTCTAGGCCCGAAACGTCAGCTTTTGTGCTCCTGAGATGCTGCTTGGCCTGCTGTGTTCATCCAGCCTCACATTTTATTAGATGGAATATAATTTGGATGTGTGAGACTATACTCTATAGTCCAAAGGTGGTGAATCTTTGGAATTCTCTGCGCCATAGGATCATGGAACCCCAGACATTAAGTTCCAGGCAGAGACAGATAGATCTTTAGTTAGCAATGACATCAAGAGGTAAGGGATAACAAAGAAATAGGTCATTGAGGTAGACAATTGGCATGATCCAGATTAGTGAAGCAGCTTCCAGGGGCTGAATGGCCTATCGCTGCTTCGATGTTGTAATACTCCTATGTCCCTCCTTGACTTTATATTCAACGTTCCTTCACATTTGTAGAGAATGGACTTGTGTTTTTTAAAACAGAAATCATTTTTTTAAATGGAGTTTTAATCTTGAGTCCCCTTTTAAAATACGTAAAAGAGAGATGGGCAGCTGGATTGATATGTCCTTAATATTTTAACGTTAGTACCTTTACCACGTGGCCTGGAGACGTTTGGGAGGTGGCTCATCAACCACCTTCAAGGGCAATAGTGCTGGCCATACCAGTGACACCCACATCCTGTAACCAAATAAATGGAAGCTGTTCCCTCAGACTAAATATTAGGAATGTCTTCAGCTTGTTTGCAGAAGGAAAAGATTTGTTCTTGTGTTGGAAAACCATTTTAATCTCAATGTGCTACGACTAAGTGGACGATGGAGACTGTTTTAAATATAAAGAGATACGAAAAGGTCGCTGATAAACAATTTGGACTGAAACAATAGCAGACTGCAGGAAGATTATTATCTTCAAGCAATGCAGATGACCCACTAATCTGTAGAAGCTTACTAACATTAGGAATTGGACCTAGATTAAAGCCCTTGGGGCTGTTTTAATATTCAATACTATCATGGCTGATTTTCTGCTGCAAGCTCAGCTCCACGTTTCTCATTTCCCTTGATTCCCTCAGATCAAAGATTTTTCTACCCTATCCTTAGCACGATGGCTCAGTGGTTAGGAACTGCTGCCTCACAGCCCTAGGGACCCGGTTCGATTCCAGCCGTCAGGGCTGTGTGTGGAGCTTGCACATTCTCACCACATCTGCATGGGTTTCAGTTGGGTACTTTGGTTTTCTCTCAGTCCAATGGCGTATAGGCTCGGTGGCCTGACCATGCTCAAAAAGAAAATCGTGCATAGTTTAAGGGTGTGTTGGCTAGGTCGATTAGCCATGATAAACACAGGGGTACAGTAGGGGTCTTGGTCTGGGTGGGATGCTCTCTAGATGGTCAGTGCAGATTTGATGGACCAAAAGGTCTCCTTCCACACTGTAGAGATTCTATGATCTAAAAGAAATCTCTTACAATGGAATACAAACATGCTCTTGGGTGTGCTGCACTACTGTAATTTACAATTATTTCCATACCATCATAGATATCTGTACAGAACAATGCAACTGAGCTTCTTTTGGATGGTCCACAAGAGTTACATAACTGTTACCTGCATATCGTAGGCTCTTCCCAAAGAAGAATGTCCAGAAGAATGGTACAGTATTGATGGCAATCTTTCTCTTTTGCATGTTGAGTGCAGCAATGTAACCTAAAAAATAAGCAAGTTGATCTTAAATGGCACAATGCAGTTTAAAAGGACAATGCCTCTACCTATGTAACCACGCATATTTTAATAGTACTTTTAAAATATTAAAATGTCTAAAAGGCACTTCACAGGAATATTACACTCCAGAAGATGACACTCAACCACATAAGGAGATATTTGCAGCAGTTAGTTCCAGCATAGCGTCCAACAATCCCACAAGGCACTGGAAGTAGGACAATGTGAGTGGCCATTGGATGGAGCACTGCTTCTGTACAGAAGGCCCAACACAGTTTTAAATGCACTCAGGATTCTTAATTGGCTGGTGTCAGGGTTCTCACACCATCATGGTGCCAAGGGTTAGAAATCTCATCCCGAGAACTGCTGGCTAAAATCAGAGGTTGACAGCTCTCCATTACTGGCAGTGTTACTGGGAGCACTGACTACACTCAATACTGCTCCAAGACCTCCACTACGCCAAAATTAAATCCTGGCCATGAGATGAGATGACCAAGTGCTTGATTAAAGAGGAATAAAAACAAAGTTGATGGAAAAGCTCAGCAGGTCTGGCAGCATCTGTGAAGGAGAAAACAGAGTTAACATTCCTCAGAACTGAGTTCTGAGGACGGGTCACCGGACCTGACATGTTAACTGTTTTCTCCTTCACAGATGCTGACAGACCTGCTGAGCTTTTCCAGCAACTTTGTTTTTGTTCCTGATTTACAGCATCTGCAGTTCTTTTGGTTTCGGCTTGATTAAAGAGATAGGTTTAAAGGAGTGTCTTGAAGGAAGAAAGAGATGTAAAAAGGGGCTTAGTGTTATAATCAGCCAATTTTTGTCACTCGTGTTCCGAAATTGTGCAAGTAATTCACAGTATCACTTTTCCAAGGATTTTGCATCAATTGAAGACCACATTGTCATCTCATGGAAAAATACCTCGGAAACTACAAAAGCAGTTTACAAAACTGAAACAAAAATGTACATCTTATATGTTATAGGGAGCAATGAAATACTGTCCTCCTTGGCGTTCCTTCCAATGAGGATAAAAGGGTTGCATATACGCAGTGGGAAACATTTATTCTAATCAACAACCTCACAGATGTCTTATCGAATCCCCCCACAACAGATTGATCTGTTGGGGTAGGACAATATTTGTTATTTATCTGGCAGCTATCATTATTATAACCAGCAATTAGCATTTACCCAACTCCAGAATCTGGTTTTGATCATACTTCTTCACATACAGCATAAATGTTTCCAAATGGAGTACATGCTGATAACCAATTTCACAATGCCACTCATGGTTAGGTGCATTCCTGTAACAATGCATTTAAATAGCATTGAGAGAATAGTTCACCCTACAATAACAATGTGATATCTCATTTTCTACACTGGTTAACCAAGTGAACTCCTCAAATCACAGTATCAGCTTGTGTTGAATTTGAGCGTTTCATGGGTTGGTCTGTCTAATAGGAACTGGGTTAAGACTGGGTAAACACATTTCAGTTTGTAATCTGAGCCTACAGTGCGATTTATCCTATTAACATCAGATATGACTCAGCTTACTTATTTATCTACAGGGTCTACAATATTTTCTCAACACAAAAATTGACCAAATAGCCTCTTTCTCTGTGGCTAGGAAATAGTAATTAAAATAATTAAAGAAAAGTTTCATTTCACTTTGAAATTTATAAAATTATGTTTCCCTTACCTTGTTTATGAGCTAATTGCCAGTGACCAATATTAACTTGCTGGTTTTTGTGCAGTGGTAGTGGAAACGAAGTAACGTCTCCAGCTGCAAATACTCCATCAGCACTGGTCTTCATGTACTGAAACAAGGAACTAAACATCAAACTGGAGTATAATCACTTTCTTGGTATAGTCTAAATCACATCATTATATGAAATCTGCCATAATACTCCACATCAATCAGCCTTTGTTCCAATCATATTTAACTGCCCTTTTTTTGGAACACAATCTAGATTCTTCAGTCCCAAATGCAATGGACCATCAATTCATTTCACTTTTTTAAAAAAAAACGTAGATCACTGGTAACACTGAGTGGAATAAAGGTTAAACTTTTGAATGTTTCCAGATTGAGATTCATTACCATAAGTAGAAGTAATGTAATTTTAATACAAAGTCTTTCGTCTATCTCAAAGTTACAAAACTTAAATTAAGTGAAGGTGGCATTAAAAACAAGAATAATCCAGATAGTTAGAAGTTGTAGCCATTGAAATGACTTAATCCACCAGGTAAGATCAAACAGAATTCTTCACAGAATCATTGAGGTGTTACAGTGAGAAGGCGGCCATTCAATCCATCAGGTTTGAGCCACACTCTGCAACAATAATTAACCTAATCCTATTCTAGAATCACTCCCACACCCTTCCCTCAGAGCCCAAGTCTTCCTCTGCAAATAATTATTCATTTATCCTTTTGAAGGCATTTATTGAATTCACCACTGTCACACTCAGAAATATTTATTACAAATTTGAAACATTCGCTGTTAAATATTTTCCTCATCTTACTATTACTAATTACTCAATACATCTTGAATCAGTATCTCCTAATTCTCAATCCTGTCACCGAGAACAGTTTTTCCCTGTCCATGCTGTTTAGACCTTCATGATTCTAAACACTGATCATATCTCCTCTTAACTTTTCTTCTCCAAAGGGAACAATCTATATTGCTGAAGTTATTCAGCCTTGAACTGTTCATGAATTTTTCTGCACCATCTCTAATGCCTACACATCTTTCTAAAGTGCAGTGCCCAGGATGGGAGAAATCAATGATTCCCAGTTATTGATCAACCAGCATCTCCAGCAACAGTGATAGATTGCAGCAAGCACATATTACAACAAAACAGCTGCAAATACACAGATCTGCAAAATAAGGACTGCTGAACTATTGGAATAAATGCAACTACATTTGCAGAGTAATTAAGTTAACAAAAGAATATAAAAATTCAAAATAACAAAGTGTGAAGCTAGATGAACACAGCAGGCCAAGCAGCATCTCAGGGGCACAAAAGCTGACGTTTCGGGCCTAGACCCTTCATCAGAGAGCATCACCATCTGATGAAGGGTCTAGGCCCGAAACGTCAGCTTTTGTGCTCCTGAGATGCTGCTGGGCCTGCTACGTTCATCCAGCTCCACACTTTGTTATCTTGGATTCTCCAGCATCTGCAGTCCCCATTATCTCTGATAAAAATTAGAAAACTTGGTCTGGTCAATGACTAAGACACTCGTCAAACCTCAGTTACAACTGAAACAGCATGCTCCAGAAAACAGAATTGCAATCTAGGGTAAATTCAGAACTCCTACACTTGAAGGAAGAACTACTTGTGTTCTGTAGTCTTATCTTACAGAAATATTCCCTTTGAATGTGCATCTTTGATGATGTAACTGATTTTATCCTTACTTCTCATGGCTAATATGAAACTGAGAACATTAGCTTCCAGGGGATAATTTTTAAAAATTAGAGGACAGATATGTGATATCAGTTCGTAAATCAACTTAACCACAGGCACAATAATCACCTTGTGTGCGCAGCTTAGAGTCATAGAAATGTACAGCACAAACAGACCTTTCAGTCCAATCTTTCCATGCCGTATCCTAAGTAAATCTAGTCCCATTTACCAGCATTTGGTCCATATCCCTCTAAACCCTTCCTAGTCATATACCCATCCAGGTGCCTTTTAAATGTTGCAATTATACCTGCCTCTACCACTTCCTCTGGCAGCTCATTCCATACATGCACCACCCTCTGCGTGGAGATAGTAGCCTCTTCTTATGTCCCTTTAAAATCTTTCCCCTCTCACCATAAACCTATGCCCTCTAGTTTTGGACTCCCCAACCCTAGGGGAAGAGACTTTGTCTATTTACCCTATCCATACTCCTCAGGACTTTATGAAGCTCTCAGCTTCCAATGCTCCAGGAAAAATAGCCCCAGCCTATTCAGCATCTCCCTACAGTTTAAACCCTCCAACTTGCTTGGCTGACCAATAGCCAGTATTCCTCTCCTATACCGAGTTTTTCCTATTTCTCCTCTTCCCTTTTAGTTTCTCGGTACTAAGCCTTTCATGTCTCTCATCCTCGGCCTAACTTGACTTCTGTCATTATCCCAGACATGAATCCCTGCTCAGCAAATCTGCTACCTTCCTCCGCACACCACATTTCCATGAGGTCCATTTTTCATCAAATCCATCATGTTAATATATTGATTGACCTTTCAAAGCAACAATCAAATTGTCCTATAGATGGCAAAGATCTCGACTGGAATGTTCCACAGGGATTAGTTCTACCCATTCTATTTTCTCTCTCTTCATTGTTTCCAATGCAGCTTCTGCCAAATCAGCATTCACCACTTTCATCTGCATTTCCCTTCACAGCATTAATTATTTTTGCAAATAGGATCCTTGCATTTCACAATGAATCCTTGCATTGAAATCATAGCACAAACTGGTCTTGGCCCTTGTTGACACCTCCCTCTTCATTACTATTTCCAACACTTGCTCCAGCATCATTAAGTCTTCCATCAGCCTCTCCCTTATTTTTCTGGTCAGCCAGTCCTCTGCTATCTTACTCATTCCTCGATTTCACTGTTCTCTTTGCTTCTTACATTTTCACCTTTAATTGTCAGCAACGTAACAGCATATGAAAATCTCCTTTGCTAACATTTCTCATAGTCTTTCCTTATTTCAATACAGTCCAAGTTATTTCTGACGATTTATCTCTTTTCACTTTCATCTACAATCTTTTTTATTATGCCCCAAACCCCAATGTTAGTTTTGTGCCTCAAAAAAAACCCCTCTTTTCCAGCTCTCAAAATATTACTTGATGCTCAACTGCCTCACTTTGGTCATTGCTCCCAACTTTATACCTCATTTTACCTCTGCCAGACATGAGTAAAAGTTATTTCTTGGCCAATTTTAGTGAGTAGAGAATCATGGCTGGAATGATGTCAGAAGTCTAGTTATTTTTTAAATTTAGTTGCTCCCCTAGTTATATACCTGTATTACTATCAAATCAATTACTTCCAAAATACAGTCTGCACCTCTCAAGCTCAGGAA
Source organism: Stegostoma tigrinum (assembly GCF_030684315.1). Lineage (NCBI taxonomy): Eukaryota > Metazoa > Chordata > Chondrichthyes > Orectolobiformes > Stegostomatidae > Stegostoma > Stegostoma tigrinum. The sequence goes on from NC_081380.1 coordinate 24,340,335, forward strand.
ATACAAGTTTTACATCCATAACACACAATTTGCCTCAATTCTCAGAGCTGTGTTAGTCATGTTGAACATTACCACAATTCCTCCCTCTCAAACAAAACCATTGACTATTGTGGGATTATCCCAAGTGTTTTTCCTAAAGCGTTTGCCGCCTCTTTGGACATTTTCCTGTGTTCCATCTTCTTTCAAATTAAAACATCATTCAAGGAGCCTGAGCTTCTTTACAAAAATGAACCAGCTACACAGTTGCCTCCAGTTTCTTCACCTCTATCCCAATTTATCCACAGCCCTTCAGCTTTCGTATGACCTCTGTCCTTAACTCCATGCCCACACCTTCTGGAATTTTTTTTTCTCATTTCTCCAAAATTTTGTAACCCTCATTTCCTTTCCCTCTAAATTCCAGCTCATTCATTTTCTTTTAAATTTAAGTAGTCCCCTTGTTGCACTAATCATCCTTCTGCCCTTCAAAAATATTGCTATGATCCCTTTTTATAAAATACAATCATGACAAATGGGATGGTCTTCCCTTATTTAATTGCTCTCCCCTTTCTAAGATCTGTGAAAGTCTTGCAACACTAATGCCTAATGTCCTAGCTGTCCCGTTTTATTTCATTACAAAGCACAAAAAAGTTATTTTATCAAAAAATCTAATGACATGCTTTGTAACTGGAATCATGTTTCTTAACCAATGTATTCCTGGATATTTTGGCAGCAGCTGAAATCATTGCTCATAAGAACATTTGAAATAGGAGCAGCTACAAGTCCTTGAGTCCATTCAATTTCATTATGACTGATCTTCTGCCTCACCTTCACTTTCTAGCCCACTGCATGCCACCCTTAATTCCCTGAGAGATCAAAGAACTGTCTAGTCACACTGTCTTCCTAATACATTGCTGGAGCAATCTTCATAAGCTGTGGGGAATAATCAACGCACAAGTTGCTCTCCTACCCTACACTGAATTTGCTATAGTCTCCAATGAGCTATTCCTGGCCCCATCCAATTTTTGATTTATATACTAGTCTCTTAGTAGCAGCATCTTCAGCCATAAAGTTAGATCAAACACATCACCCACTGTAAACAATGATACAGCTGTGTCCAGGACAGAGAGAGATTGACGGATGTTTTAGGAATCAGAGAGTCATACAGCATGAAAACAGACCCATCGGTCCAACCAGTCCACTCCAACCATGTTCCCACACTAAAGTAGTCCCATTGCCTGCAATTGGCCCTTGTCCTTCCAAACCTTTCCCATTCATAAACTTAATCATATTTTTTTTTTACACGTTTTAATTGTACCTGCATCCACCACTTTCGTTGGCAGTTCATTCCACATACAAACCACGCTGTATACAAAGTTGCCCCTCATGTCCTTTTTATATCTCTCTTCTCTCACCCTAAAAATGTCACCTAATTTTGAACACCCTACCCCTTGGGAAAAGGCCATTGTCATTCAACTTATCTATTCCCATCATGGTTTTATAAACCTCTAAAAGGTTTCAACCTCCTAAAGCTCCAATGAAAAAAAAAAGTCCCAGCCTACCACGTCAACTGATTCCCAGCAACATACCAGTAAATCTTTTCGGAACCCTCTCCGGTTACATAGAACATTACAGCACAGTACAGGCCCTTCGGCCCTCGATGTTGTGCTGACCTGTCATACCGATCTCAAGCCCATCTAACCTACACTATTCCATGTATGTCCATATGCTTGTCCAATGACGACTTAAAATGTACCTAAAGTTGGCAAATCTACTACCGTTGCAGGCAAAGCGTTCCATTCCCTTACTACTCTGAATAAAGAAACTACCTCTGACATCTGACCTATATCTTTCACCCCCCCAATTTAAAGCTACGCCCCCTCGTGCTCGCCGTCACCATCCTAGGAAAAAGGCTCTCCCTATCGACCCTATCTAACCCTCTGATTATTTTATATGTTTCAATTAAGTCACCTCTCAACCTTCTTCTCTCTAATGAAAACAGCCTCAAGTCCCTCAGCCTTTCCTCGTAGTTCAATAATTCCTTCCTATAACAGGGTGACCAGGACTGCACACAATACTCCAGAAGAGGCCTCACCAACATCCTGTACAACCTCAACATGATGCCCCAATTCCTATACTCAAAGGTCTGAGCAATGAAGGCAAGCGTGCTGAACCCCTTCTTAAATCACCCTGTCTACTGTGATGTAAGTAGCAAAGAATTATGCACCTGACCCCCACCATCTCCCTATTCTACAACACTATCCAGGGCTCTGTCATTAATTTTGTAAGACTCTACCTTGTTTGTATTACCAAAAAATGCAATACCTCACATTGCATTTTGGTAAAACAAAAATTGCAAGGAGCCCCGCAATTTCCTTGCTAACTTCCCACAACGTCTTGGGAGACACTTGATCAGATCTTGGAGATTCACTTACTTTTATCAAAATAATTGCACAGAGACCAGTATCCAGTCATGACGTCACCCTTTATTTACTTGAGCACAGTACGCTGGCTGTGCCTGCCAGCCAGCTCAGAGATTCTAAACCTCCTGTTTCTATTTCTTCCCCCCCAATGTGGATCATCTTCAGCCTACCCACAGAGGCCCAGTCCAAGGTTCACAAGCTGAAACAACAGCTCGGGAGGTCAGGTCCCGTCACCAAGTCACCAAGTCACCAAGTCACCAAGTCACCAAGTCACCAAGTCACCAAGTCACCAAGTCACCAAGTCACCAAGTCACCAAGTCACCAAGTCACTATCTGTGGGCAGCCAGCTCAGAATCATCCCCTGAACTGAGGGCATTTTAAAGCTCCCGTTTATATTGGCCAGCAAGGGTTTTCTTGATTGGCTCAGGTTAACAGCCCTAATCGAGGATCTCAATCAACAAGATCCACCTGGTTCCAATCACTCCAGTTATGTTTTGTAAACACCTCTGGCACATCCTCTTCTGTAATATGCACAGTTTTCAAAACATCAATATTTATTTCCCTGCGTTCAACAGCCTCCATTTTTCCCCTCACAGTAAAAACTGATGCAAAATATTCATTTAATAATCGATCACAAAGATGACCTTGTTGATCATTAAGAAGTCCTACTCTTTCTCTAGTTGCTGACTTGCTCTTAGGAGTATTTGTAGAATCCTTTTGGATGATCTTTAACATAGCCTTGGCAGACAATCTCAATTCCCTGCTTTTCCTTCCTGATTTCCTTATTAAGATTGCTCCAACACTATTTATACTCTTCAAGAGATTCAGTTGATCCCATTTGTCTATATCTATAATTCTTTTTCATTCTTGAGTAGAAACTCAATATCTTTATTCATCTATTGTTCCCTAATCTTACCAGCCTTGACTGTCACTCTTGACTTGGTAGACTTGGCATCCACTTGGCAGACCATCTACGTTCTGCTCGCAAAAAAAGACCCTGAATTACCAGTTGTCTGCAACACCTTGCTCCCTGGCCTACATCTGTTTGCCGCTTGCTAGAGTGTTCCAGTGAAGCCCAACGCAAGCTGGAGGAACAACACTTCATTTTCTGCTTGGGGAACCTACAGCCCTCCAGACTCAATTTCGAGTTCAATCATTTTAGGGCCTAAACTCTCCATGTCCCAACCCCCCAACAACACACACCAGGCCTTGTTACCACATCGCCTGCCACTACACCCCCCCCCACCCGTTGTTAGTCACTAACAGTCGCTATTAACAACCATTCACCCTCCCAGTCTGATCGTTAGCAACTCCTTTGTCTGTCCGACTGTCTCTTTCTCTCTCTTTGGGCTCTATCCTATCGTTTACTCCCTACCCCACGCACCTCCCCATTTTCTGCATATAAACTGACTTTTTCCCAGCCACCATCCGTTCTGAGGAAAGGTCACTGGACTTGAAATGTTAGCTGTTTTCTCCTCCACAGATGCTGGTGAACCTTTCCGGAAACTTTGTTTTTGTTGCCTTTCATTAACAGGAATATAATGCCCCTGAACTCTTGTTATCACACTTTTAAAGGCTTCCTACTTGTGAGTCATCCCTTTGTGAATAGTCTACTCAAATCAACTTGTGAAAGTTCTCGTTTCATACCATCAAAATTTGCATTACTCCTATTAACAACTTAAACTTTTATGGAAGACTTATTTTTCTCCATAACTATTTTGAAACTAATAGCATTATGATCACTAGTCCCAAAGTTTTCCACTACTAACACTTCACTCACTTGCCCTGCCTTATTTACCAAGAAAAGGTAAAGTTTTACTCTCTCTAGTATGAATATTTACATATTGATCAAGAAAATGTTCTTGAACATATTTAACAAATTCTTCACCATCCAAACCTTTAACATTATAGCAGGCCCAGTCAATGCTTGGAAAATTAAAATTCCCTACTATTATAACCAATTTTATTTTAAACATATATTTGACATCTATTTGCTTCTCAATTTCCGACTGACAGTTGACAGGGGAGGTCTATAGTACAATCCGAACAAGGTGATCGTCCTTTTCTAATTTCAAACCATACATTTTCAGTAAATGGTTAGTCAGCACTACATTCTCTAACTGCAGTAATAATGTTTTCCTTAATCAAAAATGCCACTCCCCTTCCCATAACATCTAAAACCCAGAACATTGAGCTGCCAGTCCTGTCCGTCCCTCAGCCAAATGTTTGTAATAGCTATGTCACTCCAGTGTCTTGTTCTCCTAAATGCCCTGAATCCATCTGCCTTACCTGTAAGGATCAAACATTGTCATTTTATCTCAAAATAATAAACAGTTACTATGTATAGATCAAGGCTTCACTTCTGTCAGAAAGTTACGAGAGAATCATTACTTGGTAGTTATGAGAGCTTGCATCACTTCACAATGATGTAAAACATCTGGATTTACAAGTTCACATTAAATTGCTTATACCACTTAAGCCAAACTCAATTATTTTCACAGTATCAGATAGCTTATCTAATAAAGTCTTTGATTCAACATGATCACTACTGAAGCCCTTACCTTGCCTCATTTGGCTCTGCTGTCTTGCCATTGATTCCATTCCTCTTCCCTGGGCATTTCCTTACATTGAGTATTATCAATGATCTGGTTGAACATCTAGAAAAGCTCTAAACCACGCTCATTGTCCATCACCAAGATTAATTACTTCCATCTCTGTAACACTACCAGTTTTCATCCTACCTAAGCACTTAAACACTATGCTCAACTATTCCAATGCCTTTACACTGACATCCTGTCCTTCACCCTTCACAAACTTCAACTCATCCAAAAATTCTGCCACTTGTTCCCTTGGCAGTGTTAAATCACATTCACCTATGCCATATTCATTAAACTAGATGGCTTCGTCATCCCACAAAACAGTCATTTCTCCACAGGCTTGCAAGTAATATGTCAAATACCTTCTGGCTTCCAGGAAATAGTTTCTCCAAGCTCCAGATGGCTTTCACACTGGATGCATTGGGAACAAACTCTGAAAATTACCCTAGACACTCCCTTTTACCCATGTGCAGAGGGAAGTCAGCAATCATAAAAATAAATGAAGAAAATCTTTATGGGGGGGGGGTGAAAGAGTGTCATACAATTATTTCATACAAGAATTGATAAAAATGTTAAGGGTACTCAAGATAATACAATCTGCACCTCATCAACAATAACTGTTCCCTTTGGATCTGTCTTGATTTGGCTTCCATGAAGGTAATAGGTCGCCGGTGTCACTCCTTTTCACAAGACAGCAAGTCATTCATGCAAAGACAGAAAAGAAATTCAGAATGCCAGCAGTCAGAAGAGCCAAAAATGTTCAAATCAAACATCCTGTTAGAAGAAAGATTTTTACCAATTCCTACTACACAGACATCTGCTGGAAGAACCTTCCCACTTGCTAACACAGCTTCTTTCAACTGCAAACATAATGAAAAGCAAGTTACAGAAGCAGAAACAAATCATAACAATGGTTGTAAATTTAAACAACTAAACATTTAACAAGCTTACCAATCCATTTTCTCCCCTTAGCTCAATCACATGATCAGTCATATAAAACTTCACATCTTCCAGTTCAAATGCCTGTAATTTTACACATTTAAACTTAGAACACCAAGTTAAACCTCTGTTTTATTTTGCTCTCTTGAATAAAACACGGTACTGGAAACTGTGCAGGCATATTCTAAAAGTGGAGGATAACTGGACCAAGTACAAATGATCTTGAGGAGCAATAACACACTTCCCAAAATGTTTGACTCAAATTATGATAACAAGAGGGCAGCATGGTGGCTCAGTATTTAGCACTGCTTCCTCACAGTGCCAGGAACCTGGGCTTGATTCCAGCCTCAGGCGACTTGTCTCCATGTCTGCGTGGGTTTCCTCCAGGTGCTCCAGTTTCCTCCCACAGTCCAAAGATGTGCAGGCTAGGTGGATTGGCCAGGCTAAATTGTTCATAGTGCCCAGGGATGTTTAGGATAGGTGGAATAGACATGGGAAGTCAGGAGTAGAGGAACTGATCTGGTTGGGATGCTTTTCGGTGGGGGGGGGGGGGGGGGGGGGGAGAAAGAGTATGGAATTGTTGGGCCAAAATGGCCTTTTCCCCCTACACTACGGATTCTATGAAAATGGAAAAACACAAAGTAAAACTTTACTTTCTGAACTTTGTCTAATCTGTTTGCTCTTTCCAACCACGTGATTGATAACATTTAAATTGTTTGCATTTCAGGTTTCTGAACTTCAACTTAACTTCATTATAGTTTTTCCGATTTCTGTCCCCAGTACATGTTGATATGGGACCTCAGAGTTTCCAACCACTGAGACAGAACTGGCTTTCTCAACCAAACAGGCAGCCACCTCCATTCCTGGAACACAAAGGAAAAGTTGTTACAAGAAATATTGGGGTGACAATGACCTAGTGGTATTATTGCTCGACCATTAATCCAGAAACTCAGCTAATGTTCAGGAGATCCCTGGGTTCAAATCACACCATGGCAGATTCCACTATCTAGGAGGGCGGAACTTGAATTCAATATAAATCTGGAATTAAGAGTCTAATGGTGATCATGAAACTGTCAATCAATCTGCTTCATTGATATCTTTAAAAAGGAAGGAAACCTCCAACCTTACCCAGAGGGTTATTTCAGAAACCTCTTCCTCTCCCCCATTTCTGATGAAGGGTCTAGGCCCGAAATGTCAAGTTTCCTGCTCCTAAACCTTAGCCTGCTGTGTTCATCCAGCTCCACACCTTGTTATCTCAGATTGTCCAGCATCTGCAGTTCCTATTATCTCTGCCAACCTTACGCACTCTGGTCTACCTGTGATTCCAGACCCACAGCAATGTGGTTGATTATGAACTGCCCTCTGGGCAATGAGAGATGGGCAATAAATGGTGGCCTGGCCAGTGTTGCCCACAACTCCTGAATGAATGAAAATAAAATTGCATGACTTCATTTTGAGGCAGTGTATCAGTCATAGCTCAGTGGAAGCATACTTGCCTCTAAAGGCAGCTTGGGTTCAGGTTTGCACAGAATCGAATATGGCACTGGATTCTTATTGAGGAAGTACTGCATTGTCAGAAGTCTCAACTTTCAAATGGGACTTAAAATCAGGATCTGTCCATCATATGAGGTAGGCATAAAATGTGCTGTATGAATGTAATTCTTTATTCATTTCAATAGACAGTTTAAGATAATATTATGATTCTGAATCTACACCAAATTTGGTAGTCTACCTTACTAGGGACCAGCAAATTTTATTGTTAAAGCAGACAAAAAGTGTGAGATCCAGGGTAAGTTAAGAAAATAGTCATAAAATTCCTTGTTACAATAAACTTTACAGTACAACAGTAAAATAGTAACGCAATCTATACTACACGTAGAACTTACAGTTTAACACCTGGAATTAATGTGTATATGGATAATAGACAATAGTTGAACATTTCACAGTGCACAGCAAACAGTAAATACAATCAAGCCAGATCCCTTGCCTTCCTTAGCAACAAACCCCCACCTCTCCACAAGAGATGAATGACATGGTGGGTCATCAAATCTCATTAAACTTTGCGAGGGATCATAGTTCTTCACTTTCATGATTTGAACTTTAAATTCTGTCAAGAGAGTCACACCATCATTGACTACTTCAATGACTGCTCGCATTCTGAATGATCACTCTCCTGCCCCATGTTCCCCTGGACTCAGAAACTGCACACCAGCACTCATTCACACGCAAAACACCAACTCTTTACAGACAGCTAGCTTCACTGGTCTAAAAGCAAATCTGGGTATTTCCCAAAGCTCCAATCTTGCTCAGTTGAAAGAACCAAACATTGATTTTCAATCCACTCTTGGCTGCACTGAATTTTTCATGCTCTCAGATTTTTTGTAGCCTTTCACAGTTTCCCTAGCATAGTGCCTGCAATAATGGTACTTTCTCTGTTCTCCAGGACTTGAGGCCCAAAAACCACACTTAGCCACCTTATAATTCCAAAATCTTCTTCCTGATTTCTAACAGCATAAAGCCATCTGGTTGCTCTTGATTCCATACCGAGTCCCCTACATTTTGTGAGTAGTTTAGCTGCCTTCCCAGCTGGACAGATAGTGGCATTGTGGGTCAACCCACAGCAGGTGGACTGCAGTAGTTCAAAGAAGGCAGCTCTCCACCACCTTCTAAAGGGCAACTAGGGATGGGCAAGAAATGCTGGCCAGTCAGCGATGCCCACATCACACAAAATGAAAAGTACAATTTCCTTTACTTTTAGCTCTTCATTCTCATTTGTCCAGTTGAAGTGGAGCTCTAATATTTGCTGAAATTACAGCAATGTTTGGGCTGTGATTTCTAATTTCTGAAATAATAATTACCACCCACTTTACATTTCAGGTCTGTTGCCTTGGTGGAAAAGCTGCTCACTCACTTACCAAAAAAGCAAATATTTAGATCATCATGTAAATTACATTGATTTCCCTTTAATTACTGCTTTATTTAATAATTCATTTAATTTGCAAGTTATTTGAACTAAGAATGCACAGTGATGCACATGCATAGCAGTTCTTCTACTTATCTGGTTTAAAAACAAGTTATGTCTCATTGAATTTAACTTTGGCTTTAAGACGTCTGTCGATTAACGAAGCCAATGGCAAGTTGAACTTCATTAGAAAAAGAGAGTATACCATCGAAGGAGGTCATGATCAAACTGTACACAATTCCCATCAGTTCATATTTCACTGAGTTGAGTTACTGAGACAGGGAATTGTAGAAGCATTGCAAACAGCAGACAATATGGTAAACAGGATGAGAAAAGACTAAAACAAAATTAAATTTGGAAAAGAACAGTAGAATTTAAACTTGTAAGAAAAACTTAGAATGTACATCAGCAAGCTCTTCACATATAACAGTTAATCTTGCTTTGATCTCTCAAATAGGATACCAGAAGCAGAAATATTTAAGGAAGAATTACAAGTCACAACATGGATATGACTTTAAACGTGGAATGGTGGGACTATCATATGTTGAATGATTGGAGCAACTGGGCTTGTATACACTTCAGTTTAGAAGGATGAGAGGGGATCTGATTGAGGCATAAAAGATTATTAAGGGATTGGACACTCTGGGAGGCAGGAAGCATGTTTCCTCTGATGGGCGAGTCCAGAACCAGAGGACACAGTTTAAAAATAAGGGGTAGGCCATTTAGAACAGAGTTGAGGAAAGACTTCTTCACCCAGAGAGTGGAGGATATATGGAATGCTCTGCCCCAGAAGGCAGTGGAGGCCAACTCTCTGGATGCTTTCTAGAAAGAAATCGATAGAGCTCTTAAAGATAGTGGAATCAAGGGTTATGGGGATGAGGCAGGAACAGGATACTGATTGTGGATGATCAGCCATGATCATAATGAACGGTGGTGCTGGCTCGAAGAGCCGAATGGCCTACTCCAGCACCTACTCTCTAAATGATTTTGGGTTGTCGATTTTTGATAAAGGTAGCCTGTTAATCTATCAGTAATTGTGGTCAATATACACAAAGATTAAAAGACCATACGAATTAGGAGCAGAAGTAGGCACCCTGAGCCAGTTCTGCCAATAGGATCATGGCTGATCCAATGTTCCTCATGTCCATTTTCCTGTTCTTTTCCTATTTATTTTCCTATTTAAAAACCCAACTGACTGAGAACCTACTTCTCTCAGCCTGAAATACACAAGGACTCTGTCCTCACAGCTCGCTATGGCAAGGAGTTCCAAAACCTCTCAACCCTGAGAGAGCGGAAACCGTTCCTCAGGCAGTCTTAAAATTAGCAACGAAGTTTCCATCCTCGGGCGAATGTCTGTCTGGAGTTAGCACATTCTCCCCATGTCTGCACGGGTTTCCTCCGTGTGTTCAGGTTTCCTCCGACAATCCAAAAATGTGCAGGCTAGGTGGGTTGGCTGTGCTAAAATAGCCCGTAGGGTTCAGAGATGTATAGATTAGGTGGGTCATAGGGGGATGCTCCAAGGGTGGGTGTGGGCCGGTTGGGCCAAAAGACCTGTTTCCATATTGTAGGTATGCTGTGATTCTAAAATTTTAAATGCAGCACCAAAAACATTTTTAACAAGGCCTTGAAAGATTGTTTTCTTGGTTGCTGCTTTTCTTGTAAAAGTATAAAGGGCTGTTGAAGTTCAAGCAATCTTTTCATACAGGTCAGGCTTCAAAGATTCAACAGCAAATGGGATATGGAAATGACATTAGATAACAGAGCGGAGTTGAAGGAACACAGCAGGTCAGGCAACATCAGACGAACAGGAAGTCTAACATTTTGGATTGGGACTTTTCTTCAGAAATTTCCGACTCCAGCATCTGCAGTTCTTGCTATCTCAGGGAAACTGCAAAAACTGCCTGTATCCAGTCACCCTTTATTTACTTGTGCTCAGTACACAGGCTGTGGCCAGCCAGTTTGGAGTCAGTCCTCTGAATTAAGGAGATTCTCATCTCCTGGTTATATTTTGTTTTTAAAAAAAAGGCCAGGCCCAGGAGCAGATCTCCCGGTTACAGTTATTTTCTCCAGCTCCCAGCTGTGTGTAGGTACAAGACACAGTAAAAACAACAGGCATGTAAATAATTTTATGGATAGTCCACTACCAGGAAAAACACCCATGTGACCCAAGAACCAGTAGCAAGTAGAACCCCATCTCCTATTTATATTGGTCAACCAGGGCTTTCCTGATTGAGATCATTGATTGGCCCAGGTTAACAACCACAGTTAACAAGATTCACCTGGTTCCAATCACTACACAAAACCTTTTTAAATAGGGATTTTTGTTCTGGTAAAAGATAAAAAGCAATCACTGGATTCAAAAATGAAATAATCTGTAATTTACAGGTTAATGATCATCCAACCCAATTCTTTTCTTTCTCTACCTGGGTAGCTGTACTAAGTGCAAAATAGGAAAATTTGCCTCTTGCACATATTAGAAAGTTTCAAACATTTGCATGAAATTGCAGGGTACAGAGAAACAGTCCACAACTTATCAGCACAATGGATTTAAAAGCTGGCTGACAAGGAAAATGCTCCAACATTGTCATTATGCAGAGTTTAAAAGTTTGGAAGAGACCAAGAGAATAAAAACAGCATTGAGTTTGTGCAAAATTACCATCTTTAAAGCCATTTACACAAGTATTGCAGAATGATTAAATATTTGAAGGAAACAGAACAAACAACTTGAGATGCTATTCATTTAATATAGTTTTTAAGCAATGAGAATCAATACCCTTAAGAAAATGGCATGTTATGTTTTGTTGTTAAAACAAGTACTTCTTTTTATTAAGCCTCAATAGTGATTTATTCTATTACTACTGTTTTTTCAATAGATCCTTATACATAGCACGTAAAGGAACATTGACGGTAGCACTCTACCTCAGTACAAAATCACCAATGGCTTGTAATGCAATATATAACAGTACAGTACTGCCTTGTGAAACTACTACATATAACATGTCCAAAAACATTTCCAGCCCTCTATTAATACATAGATACCTATAATGTGAGCAAAGCTTCAATACAAAATGTTAAAAATTACCAATGAATGAGGCTCCCACGATAATAACGTTCTTTGCTGTTGCGAGTTCATTGATTCTGTTCGCATCATCAAGACTGCGCAAGAGACAAACGTTTCCTAGATCTGCTCCTAGACAACCAAGCATTCTAGGTCTGTATTTAGAAAGACAATATGCCATAAACAGGACAATGCAGAAGCTCAAAGAAACACAAAGATGCTACACGCTTTATTCAGGGGGTGGGCTGTTAGCCAAAATATTTAAGTTTACGGCACAAACCATGTTGAGTTTAAGAACTTAAATATAAAAAGTGAGGCAATTTGATGGTAATGGATATTTCATTGTCAAGACAGCATCACGGTTAAAGCAATTGCAATGATCTCCTTATATAAGTAAAAATGTACTGTGGAAGACTCGTGCATTTGGCTTATACAAATAAACAGAAAAAAAACTTCCTTTTTTGATGTATGTCAAATGCCCAGATTGTAAGCTTGTTCCCTTCATACAGGCAACCTCTCACACAGGCTAGTATCAAATAAAACCAAAAAGCGTCGAAGCAGATTGTGGGGAACCCAACCCACAGGTGGAATGATCAGCAGCAGATACTCATAAGGAGGATTGATTTGAAGGTGATAATGGGAACTGCAGATGCTGGAGAATCTAAGATAATAAAACGTGAGGCTGGATGAACACAGCAGGCCAAGCAGCATCTCAGGAGCACAAAAGCTGACGTTTCGGGCCTAGACCCTTCATCAGAGAGGGGGATGGGGTGAGGGTTCTGGAATAAATAGGGAGAGGCGGACCGAAGATGGAGAGAAAAGAAGATAGGTGGAGAGGAGAGTATAGGTGGGGAGGTAGGGAGGGGATGGGTCAGTCCAGGGAAGACGGACAGGTCAAGGAGGTGGGATGAGGTTAGTAGGTAGGAGATGGAGGTGCGGCTTGGGGTGGGAGGAAGGGATGGGTGAGAGGAAGAACAGGTTAGGGAGGCAGAGACAGGTTGGACTGGTTTTGGGATGCTGTGGGTGGAGGGGAAGAGCTGGGCTGGTTGTGTGGTGCAGTGGGGGGAGGGGATGAACTGGGCTGGTTTTGGGATGCGGTAGGGAAACCCAAAACCAGCCCAGTTTGTCCCCTCCCCCCACTGCACCACACAACCAGCCCAGCTCTTCTCCACCCACTGCATCCCAAAACCAGTCCAACCTGTCTCTGCCTCCCTAACCTGTTCTTCCTCTCACCCATCCCTTCCTCCCACCCCAAGCCGCACCTCCATCTCCTACCTACTAACCTCATCCCACCTTCTTGACCTGTCTGTCTTCCCTGGACTGACCTATCCCCTCCCTACCTCCCCACCTATACTCTCCTCTCCATCTTCGGTCCGCCTCCCCCTCTCTCCCTATTTATTCCAGAACCCTCACCCCATCCCCCTCTTTGATGAAGGGTCTAGGCCCGAAACGTCAGCTTTTGTGCTCCTGAGATGCTGCTTGGCCTGCTGTGTTCATCCAGCCTCACATTTTATTATCTTTGATTTGAAGGTAGTCAGTCACTTACATGCTGCCTGTTGCAAGCAACAGGTTGTCATAATGCTGCGTAGTTCTATCTTTGAAACTGACTTTCCTTTTTTTTGTGTTCACTGATGTTGCCTAAACACAATAAAACAGAAAAATACATTTCAATCCAAAAGTGGTCTCATTAAAAGACACCGCCTAGATGTAAAGCATAAATATTCAGAGGAACTGAACACGTGCAGAAAGCTTCATTTCTTCATCTCTTTAACTGAAGATATGTTCATTGATCCTTGGTGGCACCAACATGCTCTGTACATGCCAAAGAACTAATGTAATTAAACCAATGTTAGTGTGATCCATCGCATTCTTACAAGGCTGGACATAGACTCAACAAAAACTAGAGCCTGGAGTGTGTACACTTTTAATTAAAATTAAAAATTAGTTAAAATTAATGAAAATAAAGTATCAGTGCTTCAAGATGCAGTACTGAATTCCCAGTGTCTCATCTGTTAGGCTTCAACTATGAATACTCTAGAAAGCTAGATCAATGAAATAAGGGTTAGGATTTTATGCAAACTTTAGTCACAAGAGAGCTGGTTTCTAACTCAGCACTGTGAACAGAACTCTTCAGAAGGCATCAACGTTCAGCAGGAAAGCAAGAAGACAGAATCCAGAAGAAGCAGACTATCTTGAGACCTATCCACAAATACCATCCCGGCAATTTTAAACCGAGTTTGAAGAAAGAAGCTACAATATAACATGAAACTGGAAGAAAATTCTCCACAATGATCTAATCATCTCCATGGTGTGGAGTTCATTTGGGCAGACATCAGTTTGAAGCGGTTATAAACCAAGAGGCCTGCAAAAGCAGTGATATCATGAAGCAAGGTAAGCAGCCAATCAAATCAGAGTATGCACACAGACAAGAAACCAGGAAGTAAAAGCCACTGATTTTTGTAATGTTTTGACATGAAAAATTTTAATGGTAATGAAATAAATGATTAGGAAAGAAACATGGAATTAAGCTACAAAACAGATATCAATGAACAAATAGGTTCTGGAAAAGAAAAAGTATATTTTCATATCACAATTAAACAGACATCCTACAAATGATTTTGTTTTAGAAGCAGAAGAAAGCTTCAGTTCAATAATAATTATGGGCTGGATTTTCCTAGCCTTTGAATGTTGTGGGTAAAAAAAGAACAGAAAAAGTTAAATTCTCAACATAGAGAAAACAAAAAAGATTGGTTTTCCACTCAAGGCTTGACCAGCAAAGCTAGAATCTTGCTAGCCAAAAACAAGATGTCCATTTGCATGTATCTACATCATTTTAATACCTCATCTTACCTCATTTCTATGCAATTTCCTAGTGCCCCCACGTGCCAGAGAGAAAGAAGTGACAATCACTCATGAAACACACAGGAAATACTTGGTGGCTCCAGCTCACTGTTTTGGTCCCTGTGCCTCCATCTTGGCCAGACGTCTTACTCCACACACTACATGGCAATGACCACCTGCAAACCTGGTGCATGGAGGTTGCTATTAGACACACATCAGGTTCCCCACGCCCCCAACCCACTCAGAATACAGCTTTCTCCTTCATTGCTGCCTTCTAGGTAACTAGGGATGAACAACAAATGCTGGCCTAGCTGGAGTGTGCCCACATCTTGCATTAAGGTTACTGCCAGGACACTTTGTGCACAGACAGCACCTGAACCATGCATTTGAGGCAGCTTCACCTCCGGGCTCTTCGCTTAATCTCTTAGCCCTCACTCAGTTTGTTCTTGCTTGGATGCTCACAGCATCTGTCTTGCCTCGCCTTGCCTTTATGTGCTTTGACACCTCATTCAGAACTCAGAGGCTTACTGCATTTTTGTCATGTCTTGTCTTGCTTTTTAATAAGTTCCCACATGTGACACTCCCACATTGAACAATGACCAGATGTTATGCTGGGAATTAGGGAGTGGGTAGCACTGAGATATCAGCACCAAGGATGGGTGGCCATTGTAGATGGACCATCAGACACATACATTGCCAGGGTTGGAAGGTTTGAGCTATAGAGAGAGAGGGTGAACAGGCTCTTTTATTATATTCTGCTCAAAAGGTAGAAGCCAGAGGGTGCTGGAGAGTTACTTTCAGATTGGAGGCCAGTGACCAGCGGTGTGCCACAAGGATCGGTGCTGGGTCCACTGCTTTTTGACATTTGTATAAAACGATTTGGATGTGAACAGAGGTATGGTTAGTAAATTTGTAAATGACACCAAAATTGTAGGCACAGTGGACAGCAAAGATTACCTCAGAACATCAGGATCTTGACCAGATGGGCTAATGGGCCGAGGAGTGGCAGACAGAGTTTAATTTAGATAAATGAGAGGTGCTGCATTTTGGAAAGGCAAATAAAGGCAGGACTTGTACACTTAATGGTAAGGTTCTGCGGAGTGTTGTTGAACAAAGAGACTTTGGAGTGCAGGTTCATAGTTCCTTGAAATTGGGGTCACAGGTAGATAGAACAGTGAAGACGACATTTGGTATGCTTACCTTTACTGGTCAGTGCATTGAGTACAGGAGTTGGGAAGTCATGTTGCAGCTATAGAGGACATTGATTAGGCCACTTATGGAGTATTGCGTGAAATTTCGGTCTCCATCCTACAGGAAGCTAGAAAAAGTGTTCAGAAAAGATTTAAGGATGGTGCCAGAGTTGGCAGGTTTGAGCTGTAGGCAGAGGCTGGATAGGCTGGGGCTATTTTCCCTGGAGCTGAGACTGAGGGGTTGCCTTGTAGAAGTTTATAAAAGCATGAAGGGCATGGATCGGGTAAATAGGCAAGGCCATTTCCCTGAGGTGGGGGAAAAGTAGAGGGCATAGGTTTAGGTGAAAAGGTAAAAGATATAAAAAGGGACCCAAAGGGCAACTTTTTCATGCAGAGGGTGGTGTGTAGATGGAATGAGTTGCCAGAAGAAGTGGTGGAGGCTGGTAAAATTACAACATTTGAAGGCATCTGGGTTGGTATATGAATAGGAAGAGTTTAGAGGGATATGGGTCAAATGCTGGCAAAAGGGACCAGATAGATATAGGATGTCTGGTCAGCATGGACTAGTTGGACCAAAGAGTCTGTTTCCATGCTGTATATCTCTATGACACTATGACATTCAAATTCCACTATCTGCCATGGCAGGATTCGAACCTGACTCCCCAAAACATTACCTGGGTGTTTGGACTAACCGTCCAGTGATAGTACCATTAGGCCAAATTAATTTAGGATATCTGGGTCAGCATGGACAAGTTGGACCAAAGGGGCTATTTCTGTGCTGCACAACTCCATGACTCTGCAAATTAGCAATACTTTCAAAAACATGAGCTTGTATTTGCAATATAGCTTTGCCATCAGAAGCTTTCTTTTGTCATTTCCATCTCACTACGTGCACTGAGAAGGACAGTTTCAGGCTTGCTGTGCTTGACATTGTGTAAAGTATAGTGACAGTGACAGAAATTCTGGAAGGTCCTGGCTATAACATGCCGACTAAATGCATGATGCCACAGAAACATAGCTCCTTTTTATGATGCTGCACTATGTAAAATTGCCAAAAAGAAAAGTTTCTCATGGAGGGGAATGCTCCATGAAGGACCCAAAACTTGATTTTTGATAAAATCAAATACCAATGAATGTAATCAACAATCCAGACAATTCTTTCAGCCTTTTCTGCACCACCATCCCCCCCCTCAACAGTTTCTCCAGTGAGGCTATTGGCACATCCTCATCAGTTCAGTGCTCTCTAATTGACTGCCATCAAATTGAAGTAGACCTTGCCAGGAAGCATAAAGTCACCAACCTTTTCTGAATTTCACATGTAATTGAGGACGTGCAGACTCCAGAATTTTGCTGTCAGTTTCAGGGGAGTTTCCTCATCATTTCTCTTGCAAACTAAAAGCCATAACACTGTGATCCTAAACAGTTGCTTCTGTGCAGCATCAGATACCACATGTCAACACAAATACAAATGATATTGTTATTAATGTGATCGCATCCTCTTATAATGGAATTGGTGAGAATGGAAAACGAGCTTCTGAAAACCAAAACATGGTCCCCAAAGATCAAAAGGTAGCTCCTGGGGAAAAAATAAGTGACCTTTGGTATGGATGCGAATCCGGTTGTCTCCAAAACAGATAGTTGTTGTTCAAACTGACATTCCACTGTAGTATTGCGTGAAGTGTTGAATTTTTGGAGGGACTTTCTTTGGCTGAAAGATGAATCTAAGTCTCTGCCTAATGGTTTCCAGTAAAAATCCCAGAGACATGGCAGCTGTCTTGGTGTGCTCACCATCATTCCTCTTACAAGTAACTTTTTACAAAGACTATTGTACAAACTGCACGTGTCATTCCTTCATCGGCTGTTACTGGGAATAAAATGACTCTTCTGATTGACTATATTAAAATAGTCAATACATTTCAAAATAATTCATAAATTGTATGCTTCAACCAGTTTCAGAAATGTGTCTTTGCTTTCTTTCAGTGCAATAGGACACTGTGGGGGTGCATTTCTTAAAACGCATCAGAGGGGAAGTTTACAGTCTCTCAGTGCATATTACCAAAGCACAGAGTACCATCTGTGATGTCCTGATAGACAGTTGTGCTGGATAAACCTCTTCACAGCCAGCACCTACTTGTGAGAATTTATGCTAAAAGGTGCAGAAGTGCTCGAAGGAGGAACAAATGGTGATTAAAAAGGTTCAAGTAAAGAGTTGTGATAAGTGTGAAGCATTAAGCCATCTTTTCTGTTTTTTGATGGCTGTAGCTCTCCTGGCTGACTTCATTCCGTCACTATGTGCAGCAACAGTATCTAGAAATGCAGCAGCACTTTCTCTGATGAGTATTTCTTGAAACTGTAAATGTGTTCAACTTATACAAATGCTCAGAAATATCAGAGGAAATCTCTTGATGCTGTCACTATAACATCGGGAGGAAATCATAGATACCAAATTATTTTCCCTCTCTTCACAATTAAATTTATTTAAAATCGGGAATTCCCCATCCACCTTCTTCAATTTCTTGCAATTATTGAGAATGAGGTGAAAACAAAAATACATATATTGGGAAATGATCCAGTTCCCGGCTTTAGTAAATTTGGATCACGTTGCCACTCAAAGTTGAATTGGAGCTGTTTGTGAAGGTTCTTCTCCTGAAGATGGAAAGCACTGATGAAATTTGAAAGGCACAAGCCTCTTTTAGGGTACTTTTCAATGGTGATGACTTTTTAAAAAAGTCATTAGTTTGGCAAAGAATACTCAAAATGCTGTTACAAAAAGAGTGAAGTCATATCTCACCTCCTTATTGGTTAACACTTCGATACCATAAGTTGAGTAGAACTCTGGCTTTCGCAACAAGATATTTTCAATGTTGATGTCTAAAGCCTAAAAAAAAACACAATAATCTGGTTAGCAAATACAATCCTGATTCTTTCATACCCTGTAGAAAAATAAGCACTACATTACATTGTCTGAAATGCATCCAGTGAAACAATGTGTTCTGCTAAAATAGTATGATCAACTCTCAGCTCATGCAAATCTTTGTCCCTATCCAACCCAGGAGTGAAGAGGAAGTAGTGAAGCAGAATGGAAGGATTATATTTTAAAGAAAGGCTGACCAGTGTATGGCCACATCACAAGTTTACATTGTGAAGATGATCTTAAAGTTAGAATAATTATGATTATTCCATAATAGTGGTGAAAGGTATTGAAAATATTATTTTTGGAATTTGGATTAGTTTTGAAGGAAAAGCATACAGATGTGGGTTTGTCTGCAAAAGGGATTTTTTCTTAAAGAAAGAGGTCAGAAAGTTCTTCAGGAACAGTGACCTAGAAGCACCAGTTCCAAGAAGACACATGAATAAAAACAAGGGCTTGGGAGAACTCCTGCAGTGTTAATTGAATAAGATGTAGATACTTTTTTTGGTTCATAAATATATTAAACCTGTAGTTTTGCTTTTAGCTCAGTTCAGAAACACTAACTTTTTAAGTTGAGAAGAATTAAGAGTTGAGTTCAGAACCAAGTTTCTTTCCTAGCCGGTTTTGGTTCAGTTCAATTCTGAGGAAACCAGTCATTACAGTGTCTTGTCTAGTTTGAGGCGCTTCCAAACCAGGACAGTTTAGGATAAGAATGTCAATTCAAGTAAAAACTGAAAGGAAAAGGAGTCAGGTGAAGTAGAAATTTAAATTTTTGAGAAAGGTGAAGAATTATTCTGGCTTGATTCTCTGCAAAGGATAGTATTGGAAAACAAGTTGAAAATTTGTTTTAATATCTATGTTAAGACCTTATCAACTATACTAATAGCATGGTTTGTTTTATTTCTTTTGTGCAATAAGCTTATGCCATCTTGAAGAACATCTTTGGCCTCATATGAATATATTCAATGACTAAACCATAATGTTAATGAAACAAGGCAAAAAAAAACAAACAGTAAATCAAGTCAGATTTCATTCTGAGATCTGTTCTTTAGTAGCTGGGATCAGAATATTTTTAGATTACACAGTTAATTTCCTCACTCATTTCTTCACCCATACAATTTAGAACAAGTCTTCCATCAGCAGGCTTGTTCGGAAACTTAAATTGCTCAGTTACAATTGTATGCCTGCTTTCAAAATAATTAGGCATTCATTGCATAAGACAGGTGTCAGCCTTCCTTATTAAAACCGTGCTATAAAGGCCAGAGCACTGCCAAGTTAGATGGTGGCGAATCCTGATTTTTTTTTAAGAAAAGCATATCTTCACACAGACATTTTCTTTCCTTTGGGGAATAGTGATCGAAGGTTTTCCAGATTTATTAACAGCACGGAGAATTATGCCAAGTACTCCTTCTGAGCTGAGAGGTTTAGTATAGAAATTTAAACGTAGACTTTCTGGCTTAACTACAAAGTTGTGGCCATTACGGAGACTTGGATAACACAGGGGCAGGAATGGTTGTTGGATGTTCTGGGTTATAGATGTTTCGATAGAAATAGGGAGGGGAGGTAAAAGAGGTGGGGAGTGGCATTGCTAATCACAGATAGTATCACAGCTGCAGGAAGGGTGGTAGTGGAGGAGGGTTTCTCCACTGAGTCAGAATGGGTGGAAGTCAGAAACAGGAAAGGAGCAGTCACTTTATTGGGAGTTTTCTATGGACACCTCCAAGTAGCAACAGAGATACTGAGGAACAGATTGGGAGACAGATTTTGGAAAGGTGCAGAACTAATAGGGTTGTTGTCATGGGTGACTTCAACTTCCCTCATATCAACTGGAACCTCCTTAGTGCAAACAGTTTGGGATGAAGCAGATTTTGTCAGGAGTGTCCAGGAAGGATTTCTGACTCAATTTGTAGATAGGCTGACGAGAGGGGAAGCCATATTGGATTTTGTGCTTGGCAACGAACTAAGGCAAGTGTCAGATCTCTCAGTAGGAGAGCATTTGGTGATAGCGCTCCCAGCTCCCTGGCCTTTACAACAGTCATGGAGAGGGATAGGAGCAGACGGTATGGGAAAATATATAATTGGGGCGGGGGAATTACAATGGTATTAGGCAGGAACTACAGAGCACCAAGTGGGATGAGATGATCTCAGGGAAATACACAATCAAAATGTGGAGGTTGTTTAGGGAGCAGTTGCTACAGGTACTGGATAGGTTTGTCCCACTGAGGCAAGGAAAAGAATGGTAAGGTGAAGGAACATTGGATGACATGACATGTGGAACATCTAGTCAAGAAGAAGGAAGCTTAATTAAGGTTGAGGAAGCAAGGATCGGACAGGGGTCTAGAGGTCTACAAAGTAGCCAGGAATGAACTGAAGAATGGACTTAGGAGAGCAAGAAGGGGGTATGAGAAAACCTTGGCAGGTAGGATCAAGGAAAACTCCAAGGCTTTCCATAATTATGTGAGGAACAAGAGGATGGCCAAAGTGAGGGTAGGGCCAATCAAGGACAGAGGAGTGAACTTATGTGTGGAGTCAGAAGAGGTAGTGGAGGTCCTTAATGAATACTTGGCTTCAGTATTTGCCAGTGAGAGGGACCTTGACGTTTGTGAGGACAGCATGAAACAGGCAGATGTGCTCAAATAGGTTGTTGTTAGGAAGGGGGTTGTGCTAGAAATTTTGAAAAACATGAGGACAGATACTTGTCCTGGACCAGATGGGATATACCCAAGGTGCCTACATGAAGTGAGGGAAGAGATTGGTGCCCTTTTGGCAATGAACGTTGCGTTCTCACTGTCCAATGGAGTAGTGCCAGAAGTTTGGAGGGTGGCAAATGTTATTCATTGTTCAAGAATGGGAATAGGGATAATTCTGGAAATTATAGACCAGTCTTACTTCTGTAGTGGGCAAATTACTGGGGAGGATTCTGAGAGATAGTCTTTATGATTATTTGGAAAAGTACAGTTTTAATTAGAAGTAGTCAGAATGGCTTTGTGAGGGGCAGGCCATGCCTCACAAGCCTTATTGATTTCTTTGAGGATGTGACAAAACACATCGATGAAGGCAGAGCAGTGGATGTGGCGTATATGGGCTTTAGCAAGGCATTTGATAAGGTTCCCCATGGGAGGCTCATTCAGAAAGGAGGGAGGTATGGGATTCAGGGAAGTTAGGCTGTTTGGATACAAAACTGGCTGTCCAATAGAAGACACAGGGTGGTAGTAAATGGAAAGTATTCAGCCTGGAGCTTGTGATCCCTGGAGTGGTGTGCTGCAGGGATCTGTTCTGGGACCTCTGTTCTTTGTGATCTTTATGAAATGACTTGGATGACGAAGTGGAAGGGTGGGTTAGTAAGTTTGCCAATGACATGAAGGTTGGTGGAATTGTGGGCAGCCTATTGTAGGTTGCAAAGGGACATTGACAGGATGCAGAGCTGGGCAAAGAAGTGGCAGATGGAATTCAACCTGAAAAAGCGTCAAGTGATTCATTTTGGAAGGTCAAATTTGAATGCAGAATACAGGGTTTATGGCAGGATTCTTGGCAGTGTAGAGAAACAGAAGGATCTTTGGGTCCACGTCCATTGATCCCTCAAAGTTATGACCCAAGTTGACAGGGTTATAAAGAAGGTGTATGGTGTGTTGGTTTTCATTGGCAGGGGAATTGAGTTTAAGAGCCGTGAGGGTATGCTGCAGCTCTATAAAACTCTGGTTAGACCACACTTGGAATTTTGTTCGGTTCTGGTCACGAGATGTGGAAACTTTAGAGAAGGTGCAGAGGAGATTTACCAGGATGCTACCTGGACTGGAGGGCAGGTCTTATGCAGAAAAGTTGAGGGAGCTAGGGCTTTTTTCATTGGATCGACGAAGGATGAGAGGTGACTTGATAGTGGTTTACAAGATGATGAGCGACACAGATAGAGTGGATAGTCAGCAACTTTTTCCCCAAGGCAGAAATGACTACTATGAGAGGGCATCGTTTTAAGGTGATTGGAGCAAGGTATAGGGGAGATGTCAGAGGTAGGTTCTTCACAAAGTGGAATGCACTGCTGACAGTGGTAGTGATAGTCAGATACTTGAGAGACCTTTAATCGACTATTGGATAGGCACATGGAGGATCGTAGAATGTAGGGTATGCAGGGTAGATTGATCACAGTAGGATGATGGGTTCGCACCCCATCGTGGGCCAAAGGGCCTGTACTGTGCTGTACTGTTCTATGTTCTTAAAAAGTATAGACCCTACCAGTATGCTGCAAGACAGTCTGCCTGAAACTAAACTACTGCCAATCCTGTGAAAGGCATGTCATTTTATTCATGTACGACCTTTCACAATGTCAAGAAGTTTCAAAGCATCTTATACCCACTGCAACAGTTAGAATGTTTGTTTATAGGCTTCATTTTGCTCGCTAATGCTGCCTTTATTTACTCTGCATTCCCTGTCAGTTAAACTGTTGAAGCCCAGTTGACATTTCTGACTACTTCTCTTTGGTCCACTGCTCAAGACATTGAAGAAATAGTCAACACTACAAAAGCCATTTCATATTTCTGGCACTAGGCTTGCCAGACACTATAGTGGTGAGATTATTAGCACCCACATAGGGCGCCTTCACTGCATGTCAAGGTTTGAGGTCAACATTGCTACTTTGTGGCTGCAATATTGAACTACAGTTTTTCTTTGACCTTGAACACATGTTCAGCAGCAGGAAGGACCTTTTGCCAGAATTACATGGATCAAAAATTATGTTAGTTGCAGATTTATTTGTTTTGGATCTCACTGGCAAATGTTGAAAGTATCGGATTGTTTGAACAACTCAAGAAACAAAGTCGACAAAAGTGTGGTGTGGTGGGTATTGCAGAACTTTGTACTTTGTGCAGAACTTGATTGTAATAATTCTTCACAGACCACTTTCTGAAGTAAATGAAAATACTTCATATTGCCCTTGGCCTAAAACCCGGGCAGGAGAATGAGCCGGAGTCCAGATCAATGCACAGTTCCTCAGAAGGAATGCTCTTATCTCAACCACAGAGTAGTAATGTGTAAGGCATCTCCTCCTCACTGAAAACTACCAAATGCTATAACCATAACTGCAGCCTCAGAACAGGACAGGGACAGATTTCAAGACTAGGAGGCCTATATTTAGGATGAGAGGAGAAAAATTTTAAGAAGAAAGACAGAAGGAGCAATTTTTCCCCCCCCACCCAGTGACTTGTGCATGGAATGAACTTCCATAGGAAGTGATGGATGCAAGTGCTGTTACAACGTTTCAAAGACATTTGGATAAAGTGCACAAAAAATAATGTTTGGAGGGATAGGGGCCAAGCGCAGGCAGGTGGGACTAGTTTAGTTTGGAATTATGGTCGGCCTGGGCTGGTTTGACCAAAAGGTCTGTTTCCGTGCTGTATAGCTATGACTTGACAGCTGTTAAAGATGGGTGCAGGCACATACTATGCCTAGCTCTTTCTTACTCCTACTGAAGTTAGATATCTATATTCATGGAGTTACTTCAGCAGTGATTAATCATAGTCTTTTTTTCTGCAGCACAGATGCCATCTGCACAAAAATCTGCAAAATTATGCATGAACTACAAATAATCGCTTCCAAAATGGGCTGTTGTGTTGTGATCAGGACTAAAATTCTGCTCAAACCTTTCCCATGCTAATGTTAGGCTGCCGACTGTATGTATGGTCATACTGAGGTCAGCTAACTCAACAAACTCAGGGATCGATCCAAAAATTTCTGCTTAATTACTCAATGCATAAATTCACTAGGTCAGCAAGAGAACTTAGAGTCTGCCAATCGTGAGAGGCTGCACTTTCTAAGCTCAATATTAGCTTTAAACACTCCCAAATATAATGCTGTTCAAATGAAAAACTGATTGTACTCTACCCAGCCTGTAGCAACCCTTGGCCCTTAGCCTTTGAAAAAAAAATTGTGTCATAGTTCCACAGATTGCATTATTACAATCTTATCAGCAGTCTCTAACAACCACCAGAATTGTGATGCATTAGTGTCCTACATTAACATAACCAGCTGCAGATTGAGCCAAAACAATGGCAATGTTAAATGATACAAACATAGCATGTGCAGGCATCACATTCATTGATGGAAAAGGAGTAAGGGTGAACGTTGACATCAATTCTCTCAACACAGTAGCAGAAAAGTAGTTGAAATGCTGTGGACAAAAAATGGCATGAACGGTCTTGGCTTTTAGAATTTCCACAGCTCATCCTGAGCAAGCAAGTTAAAAATTATATAAGCAAATGCTACCCACAGAATACATGCATACGGAATATGGTGTTTGTGACTTAAGGAGATTAAAGACAATAGACAGTAGGTGCTGGAGTAGGCCATTCGGCCCTTCGAGCCAGCACCACCATTCATTATGATCATGGCTGATCATCCACAATCAGTATCCTGTTCCTGCCTTATCCCCATAACCCTTGATTCCACTATCTTTAGGAGCTCTATCCATCTCTTTCTTGAAAGTATCCAGAGAGTTGGCCTCCACTGCCTTCTGGGGCAGAGCATTCCATATATCCACCACTCTCTGGAGGAAGAAGTTTTTCCTCAGCTCTGTTCTAAATGGCCTACCCCTTATTTTTAAACTGTGTCCTCTGGTTCTGGACTCGCCCATCAGAGGAAACATGCTTCCTGCCTCCACAGTGTCCAATCCCTTAATAATCTTATATGCCTCAATCAGATCCCCTCTCATCCTCCTAAACTCAAGAGTATACAAGCCCAGTTGCTCCAATCTTTCAACATATGATAGTCCTGCCACTCTGGGAATTGACCCCGTGAACCTACGCTGCACTCCCTCAATAGCAAGAATGTCCTTCCTCAAATTTGGAGACCAAACCTGCACACAATACGCCAGGTGCGGTCTCACCAGGGCCCTGTACAGCTGCAGACGGACTTCTTTGCTCCAAGACTCAATTCCTCTTGTGATGAAGGCCAGCATGCTATTAGCTTTCTTCCCTACCTGCTGCACCTGCATGCTTGCTTTCATTGACTGATGTATAAGTACACCTAGATCCCGTTGTACTTCCCCTTTACCGAACTTGACTCCATGGAGATAGTAATCTGCCTTCCTGTTCTTGCCACCAAAGTGGATAACCACACATTTATTCACATTAAACTGCATCTGCCATGCATCCGTCCACTCACCTAGCCTATCCAAGTCACCCTGTATTCTCATAACGTCTTCCTCACATTTCACACTGCCACCCAGCTTTGTCTCATCAGCAAATTTGCTAATATTACTTTTAGTGCCTTCGTCTATATCATTAATGTATATTGTAAACAGTTGCGGTCCCAGCACCGAACATGGTGGTACCCCACTGGTCACTGCCTGCCATTCCGAAAGGGACCCGTTTATCACTACTCTTTGCTTCTTGTCAGCCAGCCAATTTTCAATCCAACTCAGTATTTTGCCCCCAATACCATGTGCCCTAATTTTGCTCACCAGTCTCCTATGCAGGACTTTATCAAAGACTTTCTGAAAGTCCAGGTACACTACATCCACTGGTTCTCCCTTATCCATCTTCATAGATACATCCTCAAAAAATTCCAGAAGATTGGTGAAGCATGATTTTCCCTTCATAAATCCATGCTGACTCTGACCTATCCTGTTACTGCTATCCAAATGAGTCATAATTTCATCTTTAATAATTGACTCCAGCATCTTTCCCACCACTGACGTCAGGCTAACCAGTCTATAATTTCCTGTTCTCTCTCCCTCTCTCCTTTCTTGAAAAGTGGGACAACATTAGCTACCCTCCAATCCGCAGAAACTGATCCTGAATCGATGGTAATCATTTTCCAATGTTCTAATGCGTCCACAATTTCTAGAGCCACCTCCTTAAGTACCCTGGGATACAGACCATGAGGTTCCAGGGACTTATCAGCCTTCAGACCTAACAGTCTATCCAACACCATTTCCCACCTAATATAAATTCCCTTCAGTTCATCCATTACCCCAGGTCTTTCAGCTACTATTGCATCTGGGAGATTGGATCTGTCTTCACTAGGGAAGACACAAGCAAAGTACCTATTCAACTCTTCTGCCATTTCCTTGTTCCCCATAATAAATTCACCCGTTTCTGACTTCAAAGGGCCCAATTTTAGTCGTAACCTTTTTTTTCTTTTCACATACCTAAAAAAGCTTTTACTATCCTCCTTTATATTTTTGGCTAGTTTTCCTTCATAGCTCATTTTTTTCCTCTGTGTATTGCCTTTTTAGTTATGCGCTGTTGCTCTTTAATAGCTTCCCAGTCCCCCGGCTTCCCACTCATCTTTGCTATGTTATACTTCTTCTCTTATCTTTATACAGTCCTTAACTTCCCTCATCAGCCACGGCGGCCCTGCCTCCCCTTAGGATCTTTCTTCCTCTTTGGAATGAGCTGATCCTGCACCTTCTGCATTATATCCAGAAATACCTGCCATTGTTGTTCCACTGCCATCCCTGCTAGGGTATTGTACCATTGAACTTTGAACTTTGGCCAGCTCCTCCCTCATAGCTCCATAGTTCCCCTTATTCAACTGCAATACCGACACTTCCGATTCTCCCTTCTCCCTCTCAAACCGCAGATTAAAACTTAAAGGATTTATGCTCTTGTGTATTTATACAGTTTTGCATATTATGGTGCTGGGAACACTTATTTTAATAAAACGGTTCCTGACTTATCACGAGACAATTCAGAATCCCAAACTTCTGTGGACAGTTAAAATTTTTAAGTCCAAGACGTGTTGAGCCAGAAGTATCTGAATGTAAACGTCTAGTGACAGAGACCTGCTGAGCAGCACACCCGAGTTCAAAGGAAACTTCAAAAAACAGCCCTTCAAAGGCAGGTGGTGGGGGGGGGGGGGGGGGGGGGCGCGGTGAGGAAGAGGCAAAACACCAGTTTTGACATTTAATCACTTGTGATTATGAAAATTAGAGACTGACAACACGTGCCATACTCTGCTCACTATGTTCCAAACTGCAGACACGTTGACTCCCTTTTGAAGGGCACATAAGGACAAGGGTAAAAAGCCAGTCTAAGTGCTACTGGAGTGTGCTAATGGGACTGATCATTCTTATTTGTGTCAGCCTGGGCTCGAGTATTAGATAGTGACTAGGGTTCAATTTTTCAACTCACTCAATGATGCCTGCTCACTTTCATGACCTCTGCATCAAACCAGTTCAAATTGTGTGATATTCATTCATTATACACATCAACAAGAAGTTAACAGTGAAAGGCTCGTGTGATAAATTATGTTTAACAGATCATAATTTGGGAATGTGTGACTTCAATACTGCAAAGGTAACTTTTCTCCCCCCAAATACATCAGAGATTATTTGGAACAGTGACCTGAAAACATGGCACAGAATCTTATTCTGAAGGGCCTGAAGGATATGGGCCATTGCAAAAATGTGGCAGAAGTGCAAGGGATATCAGGGAGGCCCATCATCTCGAAATCAGGAATAACTCATTGCACCTTTTAACTAAGTTACTGGCATCTATTTGAGACTGTTGCTTGTCAGCAGCAAGTTGCCTATTAGAGCTTGTTAATGACCTTACTAACTGCACATCTCACTTCATTAATAAGCAGTTTCCTATCCCACCACTCTCCATGACCAAACTAGGTACTGAGATTTCTTGATGCAGAAATCAGAGTGGGTACCTGGCAACTCCAGCTCACTGTGTTCAAAAGGACTTCCATACAGGATACCAGGCACTATCATTTCACAGAATGACAGTGCCTAGTATGGACACTGGGCACATGCATCAGTACAATACACACGGCACTGGGTAACACTGGCACCTTTGTCACATCTTGATCATCCCAAATGTTTCGCTCCCTCTGTGTACAATATCGTTGCTATTAATGAGCTCTTCATTAGTAGCTGTACCAGGAAGGAACAACACAGACGGGTCAATGCTGTATAATGCCTGGAGAGTAGGCTGCCTGCAGGTGTGTGCACTGAACAGTGCATGGGGCCATGGCCAATATCTTTCCCTGTAAAAGCCCAATGGTCAGTGGTTGCTGCAGTCCCCTCCCTTACAGGGAGAGTCAATTACTCTGCTGACTCCATGTGTGGTCACAGCCATCGTTTCCCACCATGCGCACTTGAAAGTGACAGTGAGCACTCCTCTTGTAGGCACTCCAAGCCTCAGCCTAAATGTATCAGACAGCTCTCAAATATCCACATTCCCTTCCTAGTTGCCCATCCCATGAACACTCTTGCTTCACACTTCAAGTCCCCACTCAGTCCATCTATATCTGGCTGCACTTGCCTGCCTTTTCCATCCAGCCCCTGGTATACAAGGTGACAATACCAGGTGTGGTCATACACTACTAACCCCTTAAAGCCAGGGTGCTCCTGACATGGACAACTCTGCCTCACATTACACCCTTCTCTTTGCAAATCCTACTGCCCCCTTTCATAATTTCACTGGGCTTTCCCCCAGCACCTGAAGGCTCCAGTGATGGACAGGAACCAGCTAAGCAATGTAGTCACCTCCAAATGCAGTAATTTCACATGGCAGTGGCCAGATCTGTGTGCTCCCTGACCACTTCCCATTCCCTCTTAGTTTCTGTGGGCAGATCCAATTGACTGACCACACCTAGCCCTTGACTGACATGACAGGACAGCCCCAGGTACAGTATACTCAAACCCCTGACTGGCTCCTATAACATGTTCCTGACCACACTAACCTTAACCCTTGAATGGCTAAAGCTAAATAGACTCACCATAACCCATTTCCTAAACAGTGGGGGCATGGACCACATAACCAATAAAAAGATTCCTGTTTGTGGCCAATGTTCTTGACTGTTTTGGAAGGTTGTGTTTAACTTACTGTGCTTGAACCCCCTAACCTGATGGTGCCTCCATGGATTTCATTGAGCCCCACTCCCCTAAGTGTTGGATATGTGGTTGTCTGCTTACGGCACAGTGTTTGCCACATTAATTGCTGGCACATGCAGATCGCCATAGCACACAACCATTCTACAAGATATGCGCCACATAGATTTAAGACAGCTTAGCAGCAAGACAGCCTGTCTGTTTTGTCATGGACTAGCAGACATGACAAGGCAAGAGAGATACTGTGATCATCCAGGTAAGCACTAAGTGAATGAGCACTAAAAGAGCAAAAGACTAGCTCCATTACGCAGCCTGGTCCAGTCTGAGTTTGGCACCAGATGCAAACCGTCCCTACTGCAGCCTTTCAACGTTTGCTGCTGTGTGTCAAGAGTATTGCCAATGTGTAGGAGAAAAGCTCATATGGACACAAGGGGTCAGCACATGACAGATGTTAATTTCCATGGGTACATGTGGCTAGTGCCCATGGATCATGCCCTGGTCTGCGGTTTGGTCACAGGCACCAGGGATCATTTGGCAAGCTGCATTCGTCAGATACCCATGCTGGTTTCCTTGCTCAATGTCTAGAAAACTTGGCATGTTATGGAAAGATGGAAGCCTGAATATTATAAGGCAAGTTATGCATTTAATAATACTTTTAATAAAGTTAATCCCTGTCAAGTAGCATCTTGCACTTCCTAGTGAAAACCTCACCACTATTTGAGAAAAGCATAAGCGATAACATGGGTTGCTCCTGAATCAAGACAGGCCTCACTGTAATTATCACCAGGTTCTGCCAAACAACTCACCAACGCCAACATCGCTTAGACACCTGCAAGATTCCACAGTTTGTTTCCAGTTTCTCAGAGTCCTCCTTTATTCACTGATTGCTTAATTAGGGTTCATGCACAATTAGTAATTTTGCCTGTTAATATACTTCTACTCTGTAATCCTAGCAATATCTCTCCCGCTGTCTAGTTACAGATGTTTTGTTTTACCTTTGCATCACTCTGGCAAACCATATGATATGTTTTGCTTTATCTTTGCATTAATTGAAAAAACCCAATGCTTTGCAGTTGAGACAACAGTAGGAAATGTTGGGTACCTTAGGAGAAGCTAGACAACAGAGCAAAATGTAATGTAACTAAGTAAACTAAACCAGCAGCAACAGGAATAAGAGCATAATAGCAAACAAAGCTAGTTATGTTCCCACAGAAACCAAGATAGCACCTCCAATGGAATTTGATAAAGGAGGAAAAGGAAGTCTATGCCTTTGTTCGGAATCGGGTGGGGTGGAGATAGGATGACTCCAACCAGAATCAATAAACTATAAAATATGCCATATATCTTCAGTGTAAACAACAGCTTCAACAGAAGCAAAACAACTAATAAGAGTCATAAGACCAGACCAAGCCTTATATACACATGTCATTCCAAACTCTTAACTATACCTTCAATGTAATAGAGCAGTAGCAGCAATCAAAAACTTCCCTTCTGATGAATATAGTCTAGTCATTGCCACCCATAAAGGGTCAACAGCAAACAGACTTGGTTTACTAAAACCTTTAATAGCCAAATAATTGGGACCCGACAGTCATGGAGTTGAGCACTGAAGGCCGAATTCCAATGCTGAAGAAAATTCAATACCTCTCTAGTTATTAACGCAATGAATGAATCTTCAAATGCAATATACCATTAATAACAAACACAACCTTAGCGCACACATGCACAGTTTCTCTTTTTAGTAGGACACTTGTTCATAGCCTTTGATCTCTCGAAATGTGCAGTCATCATACAACTGTGCGTTAAACAAAGTACAAATTTCTTCACTCTTCACTGAATTTCACCCTTGACTAAAATGGCAATTCCAAGGCAGCCTGTGTCTTTTTAATATTCATGTGGCTTGCCCGAACTTGTCAGGTGGTTAGAGAAACCATATTAATTCAAAATTGTCATTTAGTAAACCATTTTAATTCATGAAAGTCTCAGTTATTAAAGTCAAAAGATGAAAACTGAATATTTATCATCAAATTTCACCACAATTGTAACACACTGCTCAATCCATCACTGGATTTCAAAGGCAGAAGGACACTGATAGGTACGTACAAAGAAAAGCTTGATGCATTGGGAATCTGGGCCATGAAGTCTCAGATCAATGTTAAGAGGCATACAGGTTGTGGCAAGCTTAGAGCCTACATTTCCAATCTTGGAATTAACATTTAAATTTTTTTACCCACTTGTGAATCCAGTCATGATGCTGTAGCTAATTTTCAATTTGACAATCTTTGCCTTGATGTGGTTTCATTGTGGCTACAGCAGGGGAGGGAGGACAGTGTTATAGAAAGACAAACATCTTACATACTGTTGCCAAGAGGTTCAGGCAAGAAAATTGTTCCCTGAACACCCTAGCAGGCCACTGCCTCCTATACCAGAAGAAGAAAACTAAACAGTAAAAATTTAGAAAGGACTCAAATTGGACCAATTTGTTTGATATACTTGGAAATGGAACTCCAGTGTGAGCCGTACATACGTTTCTTATGTTAGGAGTTTTTACATTTTCTTCCCTCTAGGGGACAGCCTTTCTTCTCCCACAACCCGAATCTCTTCCAGTAACTTACTCAGTCCTGGTGTTTTGTGATTCTTCAAGTCTTGCTGCATTGCAAGGGGACTGCTACTAATGCAGCCACTTCTGGGGAGTAAAATCCTTCAGCAATTGGCCATCATTTCCTGTAGACTTTTGAAACAACTATGGAAAGCATTATACACTTGTAGAATTGTGGCAACAGGTAGGAGAAAATAAAATACAATAATATGGAATGATGGCCCTTTTACAAAGTTCTTGTGAAAGGTTGGGGCACATTTGGGAGGGCTATGGTGTTGGTGCTCAGCTGAGCACAGTTAAGCTTAGAAGTACGATACAGCTCAGCGTGCAGCTCCAAAATGATACTACCGTTGCTGACAATCAACACTGCATATTGAGCGATGCCAAAATTTGCTTTCTCTGCAAACTTCCAATGGACTATCACTGTATGCATGCTGGTAATGGCATCAAAATGGGGTCTGGTGAGATTTGGGCCACGTGGGTATGGTTGAAAACCATGCATTTTAACTCTGACAGGACAGTCACAGCATCCCAAAAGCACACAAGCTCTGTTTGTCTCCCATTTTATTAAGCAAAGTAAATATTTGGTTTTAACCACTGTTCCGCAACAAATATAAATTACCTCTTTTGTCTGTCATTCTTCAAACACAATTCCAGATGTTCAGATCTTGCATTACAAAGAGCCTCAATAATATTAAAGTTTATTAAAAACACCAAGTTAATCACAAAGACGTGATATTATTGAGCGCACTGACTTATTGTTCATAGAGGTGGTTCACCAAATAAGTGTTATCTTACTTACCTTACTGAGTTTTGGACGATCATAAGGCAAGTGCATTTCTTTGGTTGCTAGAATGATACGCCCTGTGTAACCTTCCTGGCGAAGAGTTTCTGCACAGATTAATGAAGCTGGACCTTATGACAGAAACAAAAACACAACACTGTTGATTGAAACTTTTTCTGTATTACTAAAAGACAGCCATATTCTCACAACCACAATATCTTACTGAAAAAGGTATGATTGTTTTAAAAATTACATAATTTTCTCTTAAAATCAACATCCTCTTTTTAAACTTGGTGGTTTGATCCTAGAGTAGAAAATGCACAGTTGCTTCCAAGATACTATTGCCGTTATTCTGAAATCAGCCACAATGAGATTCTCAATTACAAGATAGACCTACTGTCTCTCCTAATGCTTTTTCTCTTATGTCATGGGAAACCATACACAGAACTTCCCTTGGGACAACTAGGAGCAATTCACTCTGGTGGAGAGCATAAGAAATGAATTTTTGACATGCATAAAAGGCAGAGTGATTTGGCATGAGCAGTAATTGCATCTATAAGGCAAACATAAAAAGGAGTGAAAGCTGCATTTAGCAACTTCTTACTGCCTCTTGACAACATACTTAAAGGTACATAATTAAAATGACTTTTACAGGGTCTGGTAGACTCTGATCAACCTTCAAAAAGATAAAATGGCGGACAAGACCTGACATGTGGAGGTCCTGCTCCCACTTCCATCAGATCCAATCTTTCTCTGGAAGGGGAGAGAGGTGGGATCCACACACAGGGGAAACTCGTACTCAGCAGAGCCATTGACTCTCAATGCAGAGTTCAAGTAATTCCCATTTTTCGCTGTTGCAAGGGCCTTAATCCATTATTGGAGGTAAGGATTTATGAAATAGGTGCAAATACTAACAAAGGGTGGATAATACAAAGTCTGGCAACATTTCTATGCTATTCATGACAGATTGTATTGCCTTTTCTGAAAAGCAATGCAAGCACTTTTTTCTCCGAATGCTCTTGGTAATGACAGGCTAAAAACTCCTGAGAATTTTATTGTCTGCACAGGAAACAATAATCTGCTCACTGATGCTCAGTTTGGGGCAAACCAAGGCTACTCAGCTCCTGACTTCAGTTCTGCTTTGGTTCAAACATGGATAAAAGATCTGAACTCCACAAGAGAAAAGAGAGAGTGACTTCCCTTGACTTCAATGCCACATCTGATGAAATGCGGCATCAAGAAGTCCTATAAGAACTGCAGTCATAAACATGCATAACATGGAAATGGACCCTTCAGCCCAATTCGTCCATGCCAATCAGATATCCTAAATTAATCAAGTCCCAGTTGCCAGCATTTGGCCCATATTCCCCTAAACCCTTCTTCATGTATCCATCCAATGGGCACTGCAGGAAACCTCTGCTAGGACTTATCACAACATCTGGCATAGAGAGATGTTTGAGATGTTGGAAGTCAGTCATCTCAGCTCCAGGACATGTCTGCAGGAGTTCCTCTGCATTGTGATCTAGGCCCAACCATCTTCAGCTACTCCACTTAAGACATTTCCTCTATTATAACGTCAAAAAGTGGAGACATTCACTAATGATTTCATAATATTCAATTAGTGACTCCTTAACTACTGAAACAGTCCCTGTCCAAATACTGCAAGACTTTTAAAAAAAAAAAATGAGGCTTATGCTGAGAAGGGACAAATAACAATCAGACCATACAAGTACTAGACAATCAGAATCACAATCTGGAAAAAAAGAGAGGGGTCTTAATCATTGCCCCTCGGCAATCAATGGCTTTATGATCCCTGAATACCTGCACTAACAACATCCTAATGGGTTACCATTGACCAAAAACTGAACTGGATTAGTCATATAAGCAGGTCAAAGGCTATGAATCCTGAGGGACTACCACATCTCGTAACTCCCCAAAGCCTGTCCACAACACACAAGGCACAAGTCAGGATTGTAATGGAATACTCACTACTTGTCTGAACGAATGCAGCTCCAACACCACCCAAGGTACATGACACAAAAAAAAAACAGTTCACCTGATTGGCACCACATCTGCAAACAACCATTCCCTCCACTACTGATGCTCCATAGCAGCAGTGTGTATTATCTACAAGATCAACTGCAGAAATTCATCAAATCTCCTTAGGCATATCCTTATAAACTTACTATCGTCGAGAAGGACAATGGCAAATGATACATGGGACCACCACCACCTGAAGGTCCCCCTCCAAGTCACTTACCACCCTGACTTGGAAATATATTGTCATCGGGTCAAAATCCTGGAATACGCACCCTAATAGCACTGTGGTAATCTACCTACACCAAACAAACTGCAATGGCTCAAGAAAACAGCTTACCACCCTCTCTCAAAGAGAAGTCAACATGGGCAGAAAATGCTGGCTACATCCTATACATGAATAACAAAAAGGCGAAGCCATTACTGGGCGATTTACACAGTCAGTCTCTCTCTCTCCTCCCAAATCTTTCACTGATCAACCTGGATTACTTATCATATGTCGTTTTGAGGCTTCGAGGCCTTCTATGTGCACTCCTCTGTGCTGCCTTGCAGACAGTTCCGCACACCTCACAAACGTCTTGTCGCTCCAGTCATTATGTTGGGTATTCCTCCAATCACTTTTCCCTTCTCTCCCATGCTGGCTACAACAATTACAGTTTCACCTTTTCACGTGTTCTCTCCAGCCACTCATGGCTTTGTGATAGAGGTTTGAAGCATAACTCCAGCTCCTACTTGAACTCCTTGGTTTAGGCTGCCTGTTTACCTGAATGCACAAAACATTCTTGGACCTGTGCAGCCACACAGACACACATATTTAAGGGAACACTGTTAGGGGATAAAGTAATTTAAAGCAAACAGCAGGATGATGAATAAACTCAGCTCACCAAAGCCAAGCTGTGAAATGCCTATTCTATCACATTTGATTGAGTTAAAACACTTGCACTTTAGAAATTTATTGAATCCGAAGGTGCTTGAATAACTCACTTTTTAATATTATCAACATTAAGTGAAAACATTTTCCAGCATGTCATTTGTTGTATAACTTGCGTCCCCTGGCTATGCATTACAGTCCATGACAAATCAATCACAGCAGATAACTGCAGCCTTGGAGTCATGAAAGATATAAATCATACTGCTTCATAAATTACTAAAAACAAAAAACACAACTTTTAAATTGAGATATTAAACCTACCTCCACCAAGAAGAAGAGTGACATTTCTATTTACTAGTGACCGAGTGACCATGCTTTGGGTTCTTCGGTTTACATCCAAGGCCTATTTAAAACACAGAAGGTAATGAATCCTATTTAGCAGTGGACAAAAATTGGTAAGAAAATCCAAAAACAGTTTTCAAAGTTTGCCTTCAGCCACAGAAACTTACCGAACTAGTTGTGAATATAATAACCTTGCCATCCTGGACTTCAGTCTGTAGAAATAGAAAGAAGAAAAACATTAAGGTTAATAGAAATGAATAAATTGTTTAATGCATGCATCATACTAGCATTATGTAGAAGACTAAGAAAACATATTCATCTATTTTATTTGTTGGCTGGACTTATTCAGGAATGCTAGGATTTCATAACCTATAATGAAGTGCAATGAAAAGAAAGTCAATCTTTTTTCAAAAACAAAAAAAGCAATGGCGTGTATAAACTACATTCTACATGAAAAAGACATTCCAGAAAACATTTGTGTGAAAATTTGAGCCTCACTTCATTGATGGTGTTTGTGAGTGCTCTTTCATTCCAGTCGTCTCAAATTTATCAAATAGTCTCAATGGAGACCCAAGATTTATGGTCCTTCACATTCATTAAAAGATACTTCGTTCACAATTGCAGATCGAATTCAAGCTCAACTTACTTTTTGGCAAAGCTTGGAAAACAAGAATGATCTGAAAGCAATATGAGCAAGCAGGCAGAGAGAGACATAGGTCATCAGACGTTGCAGCAAAGCCACAATTTACAACAGTCACAAACAATAGCACTCAAAACCATGGAAATGAAGTCAATTCAATCTACTGTTAATTACTATCACCTCAATCCTAGATTGGATCCCACTTCTGAAATAATAAATCAACTAGAACAGTAGTTGTACACCACAATTGATTTGTGCATCCTGAGTCCTAGGAAATGAGAGAAGACTTAAATCAGCTGAGGTTCATGCCCTAAATTGCCTTGCAAGGATTCTGCTACACAGTCCATGTGTGGATATTGTACTAGGACGGGATTAGTGCCACTATAACAATCAACATACCTCCTAAGTTTTATTGCACGGCTTTGCACACAAAAAATAAATACTTGAGCGGAAATCAAGTAGTACACATCACACACGGACCTGCCCCTCAGATAAAGTTTTTGGGTGGAATAAGCCCAGCCCCTGAATGACACGAGTGTCGGCGACAAAATTGAAAGAATCACATGAGATGACCAGTAAGGAACTTCTCAACAGAGAACAGAAGGCCCCATTTCCCACCTAAGCATTAATCAGGGAGACAAGACACTCAAAAGTGAGTGGCAAGAGGCCTATTTGCATGCATTAATCTCACATTATTACTTAACTGCAGTTTTTCTATTCTGCGACCCACAGGAGAGAAACTAAACAGCCATTGTTCCTGACTATGAAAGTCCTGAAAGTCAGTGCAGTTGGTTACCTGGTGACTCTAGCTTACTGCTGGATCCTCTGGACCTCCATCCTGGACACCTAATACCACCTCAGGGCATGCTCCCCTGGTCAGCGCCCACACGCAACACATTAGTCTCATCACATTCACAAGGCAAATCCCTGATCTATTTACAAGACATTTCCGCAATTCAATGCTGCACTTGAGTGTGCTGGTGCCTTTCATTGCAATACTGCACAAAGAACGTTGGCATCCAGCCCATGGATTCAGCCAGGGTATATCTCAGGGATTCTTGTTCGGTCTCTTTAGAACCTGTTAACTGCACCTAGCATCCCTGCCTTGGTATGTCAATTTCACATCTGCACCATGTGCCAGCCTCACATGCAGTGCACAGACTGCATTCACATCAACCAAATGGCTGTCTATCCAAGACTAAGGGCAGCAGTTCTCAGTCAAGTCAAGGAGACATCCTTCAGTCAGGGGGTTCCAGCAATGCAAGTCAATGCCAGTTTCCAAAGTCAGGCCAGGGGTTTAGATATGGTTAGTCAGCTGCTTGGTACATCTGGCATCAGGGAGTCTACACCCCTACAGTCCAGAAGTGAGCCATGGTCAAGCCAATGGGTCCGGTGCAACCAGCCAGGGAGTTGCAATATGTCAGGAGGGGAAGCTGTACACAGGCCAGGCAGGGCTCTCTGCCCAAGTCATTCAAGGGAGTGCGCCATAGCCACTCCTGGAGCTCCATCCACTAAAAGTCATGGGGAAGTTGTCAGAGGCCACTGCTACAGTAGGGAAGCTCAGGAATTCAGATGTGGGGGCTGGAGGCAACATACGGAGATGCAGAAGAGCTAACTATCGTGAAGGGTGCAACGCGACATCAATGGGGGTGTTGCTGGAGGACAATAGAGCATGGAAGGGAAAGGACAATGCAGGAGGGAAGGTCATCAAGAGTCAGCAACAGCCTAACTTCAATAGGGGAGGTGGGAAGATATGTCTGGCACCTTGACTTGATATGCCCGAGACTCAGATGGTAAAGTGGAGAGAGAAGAGTTATTCAGGTTGGGCTGGAGAGACCAGACATGCTCAATGTGACCTATCCAGATGCAGATTTGAGCACTTTGGCTTGACTTTCCACAGGGTGAAGGATAGCAGGCAAGGTGTAGGTAGAAGACCTGGGTCTCCTGAAGCATCCCAACATAGGCTTCTGCAGAAGTCTCATATTGTCTCTCCTCCATCTGGGTATCTACTGTGTCCTTCTGAGGAAGGGGTACCTGGGGTGAGATCAAGCTCTCTCGTCTCCCTGTTGCCTAGCTGTTAGTTCTGAGCACCAACGGCTGGAGCAAATATCCTGGACATAGTGAGGTTCACGTACATAGTTTCTCATGGCAGCTGCAAACCTGTCCATTCAGGCAGTTGGACAGCCACATGCCAGAGGCAATACTGTGCTAACAGCATTGTTGCAGCCATACAAAACTGTGTCAGCTTGCCTAGTGCTATTGATAAAGCTGCTTGCTGTTTGTGTCTCCTTGTGCATTTTGTTATTGATGGCCAACACCATGGGGGCTTCTGCTGCTCAAGCCAGTGCCTGGTCTCCAGCAGGCAGAGTGCCAGAGACATTCCTTGCTCATCCAGATGCTAAGAGGTGGCAGCAAAGTGCTCACCAGTAAGCACGCCTGACTCTAAACTAGTATAAAGTATCCAGCAAAGTGGCAGTATCTGCAGTGGTGGAGGGTGCAGGAGGCAGTCTTGCCGATGCGTCCTCCGAGGGATCTGTGCCTTCTTCGTGATACCACTGGGTACCGACAGGAGACAAAAAGAGAGAAAGCATTGTGAACAAGTGGTAGAGGTTCTGGCATGTAAAGAGTACATTTGCGGTGGCAAGAATGAAGGAGTAGCACAGCAGTGAGCAATGCTTGTTACTTGGTTGCTGGGACATGGGCATTTTGGCCTCACCACATGAACAAACTCAGTACTCAACGGCCAACACCACTGAATTGTCAGGAGCTGAATGTCAGGTGCCCTCCCACTCATCCTGGCTCTCTGCCCACATGTGCACTTATCTCTGGAGCTGGGACAAATTGCATGAAAGCAGCTGCAACAGTTGTCAATTCTGGTACAGGTGGGTGAAAGGTGGTGAATTGTCCAGAGTGAGTAAGTAGGCAGTGCAAAAGGTGCCATGACAGGAGAGTTGGGGTGGTGGGAGCAAGAGAGAGAAAATGTTGAATGCAACGGTGAGTCTATTAGATGGTGAATCTTGGTAAGAGGTGGGTGCAGCAGCAGCGATAGAATGATTTGAGAGGTAGCAGAAAAAAACATGGTGGCACTTACCTACACTGAGCAGAGAAGGTCATGGAGGGGTTCCTCCAGTATTGGGGTGGGGGGTGGGGATTGCAGTCCCCAGATTGTGGAGCTTGCACTGACAATCTCTGACCAAGCCGGCAGGATAGAGATATTGTTGCCTCCTTTGCTGACAGAAGGGGATGGGCCTCTCCCACACAAACCCATCCACCAGAACCTTTAAGACCCTGTTCACAAAGCAGAGTGCCAATTTCCCTTTGCCTGCAGTCTCCACAGCAATGACAAACTGTGTGGGGCACCTCCAGGCTTTCTGCATATGAATAGGTATGCAATGGCACTTGTACCAGGAATCCCAGGATTTGATTTATTTATTTTCATGTGTATTTCGTTAAAAAATACAGTATAACGTGTCATATAGTATCATTACTCTCCCGTGCCATCTTAAAACACAAAGACACACAGACACACACTTCACTGTTCTTGTTAAGTGCTCCGCTATGGGCCAGGGACCTGGTGGCCAGGCACAAGTCCTCTTCACAGCACTGCCACCACTGAAACGCAAGTTGGCAATCTTTAACACCACCTCGCTTCCACCATCGCCCTCACCACTGCATGTCCCTGCTGGACCTTGCCAATGCAAATGCCACTGAAGGCAAGAAAGTTTAAACTCCGCCATGAGTCCGGTTCAGGCCAGCCTTACCGATGCAGCCACTGCTGATGCCGCCTCCACTAGTCTGCACTGGATACAGACGTTACTGGAAACACAAACTTGCCTGCACTACAGCTGTCATGAGTCAGTGCTAGGACTGCCTTGTTGAAGCAGAAGCTGCTGGGAACCCAAACTTGCTTCCAACACCACAACAAGTCCATGCTTCTGGGTCTACTCAAGAACGTACTGGGCCCCATTTGCTGCTGCTAATGCTGTCACCATAACCGAGCCCTTCAACAAGATGCAAGTAAAATAAGAAAAAAAACAGAAAGAACAGAGGAAAAGAAAAGAAATGAAAAGCAGACAGTGCAGACAAGCACCAGGCTCGGAAGTGCTGCTCTACTACCACCCTACCAGAAATACTTTTGTATCTCCTGGCAGTGATTAATACTTCCTACTAAACCAGTGCAAGAGTACAACAAGCATGGCACTTTGTGGGCATGGTGCCCAGATAATGAGGGAAGATTGGGCAGACAGTGTGAGAAAGCCTGTTAGAACGTAAAGAGAAACCCTCCATGAAACTCAGCAAAAGTGCTAGTTGATTTCTGGTAAGATTCAGCCCATTGTATTAATAAAAGAATGGAAAACACTAAAATGTCTTCCTGCATGCATGATGTAATCTATTTCAATAGGATTGAACATCGCTGTTTGATTCAAGAATGTTTCCATTCATGGTAACAGTTCTGTAACTAATAGCCGGTTTCGGAGTGAACAGTAGACTTTGCAGCAATCCACTCAAATACTTGTGAACGGCTGTACAGGACATTGGTTAGGCCGCTTTTAGAATGCTGCACTCAATTCTGGCCTTTCTGCTATAGGGAAAATATTGCTAAACTTGAAAGGGTTCAGAAAAGGTTTACAAGGATGTTGCCTGGATTGGAGGGTTTGAGCTGTAGGGGGAGGCTGAATAGGCTGGAGCTATTTTCCCTGGAATGTCAAAGGCTGAGGGGTGTCCTTGTAGAAGTTCACAAATAATGAGCAGCATGGATAGAATGCATAGCCAAGGTCTTTTTCCCCAGGATGGGGGAGTCCTAAACTAGAGGGCAAACCTTTTCATGCAGAAGACGGTGCATGTATGGAATGATTTGCCAGAGGAGATGGATACAATTACAACATTTAAAAGGCATCTGGATGGGTATATGAAAAGGACAGGTTTAGAGGGATATGGGGCAATGCTGGCAAAAGGGACTAGGACAGTTTATAATATCTGGTCAGCAGTTGGGGTGGAGGGTCTGTTTCTGTGCTGTATAACTATAACACCATGAGAAGACTCTGCCATGGAATAATATGCTAAATATTAAACCCATCTGGCTTACTAATATCCTTTAGGGAAGGAAACTGCCATCCTCACATGACTCCAGACTCAACAGTATGGTTGACTCTGAACTGCCCTCTGGGGATTAGGGATAGGTAATAAGTGCTGCCTGGCCAGTGATGCCCACATCCCATTAATGAATAAAGAAAATATATATTTGACTTGTGGCCTGCCTCAGTTTAAAATTTATTTTAAAAATTAACTTTTTACAAGTCATCGATTTTGTGACTGGCATGACAGAACCAAATATTTACCTATTGTTTACCTATTTATCTGAAACCAAGTTAAATCTAGATTGGGACATGATTGCTATATCATTTGATTGATCATAATTTATTTTGTAAGAAAATAGATTCGTCATTATGAAAATATCTCTTTTTGAACTCTCCAGCTTAACTAAGTTTGCCATGTTAATATTCTTCACTAGAAATCCAATGTTAGCTTGTCTTGCACACTAAAACCAGTGGGCATTTTAGTGGTAATCGAAAGTTTCCACTGAATGTGTCCAATGATCTGGCTTTGCAAAAGTTTTCATTTCTTACAAATTTATTAAATTGTGCTATTATAGTGATAAACAAGAGAATCTCAAATATTTATTTGAAGGCGATAACAAGCAGGATAGATAATGGGTTAGAAGCAGATATATAATATTTGGATTTTTGGAAGGTGTTTGATATGGTACCATTATTTACAATTAATATATTAACATCTTGAATGAGGAAAATGAATTTACTGTAGAAATGTCTGCGGAGGTCACAAAAGTAAGCAGAAAGGTAAGTGATGAGGAAGACACAGTCTGCAGATAGATTGCAATGCGGAGAAATGTAAGGTGACACAGGAAGAATAGAGGAGCTGCGTATTATTTAAACGGAGGAAGATGCAGAAAGCTACAGGAATAGAGATTTGGGTGTCCTTGTCCACGTATCACAAAAAGTTAGCATCTAAGTTCAGCGGTTGCTAGGGAAGTCAAATGGAATATTGACCTTTATTTCAAAGGGAATTGAGTCTAAAAGTAAGAAGGTTGTGTTAAAAGTAAACGAGGCACTAGTCGGACCACAGCTGGAATACTGTCAATAATGTTGGGACCCTTATTTAAGAAAAGGAATATTGGTATTGGGTGCAGTTGGAAAAGACTCACAGGTATTGTTGGCGGGGTGGGGGGGGGGGGGTTGATTGTGTCAGTACTCATTGGAATATAGAAGGATGAGAGGTCACTCTATGAAAGCATACTAGATTTTTAGGGGATTTGACAGGATAGGTGTATAAATGTTGTTTCCCTTTATGGGAATGTCTAGGACAAGTATAATCAAGTATAAAACATGAGCAAGTATAATCTAAGTATAATCTTGGAACAAGGGGGTCAAACATTAAATATGGAGAGAGAAGAACGATTTTCTTCTCTTAGAGGATTGTGAATCTGTGGAATTCCTTACCAGAGGGGGCCAATGAGGTTGGATCACAAAGTATATTTGAGGCTGAGACAGCCAGATTTTAACCAGTAAGGGAAACAAGGTTTATGAGGAAAAGCCAGGAAAGTTGAAGGTTATCAGATCTGCCACTATCTTACAGAATGGCAGAACAGGGTCAATGGTCTACTTCTGCTCCTGTGCCTTATGGTCTTATGGTCTACTGCCATGTAGAGCGGTTACTATTGATCACTATAGAGTTACGCCATTTATCACCTCTTTGCTCCCATCCCCACACTACTCAGATGGATTCTTCACTTAAAATCAAGAAATGTAATCATGAAGAAATAAATAGATTACTTTAAAATTCATTTCTTTGGATGTTAGCCGCAGATTTTTATTACATTAAAATGTTCACTAAATACAAGTAATTTCAGTACAACTAATTGAAAATCAATAGAACAATCCAAATTATACCTTATAGCTTTGTAGTCCATCCAAGCAGGGGAACTCTTCAATATCACCTGTTTTTACATTAAAACAAGCACCATGTCTTGGACAACGAACCCTTCCATGTGAGAGAACTCCTAAAGATGCAGGAAGGCAGGGAATAACAGAACAGCTGTCAGAAGTGAAGTGAAAAGAACAGACATGTGTTTCCACAAG
The DNA here is from genome assembly GCF_030684315.1 of Stegostoma tigrinum. NCBI lineage: Eukaryota > Metazoa > Chordata > Chondrichthyes > Orectolobiformes > Stegostomatidae > Stegostoma > Stegostoma tigrinum. Next base: position 24,384,496 of record NC_081380.1, read on the forward strand.
TAACACAGGACTCAACTGGTAAAATTCTTGTATTTCAGTCACAAGGTTGATAATCAATTAATTAAAGCACAGGCAGACATGCCTATGCAGTATTGAGAGTGCTGAGTTTTTAGATGTGAAGTCCCCAAGATGCAGTATATCCAGGTTCTGGCTGCCTATTTGATGCACCACAAGGTTTTAATGTTCTGAGAGGTGTCTGAGGGCCAATATTTCTCCCTCAACCATACCATGGTAAGCAAGTTTACTATGTTTTCCTTTTATTGCTCTTAGAGGTACCTTGTGGTTTCTAAAATAGTGGCTGCAGTTGTCTGTATTTAGCCATTGCTTTTCATAAAGTACATGAAGCATTTTGAGCTGTGATATGGTGATACAGAATTTTGTTTTCACGGAGTATAATTTAGAAACTTGGTGACTGACTCCTGTGACATTGGTTAAGTGCTTACTTTGGCAGTCTACCTGAAGTGTGACAAAAAAAACATATCAATCAGCACCCGCATCAGAAATTCAGCACATTTGGGAAATTAGAGTATAACATTTCCTTCTGGCAGTTGATGACACCACAAGCTAGATCACTGACAATTCACAAAACCCAGGATCAATGTAATGCATGTTAAAATTACTGGCCTTGTAAGTAGCTCATTAACAAATTATTTGTAGCATAACAAACAATGAGTATGGAATACAATAATTTTACCATTGACCAGCTGACTTCCATAATGAGTGCACAAATGTCCTATGGCACTAAATTCTCCATTTGTTTTGATAAGTAGCAGCTTATGGTTTTTGATTTCAACTTCACGCATCCTGTGTGGCACAGAAAATGTTAAAACTGATTTAAACATAGGAAATAATATTAAATATCACTAGATGAATTTTAAGCAACAGTAAAACCAGTCCAACATTATATATCCTTGCATATTAGGAAATGAGGGCTTAACTTAATTGACTGGAAGATTCAGTTTCAAATATAATGTACACTTCTACTTTTCAGAGAACTTAGATGTTAGCTCTTAAGCATTATATTTCCCATTACAAGTTAGGTATTGTAGGAAAATTAAATGATCATGTGCAATTATTTAAAAGCTTCTCAATGCATAGAATAAAAATGCCAGACAATTGCAGTGTTCTACAATTGTATGAGGTTGTTAACCAGTCAACATAAGTAAAATGCAAAACAACAAATATGATCACTCTTGATCACAGTTTTTAAAATGCATCTTTCTGAATGAGTCACTCTAGACATTTGATGTGTTCATGTACAGAGTACAATACTAGCTATGGTTAGATTTCTCAGAGATTAATGGATAAATATCTTTGTCCAATGTCATTATGTCACTGGTGCAGACAATGATTATTTGTCTTTCTAGTAAGCTGCAGCAATTCACACTGACAGCTGATAACCATTCTGTTGCTTACACAGCACCAAATATGGAGGACAAATTAGGAGACAATTTCAGAAATTTCCTTAGACAATCTAAAAGTCATGGGTTATAACTGCTTTATTATGGTCGACTGTTTACATTCAGGATTTCAGTTATAAAAATTTAAATGAACAAAATTAAAAACTTTGGTATAAATGCATATTCAAAATCATTTTAAACAGGAAATATGTCAACACAAGATTTGGAATCTTAGCCACAATCATCCAGCCATTGTGATGATGGATAAGCAAAGCTATTTCCACCTATTAACCTTCTATGGCCATCCTCCCTAACTAAATATTGGTGAAGTGGGATCGAACCACAAACTATGAAACATATGAGGTGTTATAGTTTAATGGTCTTCTAAAAAGATAATGATGAGTATCAGGATATAGTAATAATATCATGAATCATGTGCAAGAATCTGATAAAAGAAATGCAAGTAGTCCATACAAGAGGGAGATAAACTTACTAAATAAAATTATGTAAAATACATAATTATATAAATAAAGGAATTTTGAAGCAACATGGCAGTCAGACACAAGTCACTCATGAGTACAGAGGGATATCCCCAATTCCAAACAGGACACAAGTTATCCAAACAGAGATTCAAACAGTATTAAAAGTGGAAGCACATCAGACAGACAGACACACACACACACACACACAAATATGTTGGAAGTTATAAACTTTGGACACTACACCAATAGATTTGAAAGGTAATGTGTAATAACAAGATCACTCACAAATACCACTCAAATCCCAGAAACAGAGCTCAAATGACTTCAACAACAAATGGGTAAAGGCAATATAAAAATAACACAAAATAAATAATTAACATATTTTACCAGTAGTCTTGCATAAGCAAAGCAGTAAGCAAGAAAGCAAGCATCCTGGTCTAATGTGTTTTTATTTTGAAAGCATTTGGAACTAAGATTTATCCACTCAGTATGTACTAAACGGAGGGCTGGTGCACAGATTTGTTATATTGGGACCAACATAAATTAGTATGTGTTATATACACGCTTTCTACTTCAATTATGTCTTTAACAACCAATACATTTTCCTTAGGGTAGTGGGGGAGTCAAAGGCAGCATTTCAGCAACAAACTTTCAATTGCCAAATACTGTAAACTAGTCCTTAAATAGAAAAGTATTAAGGTTTTGAAGGCTGTTATAAAATACAAGTACTTACTCATTATCTTGCATCTCAGAAGCCAAACAAACTTCTTTTTCAAATACAGCCTCAGGCTCCTCTTTCAAACTACTCTTACGGCGATGTTTTCCCTGATACAATTCATTCCCCAGAGCTTCAGATCCATGAAGTCCAGGAAGATCAACTGCATTGAATAAGAGATGGATGAAAATTTTTTGAGACCCCCTCCTTTTACAGCTGGAGATGACTATCTCAGTAACAATGTTTACTTCATCTGCCAGGTGTTGTTAAGCAGCATGGGAAGCCAAGCATCATTAACATCCAAAAGAAACGCATCTCAGATTCTGCAGGCCAAAGACAATCAATGGTCAAGATGAATTGGAAGGTTGCTGTGAAATAGCAAACTTTAAAATCCCCCATTTCCATAAAGCAACAAAAGCAGCACAGTGGAAATGCTCCAAATACTACCAACATGATTAAGTAGCAATAGACTTTACACTCTGGATTTTACAGGAGTGAGAGACTGCGTAGTCAAACATACAAAATTCCTGCAGCATTTGACAATATAGATGCAGGAAGGATGATTTTCTGTAACGGGGGTAAGGATAGAGAATCAGGGCTCAGTCTCAGGACAAGGATCAGGCTACTTCGCCATGCGATGAGAAGGGATTTTTTCACTTAAGGGCTGGTGAATCTTTAAAATTCTCTCCCCCAGAAGGACTATGAACGTTCAGTCATTGATCATATTCAAGACAAAGATTGATTGATTTCTAAATGTTAAAAACTTTAAAGGGATACAGAATAGCGCAGGAAATGGTGTTGAAGCTGAAAAATCACTCAATCACATTGAATGGCAGAACATACTCAAAGAGTCAAATGGCCCACTTCTGCTGCTATTCCACCACTCTCTGTGATTTCCAACAAACGTCAATCAGAAAATTTCCTGCTAGACTTCTCCCAGATGAAACCTTCTCGACTACCATTTTAAGCACCAAAATGGTTTTCTGAACACAGTCTCAACTTTTACTGTTCTTGTGGATGACATATGATTGAGTAGAATATTGTGAACAGGGAAGGAATGACTTTCAAGTTACTTTTCAAAATGTAGTTTGTTCACAAGTCAATATTAATTATCTTTGTGGGGAAGCTAAAACTATGGAACATAGCCACCTGTCACTTTCATTTAGTGAGCAAGTTTTGGTAAGTGGCTATCTAACTTCAGTGCATTATTCAGTCTGAAAATAATTTTAACTCAAAAAGGAAACAATTTGGTAAGAACTTATGCTTTGTATCTTGCCATGAGTTACTATTATAAACTAGGTGTTGTAAAACTTCTGTGGACCTTTAGAACTGTGTCTTCTTTCCAAATACAAAATTGTACAAGTTGCTAAATATAAACTGCTTTAGTTATTGCTTACTTACAGCTTTGTATGATAATAGAATTAATCAAATAAAGGAAGTGTTTTGTTTGGCATAGGTGGTTCCCTTAAAAGGCATATGTTGCAACACAAGTAGTTTCTCAATACAATTTTGCTTTCCATCAATATTAGGTTTTAGATGCCTTGTCACAGCTATTAATTCTAAATCTCGCTCGGGCTTTAAAATCAGTGGAGGCTACCTCGCAAATAATTGGAAAATTTTTCTCACGAACTCAAGTGCGTAAACTACAGAAACAGGTGTAGTTGAACAAAGTCAGTTAAAGTTTATGTACATACCTATTAGTGATCAGCAAACAAAAAATGCATCAGCATCCTACCAAACTACAGGTTTTCAATCCCCATTCTCCCCATCCTAACAAGGAAACAGAAGTGGAGCAACTCCAATGACATTACCTTCCCCTCCACCCAAACCTCTAAAGAAATGTCATGAATCTTCTATTAAATTCAGTTGCTCCTCTTCCTCAACTTCTTTCTCTTGCACTGTAACCTTTTCCTTTCCCCACGCACTGATCCTCCCTCGCTTCCACCGCTCCCGTGGCTTTCTGATCTACCTGACTGAATTCTCGACTGCCCGTGTGCGATGTATCAGCAGATCGTTAGTAACAAAGAGAGAAGAAAATTATACTACAACATTTCATATCCATGGAAACATTAATATCCAACTTTAATTAGGTTTAAAACTGCTTACTTAGCGTCTATTAAACAATTCATATTGAACCGAATGCACGTTCTATTTGTATCACCTCACATAACAACAATTTTGTATGCTAAAGTACCTCTTTCGTTAGTAAAGCCCAAACCCTCACAATTCGTTGATTAAATAATAGACTGGCGATCAGAACTGTAACTCCTAAAAGTCTGCCAGGAAATTCTGTTGAAACAGATTACAATCTAAAAACACGTCTGATTTAATGTGAAGCTAATGTTTTCGAAATAAAATTATCAAAAATACTTTTAATATAAATGTTATTCCTAGATTACGATACATTGAAATTCATCGGCGAAGTGCACGTACATCACGTTTCAATTATATAATGGAGCACAGTAATTTGAAATAACAAATAATTAACATTTAAAATATTTTAGAATTCATTTTTATTACATAATTGAAAGATATTCATTCAATTATTTTACTATGCATTTACGATAATCAGCACAGCTCATCTCGAAACAGGGCACAACACTAAAAACTGAATGAAGTTTCATCAGAAGAAGGCAGAGTATTATGTGTATCCTTCGATACACGACTTTGGTTCATAACTCAAAGTGGAAGGTGCTTACAGCACATCAAATTAAAACAGGGATTGCCTTTCCCGTTACCTCCAGTACCTGATTTGGATCGGGATGCTCCCATCGTGTGGAGTGAACTGGCTTCTTAGAAAGGCAAACAAGGACCATGAGCGCAGGGTCCGACCGACAGCTGCCTCCCTTCCACTCCGTGCAGAGACCCGCAGCTAGCGACCCGTGGCTCGCGGTGGCAGGAGGCGCCGAGCTCAGCATGCAGCGTTACGAGCGAAAGAGTAGAGCTGGGTCAGCAGCTCTTATGGATCCAACGGAGCCAAGGCCAGCGCCGAGACTGAGCCCAGAGTAAACAATCTGGTACGATGTAACATTCTGGTCTCCTAGGAACCGCCACGCCCCCATGATGTCACGAGCAGTCACTGCAACAGACCACGGGGTACAAATCAGGGAGTTCCTTTCTATTACCACAAAATCGTAGAAACCTGTTAACAGCAGTGTCTTGAACACTTTTGCAAAAAAAAATCAAAGCAGCTAGGATGCTGAAAGTCAGAAGCAGAAACAGCAATTCTTCGGAAAACTCAGCAGGACTGGCATCATCTGTGGGAGAAAGCAGAGCTAATGTCATGGATCCAGTGACGTCATGTTTTCTGAGGCTCCCCATATAGAAGAGATAGAATCCCTCCAGTGTGGTAACAAGCCATTCGGCCCAATTAGTCCACACCAACTGTCTGAAGAGCATTCCACCTAATCTCACTCCGTTACTTTATTCCTGCAATTCCCATGGCTAATCCATCTAACCTATACATACCTGGACACTATGGGCAATTTAGTATAGCCAACCCACCAAACCTGCATATTTGTATTATGCTTCAGTTTATGGATGTACAGCTCCATGAAACTCAGTAATTATTTAATACCAGTTTACAAACATCTGCAGAGCCAACCACAGTATCCACAACCCAAGTTATGAATCTACCCTAAAACCGTACAGCTCTTATTATTCTGATAACAGATACTTTCTTTGTGCTGGAATCTGTTACAATAAATGAATTTCAAACTTATTAGGCCTTGAGAATTAACATAGGATTTAGGAGCTGTTGGCCCTTGCAGGCTGCTGTATAGTTCTAAGATCATGGCTGATCTGGTTGTGGTCTCAGTTCCACTTTATTTATGCAGCAATATTTCTGGTCCACAAAATAGAATTGCTGTAACACTATTCATGCATTTCAATGTAAGTCAACGTGAAAATGCCTTGCTATATACTTTTTGCTATCAAAATAGAAAGGAATCAAATGAAAAGACACGATTACTGTGAAGTCGTGATGAAAGGTCACCCACCAATTGAAGCCTTACCTTTAGGAGCCATAACCAGAGTGAAGATGGTATCAAAAATGTTTCAGAACTAGAGCAGGAGTAAGGCACTTACACAGGTCAATCAAAGTTTGGTTGAGAGATTGCAAAATAATAAAATAATACAGTTGCTGAAAATATGAAAAATAAACCAAAAATACTGGAATCTTTTGACAAAAGGTTACAACTGAAATGCGCTGAGTATTTCCAACACAGATGGAATATGTCCCTTCATCCACTTGTGACTTTATTTATAAGAGTAAACATTTTTATCTCTTTCTGATTCACTACCTGTGCATTTGCAGCATTCATGTTTTTCCTTAATGGCTATAGTGTTGCTAGCACTGCCCTGCTCATTCATTACTATGTTTAACCCACTCATCAAAAATTACTAACATAATAACAACTATAGTAATGTAAACCTGACTGTATTTGATAAATGATTACAAATCTAAACATGATATCAGTTAACTAACAAAAGACAGACTAAGCATAACTTCTCCATACCTAGGTTTAGAGAGGCTTTAGTGTGATTATATCTTAATGCAGCTTTAATGGGAAATTGAACTGACATTGCAGTTATGCATGCTTTTTTCACATGATTAGGATTCAGATACCTAGGGATTATAATGCACAATCTGGGAGAATAACATAATGGAAGCTGAGGAAGGAAATAAAACCATTGCTTCTGCACGGCGTGATATCCTGTTTGACTATTGAAGTGCGTTTAATGATACCTGTCAACATATTACCTTTTATTGTGTTATGGAATGTCTTATAATTTGGTTTAAATCAGTTTAGCTTTGGAAACTGTTTATTCTACCTTCAGAAACCAGAAATCGGGCTCTTACATTCAGCTCCACACTTTGTTATATCGGGCTTTTACTGCTCAGTGAGTGGCTATACAGCATGATAAATGCACCAGTATTGAAGATAATTGTATCCTAATAAAATGGAAAGATTTAATTCAGATTCAGTGAACTAGTTTTAGAAATCATAATGACTGATGAGCTCAACATGGAATGGATCCGATATATTTTGGAATGCCTGTACTGTCAATACCTAAAATTCAAAATGCATGATTGGATTTATGATAAGCTCATATATTCATCTTACAAGGAGCAATTAGATCAAGTTACATAAAACTCCAACAATATCACAATTTCATTTTGTCGGTTTTGAGTGCGCTGCTGACCATTTAGTGACTGAACCTACACATATTTCTCTTTAGAAATTCATCCTGCACCAGATTATTTTGATTAAAAATTGGAGATTATGTAGTAATAGAGACCCTTGCTAGTAGCCCAAAGAAGCTCAGTTGCTAGTGTCATGTTTCTTTCTTCTATCTTGACTGGAATGTCTATTTTTACTGGTTGAAATACAAAGTTTACATACAAAAAATGTCAGGACCATCAGACCTGATGAGCAGTTGGAGGATGATAACTGTGATGAGGAGGCATTCGGTCATGTGCAGGGATTGTTCTAATAATTGTATTAAGGATCTTGATTAAGGAAGTAGGTAGAAACAACTTCTTCTTGCAAATGGGATCACAAACAGGAGGTTACAGATTCAAAATAATTTACAAAAGAATTACAGTGAAATACAAAACATTACTTGCACAAATGGTTGCTAATGATCTGGTCAGCACTACCTGAATAAACTAGTTGCCAACTGACATAGACAGCGAAAGCAGATTCTGTGGGAACTTTTAAAAGATAACTGGACATGTGCTTGAAGAAAACCAATTTGCACAGTCATGGAGGAAAAGCTATGATATGGGACTAAATTAGAAAGCTAGAGTAAGTGGTGGAGACTGGTATAATTACAACACTTAAATGGAATTTGGACGGGTATATGAATGGGAAGGGTTTGGAGGGACATGGACCAAATGCTGGCAAAAGGGACTAGATTAATTTAGAATATCTGGTCAGCATGGACAAGTTGGACTGAAGGGCCCTTTTCCATGCTGTACAGTTCTATGATTGTATCTGGCACAGGTGCAATTAGCCAAAAGGTTTCCTACTGTGCTGTAAGATCCTATGATTCTAAATCATGTTTAGATTTGTAATGTGTCAAGTACAATTAAGTTTATATTGCTATTACTTTTTAAAATATGCCAGTCATGCTTGGGAACATTTCAGATAAGTGCGTTACAATGCTAATGAATGTGCATGGACAGCCAGCGGCACTTTAGATGTAGAGCAAAAATATGAATGGTGCAAATGTACGGTTGGTGAACCATAAAGAGGAAAAGGTTTTCTAAATAAACATAATCAACTGGGGACGAAAGGAACAAATCCGACCAACAAATTTGAATTTAAAGAAATATTATTAGCGGAACCTTCTCATCCCCTGAATGCATGGGCATCAACAAGTCATTTGGGAAATTGCCGAATGCACTCAGATTCTCAATAAGAATAAGGACAGACGGCATTTGTTAAAAGAGAAACAGAGTTATATTTCATGTGGATGGCCTCTGAGGCGCTGACAAAGTTAGAAGCGTAGCTGGTCATAAAATGAGTACAGAGGGAGGGGGGCAATAAGGAGAGAAAAGAATAAAAGGGGAGCTCGGTGAATAGGTGGGAGAAGTGACTGAATGACAAAAGGGAGAATGGTGCAATGTAGAAGTGTGTGATAATGGGATAAGTAGGGAAACAAACGTAGATCAAACAGCTGTAATTGACAACAACAGAATTGGTACCAGCTCCTGCAGTCTGAACAAATGGGAGCAATGGTCATGATCTGAAATTGTTAAAGTCAAATTTGAGTTCAGAAGGGAGTAAAGTGACTGTTATAAAATAAAATAAGCCTTTTGTTTTTCTGGCACCTCTGAATTGCCTCAGTACGGTGCCCTTTTGTACCTAGTATAATCATTAACTGCAACCCAAATAAAAGTATCGAAGATTGTATAAACCTTAATTAATGTCATTAGTTTCATTTCTTACTGGAAATAAAGAATTATAGATTCATACAGCACAGAAACTGACCTTTCAGTCCAACCAGTCCATGCAGAACATCAGCCCAAAGTAAGTTAATCCAACTGCGTGTCCCTGGCACATATCCCTCCAAACCTTTCCTATTCATGTACTTACCCAAATGTCCTTTAAACGTTGTAATTGTGCCCACATCCACCACTTCCTCAGGAAGTTCGTTCTACATGCGAATTACCCCCTGTGTAAAAAATTCATTCCACATGCTTTTTCTCTCCCCTTCAACTTTTAAAATGTGCTCCCTAGTCTTGAAATCACCCATCCTAGGGAAAAGATACTAATCAATAACCCTTATCTGTACCCCAAATCATTTTATAAACTTCATAAGGTCACCTCCCAACCTCCTAAGCTTTAATGAAAAAGTCCCAGCCTATTCAGCCTTTCTTGATAATTCAAACTTTCCATACCCAGCAACATCCTGGGAAATAAAAACAAAGTTGCTGGAAAAGCTCAGCGGGTCTGGCAGCATCTGTGAAGGAGAAAACAGAGTTAACGTTTCGGGTCCGGTGACCCTTCCTCAGAAGAATCTTCTATCTTGCCTTGCATTTAGCGCAGACAAAAAGCCAGGCAGCTCATTATGGCTGTCAGCAGTCCTCAGTTTCGGGAGACTCAGTGCAGTAAGTCAAAGAAGCATTCACTATCAGTCCAGGGGCTTGGGCATGGTCAGTTGGCAACTAGTTTGGTCAGGGTCAGGGGATCCGTATCAGAACAGCCGCAGAATTGGGCCATGATCAGCCCTGTAGATGCAGTGCCCTACAAAGGAGGCAGCTGGCCTTGGGGGTTTTGGTCAGGTGACACTAGCAGCAAACATAACTCAAGGCCACAGGAACGATGAGTGAGTCCTACCAGAGGAAAGTGCACGCTCCTCAGCCTGAACCCGGCTGAAGGTGGCAGAAAGAGTGAAGCTGGAAGGTGAAGCCACCTCTGTACTACTCTGAGAGGAGACTTCTGGGTGATTTGCAAATGGTTCCTCCTCCAGCTTGGTGTCTACTGGCATCGCCCTGTCTCCTAGTAAGGAAGGAGCACCTGTAGTGAGATTAAGGTAACTCAACCCCCAGCCACCTTGCTTTGGTGCTGAGTAAGAAAGGCTAAAGCAATGGAGGGTATGCCCGTGTGTTTATCCTTCAGACACTATGTGTGCTGGACTTGGCTTTACATAGCAGCCACCAACCTATCCATGGAGGCAGCCAGTCAACAACATGCTAGAGATGGCACAGCCCAAACAATGTTGCTGGAATCTTCCACCCTCTGAGTCAGTTTGCCCGGTACCTTAGGCAAAGCTGCTGTGTTGCTCATGTGTCTGCGTGTATATTTGTTTGAAGTTGTTAACTGTCAATATCAAGGGTCTTTTCCTGCTTGTGCTGAGCAGGTACCTTGTCTCCGGCACTCCTTCAAGTACCAGCCACCTGGGATGATTCCTTCTTGACCAGTGCAGTCATATGTTCCGAATTCTAAACAATCTAAAATACTTACTGAGACATCAGTGTGTGAGCTGGTGTAGGAAGCAGGAGGCAATCATGCCAGTGCTTCCTCTGAGGGATCTCTGGTTTCTTCCTCAGGGTTGGAGATGAAGATGTCTGATGGTACTATCCAATTAATGGCAGTAGCTGTACAGATTCCACTGTGTATGCAGGAGACAAAAGAAAGACTTTGTCATGAGAGAAGGGTAGAAGTTCAGACATGTAAGTTTCCATTCACCGTAGCAGAAATGGAGGAGCAGTGCAGCAATAGACAATAATTATTACTTGGTTGCTGAGACATGGAGGTTTAGGTATCATCATAAGAAAGTTCACGGTCTTTACCAGCTTGGGCAAAGATCCTCTCCTCATAGGCAGTGAGGAGTAAACTGTCTGGTACCCCACTACCCATCTTGGTTCTTTGTGCCTTATTGTGGAATCTTTTCTCCTGGTATGAGAGGAAGGGAGGGACTGAGTGAAATGAAAGTGACTGGCACAGCTATTGGTGCTGGTGCAGGTGGGTGGAAGGTGGTAAAACATCCCTTAGTGAGTGGGTAGTGGGGGGATGTGGTGAGAACAAGTGAGGGAAGATGCTGCATGTGATAGCAAGCATGGTAATTCACTGGGAGATGGGTGCAGTACAAGGCGTGGGGGGTTTGTGAGGTAGCACAGAAAAGCATGTAGCACTTATTCTCATGCAGCACAGAATGTCATTGACCTACTTGGGCGGTGAAAGATGTCCCTGTGCTCCTTGGACACAGTACTGATGCTGCTGACAATCTCAGACCAAGCTGGAATGGTTTGGTGGCATGGTCTCCTCTGCCACTCCAAAGGGGAAAAAACAGCCCTGCTCTACACTACTCCCCCCACTGAGACCTCCAAACCTCTGTCAGCTTGTCGGGCTGACAACTTGTCCATCATCTCTGGGACAGTTCTTCAGATGAAGAAACTGTTTAGGGCAGCTCCAAACGGACAGCACTTGACCAGATTCACAACTGCATTTTAGAAATGATGCTAGTGCTGGGAATCTGGGAGATCTTGGTAGTTGGCAGAACATACACCTCTGTTGAGAGGGGAGATAGGATTAGCTGGACACCATTGAGGTATGGCAAAGGGTGAATTTTGGAAAATATTACAAGTAGTCTGGCTAGGCGTCACAGAGAGAAACCCTTCATTAAACTCGCCTAGGTAGTAAGAACTGCCGATGCTGGAGAATCTGAGATAACATGGTGTGAGGCTGGATGAACACAGCAGGCCAGGCAGCATCATTTTCTGAAGAAGGGTCCCGACCCGAAACGTAAAGCTTTCCTGGTCCTCTGATGCTGCTTGGCCTGCTGTGTTCATCCAGCCTTACACTGTGTTATCTCATTAAACTCACCTAGACGATTTCTCATAGACCCACAGAGCTCTCAATAGCGGAAAAAGACACTTCAGCCCATCGTTTCTGTGCCAGTCAAAGAAACCATCTAACTATCCTAACTCCATTTTCCAGCACTCAGCTCATGGCCTTGTATGCTTTGGCATCATAAGTGTACATTTCAATACTTCTTAAGTGTTATGTGACTTTCTGTCTCTACCACTACTATGGGCAGTGAGTTCCAGATTCCCACCACCCTCGGGGTGAAAACATTTTTTTCTCACATTATCCCTAAACCTTCTGCCCTTTACTTTAAAGTTATGCCGCTTAATCACTGATCCCCACATTAAGGAGAAAAGTTTCTTCCTGTCTGTATTACTAAGCCTCTTGTAATATTATACATCTTAAACATGACCCCTCTCAGTCTCCTCTGCTTTAAGGAAAATAACCCCAGCCAGTTCAATCTCTTTTCATAACTGAAACTCTCTAATGTGATCACATCCCTCCTATGATGTGGTTTCCAGAACTGCACACACAGTGGCCTGACCAATCTTTTATACAATTTCAGCGCAACCTCTTAAACTCTGTAACTCGTCTAATAAAGGCAACTGAACCATCTACCTTCTTAAGCAATTTCAAATCCCAATGCATATCAAACTTTTAAATACAGAATTTCAATATTATGCCGAGATAACACGGTGTGAAATTGGATGAACATAGTGGGCCAAGCAGCATCAGAGGAGCAGGAAAGCTTGACGTTTCGGGTCGGGACCCTTCTTCAGAAAAACTGCTGTGTTCATCCAGCTTCATACTTTGTTATCTCAGATTCTCCAGCATCGGCAGTTCCTACTATCTCAATATTATGCTGATGGTTTCCAAGTTGTCACTTTTATGAATGATACGTATATCTCCTAAGAAATGATAACTTGTCAGGTGTAGAACCTGTGTTGCTGCTTAAAAAAGAGATAATGAACAATTGAGATGAATCAAATGATTGTGATAAGGAAAGTTGGAACCTGATAGATTTGTGGATCAACAAATCTGGGCTGATCGTGACAGTTAGGAAAACAAAACTGCAGTCTTATTTCCCATGTAAGGTAATTAACGCACAAATATAGTCATCCTCAGAACCAAAGTTGCAATTTTACGTGTTAATCTTGAACCTTTAATTAATAAACTTTGGACATAATAAGAAAATTGTTCACAGTTGTCCATAATACATTGTCAAATCTGGAGCATTATATGTCTTTCCTATTCATAGTTGTCCTGAGAAAATAATATTTCTTTTGATGGTAATTGTTCTGATGTTAATAACTATGTCTTCCTCAGTTGCAGGATATACTCATTTACTTGCCTGCATGGAATTATAAGAAGCCTAACATAAGAGCCAGGTGCACGAGTAGACCATCTGGACCTTTGGGCCCGCTCCACCGTTCAATAAGATCATGGCTGATCTTTTCATGGTCTCAGTTCCACTTACGCACTCTCTCACCATAACCCTTAATTCTTCTACTATTCAAAATGTGAACTGTTTAGCTTTAAAAACATTCAATTAGGAAGCCTCAACTACCTCACTGGGCAGGCAATTCCAGGCTCACAACCCTTTGGGTGAAGAACTTCCTCCTCAATTCAGTCCTAAATCTGCTTCCCCTAATTTTGAGGCTATGCCCTCTTATTCTGGTTTCACCTGCCAGTGGAAACAACCTCCCTGCTTTTATCTTATCTATTCCCTTCATAATTTTATGCGCTTCTATAAGATTCCCCCTCATTCTTCTAAATTCCAATGAGTAACACCACAGTCTATTCAGCTTCTCCTCATAAACCAATCCTCTTCACTCTGTAATCAATCCAGTGAATCTCCTCTGCACACCCTCCTCTGCCAATCCATCCTTTCTCAAGTAAGGGGAGCAAAATTGAACTCAGTACTCCAGCTGTGGCCTCACCATCACCCTATACAGCTGTAGCATAGCCTCCCTGCTTTTAAACTCAATCCCTCTAGCAATGAAGGACAAAATTCCATTTGCCTTCTTAATTACCTGTTGCACCTGTAAACCAACCTTCTGTGATTTACGCACAAGGACACCTAGGCCCCTCTGCACAGCGGCATGCTGCAATTTTTTTACCATCTAATTAATAGTCCTTTTTACTGATATTCTCACCAAAATGGATGACTTCACATTTATCAACATTGAATTCCATCTGCCAGATGTTCACTCACTCACTTAAACTATCTATCTGCCTTTGCAGACCTTTAGAGCCGTTTCACACTTTGCTCCACCATTTGTGTTAGTGTCATTCACAAACTTTGACACACTACACATGGTCCCCAGCTCCAAATCATCTGTGTAAATTGCAAACAACTGCAGTCCCAGCACCGATCCCTGAGTGGCATCACTGCTCACTGTTCACCAACCAGAAAAATGCCCATTTATCCCCACTCTTTGCTTCCTGTTAGTTAACCAACCCTCGATTCTTGCCAATATGTTACCTGCAATATCATGCACCTTTATCTTATGCAGCAGCCTTTTGTGTGGCACCTCATTGAATACCTTTTGGAAATCCAGACATACCACATTGACTGGGTCCCCATTGTCCACCGCACTCATGATGTTTTCATAGAATTCCAGAAAATTAGTCAAACATGACCTGCCTTTCATGAATCCATGCTGCATCTACCCAATGGGATGATTTCTATCAAGATGTCTTGTTATTTCTTCCTTGATGATAGATTCAACATTTCCTCGCTACAGAAGTTAAGATAACCGGCCTATAATTATCCAACTTTTATCTACCTCCTTTCTTAAACATTGGCATAACATTAGTTGTTTTCCAATTTGCTGGAACTGCCCCAGAGTCCAGCGAATTTTGGAAAATTACCACAAGTACGTTTGCTATTACTCCTGCCATTTCTTTAGTACCCTGGGATGCGTTCCATCAGGATCAGCAGACTTGTCTACATTTAGCTCCATTAGCTTGCTCAACACTGCCTCTTTCATGATAGTGATTGTGTCTAGGTCCTCAACAACCTTAGTCTCTTTGTCATCAATTACTGGCAAGTTACTTTTGTCCTCCACTATGAAGGCCGACACAAAATACTTATTTAATGCCTCAGCTATTTCTTCATATCCCATTATTAAATCTCCCTTCTCATCTTCTAGAGGATGAATGTTTATCTTAGTCTAATCTATAAATATCTATATATTTATAGAAACCTTTGCTATCTAGAACATAGAACATAGAACATAGAACAGTACAGCACAGAACAGGCCCTTCAGCCCACAATGTTGTGCCGACCATTGATCCTCATGTATGCACCCTCAAATTTCTGTGACCATATACATGTCCAGCAGTCTCTTAAATGACCCCAATGACCTTGCTTCCACAACTGCTGCTGGCAACGCATTCCATGCTCTCACAACTCTCTGCGTAAAGAACCTGCCTCTGACATCCCCTCTATACTTTCCACCAACCAGCATAAAACTATGACCCCTCGTGCTAGCCATTTCTGCCCTGGGAAATAGTCTCTGGCTATCAACTCTATCTATGCCTCTCATTATCTTGTATACCTCAATTAGGTCCCCTCTCCTCCTCCTTTTCTCCAATGAAAAGAGACCGAGCTCAGTCAACCTCTCTTCATAAGATAAGCCCTCCAGTCCAGGCAGCATCCTGGCAAACCTCCTCTGAACCCTCTCCAAAGCATCCACATCTTTCCTATAATAGGGCGCCCAGAACTGGACGCAGTATTCCAAGTGCGGTCTAACCAAAGTTTTGTAGAGCTGCAACAAGATCTCATGACTCTTAAACTCAATCCCCCTGTTAATGAAAGCCAAAACACCATATGCTTTCTTAACAACCCTGTCCACTTGGGTGGCCATTTTAAGGGATCTATGTATCTGCACACCAAGATCCCTCTGTTCCTCCACACTGCCAAGAATCCTATCCTTAATCCTGTACTCAGCTTCCAAATTCGACCTTCCAAAATGCATCACCTCGCATTTATCCAGGTTGAACTCCATCTGCCACCTCTCAGCCCATCTCTGCATCCTGTCAATGTCCCGCTGCAGCCTACAACAGCCCTCTACACTGTCAACGACACCTCCGACCTTTGTGTCGTCTGCAAACTTGCTGACCCATCCTTCAATTCCCTCGTCCAAGTCATTAATAAAAATTACAAACAGTAGAGGCCCAAGGACAGAGCCCTGTGGAACTCCACTCACCACTGACTTCCAGGCAGAATATTTTCCTTCTACTAACACTCGCTGTCTTCTGTTGGCCAGCCAATTCTGTATCCAAGCAGCTAAGTTCCCATGTATCCCATTCCTCCTGACCTTCTGAATGAGCCTACCATGGGGAACCTTATCAAATGCCTTACTGAAGTCCATATACACCACATCCACAGCTCGACCCTCATCAACTTTTCCAGTCACATCCTCAAAAAACTCGATAAGGTTTGTAAGGCATGACCTACCCCTCACAAAGCCGTGTTGACTGTATTTGATCAAGCCATGCTCTTCCAGATGGTCATAAATCTTACCCCTCAGAATCCTTTCAAACACCTTGCAGACGGCAGACGTGAGACTTACCGGTCTATAATTGCCGGGGATTTCCCTATTTCCTTTCTTGAAGAGAGGAATTACATTTGCCTCTCTCCAGTCCTCAGGTACGACTCCAGTGGAGAGCGAGGATGCAAAGATCTTCGCAAGTGGCGAACCAATTGCATTTCTCGCTTCCCAAAGCAGCTGAGGACAAATCTGATCCGGGCCTGGCGACTTGTCAATCTTAATGTTTGACAAAATTTTCAGCACATCAGCTTCGTCTATCTCTATCCATTCCAGCATGCACACCTGCTCTTCAAAGGTTTCATTCACTACAAAGTTCATTTCTTTCGTAAAGACAGAAGCAAAAAACTCATTTAGGGCTTCCCCTACCTCCTCAGGCTCCACACACAAGTTCCCTATGCTATCCCTGATCGGCCCTACTCTTTCTTTGATCATTCTCTTATTCCTCAAGTAAGTGTAAAATGCCTTTGTGTTTTCCCGGATTCCTTCTGCCAAGCCTTTCTCGTGCCTCCTCCTGGCTCTCCTCAGACCATTTTTGAGCTCCTTCCTTGCCTGCATGTAATCCTCTCTAGCTGAACTTGACCCTAGCTTCCTCCACCTTATGTAAGCTACCTTCTTCCTTTTCACTAGAAGCTCCACCGCTCTCGTCATCCAAGGTTCCTCAATCTTACCCCTTCTTGCCTGTCTCAGAGGGACATATTTACTCATCACTCCCAACAACTGTTCCTTAAACCGTCTCCACATGTCTATAGTTCCCTTACCATGGAACAACTGCTCCCAGTCCATGCTTCCTAACTCATGTCTAATCGCATCATAGTTTCCTCTTCCCCAATTAAATATCCTCCCATTTTGCCTAATCCTCTCCTTCTCCATAGCTATGTAGAATGTGAGGCAGTTATGGTCACTATCACCAAAATGCTCTCCCACCACAAGATCTGATACCTGCCCCGGCTCGTTTCCGAGCACCAAGTCTAGAATGGCCTCTCCCCTCGTCGGCCTGTCAACGTACTGCGTTAGGAAACCCTCCTGAACACACCTTACAAAAACAGCTCCATTCAAATCTTCTGCTCGAAGGAGGTTCCAATCAATATTAGGAAAGTTAAAGTCACCCATTACAACAACCCTACTGCGTGCACACTTTTCCAAAATCTGTCGACCTATGCTTTCTTCAATCTCCCTGCTGCTATTGGGGGGCCTGTAGTAAACCCCTAACGAGGTGACTACTCCCTTGCTGTTCCTAATTTCCACCCATACTGACTCAGTAGGCAGATCTTCCTCGACAATGGAAGCTTCTGTAGCTGTGATACCCTCTCTGATTAGTAGTGCTACACCCCCTCCTCTTTTTCCCCCCTCCCTATTCTTTTTAAATGTTCTAAACCCTGGAAGATCCAGCAACCATTCCTGCCCATGAGAAACCCATGTCTCTGTTATGGCCACAACATCATAGCACCAGGTACTGATCCATGCTCTAAGTTCATCACTTTTATTCCTGATACTCCTTGCATTAAAGCAAACACACTTTAACCGATCCCTTGGTTCCTTCCCAGGAAAATCCTTCCCACTAGCTGGTCTACCTCCTGCTACTGCCTCACCTGCATCAACGCTCACCTCTGGTATACAGCTCAGGTTCCCACCCCCCTGCCATACTAGTTTAAACCCTCTCGAACTACTCGAGCAAACCTTCCACCCAGGACATTGGTCCCCTTCCAGTTCAGATGCAACCCGTCCTTCTTGTACAGGTCCCACCTTCCCCAGAAGGCATCCCAATTATCAACATATCTGAAGCCCTCCCTCCTACACCAGCTGCGTAGCCACGTGTTCAGCTGCGCCCGCTCCCTGTTCCTCACCTCGCTATCTCGTGGCACCGGTAGTAAACCAGAGAACACTACGCTGTTCGTCCTGCTCTGCAGCTTCCATCCTAACTCCCTGAAATCACTTTTTATATCCTCAAACCTATTTCTGGCTATATCATTTGTGCCAATATGTAACACTATTTCTGGCTGTTCGCCCTCCCCTTTTAGAACCTTATACACCCGATCGGAGACGTCCCGGACCCTGGCACCAGGGAGGCAACATACCTTCCGGGAATCCCGATCTTGCCCACAAAATCTCCTGTCGATTCCCCTAACTATCGAGTCCCCTACCACGAGTACTTTTCTATTCTGCCCCCTTCCCTTCTTTGCCACAGTGTCAGGCTCAGTGCCAGAGAACTGACTACTATGGCTTTCCTCTGGTAGGTCATCCCCCCCAGCAGTATCCAAAACGGTATACTTATTGCTGAGGGGAATGCCCACAGGGGATCTCTGCACTGTCTGTCTGTCCCCTTTCCTCCCCCTAACTGTAACCCATCTATCCTCGTCCTGAGCCTTAGGAGTGACCAACTCCTGATAACTCCTCTCAATTACCCCCTCTGCCTCCCGAATGATCCGTAGTTCATCCAGCTCCAGCTCCATTTCCCTAACACGGTTTTCAAGGAGCTGTAGCTGGGTGCACTTCCCGCAGATGTAGCCAGCGGAGACGTGTGCCACATCTCCCAACTGCCACATTCTGCAGGAGGAGCAAGCAACTGCCCTAGCATCCATACCCCACTTATCTGAACACCCACTCAATACTAAAGTAGAAAGCTTACGTCAAGTAATAATAACAAATTAATAATCTGTTTTTATATTCTGAGCTAGTTTAGTCTCATAATTTGTCTTACTTTTTATAGTCTTTTTTGTGAATTTCTGTTGGCCTTTAAAGTTTTCCCAATCTTCTATTTTCTCACTGGTCTTTGCTCTATCTTTCAGTTTGGCAGCTTCCCTTATTGCCTTACGCATCTATGGCAGATTACTCCTTTTCCTACAGTCCTTCCTTTCCACTGGTATACATTTTTGCCGAGCACTTTGAAAAATTGCTTCGAAAGTCCTGTGAAGACAACATGTGTTGTTATTCAATGCCTGGAAGCAAAGACAGAAATAAATAAAGATGATTTTATTTTTCTAATTGTTTTCTTGTCTTAGCTTGGAGATGAGGGTCAAATTACTGCATAGAATCACAGAATTATACAAAGCAAAAGAAGGCCATTTTGTCTTTCACCCCCTTAGAGACTCCTTGAAAGAGCTATTAGTCTTACACTAGAAATTAATCTTCTTTAAGTATGTGTCCAAGTCTTAAATGAAAGAAATTTATTTTGATATAGAGATTTGTATAAGTTTGTTCAGCAAATTGACTTGCCTGGCAAATTAAAAGAAAATCATGTTAGCACCATGTCAAAAAGTTTAATAACGTCAGCAGGGGGCTACAATTCCTTTTCTTCATTGATGTCAGAACATTCTTCACTCTGAAAATAAGGGCAATTTCCTCATCACAATGGGCTCTGTTGAAGGTGGGCACTAATTTGGGATGCTGCAGTATGGATAGCCACCTAATCGACAGCAAATACATTCAAGCACAACCCTAAAACTCCTTCACATCAGCAGGGTGATGCCACCATGTCTCCCACTTGGTACACAAATGGCACACAATGTGCACAAAATGACAAACTAATGCACATCCTGAAACCTTCACATACTTTGAGGAGAAACCATGGAGATCTCAATGAGAACCATTGTTCTCTGGCTTTGGGTGCTGCCAGAGATGAGAACATGTGGTGCAATGAAGATGGTGTAGATGTAGTATAACTGAATGTGCTAGGCGACTCATGATTAAGCTTCAGGCTGACCATCACCGAGGAGGCCTCCAAATGGGCTAGTTTTAAAGGAGTAGACTATTATACGTAACTTTAGCAGGAGGTCTTTGAATTAAATAGAATATTCGAAGAGTGTAAAGGCACATTTTAATGTGGATATGCTTCATTTTCTCCATCTCCTGCCTTCTAATGAGTTTAAGCAAATTCATCTCTTTGCAGATTAATTGTTCCAGTGGTAGGCTTTCCCTGCCTCGTGGAACTGTTTCACTGCTGATCATAAGCAATCTTTTACTCTGTGATAAACATAAAAATTGAGCAAGGTATCCAAGTGGCATGATGTAACTTCACCCAGGTACTTACCATTCCAAGTATTCAGGTGCGGGCTACATATCTAGATGTTGTTGAAAGAGTCTCGTGGTGCAATAATAGTGCCATACCTCTGTGCCATGAGGCCTGGGTTCAAGTCCCACTTGTTCTGGAGCTGTGGAATAATATATCTGAACTGTCTGATAACAAAAAAAAAGGGTGAGGGGGGTGCATGTGGCATTGTTGTGGCATTCCTACCTTTGGACCAGGAGGCCTATGTTCAAGACTCCCTGCTTCAGAGGAATGTAATAACATCTCTCACAGGCTGATTATAGAATATTTTTAGATGTTGCTTCAAACTATAGATGCTGCTGTTGATTTAAGTGTTTCATTTGACTCAAGATGCATATGCATCTATAAGCACTGGAAATGTTATAAATGCCTTCCTGAAACTAGATCAGCCTTCCTCCCTGAAGGATGGTACATCACTTGGGAATGACAATACTGCTGAAAACCCCATCATGTGTACATTTGAAGGCTGTAGCCTAGAAAATATCATTGCTTTCTGGTGGTGTCAAATAGGCAAGGCAAATAGCCATTCCAGCTTGAGCTCAGTTTCAGCAAGCGAGAGAGATTCCAATCCCTCACTGGAAGAGATTGTCTGCTCAGTTCTACTGATGGTTTTGCCTGTGAAAGTGTGAATACATGAAGGCTGTACGAGGAGTTTAATATCACATAGAAACTTTGTATTACAGGTGTTACTGCAGTTTATTCTAGGGGAGTTATAGAAAAGTCTTTCATTGTTGTACAACCAAGAATTGAAGGTTTTTTAAAATGTTATAATTAATCAAATCTGTTACAACTTCTTTCTTCTATTTGAGTTTCACCATACAATAAATCAAATTCGTAAACTATCTTCTGGGTTACATGGCCTAATGGGATGCTTAATCTACCAATATCCTGGATCATTTCCAGACAGCAAGATATAATAGTAAGTGTGTTCTGTTCAGCATTACTTTCCCATATATTGGGCGTGTAAGTTGGCATGTCAGTTTGTTGGAGTGGTAGCTCATTTACAAGAATGTTCCTTGGTTTCAGGTTCTAAAGAAATATTGCAACTTGAAAACCTAAGCTGTAAAACTCTAAATGAGGAAAATACGTTTGTATGTTTGAGATTTTTGTTTCCTCTGTAGATATCAAATTAAATATACCTACAAAGAAATACAACCAATGAATACATTATGAACACAAGCTAACAGATTGTTATATACTAGATAAGGAAATTTAAACCATTCATTAACAGGCAAATGCTTCCTGTAAATGATGATATTTTTTAATCAAAGCTTTTCAGCACAAAACCATTTGACTTTTGAGTTTACCAGAGATTGTCTTGTTGCAGCCTTTGTCATTCATTTCCAGTTTACAATTTCAGCAGGATTCATTCCATTTCCCCACCCACTGCACAAACAAGACGTGGCCAGTCACTTTCATTACAGACTGTACCATTTGGAAATCCAGCATGAGAACTGCTAAAGCTTTCCCAATGGAGTGTCACTTTTCATTACCTGAGTGATAACTTGTTGGCTTAGTATGCCTGCTCATCATAGAATCCAAGATAACAAAGTGTGAAGCTGGATGAACACAGCAGGCCAAGCAGCATCTCTGTGCTCCTGAGATGCTGCTTGGCCTACTGTGTTCATCCAGCTCCACACTTTGTTATCTTGGATTCTCCAGCATCTGCAGTTTCCATTATCACATAATAGAATCCACTCCATTTTCCACTTATGGGTTCATACAACTGGTGGGCAATTCATTCTGCCAGTGTCATCAGCTAAGTGGTGAAGATAACAGAAGTGCCTGAGTCCCTCCCGCAACAGTCCTTTAAGGCTTTAAAATTATTGAAGGCAATTTCTCAACTCTCCTTGCAGCCATCTATATGCTACAGTTGTTAACTGTATCAAAGAAAAAGCTGGCCTTTCAGATTTTATTTTTATCCTACATTTCCCATTTCAATGTTTTTTGGCAAGACCTCATTTCATCACTCCAATCTATTCAACCAGCTTCAAGACCATCAAAGTTTGCCAAAACTTATAGTCTCTGGACAATAAGATTTCAGCACAGCAAAGGTAGCATTTATAAATGTTGTTATTTATTAATTTAACTGAAAGTTAATTTCAATAAACAACATTGTATCATTCAGCTGTGTAATAATAAAGCCCTTATGACACTTAATTTGATTCAGTATGTCCCAGCTGATAGAAACACTAGTCAAGTCAGGTCTCAAAATGAACCCTGGCTCAACAGAACCCCTTTGCAGGTGGTTACTGTGGTGGTTAGTCACTGAAACATATTTACAAAGAGACCACAGTTATGCTTTGAAAACAGAATGTACGTTTATTACACAAAAAAGAAAAAAGTCCAAAATATATGTGAAATTTTAGAAATATCTAAAACTTCACCCCAAAACTATCTTTTTCAGATACTTAATCCCAAAGTAATGTCACAGCTACCTGCATCATTTAAATTTTTACTTAACAGAATCTTTTCAGTTCTCCTCCATTGAATACCAAGACAATTTTACGACTTCCTTCTAAGTCTGTTGGCAGGAATTGTTCTCCATTCTGATGGCCTAAACCTCTTTTCAGTTTGGACAGCTGAGACACAACCTGGATGTTTAACAGAATAAGACCACTTCTACCAGTGTGACTGGTTTCTATAGGTACTCTGGTTTGCGATCAGTAATCTGCTGATTCTTAGGTGGTTTGAATCACCCGCAGATCCCTGGTTCTGACACTGGATGAAATTTTAGGAATGTGCGGTGAAGAAAGCAGTAGACAGGCGATTCAGGGCAAAGAATCTCTGTGTTTATTAAATGCAAAGGTGTGTATATCTCAAGAAATAAAAAGACAGAAATAAAAAAAGGGAAATAAAACAAAGGTGAACAAAAATACAAGAGTTAAAAAGGCAAATTCAAAACTGTGAAACTGACACTGTCAGTTATTAACTCAATACAGCCTAATTACTATTAGAAACTAAACAGCAGTTTTAAACACAGGCTTCCTGGCCTTGGGGTTCCCTGCACCGTCACCAGCCCACCTTCCCCTCTCTGATAGCCAGATTGGATACTTTGAGTTTCAAGGAAATAGGCTCATCACTGGGCAAAAAAATGATATTGAAATACGGCGGGCTATTTCCACTTGCTGTAGCCAGTGCTTCGCTGAAGACTTCAGACGATGTTCATCTGGCTTGAGAACTTGGGTTTTCTAACTTTGTGGTGGCTTTGTGAGCCAGTTTTCACCTCAGGGTGTTTCTGAGGCCTTCTCAGTCACCTCGTTGGTTTTTGGAGGTTGCTGGTCGTGATTGTTTGCTCAGAGATAATGGGAACTGCAGATGCTGGAGAATCCAAGATAACAAAGTGTGGAGCTGGATGAACACAGCAGGCCAAGCAGCATCTCAGGAGCACAAAAGCTGATGTTTCGGGCCTAGACCCTTCATCAGAGAGAATCTGATGAAGGGTCTAGGCCCGAAACGTCAGCTTTTGTGCTCCTGAGATGCTGCTTGGCCTGCTGTGTTTATCCAGCTCCACACTTTGTGATCGGTTGCTATTGGTTTCCCTGGTATGGAACAGCCCTGTGTGGGTAGGTTTCAGGAAGGTAGCTGTGCAGATAGTTCTTGGAAGAGTAGCTGTCTGGGATCCCTCTTCTGCAGGGATAGTTCTCTCTCCTAGATCAAGGTTAGCAGTTATACAGACTGTGTGTTCTGTTATCACCTCGCAAATCTGTTGGGCTATTCTTCCTTCTCTCAGGGCTGAATGGGCTTCCTGAGTACTGGAGTAGGTGTGAATGGTTTTTCAACTGAGGTGAATGGTTTTCATGGGTTTGGAATGACCAGCATTTCCACTTGTTCAGTTTGTAGAGTGGTGTGAAGTTTTTTTTTAACAATCCAAGGTGAGACAGGTTTGCATGTAACACAATGAGATAATAGGAACTGCCAGATGTCCTCGTATTTCAAGGACCGCAATTTCCCCTCCGCAGTGGCCAAAAACGCCCGTGACCACATCGCTCGCGCTTCCCACACCTCATCCCTCACACACATTCCCTGCAATAACAACAAAAATAGAATTCCGCTCATCCTCACTCCATCAACCTCCAGATTCAACACATCATCCTCCGTCACTTCTGCCACCTGCAATCTGACCCCACTACCAAGGATATATTTCCCTCCCCACCCTTATTTGCCTTCCAGAGGGACTGCTCTCTCCACGACTCCTTCGTCTGCTCCACACTCCCCACCAGCCCCACTACCTCATCACGTTTCCCTGCCACCACAGGAAGTGCTACACCTGCTACACCTCATCCACATCCCAGGCCCCAAGAAAATCTTCCACATTGAACAGATGATCACCTGCACATCTGCCTTCAGGTGGCATCATTGTGGCACTGGAGGAGGCTTAGGATGGACATGTCATCCAAGGAGTGGGAGGGGGAGTTGAAGTGGTTCACAACTGGGAGGTGTTGTCTTTTACCTTTTATCACAAACTGAGCGTAGGTGTTCCACAAAGCGGCCTCCAAGCCTCTTTTCCCTGATGTATGTAATGCCTCAACTTGGGAACAGATGCAGCGGAGGCAGAGGAATTGTGAGTAAGGGATAGCATTCTCTCAGGAAGGTGAGAGGAGGTGTAGTGCAGGTTGTTGGTAGGCTCAAAATAGATATCAGTTTTGAGGTGGTCACCAGAGATGGAGACAGAGACGCCCAGGAAGGAGAGAGAGGTATCAGAAATGGTCCAAGTGAACTTGAGGTTGGGATGGAAGGTGTTAGTAAGTTGATGAATTGTTCGAGCTCCTCATGGGAGCACAAGGCAGTAACGGGGGAAGGGGTGGGGGATAGTGCCAGTCTAGCTGTGGAAGAGCTATGGTCTGTTTTCTCTGCCTGCCATAAACCCTATATTTGAACATTTCATCCATTAACACCATGGGTGTCTGGCCACAAACTTAATTGAAGTTACGTGCCTTCATGGAAACAACGTATACAGGTCACTGGTTTTAAATAACTTTCTGACCTTTTGAAAACAGTATCTCACAGACCTGACAAAAATCCATATTTTCTATTTAAAACTCCAAATCCTGACAGTAGTGATATATGGTATACACCTTTTATTACATGTATTATAAAGTCCACATGGTGGTTGCAATGCAATTTTCTGAAGTGTTACAATGATCAATTAAATAAACTAAACCAAACTGTCAGCTTACATAATATAAATGCTTCATTTCAACACTCCTTTCCTATTTTAATTCCATTTGTTTACCTTTCTCTAAAATTCTTTTCTTCCCCTAGAAGATATCATGATTGTCCAGCTGCTTGCCTGTAATTCCCTAATCAAATCCTCATGAGTTTGTTTTTCATTGTCTAAGCATTAAGACTACAGTCACCTCCTGAACAATTTGACCATAATTTGTGACCTATGTGATATTGTCCATTTTGCGCAACTGTGAACAATTAAAATTATCCTTATTGTGATTTATTCTTAAAATAAACCATAATAAACATTACAGGAAGAAAGTGTTGGACAGCTGTCCTCCAGTCTTATTTGGAAAACAGTCAAACAAATATTATCGATTAAATCCTTTGGAAGCATATTTGAAATTGTGCAGTAGATCAGTCCACATGAGTTAATTCAGCCAACTGATCTAAAATTCTCGGTCAAAGTATCAGATCCAAGCAACAGGTTAAAACAAGCAAAAGACCTTTGGTGAAAGACTGATAGCTCGAGGTAAAAGTATCAATTATGGTATAAAAGTCAATTCCATACTCCAACTGATGATAATTTGAAGTAGCTATTTCTTTTTTTGTAAGATTACGAACCTCATTTTGGCCAATATTAAATTAAATTACTGAGAAGTAAAGTATGGCTGGCAGGGTCTAGGCCCGAAATGTCAGCTTTTGTGCTCCTGAGATGCTGCTTGGCCTGCTGTGTTCATCCAGCCTCACATTTTATCATCCAAGTATGGCTGGCAATTGTTTTAGGATTTAATTAGTTTATTTATTTTTATCATTGTTCAGTTTTCTTGATTGGTCATTCAAGGTTAGTTCATTTTATTTGTCTTTAGTCATTTTTCATTAATAATATTCTAGCCATATTTTTCACTTTACATAACGTATCCTCTATTTTCTTAGTTTGATTTTGTGCTATTTTACTTTGAACCAATTAATGCAGATTGATGAAAATATGAGAGGGAAACAATGACATTGTAGAAAGTGTTATACAATTGAAAGTGTACACATATATTTGTAATACATAATAGAAAATATAAATATGTAATCTAGACCGTACATTATAGGCTAATTTGTTGATATGGACAGGCTTCAAGATTGGACTGAGACATGGTGGGTATCTTATAAATTCCCTGCCAAATAATCTATTGTGGTCAAGACTCAATCTTCTAATCGCAGCATATTTAAGAACAATTTGCAGATTGCAGGTTGGAAGAGAATCTGTCAATTCTCTGGTGAACACAGATTCAACCCACTAAAATATTTATTTCTAGCCGAATGATAAAAGTTTCGATATTTGTAAGGCATAATGCCACTATCTTAAATAATACCAGTGACGAGTG
Source organism: Stegostoma tigrinum (assembly GCF_030684315.1). Classification (NCBI taxonomy): domain Eukaryota; kingdom Metazoa; phylum Chordata; class Chondrichthyes; order Orectolobiformes; family Stegostomatidae; genus Stegostoma; species Stegostoma tigrinum. The sequence continues at coordinate 24,412,060 of NC_081380.1, forward strand.
GTGTCCCACAGGGTTCAGTGTTGGGGCCGCAGCTGTTCGCCTTGTATATTAATGATCTGGATGAAGGGACTGGGGGCATTCTGGCGAAGTTTGGCAATGATACGAAGCTAGGTGGACAGGCAGGTAGTACTGAGGAGGTGGGGAAGCTGCAGAAAGATTTAGACGGTTTAGGAGAGTGGCCCAGGAAATGGCTGATGAAATTTGATGTGCGCAAATGTGAGGTTTTGCACTTTGGAAAAAAGAATACAGGCATGGACTATTTTCTAAACGGTGAGACAATTCATAAAGCAGAAGTACAAAGGGATCTGGGAGTGTTGGTCCAGGATTCTGTAAAAGTTACCTTGCAGGTAGAGTCCGTGATTAAGAAAGCAAATGTAATGTTGTCATTTATCTCAAGAGAGTTGGAATATAAAAGCAGCGATGTGCTTCCGAGGCTTTATAAGGCTCTAGTTAGGCCCCATTTAGAATACTGTGTCCAATTTTGGGCCCCACACCTCAGGAAGGACCTACTAGCCCTGGAGTGTGTCCAGCGGAGATTCACACGGATGATCCCTGCAATTGTAGGTTTAACGTACGATGAATGGCTAAGGATCCTGGGATTGTACTCATTAGAGTTTAGAAGGTTGAGGGGAGATCTAATAGAAACTTACAAGATAATGTTTGGCTTATAAGGGGTGGACGCTAGGAAGTTGTTTCCGTTAGGTGGGGAGACTAGGACCTGTGGGCACAGCCTTAGAATTAGAGGGGGTAATTTTAAAACTGAAATGAGACGACATTTCTTCAGCCAGAGAGTGGTGGGCTTGTGGAGTTCATTGCCACGGAGTGCAATGGAGGCCGGGACGTTGGATGCCTTCAACGCAGAGATCAACAAATTCTTGATCTCACAAGGAATCAAGGGCTATGGGGAGAGTACAGAGAAGTGGAGTTGAAATGCCCATCAGTGATGATTTAAATGGCAGAGTGGACTTGAAGGGCCAAATGGCCTTACTTCCACTCCTATGTCTTATGGTCTTATGGTCTTATACTAAAACTAATCAGACACTATGAACAGAGACAGATCTTCATTGGATTAGTACACTGTCTGTGAATATCACATGTTCTCTTTAATCTCAACACATTTCCACCTCTGTAACACTGCGGGAAAGAATTACTTCAATCATCTTAATCATTTTCAAATGATCCGGTTACAAATCTTGGGTCAAAGATAATTTAGAGAAATCCAAGTCCATTTCAAAGCTGGTCAAACTATGAGTCATTATCAGCAAATGTTAACAAACCCGATACGCCTTAAAAGTAAGCAGAGCATTGAACCTTCTACCCTGCTGGAACATAAAAGGATTATTTTAAATTGTAATATAGGCAAAATACATCATGCGCTGAAAATCTAAAATAAAAAGAAAGTGCTGGAGAAACTCAGCAGGTCTGGCAAGGCCCTATGGTGAGAAAAACAGAGTTAACATTTTGAGTCCAATGGTTCTCCTGTGGAACTGAACAGGGCTAAAAAATGATAGTTTTTACACTATTGTCAAAGGAAAAGGAGAACCATGTGTTAATTATAGTAAATGGTAGATGAGATGCAAAATAGAGTTCCAATGCTGATGCCACCCTCTGCAGGGGTGAATCTGTCAAATCATCCTGAAATTGTCCTAAACTGATGACATTCCACCCACTTGTTGTTGACAGTGTCTTCAGCTATGTCTGACCCATTTCCTGCTCTTCTGCCCTTAACCCCAATCCCTCCCATCCATAACAAGAAAATAGCTCCCCTTGTCGTCTCTTTCCACGCCATCTGTTTCCTCCTTCAAAAGGCCATCCTCTGTCATTTCTGCAACATCCAGCAGGATGCTGCCACCAAATAGATCTTCCCGCCCCTTGTCAGAGGCAGTTTTCATGTGACACCCTTGCTCACTCCTCTACTACTTCCGAGAGATCCAAGTGCCCCTCCCACCATGCATTCGCAGAAGGTGTAACACTTTTACTTCTCCCATCCTCACTATCCAAGGCCCCAAACACACTTTCCAGGTGAGGCAACAATTAATTTGCAATTCTTTCAATCTAGTCTATTATACTCATTGCTCACAGCGCTATCTCCTCTACATTGGCGAGACTGTATGAAGACTGAGTGACTGCTTTGTGGAACACCTCTGCTCTCTGCGCAAGAATGACCCCAATCTCCAAGGTGCCTGCATTGGATTAACGGTCAAACTCTCATGCTGACACTATTGTACTAGGTTTATTGCAGTTTTCCAGTGAAAGCCAATACAAGCTGGAATAACAAAAACTCATTTTGTGCTCAGGCATTTTACAGTGCTTCAGGGGTCTATATTAAACTCAACAACTTCAGAGTATCAATACAGCCCACCATTTTGATTACACACCCTGACTCAAGTATGTTGATTGGTTACATTTACTCTGAACAAAGTCAACCTATTTTTGATCTCTCAGGCCTACTATTTCTGCCTTCACAGATGCTGCCAGATCCACGAAGCTTCTCCGGCACTTTTTCTTCATGGAGTATGTCACTAGAAAAAAACATAGAGTATAAAGATAAATGAAGTTTAAAAATCTGCCTTTTTTGGAAAAAAGAATGAGCAGAGACACAAAACTTATTTTAAATTTGAACCCAATTTGAAACGCAAATGTTGCATTTAACTTTATTGCAGAGCCTAACATTTCTATCACAGCTATAAAACTGGCATCTACTTGACAGGCCTATCCTTCAAATCCAATCCAGCCAATTACCATTCCAAATTTCAACTCCCTATCATCAGAAAAATGTTGCAAAGTGTCATCAATGGTGCTGTCAAAATTCACTGGAACATCGAGAGTCTGTTCTGTTTCAGTTCTTGAGGAACAGGCAGCTCCAAATCTGCATAAAGCCTTGATTCAAACAGGTACAGAACAGCTGTATTCCAAAGGTAAGGTGTGAGCAACTGTGGTCAGGGCAACTGTTGACGGTGTGGCACCTGGCAGTCCTTGTAAAAGTGAAGTCAATGAGATTCATTGTAAATTCCCCAATTAGTGATGTCTTACCCAGTCAAAAAAGAAGACGGTTGTGCTTTTGGAGGTCAACCATCTCTAGACCTTACTGTCAGTACTTCTTTAGGGCAGTGTCCGAGACCAGAACATCTTCAGCAGCTCCATCAATGAGTTTCCATCCAACATGAGGCCAGAAATGTGGATATTCACTTTGCCACTCAGAGACAAGGTTGATAGGAATCCTCTCAGATATTGAGATATCCATGCCACATGCAGCAAAGCCTGAACAACATTCGATCTTGGGCCAATAAGTGACATTTAACATTCTTTAACTTTGCCTTATGAAAAAGTTGACAACAAATTCAAACCGCCTCCTCATGGTAGTGAAGGCATTGCCATCATTGAATCATGCACCATCAACATCCTAGAAATCACCATTCACCAGAAACTTAGTCAGCCCAGTCATACAAATTGTACGGTTATAAGCGGTGAGTATTCTGCCATGAGTGATTCATCTTCAAAGTTCCAAAATCTTTCAGTCAAGTACAAGGTACAAGCTAAAAATGTGATGGAAGAGTGTTGATATGCTGGAATTATGCAATTCTAAGAACATTCCAGTCCATGATCCAGGGCAAAATACCCTGTTTGATTGGCATATCCACCATCTTAAATATTCACTCCACCATCAGTGCATAGTGTCAGCAGTGTACATCAGATAAAAAATGCATTCAACAACTCACCAAGGGTTCTTCAAAAAACATCTTGAAGAACAAGGTCAGAAGGTGCATAGAAATGCCACTATAGGTTCCCCTCTAAGACACTACTCTGCCCTGGATCTATATCATCAGTCCTTCATTACTGCTAGGTCAAAATCTTGTAACAACTCACCTAGTAGCACTATGGGTCTACCTAAACCACAGGGACTGCAGCAGTTCAAGAAGGTGAATCAACACCATCTTCTCAAGGGCAATCAATGCTCACCAACTTGTGAATGAAGAAATACACATCAAAATTAAAAATAAAGTGTGAATTTTCTTTTAGTTTCCAGTGTTTCAATGCTGTTGAAATGGCATTGACAATTCTTCAATGAACACATTCAAATTTCTAGCTCAGAGATACCTCTCTATGCTGAAGCTGTTTCAAACGCTACTCCCCAAGCCTCCCGACTGTTTACATGTACTTAACTGTTAGTTAGATGTGACGTGGATGCAGATTTCTTGGATTTACTTCATTTAAGCGTCTGAGGAAAGTTACATTTGTTTTCTGCCACTGTCTGGATTAACAGGACAACAAAGTAATTTAAAGGCATATAGGATCCTGTAGACGCGAATAACATAACAATCTTGCAGAACAGGCTTGTAATTAGAAAATACATTTCAGTATAACAAGAAAAACTCTTAGATTTTCCTAGGACAAACTAGGAGACGTTACGGAGCCTGCAGATCTTTTATTAAATATCTCAATGACATACATTTTAAACAAAAAAATGTTGGATTCTGTATCTAAAACTGTGCACGTACATCTGATTGTCTCAAATTGAGTATATCAGTGGATCTTTGGAAACCCATTCCTACCCTCTTCCCAAGCAATGTTACAATATTCAGAAGCAAGAATGTAATACCAATGGGTACCTTTTCCAGCATGGAGAATGGCTGCATTACTGAAAGGTGCAGCTCCTTATCGGCCTGATTTTTGTATTCTACTTTCCACTGGCACGGCAGTCAAAGGCTTGAGAAGCGCCCTTTGAGAGCTGACGATATCTTGCAGCTGCAAGTCATTAATAGCTAGTTCTCTTTGTCCTCTTTGCCATTATCTTTGTCTTCCCATGCTACGATTGTATTTGATCTTCAGCAAAGAAAGGTAAAAGGCATTTACATCTTCAGATTAAGAAGACATGCTGGGATATGGGGTAGGAAATGTTTTAGTTGTGTGACACTTTGCAGTAATGTAAGGGTGTTAAGGCAGATGCTTTGCAAGTAACCCACTTACTGCTGACCTCAGCATCTTCCGTGTTATAAGGTAGATCGTGGCCTTGTCATCAAAGGAATGAATAGTTCAACATTGGGGAAGCCTCTTGGTTAATAGTTTTTAGCAGGTGAACCAGCTGCAAGATATCGTCAGCTCTCAAAGAGCGCTTCTCAAGCCTTCGAGTGCCATGGCAGTGGAAATCAGGCCGATAAGGAGCTGCAAAGTAAGAACTAAATGATCATGAAGCCAGTTAAGGAACCTGCAGTGAGCAGACTAAGAGTGATGGAGTAATATGTGAACATACGGAGAAGAAAGTTTTACATCATGTGCTTTGGGAATTGTGTAGCTGCATGCAAGGCTCAAATGTTTGCCGCTTCTTACAACAGAGGATTCATTTCCAAGGAGAGTGATGAGTATGTCGTTGTCTAGGGCCCCTGCCATACTAGGAATGACCTCTTCTACAGTCCTGGGAACACTGAGACCACCTCTCTCCAAATGGCATTAATATTAATACTGTGTTACTTGGGACATCTGCACCTGGAAATCTGTGTGTCCCAGCTTCAATGCCCTAAAGGGCCTGAAGATTTGAACAAGTGAAGTTCTGCATTTGTCAATTCTTACTTGGTGCCATTCGCTGCTGCCTTTTGATTATTTATAAACATATTGGCTGCAAACAAATATTGATAACACATGCAATTAAATAATTTGTGGGAGAAATTAATAATCCAAGCAGTGCTTTGGGGTCACCCCTTTGTATCTTGCTCTGCTAAATAACACAGGCTAAACAGTGTAATGAAAGGATTGCACAAAAGTTGTCTGCGAGCTTTTTGTGGTTTCACTGCACTGTTTGTGGGGATGAAAATATCATACCCAGAAAGCCTCTACATATCTCCCCCTAGAGACCAGTGGAAGAGGTAACACTTTCTTAAAATCAAGGCTCAACCTGATTTAATGATGTGGAGGTGTCGATGTTGGACTGGGACGGACAAAGTCAGAAATCCCACAACACCAAATTTTAGTCCGACAGGTTTATTTGAAAACATGAGCTCCTAAAGGTTGTGTTTTCAAATAAACCTGTTAGAGAATAAGCTGGTGTCCTATGATTTCTGACTTTGTCCAACCTGATTTATCTCAAGAAAATTCTGCAGCAGATAAGGGGTAATTTACTTCCTGATACAAAATATTAAATATGCAAAATAGATTTCCAGATAATATCAATTAAGGATTAATTAATTAGCAACATTGACCAAAACATAATTGTCGCAAACACTGAGGTGGACAGTAGTCAGCTTCAAAGCAATGTAAGTGGTTAGGTGGAATGGCAGACGCATGGCAAATTAAATTTAATACTGAAAAATGTGAGGTGATAGATTTTAGCAGGAGAATGAGGAGAATGAGGTGGTGAATGGTATACTTTTATAGAGGATAGTAGAAGAGAGAGACCTATGATGCTTGGCATTCATCTTTGAAAGTGGTAGCACGACAAAGTAGTTATAAAAGTATATGGGATCCTGTAGATTAGAATAACATAACAATCTTACAGAACGGGCTTGCAATTAGAAAATAAATTCAATATGGTTAGAAAAACTCTTTGGTTTTCTTTGAGGAAAACTAGGAGGCCACTTCCTCCTTGGAATGTAAAAATCTAAGTCGAGCATAGTAAATTCCCAAATCACAAAAATTAACAAAGCAGATTAGCAAAGGAATAGAAAATGTAAATGATACGCTGGAGTTCATTTCTGGAGGAATACAATTTAAAAGAAGAGAAGCCACATTAAACTTAGGCAGACCACCCATGGAGTACTCTAAACAGTTTTGATCTCTACTACGCAAAGAGAATAAAGCAGCATTTGTTCAGAGCCCTATTAAAAAAAATTGTGTTAATGGAATCCAGGCTAAAACCTCCACTGGTTGGAATCATAGCTAGCACAAAGAAGATGTTTCTCGTTGTTGGCAACCAAGCATCTCAGCTCCAAGATGTCATAACAATAGTTCCCAACATTCTTCAGTTGTTTCATCAATGACTTTCCCTCCATCATGAAGTCAGATGTGCAAAATTTACTGATGATTGTACAATGTTTAGCATCAATCATGACTCCTTCAATATTGATGCAGTCCTTGCCCATATGAAAAAAGACATGGACAATATCCAAATTCAGTCTGATAAGGGGAAACAACATTCACTCCACACAAATGTCAAGCTATGATAGTAAAGTTAGATCCAATGTGATTCAGGGAGTGCTTGCCAATTGGACACAAATTTGGCTTGATGGCAGGAGAACAGAGCGTGGTAGTGCAGGGTTGTTTTTCGGATTACAGGCCTGTGACCAGCAGTATTCCACAGGGATTGGTGCTGTTGTTTGCTATTTATGTAAACAATTTGGATGAGAATTTAGGAGGCGTGGTTAATAAGTTTGCTGATGATACCGAAATTGGTGGTACGGTGGGCAGAGAAGGTTATTTAAGATTACGAAGGGATCTTGATCAATGGGCTGAGGAGTGGCAGATGGTGTTTAATTTGGATAACCGTGAGGTGTTGCATTTTGATAAAAATGAACAAGGGCAGGACTCCTACAGTTAATGGTAGGGCCCTGGAAAGTGTTGAATAAAGAGACCTAGGAGTTCAGGTACATAGTTCTTTGAAAGTAGCGCCACAGGTAGACAGAGTGGTTAAGAAGGCATATTACATGCTTGCCTTCATTGCTCAGACCATTGACTATAAGAGTTGGGACATTGTGTTGAGGATGTACAGGACATTGGTGAGGCCACATTTGGAATACTGTGTACAGTTCTAGTCATCCTGCTGTAGAAAACATGTTATGAAATTGGAGAGGGTTCAAAAAAGATGTTAAAGAATGTTGTCGGGTCTGGAGGGTTTGAGCTTCAAGGAAAGGCTGGATAGGCTGGGACATTTTTCACTGAAGCTTAGGAGGTTGATGAGTGACCTTATAGCGGTTTATAAAATCATAGGGGGCACAGACAAGGTCTCCTAATATCAACATCCTGGGAGTTATCACAGATCAGAAACTGAACTGAAGCAACCATTTAAATACAACAGCTACAAGAGCAGGTCCAAGGTGAGGAATTCTGCACTGAGGGATTCCTTTCCATTCTCCCCAATGCCTGTCCACTGTTATACACAATAATTTAAACAGAGTTCAAGTCCAAACATTTAGTGAGAGCTTTATTTCAGTTAACATTACTCCATAAAATGCAAATTCTACAGATTACTCGCTCCCCATATTCATAACACCAAACCACACCCAACTAACCCTTAATTAGGTTTCCATCAACTGAGACCTCATTTCTTTAGATTCATTCCTATTCACTCATATTAGATGATACCATAGAACATATTGTGCTGACCATAATGCCATTCTAAACTAATGCATCTGTCTCAATATCTAAACATTGCTATCATTTCTGCTTCTGCCACCTCCCCGGGCAGCGCATTCCAAGCACCTACCATCCCTTGTATAAAAACACGTTCCTCTTGAATCTCCTTCAAATTTTTCTTCTCTCAATTCAAGCCTGTGCACCCTGTATTTGACATTTTCACCTTGCGAAAGAGAGTCCGACTGCCCACCCTATCAATGCCTCTCAAAATTTTATATACTTCTGTTAGGTCGTCCCTCAGCCTCTGATGTTCTAGTGAAAACAATCCAAGTTTATCCAATCTCTCCTTATAACTAATATTCTGGAATCCAGGAGCATCCTAGTGAACCTCTATATCACCCTCTCAAAAGCTTCTACATCCTTCCTGTTGTGACCAAAACCACGTACAAATGAAGACTAACTGAAGTTTTATACAGCTGCAACATGACTTGCCAAATTTTATACTCAGTGACCTAATCAATGAAGATAAGCATGCCATAACCTTTCTTTACCACCTTATCTACTTGTGTTGCCACTTTCAGGGAGCTATGGACTTGTATCTCTCTATGTACTAATGCTCCTGAGGGTCCTGCCATTTACTGTATACTTTCCTCTTGCATTTGACCTCCTAAAATACATCATTTCACACTTGACTGGGTTGTAACTCCATTTCTGTGCCATTTTTCTGCCCAACTTTCTAACTGGTCTATATACTGCTGCATCATTTGATAACTTTCCTCACTATCCACAACTTCAACAATTTTCATATTCTCTGCAAACTTACTAATCAGATCATGTATATTTTCATCTAAATCATTTATATGTATTGCACAAAGGTTCCAGAGATAGTAGAAACTGCAGATGCTGGAGAATCTGAGATAACAAGGTGTAGAGCTGGCCTGCTGTGTTCATCCAGCTCTACATCTTGTTAACAAAGGATCAAGCACTGATACATGTAGAACACCATTGATCTTAGACGTCCAGACTGAAGAAAAACCTCCACAAGTACCTCAGAAATAGTAGGAGCTGCCAATACTGGAGTCTGAGATAACAAGGTGTAGAGCTGGATGAACACAGCAGGCCAGGCAACATCATTTTCTGAAGAAGGATCCAGACCCAAAATGTCAGCTTTCCTGCTCCTCTGATGCTGCTTGGCCTGCTGTGTTCATCCAGCTCTACACCTTGTTACCTCTACAAGTACCTTCTGTCTTCTATGCCCAAACCAATTTTGTACTTTTTGGCGATTACATTGTGTAGAGAAAAAACAATGTTTGAAGAATCACACTCAATGTTAACACTGTTTCCCTCTCCACAAATGCTGCCAGACCAGCAGAGTACTTCAAGCACATTCTATTGATTAGTTGTTGTTTGTCTGCAAAACAATATCCCCAATCGCACTATTAAACCAAACAACAAGGTTGTGTGGTCGTTAAGTACTGAATACTGACCTCTGCATCGGTGAGGTCAGGCACCAACTCCCTGAAACCTCATCATAGCATCTCCTCAATCATGATCCCACCTCTGATCACCAAGTCATCATCTCCCAAACCATCAACAACCTCATCACTTTGGGAGATCTCCTGTCCATGCCTCCAACCTGACATTTCCCCAACTCTGCAACCCCATTTCTATCTCCTCTCCAAAATCCATAATCCCAACTTCCCCAGTCAACCCACTGTATCTGCCTGCTCCTGCTCCACCTAATTCGACTCCATTCTTTCCCTTTGGTCCAAGGGGGCAGGATGAGGTTAGCTGCCTCCTTGACCTGTCCGTCCTCCCCGGACTGACCTATCCCCTCCCTACCTCCCCACCTACACTCACCTCTACAGGGTCCATCTCCGCCTCTTTAACTTGTCCGTCTCCTCTCCACCTATCTTCTTCTCTATCCATCTTCGATCCGCCTCCCCCTCTCTCCCTATTTATATCAGAACCCTCTCCCCATCCCCCTTTTCTAATGAAGTGTCTAGGCCCAAAACATCAGCTTTTGTGCTCCTAAGATGCTGCCTGGCCTGCTGTGTTCATCCAAATCAACACTTTGCCATCCCAGACATCCTCGTATTTTAGGGGCTGTTATCCCCCCCCCTGTAATTGAGGATCGCCTTAACCTCATCTCCTCCATTTCTGCACTATTGCCCTCAAACTCACTTCGCCCAACAACAATAAGGATAGAGTCACCTTAGCCCTTACAGACCACCCCACCAACCTCCAAATCCAATGCTTCATCCTCTGACATTTCTGCCACCTACAGTCAGACCCAACCACTCCCTGGACTGACCTATCCCCCGCTAACTCCCTACCTACATTCACCTTCACTGGCTCTAACCCCGCCTCTTTGACCTGTCTGTCTCCTCTCACCCTACCTTCTCCTTTATCCATCCTCTATCCGCCTCCCCCGTCTCCCTATTTATTTCAGAATCCCCTTCCCCTCCCCCATTTCTGAAGAAGGGTCCCGACCCGAAATGTCAAGCTTTCCTGATCCTCTGATGCTGCCTGGCCTGCGGTGTTCTTCCAGCTTCACACCATGTTATCTCTACTTCCCTTCCACCCATGTCTGCTTTCTACACGGACTTGCGGAATGTGTTGATTCCACAACACCTTTGTCAGTTCTACACACTCTACCAACTTCGGCACCACACCCAGTACCTTTCCCTGCAACTGCAAGAGGTGCAATACCTGCTGCCACACCTCCCCGCTCACCTGCATCCAAGGCCCCAAACAATCCTTCCAGATCTAGCAGAGATCACCTGCACTTTATACAACCTCGTCTATTACATCTATTGCTCCTGATGTGGAGCAATGTGATGTCAGAGAGACCAAACTCAGGCTCGGGGACTGGCTCGCAGAGCATCTGCGCTCTGCATGCATCAACCAACCCAACCTTCCGGTTGCCATCCATTTTAATTCCCCCTCTCACTCTCCTGATGACATGCCCATCCTTGGCCTCCTCCACTGTCAGAGTGAGGCCAAACGTAAACTGGAGAAACAATACCCATTATTTTGCCTTGGGATCTTACAGCCCAATGGTCTCAACATTGGCTTCCCCCAGCTTCAATTCCCTCCACCCCCAGTATTATCCCATCTCCAGCGCTCACCCTCCTCCTCACCATCTTCCAACTCACTTATACACTCCAGCCTTCCCATAGACCAGTCACAATAACCCCTACCTTTGTTATCTTAACCCCTACCTGCATCTGTTTCTCCTACCCTTCCCTCAGCACCACACCCCCTCTATTTCTGGATTCCCCACCCCCCTCCAGTCCTGACCAAGGGTTTCAGCCTAAAACAGTGCCTTTGCTACTTCTCTGATGCTTTTCCAGCCTCGCACCAAGAGACTCTGGCTTCCTTCACGTGTAGTCCTTATTATCTCCAACATTGTTTGGTACATTTACTTTATTTTATGGTGGCACTGTGGCAAAACAGACATTGGTCAGTGTTTACTGCCTATCTCTATTTGCCCTTGAGAAGGTGGTGGTGAGCTGCTTTATTCAGAATAAGAGAGCTGCATCACTTGCCTCCTCCCTCATCCTTATTGATGGTCACCAAATCAGTGGTGGCAAAACCTGAGTCTTCAATTATCAAGGTTGAGCAACATGTCACTGAAAACAGATCTCCTGGTCTGGATGAACACAGAAGGCCAAGCAGCATTTCAACAGCACAAAAGCTGACGTTTCGGGCCTAGACCCTTCTTCAGAGTCTAGGCCCGAAACGTCAGCTTTTGTGCTCCTGAGATGCTGCTTGGCCTGCTGTGTTCATCCAGCTTCCCACTTTGTTATCTTGGATTCTCCAGCATCTGCAGTTCCCGTTATCTCCTGGTCAAACCACCCGGGTGCATCCAACTGCTGTTTTATTTTCACAAAGACAATGTCTTAAGTCAATTTAGATACAGGAAAATGTAAACGATATACAATAGATCACTGTTGCAATATGGTATCAGAGATAATGGGAACTGCAGATGCTGGAGAATCCAAGACAACAAAATGTGAGGCTGGATGAACACAGCAGGCCAAGCAGCATCTCAGGAGCACAAAAACTGACGTTTCGGGCCTAGACAAGGGTCACTGATGCAACATGCACGGTTTCACGTGTTTACTGAGATTGTGTGGAGTCCCAGCGGTCTCAGAGATGCCACAATTCTAATCATTAGCAGGACAATCTAAGTTTGACGAAGAGTTTTCAAGACCTGAAACGTTAAGCTTGCTTTCTCTCTGTAGATGCTGCTTGACCCGCTGTGAACTCAAGCATTTTTTTTTGTTTTCAGTACAGATTCCAGCATCTGCAGTAAGTTGCTCCTACAAACTAAGTCGAGTCTCAGCTTGTGTTACCGGGACTTCACCGAGTCTAAATTGAGTCCACCATTCCGTGGCTCTGCAAGCTACAGTATGAATATTTCGTTAAATTCTCAAAATTGCAGCATATATTGGGAGCAGCATTACAAGTACAGTGGAACCAAAGAATTGACTAACTCTCTGTTGTCACCAGATGTCAGTGTAACATTTAGCGAGAGCAACAGTTTATTGAGAGCACGGCTGAAAGGGTGTATAAAGTTGATGCTAAACGGCGAGTGGGGAAGCGCTGAGGTAACGGGCGGGACAGCTCTTCGGCTCAAGCAATTGGGAGGATCTCCCTTGCCAAGGGGAGGATCCAGCTCCATCTCGGGTGGCGCAAAAAAATGCGGATCCAGCGTAGGCCCTTGGGTAGGCAACAGTTCGAAGTGAAGAAGCCAGTGTCTGAGCATGTAAATCTTAACCATTCATTTCCGTGTCTGGTGTTGTTGTTTCAGAAGTGCCAAGATGATTGATGCTTAGCGGCAGCGACGTTTAATCTCTGTTTGTGTGAGCGTTACACACAGCTCGTGGGTGGGGACCTAACTGTGACCTTTTCTCGGAACTCCTGATCCGCCCAATGTACGCACTCCGTGAGCGGGGAGTACTTTGCTGGTGGATCTTTCTGAAGATTGGTGGGCAAAGCTGACGGCTTTTTTTTAACCCGCTTTTTGAACCCCTCGGGAATGGACTTGCACAGACCCTGTCACACTAGAAGCAACTTCAAGCAAGACAAGTCTAAACGGTAAAATAGTCCAGTTTTTACTTTAGCTGGGATAAGCTGTGTGTAGTATGACTGCGGAGTGGAATCCCGGAGTTTTCATTGTCGGGCTCTCTTTTGTGGGTTTCGGACTGATCAATCGAGGTCTGGGACATCTCCCGATTCCGGAATCTGCCCTGAGGAACACCTGGAAATGGAGAAACATTTGCACCTCGATGGTTCACAGTCTGGTGACGGGCATCTGGGCAATCCTGTGGTAAGCGTCAAACTAAATGTGTCTCAGATTTGAAACTTCACAATTTCTTGCCTCGTTGCAAATTTTAGATTTTGATCGGTGACAACTTTTAAGTTTTGGAAGTATGTGTTCATGGAAAACCATCTTTCATAACACTGAATTGCCAGTAGGCTATTGTGTAACTTTTGTTTTCCATTTGGCTGAAGCAAAGTCTAATTCTGCCAATAAATACGGTGAATTCTGACTCTGACTTTTTTTTCAGCTTTTATTTCCAGCCGCAGATGGCTGAGGATCTGATCGGAACACATTCTCCGTCCTCTCACGGTCTCGTAGCCTTTTCTATCGGTGAGTCCGAACTCGGGCAGGGATTAAGGGGATAAGGATTGTGGCAGGGCTTCGTCTTATTTAACTGGTGCCATTCAGTTCTTACACAACGAGTTACGCCCCATTACATTGAAACAGCAGACAACTGTCATCACGTTATACAACTACCGTGTGATTTCACTCACTGAGATATTTGTTGGGAGGGTTTTTAAGCATGTGCGCTGTTAGCTCGTAAAATAAAATTAAGGAACGCAAGAACAGTGGTCATTTCTGTCCTTCTAGCCTGCTCTGCCATTCAATAGGATCGTGGCCAATTTGTGACCCAATTCGCCCATGGACGTTTGCTTAATAAAATTATTGCCTAAATTTAAGCTTAACAATTGAATTAGCATCGACTCTTACTTGAGGAAGAGTTCCGAACCTCCACTACTCTGCATGTAAAAGAGCTTTCTAACATCTTTTCTTAATGGCCTGTCTCTAATTTTAGACTATGCCCTCTGGTTTTAGAATCTTAAACTACTGGAAATAGTTTAGTTTAAATTAAGACTTAATATTTGGAGCCAGAGCATAAAGACTTCTTTAAAAATACCTCAAAGGTAGTAATAAAATGAGAGGCTGGATGAACACAGCAGGCCCAGCAGCATCTCAGGAGCACAAAATGTCTGGTTTGCTATCAGTGCCATGCGCTAGAGTGAGCGAAAATAATGGGATATACTGGGTGAATGCTTGGCTGGAGGAAAGATGCAGGAAGGAAGAAAACAGATTTTGGGACTTTGGGAACAGCTAGTGGAACTTGTATAACCCAGGACCAGGACCAATGCCCTTTGGGGTGGGGTTCCTAGCCCTAGTCGGCAGGGTTTAAATTAGAATGGCGATAGGATGGGAACCTGAAGAGAAGGATAGATACGGGAGTGAAACAAGGACACAAACCAAAGGCAGAAAGGTATGCAACAAAAAGTAGAAGAGAGAGGGTTAGAAACAAATAAAGCTAAGATAACTAAGGTTAAAAAGACTAGTCTAAAGACCTTGTGACTTAATATGCGGAGCATTCACAATAAAGTAGATGAATTAACAGCACAAATAGGAGCTATCCTATTGCGATTGCAAGAGACATATCTGCAGGATGACCAAGGGCTATTCATTTTCTAAGAAGGACAGACAAAAAAGGAACGGAGGTGGAGTAACATTGTTATTAAAGGAGTAAATTAAGGCAATAGCGGACATTAGCTCAAAATCGTGATGTGGACTCTGTATGGATGGAGATTTGGAACATTGAGGAATAGAAAATGTTGGGAGTTATGTATAGCACACCCACCCCAAACAGTCTTAAACACATTAGAAAGACATGAAACAAAAAAAATCAGAGTTGCATGGTGATATTGTGGGAAGTATGGATGTACAAAGGAAACTGTGTCTCCTTTTATACACCAGTTGATGAAAGTGCATGTGCGGGAAAACAGTTAGGAAGGCATACGGTATCTTGGCCTTCGTTGCAAGAGGATTGGATTTCAAAAGTAGGGATATCTTACTACAGCTGTACAGGGCACTGGCCAGACCAAACCTGGAGTATTGCATGCAGCTTTGGCCTCCCTACCTGAAAAACATTATATCTTCCATAGAGGCAGTGCTGCAGAGTTTAACTAGGGTGTTACGAGGGGCTGGGAGGACTGTCCTATGAGGAGAGATTAGTTTAGCAGGGCTTGCGTTCACTATATTTAGGAGGATGAGAGAAATCTGACTCAAACACTTGATATAACATGGTGTAGAGCTGGATGAGCACAGCAGGAAAGCTGATGTTTTGGGTCGAGACCCTTCTTCAGGGGAAAAGAGGGTATATATTTGCCTTGTTTAGGGAGTTTTTAAGACTGAGATGAGAAATTCTTGCTCACTCAGAGTAGTGAACCTGTGGAATTCTCTACCACGGAGGCTACGGATGCCATACCGCTGAATATCTTCAATAGAGAAATTAGTGTTTAGGTTTTAAAGGCATTTAAAGGGTATGGGGAGAAACAGGAAAATGACATTAAGAAAGAGCAGCCATAGTAATGTTGAATGATGGAGCAGGCTTAATGAGTTGAATGGTCTACTCCTGCAATTGCTATTTAAGATGTTTGTTTTTGTTCTTAAACTAACCACTTTGAGCAGAATCATTTCCAGCTGGGGTTTTCAAAATTTTCACGATTGCTGAAATATATCACAATGTCAGAATCTTGTGTTCACTTGTAAATAAGTTGAGCAATTCCAAAAATTCCCTGAATGTAGCTAGGGTTGGTCACCCACATCACATCAGATGTCATGAATGTTCATATCTGAATGATTCATTTGTTGCATGCCACCTCCCACAGACGTATATGGAATTTCCTGTGTATTTGTAGCAAGAGATGCATGCAGTCCAGGTGTAGCGCAAATCTTTGGCGAGTACCCACACAGTACAACACTAACAAAGGTTGACCACCTTTTTACAAATGTCTGACAATCCTTTTGCTTCAATACACTCTGTCCCCAATACTGCCTCCGAGGTAAGAGCTTTATGACACAGGGCAGGGTGTAACCGGAAGCGAGTGGTCCCTCTAACATCTTACTTATTCATAGAATTGTAGAATCCCTACAGTGTGGGAACAGGCCCTTCAGCCCAACAAGTCCACACCAAGCTTCACAGCATCCCACCCAGACCTATCGCCCATAACCTACCTAATCTACACATCCCTGAACACTGTGGGCTATTTAGCATGGCCAATCCACCTAACCTGCATATCTTTGGACTGTGGGAGGAAACCGGAACAACCGGAGGAAACCCACGCAGACACGGGGAGAATGTGGAGAAACTCCACACAGACAGTTGCTGGGGAGGGGGAGAATCAAACCTGGGTCCCTGGCCCTATGAGGCATCAGTGCTAACCACTAAGCCACTGTGCCACTCCAATTCCCATTTCCCATGTGATTGCAATTAAAATTTAGTGTCGTCAGACTGCTAAGGAGATATGTACAAAAACACACTGGGACTATTCTCCAGTGGTGAAACCCACTGTCAGCTATGAATATGTGATGAAAAAGTCTCCTGCTTAAACAGGAAGGCTCTGTACTTTGACAAAACTGTTCCTGCTGAACTCCATTGCCATTAACAGAAGTCTTGAGCATGAAGCCGATATGGGTCTTTTTAAAATGAAATTTTGCTCAAATTTCCACATGAGTGATTTCACTCAACTTTTGTGTGAACAATCAGAATTTTGTTTTGATTAACTTGGTCAGAGTGCTAAAGATATTCACATGCATCATGGTTGACACTTTGGTTAGAGGTGAGTTGAGGACATTTCCTTTATTGCAGCACTCAAGCTTGACTCCATCCAAAATGTAGTGATTGGCATCACATGCACAAACATTCATACCCTACACCATTGACTCTCAGTAGTAGCAATGTGTACCATCTAAAGGAAGCACTGCAAAAATTCACCAAGTCTTCTACCACTCCCATCAAGAAGGATATATGGGAAAACCACCCAAGTTCCCCTCTGAGCCACACACCATCCTGGCCTTGAAATACGTCACTGTTACTTCGGTGTTGCAAGGTCAAAATCCTGGGACATCAACAGCATTATGGGTCTGCCTACACCAAGTAGACTGTAGCAGTTCAAAAATGCTTCTCATCACCACCTTGGGAGCAGCCAGAGAAAGGCAATAAATCCTTGTAAGTTTGCGCACTTGATTTTGCTTGCTTTGGTGTTTTGATTAAATAGAGCTCTTCACTTCCAGTTGGTTTTGAAAACTTTTGATAAATAGTATCATGATTCAGAATGTTCTGGAATAAAAACAGATTACTTCTGGAGATCGGAAATAAAACAAAACAGAAAATGCTGGGAAATTTTAGCAAATAGGTCTGGGAGCATTCTTGGAGAGCGAATTAATGTTTGGAGTCTAGTGTGTCTCTTTGGAACGGAATCACTTCTGAAAAAGATTAATCTTAGTCTCAGTGTTAACTCTGCTTTTTTTTCACTGCAGATGCTGGCAGACGTGCTAAGCTTAGAATTGTGATCAGAGATAATGGGAACTGCAGATGCTGGAGAACCCGAGATCACAAAATGTGGAGCTGGATGAACACAGCAGGCCAAGCAGCATCTTAGGAGCACAAAAGCTGGTGTTTTGGGCCTAGACCCTTCATCAGAAAAGGGGGATGGGGAGAGGATTCTGAAATAAATAGGGAGAGGGGGGAGGTGGACTGAAGATGGATAGAGGAGAAGATAGGTGAAGAGGAGAGTATAGGTGGGGAGGGGATAGGACAGTCCAGGGAGGATGGACAGGTCAAGGGGGTGGGATGAGGTAAGTAGGTAGAAAATGGAGGTGTGACTTGGGGTGGGAGGAGAGAGGAAGAACAGGTTAGGGAGGCGGGGATGAGCTGGGCTGGTTTTGGCATGCAGAAGGAGGCAGGGAGATTTTGAAGCTGGTGAAATCCACATTGATACCATTGAGCCGCAGGGTTCCCAAGCGGAATATGAGTTGCTGTTCCTGCAACCTACGGGTGGTGTCATTATGGCACTGCAGGAGGCCCAGGATGGACATGTCGTCTAAGGAATGGGAGGGGGAGTTAAAATGGTTCGCGACTGGGAGGTGCAGTTGTTTATTGTGAACCAAGCATAGGCATTCTGCAAAGTGGTCCCCAAGCCTCTGCTTGGTGTCCCCAATGTAGAGGAAGCCACACCAGATACAGCGGATGCAGTATAGCACATTGGCGGATGTGCAGGTGAACAACTGCTTGATGTGGAAAGTCATCTTGGGGCCTGGGATCGGAGTGAGGGAGGACGTGTGGGGGCAAGTGTAGCACATCCTGCAGTTGCAGGGGAAGGTGCCGGGTGTGGTGAGGTTGGAGGGGAGTGTGGAGTGGATAAGGGAGTCCCGGAGAGAGTGGTCTCTCCAGAAGGCAGACAAGGGTGGGGATGGAAAAATGTCTTTAGTGGTGGTGTCGGAGCCCACAAATAAGACATTTTTCCATCCCCAACCTTGTCCATCCTGGGCCTCCTGCAGTGCCATATGACGCCACCCGTAGGCTGCAGGAACTGCAACTCATTCCGCTTGGGAAGTCTACAGCCCAATGTTGATTTCACCAGCTTCAAAATCTCCCCTCCCCCACTGCATCCCAAAACCAGCTCGTCCCCTCCTCCCACCCCAAGGCACACCTCTATTTCTTACCTACTAACCTCATCCTGCCCCCTTGACCTGTCCATCCTCCCCGGACTGATCTATCCCCTCCCTACCTCCCCACCTATACTCTCCTTTCCACCTATCTTCTCCTTTATCCATCTTCGGTCCGCCTCCCCCACTCCCTATTTATTTCAGAATCCTCTCCCCATCCTCCTTTTCTGATGAAGGGTCCAGGCCCAAAACGTCAGCTTTTGTGCTCCTGAGATGCTGCTTGGCCTGCTGTGTTCATCCAGCTTCACACTTTGTTATCTTGCTAAGTTTAGAACGTTCTTTTTCTTTTGAAGAAACACAATTCCCAGGATGCAGCGAGGATTGACTACCCACATTGTGTTTTGTCGTCTTGTCCAGTTTTTAATGAATGTTCGGTTACTGTCCAATGTTGTTGTACTTGCAACTCTTTGGGACATAATTGGACTTGCAGGCCGAGATGCAGCTCCAATATTTGCATTTTTATAAGAGTGTCTGAGATCACTGTCAGTGAGGGTATTGGAAATGTAGGTGAATTCAAAACCCTGGAATTGGACAGTAATCTAAGATCTCCCCACACTTATACGGTACTGATGCTGCTGTTTAGGGCACTTACTTTCTTCCCTTGACTCACTGTTCCCACAATCCCTCCCCATTGTACCACTCTCAGGACACTGCACATTACAATACATGTGCTCCCCAATCCCTCCCTCTTCCACTTTTCCTGTGACACAATTCCATACACACCCCAGTCATGGGCTTCATGCAAACTTTCATTCTCCTAGAGATCATAAGAACTATAGATGCATTCTCCTGCTGTCTGCTGTTCTGCAGTAGAGTTAAACAATGAAAATAGCTGGGCTCCCACACAAGTACAGAACGCTGACCGGGGCATTCTGCCTTTTAAACAAACTTCAACTGCATGTCACTAGATTCTCTTGCACTGACCACTTTATCTTGACATCACTTTTACTTTAAAAATTACATTTTACACACACATGGCACATTTGGTTAGCACTGCTGCGTCACAGTTATATTCCAGCCTTGGGTAACTGTGGAGTTTGCATATTCTGCCCATGTCTGCAAGGGTTTCCTCTGTGCTTTGGATTTCTCCCACAGTCCAAAGATGTGCAAGTTAGGTGGAGAGTAAACCGGTTGATGTGGTGTATATGGTTTTCAGCAAGGCGTTCGATAAGGTTCCCCACAATAGGCTATTGTACAAAATGCGGAGGAATGGAATTGTGGGAGATATAGCAGTTTGGATTGGAAATTGGCTTGCTGAAAGAAGACAGAGGGTGGTAGTTGATGGGAAATGTTCATCCTGGAGACCAGTTACTAGTGGTGTACCGCAAGGGTCAGTGTTGGGACCGCTACTTTTTGTCATTTTTATAAATGGCCTGGATGAGGGCGTAGAAGGATGGGTTAGTAAATTTGCAGATGACACTAAGGTCGGTGGAGTTGTGGATAGTGACGAAGGATGCTGTAGGTTGCAGAGAGACATAGATAAGCTGCAGAGCTGGGCTGAGAGGTGGCAAATGGAGTTTAATGCAGACAAGTGTGAGGTGATGCACTTTGGTAGGAGTAACCGGAAGGCAAAGTACTGGGCTAATGGTAAGATTCTTAGCAGTGTAGATTAGCAGAGAGATCTCGGTGTCCATGTACACAGATCCTTGAAAGTTGCCACCCAGGTTGACAGGGCTGTTAAGAAGGCATACAGTGTTTTAGCTTTTATTAATAGAGGGATCGAGTTCCGGAACCAAGAGGTTATGGTGAAGCTGTACAAAACTCTGGTGCGGCCACACTTGGAGTATTGTGTACAGTTCTGGTCACCGCATTATAAGAAGGATGTGGAAGCTTTGGAAAGGGTGCAGAGGAGATTTACTAGGATGTTGCTTGGTATGGAGGGAAGGTCTTACGAGGAAAGGCTGAGGGACTTGAGGCTGTTTTTATTAGAGAGAAGAAGGTTGAGTGGTGACTTAATTGAAACATATAAAATAATCAGAGGGTTAGATAGGGTGGATAGGGAGAGCCTTTTTCCTAGGATGGTGACGGCGAGCACGAGGGGGCATAGCTTTAAATTGAGGGGTGAAAGATATAGGACAGATATCAGAGTTAGTTTCTTTACTCAAAGATTAGTAAGGGAATGGAACGGTTTGCCTGCAACGGTAGTAGATTCGCCAACTTTAGGTACATTTAAGTCATCATTGGACAAGCATATGGACGTACATGGAATAGTGTAGGTTAGATGGGCTTGAGATCGGTATGACAGGCCGGCACAACATGGAGGGCCGAAGGGCCTGTACTGTGTTGTAATGTTCTATGACCATGCTAAATTGCCATGAGGTCCAGGGATGTCTTGGCGAGAATACAGGGATAGGATGGGATGTGTGTCTGGGCGTGATGCTGTTCGGAAGGTCTCTGCAGTCTTGATGGGCTGAATGGAATCTGTCAGCACAGTACAGATTCCGTAATTCTAGTGAGTATTTCTCACATTTCAGGATAAACGTTCTGTAGACGGGTATGAGGTCCAATACGATGTGCCACGCCACAGACAAGCTGCTGACTTTGTCTGCATCTCTGTCTTCAGTTGGGAACTAGTTTTTTCACTTTCTGTATAACTAGGTCCTCCATAAACCATATTTTACCGTTCTTGCAGATGTGCTCGCATAAAAACTCCCTCCACCAACGACACCGGGTTGCAGATGTCAGGACCAAATAGTGGTCACGAATCTTGGCTGCCTTCATGTCCTGTCAATGGCCATATGATTTGTGTTGAATGCTTTCTAGCAGAAATCACCTAAGGGTGGAGTATCTGTTTGCTAATGGATGAATGTAGTTACAACACTTAATGCTGTAACCAGAGGGCTACAAACTAGAACAAAAACCAAGTTGCTGGAAAAGCCAAGCCAGTCTGATGGCATCTGTGAAGGGAAACAGCAAAGTTAACATTTTGGGTCCGGTGACCCTTCCTCAGAACGAAACAAAGCTTTGTTTTTGTGATGGCAAGAACTGCCGATGCTGGAGTCAGAGGTAACACGGTGTGGAGCTGGAGGAACGCAACAGGCCAGGCAGCATCAGAAGAGCAGGAAAACTAAAGTTTCGGGGCCCCAACCTGAAATGTCAGCTGGAGTTCTCCAGCTCCACCTGGAGTTTAAACTTTGTTTTTGTTTCTGATTCACAGCATCCACAGTTCTTTCGGTTTTTATTTGGGCTACAAACTGAAGGCTAGAACCAAATGATAATTCTTTTTAGCTGTCCCTGCCACAAGCATGAATGCTTGACTGTAAATATTTATTTTTAGCATATGTTTATAAACCCTTTGTCAACTTCATCCTTAAAATAATTTCGAGAACTTCATCCACAATGTTATCAATGAATTGGCCCAGGTATCCCACAATAAGCAGTCAAATTGTGACGAACTCAAGCCGTTCCCAGTACAAAACAGTCGCAACTTAATTAGGAGATAACAAGGTTCTCCAGCATCTGCAGTTCCTACTATCTCTGCAACTTTATTAGGAAACAAGTTACAATAACTTTTAGTATTAAGCGTGCTACCACTAATCGTATTTGGTCCTTTAAGGTTACAATATTTCCTGAGTCTCTTGTAGATTTACATAGTCACTCCCACTCTCTGGGGGACTAAAGCTGCTTTTGTTATTCCTCCTTCTCTTCCCTGCCCCAGCCCTCCCCCACCCCACCAAGAGGGTCAGCAGGTTTCCTTAGAGTTTCCTGAGTGATTTTCAGGTAAACCCTATTTTTACACCTTTTTAGATTGCTCAGAACTATAGAAAGTTCCAGAAAACAATTGGGGAGACTCCCTTAATAGTTTCAAACAGTGTCAATCATTGGGATGGCTTGCCATTGTATTGTTTCTTGTCTAGCAGGACCCGGTGCCTTTTCATCTTGGCCCTCCTTTGTTTATGGCATAAATAATTGGGGATGTGCCTGTCTGGGATAATCGCTGTCTTTTGCATTATGCTAATATCATTTGCACCTGGGTGCACCACTGTGTGTAGTGTGTAGGTTTTCTGATTTCAGAATTTTACTTGGCCACTGTACCCAGTGTCTCTTGCTGTTTGTCAGCAATTTGTGTTTTAGCATTCAGGAGGCTGCTATTAACCCTAGTGCTTTGTTCTAACTGATATGGTAGAAACTAATCTCTGGACAAGAACATTAAAATAGCTGACATTGAATCAATGGGTGGTTTTACTCTGTATATATGACATTACAATGTCAGTGTCAGTTAAATAATTGAATGCTAGTTGGACGCTTCCTCAGATACATTGGCTACTGCCCAAGATGGATTTGTGCCCATTGTGTTTTTGAGTGCTGGTTACACTTACTCTCCACCCTCATGCTATATCTCATGATTTCCATCCATTAAAATGAATGCATGGGAGTACTGGAAAGCCAGCTAACAGTTTCCCAATTCTGCTCTCCTCTGGGCAGTACTTCATGCTGACAATATGCATTCAGAAAATCAGTGCTTCTATGTGACAGAATAGCACTGAGTTTGAGACTGGTTTGTGGAACCAAAAATATCTTGCAGTATTATCTCAATTATTAAGTAAAGGAATAAGCAGAAACATGATCTTGCTTTTGTACAGCCCTGTGACATAGAAAAATTGCAAGTTACTTCATAGTAGTTTTATAGGATTAAAAACTCAAATTGAAAGAAGGGGTGTGACTGAAACCATGGTTTTAAAAAAAATTTTAAGAGGAATGGGAGTTGGAGAGGGGTGTTGCTTTCGACTTGTATTTTAGTGTTGAGGCCCAGACAGCTGATGGCGTAGCAGTTAATGGTGGGATGAAGGAAACTAGGATTGCACAGGAGATCAGAGTTGGAGAAACATAATAAAACTTGTCTATTTGCAGCAAGAAAGGATGGGTGTAGAGGAGAGGAAGAAGACATAATTCAAAAATGTTACTTCTCATTTAAAAGGGAAGTTGAGACCTTGAATTTCCCATCAAAATAATTTACTGCGGTGGAAAACCTAAGAATAAATTCTTCGATTTTTAAAAACCTGATTTGGAAACTTGTAAGAATTGAGTAAGTAGCAGCTCTTCAGGGCATCTTCAAAATACTGTTGATCTATACTTGTGTGACTATACAGCACTTTGACGGGGAAAAAATACTGGGAAACAAAATCTTTCCTTCTTTTGAATGTTTCAGGAAATGAGGACTATACCACAAAGAATAATGTTCCTACTATTAGCATTACACTACATAGATTGCCTTTACAAAACTCATTAATCTGAAATTGAAACTTCTTTTGCCTATCTGAATAAATTACGCATCTAAAGTCTGATATCCTGACATTTAGCCATGCATATGAGATAAAGTTCATCCTTTTGTTTCATTCGTTCCTTCCATTATTTGTGCTATCTTTGGAAACTTTTCCAACATTTCATGTAGTGGCTGTTTGAGCAATTACTTATTTAAGTAGGAATAATTTTGTATTTCTGTGTAGGTAATAATGTCATCCCGGGTTTCTTATTGAACTGTTAATCCTCTTTGAACTAACATTCACTGAGAAAATTAGAAACTAATCTTTAGTATTTAACAGAGTAATGTTCATTTTCCCCATTTAATTTGCCATGACCTCTGATTTTAAAATGGCTTTATTGTCACTCAATTGTGCTTGTGAATTAGTTTTTATCTTCCTTATTTTGTAATTTCTTCTTGTTGTCTCATTTGCCTCTGTTTGAGCAGGTATTCAAATTGTGTGGTTTCCTATTAAAGACATAGGTTATCTATTATTTGTTTGTATCATGAGGGTATCTATTTGTTCATTGTGCCCCATTATCATCTCCAGTTAGATGCAGTCTACCTTAGCTGCTTTCTTCTCCACTAGTAAGTTTGCTAAGCCTCTCGGTAACATCAAGTCCAAGTTCTGAGTTATCAGTCATTGATATCCACACAAAATTAATGCTATTTGAAAGCTGAGTACAGGATTAAGGATAGGGTTCTTGGCAGCGTGGAGGAACAGAGGGATCTTGGTGTGCAGATACATAGATCCCTTAAAATGGCCACCCAAGTGGACAGGGTTGTTAAGAAAGCATATGGTGTTTTGGCTTTCATTAACAGGGGGATTGAGTTTAAGAGTCGTGAGATCTTGTTGCAGCTCTATAAAACTTTGGTTAGACCGCACTTGGAATACTGCGTCCAGTTCTGGGCTCCCTATTATAGGAAAGATGTGGATGCTTTGGAGAGGGTTCAGAGGAGGTTTACCAGGATGCTGCCTGGACTGGAGGGCTTATCTTATGAAGAGAGGTTGACTGAGCTCGGTCTCTTTTCATTGGAGAAAAGGAGGAGCAGAGGGGACCTAATTGAGGTATACAAGATAATGAGAGGCATAGATAGAGTTGATAGCCAGAGACTATTTCCCAGGGCAGAAATGGCTAGCACGAGGGGTCATAGTTTTAAGCTGGTTGGTGGAAAGTATAGAGGGGATGTCAGAGGCAGGTTCTTTACGCAGAGAGTTGTGAGAGCATGGAATGCGTTGCCAGCAGCAGTTGTGGAAGCAAGGTCATTGGGGTCATTTAAGAGACTGCTGGACATGTATATGGTCACAGAAATTTGAGGGTGCATACATGAGGATCAATGGTCGGCACAACATTGTGGGCTGAAGGGCCTGTTCTGTGCTGTACTGTTCTATGTTCTATGTTCTATGTTCTATTCTTCACCCAAAGCCTTAGCAGTGCCACCAATAATGCATTGATGGATGGTAATGCTGGTTTTTGCTTGACACTGACCCCTAACTCCTAGTCAGGTGGTATGTAATCGTATCGGGGTGATAATGAAAACTTTACCTAAAAGCACGTCTGTGTGTTGGACCTATTTCATAGAGTGGTCTCTTTTTTGAGTGTTGTAGATTTGAAGACATGCATATGTTCTGCCTGCGGGATTTTCTTATTGGCCAATGTTTTGATTTTTTTTGAATATGACAGAAGATGCAGATCTTCAGAGAGTGGAAGTCAGGTGCCACTGTTAATTGTCATTGCACAGCATGTTTTTCATATGCTGCTATAAGATTTTGTTAGCCAACCCCCACACACACTCTGCTCTTTCTGGCTGCATGGCAGGTAGGGGCATTTTAGATCCCCCTGCAAGTTTGATAAACTCAGGTCCGCTCAGTCAGTGGATGTAGCTCCTGTCATCCCAAGAGTTGTGAATGTTTTCTTTGGCCCTCTATTAGCTTCTCATTCATAATATGGCAATCTGAAAGCTTTATCAACAGAAGCAGGTGCCCTTTTTCTTGTTTCTAAATTACTGAAACTTCTATATTAATGGCCGAACTCTCAGGATTAAGAATGTACTTAGCTCTGTAGTAATGTTGACAGATGCATAGGACAGTGTTGATTCATGCCTCTGTTACTCTGAAGTAGTTTATCCTTTATGGGTTTTCAATAGCTGTGTTTATTTAGACAAGATTGAAAGATCTGAGATAAAAGCTTCTGCTTGTATTACAGGCGCACATTACTGTAGATGCTTGAATCTGTACGGAAAACCAAAAAATTGCTGGCAATCACAGCAGGTCTGACAGCATCTATGAAGCTAACATTTCGAGTCTACATTATCAGTTTCATGAATGTTTGGCAAGTTTTGTAACTTTCCAATAGCTCACTGGTTCTGTATGTGGTACATATTGGGAGGAACGGGTATAAAAGGTACAGGGGGTGATGGAATGTATAAGAATAGGGTGTAAGAAACGTAGGTGCACTGAAGGTGGGTGAGGGCACCGACACCTCCCCACTCGCTTCCGTTCAAGTTCCAAGGCAAACCTGTACACCCGCCAACTTTGGTCTGCTGTATCCGCTGCTCCCAATGTGGCCTCCTCTCTACATCAGTGAGACCAAGCGTAGACTCGGAATTCGTAGAACGTTTGTACGTGACAAGACCTTCCGGTCACCAACCACTTTAACTACCACATCCCAAATGTTTCATCCCACACCCCTGCCCCACCGTGTCCATCCTGGGCATCCTCCAGTGCCACAATGACAGCACCCACAAACTGGAGGAGCAGCACCTCATATTCCACCCCAGGAGCCTGCAGTTCAATGGCCTAAACACAATTCACCGGTTTTAAAATCTTCCCATCCCTGGCCTCATCCCATGACCAACTGTCCCTCTCATCCACGCGCTCCCCCCCCCCCCCCCATCTTGACCTGTATGTCTTCTCTCCTACCTATCCACCCCCCCACCTCACTGACCAATCCCCACCACTCTCTACCTGCACCTATCATGCCATCTACTTTCCCCAGCCCCACCCCTCCTCTCTATTTATTTCCAAGCTCTCATCCTCCTCCCTATTTCTGAAGAAGGGCTTCGCCCTGAAACATTGACTCTCCTGCTCCTCTGCTGCCTGGCCTGCTGTGTTCCTCCAGCTCCACACTGTCTCTGACTCTAGCATCTGCAGTTCTTGCTATCTCTGAGACATTACAAATAGGATTCCTGGGTGCAGAGAAATGATGTATGTCCAATGAAGGCAACTTGAAGACTGTAGCAATGTAAACTATGTGTTGATGGTGCAAGGAATAAATGTTTAGGTACTGTATGGGGTGCGTGTCAAGTGGACTGCTTTGTCCTGGATGATGAGTGTTGTTGAAACCTCATTCATCGAGGCAAGTACAAACTTCCATCATATCTCTGATTTGTGCCTTACTAAGTGTGGACAGCTTTTGTAGAGACAGGACCTAAGTTACTTCAGTTTTCTTCACCTCTAACCCAACTTTATAGCCATAGAATTAATATGGTTGGTCTGGCTGAATTTCTGATTGATTACTAACAACCTAGGGGTTACAGTGGAGGATTCGGTAAGGGTAATGACATTGAATGTTGAAGGGAGCTGATTGGATTCTGTCTTGTTGAAGATGCTACTTGCATTAAGCTACAAGACTTGCACACTTATCAGCCCAAGCTAAGTGTTGTCCAGGTCTTTCTATATTTTGGCATGGGCATCTTCAGTACTTGCAATCATCGCTGATCACCCCAGTTCTGATGTTAGGATGGAAGCAAGACCATTGAAACGGTTGAAGATGGTTGTGTGAAGGAGATTCTCAAGGAAATGTCCTAGAACAGAGATGATTGACCTCCACCGATTTGCAACATGTAGAGAGCTTTCCCTGATCTTGTATTGAGCAGTTTTGCTGAGACTCATTTGATGCTGCCTTAGTGCAATGGGAGTCACCTTCATCTTCCCTCTTAAGTTCAACTCTTCTGGTCATGTTGAGACCCAAGGCATTAATTTGGGTGGAGACCAAGTGGTCCTTGGTAGAATACAAACTGAGCATCAGTACGTACGTTATTACTGGTTGCTGCTTGATTGCAGTGTCGTTGACGCTTTCCATTTTTTTTACTAAACAGACAAGGGCTAATGGACCAGTTGGATTTGAGTGTTTGGTAATGTTGTGGTCAAACTGGAACAGATTATGTAGGGGTGCAGCTAATTCTGTATAAGTCTTCGGTATTGTTGCCATGATGTTGTCAATGTCCATGTCCTTTTCAGTGTTCCGTGCTTTAGCCATTTCTTTATCCCACCAAGTGAATCAAATTAGCTGAAGCCCAGCATCTGCAATTCTGTGGCCCTTAGGAGAAGGCTAAGACAGATCATCCACACAGCACATGAAGATGGCTAAAATATTTTATTTAAAAATAGAATGTTTCATGGCACAATCTCAAGGTCAGTAGGTTCGGGAAGCTAGTAAACTTGGCTGTAACCCAATTTGCAAAAATGGTTGAATTGCTGGCTGAAACTTTTAACAGAACGAAGTAGATTCGAAACTCTGCCACTGAAATTTGTAATGTTTGAAACCTCTGTGCAACACCAAAATTATTCCCAGATGTTTCAGTTGAAACTGGCACAGTTATGTCCATTTTATAGTCCAGTTTTTATCTGGTATCTTGTAAGTTTCAAAACTTTCATAACTGAGTATGCAGGAATAAAATATTCTATTGAGTTGTCATCTGTGTGATATAGATTAGATTTGTGTTTCACTGTCCAAAATTGGAGTTTCCAAACATATTAATGCAATGGCATAAATTCTGACCTTGAGGAACCCTGTGGCTGACCCCACCAACTGTTATCGAAGGTTTAATGGGGATGATAGCATTCTATTTTTGAAAAATGTTTTGGCTAACTGATGTGAACTTCAAGATGATAATGCTTCGATTCAGCTGTGCCACTGGAACTGATGTTTTTGTTTCAGAAACTTTAAGGCCTTCCTTCCTTCAAGACTCTAGACTAATCTCAATATTACAACAATTCAGTCCTGCCCTTGGGTTGAAATAAAAATAATTTAACTCTGTTCCATTTTTGTCAAATTCCGGTTTGACTGATAAGCCTGCATTTTTACCTTTTTTTTCCTCTGTGACTTTTTTTTATTTCCACAATCCCCACCCATCTCTGCATTTTGTCAGCTCAGCCTGTGATGAGAAACTGTACGAGAGGTGCTACTCCAACGTTTTGTCTCTGCCAGTCAAAATTGAACACAAGACACATGTTTTAGGAAAACCTTCATTACTTTCTAGTTAATAGTCAAGTCAGTTTGCTAATGACAGAGGAAACAACTTCTGGGGTGGACAGAGATGCTTGGTATCAGCTTAACAAGGTGCAGAGCTGGATGAACACAGCAGGCCAGGCAACATCAGAGGAGTAGGAAAGTTGACGTTTTGGGCCTGGATCCTTCAGAAAATCGTGTTGACTGTTGGCTCTGAAATAAATGGAGAGGAAGGGGAGGTGATGAGGGAAGTCGCCTTCTCCCCTTCTCCATTTCTGAAGAAGGGTCCACACCAGAAACGTCAGCTTTCCTGCTCCGCCGATGCTGCTTGGCCTGCTGTGTTCATCAAGCTCTACACCTTGTTATCTCAGATTCTCTAGCATCGGCAGTTCCTACTATCTCTGCTTGGTATCAGCTGCTTGTTCTATATACACCATCTAATTCGCCTTTCATCAAATTTTATGCAAGTGAGAGTATACAGGCTTAAGTCAATTTAGTCATTTACTTGTCATTACATTTTTAGCAATTAGGACAATTGTGAAGTAACTATGCTATTTCAAAGTTAATTTTAAATTCTTTTTTTTTATGATTAGATAGTGAAGACTTATGAGAATTATATGAGGAAGAAGACATTATAATTATAACAAAAAGCTTTACAGATTGGCTGGCCCAGAAGATTTGGTTTGAAACACTGGGGGTGGGGGGCGGTGAAGATGGATAGAACAGGGTTCAGAGGTGGTGAAGAGGAGTACTGGTCAGGATGTTGTATTTGCAAATCGGATCTGCAGCTACCCAGCACACTTGTAAAGCATAAATGTGCAGTTTCCCGTGAAACAGCAGGCATGCACCAAATTAGCAATCTGTGTGCTATTTAATAAAAACATTGTGGCAATTAAGCTTGTTAACAAACCCATTGACCCAAATAATATGCTGCCTATCCCATAATGGGATGAAAAAGTGAGAAGCAAGGAGTGCACCGCACACTCTCCACAGATGCACATAGCATCCCCAAGTTTGATACTCACCCTTAGTGGTCACTGTGTCTGGTTTTCCTAAACCGATCCCCTTACTCCTTTCCACATGGTGCCCAATCTCTTCCCACCTCAATGACCCATGAGTTAACTGGGCCTGGGCACCATTGATAACAAAGTGTGAAGCTGGATGAACACAGCAGGCCAAGCAGCATCTCAGGAGCACAAAAGCTGACATTTCAGGCCTAGACCCTTCATCGGAGAGGGTACCCTCTCTGATGAAGGGTCTAGGCCTGAAACATCAGCTTTTGTGCTCCCGAGATGCTGTTTGGCCTGCTGTGTTCATCCAGCTTCACACTTTGTTATCTTGTATTCTCCAGCATCTGCAGTTCCCATTATCTCTGGGCATCATTGATGTTCTTTCGGGCTGTTTGTGGTCCTAGCAGTACCTCTGACTGAGTTCTGGTACTGCTGGGATGCTGGTGTTACTGGCCAATCAGATTTGATTAGATTTCTAACAAGGCACAAACAATACACTATCCCATACAATTCACTGCTATGAGTGGAACCTGGACGGCATGGTACACCAAAGGTGGGCAGCCTGTAACTACACTGTCAAGTAAATAGGACTTTTCCCCTTACAAAACATGATCACAAAAGGGGTCACTTAAAAGTCCTGATAAATGCTTGTGAGCTTTTTAAAACTCCTGTCGAAACTTCTGCATAGAAGCTGCAGAGGTTGATCAGGTAGATATAAAATATGTTATGGTCCTATGTTGTACAAGTAATACAACTAGATTAATATTTGAACTTTATTTCTTTGAATGTTTGTAACAATGAACAGTTTGGAATAAAACAATTTATGCCTTTGGTTTATTGTTCACAATTAGAAAAAGCATTAGAAAGATGACATCAGGCTTTGAAGAATATGATTTGATATGTTTTGATATCATTGTCAAGAATGTCCTTGTCATTGGTTTAAAGGAATTCCCTTGTTTACCATGAGCGTTCCTTTTGATGAGCCCAGTGGTTTATGTCATTTTGAACTGATGAAGACATGAGATCACAGCACTGCTCAAGTCCAGGAGAAATTAATAAACCCAAATTGGTGGCACGGTGGCTCAGTGGTTAGCACTACAGCCTCACAGCACCAGGGACCTGGGTTCGATTCCAACCTCGGGCGACTCTGTGTGGAGTTTGCACGTTCTCCCCGTGTCTGTGTGGGTTTTCTCCGGGTGCTCCAGTTTCCTCCCACAGTCCAAAGATGTGCAGGCTAGGTGGATTGGCCATGCTAAATTGCCTGTAGTGTTCAGGGGTGTGTGGGTTATAGGGGGATGGGTCTGGTTGGGATGTTTCAAGGGGCAGTGTGGACTTGTTGGGCAGAAGGGCCTGTTTCCATACTGTAGGGAACCTAATCTAATCTAAAATTCTGAATACACTTCTAACCTAAGTAAAATGAGAGAGTTGGCCACAAAGCACATGAAAAGAGAAAACAAACAATGAACCCTAGGGGGAGGTTTAAAATAAACCAAATAATTAATTTTGTTAACGGAGTCAAGATGTTAGTCTTCTTCCCTGCCTCTTTGAAGAATTAGAGGAGATTCATGGGACCTTATTAAGTCAAAAAGAGAATAAATTACATGAATTACGTAGCAAACAACGTTCCTTCTAAGCTAAAAGGCTGCAGAACGGTCAGAGTCCATGCACAGTGATTGATGTACCAAGGCTTTGACTGTTAGTTCCTGAAGTTGCTGCTAACGGATCTTGGAGATGTATGCAGATGAAAACAAAATTAATAGGGGCATTGGTAGTGACTAATCTGGATAGGTGACAGCATCAAAAGCATATTATTATCAATGTGATGAAACAGATACTTCGATAAGTCGGGATAGAAGTATATTTGCATTGGCTTAAGAAGTAGGGGCTGAAATGATTGGAAAATGAATAAGGAAATTGCTAACCAAAATTTCTAAAACACATTTCATGGTCTAGCAAGCTAGGATTCACTGTGGGAATGTGTGTTGATTATTCTAGTCAGCGTCTTGAGCAATTTTATTACACATGTCTGTACCTAGGCCCAGAGATAAGGACACTACCACTGTACCACGAAAGCTACTTTGACTCTGGAAACTGGCTTATCCAATATTTGCCATCAGTTTCAGCCATAAAATATAATTAGTGAATACCACCTACCTAGTTTCCACCATGACTTACAAATGTAATCAATCTGTTGGTAGTGCCTCTTTGAATAGATGTTATGAATAACATTATCATTACTGCTGAATATGCTTTTGACTTTAGAGATCTCTGACCCATTCAGAGACTCTTCTGACCTATTGATCAACATTATATTCCTCTTGGAAGTCGCAAATCCGAAAATTCTTTCTCCAATATATGTGGATGTGTTGAACTTTTTATTGAATTTTAGTTCATTTGGTGTTATTTTTTAAACGGAGTGTGATAAGTTGTGTATATAAATACAATTCCCAATGTTTTCATCCCCTGAATTTGTGGCATTTTATTTATTCTTGGCTTGCAGGTTATTTCATTCATGATTTTATAGACATGCTGTGGAACCAAAAATTTCAACATTCCTGGGAACTGCTTTTCCACCATGTTGTGGTAAGTGGTTTAGCAATCATTTGTCACTTTTCAACTGGCTCAGTTCTCCTTTGCCTCAGATCTTGTGTATGACAATCTGTTTCCTACCCTGGTCCTTTTCACCATTGTAACTTGGGTAGTATTGCCCATTCTTAATTAATCCATAATCCAAATCAACAGGCAGCTTTGTAACCAATGTGATTTCATTGATAGTCAGTTAGTTTGCTTATATTGTGCTGTTCTGAAATACCTTCATAAAGTAGAGTAACTGTATTTCCAAACTTCCTGTTTTTAAGAAAAAGCAGTTCAGGTAGCTGTTTTTTGACTGTGGGGCTACTGTTCATTTAATATGTTGAGGAAGACAAGATGGAGGAGCCGAAAAAATATTATTTTAGTCAACTCTCTGTGGTGGATAGGTTAATGAATTTATATTTAACAATGGGAAATGACTGAACACGTGAAAATCTTGAACTCCTTGCAGGCAAGACAACATGGATTTCAAAAGAGGAAGTCACCTCTGCTAATCAAGTCAAATCAAATTTATTGAGAAAATATGTGGTAGGCAGTAAATTTTTCGAGGAATGTGATAAATGTTGAATTACTGCAGACGTTCACTGGTTCAAATAAGGTAAAACCCTTGTCAGAAACAGTTGTAAAATGCTGAAGAATCTTGGGTCTGGCATTATCTGTAGAGCAAGAAACAGTGTTAATGTTTCGAATCCAACATGCCTCTTCTGCAGAACTAAAATGGGCTGGGAAAACTTATTTTTTAAATATATGCTGTTGACAGAAGGGAACAAGTAGAACAGATTGGGATGGTGTTCAGAGCAAAAAAAAGCAAAAGCAATGCTAATGGCGGTGGAGGAGAAATGGAAAAATAGAAAAGGTGGTAAAATAAAGGTGTGAAAAGGAGACAGGGGGTCTGCTTTGCTGATTATTTATTTGCTTCAGCTAGTCAATGAAGGACTACCAACACCACACAGTAAATATGGAAATGCATGCCTACTCTAAGAGTAACTTGACTGACATTTTTATAATTTTGTAAAGAATTTAAAGGTGATGGAGAAAAAAAGGTTTTTTTTCTGCTGGGTGGGGGTGCCTTGGGCAAGGGTTTGTATTCTTTAAATCAGAAGCAGGTCACTGAGGAGAAGGTGGGAAACAGTCACACACAGGATAGAATGATAGCTTTCCCTTCTGCAAAAACAGTCACAATTATTAATTGTGAAGTGAGAGATGAGTAGATGTTTTCTGAGCAAGGGCATGAAAGGATGTGGGCAAGTGGATGGATCGGCCGTAGATTAATTAAATGTCAGATCAGACTTGCTGGACTGAAGGTTTACTCCTTGCTGTATGTGTATGTGCTGCAAAAAGCACATTTCCATGTTCATTTTGCACTTCATTGCCTGAAATTTCATAGTGACGGCAGCTCAGTGCAAAGCTGAATAAAGGCCTAATTTCATTTCTTGTTTTTCTTTCATGCTGTTTCTCTGGTGTTCCTATTGTTGCCTTCGATTAACCAGAGTATGAGATTTCAACAAGCAAGTGAACAAGACCTCTGTTTTTGCGCTAGAAAGTCAAAGTTTTTGTCTTAAGGAAAGCTAAAGTTGGCTCACAGAAGCTATCTTGGAATGAAAAGCTTAACTAATAATATAGCTTCATAAACACCTTGAAGTTGATTTGTACCACTGTGTGAATTTATTACTAAAGTCACGTTACATATGAATTTCTTTTGTGTACATGAAATGTTTATTCTTCAAGTTTGCTTGCAAGCTGCTGTGTATCCCTTGTGAAGGTTTTATTAGAAAATGCTGTGTTGTTAGCTTGAAGTTTAACTGGAGCATTTAATTGGCACATCAAATAATGACATCATTTTTCTGACTTGGTTATTATGACAAGCTACTTCTCTTTTTTATAATTTGACTCTTTAAGAGTGGAGTGTGAAAATTCTCAAATATTCACGGAGAATGCTGCCTTAGATCCCTCGCTGATCATTGATAGAGAAATCCGAAGTATTTGGAAATTTGTTTTTTTTTGAATACCAAATGTATTAAAATGTAGATTGTGTGATAAAAATAATTGAAGTAAACTGCATTTTTCTTCTATGATAGCAACAATTAACAATCAATCATTTGATCTTTTTGTTTGCAAACATCTACTTCCATCTGACTTTTCAAGCAATAGAAAATATAAATAATAAATAATAGGAATTCATTTTTGGACTTTAATGTAATTGGTTGTACGTAAAATATCAAAGCATGCGAAACCTTTTGACCTTGAGATCTTTGATAGAAAGAAGTGTGTGGTCTGATGAGATGTCCATTCCCAAAACCAAGATGAGTCAACTTTGCAGTAGCTCAATTTTTGTTGCAGTTTTTAATGACTTTTTCATTTCAGTCTTCCAATTTTTAGTTGTTTTATTTGCAGAACTGGGTGAGCAGTGACTGTGTGTCCAAGACACGCTATTGTATGAGCAAGACAGAAGGTGGCTCACAGGGAAGACAGATGTCTCAAACAAAAAAAAAGGGTTCTGAACAACATGATGTTTGGTGGTGTATAGTTTTGATTTGAGTTGGACACAAGCAATTCTCAAATAAAGAATTCATAAACATTTGGATTGTGAAATTTCAGAAGATCGAAGTGTTGAAATTATGTCCTTAGCTACCTGTCCCCTGAGTTGATGATATTTGGTTACAGAAGGGGAAAAATTGGGAAATATGACAGTACTTCATGGATTGGTGGTTCAGGAATGAACAGAGACAACTTAACACAGGAAGAGGAATCAACAGTTCATACCCTTGAAATTGTTCAGCCATTATTAAATTTTGGCTGATCTACCACAAAAATACTTACCTTGCCCTTTCCATCTAAATCTCTTGAGCCCAAAATTCTCAAGATGAGTTCCAGATTTCCATAATCCTGTATGGGGAAAAATGCTTTTCAGTTTCATTTTTAAAGATCTTCAGCAGACTAAGGTTGCAGAGAGGAGCAGGGTTGATGTTTCTCTTCAGTTTAAAAAGTCTTTGGGCTCAATGTTAACTGTGTGTGTATCTCTCTCCACAACTGCTGCCAGACCTCCAAAGTTTCTCCAGTGTTCTCTGTTTCTTTTAGCATTTCCAGCATCTACAGTATTTTGCTTTTACAAGAGTACAGAGCACCAGAGAGCAGCAATTTCAGGGAACCCTGAGGAGAAAACGGGACCATAAGTTATGAAGTGTGCAGGATAACTGAAGGCAGTGCTTTTGGGAAATGATGAGTTGGAAGTGGAACCATTGGGGACATAAGATTATAATCACACAGTCGGACCTTGAGGATTGCGCTGCTGACTGTTGTGAGAATAGCTGTTTAAGTCTGTACCCATGTAACACTTGAAGGGTTGTGAATCTGGAATTCCCTGCCCAGTGAAGAGGTTGAAGCTACCTCGCTGAATGTTTTTGAGGCAAGGCTAGATAAATTTTTGAACGGAAAAGGAATTGAGGGTTATGGTGAGTGAGTGGGTAAGTGGAGCTGAGTCGCTAAAAGATTAGCCATGATCTTATTAAATGGTAAGGCAGGCTGGAGGGGCCAGATGGCCTACTCCTGCTCCTAGTTCTTGTGTTCTTATGAATATCTAGCGAACCTTCTCAAATCAGTGTCAAAGATGAAATATTCAAATAGTTGTCTTTCCTGTCTGCTACTGATTTTAATATGTAGCATTACAAAATATTAAAAATGTACTCAAGACATTTTCAAAAAACTGCTCAGATTGGAACGTATGCTCACAATATTACATCAAATGTTATAGCTATTTGTAGATGTCATTTGCTGGAAAGCTCAGGTATAGAAGGAGCACAGTTGATTTTAAATATTTCCACCAAGATTCCATCTAAACAAAGCTTGGATGGGTGTTTTGATGATCAGCACACACCAGAAGTGCAATAAATATCACAAGCATATAATACAGCAGGTAACTGAAATGGTTTCATCAGTAATTTGTAGAAGTTGCTGCAGCTGAGCCCTGCAGTGTGAGGAATATAGTTTCTAGACAACATCCTGGTCTCTTTGCACAAATTTGAATGGCTCTTTTTCAAATGAGCATATCTGTGAGGTTACAGATTCTATTTTTAAAATGGTAATATTGTTAAATATTTAGATTTTACAGAATGACACCGCACTGAAGATGGCCATTTGACCCATCATGCGAGATTTTTGGTAGAGCTATCCAGTTATCTCTATCGGTCTTTTTTGACCATTTTATTGTTCTTTCCCTTCAGGTATTTGTCTAATTTAGTTTTGAATCTACATCCACCATCTTTTCAAGTTGGATATTCTTGAAAATAACTTCTTTGTATTTAAGTGGAATTTCCACAAGTTCTGGATGTAAGTTTGCTCGCTGAGCTGGAAGGTTAGTTTTCAGACGTTTCGTCACCATTGTAGGTAACATCATCAGTGAGCCTCCGACAAAGCGCTGGTGTTATGTCACGCTTTCTATTTATATGTTTAGGTTTCCCAAGGAAACCTAAACATATAAATAGAAAGCGTGACATAACACCAGCGCTTCATCGGAGGCTCACTGATGATGTTACGTAGAATGGTGACGAAATGTCTGAAAACTAACCTACCAGCTCAGCGAGCAAACTCACATCCAGAACCTCAACCTGAGCTACAAATCTTCTCAACTTGCTAGCTTTCCACAAGTTGTTTCAGAGATAGTAGGAACTGCAGATGCTGGAGAATCTGAGATAACAAGGTGTAAAGTTGGATGAACACAGCAGGCCAAGCAGCATCAGAGGATCAGGAAGGCTGATGTTTCAGGTCTGGAGCCTACTTCAGAAACATCAGCCTTCCTGCTGCTCTGCTGCTTGGCCTGCTGTGTTCATCCAGCTCTACACCTTGTTATCTCTATTTCCACAAGTTTCCCTGATTGGCAAAACAAGCACCTTTTTAAGCCTGTTTCTTTCTGATTACTGACCACCGTCACTGGAATATTTCCCTTTATTTACTTTATAAAAACCCTTCATACTTTAAAACACCCCTAATCCAATTTCCTGTAATCTTTCTACACTGTAAAGAGTGATGCCAGCTTCTCCAACTCCTGCGTGTAACTACAATACCACATCCCTGGTATCATTCTAAGTAATTGTTTCTATACCCTCACCAAGGACACAACAACTTTCTTAAAATTTGGGACACAAAATCCAACGCTTCTTGATGTCTGTTGAGACAAAGAGTAAACTCCTGTCTGACCTGAGTTCCCTTGCTGCTGCTGGACACATAAGTGAAGAGTGAGAAATACTCTTGAAATAATATCGTTGGTAATGGAGGAGCACACCACTGATAATGACTGAGGTCTGAAAGCATGCAGTAGCATGAAGGTGGATGGGAGTACTGGCACCACAGGTGGTGTACAAAAATGTAGCAGTTATTCAGTCCTGTACTCTGCTCCATATGAGCAATGGACATAGTGGTGACTGGACTGTTGGCGATGGGAATATTTGATATGATGTTGCTGCATCTTTCAAATTCATGTGTGAATGAATCTTGGGGTCTGAAGCGAAAACCCTTTGATGTAACGGTAATGGAGTAACAAGCATGCTCAATTTGTCTGTTATAAGTCCTGGAGTAATAAATACATATTTGTCAAATGGCAAAAAATGTACAGCAATGAGTGGTGAAGCCAAGACATAAGATATTTTAATAAGATGGGCTCTGCTGAACTTGAGCACAAAGACTTAAAATAGGGTCATGCAGAAATATATGGATCTGGGCATGAATAGATGTGGTGAAATAAACTGCAAGAGGCCTCAGTGCTCAATACAAGATAGAATGAGGTAGGTTCGAAAGAAGGGCCAGACTGCTTTTTAAATAGAAAAATCATTGCAACTCAGCGTGGATTCAGACTCTGGATCAGCTCAGAAAGAAGGGTGTTGGGCACTGAGGAACCAAGCAGTAACCAGTTGCTGGCTTGTTCTAAACTAAATCATGATAGTATCAGCCTTGGGTCATTGCTGATTTTGCTTCTGAATCATCCAGTGGTGAGTTCAAGCCTTATTCTAGAAGCATGTATAAAAAGTATAGGTTGTTTTGCTGGTGCTGTGCTGTAGTGTTGCACTGTTTGCATTGTCTTTCTCAGAAGACTTTGAACTCGGGCCCCATGACCTGTCATGTGAACATGAAGGATTCTATTACACTGTTCAAATAGTAGGAGGGCTCTCTCCAATAAGTCAACATCACAAAAAGAAGATTTTCTTATCATTTGCTCATTGCTATTTGATGGACCTTGCTACTGTATTTTGATCACTTCTCTTATGTTGCTATAATAACTGTATTTCACATGCATCTTATTAGCTGTAAAGTGCTTTGTAATGTCCTCAGTTTGAAAAGGTGGCTTTTATGATTCCTTTGGAAACATTTTTTTAAACAAAATCAGAATTTCCCAGTGAAGGGATTGAACAAAGTTTCACATCTTAAGAATTTTGTTGTAACAAACAAACCAAAATCAGCATTGACTAAACTACAGAAAATTCAATTCCAATTAACTTAATAAACCAAAAACCTCTCCATTTATATATCATACTGCACTCTCAGCACAAATGTAGTCTTATCCTCAAAGTTCCAATGTTCCAGCTTTAATAGGAAACTTTCTTCTCTGTATTATCAGAGTGAATGTTCCACTATCTATTTAAACAAAGTTTCCAGTGCCTAGGTCTCTTGTGGTGAGATGTGATTTGAACTTGATAAAAGTAAGTTAGTCCTGATCCCTTCCAGGGCTTGTGTGTGTGAGATCATTTTTTTAGATTAGATTAGATTCCCTGCAGTGTGGAAACAGGCCTTTCAGCCCAACAAGTCCACATGACCCCTTGAAGCCCAGACCCATCCCCCTCAAAGACATTTCTTGTATAAGTTGGCTTTATGACTTTTTGTTTATACAACAAAAAAAGTTGGGCTGTCAAATTGGTGACTGGATGCTGGAGAGAAGTTGTAAAATGAGTTAATTGTATGATAATGCAGGGTGTTTCCCAGAGGAAAAACATTTAATAATGCATTCTTTTAGAAGGTGTGGGTGTTGCTGGCTCTACCAGCAATTTCACCTGCCCCTGATTGCCCTCGAGATTATGGTGAGTCAGGAGCAGTTGGGAATGCCTACGATTAATTAAAAAGGTACAGGTGAGATAAATTGTATTCAGATTTCTAAACCAAAGACTGTTGGGTCCTCTTATGGCTCAGAGGTAGTGTCCCTACCCCAAGACTGAGAGGCCTAGGTTCAAGTACCACCTACTCCAGAGCTGTGTAATGACATCTCTGAGCAGGTTGACAAGGAAAAATAGATAAAATGAAAGCTTTGATCAATGAAAAACAGCATGGGTGGTTTGGTGGTGGAAAAACGGACATGGAAGATAGAGCTCCTTATTAGAATCCCTACACTATGGAAGCAGGCCATTTGGCCCATCAAGCCCACTTCAAAGAGCATCTCACCCAGATCAAACCTATCCCCGTAACCCGTGGCCAGTTCATCTAATCTGCATGTAGAACAGTACAGCACAGGAACAGGCCCTGTGGCCTATATGTTGTGCTGAATATGCCACAAAATTAAACTAACCTCTTCTGCCTGCCCCGATCCATATCCCTCCATTCCTTGCATATTCATGTGCTTATCTAAAAGTCACTTGAACACCCCTATCGTATCTTCCTCTACTACCCCTGATAATGTGGTCCAGACTCTTATCGCTCTCTGTGTGTAAACAAACGTGCCCCTCACATCTCCTTTTGAACTTTACCCTTCTCATCTTAGATGCATGCCCCCTAGTATTAGACATTTCAATTCTTGGGGGATGTTGGGGGGGAAGGTTCTGATGGTCAACCCTACCTATGCATCCTACAATATTATAGACTTCTATCAAGTGCCTGCGCGCTCCCCCCCGCCCCCCAGCCTCTCCCACTGCAGAGAAAACAACCTGAGTGTCGGCAAAAATGGAGAAACTGTTTCTTCCGGAAGAAACAAACGTGAGGAGGTGTAGAATCATAGACTAACAGCATGGACACCAACTATTTGATCTTCTGTGCCTCTGCTGGCTCACTGAACGAGCAGTTGTGCTTAGTCACACATCCCTGTTTCTTGTTGGTAAGCTGGTGTGTTCTTCAAATACCAGTCCAACATCCTTTACAATATTATCTATAAATTTCACTTCCACAACCTTTCTCAAATGGTCAACTGAGAGTTTTTTTTTAATATTTCATGTCTCCTCTATATTGTTTGCCAGTGATTTTTAAACTGTCTTCAGGTCATTGACCCACGCACCAAAGGAAATACTTTTCTCCGTCCTGCTAGCACAAGCTGTCATCCAGAAATGGTTACAGCACAAAAGGGGGACATGCAGCCCATTATGTCTGTTCTAGCCTCCTAAGGAACTATTCACTTAGTCCACTTGCCTATAATCCTGACCAATTTTTTCCTTTTCAGATTTCCGAATTCTTTTTGAAAGCCTCAATGCACCCTGCCTATGCTACAGTTCTAAGCATCCATTGTGTGAATAAAATTTCTTGACACAATTACTTCTTTTGTCAATCACCTTAAATCTGTATCCATTTGTTCTGCAGTATTCTGCCAGGATGAGCTGTTTCTCCCAAACTGCATTGTCTAGAACATTCTCAATTTTCAATACCAACGTTCTTTATCCCAAGGAAAATGGTTCCAACATCACCAGTTAATCTCTGCAGCTGAAGTTCCTCATTCCTGGGATTATTGCACGATTGTTTTATCGGCACCTTCCCTTTTGCTTTCACATCCGTCATAAAGTGCAGCACCAAGAATGGGATGCAGTAACCCAGTCGAGGCTGAACCAGCATTTCATAATGTCCTTGCTTCAGTATTCTCTGTCCCTATTGATAATGCATAGGATCCCATATTCTTTGTAAACCATTTTCCACAACTACACCTACCGTCTTCTGTGATTGTGTGCACACACCCACACACCCAGGTCCTCTTGCTCCTGTACCACCTTTTAGAATTGTATCCTCTGTGTTCTCTCTACTTCACATTTCTCTGCATTAAACTTAATATGCTGTTTCTGCATCTTTTCCTCAAATCTGTCTATGCTGTTCGGAAAGTTCTACACTGACCCCTTTGCAGTTCACAGTACTTCCATGTTTGTATCTTCCACAAATTTTAAAATTGCAATTCTTAAACCAAGGTCTTGTTCATTATCATATGTCAAGAACACAAACCTCTCTCCCTCTTGTCCTTGTGCAAGCACACGCACAGCTCTCGTTTTGATTGAGAGCAATATATTAGCCGTGACACTAGGGTTGCTTCGCTGCTTCCTTTTGAAATACTGACATGGATCTTTCACATCACCCCTCTTCCTTGCCGAATGGTAAAATGTCGCCTTAAATTTAGAATGGAGTTATTTAAGAATGAAATTGCAAATCAGTTTTTCACATGAAAGATAATGAACATATGTGCTATTTCTTGCAAAGGTTATGGCTGATTTGAGGGGACAGCTAAATGACAGAGCAGGGCTGAATTACCTATTCATCTTCATAATATTACTATGTAATTGAAAG
Source organism: Stegostoma tigrinum (assembly GCF_030684315.1). NCBI lineage: Eukaryota > Metazoa > Chordata > Chondrichthyes > Orectolobiformes > Stegostomatidae > Stegostoma > Stegostoma tigrinum. The sequence continues at coordinate 24,454,756 of NC_081380.1, forward strand.
TACAGCTAATATGTATTGCAATACTTTGGCAACGAATAGAATTGTTTCGTTCTGCAAAGCAGGAATGTCATTACATGGATTGAAGTGCTGAATTCAAGGAGCTTGGTGTATCATTACTCACAATGTGCTATTTCCATGATAAAATTGGCATTTAGTGCAGCAACAACTGTTTTGCATGAGGACAGTCCTACATTTCAATACAGGATGTTCAGCAAAATCAGGAATGCATTAATGCAAGTGTTTGTAGGACCTGTTCCCCGAGATTATGGCTGAATTATTGCCAGCAGCATTATGAACCCACACTTAGCAGCCACTGACTGGCATTGGTAAAGTTAATCTGTGCAACATGCTGGCAGGTTGGAATTGAAGCATTGGGTTTGTTGTAGCCTGATAGGGGCGCTGAGTTACGGATGGTGGCTTCACTCACCAGTTGTTTAAGTGTAAAATATTGATATCATGAATGAACATTTCTTTGGCCCTGCTTCTTTGTGTATTTTGCACATTTATGTTTTAATTTATGGGAGGGAGGGGTTTGCTGTGATGGTGAAAAATGATCCTTGTGCTTGGAATCCCAAGAATTCATATTGTGCCCCTAAGTTAAATTCAATGAAAAAGTTCTGTAGTTCCCTCACATTTAGTTAGACATTTTACTCTTCTTGATTTCTCTGCCCAAATACAGGTCTGACCCTCATCTACCCCAGCCAGAGTAGGAGCTAAGTTGGTGCCAATAGTATGCAATCTGATCTATACTGGCCATCCAAACATCTGACCCAGTTCCCCCAACCCCTAGAGAGCCCGAGTTGCTGCGGCAACGTACAATTAAAGATAAATGTTTGTAGCCAGTGAGAGAGTCCAATTTCTGTCCATCTTGTGACTGACCTGGGATCTCTCCTGCTGTTGCTGTCTGCCACTTGTGTATGTTGGCAGAACTTGCAAATTGATATTCAACTTATTTGGCCACGTTATGAATGTTCCTCCCTTGGCCATTGACTATTAGGGTGGAACTTAAAGTTACATATTTTGTTATTGTTAATTTTGTAGCTGAGGCTTCCGTTGTGTGCATGTGGAAACAAATGGTCAGATCTTGGATAGAGTTCCTCACAGTTTTTCCAGCAAGTATTTTCCAATCTCCCCCAGGGGAGACTAGCATATTTTGTAACTCATTATTTGCAAGATGTCTTTTCAATTCATTCTAACCAAAATGCCATTGTCCTGATAGGAGAGGCAGGATTGCCCTGGCATTTGGTCTTGGTTTGTGGTGGGATATGACATGCGGGGCGATTCTAATGACTCCCCGCTCGCCCTCCCTCCACCCCTGCCCCCATGTCCACCAGGAGGTAATGAGCAGTTTGAATTCCTACTTGAAGGCTACTTGCTGCCTTCAATCTGACTACTTTCCAGATATTAATTTTTCAGCAGGTGTGTAAAAGGTGTGTGACAGCAGCTTCAGGATTGAATCTAAATCTGGTCAACAGTGTCTTGGAAGCCATGATAGAGAGTTTGCTGTGGGTTTGGAGTAATATATAAGTCAGACCAGGTAAGGACAGTGAATTTCCTTTCCTAAAGGAAATTAATAAACCAGATACGTTTGAATGACAATCAACAGGGTTAACGATAAGCCAGAGTTTTAATTCCAGTTTGTTGTTTTTAATTGAATTCAAATTTCACTGTCTGTCATGTTGGGATTTGAACCCATTCCGCCAGAACATCTACCTGTGCTTCTGAATTACTAGTTCAGAAATGTTGCAGCGACACTGCCTCCCTTTGAAATTCCTATTAAACAATATGCACAGTCTGCATTTTAAAAAAATTCAGGAGTGATGAACACTGTAGGTCTACTTGCAGCACTAGGACTGCAGCAATTAAAGAGGGCACCACCTTTTCTCGAGCTGCTAGCGATGGGCAACCAATGCTGGACCAGTCAGTGACACACACACCTCATGTCCCGTGAGTGAATTTTAAAAAAATGTCAATCTGTCCTTCAACTTAACTTAAGTGCAATAAGGGATAATTTTACGTACAATATAAACTATTCCTGGTTAGAAATGTGCCTGAATACAACTGTGTACCAGTATTTTATTTGAAAATGCCAACCAAAGTCACTGGATTTCTGGCCCAGGATCCCTTCCCACCATCTCTGTAGTTTGAACTGATGTGGTTTGTAATTAACTCAAAGTCACTAAATTGAATCCAGTGATACTTAGTTCCATTTAAACTTTCATGTTTTCACATTCTTGTTATTGTTTATTTCAAGTTTTAAGTATTTCAGATTTGTTACAGCAACATCCACTTTGAATTGTCAGGGTAAACTCCAAATATGTTTCGCACAGTCTGTTTGTTTGTCAATAATTATGATCCGTATATAAAACTGGCTACTTTAGAGAATGTGTGCACTTTTAAATGGGTAGGATCAAGACCAAGAAGAGTGCAGTACTAATATGTTAAAGAAAATATATTGACTGAATTCCTTCCAACTAAAGGCTTTATTAATTGTAATAATCAACAGAATGGTAGTCTGAATAACATTTGTCTTTGGTACCCTATAATGTGAATGTATCAACATTGCACAGATCTGCTGAGTGAACACCATCACATCAGCAGTAAATGACAAAGGATTGCCTGACATAATCTCTAAGTGACACTGTTGCTCTCCAAACTTCTTCGGAGTGTGAATCCCCATTTGTGCTGTCCAAGGTTTGCTCCTGGCTTGAGAATTTTAAATATTTAGAGTGCAAACAAGGTCTCTTAAACATTTAAAGGAAAACATTGCTTCAGTTAAGTCTTCAGATTAGAGGAACCACAGATTTTTCAGTCTCTTATGATTCTAACTGGTGCCGTTGATAACAAACGAACTTATCATTTCTGTGCTTCAGAAATCAGGTTAGGACTTCAAATAACAGCTGGTACAGCTGTGTGGAGAAGTACTTTGTTTTAATGCAAATCTGATGAACTATTTATGAGTGAAGCAGTATTACCTGCTTTTAACTAAGAAAAATGTTCACACACCTGTACCTGCTGCTTGCATGGAGGTGTAAATCAAGCATTACGTTGCTATGGCTACCATTTTATAGGGTCCTATGATTAAATTATTTTGATTTCACTGAAGCTTGCTTGTTACTGTTTCAGAAGCTCTGATCATTAAAGGCATCATGAAGATTTCCATTGCTAATTGTCACAATGTCATGATTTTGTTTGATGTTCTTTGCATTAAAACAAAGTACTTCTCCACACAGCTGTACCAGCTGTTATTTGAAGTCCCAACCTGATTTCTGAAGCACAGAAATGATAAGTTCGTTTGTTATCAACAGCACCAGTTAGAATCATAAGAGACTGCAAAATCTGTGGTTCCTCTAATCTGAAGACTTAACTGAAGCAATGTTTTCCTTTAAATGTTTAAGAGACCTTGTTTGCACTCTAAATATTTAAAATGTCCTTTTTGAATTTTCCTTTATGATCATCTTTAAAACACAGCTCCCTAAACAAATATTGTAGTTCCTCTTAATTTTTCTTTATTTTGGATTGGTGTTCATAAAATCTGTTAATATACTTGGTGCATGATCTAGACAGAAATTGATATCAAGACAAAGAAACAGACATTTGGGCAGGTGAGTAGAAGCTTGCTGAAATATTTTGGTTTTGACAATAGAACATAGAACATAGAACATAGAACAGTACAGCACAGAACAGGCCCTTCAGCCCACAATGTTGTGCCGACCATTGATCCTCATGTATGCACCCTCAAATTTCTGTGACCATATACATGTCCAGTAGTCTCTTAAATGACCCCAATGACCTTGCTTCCACAACTGCTGCTGGCAACGCATTCCATGCTCTCACAACTCTTTGCGTAAAGAACCTGCCTCTGACATCCCCTCTATACTTTCCACCAACCAGCTTAAAACTATGACCCCTCATGCTAGCCATTTCTGCCCTGGGAAATAGTCTCTGGCTATCAACTCTATCTATGCCTCTCATTATCTTGTATACCTCAATTAGGTCCCCTCTCCTCCTCCTTTTCTCCAATGAAAAGAGACCGAGCTCAGTCAACCTCTCTTCATAAGATAAGCCCTCCAGTCCAGGCAGCATCCTGGTAAACCTCCTCTGAACCCTCTCCAAAGCATCCACATCTTTCCTATAATAGGGCGCCCAGAACTGGACGCAGTATTCCAAGTGCGGTCTAACCAAAGTTTTATAGAGCTGCAACAAGATCTCACGACTCTTAAACTCAATCCCCCTGTTAATGAAAGCCAAAACACCATATGCTTTCTTAACAACCCTGTCCACTTGGGTGGCCATTTTAAGGGATCTGTGTATCTGCACACCAAGATCCCTCTGTTCCTCCACGCTGCCAAGAATCCAATCCTTAATCCTGTACTCAGCTTTCAAATTCGACCTTCCAAAATGCATCACCTCGCATTTATCCAGGTTGAACTCCATCTGCCACCTCTCAGCCCATCTCTGCATCCTGTCAATGTCCCGCTGCAGCCTACAACAGCCCTCTACACTGTCAACGACACCTCCGACCTTTGTGTCGTCTGCAAACTTGCTGACCCATCCTTCAATCCCCTCATCCAAGTCATTAATAAAAATTACAAACAGTAGAGGCCCAAGGACAGAGCCCTGTGGAACCCCACTCACCACTGACTTCCAGGCAGAATATTTTCCTTCTACTACCACTCGCTGTCTTGTTGGCCAGCCAATTCTGTATCCAAGCAGCTAAGTTCCCCTGTATCCCATTCCTCCTGACCTTCTGAATGAGCCTACCATGGGGAACCTTATCAAATGCCTTACTGAAGTCCATATACACCACATCCACAGCTCGACCCTCATCAACTTTTCCAGTCACATCCTCAAAAAACTCTAAGGTTTGTAAGGCATGACCTACCCCTCACAAAGCCGTGTTGACTGTTTTCCATTTTCAGTTCACTGGTCACACATTTGCATTGAATTCCCATATGCACTGTTTTACTGAAGTTATTAACCCATTACTATTGGGTGTCAATGTTAGCCCAATGACAAACCTTTGATCTCGAGAGACGGGTTCAAGTCATGCATCAAAAGATTTGAGCACATAATCAAGGCTGAAACTTCTGTAAAATACTGAAGAAATACTACTTCTGCTGGGAGTATACCAACGTCCTGTCTGTCCTTTCAGGTGGATAGTATTGAGCCTAAGGCCTTATCTCTCAACCGATATCTTTCCTTAAACCAATGTAAAAATAACATCAGGTACATGGCCACTATTGCATTAAAATGTGGGAGTTTTACATTCACAACATTACAATAATGACTATACTATAAAAATATGTCTTTGCAAAGTTGGGACATCCAGTAATCATAAAAACATGTACAAATGTTCCTTGAGTCAAGTATATTTTCAGCAATTGCATAATCTTTTATTCCACCTTGACTTCTCACTGCTCATTCATCATCAGTTCTACTGATACATGCATTAGAATGACCAAGCACATCCTTACAGGATAATAAAATGTGAGGAGTTTTCAGATTGAGGTTCAGGAGCTGAGAAGCTGAACAGCTGAAGATGCAGCTGCCAAAGATGGGCAAAGGAAGTCAAGGTGTATGTAGACAATCTTGGTGTTTGGCAAGCAGCATGGTAACTATTTCCACTCTAAAGGATCACGAACCACAGGGTACTGCCTTAAAGTGTTCTGCAAAAGGAGCAAGTACAAGGGGAGGGGGGAAAAAATCTTCCTTCACACAGCAGATTCAATCGAGGCATTGAAGAGGACTTTTGATGATTGAAACAATTTGCATGATTACATGGAAAAAGCAGGAGATTGGCACTAAGTTAAAATCCTCACAGAGCCAGTGCAGACATAATGGTTGAATGGTCCCTTGCATTTTTATTCGTCACCATAACTTTTGTGATTCTGTAGTGAAATAGTGCTCAGTGTCCTCTAGTATACAAATGAAATAGAACGTTAAAGACACTATTTAAAAGGTGGCTGGTGATGGTGTATTTTTAGCAGTATTAGTAATAGCTTCACGTGTATATGTGACCAAAGTATAAAAGACAACCTCGTGTGATTATATATTATGAATTCATTGCACAATAGGTGTCTCAACACAAACCTGAGTATGCGATTCTCTCACTGCAATATATGCAACCAGTCTCCAGTAAACAGGCATGAAATGCTGCCGAGCTTTGCAAAGTAAAGTGACCTAATCATTGAAGTATTTACTACTGAACGGTGCTCGTGTTATCTGCTTTATCTAACTGACTATTGGTTTTCTAACTGCAGCTAATCCTGGCACAGAAAGCAGTTGTAGCACTTGAGGTGTACATGGGCAATAAGCTTGCCACTTGTTTCTGTTCAGACTCGCAGCTTGATTCAAAATAAAAATCAATCATAAGACTTTGTAAGTGCTGTAATATGTAGGCAGAAGCCAGTTGATGTGGTACTGTTATTATTCAAATCTGTAAATGGAAATTTGAATGATGCTGGACACATTTGTCCTTTTTTCTTATGGCATTAGCAGAAATGAGTGGGCTACACTAGACAGTTGGCTTGCTGTGGAGATCTTTTTATGAACAGGAACAAAAACAAAGTTGCTGGAAAGGCTCAGCAGGTCTGGCAGCATCTGTGGAGGAGAAAACAGAATTAACGTTTTGGGTGCGGTGACCCTTTCTCAGAACTGATGGTGGCTGGGAAAAAGTCAGTTTATATGCAGAAAATAGGGAGGTGTGTGGGGTATGGAGTAAACGATAGGATAGAGCCCAAAGAGAAAGAGAGAGAGAGAGACAGTTGGACAGACAAAGGAGTTGCTAACGATCAGGCTGGGAGGGTGAATAGTTGTTAATGGGGACTGTTAGTGACTAGCAATGGGGTGTGTGTAGTGGCAGGCTATTTGGTAACAAGGCCTGGTGTGTGGGGTAGGCGGCTGGGATATGGGGGCGTTTAGGTCCTAAAATGATTGAACTCAAGGGTCTAGGCCCGAAACGTCAGCTTTTGTGCTCCTGAGATGCTGCTTGGCCTGCTGTGTTCATCCAGCTTCACATTTTGTTATCTTGTTCTTGGAATTCTCCAGCATCTGCAGTTCCCATTATCTCTGAACTCAATATTGAGTTCTGGAGGGCTGTAGGCTCCCCAAGTGGATCTTTTTATGATCTGGGCTTCAGTGTTGGCAAACTGATAAGTTTCTGTACTATCATTATAATGATTAGATTAGAATAGATTAGATTCCCTACAGTGTGGAAACAGGCCCTTTGGCCCAACAAGTCATAAAATAATGTGTAAGTTAATTTTAACACAGGCAATTTTATTCATTAATCAAATTTTAAACTGAAATAATTGTCACTTAACGCATTGAACATAGTCACAGTCACTTAGTTCACAACTTGTACCTACAATAACTATCTGTACTCATATAGCGAGCTTTAATGTAGTAACGTGGTTGATTCACAGCAGTGCTATCAGACAAATTGACAAGCAGTGAAAGAGAGGGATTTAAGACGGATGGCAAAAATTTTAATCTGAGTTAGGGACCGTTGGTTGGCTTGGATAGATGTGAGTACAACAACCAATAAGGAGTGAAGGAAATCGAATTAATATGAAACCAGACATAGAGGAAGTTAGCATTCTTAGGTTTTAGAGCTAGAAGAGCTTAGAGTTGGGAAGGAAAGTGGCCCTCGGGGGTTCTAACATTTAAGGTGAAATGGAAACCATTGTAAATTGATTAACTTTGGGGTGAGTGGTTAATATGACCTGTCGAATAGTAAAATGAAGGCTAACAAGCAATTTGAAATTTGAGTGTTTCAAACATTTTAGCAGAACAATGATTCAAAGTCTGATTCATATGACTATATGCCACAGCATGCCCCAGCAAGTTGGTTAATGTACCAGTCAAACATTGGTATGGTTCTGCTGTCTCTAACCTTTTGAGGCAGCTGAATGGAGACAGGACTGTGGTGAGAATCTTACAGAAAGGAGCCAATTTCAAGTAATAAGTCGAGTTAATTTAAAAGCAGTCCAGATAAGCACTTGATTTGGAAGGCTTTAGTGGAATATGGGCCAAAAGTGGCAAATGCGACTGTTTAGGATAGTTGGTCAGCATGAATGAGTAGGACCAAAGGGTCCATTTCTGTGCTGTAAAACTCTGACTCAGACACTAAAAGTATTTCCACTCCCAGGACCTTTTCCAGTCCTGATCCACATTGTTTCAGTAGTGTGCAGTTCACAAATGAGCAGGTTGCCTCTGTGTTTTCCATCCAATTTGGGAAGGCTGGCAAGTGCAGCAGGCATGGATTTGACACCATGTGGAGATGGCTAGGGAGGCTGGCAGCCTTAATGCCTCACCAGGGAGTGGGCTGCTAAGGGTTAGGTAACAGGAGCAGCAGAAATATCATTTTTACCAGCTGTCATTGCACCAGTCCCCGGCCTGCTTTGCTTTGAGGTTATGCGTTTAAAACCCTTCAAATTGCTCACAGCTCTGACCTCAGTTGCCTCCTCTGGCTTGGAGTGGGCACTGACATAGCAAGAGGCTTGTGCAATGCTGGCAAAATTGCCTTTGGCTGAGAAAATGTCTGTGTCAGGACCGCAGTTTGGGATCCATTGGATTGCCAGCATCAGACCTTGCATATCCATGGGAGATAGTGCTATGCAGAGGTAGCATTAACATTGGGAGCTGGTCTGACACTTGAGAATATTTCCTGACCCCACCACCTCCAGAACTGCTTCTAAAGGGTTAGCATTCACCTCTGCCATCTGTTCATATTTTATCTCCCCTGCTGTAATTTTAGCTTTTTTTAAAAATGTCATCATGTTTGAGTGTGTTCATAAGTCTGACCATTTGGAGTCATCTTCTAGTTCAGTAGCATAATGTGAAAGAATAATGTAAAAACAACTGACTAGTGTGTGTGATGGCAAACAGCTTCATAAATTGAAAGAAAAATAAGGTGGCCGTCCACTATCTGGAATGGCTTGATGCAAAGTTGATTTGAAGATGTTTATATTTTCCATGTTAAATATGGAGTTATGGCATCATACAGCATGAAAACAGAACCTTCAATCCAAATAGGTCATGCCAACCATGTTCCCACACTAAACCAGTTCCACCTGCCTGCACTTGGCCCAGATCCCTCCAAACCTTTCCTATTCATGAACTTATCCAAATGTCTTTTAAACGTAGTAATTGTACCTGCATCCACACTTCTGTGATTTTAAAACCAACATATTGCAGTAGGAGTTTCAGCCAATATTTGACTTGATTTACACCACTGAGAATGAGTGAGTTTTATTTTGTTCTGAAATTGGGCTTCCACTGATTTTTCCTAAACTAACTTTTGAAGTGTAGCCACTATTATATTTCGTGAGCTGCAAAGGTCAAGGTGCAATATGGGATTGGGCCATGTAACAGTTTTATTGCTAAAATGTAATTTCTTTATTAGCAAATTGAGTTGTAGATTAAAATGTCACTTTCATAAAAGGCATACACTATTCAACCTGTGCAGTGGGAATTCCTTAAGTTTATTTTTTTTCTTTCACAGTACAAAATAAGTTTTTATCTCTCTTTATAGTCATGTTGGGCATGCAGTTTTAATGGTAGAATATATTTACTAATCGACCTGATGAAGTTTGAAGACGGCATATATTCTACATCATATCGTGATTTCAGATTTCCATATTTATTGAATTTTTTTTGTATAATGCACCTGCTGTCACACCTTCCTTAGACTCCGGAACAGTCCCTAGATAATGGAGAGTAGCAAATGTAACTCTACTATTTAAGAAGGAAGAGAGAGAAAACAGGATTACAGACCAGTGAGTTTTATGTTAGGAATGGAGAGGATGCTAGAGTCCTGGAATTTGTAGTAGGGCACTTAAAAAACACTGGTAGTATCAGATACAGTCAGCAGGGAGTAACAAAAGGGGAATCATGCTTGCAAAATCTACTGGAATTCTTTGACAATGTAACTTGTGGAGTTGATCAGGAGAGCCAGTGGATGTGGTTTATTTGGACTTCCAGAAGGTTTTGCAAAGAGCCACACACTAGATTTAATTTGTAACAGTTAAAGCAAAACAGATTGGAGGTAGTGTATTCAGATGGATAGAAAATTGATGAGCAGACAGGAAACAGAGTAGGAATAAATGGGTCTTTTACTGAATGCCAGGCAGTGACTGCAGGGATCAGTATTAGGACACCAGCATTAAACAATACCTGTTAATGATTTAGATGAGGGACCTAAAGCGTAATATCTCAAAATGCGCAGATGACACAAAGCTGTGTGGAAAAGTGAGCTGTGAGGAGTATGCCGAAATATTGTGATTTGGACAGACTGAGTGGCTGTATCCATGACAGATACAGTATAATGTGGATAAATGTGAGGTTATCCACTTTGGTAGCAAAAATAGGGAGGCAGATTATTATTTGACTGGCAGTAAATTGAGAGAGGGGAATGTTGAATGGGACCTGGTACCTATCCTCATACTGCGTAAACTAAAAGTAAGCACATAGTTGAAGTAGACTGTCAAGAAAGCAAACTGTATGTTGGCCTTCATAGCAAGAAGATTCAACTATGGGAGTAGAGATGCCTTAGGGCAGTGGTGAACCACACCTGGAATATTGAGTGCATTTTGGTCTCCTTATTTGAGGAAAGATATTCTTGTTACAGGGAAAGTGCAGCAAAGGTTTACCAAATTCATTCCTGAGATGACACAGCTGAGGTATGAGGAGCAGTTGATTCAGTTCAGATTGTATTCATTGGAGTTTAGAGGAATGAGGATGGATCTCTTAGAAACCTATAAAACTCTATAACAGGACTGGACAGGTTAGATGCAGCAGGGATGTTTCCAATGGCCAGGGAGTCCAGAACATGGTTTAAGGATACAGGGTAAACCTTTTTAGGACTGAGTTTGAGAGAGCTTTTCACCCAGAGCGTGGTGAGCATGTGAAATTCACTGCCACACAAAGTGACTGAGGCCAAAACATTTTGTGGTTTCAAGAAGCAGGTAAGTGTAGCTCTTGTGACTAATGAGATCAAGGGATATGGAGCGGGGCGAGGGCAGGATTAGGGTCTTTGAATTCAATAATCAGCCATGATCCTATTGACTGGTGGAGCAAACCCGAGGGTTCGAATAGCCTGCTTCTGATCCTGTTTTCTGTGTCTTCTTCCCCCCCCCCCCACTGCCAAGATGGCTCTTATAGTCAGACATCCTTCCACAGAAACGCATTGA